>NC_069782.1:154054375-155254375 GCF_027406575.1 Nycticebus coucang | reverse complement strand
CATTTAAGCACCTTGGAAGGTCACAAAGCGTTGAGAGCCAGTTCACACCAGGCTCGGAGGGGGTCATGAAAACAATTATGAGCTAATGACTACACACCCAGGAGCAGGGAGCTGCATGCTGGCTAACTCCACCCTCACTTAGGACAAATAAAAGACTGAAGATGTCATTAAAAATATACTAAATTATTGAATAGGAAAGTCCAAATTCAAACACAGAATAATCAAAGCTTTATAATCATCTGGCATTCGAGACAGGTTGGTAGAGACAGCCTCGATGTGAATGGCAATCCATACTCTGAAGCAAACATTTAAGGCTTCCTTCCTCCTCATGGGCCCCGTTCAGCTCTCTGAGATGTTAGGAGCCAAAGGTGCCAGAAAAAACCCAAAGGGCCACGACCACGCCACCCCAACAGCTCCGGAAAGTATGACATTTTCCATATGCAATGTGACGAAAACCTTAGGTAGTTGCATATTATAATATAAAAATAATTATGGATCAGATCCTCAAGTGTATGAGAGGGTAGGAGTGGGGATAAGTGAAAAGTTGGAAAAATGATAAATTTCCAAATGATGAAATGCTATTATTTACACGTTTTTAAGGGAAACTTACAACCCAGTTTAGCGTGATATATTAGCAAGAACTCAGAATGTCTGAGCCACAGGAGTGCACAACATATAGTTCTAAACCCCTGGTAGAGATGTGGAAGAAAGAAGAATCAAGGCTTGGTGCTCACAGCACAGTGGTTGTAGGGGCCAGCCACATACAGCAAAGTTGGCGGGTTTGAACCCCAGCCCGGGCCAGCTAAACAACAATGACAACTTTAACAAAAAATAGCTGAGCATTGTGGAGGGTGCCTGTAGTCCCAGCTACTTGGGAGGCTGAAGCAAGAGAATTGCTTAAGCCCAAGAGTTTGAGGTTGCTGTGAGCTGTGACGCCACAGCACTCTACTGAGGGTGACATAGTCAGACTCTGTCTCAAAAAAAAAAAAAAAAGAATCAAGAAGGACCCATATGCACTTTGGTACCTGGAAAGAGCTAATTCTTCTAGAAGTATAGCGAGCTGTCAATGACTTAATCCCACTTGCAACATGTATCTGTCTGGCAAAGCCCCCTTCCCTAGCTGGAAGAGGTGAATAGCAGCCTAACCAGTACATTCATTATCCCAAATTATGAATAAGTGAGGTGTGAATGAGACCTCATGCCACTGAGCTCAACATAATGTCAAAAAAATAAAAAATAAAAAGGACTTGGAAAAGATTCTTAAACATCACACAACTGGCATGCTACAACTAGGAGCAATGGTGAAAACACATAGGTGTGGCACTTCTAAAGGCATGGCACACTCAACAGATGTGTCCTGAAATCTGCCTCTCTGCACTTTCTCATAGAAGCAAATGACGGCATTTTGTCCTTTGCCGCCTATGCGAGGTTTTCTTTCAGGCTCATTTTCTACTTTGAAGAGGTGACCGTTCATTTTGAGAAATGAAGAAGAGGACAGGGTAACTGCAGAGAGAACCGGAAATATTTCAATTCCTTTATGTTACTGATGGAAACAAGAAAATTCAGGGAAGTAAAACGTTTTAGTCCAAAGGGACCCCAGAGCTGTTGAGGCAAATGGGATTGAGAGGCTTAGATTCCAGGGGAGAGAGGGAAGAAACACCCCAGCACCGGCAGTTAAGGCGAGCGCGGGGACTGGTGACAGGAATGTTGCTGACGTTGATGGAGGTGCGGGTTGTAGGAGGGTGAGCATTTGTCAGAACTGAGTAAGCAGTACGCTTCACATCTGCGTCTTTCCAACTTCTATAAATTATATCTCAATTAAAAATTCAGCTTTTTGATAAAGGGATTATTGTACCAAAAAAAAAGAAAGATCAAATACTCCAAATAAAGAACAAAGGAGGTCAGATCAGGGAGTACAGAAGCAACAACAGTAAGTAGCTCCCAACACGCTGCCCTTAAATATGTGAATGCAGCGAGCCTGAACACAAGAGGCCACAAACGACAGTCCACGGGCCCGGACAGAAGAGGCCGCAAAAGACAGTCCACGGGCCCGGACAGAAGAGGCCGCAAACGACAGTCCACAGGCCCGGACAGAAGAGGCCGCAAAAGACAGTCCACGGGCCCGGACAGAAGAGGCCACAAACGACAGTCCACGGGCCCGGACAGAAGAGGCCGCAAACGACAGTCCACGGGCCCGGACACAAGAGGACGCAAACGACAGTCCACGGGCCCGGACAGAAGAGGACGCAAACGACAGTCCACGGGCCCGGACACAAGAGGCCGCAAACGACAGTCCACGGGCCCGGACACGAGAGGACACAAACGACAGTCCACGGGCCCGGACACAAGAGGACGCAAACGACAGTCCACGGGCCCGGACACAAGAGGCCGCAAACGACAGTCCACGGGCCCGGACACAAGAGGCCGCAAACGACAGTCCACGGGCCCGGACACAAGAGGACGCAAACGACAGTCCACGGGCCCGGACACAAGAGGACGCAAACGACAGTCCACGGGCCCGGACACAAGAGGACGCAAACGACAGTCCACGGGCCCGGACACAAGAGGACGCAAACGACAGTCCACGGGCCCGGACAGAAGAGGACGCAAACAACAGTCCACGGGCCCGGACAGAAGAGGACGCAAACGACAGTCCACGGGCCTGAACACAAGAGGATGCAAATGACGCAAACAACAGTCCACAGACACCAATGCTGCACAAGTTCAGGCATCAGAAGAAGACTTTAGGAAAGAAAGATCCTTCTAGAGACAGGGTCTGTCTCCAGGAAGAGACCACAGTTCTAGATCTTCATTCCTTGTGCTCCCAACAATTCACACTTTCTGGATAATGTCCTGGAGAAGGGACTTGCCCAGCATCCACATCCCCGAGTCCAGTGCTCTTTGCACCCTGCCATAGATGGAGTTAGTGGGTACAGAGAGTGACACTCGCACAAGGCCAGGGAGAGAACAAGAGCTCAGGGGCAGAGTGGTCCTCATGTCAGGCAGGTGGCCCTCGGGGGGGTGACCAGCACACTCAGAAAAGGACCCCCGTTTTTATACATACACTGCAAAAACAAAGCCAGTTGTGTCATGTTTCACTCCCCCCATCGAGTGAGGCAGCCTGAGGGCAGGGCAAGCGCAGGCACTGTGATCTAGCCAAGCTGCTTTCCAGGACGGACCGTCAGTAGTCCGAGGGTCACCCACGGCCCCATACCACATAAGGGGCTCCCAACGACAGCCACGGAACTCTGAAAGCAGAAGTGCAAGTTTCAAGGGAAGCTTTTTAACTCATCCCATGTCGAAAATAAAAGAACTGATCAAGAATTCCACAAGATAACATTTTTAAGAACTCATATAATTTTCATACTAAAAGAAGCCTGGAAAAAATGCCCATTTCCTGCCCTATGTCTTCCCTGGAAGATCTTTTCTAAAATGTAAATAAAAAATAAAGCTTTATGTCACATCCCAGAGTGTCAACTCAATATCTCAAATACTGCCATCTGGCTATCAAGACACGTCCATACACCTCTAGGGGGTGAGCCTCAGCTGGGACCAGGGCTGCCTCCCTCCGTGCCCCTGCTCTTGACCCCACACTCCACTCCAGCTCTGTGCTCCTGTCTTCCCCAAAAGACAAGCCCTCCTGCTGCCTCCTTCAGCTTCCCCCTCTTTCCCTGGGAGGTTCCCCAAGTCAATGCCTGCCCACCCCCCGCCCTCAGAGTCAGCACTAATCAGGCCCCTCCTGGTTTCAGTCTACCTACCACTTTCTTTGGGTCCTTATCGTGCCTGAAATCTCTCAGCAGGGCACTGATGATACACCATTTACTTCCTCTGTTATCTATCTGGGGGATCAAATACCTGGTTTCCTGTCCCATAGGCAGAATGTGACATCCTTCTTACAAACACTCCTCATGGCCTCTGGCCAGTATAAGTCCAGAGCTGGCCTCAAATCAGCACTTCATGTTATAAAGTCAAGTAATCCAGTTCACATTACCTTTGAATGCATGTTAAAAGGACACATATATTAAAACACTAAACTTTGCAGTAGCATCCACCAATTGGAAAGCACTTAACTTTGCTTTCTCAGTTAAGAACTTAATAAAAATCAAGCACACTGATTTCAGAGACATTTAAGTCTCCCTGGCCATTCCTGCAGGGTACCAGGCCCCCATCACTGTGGACAGACTGGTCCTGACACCTGCCTGCCTCTGCCCACCAAGGCCTACAGACTGCAGTGTGACTCCAGGAAGGAAGGCCGCAGGCCGGGAGGAAGGGGCCAAGGCACGCTGAAGTCCTGTGTGCAAAGAGGAAAAAGCAGGGAAGACCCCAACACAGAAACGCCACCAGGAAGTAAGAAGGCTGGGTCAGGCCCTGGGTCAGGGGAGGAAGCCCCCGGCGTCAGCACAGGCCAGGCTGGGCCTGGAGATAAGCCCAGGGTGAGAAGGAGTGGCTATCTAAGGAGACAGAATGGAAGGACCAGGAAGAGCTGAGCCCAGGTGGGGAGCAGGGATGCTGAGGACGCAGCCCACGCAGCCAGTGGGGGCCCTGCCACTCCAGCGCCTTAGACCTCCAGCTCCCCGGTTCCCACGGGGGTTTCACCCCATGCAGCTGACAGGGACCCTGCCACACCAGTGCCTTAGACCTCTAGCTCCCCACTTCCCACGGGGGTTTCACCCCACACAGCCGGCGGGGACCCTGCCACTCCAGCGCCTTAGACCTCCAGCTACCCGGTTCCCACTGGGGTTTCACCCCACGCAGTGGGCGGGGGCCCTGCCACTCCAGCGCCTTAAACCTCCAGCTCCCAGGTTCCCATGGGGTTCCACCTTGAGGCTGCCTTCTGGTCTTTTGTTTTTTACTGCAGCTGATCATTTTGGTTGAGCTTTCTAGTGTTACTTACTGTAGGGAGTTCTCCATTTATCAGTAACTCACTGGATGCCGACCTGACCCAACCTTCTCCTGTCTGTGTCAGTGAGAAGGTGTTTTCCAGTCTCAAGGAAAGACGGTCACACACAGCATGTGGAGAGAAAAGGCAGAGAATAATGCTGGCCAGGAATTTATCATTGGCTCATGTGAAAATACATGTAATCCGTATGTGAAGACAAAATTTCATAAATGATCATGACCAAAGGGTCCACAGTGAGTAGTCTGTGACTGGTGGATTGAAAGGGATGATTTTACAGCACTTTATACTTTCTTATTTACCTGTATTTGAGAAGCGATTAAAATAAAGAAATGCAAATTTCACTTAAAAATATTCCTCCTCCAGTTTTTGTTGGTTCAAGATTCTATGATGGGTGGGGTTTTCTTATATTAAATTGTAACTGTGTACATTGATGCATTTATGGGGTGCAGTGTACTGGTTTGATATACAATGTGAAATGCTTACATTGAACTGATTAACACATCCATCACAATTTACTCTTTTCTTAATATTTTGAAATGTACCATTGCATCATGTACCTTAGGTGAGGTCCCCCAATGGGTGAAATTTTAATAAGGAAACCCCCACCCCACCTCACTGCCCCCAACAGCCCCTATGATGCTGGTGGCTACGATAGGGAGCTAGGAAACTGGACAGGATGCAGGCTGGACATGGTGGATACGTCCAAAGTGGAAGCCTCAATAAGTTACGAGTAGCTCAAGTTCATAACCTGAAGCTAATCCATGTACTTCCAAACCAGTGGCTTATCTGTGGGTCCTTCCTGTCAACCTGAAGAAAGACAGAGACAGATAAGAGGAGGGAGCAAGTGGCATACCATGCCAAAGGTCAGTGGGCAGCCAGGGACAGGGGATGGCTCTGCAGAGCTCCTTTCCTGGGGGACACATTGAGGGAACTCATCACCACCCACCCTGCAGTTACCATGAGATGATCAGCCTGAAAAACCACCAGTACAAATCGTATAGCTTCTCAGCATGCTATAAAATGAATCATTTTAAACAAAAACAAGGAAAGGACTTGGTGGTCACCCAGTATCTCTGCCATAGCAACTTCTCTTCCCTTTAATCTTCAGTGGCGACCATACAACATGTTTAATGTCAGAATGTGTAATTCTTAGAATTCTATGAAAATGCCCTCTTCAAAAATTAATTATACACTTGTTATGTTTAACCTAATCAGACCATGAGGACTGTTGTTCTTCCTTAATCATTTAACTAGACGGAAGACAATAATTTATGCTAAAAAAAAAATTAGTGTCTCTGACTATGAATCACCATCTAAAGGTTACACAGGCAAGAAGAGAACCTGCCTTGCTTTAATAACATACCCTTTTTATAGCCTCTCTTTTTTTTCTCCTTCCCTCTTTCCTAATTCCATGTACCACACTCAATGTATAGGATTTCCCAGGGGAAAAATAATTCTACTCGAATTATAAAAGTGTCACATTCACAGTTCATAGAGAATAATACTGCTCAGCTTCTAATCAAAACTATACTGTCTAGCACAGGATTCTAAATAAAGCCAGTGTAATGTGCAAACTTAAAATCTGACTTGATGTCATAGAAGAAGCAGTAAAATGAAGAACAGGAAATTGGGATCTGATCCTCCCACCTAAGACCCTTCTGATCCAGGTAAATTCCTGAAAAAACTAGGGACATGACTTTCCCATCCCCTAATTCCCTGATTCCCCGATGTTAACTACTTGGGTGCTTTAGAAATCCAAGTTCATATAACCTCCATGACTTCATCAATACATACACAAAAATAATTTATTCCACTATAAAATTCAACAAAATGGTTTTAATTAAATTTTCTAAGTAGTCAATGTAAATCAAACGGAGCTGATGATTTTTCAAGCCCACATACGAAATGTTCTTTTTTCACGCTTGCTAATGCATTAGTAGCATTAGTTGACAGGTTTCTCAATAAAATTCTTCCTGGGCGTACTTAAGGTCTGCTCTCCTTCGGGCCTCAGCGGGGCCTACTTGGCAAGCCGGCTGCACACCAGTCTCAAATGAAGGTTTTAACTACCCTTTCCATCAGCACAGCAGACAGGTCCGGAGAACAGCCACAAAGCCCATTTCACAAAGTTCCCGATTTGCATCGGCTTCTGCTGCATTTACAAATGTCCCTTCAGCCTTCCTGTGGGTCCCCTCCTCCCTCTGTCTCTCCTTGCTGCCTCGCGAAGCCTCTCCTTCACAGGCAGCGTCACAGTCTTCCCTTTCTGGGACAGACCCACCTCACATGAAGAAGGTTAATGCAGGTTCTTCCTGAAGGCTGACATGGCCTTGAAGAGAGACAGTCCCTGTTTCCTCTACAATCCTTAGAGAAAAAAGGAAAAATGCAAGCCCCTGGCTACTGACAGCCACTTTTCTCTCAAATGGAAAGAAGAAATTATTGAGCCCCAAAGGAGGGGTTTCCTGAATCCTAAACACACACATGCCTCTGACTCCCCACCTACATGGGTCAATTCATTTCCTTCCTTGCGAAGCAAATTTGACTTGGGGTGATGCAATTAGATTATTGCAGGTTTAGAGCAAGATTTGACGCTGGGTAAGGTCCATCCTCCGACTTTGTTCTTCAACAACCTGATGTCCACTATTCTGAGGCTTTTGCCTTTATGCACAAACTTCGGAATCAGTTTCTCAACATCCACAGAGTAACTCACTGGGATTTTGAATGGGATTGCGGTGAATCTCAAGATCAGTTGGGAAGAATTGATATCTTAACAATATTGAATAATTATATACATGGAATATCTCTCTTTGCATTTAGCTCTTAAGTGAGGATTTTGCAATTTGCACTCAAAATAGGCTTCAGTGCCACAGAAACAAAATATAAAAAGAATATATCTATAAGCCCCTAGAGAAAGTATGTTTATAAATTCCAATCCATAAACGAGGGACACAGAGGCCTATACAGACCTGGCATTTTCCATTCACTTGAGAAGACGCTGTTTAGACTGGTCTGTACCAATGCAGGCATCTCTCTGAAGGACTCAAGGGGAGGCTGCATTTGGAGACCCCAGACAAGAGATGTGGGGCACGAATGTTCCTACCAGCAACTCAGCTATTAAGACACATGGACTTTGGGATCAGTGCCAGTGGCTCAAGCAGCTAAGGCGCCAGCCACATACACCTGAGCTGGCGGGTTCAAATCCAGCCCGGGCCCACCAAACAATATTGATGGCTGCAACCAAAAAATAGCCAGGCACTGTGGCAAGTGCCTGTAGTCCCAGCTACTTGGGAGGCTGAGGCAAGAGAATCGCTTAAGCCCAGGAGCTGGAGGTTGCTGTGAGCTGTGATGCCACAGCACTCCACCCAGAGTGACAGCTTGAGGCTCTGTTTCAAAAAAAAAAAGACACATGGACTTTGCATAATTCCATGCTCTCCCATCCCTTTACAAAGCTTTTTCCTTATTATTTTCAGCAGCCACCATGGCCATACTGGGAAGATCTGTGAGATTTATAAAGTGCATCAAAAGGCTTTGGCCACTGCGAGTGCTGCGTGGACACAAGGGATAAGGATTATGCCATGGTCCACATCCATCTGGACAAACGCAGCAGAGAGTTCCCTCCAAACCATATGGGAGTCTGGCTTTGGTGTTTATCCGGCTGTATTATGTAACCAAGCATCCAGTGGTGATGGGCTCTACATCTCCACAAACACAAAAGCCAACCAGCCCACAGCACATACTTAGTACATACCAGATAAAGGACGGAAACAGGACACTGTCAAAAAAGTAAAAGAAGGTAAAAATCTGGCCTGCAAAGACAGGGCTGTAGTTAGAAATGGCAGGTGGGTACGCAGGAAGAGGATAGTCAGACCACTCAGCAGAAAATAAGACCCCTCGGTACACTCCGTCCACAGACACAGGCTTCCCACGACAGGAAGAGGGAGAAACCAATACAACAATTCCCAAAGAGCCCTGCCAGGCAGGATCTCGGGAGCAAAAGGCCAGTCTCCATCCCCCTGCACCCCGCAGCCTCCCTGTCCGTGCACCCTGCAGCCTCCATGTCCACGCACCCCGCACCGCAGCCTCCCTGTCCATGCACCCCGCAGCCTCCATGTCCGTGCATTCTGCAGGCTTCATCTGTTCCATCAGCAGCGTCCATAGTGTTGACTGAGGCAAAAATTTAGGAGATGACCCACGATCTCCCTCCTCCTCCTCCCTCCTTCCTCACCTTCTAAGTCAGATGCACAATGTGGCCCACAGATTAGACCTATGAACATGTCCTTACCCTTCCCTAAAGCCCAGTGGTTCTCAACCAGAAGTAACCTCCTCCCATCCCCTGACATTCCTACCTAGGTGACATTTGGCAATGTCTGGAGACATTTTCAGTCATCATGACTGGGCAAGGCTACTGGGCAGGGGCCACAGCCAACGATCTTCCAAAGCTCGAGGCAAGAACGATCTGGCTCTAACTGTCAAGGGGAACGGGGTGGAGAACCTGCTCTCCCCCCACTCCCCATCTGAGCCACACAACCAAACTTCCCTCGCTGCTTCCTCCCCAAAGCCAATCCATTCTGCAGACAGCCGCTGAAGCGACGCTTGGGAAAGCTCTGACCTGGCCGCCCCCTGTCCAGGGCTTCCTCCAATCGGGGACACCCCACACACACCAGCCCCCCAACCTCTCAAGGTCCTTGCTCTCATGTCACCCCCTCCAGCCAGCCCCAGACACTGATCTCATAATTTCTTGAAAGGAGCACATATTTCTCCTCTGTGGTCTCCACCTAGAGCTTCCCCAGTGCCACACTTTCCTTACCTCGTTCTCCCCAGAAAACTCCCCTGAACCCCCAAACCGCTGCCAGTGCCCGGATGTAGCCTACTGGGGGCATTGGCAACTTTTTCTTTTTCACAAAATGATTTATCTCAATCCGAAATGAGAAATTTATGCCTGCACTTTGCTTTACATCACTCATTAGAGTTGCATACAGGTGTGGGTGTGGTCACTGGGTTCGGACCTGTCTTGCTCACTCCAGTGTTATCATCCTGAGGGCATAGCACCCATCTGCATGGTTTTACAGGGCCAGGCACATGGAAGGATGAACACATGATTACGCTCCAGTGTTACCATCCTGAGGGCATAGCACCCATCTGTATGGTTTTACAGTGCCAGGCACATGGAAGGATGAACACATGATTACGCTCCAGTGTTACCATCCTGAGGGCATAGCACCCATCTGCATGGTTTTACAGGGCCAGGCACATGGAAGGATGAACACATGATTACACTCCAGTGTTACCATCCTGAGGGCATAGCACCCATCTGTATGGTTTTACAGGGCCAGGCACATGGAAGGATGAACACATGATTACGCTCCAGTGTTACCATCCTGAGGGCATAGCACCCATCTGCATGGTTTTACAGGGCCAGGCACGTGGAAGGATGAACACATGATTACACTCCAGTGTTACCATCCTGAAGGCATAGCACCCATCTGTATGGTTTTACAGGGCCAGGCACATGGAAGGATGAACACATGATTACGCTCCAGTGTTACCATCCTGAGGGCATAGCACCCATCTGTATGGTTTTACAGGGCCAGGCACATGGAAGGATGAACACATGATTACACTCCAGTGTTACCATCCTGAGGGCATAGCACCCATCTGTATGGTTTTACAGTGCCAGGCACATGGAAGGATGAACACATGATTGAATGAATTTTTAAAACAAATAAACAAACAACTGATGAAGTTCTGGGCATAAACCCGTCTACGACACTTGCTTGCTTTCAGAGGAACACTGACTAAATCCTGACCATAGTGCAGGAAGGAGAAAAGGGATGGCTGGCCCCCTGCATGTGGGCAGGAGGTGCTGTCCAAAACAAAGGGCACCGATGTGGAAGGGGCAGCCGGGGAGAGAGCTGTCAAGGCCAAGATCAGGCAGGAGAAGGAAATAACTCCAGATTCCTGAGCACCAAAGTCCCATCAGAGGAGAGCTGTTCCTCCAAGAAGCCTCTTTACAGGGCAAAACAGAAGGGGCAGCAAGGAAGGGCCCAGTACTCAGCAATTCCAAATCAAAGGCTTGCCTTCTGTCATAGGTGGGACGTGGGGGGGTAACCTGCAGGAGGCAACTGGTCAACAAAATGAAAGTAAACACTGAACGCTGCCTACTTCTTATCAATGAAATCATTCACCGCAGGCTAAAAATGCTAAAAGGTCCTCATGCACAATAAAAAAAAAAAATGGACTTGATGAAAATCATTTGATGAAGCAGATGAACGCACATCAATTCAGATGCATGTTCTGAGTCGGCAAACAGCCATTACAATCCTAATTAGGACTGCACATGAATAGGAGAAGGTGCTTGTGATGGAATGATTAAAAAAAATTAATAAACCAAAAATTAGGTTGTAACTGTAAAAATTTTCATGCACACGCACCACAATTGGTAGAAACTCAATGTAAATAATTAACAAAATGCCGTTCATCTCTGCCACTGTCACAACGTGCAGTGGGTGCTATAAATGGTGGAGAGAAGGAAGAGAGACAAGGGCGTCGGTCCAGGCGGCTCCAGAGTGGGTCTGGCCCATGTGGTGGTATCGTTCGCCCAGAGGGGCGAGAAGAACCCTAGGAAGAAGCCCAGGAGGCCGGACAATGTGTAGCCTCTAGTGAGCTCTCACCTCCCAGCCAGGTGAGACCTTCTGCAAAGCCACAGACCAGCAAGCAGCGTGATGAACTCGAGAGCATCTGGACCTGCAGGTGTGCTGAGATGCAAGCTATAAAACACTGTCTCCAACCTCCTCTTTACTTCTACTGCTGCCTCTTTTTGGCCATGAACCATGTCTTCACTTGCAAGTGTCTCATCATCTGTGTGTAGGTGGACTTGTCAAATGAGGACAGTCCAGAGTACAAGACAGCTGACCATGGGCAGCCCAACTGAAGCAGTCCTGGTGTGCCAGCTCAGACTCCAGGCCCTCCTGCCCTCCCCTACTGGGGAGGATGATGAACAACCACCAGAAACCAGTGAAAAGCCTTGAACCCATCCTCTCTTAGAGCATCCAGATGGACCATCCCTCCAGACACCTGGCTTTTAGACTTCTGATCTCTGAGACGATAAATCTCTGCTGTTTTAAGCTACCAAATTTGTGCTATTCTGTCACTGTGGTCCTCGCAGACTAATATAACTTCCCTCCCAGCTTGGCTCAGTACCCTCAGTCCCTTGACTCTGGGGACCCCATCTTCTCTGTGTCTGTAGAACTCTCCAGAAGGCCTGGCCTATTGATTCCTGTATGGCTGGCTCTGTCAAAGCTGCTTGCCCTCAGCTGCCCGATGCTCTGTCCCACCCGTGGATAACATGACCTTGAAGGTCCCTAGCCAAACCATTGCACCCTTGTCCACGTGAATAATCAGACTTACAAATTCTGACTCTTGGACCACTTCACACAATCAAACCCCCAACTGTGTGTGTCTCTGTGTGTGTGTGTCTGTGTGTGTCTGTGTGTGTGTCTCTGTGTGTGTGCGTGTCTATGTCTGTGAACACGCACACACACAGGAACGTATGGACACAGACATTCACCATGTGTAGCTACGTGGGACAGGGGAGACGACGCTGAGTGAGGGGGAAAAGCTTCCTGTTACCAAGACAGAGACGCTAACAGCATCGCCTCTGGGAGGTGAGGTGATAAATGATTCTCATTTTTCTCAATTAACTTTTTGGTATTTTCTACTTTTCCAACCCAATCACATGTTAATTTTAAAATTGAAGGTGAGGACACAATGAACGCCCACTTGGAGCAACACAGCGAACGGGACTTTGCATCTTTATGCAGATTCTGAACACACCAGAGGAAGGGGCTGAGTGAGGTGCCAGCTAGGTCAAAAGTCACGCGGTGAAACCTAATTTCCTCATCTAGAAGTAAATCACATTCCCCTAACCCTTCTTGTCATCCTCCCCAATACATAGCATATTCAGACGATTTTTCCTGAGGATAATAAAATTCTAAATATACAAGTTCATGGGTACCCATGTGGACCCGCTTGGAAATAGACAAAAAGCAGCAAAAACTTCTTATAAGGAAGAATCTTGGGTAAGATACAAAGCAAGCAGGTACAGTTCATTTCAAGTCAGGAAATTATTTTTAGGGAAATTAGAAATGTGCCTCTTGGAGGGTAAGATGCAGCCATCAGCAGTATTTCCTGAGGGGACAGAGTGGTGTGCTCCCAGCATCCCTCCTTTCTAAGAGGCCAGATGCAAGCAGCACTATGATAGTGAGAACAGGAAAAGATGGGGAGCCGGCTCCCCAAGGACATTCCCCCGGGGGAAGACAAACCTTCTCGCGTCTATGTGCCAACTTCAGCATGCGGGGTGTCCCAAATTCAATTAATGTTCACCCCTTCCAATCCACTGCCGATGGGGACAGTCACCTGAGTGCCAAGGGCCTAAGGCCTGACCCGACAATGAAAGAAACACAGAAAACTAATGACAATATTTTCATAATAAACTTAACAGAGACACGAGTCCCGAGACTGGGAAGGAGAAGTACTCTTCATTTGTAGGTTGAGATCCATTAGCCGCTCATGAAGTAAATTTAGTGCCTGTCAACCAGCACGTCGTGCTTTCAGTGAAACACCTTAGTCTAGAATAAAGACGACGGGGACAGAACAGAAAGTGCCAGAAAGCCTCACCTGGAATCAGTGAGGACTCTTCCATGAACCATTCTCACTTCATACATACAACACAGGTGTGTGCACATGTGTGCACCCACATACTCAGCACACACATACTCACTGAGTAAGAATCCGTTCCTTACTGTGGGTCACAGTCAAAGTTGTTTTCTGCAGAAAATTCTGGAATTCTTAGACCCAGACCAAACAACAGACCACTGGGGGTCATCTTTTCCAGGGTCATCCCACAGGGAGGGTGGTCATACGTATCCATGAAAACTGAGGAAAAGTTTCAATGCCTGTGACAACTGGCTGCAAAGCCCCAAGCGCCCCACTCCAGCATTATAATCTGTGCGTGGTCAAGGAACAGAGGCACCTGCTCCCAACACGGTGGGGCCATGACCGAGGCCTCCTTCTCCCAGGTGCCCGTGTGACCACCCCTTTAGCTCACTGTTCCCTGCTCATTCAGACTCACTCAATTTCATGACAGATCATCACAGTATTTGAATTGTTTCATGCAAGGACATAGACTACTTCCACTCAGACCCTCTCCATTGGTGTGGACACCACAGGACAGCAACACTGTCTCCAAAGAGAGCAGTTCTGAAACTGGGAGAGTGGATGTTAAGCCAGTGCTCGACCCCAACCTGGCTGAGTTGCCTTGAGAAGGTTAATTAACTTCTCTGGGCCTCCAGGTCTTCATCTAAAAGCAATGTTATCAACTTAACAGGGTTATCATAAGAACCAAGTAAGTTGAGAAATAAGAAACATTTCCAGCAATCGGGAATCAGTAAATATCAGCCGTCATTATCCTAGCCCTTGCAGTTCAGGCTTACCTCTATCAACCATGGGTTTGGGGAGATAACCCTCAAGCAGGGGTCCTCAAACTGTGGCCCGCGGGCCACATGAGGCGGTGTGATTGTATTTGTTCCCATTTTGTTTTTTTTACTTCAAACTAAGATATGTGCAGTGTGCATAGAAATTTGTTCATAGTTGTTTTTTTTTAAACTATAGTCCGGCCCTCCAACGGTCTAAGGGACAGTGAATTGGCCCCCTGTTTAAAAAGTTTGAGGACGCCTGCTCAAGAGGCTTCCATACACCCGGGTGTTTGGCGTCTTCAGGGCAAGGCACCTACTTGCACCTCCACAAGGATGGCAAATACGGGAGTCTGACCCATTCTCCTGGGAGCTGGAGAGTATCACAGCTTTTCAGAAAAAGCAAGTTATCACCAGATGTGAATTTTAAGAAAACACTGAAATAAATGCCAAGTAACAAGAAAAGACAGGTATAGCAGGAGGGTGTGGACGGAGCTCAGGGGATTTTTCTGCCATAATTTTACCCAAAGTGAGTGAGGACCTACACAGCTTGGTGGCCACAACCTCATAGCAAGGAGAGCCAAGGGCAGAGAAGGCCATGGAAGGTACTCACTCAGAGATGCTGCACGGCGGTGCCCCGGCTCACACGGGGATGGGCAGGGAGGAAAACCAGAGGCCACTGGCACCTGGGACAAGAACCTCCCATAAGGCGGGAGACAGAGAGAGAAGTTGTTGGCAAAGCACTGGTCAGAACACTAGGGCCTGGCTAGGGAAAGGAAGAGGCAACCGGAGGTGCAAATGACAAAACGCAGAAGAAACGGCGATGGGAGAAGCGGGCCAGCAAGGGCAGAGACGTCAGCGCCGCGTGGCAGGGGAACCGCTCCTCTCCAGAGGGCAGGCGGCGGGGAGGGCGGCGCTGGAGAGCTCTGAGGCGGCACATGGCAGAGGTAAGCCTGGAGCTGGAGAAGCCACCAGAAACAGCTACTAAGGTAACATCAACAAGGAATTTAAAGAGTAAAATAGTGGAGTGCTGTGAAAAAAGACAGGGTGAGTCCTCAAAAACTTAAATGTACAATTCCTGGAGGACCCAGCAATGCCACACCTGCTTAGACACTGGGGAGAACCAACAGCAGAGACATCTGTCCACCCACGTCCACAGCAGCTTGGTGGCCAGCGGCCGAGAGGAGGAGACAAGCCAAGCTCCCCTGCAGGGATGAAGGGAGAGGCAAAACGCCAAATACACACGCATTAACCTCACAAACGCAGGGGATTCTGACGCCTGCTACAACTGGGCTGAACCTTAAAGACGGGATCCTAAGTAAAAGACGCTGAGCACCAAAGGACGAGCCCTGCGCAATTGCACACGGCAAGCCCAGGGCAGTCACGCTCACAGAAGCGGAAGAGGGGTGGGGACTGCCAGGGGCTGGAGGCAGGGAGGGTCTAAGCCTTAGGCGTAGAGAGTTTCACTGTGAGAAGATTACAAGTCCTGAAAATGGAGGGCGGTGACTGTTGCACATCAATGCAATCCTAGTTACCACCACCAAATGGGCATGTGTAGAAATGGTTAAAACGGGAAGCTTCAGGTTATTTTACCACAACAAAAAAAATTTTAATGAGTTTGGCTGTGGCCCTGAGACTGCAGGGCATTAACAGAGGGACAAGGAGCGGCTCCAATGAGTGTGTCCAGAAACACCTGGACGCGTGGGGCAGGAGCCTGGGCAGCGGAAGTGGTGTGCGTGGCAACCGTGCAGAAGCCAGTAGGGGAGGCCACGTCCAGACCTGGACTGTCCTCCTCCATTTCACATGGAAATCCGCGTTCATGTTCTCCATGTGTGTTGTTTTCTCACTTAAATGACCCTGGTAAATACTTAGTCATCAAGTCAAATAGAAAACAGTGCTGTTGAAAATCTCTGGTTTGAGGCCATGTTTATCCTACAATAAATTATTATCTCAACCTGTTCTTGTTCTCTTGTCACTGAGGTGTAAAAATCGCAAAATCACGTGGATGTGGGGGCGGGCAGTACTGAGGAGGTGACAACAGGGTGGGGGTCGAAAAGCCAAGAAGGCCCTGAGGGCACAAAGGTGATCCCAAAAGTCAAAACAGCCCAAAAGGGCCACCCTTTGGGGGAAACAAACAAACATTTAATGCCTAAGAAATGCCACAGCCCAAAAAAGCACTTTCTGTATAGAAGACAAGTCACTCTATCTCCATTCCAACACGGCAAATCTCAAAGTACACACAAAAAAAAGAGTCTCGTGGGAATCCTTGAGGCTCTAAAGTTGAGAAAGCACCTATTGTGTAATAATACGATGCCAAATTAGCAGCGCGAGAAGCGACATGTCAAATGAAACTGCCTGCACCTGTCCCAGAGACATAAGGCTTGTTGCATCAGTGCACGAACGTCACTGAACTGGCTTGTCTCCTATAATAAACACCTACGAAGAAAGGGCTTCCTGTCTCCAGTCACTAAATAATTTGACTTCAAAGGAGGTAGGCAGACACAAGTCAAGCCCAATCAAATTTAATAATACAAGAACATATTTAGCAATCTAAAATTACTTGTGGGCTCAAAACTTCCTGTAATTTTTATCTATTTTTACACTTAACAGGCATCTGTTTTTCTAAAATGCCAATGAATTCAGTAGTAAAAGTACCAAAAGCATTGCTAATTTTAACCTTGGAATAAAAAGGCGGCTTTAGGTAATATCAAGTTGCCAGAACAATTAAGCTAAAACTTTAACATCTGCACCATATACACTTATTTCTCTATAGATCACCGATTTTTACAACAGATTCATGGAAAGATCAAGAAATCATGGTGAGAAATCAAAAACGCTGCACCAGACAGCTGCACCACCTTGGAGACGAAAGGTAAGTTCTGACATGATTCATGCCTCCTTACGCTGGTTTCCTTGGTCACAGCAATGCGACACGCCTCAGCACACACACATCTTTGCTCCACAGCATATGGCAAAGCTGTAAGGCTGGCAAATAACTTGCCCAAAACATTTTTAAGACAATAGCCATAAGGAGGCTTCCTGAAATTATACATTAAAAGAACATTAAGAGAGGAGAGTAGGGACAGAAACGTCGACCATGAGCAGTTGAGAGGACGCTGCACGTCAATCATTCAGAAGATTAGCAAAGCCACTGACTGCACAGTGCACACTGCACCGGCTCCTTCTGCAATTAGTCAGCCCCCTGAACACCACCATAACTGCGAGGCCAGGAGTGGGAGCCCCCTGAACACCACCATAACTGCGAGGCCAGGAGTGGGAGCCCCCTGAACACCACCATAACTGCGAGGCCAGGAGTGGGAGCCCCCTGAACACCACCATAACTGCGAGGCCAGGAGTGGGAGGTCCTGGTTGGTCCTCGGGCCCTCCACACAGTCTACACTTACAGGCCATCTGCTTTTCTAAAATGCCAATGAATTTGGCCTGGGCACCTCCACACCAGAGGATGCCGGGCCAAAATCAGATCATTGAAAATTCGGGGAAGCGAGAGGACAGGATTACGAGCTCGCTCACACGACAAAGATGCAGCAGCATTTCTGCACTGAACCCAGGGGGCTGACTGGTGCCCAAAGGACCAGCAGCTGCAGCCTCTGCCTCCTACAAGCTCTCAGGGAAGGAGAGGCCCTGACAAATCAGGTGCAAAACGCAATTCTCATCAATGCTCCCAAACCTCTCTTTGCCAATGAGCAGACAGATAAGCAATGAAAATAGTTAAGAGCCCCTAGGGAGAAAGGAAAAAAAGAACTTCTTTGCACATGGAGTCTGGGCCTTCTGCTCAACTTCAGGCTTTGTGAAGCATGGTCCCCTGATCTGCCTGCTACAAAGTTACAGGTAGGTGGGAGGAATAGGTGAACATGGTTAACAGTAATTTAGTGTCTATTTTCCAAAAGCTACAAGAGAAGATTTTGAATGTTCACAATACAAAGAAATAATAAATGTTTTCAGATGATGGACATGCTAAGCGCCTTAATTTAATCATTGCACATTGTATACATGCATGAAAAATCACTCTGTATCCCCTAAACAAATGCAAGTGTTACCTGTCAGCTGAAATTTTAAAAATATATATTTTAAAAAAGAAAGCACAGGTCTTGAAATCAAACGAGATTTCTGATATTAACAACTATAGCATTTCAGGCAAGCTAATTAGCTTAAATGAAAATTGCTCCCAACCATCCACCCGTACGGAACATGTAATGCCTGCTGTGCTCGTACTGGGAGCTCACCTTCACCCGCACTGTTTGGTCCGACAAGCTGCTCATCATGTTGTTGATGGATCTGAACAGCTGCAGCAGAGAGTCCACAAACTCGGCCTCTCCTTTGTTTTCATACAGTCTGCAAAGAAACATACGACAGTGTGGCACCTGGCAGAGAAGGCTCAACACGTCTTGATCCCATGCCGGCAGCCATTAGTGGAGCTCTGGGTGACAAGTGAGATGGGAGCCCATGTCCTTGTCACCCACGAAGCATGGAAGGCGGTTTGGCTATCAGAGTAGTCCAGACCATCCAACCGTGGAGCCTCCACATTAAAGAAGCTGGTTCTTAACGATAGTATTTATTGCTTTTCTTTCATTGTCACATATCACATTTTATAAATCTGAAAAACAGAGATAACACACAGAAAGGGAGGGGGAGCAGGCACAGAGGGAAGAGGAGGAATGAGAAATTTGGCTTTATTCCTGCCCCACAAAAATTCACTGTTAAGATTTTGTTATGTTTTAAGCCAGTGTTTTTAACCCCACAGAGTCACAAATTGATAATCACAAAGACATTTCATTGCTTAAATTACCATGGCCTTATAATGATTTAAAAATGATATTATAATAGTAAATTAAAAATTACTCTGTTTCAGAGTAACGATACTACCCAAGTTCATTCATCTTAGAACAGTGGTGGCAAAACTGTTCACAAGGTGGAGCATATTCAATAAGTGGAAAATAAGAAAATTGTATACTGGCTATGTATATGCTAACACATGACTAATTATAAGTATCTTTCATATATAAATTATTTATTAGTAGTTAAAAGCAATGTATTTGCATTTTAGAAGAGGTGTTCAGGTGTTTTATTAATACAGACTATTTTCTTCCTAATTAAAAGTATACCATACCTGAAAACTTGTGTACAATGGAAAATTTTGTAAACTAAGTGATAATCAATTACCCTAGAGGTAATCTTATATTTAAATAAGTTCCACAGTAAACCAATGTATTCTGGGTAAAATGGGAAACTTACCAGTGAGTGTACTTATTTTGTAAGTTAAGGATTTTCAAATAGGGGTTTGCTTAAATGATGTGCCAAACAATTAAAATTACAGTGAACTGAACTTCTGATCGTAGGAAGCACAGAGAACTCTTGGCAGATGGGAGTAACACTTCGTGCTTCAATCATGCAACCATTTTTCCCCTCAAACACTTACTCATTCTAGGAGCAGCATGGGGTAAAGGACTAAAAACCAAAATGAAAACCTCCATAAAGCAGAGTACAGAACTCTTATGTTTTTGTTTGGAAAATGCCAGAGCCAAATTCAGAGCCTCTGAATGTAGAGAGAGCCAACTCACAGCCCTGACTGAGGACACTCTCTGCTTAGAGTCAGAAGGTCAGCCCTAGTTTCTCTGCCTAGAAGAAGGCGGGATAATTACCTCTGCAAAGAAGATCACATCAGCTGAAGCTTCTACTATTTTATATACAAACAGTTCTGCCTTCAAACAAAAATTATTAAATCCAGCAAAAAGCCAAGCCACTCGGTCAGTCAAACAGGAAAAATAAAATAATAGTAACAGACCCACAGGTAATCAGGCTACTATAATTTGCTAACTAGAACACCTAGTCTAAAATAGAAAACAGAAAAACAGAATATATAAAAAATATTAAGATGGGAAAAGCAAAGGGTGAAAATAGAACATCTTATTAAAATGGAAATTCTAAAACTGTAAAATATACTAACATTAAAAATCCATTATGTGGGGTGGCACCTGTGGCTCAAAGTGGTAGGGCGCCGGTCCCATATGCCAAAGGTGGCAGGTTCAAACCCAGCCCCGGCCAAAACCCACAAAAAAAAAAAAAAAAATCCATTATGTGGGTTTACAAGCGAGGAGACACAGCAAGAGACAGACTTAGAGAAGTGGAAGACAGTTTACAGAAAAATAAAAGTATATGTGTGAGGGGATATGTGGGCACAAGGAAGAAATCAAAGACACAGATGAAGGAAGTGGCAGAAGACAAGGCGGGGGATACTAGGGCCGGGGAACCTTACAGTAGGTAACGGCCAAAAGTTTCTAAAATTGATAAAAAGAATGAAGCCAAAAATTTAAAAATGCAATGTAGGAAATGTGAAAAGGAAACCTTCCCAGGCAACCCATAGTAAGACTCTCAGTAACCACAGAAAAAGAGAGAAACTGTCAAACAGCCACCAGGGAGATAGCCTTGACCTTCAGAGGTGGCGCGAGAATCTGAACAGAGCTGACTTCTCACCAGAAATGACGGAAACCAGAAGAGTACAGGTAACACCTAAGGGGAGAAAATGACTGCCACCCTAAAATACTGTACAGATAGACAGATTTCTCAAACATACCAAAGAAATAATCATTTTCATACAAAAAAAAAAAAAAAACTGTTGCTGGCCTCACCAAAAAGAAATTGTATAGTGAGTATTTGAACAGAAGGGAAATTATCTCAGAGGGAAATGTGGAATTGCAGGATGAAAACCAATGAAAAATACAAAAGACATCAAATGAATCCTAACAGTACAAAATAATAATAACGGTTTATGGAGCTTAAAATATATGTAAAATTAAAATGTGTGACAGTGACAACTGTCAAACGGAGGTGAGTGAGCTCCTCTGCTAGCCACCTCTGGCCTTCTCAGGGGAGAGTAAGAGTCATAATTGTAATTACTCTATAATGAGTCCAATCTGCATGTTACCATCCCTTGACAATAGTTAAAAGAATAGTAAAAGAATGTTTATTAAGATAGTAGAAAAATGGGATAAAAAACAGAGTTTAAATGGCACAAAAGAAGGGAAAAAGGAATAAAAGGAGAACACAGTACAGATGGGTAAAAGAGATAAGATAATATGTAAAATTCAACACAGTACTCAATTATACTATAGATAAGTAAATGAAATATCCAATTAAAAAGATTATCGGACTGTATGAAACAGAAATTCAGCAATATGCTGCTAATAAGAGACACACATTTAATATAAAGAAAGAGAAAGGCTGAAAACAAAAGAATGAAAAAAGGTTTTTCATGCAAATGCTAATCAAAATATGAAGAGAAACTTTTCAAGTTGATTAAGGAGTAGATGCACAAAAAGAGATGGTACCATTATAAATGAGTATGTCCCCCCAGCACAGCTTCAAAATCTATGAAGATTGACCAAGGAAATCATTCTTTAATATTTTCAAAATTCTATCAAGAACATGTTCAAGCATAAAATGTAGTTAATTCAAAATAGAATTAACTACATTCTATTTTCTCTGTTGCCAACTAACATGTTCACAATGAGCCCTTCATTCTGTAAAAAATAATCATTGGAAAATCTAGAATCTTACCCTTATTTTTACCAAATACATCAGGAAAAGACACTTTTTCACGCACCTTTCTCCTCAGGTGGAGAAAGAGATAGAACTCGAGGGACTAGCAATAAATAAAAGATGAATAAGACCTACTCATCCCTTGCTCCATTTAAATAAGTATTCATTAACAAGGAGTGAAAGCATATTTGTCTATTAACTACATTCTATTTTGTGGCCCAAGGAATGATACCAAAAATACCTGCACAACTAATTCATGATCAATAAGTAATTATTCACAAAGCTAATCCCCAGTGACAGAGCACAGAAGGACAGAAGAGGGGCAGAGCCGTAACTGGGTTTAGTAATTGAATTCAGAAGGTCTGGTGCAGGATGTCTGCTTTCTGGCTTTCTAGTTAATGGGAACGCCCACACAGAAAACACAGACAAACAAAACCCAGCAGAGAAGTGCCCCTGGCTACCGCGAATCTTTCAGTGGGTTCCCCAGGAACCAAATGTCAGTGAGCCAGAGCTTTTAAACTGCTGTTCTCATTTCAAAACAAAATAAGTGCTTCCTGAACAAAACAAAATGTATGGAATTACATAGCAAGAAAGATAGTGACATAACTATGACAAGCTTCTGCCTCTTCATCTCCCAAGTTTCGCCTCTTTGTTCTTTGGAAGAATAATTGCTGTCAAATATCCTAGAACTTAACAAAGCTACTGCATTATAGGAAAACACAGCAAACCATTTTGAAGAAAGCAGGAAAATAAAAGATCTCAAAAGTTTAGTCCAACTGCAAAAAGAAAAACACACTTGTCAATTCCAGCTGTGAGCACAATTGTTTTTCTCCCAAAGTAATAAATGGGATGCAGGTAAGGAAATGAGAATTCTAGTTCATCATTTTCTTCCCCACTTCTGAAAACGCCACACGTCACACCTGCTTATAGCCTGGGGGGACAAGCATTCTAGACGTCTGCATGGGACACAGGAGTGCATATTTTTAATAAGTTGCCTATACAGGATAAAAATGTGAATTCATCTAAAATTAAGGTCTGTGATATCACAGATGAAGAAGTAATAGGGAACATGTCATGGTAGGACAGTGAGAGTTAGGGTAAGGACAGAGAGATTCCGGAAAGAGATTCAGCCCCACTAACCATGATTCTAAGGCCATGAAATTTTTCTGACCAAAAAATCTATAGGACACTAGAACATCTTCTCAATAACTTTAGACTATAGATTTAAATTTAGTAAGTAGTAATCCATTCCACACAAAGCAGCTACACAGTGTTTCTCTGTGACCCGATAGTACTAATCACATCGGTGGGTCATGCAGGGCTCCAATGACTTACAGGCAAAGAGATACTGGTGACTGGAGTCTCAGAGATAGACCCCAAACTAATGGGGAGAATGTCTCTGCAGAGCTTATAGTTAAGCACCTGGAATGAGTCAGAGGAGTTCTACACTCTCAGACAAGAGACATTTTGTGCTGAAAGTAAGAAGAGGCCAGGCGTGCTGGCTCACACCTGTAATCCCAACACTTTGAGAGACCAAGGCAGAAGAATCTCTTGAGGCCAGGAGTTTGAGACCAGCCTGAGCAACACAGTGAGACCACATCTCTACATTTTTTTATTCCATTTAAATGAGTCAGGCACAATCTTAGCTATTCAGGAGGCTGAGACAAGAGAATTTCTTGAGCCTAGAAGTTCGAGGTTGCAGTGAGCTATGATATTGCTGCTGCACTCCAGCTCAGATGACAAAATGAGATACTGTCTCTAAGAAAAATGAATTAATCTAAGAAAAAACAAATTTTTAGGGTGGCGCTGTGGCTCTGTGGGTAGGGCGCCGGCCCCATATACCAAGGGTGGTGGGTTCAAACCCAGCCCTGGCAAAACTGCAACAAAAAATAGGTGGGTGTTGTGGTGGGCATCTGTAGTCCGAGCTACTCGGGAGGCTGAGGCAAGAGAATTGCCTAAGCCCAGGAGTTGGAGGTTGCTATGAGCTGTGACTCCACGCCACTCTATCAAAGATAAAAGTAAGACTCTGTCTTTATTTAAAAAAAAAAAAAGAAAAGAAAAAAGAAATTTTTAAGTATAAGAAAATGTTAATTAACCATTGTTACATATTTGTCCCTAATGCATTTACTAAGAAAACTCCAACTTTGTTGAAAACATCAATAAGCCCATCTGAAAATCATCTCCAGCCTCCTTACAGATAAATGGTCATGTGATGTAGTCCTGGGCAATGAGACAAAGCATGCGACACTTTGTAGGGATGGGAAAAGGAGAGTGGCTGGTACAGCTATTTCCCCTTTGCCTTCCCTTCCTTTCTGCCTGGAATGGAGATATGATGCCTGGAGCAGTAGAGGCCACCTTGGGACCATGAGATAAAAAGACTCTAAGGAATGGTGGGGCAGAGAGAAAAAAGAGTCAAAGACACAAGGATAGCAATTCTTCATGCAAGTATGTGAGCTCAGAATTCTTCCTCCGGGGTCCGCATTATGTGGGGGTGGAGTGAACCTCATCTGGTTAAACACATAAATTGGGTTTTTCTGTTACATGCAGCCCATCATATTCCTAACCACTCTAATACCGATCAAACTTAATAAATTTTACAGACCACAGCTCTAAGATCTTAGGCCATTTGTATTTTGAAATTGAAAGAGATTAAAGAGAGAAGCAGAGAAATAAATCGCTACTGGTCCACCTGGGTGACCTCAATCTTTCCTAAAGCAGCCATATTATGTAAAAGATTACAGCATTTGCTACTATTGTAGAAATACACTGATTAACAGTACACATCTCTTTAATTACAGATCTCTGAATGAGTGTCAGCAGTGTATCTGAAAAGGTGTGCCTCTTCCAACCCCTGAATCAATACCACATTAATCACAAATTGCACGAGATGAAAAATTTTCAAATAAAACATGGCCGAATCTGTGCAGCCTGACTGTTGCTTTGGCCCACACTGATCCTCCCACTTCAGTGTAGGTATCAGCGGAGAGTAATGAGAGACTCACCTGGCAGAGAAAACACAGAACCAAGATGGAGTGTGCCAAGAAGTTCATTCTCACGGAATTAACGGAAATAAAATCAAACAAAATACAAGAGAACATAACCTAGCTTACCACGTCCTCCTTCACTCCTAACAACGAGAAAATCACTGATGGCTTCGGACCCTTAAGAAAAGAAAAAACTGGGCAGCGCCTGTGGCTCAGTGAGTAGGACACCGGCCCCATATACCGAGGGTGGCAGGTTTGAAACCAGCCCTGGCCAAACTGCAACAAAAAAGTAGCCGGACATTGTGGCAGGCGCCTGTAGTCCCAGCTACTTGGGAAGCTGAGGCAGGAGAATCGCCTAAGCCCAAGAGCTGGAGGTTGCTGTGAGCTGTGACGCCACAGCACTCTACCGAGGGTGACAAAGTGAGACTCTGTTTCTTAAAAAAAGGAAAGAAAAGAAAAGAGAAAGCTTCAGTCCACACCAAGGGTCAGGCCTATCCATGGTAAGCAAAAGAAAATAAAGAGCTTTTGACAAAGCCCTCCCCAATTCACGCACTGGGTGCTTGCGTGTAAAAATGGCGCTAGTGTAGAGACTGCAGCTGTATCTGGGGCACATTCAATTCTGTGACTAGAAACTAAAGAACTGCAGTCACTGACCACTGGCGGCCACCACCTCGTCTGTCACATTTACTGGTCCTACATACCATCACTAAGTTCTCACTTTGGCTTCACTTCCACAGTCTACATAAAACGGGATCCCGAATTCTTCCCCCACTTTCTCCTGGGCCCATCTGGACACATGTGTTTCACGCAAGTGAAGATAAAAGTGACAAGGAAATAGAAAGGCCCAGATTTGGGTACAGAACATTTCAACTCCCAGTTTCCACCGCGGGACTGCAGGAGTTCTGTGCTTATCAAAGGCAACATGTTCTCTGATGCGAGGGACACCGGTTCCCAAACCCCTCTCTGTGTGGAGAACCCCAGGCAGAAACAAGGTCAACCTGGAACAACCAACATCCATCACATCCCTCACAGCAGGTCCCCCACAAGTGGCCAGCCCCCAAAAGAAACCAGCAGATTCCACATCCCAACACGCAGCACACTTGGTGTTCACACCCTTTCTAGCACACACTGAAATGTGGTGGGCCAGCAGAAGGCTCCTAGTTAGCACGGTCATTAGATATGTGTGTGCATGTATATTAATGTCCTTTATAAAATAATGAAGTCATAAATACTTCAATTTAAAGTTCAAAACAATTCATACGTTCACCCACACAGTGTGTGAAAAATGTCACTAAGCTAAAGCACTTGAACATCCTTTCACGTGGACATGTCACGTATGGGAACATCTCTGTAGAAATAAAACATTCTGATTGAAGAAAAGAGAGAGAAGCAGCCCCAGAGCCTTCCCACATCAAGCAATTTAACTGGAGTTTGCCTTTTCATCGCTGTTGCTTTGTCTGATTTTTTGTTTGTTCTTTGGGGGCTTTTTGCTGTATAAACATATCCTGAAAGGGGCTTCAGAGCCCTTGTAGACACCCAAAGCTCCACGGGAGGTATTTTACCCACTTCCAATAGACAAAGTTTGACTGGTGTGTGACTCTGAACAGGGCTCCAGGGCAGCACTTGCGCCCACCTGCACAGGGAGCGGTCAGGGAAAGACTGCTCCTATCACGCTCTCTCCTGCTGGGAGGCACAGAGGGGAAGGCAGAGCCAGAGGAAGAGAGAAAAGGGAGAAGGAAAAAAAAAGGATAAAGCTAAGGATTTTCTAGAAGCCCCCCAGGAGCCAGCACGGCTGACACTCACTGGTTGAAGAGCACCCGGGAGCGCACGATGAACTTGAAGATGTACTCTAGAGCCTTCATGGCCTTGTACAGCTGGTCGTTTATCCCCGGCTTCTCCGCATTGTCCACGTAGTTCCTTAGTACCTTTGTCAGCTTCCTGTTCACAGTGGAAACACAGAGAAATAAATTATTACGCTATCTCAACTCTTCACTGATGAAGAAATACAAATGGGTTATTTTTATTTTGGTTTCCACTTAATGGTATATGTATATTCATGAAATTCTTTTTAATCAGATAAAGTTGATAAAATATCTCTCAAAAGAGCAAGGTCTGGGCATTTAGTGAGGACTTTCTAAGCTAGATGTTGTTCTAAGCGTGCTCCATGGTCTAATTTAATCTTCATAGTAACACTGTAAGGTGATATTATTACCCTTATTATTACCCTTATTTTACAGATGAGGAAGCTGAGGCCTAGACAGGTAAACTAGTTCCACCGACGTTAAAGAACAAAAGGATTTTGTTAGAGCCAATAAGATCTGCAAAAAATTTTTTTCAGAAAGGCATTACAATGAAAATGTTCTCCGACTAGATCACAGTGAAAGTCCCTCCACATTGCAAATGTACAAAACACCAATAAATCGCACACTTTGAAATGGTTAGGAAAATGGTACGTTACGTATATTTTTCTACAATTTTTAAAAGGCGTGACATAGTATTTGTTATTGACAACCATCTCAGCCGCTTCTATTTATTTCAGTTGATTTTCCAAAATTAGAGTTCTTACACCGAAAACAAAACATTCAGAAATAATTTTCAAATAGAAAACATGCTTAAACTTTTAATAAATTTTCTAAAAATCCTTATATAAAAGAATAAACACTAGATATGAGAATGATATCAGTGGATACTTGAAATGATTTTCAAATAATTTCTAAGTATCTTAATAATAGGATTCCCCCAAGACGTTCACTTTTCAAAGCACAATGACTACGTCTCTTTCATCTATACATTTATAAACTGTGATCTAAAACCAAGTACCTCCCTAACATGAAATCATTTAAATCCTTTTCCATGATAGTTTATAGTATTTATAATATAGAAGACTTAATCAGAATTATTTTTACTATTCCCTCTGAATACAGAAGTACTTACAGATAATTGTTAAATTGCACACAAATTTTATCGCCACCCTGCATATTGGAAACTTGATTCTAATTCATCGCTTCACAGATTATTTTAAGTGCTTGGTGCACAGATAGATTTTTTTAATTCTTTGCGAAAATGAAGAGAAAAGCATTAAATTTTTTCTACTTTGATTTATTTCACATAACCAGAAAGTTCGAATGGCAACAGATTTACTCAAAGTTTCAGGGGATATGAAATTAATTCAAAGAAATGAACTAAAAAATAGAAACATATAAATAAAAGTAATCAACTTCATTAATTAACAAATGGAAATTTAAATACCAAAAGTAAAATTTTTTGCTTAGTATAGATAAGATGTGGGGAATCAAAACACTGACGTGTGGTTAACCAGGTCATATACATTTTAGATGGGTAAACTGACAATAGATACTGTAGTATCCATCGGCAATATCCATTATAATTAAAAATACTCAAATTCTTTGACACCCGCAACTTTACTTCTAATAATATGTCTTATGCAACCAATTACAAATCAATCAATAGATGTTCACTGAAACACTAGAAAAACATACCAACAAATGTCCATCAGTTGAGGACTGGTTAAATTATGATACATCCCTATAATGGAATACTGAACAGCTGGGGGATGTTCAATACAATACAAAAGGTGGGGGATAAACATGTGAAAAAGGCCAGTTACCCCACTGAGCTGTGAAAACAGCAGTTAAAAAACAGCAGGTTGACTGTGGATCTGTTCTGTACTTTGTTACCTCCTGTGATCTTAATACCATGTCAACTTGATTTACTACAATGCAACAGGAAGTCTTGAAATTTGGTTCTTCTGAAAATCTGAATTTTCAAATCAGCTCATCCATTTTTATGAGACAAGCATGCCAGAATTTTGATTGGGATTATGTTCAAATTATAGTTTAATTTGGGACAAATGTACATTCCAACAATATTTTATTTTTCAATCCATGAACATGGTATACACCTCTATTTAGTTCTTTTCAAATTAGTCTCGGTAGTGTTTCCCAATTTTCATGAAAAAGTCTCATCCATTGATCACTAAAAGTCTCATCCATTGCTATTTGATACTTTTTTTGATAATACAACAAATTGCACTGTATTTTTAATTTCACCTCTCAATTATTTGCAAGACTACAATTAAATAGTTTTTGTTTTCTTTTGGAATCCATAGGTTTTTAATAAATAATAAGTGCACATTTGTGGGATATTATATAATGTTTTGATATATGCCTACATTGTGGCGTGATTAAATTAAGCTTCGTATCTTAACTCTTGTATGCTTGCCTACTAGTATAGTAGTTGTCTGTTTGTTTGGGTTTTGCTTATTAGAAAGGGACCCTTTAGGGCTACTTAAGTAATAATCACCTTGTGTGAAAAGACAGTTTTACTTCTTTCTTTCCAACTGTTAAATCCTCAGTTACTTTCTCTTGCTTTGCCCCACTATTTCCAGTAAAATCAGAGAAAGAAATGATGAGAACACACATCGTCGCCATGCTCCTGAGCTTGGGGGAAAAGCTCTCCACGTTTCCGCGTTGAGTATGAGGTTGGCGATGACCTTTTATAGATGTTCTCCATGGGACTGAAAAAGTTCCTGTCTATTCTTACTTTTCCAAAAGGTTTTATCGTAATTGGATGTTGAATTTTGTCAAATGCATTTTTTTCCATTAGTGAGATTTAGAGCTAAAAGGATAAAGCAATTGAAACAGTGGTACAGCAGACCTTTCTATAATATTGGGAACCTTCTATGTATGAGGAATATATTAAAGAATATATGAGTTGCCCATCATGGAAGTCTCTCACTGTGTGGGAACCGGGCACATGAAATGTACATAAGGACATTCGATTTTTAATTTAAATAGCCACACATGACTAACACTGTGACCTTAGACAAGGCAGGCATTATTGTGACCTATGGTTAGATAAAGATTTTTAATCCACAAAACCAAAATTCATAACCATTTTTTAAAATAACAAGTTAGGCTTTAACAAAATCAAAATTCCTGCTCATCAAAAGCACCATCAGAAAAAGGATAAAAGTAAGCAGAGAGAAAGAAAATGCTTCAAAATTCATGTCTGACCAAAAATACCTATATGTATATGTATGTATTTGTGATACACGAAGCCCCTACAAGTCAAAAATACAAAGACAATGAAATAGAAAATGAAATTGAATAACGTTTCACACATGGCCAATAAAATATTAAGTATCTACTCCGTATCATTGATCATCAGATGAGTACAAGTTAAAAACTCACAAACAGATAGAATTTTGCCCACATTGTAATAGTTTGAATTGCAAAACACAATACTAACTGTGGGTGAGGATATGAGGCAAGTGGACAGTCATGGATTGCCGGTGGGAAGCAAAACAGCACAACCATCTTGGAAAAGTATTTGGCGATTTCTTCTGAAGTGAGCCATACACAAACCCTCGAGTCTGGCCATTCTACCCCTAAGCGCTTACCCAAGGGAAATGAAAACTCGCCGGCAAAAGACCTGAACAAGAATATTCACAGCAAAACTAAACACATTCACAGCCAAAAACTAAAAACATTTACATCCGTCAACAGGAGAACGGCTAACACACTGGGGTACGTTCACACACGGGAACAGTTACCCACTGATAAGAAAGAACAAAGTCAAATAACGACACGCAAAGCAACGCAGATCAGTGTTAAAGAAAGCATGTTAAAGAAAACGAGCCAGACGCAAAAAGAATGTGACCCTCTGGAAGAAGGCACGGTTCATTCCTCACAGGGAGAGGAGAAACAGGGCGTAGTAGGGAGGCCATCCCCACTGTGCTGACGAGATGACGGGGCCAAGTGCAGAGTTCTCTTCTGATTGCGTCTCTGTCTCAGTGAAATAAGACGTAAAATCTGAAGCCAGAAATGAAAACAAGAATTTCATGTTGGACAGTACAAAGGGAGGGAGAAGGTGCGTCTGAGAGAACGGGACTTGAGAGAAGTAAAATATCACAGCACTGCAGGCCCCCGGAGGGCATGCTGACAGGAATTCGGATGTGCAGGAAGGCCATTCACCACGTGTGGGTGCTTTTAACACATTGCTGCATTGGCACAGCTGGTTTCTGCATTCAGATTGTTCCAACTATTCAGGATAAAATTTCAAAGATTGCTTCTGGTAGGAAAAAAAAAGTGGAATGACTTCTTGTCCAGTCTAATTCACTCACATCTGCCGAGTATCTATGGAGGGGCAGGAGTGAGGGGGGCTGGTGTGCTCCCACTTGAAGGCCACAAGGAAGGGGTGTATAGCACACCTTTGGGGTGCGAGACACAACCACAAGAAGGTCTCTACGTAATAAATTCAAAAATTGCAACCTGGTTGTTTATACCCTCACAATAACCTGGGGGGGTGGGGGACCTTCCATCCTTTTCTGTTACTATCACAGATGGAATAGGCCACCCAGGGGGAAGGGACACACAGAAGGTTCACAATTGATAGATTCCTTACTTCTGGGAGTTAATGGGGTCATGGTCAAAGTCAAGTTTTTATCTGTGAACCCTTCATTTGACTAGGATGGGTGTGACCAATATAAAGAACAAGGGCAGGCCAACAAACTGATGTAACAGAAATCAGAAAGTGGCTGTTTCTCAGAGAACAGAACTGACCCAAAAGTGGAAAGAGGGACCATTCTAGGCAGCGCCATCTTGGGCAGTGATTAAAAGGGACAAATAATTGTCCGAACTTATGCTTCAACGTAAGCATTTTACTGTGTGCAAATTATAATAATGAAAAAACACTTAGATTTTAAGTAGTCAAAAATAACATGCTATTTTGCAAAATAATTACACATAATAATCGTAATCATCATGTTAATCTAAGCCTAGAAAGTAAAGCCAGAGACAGTAGTGATCTCCAATATGTAGCATTAGATACAAGAACTTTTATATTCAGAAACATAGTATTTTGGTAATGTGAGATATTTTTAATTTTCCTTTTTTTTTTTAACACTGAACATGTGTTACTATTTTCTTTTGAGATATAGGCCACACACTGTAAAATTCACCCATTTAAAGTATACATTTCAGTGGGCGTTACATATTCACACAGTTGTGAAACCATCACCACAATCACTTGTAGAACGTTTCCATCTCAAATGTGATCATACAATTTGTAGCACTTTTTTTCTCTTTCATGTTTTATTACTATAGTCCTTTTACTTAAAAAGGGATGTTATTCTTTTTCTTTCTTATTAAATCATAGCTGTGTACATTAATGCAATCGTGGGGTATGATGTGCTGGTTTTATAAACAATTTGAAATATTTTCGTCAAACTGGTTAACAATGTGTAGCACTTTATGACTGACCACTTTCACCCAGCACACTGTTCTTCTAAGGTTCACAAGGTTCTTCTAAGTTGCAGCATGCAGGTAGACATCATTTTGTATATTGATTCCAATAGGGGTATATTTCTATGGTTCTCACTTTTGGTCGATTAGGAATGACACTGTTATGAACGTTTGCAAATGATTTTTGAGTAGAAATATGTTTTCATGTTTGACTATATCATAAGAACGTGTTTCACGTTTATTTTGTTTTTGTTCTTAAAATATTAAGAGAGCATACACGTTTTTGTTACATGGATGTCTTATATAATACTTAAGTTGGGTCTTTCAGTGTACCCATCACCAGGCAGTGTTCACTGTACCCAACAGGTAGTTGTTATCCCGTAGCCCACTCCCACCCTCCCTCCTGGGTTTCCAATGTTCTTTACATCTCTTTGTGTCTAAGTGTGCCCATCACTTAGCATCCACCTACAAGTGAGGACCTGTGATGTTTGTTTTTCCACTCATGAGATATTTCACTGAGGATAATGGTCTATCCACGTACTACAAAAGACAGTATTTCATTCCTTTGTATGGCTGAGTAGTACTCCATGATAAATATACACACCAAATTTTCTTTATCCACTCATGAACTGATGGGCACTTAAGTTGATGCCACATCTTTGCAATTATTAACTATGCTGTGCTAAACATTTGCAAACAAAAATCTTTTAGATAAAATGACTTCTTTTCCTCTGGATAGGTACACAGTAATGCGACTGCTGGATATAATGTGAAGTCTGCATTTGTTTCTTTGAGGAATCTCTACACTGTTTTCCACAGAGGTCATCCTAGTTTGCAGTCCCTCCAACAGTCTCTAAGTGTTTCTTTATCTCTGGTTCTAAACCTGTTATCTATGGTTTTTGACTTATTAATATCAACCACAGTGACAGGGATAAGGTGGTATCTCACTGTGGTTTTAATTTGCATTATCCTGATGCTAAGAACTTTCCATGTGTTTATTAGCCATTTGTCTATCTTCTTTTGAAAAACTTTGGTTTATGTTTTTTGCCTACTTTTTGATGAGGTTGTTTGCTTTTTTCTTGTTGATTTGAGTGTAGAAACTAGCCTTTATTACATGTACAGTCTGCATAGATTCTCCCATTGTGTAGGTTGTCTATTTACAATGTTGATTATTTCCTTTGCTAGTGAGAAGATTTTTAATTAATTACATCTCATATATTTACTTTTGTTATTGTTGTATTCGCCTTGGTGGTCTTAGCCACGAAAACAACTCTACGCACACCAAGTAGAAAATGTAAAAGAAATGAATATATACCTGGAAACACACAACCTCTCAACCCTAAATCAGGAAGAAGTAGAAATCTTACATAGAACAATAATGAGCAGTGAAATTGAAGCACTAATAAAACAATTTTCCAACCAAAAAAAAAAAGCCCCAGCCCAGAGAGATTCACAGCCAAATTCTACCAAACCTACTGAGAAGAACTGGTACCTATCCTACAGAAATTATTTCGTAACATCAAGAAGGAAGGGATACTCCCTAACTCAGTTCTAGGAAGCCGCTATCTATTGTTTTGATGCCAAAGGTAGGAAAGGGCATGACAACAACAAAAGAAAACTACAGAACAATATCCCGATGAACACAGCTGCAAAAATCCTCCATTAAATACCAAGAATCCAAATTTGAGAGTACATCAAAAAGATTGTCCTCCATAATGAACTGGGTTTCATCCCAGGGATGCAAAGATGATTCTACCTAAAAAGACTCTTAGAATTGATAAACAAATCCAGCAGAGTCTGAGGTTACAAAGTCAACGTACACACATCAGTAGCATTTCTATATGCTATAATGATAACAGTCAAACGGACAGTCAAATCTAGGGACACACCACCATTTACGATAGCTACAAAGAAAATGAATACCTAGGAATATAGTTAACCAACAGATGAGTGATCTCTACAAGGAGAACCACAAAACTGATCAAAGAAACAACAGATGACACGAATAGGAAAAACATCCTTTGTTCTAAAATTAGTAGAATCAACATGATTAAAATGTCCAAAAAAGCCAACAATCCCATATATCAATGGGCAAGAGACATGAACAGAACTTTCTCTAAAGATGACAGACGAATGGCTAACAAACACATGAAAAAATGTTCATCATCTCTATATATTAGAGAAATGCAAATCAAAACAACCCTGAGATATCATCTAACCACAGTGAGAATGGCCCACATCACAAAATCTCAAAACTGTAGATGCTGGCGTGGATGTGGAGAGAAGGGAACACTTTTACACTGCTGGTGGGACTGCAAACTAGTACAACCTTTCTGGAAGGAAGTATGGAGAAACCTCAAAGCACTCAAGCTAGACCTCCCATTTGATCCTGCAATCCCATTACTGGGCATCTACCCAGAAGGAAAGAAATCCTTTTATCATAAGGACACTTGTACTAGACTGTTTACGGCAGCTCAATTTACAATCGCCAAAATGTGGAAACAGCCTAAATGCCCACCAACCCAGGAATGGATTAACAAGCTGTGGTATATGTGTACCATGGAATACTATTCAGCCATTAAAAAAAATGGAGACTTTACATCCTTCGTATTAACCTGGATGGATGTGGAAGACATTATTCTTAGTAAAGCATCATAAGAATGGAGAAGCATGAATCCTATGTACTCAATTTTGATATGAGGACAATTAATGACAATTATGGTTATGGGGGGGGAAACAGAAAGAGGGGTGGAGGGAGGGGGGTGGGGCCTTGGTGTGTGTCACACTTTATGGGGGCAAGACATGATTGCAAGAGGGACTTTACCTAACAATTGCAATCAGTGTAACCTGGCTTATTGTACCCTTAATGAATCCCCCACAATAAAAAAAAAAAAAAATGTCCATAGTGCCCACGGTGATTTACAGGTTTAGTGCAATCTCCATCAAAGAACCAACATCATACTTCATAGATCTAAAAAAAATAATTCCAGGCTTCATTTGGAACCAAACAAGACCCCAAATAGCCAAAGCAAGCTTACTTCAAATTATATTATAAGGCTATAATAACCAAAACAGCATGGTACTAGTATAAAAGTAGAGACACAGACCAAAGGAACAGAATAGAGAACCTATACATAAAATCATCTCCCTCCAATCAGCTGATCTTCATTCAACAAAGCAGACGACAGCATACAGTGGAGAAAGGAAGCCCTATTCAACAAACGATGCTAGGAAAACTGGACAGCCACATGCGAAAGAAGGAAACAGAACCCCTATCTCTCTCCAGATACAAAAATGAACTCAAGATGGGCAATCTACTTATTTGTAAGACAAGAAACCATAAAAATCCAGGAAAAAAACATAGATGCATATGTTATTTTTTAATGAAGGAAAAAGTACTAGGAATAATTTCTTTTCCATTTTGCCCAACTTCTACACTTTCTACCGCTTCATAATCATTCTTGTTCATAAAGTTGACCCTTCTCAAGCAGTAACTTGTAAGTAATAAAAGAACAAATAAATCCACTTCAATCCTGTTTCACTTTTCATTGTGTTAAGCTACTACACTGTGACTTTGCGGTATGCATGGATGCAGAGCTACCACTATCAACAGGAGCACCACTAGCCAGCGTCTACAGTCACCAACTCGGATGGACTCAACGAGAATGCACGGTACCATTTAAAAAGCCACAGAAAATAGGTTTACATTCATGAAAGTGTCCACTAGGACACTGACAGCATGCCCAGTTAAGATGTGAGCCAGTACGGGCCAGACTGTTTGCTGAGATCATATAAAAACACTCTCAGAAGGGCAACATTAACTGTAATTACAGATGGCCTAAAAGGAACTATTTTGCTGACAAATCACGATAAAAAGCTTTTTAGCCGACGGAGTGGATATGAAGTCACTCCTAACACTGATCAAGTGACAGAGATCTGGTGTGAAGCTGCTGCTCTCAGAGCAGGCTTCCTGCCAGCTGCTCTGAGGAAGCTGGGTCTGCAGGCTGCCCTGTGACAGAGCCCATTCCCATCCTGCCCACTGGGAAGGGGCAGCTCACCACACACTTCTCATGTCGGCTCTCAACTTAGTAAAGCGCCCAAAGTCCTGGCAGAAAGCCGGCTTCACTTATTTTCCCAAAGTTACTGAACCACACATTTTTTCTTATTACACCCATTAATATCCAAGGGAATAAACATTTCATAGAACACATTTGGGCATTCTTCCAACCAATTAATCAAAGAAAGGAATAAAAAAATAATAAAGAGTTGCAAACAGAATGATCCAGCGCCAGAAAACAAATCTGCCAGGCCATCTTATAACCACACAAAGATTACCACATTGGCTTTGGGTAGAGAGGGGCAGACCGAACGAAGCCTGGATTTTGCCAGTGCGAAGCTACAGAGATAGCTCAGTTGGACGGAAAGGAGCCCATTCATGCTGGGTTTATAGAATAGCCCCCAAGTTAATGCTTCCCTCCCGTCTCACTTAGGTCAGTGCGAGTGAGTCCCATGAGTCTCCGGAACCCATGAACTACCTATGCAGGGCAGCTGTGGATAGGAGTTGACATGCTGAAAACTAAAGCTCATTGCCAAAATCTTTCATTACTCTCTTGGAGTTCTTCGGGAAGAAAGACATTATATCTCAACCTTTATCAAAGGAAAAAAACGACATAAATAGGAGGCAAATGTGAGCTCATGCCTGCCAAGGCCTTCTGGAGGGGAGAAAGAGGGGCCCTCTGGGATAATGCTTAGCACCAGAATTTCGCCTGGCCCAGCAGTACCATAATAGCCTCATCAACACACAGGGGCCTTCTCCAAAGTGTTTAGAACTGTATAAATCACAACAGACTTTCTCAGTATTTCACGGTGTACAATAACCAGATTCAGATTGCTAAAGAACCACCTGAGGTTCCTACTTGATCCACATGTGATAAGAATACTTACTTTCTAAGATAAAAATGTCAGCCTATTTTGGAGGCTGAGTGAGATGTCAGTGATTCAGATTTCAGTTCCAACACAGCATAAAAATTAAACGTTGTTCCTCTCGTTGAGTAACTTGCCCAATACTTTTTTTTTCCCACCAATGAGAGTTAAGTGCACCCCTGCGTCCCCTGCAGTGCAGGACAGCAAGGCTGATCCCAGTGAAGGGACACACAAGGGAGTCCGATGGGCTGATCCATGTTCTCACCCTCTTGAGAATGTGAAGTCTGATCTGAGGAGAGCTGTTCAGCCACGTTTAGTCGAGCAGAATTTTGAAAATGAGCACACAGGGAAATCATGCCACACCCTCAGCAGCCTGCAGGCCACTCCCACAATCCCCCGGTGGTCATGTTTTGGTCACCAGATTGAAAAGGTGCCACTTGATCACCCTTCCTGGTTCTGTAAGGAACTGCATGACATGCCACACACCAGGTAACTTCACGAAGTGAACAAAATATTTTCAACACACGTTTATTAGGCAAGCAAGAGAGAGGGCTTGTCACAGCTTGCCCTGCATGCCTGAGGACGTCGCAGCTCTTGGCCTACCAGGGGCTCCACCCATCACCTTGCAGAAAACATGCACTTTAGGCAGACACAAAAAAATCCAGACACAGACCTGGGATACATGAACAGCCAGCTTCAGCAGCCTGAATCCTCTGCACAGATGAAAACAGGTTTTTACCAGAGTATGCTCACTACACAGATGGAAGTTTTGATTCAATTTACTGGTACCAAAGAGAATTCTTTCCAGTGATTCTAAGTGGGATGCTCTGAAAGAAATTATGCAAACTTGGGGATTTTCATCACAACTTACACAATAAGAAGTTTGAATAAATGCCAACAAATCCCACCAGGAGAGGGCAAGTAACTCATCCTAATAAATCTCATAATACTAGAACTCCACAATTACTATGTACAGTCTAAGTGCAGGAGTTATTATCTTAATATCTCATTAATATTCTCATATGAATCTACAATCATGCTCTTTTTACAGACAGGAATGTTGGAGCTTAGAGAGGTTAAGTAACTTGCCCAAGATCAAGGAGCTTGTATATCACGCCCAGGGAGCCTGACACCAAGGCATGCTCCCAAACACCGAGAGCTGCTGCCCGGCTGCCCCGGCCCTCAGGCACCCCTCTTGTGTCTTACTAGGCCTCTGGGGTGTCAGGGTGGGAAGGTGCGAGCAAAGGGGGAGCAGTAAGATTCCGGGACAGTTATAGCTGAAGCTTATGGACAAAAGGGAAGACACTCTTTAAAAGAACAAGGACAGGCGCTAAGAAATGCAAAACTGAATGTTATTCACATCAAGCAACCCATCACCTCCAAACGGGAACACATTAATTCATCCATCAAAGGCTCATTGGGAGGCTGCAGAGCGGCAGCCACCTTGCATCCATACATCAAGTTCATCGAACATAAACTGAAAATTCCAAAGATAAATGGGTGTTGTAGAGAACAAGAATTTATTCCAGAATATTATAATAATTTATCACTTATCTCTTTCAATAAGACTTTTAGGTCTGCTAAGAGGGAAACAATAATAAAAATTATCTCAGTAAATTCAGAGTTTTGAGGAAGGAAATATATATTCAAAGACAAAAGCATACGAAAAAGACTCTAAAGAACAAATACACAAAAAGTAAAAGTATTCGTTTTAAAACCAAAAGGGAACTTACGTGTAGGCTAACGTTGCACTAAAGTGCTTCCTGATGTAGGTTTCCAAAACAGGATTGAAATGCTGAAATTTTCTATCAGCGATTAGTCCAATGATAAATACCTGTCAAATTGATCAATGATATTTTCATTAGCAACATTTTCAGAATTTTCACTGGAACCACGTGCACCAGTGTATGTGGAAATGAACCACGACAAATTCAGACAGAACTTGGTGGTCACATCACCTCTCCTTACCCTAGAAAGGACATCTGCCCAGCTATAGTTTTACATTCTCAAAAGCACCCTTCTACCTGCCTAATTCACGTCCTCTGATTGGATTCACAAGTGAAGGACTTTCCCGGCACTGTGATGGATCCCCTTCCCGGACTTCAAAGGCCATGGCATGAAAGAACCCCTTAGTCCAAGCAGATGAGAAGGAAAAGGCCTCTTACCAGAGCATCAAACACCAGCGTATCAAAAGTCTCACTCTCCGAGTTCTCCATCATGATGTTGAAGAGGGCGTCCAAGGTGTCCTGGAGGAACTGAGCAGACACAGAAGAGCCATTGATAATGGGAACTGGCCCAGCTTCCCACCCCGCTCCAAAATATCCACCATCTGTGCAACATTCCAAAGAGCCACCTCTCCCCAAAGCCACCTAGGAAGCGATCATACTAACTCTGGGAGCTATTTCAGCCGTCAGATGGACAAGACAAAACTTGTGGCTGAGAGAATCCAGAACAAAGAACTGCACCCTGAGTCAAGCAGGGAGGATCAGAGGTGCCTTGTGCCTCTGCACCGAGGGCCTCCCAGCCCCTGCCTGGCTACCTAGGGCTGGGACGAACAGCAACTCCGGGAAGGCTGGATAGAGCTCATTCTGCACACTGAGCACAGGCCTTCAGCAAGTGAACGGGTGGAAGCCGCACCTGGACAGCTCAGTGTCTGAAGGACTTTACTCAGTGTGATCCTGAAGCCCGGGTACACAGCCGTACCCCTGTTTCAACACCAGAAAGTATTTATTTTATTCAACAGAAATCTACAAATTACTTCTATCTTCTACTAAAATTGGCCAAATGTTACCACATAGGATGACAAAGAATCATGACTTTGATAAAGAAAAGAAAAAACTAAGAGATTTCCCAGGGATGCCACCATAGACATCAGTGTCAGACCCTAATTCCACCTCCCCTGAAGGGCCAGGAGCCGGACCAGAAACGCAGTGTTGGAAGCAGCGTTCCCTGTTAGTGGAGAAGTTCAGGCAGAAGCCTGTCCAGTGGAAGATGGGCCACAAAAATGATAAAGCACAGCTGTATCATGACTCACGAGGGGTATGCAAATTGGAACCACCAGGAGAGAGCGTGTCACGCCCAGTGTGACAGCTACAATTAAAAAGATCGACAATCACAAGTGTGGACAGAGTGTAGAGAAGCTGGAGCCCTTGTGCATTGCTGGTAAAAATGTAAAACGGTTCTCGAATCAGGCGAGGTATAAAAAAATGATGCATTAGTACACAAAAACAGTTCGACATTTCCACAAAAAGTAAAACACAGATTCACCATGTAACTCAACAATCTCCTTCCTAGCTATATATCCAAAAGGAAAGAAAACATATGTTCACACAAAAATCTGTACACAAATATTCATAGCAGCATTATTCACAATCACCAAAAAAGCAGAAACAACACAAATGTCCACCAACTGATGAATGGGAAAACAAGCGATGGTAGACCCATGCAGTGAAATCGTCCCCAGCCAGTAGGGAAGGAGGCACCAACACACTACAACATGCTGAGCCCAGAAAGCGCTGCAGAGCGTGAAAGGAGCCGGACAGGAGCAGACACTCACCAAATGACTCAATTACATAAAACATCTCAAACAGGCAAATCCATACAGACAGAGAGTAGATCAGTGGTGGCAAACAGAGTGGGAAGTCACCACGAATAGATATGGGGTCACTCTGGGGGCTGACGAAATATTCTGAAATGAGTCAATGGTAATGGTTGCATAATTCCATAAACACATTAAAAACTATTGAATCAGACAGAGTAAAGGGGTAAATTTTATGGTATGTGAATCATATCGCAGTGAAGCTATTATTAATGGACATGGGAAGGAAGGCTGTGCCAGATGTTTGGTTCAGATTCTTCCTGGACCGTCCAAAGGGCCTTCCAGACCCACAGAGAACCCCCAACTGCTCTACCCTGGCCCAGGGACCTGCCCCAGTTGAGTGCCGTGGGACCGTCATAGTAACAATCGCCTCGCAGGTCTGCACCAGGAGAGAGAGTGTCCTCCTGATCCTAGCAAGAGATCCTGGACCCGTTAGGGCACAAAATCCTCACTGCACTTTGCTGTGCTATCAACCATCAAGTTTATGCCAGAAAATGTCACATACAAATGGCAAGAAGTAAGCCAGATGCAGCAGTAGGCACCTGTAGTCCCCGTTACTGGGGAAGCTGAAGCAGGAGGATCACTTAAGCCCAGAAGTTTGAGTCCAGCTGGGACAACACAGGAGGCCCCTATCTCTTAAAACAAACAAAGGGCAGGGAATAAAATCACCCTGACCTTAAGAGGCAAGCCGTCTGGGGCACGCCTGTTAACATCAAGGGCTTAATCAGCTCCATAAGTACTGTATCTCCCCTCCTCCTTACTTTTTTATCAATTTCCATCATTTTCGGATCGTAAATTCTTCACAAAGGTCAAAACTTGATGCCATCTGTTAGCAGCCTAATGTTTCTGCCAACAGGCTCCGCACCTGCCAAGCCCTGACTTGTCATGGTTCACGCGAAGTCCCTGAAGTGGGCCTGCCAGTCTGACCCAGACGAATGGCATGGTCAGTAGCACAGAGAGCTGCAGCCTCATGTCTCAGGCTGCAGACTGCAGGGGTGCAGGGAGGGCAGCCTGGAGGGCCCTCACAGACAGCCAAGAAGGACTTCGCTTGGCACTCCTCCTTTCTCTGAGACCACCCACAGGAGGACCAAAATTACCATCTTGTTTTCTTCCTTAATGGAAACCACACCATTTAATACACAAACACCCTCCTCAATGTATCGAGCAATGCCATCTCTCCGTTAAGCGTTATAAACATGCAGAGGGAGGCCTTGAATAAACGTAACTAAACCCATTACCAGTGTCCCTAAATAGAGCAATAGGAGCCCATGCAGGCTGGGAATTCCTGGAGACCCTGGAGTTCCACCCTCCAGGCACACAAGCTGTGTGGGATACGCTGGCAAACTGGACATCTATGCCTGGGTAGTCCCAGTGGGCCCGGGAGGGAGGGAAGGATCAGGATGAGAAATAAGATACGATAATAATATTAGATACAGGAAAGGGAAGTAAATAACAGGACAAGATGATTCTAGATTTTTCCTGGTAACTGTGCCACTAGGTCAACAGAAGTACAGCTAATTCCTGATGTGATGCGAGAACTTAAAAATGAAAGAAGACAAAATTTCATTACCTGTGTGTCTTCTAAAGTATGTTCACTTATTCCTAGTTTCCATCTGAATTAGGCAATTTGTAGAAGTCAGGGAAGTTTAAAATGCAATTAACATTGTCCGAGCCACTGAGAGAAAACCAGGAGTGAAAAGATGATTAAAGTTTTAAGATTAGCGAGGATATATCTGAGTGGTTATGCAACTCGGGAAAGTGTCACAACCAAATTAATTTATACTGAAGTTAAGCACATTGCTAGTTAATTAAGGCCATTTTCAGTAATTAATTTTTACAGAGATCGGGAGTCTCTCTCCACCTGCCATCGCCTCTTCCGGAGGTGAGGAACTGAGACCCACTGCGGACACCACAACACCCACGAAATGACACGTGCTGGTGACCAGTTTTTATTGTCCCCTGGCCAAAACAGAGTGTACTGAAAACGGAAAGGCATCTCCTCGTGTACAAGGAAAAGTCATGCAAGCAAATTAGGTGGTACGTGACGCAAAGCAGAGCCTAAGGCTGGAGGAAATAGCAGAACCACAAATAACTACAGACTCAAGAATCACAAAATGTGAGCACTCAAAGGGATCTCAGGTCAGCCTGATGTGACTGCTCTGACTCACAGATAAAGATACTCAGCCCAGGGGGGCTTGACTTGAACAGCTGCACCCGCCAGTGCTCCAGAGCCGTCATGAGGGAGGCTGAGAGGTGAGTGAAGACCGCACGGCCAAGACAAGTTTCTGAGGGCCGTGATCTTTCACCACACCACACACCTTGCAGGTCACTTACAAAGGATGTCTGGGAGCTGTTGAGCCAAGGCCAGCAATAAAGATAACAGACTTAGCAATGATCATGATCAAAAGACCCACACCCAGCACCCACTGAACTCCCATGTGCCAGCATGGGCGGCCACAGCTCAAAGAGCTCACACGACCACCAGTGTTAGTAGTAGGGAAAGCAAGGCTATTGTCAGTCCTGCAGTGAGGACCCGTCGTAAGAAAAATCAGGACCCCACTCTAGGCTGATCTGACAGCCCACTCACTTCACAGTGAACCCAGAAAGTCCTTGGAAACAAGAATCCAAGAAGTACTCTGTCCACTCTATCACCATGTGTTAAAGGGCCTGTACTACTCCAGAAGTCTATACTACCTTTAGGGCTGGTGCTTACACCTGCTAATACACATAAGGGAAAAAGGAAAAAAAAACACAAGCACCCCCCCCCCAACCCCACACGTTAGTTACCTTTACCACTTCCCCGCCGTCCACCTTCATCAGCTGCCTGAGGTTCTGCTGCAACAAGCTGGTGTTGGAACGCCACTTCAGCAGCCCCAGGAGGTCCACTGGGAACAGAAAAGGATGTCAGATCGCCATGGCCACGATGCTCTCATCTACGCATCCTATGAGGTTCTCTATTAAACTTTCTGAACAGAGGAATCAACTCTATTTTAAAAGGTTCATTTACTAAATATTCCATGACTTTGTAGCAACGCACTAACTCCTGGAGCAGCTGAACGCATTATTTCCAGCTACATTTGCCATGAAATGATCTCCATGCAGGAGCTTTAAAAACGCACTCAGGAACCTAATAAAGAATTGGTCTTTCCCATATACACGAAGGCAGTTCCACAGTATCACAGGGCCTGGAAGAAGGCAGCCCACCCAGAAAGCGCTACCTTGGTGTTCTCTACCAAGGGATTTTTATTTTTCCTGATGGAGAACAAGCCTCTATTTGTATATAGATAAAATAACATGAAACAGCTAACACAAATGCAGGTACTGAAGCTGACAGGTGACAGTCCCTGCAGCTACCACGACCCTGGACAATTGAAACCACCTCTTTGCTAAGCTTCCTGCCCTCCTCAAGCCTGGGTTGCAATAGCCATAACTTTTCCTTATGGTTTTATTTATGCTTGTTGCATTTCTAATAGAAAAATCAAAGATGGAATATATTGGTTTTTGAAGAATCCATTGTAAGACATGGTCCAGAAATAATTTTGTTATTTAAAATGTTATTTAAGGTAAGAAGACAGAACCTAAGACCTCTCTGGTAAAGTACATAAGCTACTTAATTTTCACTTGAAGTTATATGAACGTCCCATTATGTAAAAAAATACAATTAGCAGAGTGCATCTAATTTACTGTTTTTTGCTCATCTGGAACTAACTTCAGCTACAGAAATTGTCTCTGTAAAAAAAGAAAACCAAACCCGAGTTAATACTGAAAAAAAAAATAGATAATTTTGGCCATAGAGAGAATTTTACTGAATACAGACACCCAGTGCTTTCAAGATCAAAGCACATAAAAAGCATACATATAATAAGCACCAAAACATAACTTTTCATGTGTTTTCCTTACCCCCAAGTACAGCTCACAAAGAGAAGAATTAAAAATGGAAAAATAAAAACAGTGCAGCCCCCAAAAGTACTGATGTATGTAAAGTATAGGCTTAAATGCTATGACTGCTGGGCCCCCTGGAGGCTGCCCAGATTAGATGACCCTGTCACTCTGTCGGAAGCCATATAAGGTACAGCTCGGCCTTACTTCCTCTTCAAGTAAAAAACAGTTTTACCTTTACCCAGTAACTTTACCCGGCAACTAGCCAACCAATCACCTTATGCCCCATCTTACTTACTCTAACCAATCCCCAGTTAACAACTCCTCTGAACCTCCCAACAAGATACACCCTCCTTCCCCGTAATGCTTATAAGGCACAGGTTTTTCAATAAAGTTTGAGACTTGATCAGAAAACTGTCTTGTCTCCCTTTCTCGCGCCCCTTGTTTGTTTTTCTCCTTTAGGTGGTTCCTGCGTCCCCCGTTGCTGTCCCGCGGGTCAGGACATCACTCAGCAAATACATGACCTTGGCCAGGTATCTCTGCCCCAGTTTTCTCATCTGAACAATGGGTACAATGGCTGGTGTGACGTGTACAAGGCACTTCGTATGACACCCAGCACAGAGCACTAACAGAGGGCCTCCCAAGAGCTGACTGGAAATTGAGAAATTCACCATTCACGGTGGAAGTTAGCATGTTCTAATTCCTCATGACAGTGAAGTCGTGGGAAAGGCCACATCCTGCTGGACACACTCTCAGTCCCAGGGTTAAGGGAAATTTCCACCTCCCAAGTTTCAGTGTCTCTTTAATGGAGACTAATAATCTGGGTCCCATTCATTCAGATTCAGTGGCACGCTGTACTGCAAATTTGAGAAAAACTATAACTGGGCCAAACAGTAGTTGGAAGAATACACTGAAGGAGGGTGAGCGTGTCTGGAAAAAACAGAGTTTGCCGGGCCCCTGGAAGCTGCCCAGATTAGATGACCCTGTCACTCCAGGCCCGTGTTCCAGGACTTCCTGCAGTCTGGCCCACAGTCGCTCTAAGTTTCAGGATTCCTTTCTTCCCAATTACATGTTAATTGAGGAAAGGCATCCCAGCCTCTACTTCTTTTCATGTCCCCCATAGCATACAGCATAATGCCGAGGACAGAGATGTTTAATATAAACTCCAGTGAATAATTCAGCCACCGCTTTTCACTAAGTAATGGAACTTCACAGTAACAAATCATGGTTTCAGAAAAATGACTCCCTCAAATGCGAACCTGGGAGTCGATGCTCAGGTGCCATGTGGAGCAGCTCCATCTTGCCCACACCTGACACACCAGCATCCCAAAAGGAGGACTCGTTGTTAGTATGGAATGGAAGCCAAAAGACATCCCCCCTCGCTACTGGTGTCAGCATCACATTAGCATCTACTTGTTGCCCAGCAACGGCTGCTGCTGCTCCCAGGGAGGGAGCTACTCCAGGGCTGGTGAGATTCAAGCAACCTGGAGGTGAAAGGAGGGATCCACACCAACCCCCGAGAGATATCCTGGTCCTCACTCCTCTTCTCCAGGGATAAGTGGCTAAAGAAGTATTCTGTGGATGGGACTCACAACCTACCTGCTATTTAGAATGTTGTTCTGAAGGAGAAAACGTTTCCAAGTTCCAAATAACAATTTCCAGACATGCTTTTGGAACGAGACCCCTGTTTGAGACAGTGGTTTCCTACACAGTGAAAATAGTAGCTCCCATTCTTCCAGAACTTACTGAAATGCCTCAATGCCACATTTATAGGGCGGTGACCCAGATGAACATGTCACCTTTGCCCTGGGTTAAAAGAGGGCCTGGATGCAGTCATTTTTTAAGCAAGTGAGACTTTATCAGGGCCACATCCAGAGAGGAACACTTGTCAGATGGGGACTTTCTTTCCATAACCCCTTCCCAATCTGGCCACACATCCCCTGGGCACCACCCTTGCAAACTCCCAGTGCCCCAATCTCTACCTCCCATCCCACAGGACTGCACAGATGCAAACCTACAGTTAAGACTTTTTATTTGCTCCTGAAGATCACTGCACCAGTGCAGCTAGGATGCTTCACAAATGCTTCATGCAAAACGTGATGACGTAGGTAGCATTAGATAGATGCCCCCGTGACTGTCAGCAGCACGAGACGGTTTACTGTTTCTATACGAGCGCTTTACTCATGCAACCCAGCAGTGGGGACATGAAGCTCATGTAGCCTAAAACCACAGAGCAGAAAGCTCAGACACAGAAAGTTTTAAAACCATCTGCAAGTTCACAAAGCATCTGACATGTGCCCAAATATCCAGAACCCCATGCACCTAGCACTACCATGACCTGGCTGCCAAGTGATGGGCTCACTTTTGTCCTATGTTTAACCTGTCAAAATCCAAACGATGACTGTCCCTCAGGCAATTTACAGACAACCCCCAGAAACACAGTTCATAATAATAAGAGACATTAATAATCAAACCCATACTGGGCAGTTAAAAGGGAAAAAATGGATTTTTGAGCTCAGTTTCAAGACAGCATGAAGTCACAGCTCTGCACAGCTGTGATACGGCCACATTCGGGGGGGATACAGCTTTCAAATGTCAGATTTGTGCAAGGATCCTCTGCCTCTTCCAAGACGGAAGCAAAGTCAGTGTGTGCTGAGTAAGAAGCATCCCTGGCCAGACAGCAGGGCCATGGAAGAGGCCGCAGGGAGTGGTGCAGGAGCCTGGAGCAGCTCAGCCACCCCCACAACGGGTGACCTGCAGTGTCGGAGTCGAGCTTTGGTGCATGTGAACCTGCATGGGGCACCTTATCACACATCAAGAGGGGGACCAGAAAATCTATCCAAACCAACTTTTTAAAATAAAATAAGCATCTCTGTAGGTTGCTGGGAAGGGAAAAGGCATAAGAAGGAAGATATCTTTAAGGCAGGAATTAATTCTTCAGTCTACAGACAAAAAAGACAAGTCTCAGATAGGTGCAGGGACCCTGTTCTAGAGCATCCCCAGGGTCAACTCAGGACTATGGATCAATCCCAAGTCCTTAGTCTGACTCAAAATTTCCCACATTTTCCCTTTGCCACACTTCTTTTGGACAAAAAGCATTTTAAGGAGTATATCCATTGCTTTATCTCCCTTTAAGGTTATTCCTGAGACCCACACAGAAGTGTGGGTTTTATTAAATTATAGCAGGCAGGCTGCAGTGGCTCGTGACTATAATCCTAGCACTTTGGGAGGCTGAGGCAGGTGGCTCCCCTCAGCTCAGGAGTTTGAGACCAGCCTGAGCAAGGGCAAGACCCTATCTCTACTAAGAACACAAAAACTAACCAGGCATTGTGTCGGGCACCTGTAGTCCCAGCTACTCTGAAGGCTGAGGCAACAAGATCACTTGAGCCTAAGAATTTGAGGTTACTGTGAGCTATGACACCTTGGCACTCTGAGCAGGGTGACTGAGTGAGACTCTGTCTCAAAAAAATATAAAAAGTAAAAAATAAATAAATGATAGCAGATGCCACCTCCTCTTTCCTGGCCCACCGACATCCTCCAAGGTCCTCACCGAGGGTTGCAGTGAATGACTGACAGTCACGGAAGACTCCACCGTGCAGTGAGGAGCTCTTCGGGGAGCCCACACTCACCATTCTGGGTCAGTTTGGTGGAGCACACGAGGGTGGAGATCTGGAAGGAATCCTTGCTGATGGTGCAGCTTCCGAGACTCTGCATGCCCTTGCCCGTGGCCGAGTGGCCCTTCTCTTCCAACTCTGCTTTCGTTGAGGGCAGACTCAAGTACGTTACCGCATCTTCCAGCTTCTTGGCTTCGGCCTGTGGGTTTAGTTATCGGCACATCAGAAACAATTCACAAACGGCGACACACCGTCTTCCCTGTACTCCTTTATCCTTCGCCCTCATAACCATCACGACAATTGCTTTTAATACTGTGCTAAACGGTGTGTTTTCATAATTTCCATTATTCCTGTGGATGGAGTCATGGGCACAGGACTTTTATGTGGCACCCAATGTTTCATTACATATCATCTTCATTCAGTCGGAAGAGGAAGAGGGCTGGCCATTAGAAATGTTCATTTACATAATTAAACACAGCTAATATAACCTCAAGAGAGGACTGGGACAGGCAGCATCAGCAGTAGGGCACCCAAGGGCTGTCACCTTATAGACAATCAGATCGTGCTCTCCATCTCTCAAGGTGGTCCCGTTGTATCTCATCAGCTTCACAAACGCTAGTGCAAATATTTTCTCAGATTTATCCTTAGCTGCAAAACAAAACAAAAAATCAGTCATCGCCTTCAACAATGGTCACCACAAAATAATAGTACAGGGCTAAGATGGCTATCTGTATGAAAACAATTACTAAACTGAACGGATCAATGTTAAGATCTACCTAAATACATGAAAACATGGACCACATTCACCAGCAGAATGTATCAGTTGTTCTTAAATAAATTCATAAATTCCAAGCAATACTAAAGAAAAAAACCTCATGGGAAATTTTTTTTTTATAGAACTTAAAAACTGACTGCAGGATAAAGGGCCAAGGGGAGCGGTGATTTTGAAGAATGACGTGTAGGGAAAGCCGGCAATGCTGGAGACCAACAGTAACCACAGTGACAATAAGGAAGACACTGTGGCTCTAACACAGGATGCACAGACCTCCAAGGGCAAACGGGGCTGGAAGCACAAGGCCGTGACACGTGGCGGGGGCCGGGAAGGGGCAGACCCTTCTGCAGAGAAAGCTGCTTACCAATACAGAAAAATAAAGGAGGCTCGTGCCTGGCGATACCTACCCACATAAATCACAAACGGATTAAAGACCTGAAATCATGCCGCATAGACCCGGAGCTGGGCTCCCTTTCTCATTTCACTGGAGTTCCTATGAAATGTCACCTCTGCCAAAGAAACCATACCTTATGTGCAACAGCAAATTAGCAGCCCGGTCACATTCTTTCCCTGACCCGATTTATTTTTCCTCATAATGCTTATCACTACCTGACCACGTACAGGAGGGGAGGAGGGAGAGAGAGAATTTGTTGCTGTTTATTGTTGCTTTCTTCCACTAAACCCTGGAATGCAAGGGACCGCTTCTATTTTTTTCCTTCTATTTCCCAGTGCATGAAATAGTGGCTGACTTACAATAGGTACTCAATAAATATCTGTGCTGCTGCGAGAGACAGCCAACAAGTAAGTTATTTCAGATGATAAAGAAAGCAAAACTTGGCGCTTTGTTGAAGAGGGATGAGGGGAACAGGGACAATCTGATGAACTAGTCAGAAAAGCCCCTGTGGAGGTAGCCGGCACGTGCAAGAAGTAAACACTGCAGGAAGAGACACCAGACACACAGGCCCCCAGGGGAGACCGACCACGCGGCTCACTGGAGGACAGGCCTGCGCAGCTACTGCGGGCTGGGTGGGGAGCCAAAGGCGGGCAGGTCGGGTGGAGACAGGTAAGAGTCTGGACTCACGGAAGGATCCAACATGGAGTCATTCCTCGAGCTGAGATCTGAGTATAGCACAGAAATACTGAGTCCCAGACAGAGCTAAACATATCTTTAAAATTATAGATTCAGACCTTTCTCCTCAGAGACAAAAGGACAAGGTCAGAAAGGGAAGAGTCACACCCCAACTCTCCTTGAGTCAGGGGCTCAAAATATCTACCCCAAGAGCCCACTACACGAGGGAACACCTCATAGACTTTGCCCTCCTGGTGTTGATCAGCACCCCACACACACTAAGTGCTCAATAAATGCTGGCTATTTTGATGGTTCCTTGATAGACAGACTCACTAAAATTAAAGAAATAAACAGAAGTAAAATATATGTGCCCTGGGAATCCTTCAAAGAACATTGTAAAAGGCACCAAAACACATACAATCTTTTTTTCTTTTTCTTTTCTTTTTTTTTGAGACTAAGTCTTACTCTGTCGCTCTATGTACAGTCCCCTGGTGTCATCATAGCTCACAACAACCTCCTCCTCGAACTCTTGGGCTTGAGCAATCCTCTTGCCTCAGCCTCTGGAGTAGCTGGGACAACAGGCACCTGCCACTATCCCCCAGCTAGTTTTTCTATTTTTAGTAAAGACGGGGTTTTGCTCTTGCCCGGGCTGGTCTCAAACTCCTGAGCTCAAGGGATCCACCTGCCTCAGCTTCCCAGAGTGCTAGGATTACAGGCATGAGATACTGTGCCTGGCCATCTCATAAAGTATTTTAATATTCAAATAGCTAAGAAAGGTTCCTCATAAGTTTGGCTGACTTGGACAATAAAAGCAGTCCTTCAGGACAGCAGTAGGGGTCTGGAAGGATGTTGTGACAATAACTAACAGCAGGTGACTTCTGCTGATCCCACCTACATTCAGTGGTACAAAACAAGTTCACCTTTCCTCAGCATTCTGCGTCTTCATACCAGGGGAGGGAATGCTTATCACGTGCTCATCTGCAGTCATCACGAGGCCAACAGTGTATATTCACACACATTCCCATGGGTGGCAGGGCTGCCCTTTCCTTGGAGTCCCACCCAACCCACCCTGTTGCATTCAAGGGAAACTCACAAGTGCCACAAGTCTGCTGGAATTCACGGGACACACTGTCTGATGTATCTGGAACTAACAATTTGACAAAAACGTGCTACATCATCACATCAGCACCAAACTTCCCAATCCCAAAGACAGATCTTGGCATGAGAAGGAGGGTGGAATGGGCTCACTTTGGCTACAGGGCCAGCGTGGCCTCAGTTCTTTCCACCTGTTTCTGCTCCAGGGTCTGCACACAGGGCTGGCTGGAAAGGCCTCGACGGCCACCATCAGCAGCTGACATCCCAGAACCACGTCAGCATCGCACTTGCGATGCTCAACATGTTAGACACCCCACAAGCTGTGACCGTGGAGACTTCATCAATTATGCAAATCTGCCCTGGTCTGCTGGGTGATAGAATCCCATCTGTAAGAAGTACTCAAACTGACAACGAAAACAAGGATTTGGGAAATTAAAATGCTACAGGAGATGCCCCTCTGCCCTAGGGTAATTTATTAATTAAAGAGAATCAGTTTGTTGAAAGCTGATTTTAACATGAATCCTGTGTGGGTTCTAGAACTTTCTCCTCCTTGCCCTGCTTCCTCTGCAGACTCTCAGGGTGATGTGTAGGGGGCTCTACATCACTCTCCACTGGGCTTCTCACCTTCTAGAGGGGGTCTGGGGCTTGTGTCACCCCTGCTGTTTCACTGCCTCGGGGTATTGAGCCTGTCAGGCCCAGCACGCCCCAGCTGAGGACACACCTGTGCCCAGAGACTCCCCCTTCACAGCACACCTCTGCCTAACTGCGGGACGCTCCCAGGATGCCAGCCCTGGTTGCTTAGTGCAAATTAATGTCACCCCTCAACTCAAACCTAAGTTATGCAAGAGGAGAAACTCTAGCAGCAAGAGCCCAACAAAGACCCAGTGACAAGGGTTAGGGTCAGGGTCAGGGTCAGGCCCCTGGCGTGTAACGTTCAAGCACACAGACCTAGGTTAGAACTGAAGCTTTTCGACTGACTATTTGGGTGACTCTGGGCCAGTGCCTCAGGTGCTCTCAGCTCCAGCTTTCTCTTCTGTAACATGGTAAAGTAAGGAAGGACAATACCGATTCCACATGGGGACTTATTTCCCAGTCCAGACAACATAGTAAAATTCTTGTGCACATTGTACGAGCACAATGGATGTCAGCTAATACTTATTGATAGTTAATCATCCTGTCACTTTGGCCATCAAGGATGCCTGGCACAATTAGCAGGCCTGACCCGGTCTGCAGCCTGGTGGCCCTGCTCTGGCCCTACGGTGGGGATTTGGCCACTTCCTGCCTGATTCTCCCACTGCACACAAAGCCTGCTCTGCAAGCACAGCCGGAACAGGACAAGGGGCAGCACAATGCTCCGGGTGCTGCCCTGCCCCCTCCACTCCTCACACCACCCACCACAGAGGACCCCATACTGTTTTGGACCTCTGGGTTCAGCTACATCCCTGGCCTACCCCGACCATATGCACATCTGTCCCCAGCAACCATGGACCTGCATCCCAGCTCCAAAGAACTGTACCCTAGCTCTGCAGACCTTGCGCACCACCCCCCCAACTCCTCTGAACAGCAGTGGGCCCAGCTTCCTAGCAGCCCTAAAAAGTAGTCTGCACACCCCAACACCACATTCTTGCACAAGAACACTCGCCAAGGCTGCTCTCCTACACTCCTACCTAGGCACACCCCAGGGCCCCAGAAACTGCAAAGTAGACTGGCAGACTGTCACAGCAACAGCAGCCACAATGGAACCCTGCTTCATGAAGATGCGCCCCTCTTGCCTCCCACTGAAGACACAGGAGGAAGGCGCTCTCACCTCCTAGTGAAGACGCCCCAGGAGGCTTTTACACAAGCACCCTGGGGAGCACACAGAGCCAGGGCTGTCCACCAGTTCCATGTGCCCTCCACCGGGCCACCGGTGACAAGCACAGCCCCCTGACAGCCTTTCCTGTGATTAACTACAGAACACAAGACTATCACCAACTCGCACGGTCACTGATTTTCCCGAATGTTAGCCCACTGCCCAACAGACACAGACCCCGGGGGGCAGGGGCTGTGTCTTACTTCCTGATGTCTCCAGCAGAGGGCTATGTCCTTAGCTGGCAAAGAAGTCTACAAAATGTGACAGGACTAAAATCTTTTTGAAGATGAACGATTTGAATCCCTGGTCTCCTGATGCCTTGGCACCATAGTCAACATTGCACGGTCTATGAGAAAAGGCCCGCAGCTCCAGACACCAGGATCCACCAGGGAAGATAGAATGCTCTCAATGTTTTCAATTCCAAGATAGGAGCATTAAGGGCCCATTTTTATTACAGCTCAGTATCTTTTCTGAGAGACGAAGCAGGGTCACAAGTCAAAACAGAAGACAGGAAACAGAAAGGAAGAACAGAGTCGTGGCCCATCCGAGGAGGAACAGAGGAAGCAGCAGAGACCTGGGATCTGCTCAGGGACAGAGATGAGAGCACGTCCCAGGAACAGGAGCTGAGGCAGCCAGGCCTCCTGTGTTAGGATCACCAAGTTCCGGAACGATCCAGCATCATCGTGGCCTACTGTGCTTTCCTGTCCGCCCCTGGACAAAACCATGGCTAATTCAGTGTTTACTCACAGTCCTGGGACGACCTGTGGCGGAATGTAAATCGCAGGTGACTGCGGTTCACGTCCTCGATGGGAATGGCCACCTTCAAGAATCAAAACAGGAGGTTAGGCGCCTGGACCGACACCCACTGGCATCCACGGCTGTACTCAGGGGGACATGTCGAGCACAGTATAAACACCTCCACTGTGCCAAGGTGGAAATACTGCCTGTCTAGTCCCCTACATGATTTTTCCAAAGGCATTTTAAGCAAAATAATCTTGTAAAGGATGCCGGTGCCATTCTGAGACAGCTGGAATTTTTTCTAAAGGCTCTGATCCTTACTGTTAAGATTCGATTTTTAAAAGTTGCCCGTGTCTGTTTATCGCTCCGGCAAGGAGGTGTTTATATTCCCTCTGCAGCTGCAGTGACCTGCCCGCAGCTGCAGCAAGAAAGCTTTCTTGTCACATTACAGTAAAAGAAGAAAGACCTGAGACAAGTTGCCTGTAAGCAAAGGCAGCCCCTGATTCTCACAGCTAACATCGGTATTCCACAGCCAACCCCTGGCCTGGTTTTCAAATATTCAAGCTCTTGGCGGTGTTTGGAGGCACTGCCCGGGGCTGGTGTGGAGGTGTGCGCAGGCTGCATTATGAAATGCACAGTCAGGGCCCCAGCGCCACCTGCACGTCCTGCCGGCTCTGGGTCTTTCTGTTTGGTGTACAGGCAGCACGCCACACACAAAACAGACCTGGGAAGAGAAAGATGATAGCTAGCTAAAAAGACTCTCTCATTTGTCTCCACAAAAGTCCTGTTTTTATATCTAAAAGGAGATGAGTCAATGTATTCCAAGAAATGCCAGCGTGATTCCTTAGCAACTTGATGACTTTGTCAGGAGAGCCGCTCTTCGGCTTCCAGCAGCCCCGGGGCCGGGTGGGAGGTGGGGATTTCCTTGGGATACAAATGAGCATTGCATAATCAACCCAGTGATAAGATGACCATGTAAATACCTTAACAGTCTCAAACCAGCGCGGCTGTTTTACTTGGTAGTAAATCACAGATTTGTACTCGGAAATGGCTTCATCACCAGCACCCGGGAAAATCACATGCTTTAAAAGAAGACATAAAGAGTTCACATAAGACCTCACAGAGCCTGATGCCGCATACATCTCCCACCATGTATGTGCCCTAGGACAGATACACCCCAGAAACACTGACGAGCCCCACTGCAAATGGAACGTGTTCCCAATTTTAGATCTCGAGGGTTCCAACCCTCACCTCTAACAACTTTAACATTAGGACCTGTAGGAAGTTATCTGATTCATCCCCTTAAGTCTCGAATGAGGGGCTGAGGATCAAAAGGAAGGAAGGAAGGGGGCAACCTTCCCCTCCCAGTAGTGTCCGTACTGCTGGTGTGACTGCTAGACACCTAAGCCTGGGGTTCATCACGGCAAGTAAGACCCCGTGACATGGTTGGGCAAAAAGGCAGTGAAGACCACAGGAAACCCTGAGATGGGCCAGCTGCCAAGACCCGGTGCACACCCATCCCCGGAAGGCAAGCCAGAGAGAGGAAAGCAAGAGGCCACGCTCATCCTGAGAAACAGGGTCGCTAAGCCCCTCTGCAACGCTCTGCACCCTGCAGCAGAGGCAAGGTCAAGGCTTGCAAAGTGAAATTTAAATGCTACAAATTAACCTTCACAGCACGAAATACCTCCAATCGTTTCCCGTCTTCGTCATAAACAGACACTGTGACCTCAACATTCTTCGCCGTGGTCTTGCTTCCTTTATCAAAATCTCCTTGGACTAGTGTTACGTAGATATCATTCCGCACGTCACCTAGGGAGGAAAATCCACACCTTTCACCCAATCCCTTATTCATAGTATTGGCCATGAGTTTTGTAAGACTGTCTATCTACTACACTACCTAGCCTTGCTGAATATCACACATGCTGTATCAGAGAATTAAGAAATATTTGCAACAAAACCATCTCAGCACAACAAAAGCAATATTCACCAATGTAAGATTTGCTGGAAAGAGGAAGAATTTCAAAGCTTCAAATCATGTGCTTGGTTCTTCATCTGGGCAGAGGACTCTCTACACCTCTGTGAGCAGCCGACGCCTGGGGGAGCTTGAATGGTATTGGTGGGACTGCCCAGACCCGTCCCTCCCCAGCATCCATGGCCCATCTCACCCAGCACCCTGATCCCTGGTTCTACTGCTGAATCCTTGGTAGCCAAGGACTAGGGCCCCACCCAGATGACAGCGGGAAGCGCCAGGCGCCTCGGCCTTCTTCTAAAGGACATGATTCCAAGGGTTGAATGAAAAGCTGCTGAGAATTAGAACCATGAACCTAGGATCAGGGAAGAAAGGTGGGTCCAGGGAGGAACTTTGTGCTGGCTCTTTTCACAAGCAGCTGTTGGGATCCCACATAGGGGGCCAAAGAGAGACCAGAGCAGACGTGTGCATGGGACGTGCGATGGGGCTTTAACTGGGTGGGGAGAGATGAGAAATGAGCTCAAGATGCTTCTTGCTACTGAGAACATAGGAAGCCCCTGGTAACAGTCCTACTGGGAAAACTTCACAAGCTTCGTTAGCAACATGATTTAGTGGCCTCCTCACCACCAGTGACTGTGCTGCTGCTGCCAGCCTGGCCCCCTCCCAGGCCGCGACCGCCTGCTCTCCCACAGGAGCCGAGAGGAGGTTCTGGAGAGAGCAGACAATGGCCCTAAAGAACAAAGACCCCTTCAGGAAGATAGCCTCTCTTTGCTCTCTTGTTTTTTTTTTTTTTTTTTTTTTTAATGTTCTATTTTGACTTTTAACATACTCGGCTATTAAATTCAGCTTCCATTTAAAAATGATTATTATAATCATCCCAGTGGGTTGCTACACAGCCTCGGTGACTCACTCGCTGATGGTGACCTCAAGAGATGGCTGACAGAGTGGGGGGGCTGGAGGCAGGAGTCAAGGCTGCCTGACCCAGACCTGTCACTCATTTGCTGTGTGACCCTGGACAGACCACTTAACTCCTGGGCTGCCTACAACCTAACAACTTCATCGGTTAGACAGGGGCTTCCGTGTGGTCTCTCGACCTAAAAAGTCTGTCAAGGCACCAAGCCACCATCAGAAAGGTCCACAGCAGTGTCCTAAAGGCCTCACCAGAGAACTAACATGTACTGAGCATGGCCAGCTGACTAAACCCAAGGTCACCTACAGGGCCTTCTCGGGAAGAAGACCTCACTTATGGTAGGGGAGCCCCACAGATGGGTGCTCACCAAACGCCGTCTGCAAATGCCTCCCTTAGTTACAGGGACCTCGTTCCAGGGAGGAGGGAACTGGAAGCAGGCTGGAGTGGACCCCTGGCGCTTCCCATCAGGGGAAGGGGGCTGAACCCTGCTGGAAGATTCCGAGGTTCCAGGGACACAGAGGGAAGAAAATCCAGCCACAGGACGACAGCACAGGCTGTCCCACTGTCGGAAGAAGAGGCATATCCCTTGAGACAGCCAATGAGATGAGGCTATTCCAGGGTCTGCCAGGCAGAAAGTGGGCTCTGATGGGAAACCCCACACGCTGTCCAGCCCACAGCCTGGTCAGTGATCATACAGCCCACCCAGAACACAGGTGGCTCCCTCAAGTTAGACCACCTTCCTGTGAGACCCCAACTCTAGGACTTAGCACTTGGAACCTGCCAGAACGATGGTCAGCTATGTTATCTCCCCCAGGTCCATGGGGACGTGATCTAAGAGCTCTGACTTAATTTTTAAGTCTATCAGTTATAAGGGAAACACGGTCAGCCTGATCTGGAAGTTTCCTGGGTTTCCCTTCAAGCGTGAGCACGTCCTTAAGATGTCGAGATAAATACATGTTGTCAATGGCCCCATCATTGTCTATAAATTTGCATCCCGAATCCAGATTCAATAACTGTGTGAACGAGTCCCTCTTCATTAATCAACCTAATCAATGCGCTGCACACAGACTTGATGGTTGAAGTCATACTTTTTTCCTGTATACGTAAGGACACCGTTCAGCCTAACTGACTTCAGATGACTTTCCTATGGATTCATCAGGGCATCTGACAACCCACAGCAGCCCTTAGAGACAAAAGGAGTGGGGAAAAGCATGTCCCCAAGTTGCACTAAAATCAGCAAAGCAATAACTTTTATAGTATGTGCCCAAGTAGGCCCCTCTCCCAGCAAATGTACAGCAGAGGCCTAGAAAAGGAGGGCGTGTGGAGTTGTGGAACACGGGGTGACTCGTCCATTTCCACCGCTTCTTAGTTGTCTGATATATGGTGTAATCTGGATGGGAATTAGTCATGTGGGCTTCCAGGACCCTCCGGTGGATCGATTTAGATTGTCAACGTCAGCATTATTTGCAAACCAAAAAGCATCACACAAATATAAAGGATAAATGTTAACATGCTTCTTCCCAAGATCTCTTGAGGATAAATCAAATTATTAGTATGAAGGCCATATGGAATCAGAAAAGTGTTAGATAAATGATAGGTAACATGGAGACCCGGCTTAGTCGAGTCGGTACCAGGGCCAGAGCAAGGCCTGCATGGTGACTAATTCTAGGGGGACAGGTACCAGGTACACACCTTGGCCCCTTTCCGACCCTCCTTCCTTCCTCCAACTAGATGTCTACCAGGCACACATTGGTGGTGTCTCTGCCTCCCTACACCCCTTGCAGCTGGGGGGCTGATCCACGTGGCCCAGGTGCATGTTTACAGCTCCCTCCACTGGGTGATCCACAACCACGCTGGGGCTTCCACATCGCCTATCGCGAGCTCAGCCCTCTCCTCTGCCCAGATTGTGGGCGTGGAGCTGCTGCCCCGCGTCATGCTCAGCAGCCAGCTGTGTCCATGCCGTGCTCAGAGGCCCTGAGCAGGTCAGTTCTTACCTGGCATGATTATTTCGGGAAACCCCGTCTTGCGGGCCACAGCCGTGGTCCTATCCACCAAATGAGGAAACTCTTTTCGAACCTGATGAATATCTCCAGGAAGTAATTTCAGTGTTACCCACAGACCTAGAAAAACAATGGATGCTTTGTGTCACATTTTATCCTAGACACTATGAGAAGTTTTCACAAAACCAATCTGATGATAATTTTGAATTCGCAGTTAAACATCTTGAGAGCAAAGGAGGAATCCAAGCATCAGCCACCCCAGGCGAGTGCCAGGGTCCCACCTGGCTGCTGTGTGAACACAGAGCAAAGTGCGGACCCCACAGGACTGGAACTCAACCACGGAGAGGAGGTGAAGACCAGGGTGGAGGTCAAATCGGCAGAATACAGGGAGCAGGGGTGGGATGAAATGCGGTTCGCAGAGATGGCGCTGCCACAGCACACCTGCTAACAGGTGCCAGGGTAACATTCCCTGGCCTGGGAGGAATGTCACGGAGCTGCCCTGAAGGGGTGGCACGCAGAGCAGGCAAAGAAAGAAGAGAATCCCAGAGCATGAGCAGGAGGGGAGGGTCCCCCATGCTCAGAGCTCACACAGGGAAACAGAAGCCGGAGAGGACCGGGGAGACCAGGCAGGTAGCATCTTCATAACCAAATGCACCAAAATGCCCAAAGGAAGCGGAGAGTCTGCACTGAGCCGGCAGGTGGCCCCATGCAGCTAGCAAGAGGGTTCTGGCGGGAAAGGAGGAACAGGTACCAGAAGGGAGACGGACAGAGAGACAAGGCAAGAGGAAGATCAGAAGAGGAGGGAGGAGTCAGTGTACGGAGACAGATGTATTGTTCTAGGTAGAATTGGGTTTTGGTGTTTCCTTATTTTTTTCTTCCCTTTCCTTTTATATATGTATGTTTTTTTCTTTAAGATATGAAACTCCAGATCATGGGAGCATGAATCTAAAGAAGGAAAGAAAAATAACTTATAGAAGGAAGTCTGCCAAAGAGGATTCAGAGGATGACACCCAGACAGGGGCACTGTTGTTCAGGTTGTGCACTTGGCAAGCAAACTGACAAAAAATGGCAATTGGACCTAAACCCTGCCTCTATTTGACTCACCAAGCCCTGTGCCCTGGCACTGACTGCCTCCCTCCCCCACCCCACCCCCGCCTCACTCATTCACATAAAAGCGCCGTGAGTCAGAAGCAACTCTGGACCTGCAGAATAGGTCAGCAGTGGACCCTCAAAGGGCCAGTACTTCCTCACCCACAAGCCCCTCTCTATCCTCCAAAAAAGCAAACCCAGTACCCTCCCAGAAGTGCATAGGGATCATTGCTATGGCTGACATGGAGCTGGTCTTCACTAAAACACCAGGATGCAGCTAAGGGCTTTTCAAGTCTTGGGAGTCTGAGTGCTGAAGCACTCAGAGAATGCATGTCCACAGCATCAGGAAGGCACTTCCAACGGGTGGCAAGATGGGCTGGCACAGTTACTTACAGAAGTCACAAGTGGAGAAACCAGGACGCAACATTTACTAACACGGTCAGAAACCCTGAGTTGCAAATGCCTTTTCTTTCTCACGAGTACCAGCCTGCTCAAGTACCTCAGTTCACAAACTAATACATTAGTGACACCATTAAACTTACTGTAACATAATTTAAACACGTGGATTAAATGTTCCTGATTATGTTACGCTTAAAATGCTGTCCTCACAGGAGAAAAAGTGCATTTGGGTTGCCATTTGCTTAACCAGAGTAACTCAAAACAAAAATAATTAGCATACAATATATCTCAAACAACAGAAACAGATTTCCCAGGGGGTGTCTGTGGATTCCCCGTCCACAGAAAACACCTAACACCTCTAGGTTCAGGGATCAGAACGGTTTAGTTTCAATATTAAGGATTCTGTTGACTGTGACAAGGAAATGTGTTGGTGCAAACCTAAAATGGGCTAAAACCTAGGGATGAGCTCAGCAGGGACAGGAGGTGTGAACAGACAAGAGCAGGAAACCCTGGTTCTTTGTGAAGATAAACACTTGCTCGGGGTCCCTACTGTTCCTGGCACCCTTCACAGTCACACACAGGACATCAGGTGAATCCCAGGATGCTCATGATGAGGAAAGGGCTCCACTGGGCAATGCCCTGCAAACCTACCAACCGCATCCTCTCGTCTCTCCCTGAGATGACCTGACCTCCACCCAAGAATGAGCCCTGGCAAAACATCAGGTTCAAGGTAAAACTGAGCTAGTAAAACGTGGTATTACCCAAGGTCATTTTGACTCAGTTAGGACCCTGTGATCCCCTTAAAAAAACATTCCATGCTTTTGTCTGAGCAGTTCTCACTGTGACCTGGATATACCTGCTCCTCCCAGGGAGTTCACAGAGCCGGGGCCCTTCCATCAGCCCCAGCTAGCTGGCTTCACAAATTTGGCCACACACCAGTGAGACTGGCAGAGGCTGCCTTCACATCCTCTTTCCAAGCGATTTCCTGCTGGCCTGAAACCAAACTTGACTTTCCCCATAGGACTCTGTAATAAAAGTTTATCAAGAGCCTGATGACTCTGCAAGAGAAAGTGGAGATCCAGGGGGGCCCTTGCTCGCAGGGCTCAGGGACCTTGGCACTGGGGCTCACAGGCCAGAGTGACTCCAACCAAAACAGCCCTAATTGGGCCTCCCTGTGGTTTTCAATTAAAGTGCAAATTGGGAGGGCCATTAATTTATGAGAAGATCCCAGGTCAGCTGAAAGTGCTCTGCCTGCAGAGGCCACACTTCATCCACAATCCGGGCTGGGGTTTTTGTTCTGCTGCTGCTTGCCAGGGAGCTGCATAGGACACAGCAGGAGAAAACGGCCTGTTCCCGCGGAGTCCTAGGAGGGAGACGCAGAGTCCTAGGAGGGAGTCCTAGGAGGGAGACGCAGAGTCCTAGGAGGGAGTCCTAGGAAGGAGATGCAGAGTCCTAGGAGGGAGTCCTAGGAGGGAGATGCAGAGTCCTAGGAAGGAGACGCAGAGTCCTAGGAGGGAGTCCTAGGAGGGAGACGCAGAGTCCTAGGAGGGAGTCCTAGGAGGGAGACGCAGAGTCCTAGGAGGGAGTCCTAGGAGGGAGACGCAGAGTCCTAGGAGGGAGTCCTAGGAGGGAGACGCAGAGTCCTAGGAGGGAGTCCTAGGAGGGAGACGCAGAGTCCTAGGAGGGAGTCCTAGGAGGGAGACGCAGAGTCCTAGGAGGGAGTCCTAGGAGGGAGACGCAGAGTCCTAGGAGGGAGTCCTAGGAAGGAGATGCAGAGTCCTAGGAGGGAGTCCTAGGAGGGAGATGCAGAGTCCTAGGAGGGAGATGCAGGGTCCTAGGAAGGAGACGCAGAGTCCTAGGAGGGAGTCCTAGGAGGGAGATGCAGAGTCCTAGGAGGGAGTTCTAGGAGGGAGATGCAGAGTCGTAGGAGGGAGACGCAGAGTCCTAGGAGGGACAGGCAGAGTCCTAGGAAGGAGTCCTAGGAGGGAGTTCTAGGAGGGAGATGCAGAGTCCTAGGAGGGAGTCCTAGGAGGGAGATGCAGAGTCCTAGGAGGGAGTCCTAGGAGGGAGACGCAGAGTCCTAGGATGGAGTCCTAGGAGGGAGACGCAGAGTCCTAGGAGGGAGTCCTAGGAAGGAGATGCAGAGTCCTAGGAGGGAGTCCTAGGAAGGAGATGCAGAGTCCTAGGAGGGAGTCCTAGGAGGGAGATGCAGAGTCCTAGGAGGGAGATGCAGAGTCCTAGGAAGGAGACGCAGAGTCCTAGGAGGGAGTCCTAGGAGGGAGATGCAGAGTCCTAGGAGGGAGATGCAGAGTCGTAGGAGGGAGACGCAGAGTCCTAGGAGGGACAGGCAGAGTCCTAGGAAGGAGTCCTAGGAGGGAGTTCTAGGAGGGAGATGCAGAGTCCTAGGAGGGAGTCCTAGGAGGGAGATGCAGAGTCCTAGGAGGCAGTCCTAGGAGGGAGACGCAGAGTCCTAGGAGGGAGTCCTAGGAGGGAGACACAGAGTCCTAGGAGGGAGTCCTAAGAGGGAGACACAGAGTCCTAGGAGGGAGACCTAATTCAAACCCTCCTCAGGACAATGGGAATGAAGAGGGTCTGTTTACTTCAACTGTACTGAGTTTGCAGCTAGTCTGTTTGGATCAAGGATTGAGACAGACCCATGAGGTTCTGAAGGTGACTACCCCTTAGGCTGGAGGTGGGGTCGCAGTCACAGGGGTTTCCTGGCAGCCCTCCTGGCCAGCCCAGAGTCAAATGTCACCAACCTGGGGTGATTGATTCATTACTTCTGCCCACAGAAGGTCAGCTGCTCGGAACCATCAGTGTGGGATTAAAAACGTGTGTGAGAGGGTGGGGAGGGATCACTTAGAGAACAGAAACTAAGGGGAACCAGTCTGCACAAATGAAGCCACTTTCCCTGGGGGGACCAGAGGCAGGGCCCCAGTACCCAATGTGGCAGGGAATAGCACACGGGTAGAGGGGATTATGTGTAATGTCTCCACATTTTTCTAAACATCAAATCAAACTCACTCCATCTTCCGCCTTCATCAAAGAGGTTGGCTCTCAGCATTGCTTACAAGGTGATCAGCCAGATAGCCATGTACTGTCTATCAGGGACAACCATTACACACATTCTCCAAGACCACCACCACCATCAGCAGCATCATCGCTGTCACCATCAACATCAAAGTAAAAACCAGACAGCAATGTCCCAAGTTCATATTTGTGGACATGGATGGAAACAAAACAGTGCGATACGTACCCTGCCCCTTGTGGTTGACTTCTTTGGCCGCGATGACTTTGTTTATGACAGTCTGAAGGAAGTCATTCTCCCCTGCCACCCTGGGTGAAAAACGGGATGACATGTTCAGCGGCTTGTGTCGAATGGCGTCGTCCAACGCGAGCCTGGAGGGCACGGGACGGCCAAGAGCACAGGAGACAGAGGGCACAGAGACCCACAGGTCACAGTGACAAGAGAACAGGAGACAGCATCATCACCGAGTGCGAGAGAGAGGCATCATGAGTCAACACATCACAGAGGACAGGAGAGGTGACAAGAGAAACAGGGAAAAGCATCGATCAGGAAAATGCTGAACCACAAGAGAGAAATAGAGCAACAAGGGGGACCCACTCCCCTGGAGATACGCGCACCAGTCCTCTCTCCACTTCTACTAGACGTTCATTTATTTTATTTTTTTAAAAAGGAACTTGTCTAAAAGTAAGGTGGTTGAAAATCATTTTATCTCCAAGAATGTTTTTGGCCATTTCTCCAGTTTCAGTAATTCTGAACATAGCCTAGGCCAAAGGGCAGGTGGTCTGAAGGGAAAACCAAAATTAAGACTAAAGAAAAACCAACCCTGGCATCTAATTGCTTGGAGAAGTTTCCTACCCTACTGCACGGGACTGTGCACTCCGCAGAGCTTAAAATAATTAAATATGTGAAGAATGGCCCCGTCTTTGCAGAACACAACTACCAGCTACCATGTGGGGAAAGTAGAATTAGAGCACCATTACGAGTGCGAGGCATCAGGGTTTTCAGGGCCCACGAACCCTGAGCCTTTCACAGATGCTGCTCTGCACCATGGAAAAAGCGCATGCCGGAAGCATGTGCAAACAGAAAATCCAAAACAAAGCACAATAGGGGATGGACGAGGAAATATACAGCATGGACGCAGTGTTTAAAATCAATTCCGGAGACAAGGGCAGTGTTATCCGTCACTTGGGCCGCGTTACTCAGAGAGCTGAGGACTGTTCTAATTTACTTCACCAAGTTAAAAAAGACAAAAAAACAGAGAGAGAGCGAAAGAGATGTGCACTGTGCCTCCTTCCCTAAAACCAACCCTGGGAGATAATAAATCAGGTTTAATGGAGCAAAAAAACGGTTTCATTAGCACGACACTTCCCAAAGAACTGGTTTCATTGCTTATTTTGCCATTTAAATCAGGCTGTTCTTTTGTTTCTAACACCACAAATATTAATCTGTATGTTAGCCTTCCTTTAACGGAGCAAGGAGTCACAAATTACATAGGAGTTAAGCATGTGAGAGTCTTCTTTAAAGTGGATGCTTCACTAAAAGAAAGATGGTGGCGACGTGCAGGCGATCTCCTATCGCTTTAAACATGTCCTGTGAAAACCAGTGACTCTAAAACTAACCACCTTCCTACGCTGTTAAATCACAGCTGAAGTGCTTCTCCTTGACTTTCCCCGGAGAAGGCTAACAGGTGTGTTCAAGTCCGCAGTCCACTCGGGCATCAAAACTCTGAGGTCCAATAGATAACGGAGCATTCAAAACATGAGAAGGCTGTGTTTATCTCGTGGAGAAGAGAAAAAACTCAAGATTATAATTTCAAACGGTGCATTTAATTTACTTCCTCTATACCTACCGAAGTGTCAAGATGATATTCCCCTTGCTAAGGAAACTTCTAGATCCTGGGGCTCTGTGTTCGATTTTGTAGGCTATCTCCACTAGGAGGGCTTCCAAAGCCACATCATCCAACCTCCCGCGGGAGGGAAGCAAGCTCTCTACGCCCAGCACCACGTGGGACTCAGCACTTGAAGTGGAACTAGTGTCACTGAGGAAGTAACTTCTGAAGTCTGTTTAATTTTAACTCACTTAAATAGGCACCCTGGGGCAAATGGTTACCACATAAGACAGGACAGTAACCGAATACATTTAAGCCACAAAGACCTTTGCCTGCAGTTGTGCATGAAGAGAGACATGTAACTGAATCCGGACTTCCAGCTAGATGGTGCAGTTTTCTGTTATTCTCCTGCCCAAAAGACTGTAAAGTCTCCTACGGAACTATACAAAACACCCTAGGAAGCTATCTGACCACATCACCTCCCTGCAAAGGAAACCAACTCTTCCCCTCCTCACCCAGTGTCGTCCGGTCCCAGGTGAGCAGGGGTCCACACAGGGCTCCACCTCTGCAAGCCACCCCCACATCTCCTGCCCAAAGCTCTATCCTTTGGCCCCTAAAGGATAGAGCTCCTTTAGAGGCCAAACCCCTCAGCAACACCGAAAAGCAATGTCAACTTTCTAAAATAAAATGTCTCACTCCTGAACTCACTTGAGTGAAAACAAAAATGTGGAAAAGAGAGAGCGCAGAGCTAGGACAGTTCACTGCAACCCCCACCATTTATTCTTCTCCCCACCGCAACCCCAAGGACAAAGTCTCTTAGACTGAACCTAAACCATTCTAATTTCTCTCTCTTTCCACCTCTGTCCAAGAAATCAGAGTGCTCTTGAAGTGGCCAAAGACCATTATCTAAATATCCTCTTGCTTCCATCACCAGGGAAATAAACACCAATTCTTTCAGCCTTTTCCATGGTTTTATCTATGAATCAGATAATCAATTTCATGTACCTCTGAGAGCTTTCCTAGCTCTAAAGACCTCTTTCCTCTCTAAAGACCTCAGGTCAGAACTAGACAAAGCCTAAGTAATGACAAGCACAGAGATAGTCCACGCTGAACAAAAACCAAGACAGAAAAAAAATCAGCAACGTGATTTTATGCTTTACTTCTCCCTTTACAAAAGAATTCATCATTATTTCGTTCAGTTTTCTATTTAAAAAACAGCAACCTCCTGCGATAAATCTTAAAAGTACTGTGTGTTTTGAAAATGTGAAAAGCTACTAGAATAAATCAATTATGTAAAGAAACATTCACGCTCAGAGCAGAATCGTAATTTTGTGCCTTCCATGCAATAAGGCAATTCTGTGATCACAGGTAAAATCTCCCACTTCCAGTGCCATAAACAAACTTGAACCTAGGGCTCCTAACAGCTACAAAAAGTCCATGTGCTATAACAGTGACTAAAGAAGATTTTTCATTATCATTAATAATCCCTACTTGTGTATAACTTCAAATTCAATTACACAATCCCTACTTGTGTATAACTTACAAATTCAATTACAAAGATAATTACTATTGCAAACCTACACTCTCCACTTCGAGTCTGGTTAAGCACTTGAATTGCTCCATACTTACGGCTGAAAGGGGATAAAGTGCTGTTTGTCTTCGTCGTCCACTTTTCCATTTATTATGTCTGTTACATCCATCACTGGGGACAAAAAGAGAACAGAGATTGTTTTGCTTAAATGCTATAATCACAGAAAACAAACAAACAAAGGAACATCAGAACATCTTCTGGCAAACAATAGCATAAGCTATATGGTGGCTTCTTCTTATACTCGCGTCTAAGTACTTGAAAGACAAATTGAGTTGTCAGACAACACTGTACCAAGCACAGTGGGGGCCCCGGTGGCACAGTTCCATTCAATAATTTCCTTTTCCTATTATCCGCTTGCCATTCTAAAGTTGTCCTGTCCAAGGGAACTTTCTGTCATGAAGGGAATGTCCTGTACCAATGACCATCTCAAGTGTGGCAAGTAAAATACAGGAACTGAACTTTCACTTTGATGTCATTCATTTAAATCTATGTGTAAGTAGTCCATGGGGCACATGTCAGTCAGGACTCCTCACGTTATTGCGTTTCCCCCAAAAACCAAGACAATAAACAAGCAGCTACAATTTCCCAAGAGGCCACCGCCTGCCTGCTGCCATCTGTGTACAGTTTCCAGGAGACACTTCAAGGCTAATCCTCACAGCCACCCACTCTACTGCTGGAGAAACTGAGGCTGCAAGTCAGAGTGACAAGCACACCTGAAGTCACACAGCCAGACAGCCCCCAACACCCAAGCCCTGTCAGTCTTATTAAACTGCCCCCAAGGGCGCATCCCCAGGAGTGCAGGTTTGGGACATCACAGGCAAGGCTGACGTCCTATGCACAGTCTGTGTTCAAAACAAAGCCATTCCCTGCTTGTATCCAGGGTCTAGCCCAGAGGCACTGCCCACCTTCCAGATAAACACAAGAAAATCCAAGAGTGACCTCAGATGCCCTGAACACTTTTTCTGCCTCTGTTATTGCTCACCCAGCCCAGTGGGCCACAGAAAAGAGAGGAATGTGCCTTGTTTATATATTTTCTGCGCACAAGTTTCTCCCTGGTGACTATCATTATATCTTAAAAATGTGGACAATTTTCATTTCTCCCACACCACCACCACCCCCCAAAAGGAGAGAAATTTGTAGAACCAGAAAAGCAGCATTTTCCTGCCCTGCATGGTTGGGTAAAGCCCACAGGGGCTTCACAGTGTGTCCTAAGGGAAACACCCCCACACACCCGTCTGAATGAACAGGCCTCAGAGACCAAAAAGCTAGGAATGTGCTGAGAGGTACAGACCAAAGAATCCCAAATGAATTCAAATACCTGATGACAGCTACTCGGCAGGCCTTCACCTGGCAGAAGCCTTTCTGGGTGCCTGATGAGCACTGGACTCCAGCACCCACCGATTGTGAAGAGGCCACCTGCCCGAGGCCACACTTTTATCACCAGTTCAGCGTCATTAAATAAAACTAATCTGGGCAGCAGCCCACTGAGTGCCAGGCTGTGGGCCAGAGCCAAGTGAGTCTGGACCCAGCAGGTCAGCCCATTGCACACAGCCAATACTGGGCATCTTCGCTGGGGGCCTGCAGCCTCTCCCGACCGGCAGGGGTCTCATCTCATCAGCTGGCTGGAAGACTCCCCTGCCAAGGCCCCAGCGTCCCGCCCCAGAGCACCCCAAGAGCAAGAATCACAAGCTCAGCCCAGGCAGCCATACGCGGAAAGGCAATGGTCTCAGCCAACCCAGCCCAGGCCTCGGAGGAGAAGGCTTTGATGTCACCAGTCACCATGTGCTTTCCAAAGGACTGCCCTCGCTATGGTTTGCATAAGATGTCCCTGTCAACGGAGACAGGGAAATGAAGAATTTGAGGGGAAACACCACAAACTGACTGCCCAGGGTCTCTACGTTCAGGCAGAAAGGACAAGATGAAGAGGCCAGGAGTCCTGCGGCACTCACATGGCCCTGCAAGGGCCCAGGAAGCAGATGGGATGCACAATGCTGGGCCGCAGGGGCTGGGGAAGGGAGGTGGCGGTGGCATCGGGACAACAGTGATGTAGGGTCAGTGACATGGACGGCAAAGGTGAGAAAGCAGAGGAGGGAGGTGAGAAGTGCATCACAGGGAGAAGGCCGGCAGCTCGTGTCCTAGGGTGTTGGAACAAGCAGCTCGGGCAACTGGGCCTGCACCCACCGAGGGTGAATCCCACAACTAACCGATGCAGCAGCCCCACTGTGGGGACCTTTGGGTGCAAACGTCAGAGGGGTGACACTTCAACAATACTCCCAGCATCCCAACTCTAGCACAAAGCCTAAACACCCGCAGAGCCTGAACACAAGAGACTCCTGAAATAACAACAGAGCTACAGATTGCAGCCACTGAGAACCCTATTTTTAATAATATTTAATAAAATAAAATGTTCATAATAAAATGTTAGGCTTTTAAAAAAGCACACCTGTGCAACATAAATACACTTACTACTGAACTATACAACTAAAATTGGTGACAACGGTAAAAAAAAAAAGACTAAAGAGACACACAAAAAAAAATCAATAAACAAAAAATACACAGTCTGAGCTGATACTGTGTTTTCAAAATTATATGCAACACATACAGAAACAAATCAGAAAGAGATAGGTCAGATTCACCGTGAGTACTACTCTTAGAATTATAAATGATGTATTAAATCACATTTATCTTTCTTTTCCATAAAATTCCCATAACTTTTACAATTTTCTATCACTTTTACTTTATAAAAAAGCTAAAAATAGAAACGTGACCTATTATTTTCAATAGATGACTAAGAGCTGCAGACTGAATGGGCCTCAAGCACATTTCTCATTTTAAGGAATGGAGCTCTGTTGCAACAGACAAGCAGAGTCCTCCAGGAGGGAGCCTCCAAATTAAATCTGCATGTGCAAATTGAAGTTGCATATGAATGGGCAGAAGAGCTCACCAGAAAGCCTGCTCAGGTGTGGTAGGTACAATAGAACTGTACAGTAGAAAGAAAGAGCACATTGGGTTGGGGGACACCATGAAACAGGTGCTGTCAAAGGCAGATGCCCCCAGATGTGCTGAATCCCAGTTATGAGATGGTCTAATGGCAGCAGTGACCGCAGGTCACCGTGGGGCCCATGGTAACTCACAGGTGATCTGGGTTACAGCAGAGCTTCTGGTCCAACTGGACAGAAGTAGGGCAAGAGTGTTATTACTAGCTCCCCAAATTTTGCTCATATCCAGATAGAGATGAGAACCACTGCATTAAAATACAGAGGAACTCCTGTAAGTTGACCACACAGGGACCATAACAAACGGGTCCATACACGGAAGTGGTCGACATGAGGAACTCGTGCTGTACCGATACAGACGTGTACATGTGGTGCATGTCCAGTCTATGAAAATCAGGTCAGCTTAAGGACGTGGTCCGTGCAGGGAGGATCAGCTATGGAGTTCTACTGTACTTCCCTTTTATACCAAACATATACATAGCCGGATCACATGGTGAAACATCCTCCTGCCTGTCCCAGAGTATTGTTTCTAGTTGGAAACTGGAGACTGTACATGTACAAACAGAAAGCCCACGTCCTTAACCCTCACTGACAGTAACACAACAGCCAGCAGGTCTAGGAACCAGCTGCCTGGGGCTTAGGGTTGAGCAGGACATCACCACCCGTGAAGTTTGGGAAACCAAACAAATAATTTCTGGGCAGCTATATCCAGAAGTGAGCAGAGGGACACTGCTCAGTGGACCTGGAAACAGAAATCTTCCAACAAAGGAAAATAAACACCTGAGTATCTCTGAAGCACCTTACATGGGTTCTCCTACAAATCCAAAGAGCTGGGAAGGCTCCAGGTTCCAGTCCCAGCACAGCAGGGCAAGGTTACCGCTTGGTCCTGGCGGAGTACAGACAGGAGGAACCTAGGACCACATGGAGCATCCCTATGTGATCAGCATTATCAGAAGATGAGACAATGGTGGACTCATTACCAAGGATGCACGCTCCAGGGACCAGATAGCGGTCATGTGTCTCAGCCAATGCTACACAAGTGGAGCCTCCAAAAGACCTGCCCTAGGAAATATCCTGGACTCCAGGAATTCATGGAGAACGCCAGGAGGTGGGAGGCCCTAAAGTAACTCCAGACCCCACCAAGCATGGGTGACCAGGGCCGTGTCAGCTAGGCCTATGGCCAACACTTCCTAGAGTAGCAAACCAATGAAACCTGAAAAAGTTCTACTGTACTTCCCTCATCAAAAGAGGGTGAAAACTGTCAGCCTTTGGCCTAGATTCCATCTTTAAGAAACACAGCCATGCACTCAAGGAACGCACACTGTAATCCACCTGGCAATCTAATAACCAGCAGCGGTGCTGGAAAGAGCAGAGACTTGCCCACGCTACAAAGATTTCCCCTCAAAGGTGAAGCGTAAAATACCTGAGACAAAAATGTTTTCTTAAAACTACTGCAGAGGTGGGAAAGAGAAAAGAAAATTCCTAAAAAATGACAAGCATTTCAACTACAATATAGAATTACATGTAAAAGATGCTATAGGTTGTGACAGAGGAGCAATTTTAAAGCACACATTCAAATAATAAGGGGAAAAGATGTAGCCCAAGGCCATGGGACCTGGGAAAAGTGACCACGCCCTCCACGTTTCACTCACATGTGGTAAAATCACGGACCTTTTATTACTTAGCCCTACAGGGAAACAGAAACCAAATCAATGAGCTTCTTTCTCATTATGACTACATCATTGTTACTATTTACTGCTTTGAGAGTAGTAACTCATTTATTTAAATGATTTGAAATATTTTTCCAAAACATCCAAGTGGAGCATAGATGATTTCTAAGCCAGTGACACTACCCTGCATGAGACCAGGATGGTGGACACCAGGCCCTGGTCAAACTCTCAGAATGTACAGGACCAAGGTAAACTGCACCCTCTGGGGTATGATGACATGTCAATAAAGGCCCCTGGCTGTAACAAACGTGCCAATCTGTGACGCTGATGATGGGGAGACTATGGTGGAGGAGGGGGTATAGGAACGATCTATATTTTCTGGTCAATTTTGCTTAAACCTGAAACTTCTCTAAAGATAAAGTTTATTTTAAAAAGGAAGGAGAAAACCAAACTCTGAGTCTCCTGGTAGCCACGGTAAAGGACATCTTCCACAGCTGTTTACACAAAAAATCCAGCCCTGTATCAGGAATCAAGGACTTTCCTGACAGAAATATTCATATGAATCCCAGGAATAAAAAAAAATAAAGAATAAACCCCAGAGGGCTGGGTGATGAAATCCACAGCAACCATAAAAGGGAGAGAAAATCATTTCCCAAAACTATGAAAAATGAGGGTGATACTGGAAGAGGCCAAAGAATCAGAACTTTCCTGGGGACCCTTTTATCTTTCCTTAGTGGAGATAACTGCTCTCTCACTTTCCTTGTGCTCTCACCAAAAATAAGAGAGTACAAACACCGGAGATGCAAAATTACCCACTGTTGGCTGGCCATCCCCCCGACGGCAGGCTCTCCGACCTCCTCACGGCTGTGACCGCCCCATGCAAACCCACTCCGAAACCAGTCACCATCTCCAGAGCACCTGAAACCTCCCAGGACTGGCTTCCTTACAGGGTGAGGAATGAGTCGGGGTCTCTCCCAGGAAAAGATGGGATCCACTTTAAAACCAAATATATGATTCACGCCTGAGCCTGTGGGCCAGAGCCCCTTGGGCCTCACAGGTCGATGCCTGGAAACCACACAAGAAAGAGCTCATAATTTTTTTTTCCTCTCCAACAAAAGAGCTTATAAATCAAAGCTGCCCCCTCTCCAATCAACATTCAGGACCAGTTCTTATTCAAAGTGAACATGATGACCGGAAACTCTCAAGGAGAAAGGGAGGGGTGGGTTACCTGCCACTCCAAAGGGTCGCCGCAGGCCTGAGGTCAGTTTCCTGGTGTTGTTGTCCCTCAGCTCCATGCGACCCACTCGAACAATCTGACAGACAAAACTGATTTTCTCCCTTTTCAGGTCTTTGCTTCCAAGGTCCTAGAAATATTAATTTCCATAAATTATTTTGGAGGACCATTATTCAATGTAAGCTCAATTGAAAAGGACAATAAAGAGACAGATTGAGACTTTATCTTTAGACCAGTTTTTATCATTTTAAAAAGTCATTCATATGACAAAAAGGAACTGAACAATAGGCAATTAATGTGAAGCTAACTTAAGATGCAGGTTTCAGAGAGACAGTTCGATGGTAATAGAGGACATCTTTGCCACGGTGATTTTCAGGGTGGCTACAGACCCGGGAGATGTTGGGGAAGGCACTTTACTTATTAATGTTAAATTAACCTGCACCACAGGCATCCCAAGGACCCTTGTGCTCGTGTAGTAGGGAGTCAGAGGCAAGTCACTAATAGTTGTCATTACAGCAAAGAGCAAGGCAACTCAACATCTCTGGGTGCACTTACAGTAAAAACAGCTCTCAAATTATGTAATCTGTCTATATCTTTAGGCAATCCTGAGCTTGACCAGCGAACCAGGTAGTTTTCGCTTGAAAAAGGAAGAAATAAAAGCAAATTAATTTTCCAAGTATAACATCCACACTGCCTTATAACTAAAACTATGAAGATCCACTATACAGACAACTGTGAGTTTATAAATAACAACAGTAGCAAATAGAGCTACTCATCCATTAACATAAACTGCACAAAATCCTTGGGAGTTTTAATTTGGGGCGTCTTGGGTTATAATTGCAAGGGAACTACTTGCAAATAGCATTTTCAAGGTTTGTTTTCCTTTTTTTTCCTCGCAGTTTTTGGCCGGGGCTGGGTTTGAACCCGCCACCTCCGGCATATGGGGCTGGCGCCCGACTCCTCTGAGCCACAGGTGCCATCCCAAGGGGTTTTTTTTTATTTTAAAAGCCTAGTTATTTATTTAGAATGATGATGGGATAAAATTCCCATCACATTCTCTAACACAATGCATGTTTATTTCACAGATACAACAAACCAAATATCCTATAAAATACAAACCGTATCCTACATCAAGAAGCAATGAAGCCTTCATTAGAAGTGAGAGTGAAATTCACCCACCTGTTCTGTTTCAGTTGTACACTAAGTTTTAAATTTGATACAAGAGATCAAATTTAAATGATACAAGAGAACATAATTAGAGTTTCCACATACACACAGACACGCAAACACATACTTTACGCTTAGTCCAACCATAATTTTTCTATCTGGACAAAGAGACAGTTCTACTGAGGGCCAAGAAAGAACAATGAAGTCACAATATTATGACTCAACAAATATTAATTGCCAGTATGTATGTGGTAGGCACCATTCTAGATGCTACGTTCCAGCCAGTTATCTTGGAGAAAAACTAACAGGACAAAGGTCACATAAATGACATTCACAGAGATCAAAAGTTCAGAAAAGGAAAAAATAATTATTTAGGGAAGTCTGGATATATACAATTCTATGAAGACAGCATAAGAAATGAAATATTACTTTAGTCTTCAGCTGTGTCCTTAAAACATTACGAGAATGTTGCTATGGCTCAGCGCCGGTAGCACAGTGGTTACGGTGCCAGCCACACACAGCTGGTTCAAACCCCAGACCAGCTAAACAACAATGACAACTGCAACAAAAAATAGCTGAGTGTTGTGGCGGGCGCCTGTAGTCCCAGCTACTTGGAAGGCTGAGGTAAGAGAATCACTTGAGCCCAAGAGTTCGAGGTTGCTGTGAGCTGTGATGCCACCATGGCCCTCTACCAAGGGTGATATAGTGAAACTGTCTCAAAAAAAAAAAAAAAAAGTTGCTGCGATCACTATCGCTCCACATGCAGGTAACAACCATACATAAGAAGGATCATGTTAATCCAAAGCCCTAGCCAGTGGCCAAACACCGTCTAGAACACACTCCCGGCTCCACGGCTAGGTGACCTGGGGCGGCCAAGGTCTCCCATCACAAGCGGAACCTGCTGGTCGTTCTGGCACCATTTTCCTCACACTCCCTGAAGAGGAGAAGCAGCAGCCAGGAAGTGTCACCCACCTGATGAATTTGGACTGAACTGGGTCATAAAGAGACATGAGCACTTCGGCATCTTCTCCTATCTTACAAACCACATTCTTGAGGTTGACAAACAAGGCCAGAGACGGGGTCGCAGCAAATTTAGCTTGTCGGTTAATATCTATGTTCTGCTTTTGAGACTGTGAATGCAAAGAAAGTAGAAAGTCACATTAGCTCATGGTTAACCCCGGCTCTGTTCATTTCCTGCAGAACAGAAAAAGGCACTCAGCTCACTGGCCTAACCTAGCAGAGCCAGTCCTGCGGCCACTTTCTTATCACACAATTCTCCACAGTCTGTACTGAGTCGTTTTAGCAACAGGAAACATTCTGGTGCTCAATCAATCAGGATGTACGAGTAGCTTGTTTAATTTTTAGTTCCCTCATAAGACTAGACCCTCCGTGGATATCTCTGTGTTGTACACCATTATGACCTCAGCTCCTGGTACACAGTAGATACAAATACCCAAGAAATACTTGCTAAATTCAGAGATGGCTCAAGCAATCGATTTCTAAATATCTGCTATATACAAGCGTATACCATCAATGGTCACAGAAGACGAAAAGAGACCAATAAGACAAGTGTTCCCTGCCCTCACTGAGCTTGGAAGCGCCCCGGTCCCACCATTCTCAGAGAGGAAACACAGACCGAGTCTTGTTTCCTGTTTGACAGATGCAAACAGTATCATTACGATCCTGTGTCCTAAGTACAATATGCTTACACAGCCCCTCAGGGGACAAACCCTTTCACGTCAGCAGTACCATGTTTGACCGCTGGGCTCCATCCTGTTCATCAGAATAAGGAAACACACCACGCTGTAGTTGTCCCTTCTCGGGTTCTTTTTTTCATGCAAATTCTGGGCTTCATTGACATTTTACTAATGTTGAAAACTGGTACTGAGAAAACGTGTTCAAACGTGGACAGCAGATTACAGAGAGCTGAACTTACTTTTTCTTCTTGCAATCTTTCCTCCACTTGTTTTGAAGCTACTTCATGAGCTCTGAAGAGGCTAATCGTGCTAGTTAGCTCCGGATCCAAAATGTTCCCATCTTCATCTCTAACCACCAGGTCCAAATCAAGAATTCTAGAACAACAAGCATTTATAATTTCATGGGCACAAACCAACCAAGGGGTTTGAATTCCTTAGTATAATTTGATGCCCTGGCAACTGAACAGATGAAAAATCCTAGAAAGTTGGGTTTGCCCACAAATATTAGGGAACATAATTCTATGAGGTCACTTTAACTCAAAAACATACCTCCTTAGGAGAATGTAAATAAAATCACTAATTTTATTGCCAATGCAATAGTGGCTTTGTCTTCCAATGAGAAATTTTGTAGATGTACAAAGCCCAAGTGAAATGTGAATATAAATGCACACATTCACACACACACACACACACACACACTATAGCATTCACATATGAATCCACAGGCCCAAACACATGAAGGTGGCAGTTGTGTCATCAACACTAAGTTGGGGAAAAAGAGAGAGGGGGAAAAATTAGAACACAGACACACCTACCAACCTGTTTACAACCATCTCCAGTAGGGCCCAGCGCACAACTTCCCTTCCACCTTGAGTCATTTCTAATCCCTACATTAGGCCACTGGGAAGTTTTCAATAAAGATGTTCTATTGTGTTGGACACCAAACATATGGACGTTATCCACAATAGTGTTAAGCAACTTCCTGGCCAGGTGGCTACATTTAGTAGCCAACTTAACTCATGCACAACATCTGGATAATAAATCTGTCTATACGTGGAAATGTTGTTTGGAAAATTCTGATTTCCCCAATCCCCACAAAATCTTCAGGTGATTTTTACCAAAGATTTTACTTACAGAATACACAAAGGCAATTATGTAACGAATGAAATCAAGGACCGTGCTATTGCAGCACATTCTGGTTTTGTTCTTCCTAAGACATGAAAGTCCTAGGGCAGGAAACTACCCTAGACTTCTCATACCCTGCCCTTGGGATGACATTCCCGTTCTCAGCAACCACAGAAACAAGCTATTTTTTTTCATCATAGGATAAAGGAAAGAGAATCTTCTGAATGGTATATTTCAATTAGAGAATAACTTGAACAGCTACAAATTTAAGAGGAAACTTGAATTGCTCATCAACACTCCATGTGGACACACTAACCTCAGACCTCTCTTCTTCCACTCACCTTACAGCTAGATATGAGTCTAGGGCAAATATAGCTGGTTCTGGGCATTCCACCGAACCGCTTAATTTGGAAGGCAATTAAAAAAACCTGGTGTTTTCCTTTTAATATATATTGAGCAAATTCCACTGATGGTGAAGCAGGGCCAACTGGGCAAGCAGCAAGAAGTTAAACAGACCAACAGAGGCTTTCTCAATGCATGTAAACAGCCTCCATAGTTGCAATGTTTGTGGGTGCCTCAGGAGGAATAGAAAGACATTTGAAGAAAATAAGTCCTTTACAGTCTCATGAGTTATCTTTGTTACATGTTCGCTAACAAGGCAAAGCCTCCCCCACCTCTCAAATACAACTACTTACACCAGCCCTGAACCTGCTCCTGAGAGGTGTCAGTGCTGCTGGGGCGTGGTCAGAGCCAATGTTGGTGGAAGCGTGGCCAGTTACAGTGTGGGCGGGTCAGTTCTGGGGGACGTGGCCAGTTCTAGTGTGGGCAGGGTTACTTCTGCTGGAGGCTTCATTAGTTCTGTTGTAGGTGTGGCCAATTCTGGAGAGAGGTGGGGTCAGTTCTAGTGTGGGTGTGGCCAGTTGCAGTGGGGGCGGGGTCAGTTCTGATGGAGGCATGGCCAGTTCCAGAGGGAGGCATGGTCAGTTCCAGTGTGAGCAGGGCCAGTTCTGTTGGGAGAGTGTCAGTTCTGTGGGAACATGGTCAGTTCTTGGGTAGGTGTGGCCAGTTGGGAGGAGGCAGGGTCAATTCTACTGTGGGCAGGGTCAGTTTTGGTATAGGTGTGGCCAGTTCCGGTGAGAGGCACTTCTGGAGTAAGTGGGGTCAGTTCTAGTGGGGGCATGACCAGTTGGCAGGGGCATGGTCAATTCTGGTGGGGGGGGGTTGGTTCTATTGGGGTCATGGTCAGTTCTGGTGTAGGTGTGGCCAGTTCTGGTATAAGTAGGATCAGTTCTGTGGGCAGGGTCAGTTCTGGTGAGGGTGTGGTCAGTTCTGGTAGGGGCAGGCCCAGTATGGGGCAGGTACAATCACAAAGCGCCTGGCTTTAGCAGATCCAGCCAGTAAACAACAAAACTCCCTAAAGCAAAGCATCAGGTCTGGGCCCTACCCCATCCTACCTCTACAGCAAAGCACCAGGTCTGGGCCTTACCCCAACCTACCTTTACAGCATGCCACGGAATCACCTCAGACCTGCCAGGTCTGGGCCCTACACTAGCCTACCTCTACAGCAAAGCACCAGGTCTGGGCCCTACACCAGCCTAACTTTACAGCATGCCAAGGAATCACCTCAGACCTGCCAGGACAAGTAGTCAGACCCATTTCACAAAGGAACAAACGAACTTAACCTCAAGGGAAATTATTTATTCCAATACCAAATATCTGCAAGAGCCCAGAGCCTGGATTCTGCATCGGAAGCCTCCCATGGCAGAAAAACACACGGTCCAGAATGCTGCATGCAGGCCACCAGGTAAAGAGCTTCCCTCACCAACCACCCTCCGTACGTTGCTTGGCAGCCAGCTGGCTCTAAATATGCAATCTCCATAATGAAGATGAACTTACCACAGTAAGGTACTCTAGAGATTAATTCCACGGAAGCATAAGCAGCTATAAGAATGGAGGTTGTACCTTCTCCACCCGGAAATTATGTGTAAAATTGTGTGGGTCTGTGTTATGCATGTGCGTTTTCCTGGAGGGATAATCCATGGCCTTCATCACATTCTCTAATGGATTGCAAAACCCCTCCCACCTAGGCTAGAAAAAGTAGATAGAAAAGGTAAGAACACCTAGGTGATGAGTGAAAAAAACACAAAGGTCCTTCTCCTTATTAAATCCATCTATCTTAAAATCAAACATTCAACACTGTGATATTATTTTGTATTATTTTGTTTTCTGAAGTTAAGAAGATATGCAGAGCCTTGGGCTTTAGAGAAATTATGGAGTAGCCTGGAGAGTCTTGGGCAAAAAAATTATCTTATTAAGGATTATATTTCCTATCGAAGTAGTAAATCACATTTGGAAACCCCTCCTTCCTTAACTAGATTGTTCCGTGATATAATGTACTTTGCTAGCTTCCTGCAGCCAAATTAAGCAGGTGGTCTGTGAACATAAGTTCAAAATAAGATACTCCAATAGAAAATAAAATCAAAGCCCCACAAGTTTGGGGTTTTCAGCAGGTGGTCTTGAAATAGGTTTGACTGCAACAATATCTAATTTTATATCCAAAAGTACATAGCTTTCTGGAAAACAAAGTCAAAAACCTTTGCCTTATACCATTTCTAATCCAAACTCTACACTTTGCTCATAATGTAGCTTTCAGAAACTTTTCCCACCTGAAAATAAAAATTACTAGAAAATTATGTGATTAATTCTGATTTCACAGAAAGCTTCTTTAGTTACCCAGGGCTCCCTTCAGCCTAATGGCTGGAGGCAAACCCTTCCTTTCTCTGAATTCCAGGGCCCAGTGTGGGAAATGAGAGGGTTGGACTAAACCAGAAGTTTTCCAAATCTGCTGTCCAGCATGGTCCAACTCTATTTTTAAAAAATGAGACTTCCAGCCAGCATCCCAAACATCATAAGAACCTTAAAGGGTGGATCTTAGAATTCTGTATTTTGAAAGCTATCCAACTGTTAGGACGTAGAATAGCATTTGGGATCCAGGTGAACAGATAATTTTTAAGGCTTCTGGCAGCTCTGATATTATATTTAGAAATAAACATACGAGGTGGGAAAGGACATGGCCTTGTTCTAGCTACAAAACCTGGCAGAATTAGGATCTGAACAGCTCATTTCCCTTCAGCATTAGAAAATTAGTGTTAACACTAGAATGTGCCACCAATTGGGGGGGGGGGGTGTGAACACACCGTCACTAACGGCATTCAAGCAGAGGTGAATAGACGCTGGCTATACATAGAAACTTCTGCAAGACACAAAATTGCACAAAATGTGTTGTCTAAATTCAAATTTAGCCAGGCTCTATTTCTGCCTGTGAAATCTGGCAAGCCTACAGGGTGGACAGGTTTTCAGGTGATTTAATGTCCATTCCTCTCTAGGAACTCAGGATTCCACAGAGAGAAACCTAGAACCTGCTTGGTGTCACCACCAAGCTGTCCTTTCTCACTACCCAAGAAACTCGCCCCCAAAAAATCTGAACTCAAAGTCAAATATCAGGAGCAGAAAGCAAAAGTTCCTGTTAGGAGAAGTAAGGTCCCCTCTGGAAGGCGAAAGTGACAGGCTCCCAGCTTCTGGGCTCGATCACTTGAAGAATGAAGACTCGGAAAACTTTCCCGATTTTCAGAATCCAATAGAAAATACCTCATCCTCCTCAAAATGAAAACCATACCATTATTTTGATGTTAGAAATGTTGTCTTAGGATAAAATGTGATTTTGGTCTCAAGGCTTATGATAATGTTATTATATTGGCTAATTTAAGCATGAAATCATCTTTCAAACAAACAAACCTGTTTCCATAATCAATTTTGGCTGTGACCTTCTTCTTCAGTTCTTTGAGCTCATCCTGCGGCAGAGTTCCAGAAAGAATCTGCGACCGCCACTCAATAAGGTCGTAGATCATGTTCCGCACGCTTCGAAACATCTCCCTATTATCTTGCTATCAAAAGAGGGAAAAGCCGGTTGTAAAGCTTTTGATATAAAATAGCACCGCAGAGTTAGCACAGAACCGATGCGTACACACAAGGTCTATGTACTCTATTCATTAATGCTGAAATTAAAAAGTGTTTTTAGCATAACCTGGAAGACACTGCATGGAATTTGGTTTCTATGAGACACTAAAAGGATAAAAAGTAATGCACAATCCCAAAGATTCCATCCAACATTCCAGGTGTACACGACAGAATGAAAAATCCACCCCAGCAGGGGAGCGGGGCTTCCAACTTCATGGCCTGTTCACCAGCATCTAGCACCTGGCCTATGGATAGGCAAGTCTTAAAGCTCCTTCAGAATTAGTCTAAGCCTAAAGATCTGGATCCTACAAGTTGCATCTGGTCTTCAGAATACCCCAATCCAGGGTAGTATTGGCACTAAGAAACTGATCACCAAGCCTTGCTGTCAGCTGAGCTATCCAGAAAAACATGCTACTCTGGGCTGGCTCCCTGGCCCACTGTGATGCATCCGGCCCACGCAGACACACTGCTTCTGCAAGAAGCCAGACCCCATCTACCAGCTCTTGATGCTTTTATGCCAAAGGAAAATGTAAATAAGATGCAAAATTCACACTTCTTTCCACTTTCTAAGTATTCTGATGGGATTGATGCTACAAAGAAAAGCAAGGGTTTGCAATTGCAAGAGTGCAATCTTCAAGGAAATGAGGGAGCGTCTACAGGGAAAAGAACCCAGTGGTTCTTTCTGGGAAAAGAAATCTAAGTGGAACCTAATGTGATATAATTCTTAACATCATGGCCCCTTTAAAAAATTAAGATCTCAGCACTTTGGGAGGCCAAGGTGGGAAGAAGACTGAGGCCAGGAGCCTGAGGCCAGCCTGGGCAACACAGGGAGACCCTGTCTCTACAAGAAATATGAAGTATTTTTTTTAATTTTTTAAAAATTAAAATGTGCTCATTGCTTCTTTTATAAAAAAAAGAAAAGAAAGAAAAGTCCCCCTCTCCATATCTGAACCATGCTATTTCTACTATGTCACCTTATTTCTGTGAGCTTCTAACATCTCCACTGCCCACTCCTCAGACACCATAACAGGCTATTTTATATTCCATGAGCTTGTCTTTATAATGTTATCCTAATTTTACTTTCTTAAATGAAAGCTAAGTAGTCAAAATTAATGATTTGTTAACAAAATTACATTCATTTCACTCTTACTGATTCTCCTTGTCCATTTCTCTAACATCTTACTAACATCTACAATCACAGAGCAGAGCAAAAAGTGTATATTTAAAAAAAAAAATCATCTTTGGCTTAGCCATGCACAAATCCAACAGTGTAAATCCATCAGAAGCAGACGGAAGCTGTGTCAGGAAACCCAGGTGATCGATAAGAATGCCTCTTCCAGGGATTCATGGCTGAAACTACCCACTGACATAATAGTCAGCAGCAAGTCCTGTTTGTTTTGTTGCCATATTTTTGTTTAAAAAATTGCTAAGTTGAACATGAAACACCGACTATAAAATTGCTCAGATTTACACAAAACATTCATGGCTAACTTTACGCTTTTAGGTTTTTGAGTGTGTTTGATGAACAATTACTGTAACTGCTTATTACGGAGCATTTATAGGAAACCACTGTATAATCAAAAACCACAAGCCTGCCCAACAAGCAGCTGTGGGGCTGCAGGAAGTTTTCTATGCTCCCAAGAAATTAACGTACTGACTTCCTTCCAGAGCCCTTGCGTGGTGATAATAACATTAGCATATGAGAAATCAACACTCTGAATAGAAATACGGGCTTAACAAAAGCTAATCTTCTGCAAATATGAATTTATGTGCAAAGAAAATGCCCCGAGGGAATATGAAATAGAAGATGTCAGAGTTTCAACCTCTCCCCATTAATAAGGCTTCTTCTGTGATCAAAAGAGCCGGACAATTGCACACGAAGCTAGAATGCAAACTATTTCCCTATCTCGTCATAAACATGGGTAAATCTAGATGGTCATAGTTTTTCTTAAATGATAAAGAGGCATTACCTACTGTCAGACAACAGCAAAACAATAAATAGTAATGCCCCTCTACTGCTTCCATAGTAAGCACCTCTTACTGTTTAAAAGCAGGTTTTAGGCTGGGCCCAGTGGCTCACGGCTGTAATCCCAGCCCTCTGGGAAGCTGAGGTGGGCGGATCACCTGAGCTCATAGGTTCAAGACCAGCTGGAGCTACAGTGAGACCCCGTCTCTAAAAATAGCAGGGCTCAGCAGCTCACCCCTGTAATCCTAGCACTCTGGGAGGCTGAGGCAGTTGGATAGCTTGAGCTCACGAGTTCAAGACCAGCCTAAGCAAAAAGCGAGACCCTGTCTCTACTAAAAATAGAAAAACTGACACAAGAGTATCACTTGAGCCCAAGAGTTGGAGGTTGCTGTGAGCTATGATGCTATAGCACTCTAACCCAAGTTGACAGCTTGAGGTGCCTATAGTTCCAGCTACTTGAGAGGCTGAGGCAACAACAAAAAAAAAATAAAAATAAGTAAAAATAAATATACTTCACAGTTTTAAAAATAAATAAATAAATAATCAAAAAAGCAGGTTTTAGTTTTCACAATGAAAATATAAACTCTGAGGCGATGTCAATGCAGACTACCTGATCTTGTGTTCCATACCTTAAAGAGAGCATATTTCCCTTTCCAACACAAGGAAACACAAGGGGCCTCTGGCCCCTGCCTCTACAGCCCACTGTATTACACAGCATGGTTGCACCCCAACATGAGGCAGGTAAAGGGCACACAATCCCCGAAAGTGGCCACGCCACTTTGCCCTTTCTGAGTTAGGAACTATCCCAGAAATTCTACTATTAAGGTTCCCATGGAAAGAAAAACATCTCATTGGTACAGCAAGGTCTGAAAATTCCATTTTCTATTTATTTTTCCCCCAGAGACAAAGCCTTGCCCTGTTATCCAAGAGGGAGTGCAAGGGCACAATCCTAGCTCCCTGAAGTCTCAAATTCCTAGGCTCAAGTGATCCTCCTGCCTCAGCCTCCCAAGCAGCTAAGACTACAGGTATGCTCCACCTGCCTATGTTGTTTTGTTTGTTTGTTTGTTTTTGAGATAAGGGTTTTTCAGTGTTGCCTAGGCGGGTCTCAAAGTCCTGGTCTCAAGCAATCCTCCCACCTTGGCCTCCCAAAGTGTTGAGATTTCAGGCGTGAGCCACAGCACCCAGCCCATTTTTTATTTTTAAGCTTTGACTGAACATCCACTCTGCTCACCACATAGAGCTGCCTCCAGATGGTGGACCACTCTCGGAGCGTTGTGGTGACTTCCTGGATGAGGGGGAGGTCACCCGGGATGACTGTTTCATGTTGCCTGGGATGAAAGAAGGAAAAAGCAGCTGAGTCCATGATCTCATTAACTGCTACTCACTGCACCTGGTAAACTCCAACTCCAGGCCATGGAGTCTAATATTTAAACAAATGGAAAGAAAATATACAAATAAGACTGTGTTCACACAGATAAGCACATACATACATCTCTACAAATGACAAGTACAGAACTTGAGAATGTTCATACATTATCCGGCACGTAAGCCATCTACTTCGTATGTCAAGGTAAGATGAAGGAGGCAAATAATATCCCATTAAAAGTCCACAGAACGTCCAGGTCTGGCAAGCGGGAAGTGTATTCAGAATACACACACCCATCTATCTTAAAGATGCCATAAATTGCAAGCGGCCTGTGTGGCATTAAAATGCAGGTTTGGGTTAAGATTATTTTTACATTTCCATCATGCATAAAACTCATTATATGATAATACATGAAGCGGTTATCCTTGGCGAAATACGAGAGAGGTTACAGCTTTCAAATGTCCGTGGTTATTCTCTCTGATCCCCACACTCTGATTATCCTCTTATCCTTTTCCCTCCACCACAAGAGATTAACCCTTGAATTATTCTTAATTCGTATTTAATACATTGGTTTGCATCAAGTCGACCATTGTTTTCTTGTCAAACGCTCTAGGTCAGGCGCTATGCAGAGTCCAGCTCAGACTACCTGGGACTGGGTGAGAGACTGAGTGTGTGACATGGCCAGTCTGGCTGGCTGGCTCCAGAGGTCGTCCGTGTCCTAACAGAGAAGAATCTGGCTAGCAGGCAGTGTCCAGGGACACCTACATCACTTGATTTTCACAGCACCCTGATCAATGGAAGGGATCCCAACTTTGGCTCACAATCCAGGTGCTTACTTGCAATGACTTACTGATGGTGGGGGAGTCCTTGGAAAGGAGCTGGTCTTGTGGCAAGTTCTAAAACAAGATGTCTGAGGGACAGGTGCACATAAGACTACCCCCCAAAAAGTACTATTGAGAATGACCCTTTGATGGGAGATCATCAGTTTCTACGGAGGGGTAGCCCTGCCAAGCCTGTCACCAAGATTCCCAGTAAGGATGTCGGTGGACGTGTGGTTCATCACACCCTCCAGTGTCATCCTCACAACACCCACAGGGAGGGAGTTCTCTCCACCTGCACCTGGGACATTTTTAAGCAACTGAGCTATCTTCACGCTGAGTCCACCAAGCCCTCTTCACACTGGTTACGAGAAGCTTGGGGCTCAGTTAGAACTCCTTTCTCCACAGACTAGGGCCTGGGCCAACTGAGGTGGTTCATGCCTGTAATCCCAGCACTCTGGGAGGCAGAGGCAGAAGGATCCCCTGAGCTCAGGAGTTCAAGATCAGCCTGAGCAAGAGTGAGACCTGGGCTCGGCGCCCATAGCTCACTGGTAGGGTGCCAGCCAATTACACCAGGGCTGGCAGGTTCGAACCCAGCCCAGGCCTGCTAAACAACGACAACTGCAACAACAACAACAAAAAAAATAGCCAGGTGTTGTGGCGGACACTTGTAGTCCCAGCTACTTGGCAGGCGGAGGCAAGAGAATCGCTTAAGTCCAAGAGCTTGAGGTTGCTTTGAGCTGTGACAACACAGCACTCTATAGAGTGGCAAAGTGAGACTCTGTCTCAAATAAACAGACAAAAAAAGAGTCAGACCCTGTCCCTACTAAAAATTAGCTAGGCATTGTGGCAGGTACCTGTAGTTCCAGCTACTCAGCAAGCTGAGGCAAGATCACATGACCCAAGAGTCTGAGGTTCTGTAAGCAAGGCTGACACCAGGGCAAGAGAGTGAGTCTCTGTCTCTCAAAAAAAATGGGCCCTCAATCCCAGCACCATGTCCTGGTCTCAGTTCTGATTCCTTCACACCTTCCTAACTTTTGTGGGGCCTCATCTGTCCTTGGATTAACGTGCCAAACTGTACTTGATCTGGCTTTATCATGTTACCCCCATTACCACCTTGTTGCCCACTGGGGATCAGGAACACTCAAACCCAACAATGCCAAGCTCCCAGGACTGCTTTAAGACGCAGGGGCAGTGTCGGGCAGAGCGTCTGTGGGAAGGACTAAAGGAGCGGCATGGGGGCGCAGTGGGGGGATGCTGGGGAAAGGATAGGAAATTTCAGTTAGAGGGAAGGAGTAAGTCCCAGAGCTCTACCTACAACATGGTCACCACAGTTAATGGTGATGTATTACATACTTGAAAGCTGCTCAGAGCAGATTTTACGTCTTCTCACCACAGATAAACGGCAAGTCTGTAAGATAACGCACATGCTGACCAGCTTGATTTTCCAGCCCACAACACATACACACTTCAAAATGTCATGATGTGTACCATAAATGTATATAATTTTTATTTGTCAATTGAAAAATAATAGTTTTAAAAGACAATGAATGGGACACAGCAGATGCCCAGCCAACAACGGTGATTCTTCTTAGTTGCTCGGCTCTGCATAACTGGATGAGATGACAAGTCAGGGCTGGAGGCCCCAATCTCAGTGTCACCCACAGAGAGGCCACAGCTGAAGGTGAGGGCAACAGAGGCCAGGTCTAGAGGGGAGGACAGCAAAGAAACAGGAGGAGCCAAGGTCAGACAGGCCTGCGAGTAGAGGGCAGGGGACAAAGGCGACGGTGAGGCAGCCAAGCTGTAAAGAGGACAGAGAGGATCAGAGCCCACACAGAGCGCTCAGTGACCGGGCAGCCACCAGCACCTAGTGCTACAGGGAAGCTCCCGAACAGGGCCAGGAAGACATCACCAAGCCTGGGTGTAGGGAGGCAGTGGGAGGGAGGTGGGAGGGAGGTGGGAGGGAGGTGGGAGGGAGGTGGGATTGCCTTGGTTACGGGGAAAGACACAGACTAGGTGGTAACAGGCATATCGTGACCATTTGGAACATGAGAGTGAGAGGGGGCCAGTGTGCATAGAGAAGAGAGAGACTGGGCAGGAGATCCTTGAAGAGGGTCCACACCCTGCAGGAGACCCGACAGGAGAGGCAGCATGTGAAAAACAGACCCTGCAGGAAAGAGGGGGATAAACTCGGACAGCAAGAAGGTGGGAGGTTGGGGGGGTCATGGGCAATGGAAAAGAGGAATGACCAAGAACAGGAGTCAAGGTGCACGTCCCTTCACAGCCACTTGGGGAAGGGGGAGGGCTGAGGTCACCTGTCAAGCCTGAGGGCAGCGAGGGTTGAGTGGAAGCCCCAAGGCAGACAGGCAGGGCTGGGAACAGAGTGTGGGAACAACCCCAAGGAACCCAGAGCATGTGAAGGAAATCAGTTCTGTCCAAACTGCTCATTTCACCATCCCTCCATTCCCTCGCCCACAGTGGGGCCCCTGAGTCCAGAAGACCCAGTAAAAGGAACCGAACATGTCCCCTCGGCCCGTCTGGATGAGTGTGACACATTTATTGAGAATTGGAATGATTGCTTGTTCACCTTATTCTCACGCTTCACAATTAAAATTTACATATATTCATTTGTGTACATCAAGCGGCTTTTAAAAAAGAAATCAATCTTACACAGACTGACGTGAGGATTCTGATACAAAGCACGTCAAACGCACACTTTTTCCAGTTATTTCCATAATAGGGTAGAAGTTCCAAAACGTTCCTTTCTTTTTCTTCCCCTTAAAGCTTTGCATACAGAACATTTTACCTATCTAAAAAAATACCATATTGCAGGTCATCACCATTCATGCCTCTAAATTATTTTCTCCCTTTTAATTATGCTTCACGCAAGTACAGAACCTGCGCCGCCCTTTTCATATGTTAAGGGTATAGTGCCTGGAAAGGCAATTTTGTAATCAGCCAAAGAGATGTCATTATGCAGTAATCATATGATTAGTAATTTTATAATTTACATATTTAACTGAGTGTGAAGACGGAGCCGAGACAAAAAAAGAAAACATTTTAATGTGCCTTCTTCCAAGTTCACACCTGGTTATTCATTTGCCATTCCTGCCTAATGGGTTCCTCTTCCGCAAATGTCCTTTTAATGATCTTATACATCAGTTTTATGACCTCTAGGAAACATACATCACAATTAAACAAAATGTAAATTCATATATGTCCCAATTTAACAACTGTTGCCATACCCTAAATTCCATTTGTATCACAGCCTGCAAAGTCTTCCCTAAAAAGGGACTCAGAGCAGGGGGGGATAGTGTGGAATCTCTGCCAAATGGGGATCTCAGAGAGCACCAGGACCAGTGCTTTCCAAAACTGACCTCGGGTTCAAGGATGACTACAATTATGATGCTGACTTCAGACTCTTCGTAGCTCAAAGCCATGTCATCCACAACTCAGAATGACAAGTCCTCCTTTTCCTCCCCCAAATTAGCCGACCACGCCCATTGTCCTAACTCCCTAATATTACCCCACCACACGTAAGAGCAGGCATATGAAATAGAATAGCTGCAATTCTTCATTTGAACATGAACTAGACTCACCCTTTTCCTTCAACGATCGCTTCTTTAAGATGAATATATGAAGCCGGAAATATACCCTTTAGGGGTTAAAAAAAAAAAAAAAAAAAGACAGTAGATTATATTACCAATATGAATACCGATCAAAAATCAAACAATAGCCCAAAAAGGGTGAAGGTAGAGGTGGCCAGATCACTACTAATTCTGCAAGTCTTCGCGAGCCCCATGTACAACATATCAAAGAAATGGCAAGGAAGTGGAAAAGACAGCAACTCAACCAGCCTGCACGCCAGTAGGTGTCTCAGAAGGAGCGGACAACATGCTTCCAAAGGAAAAGTCCCACAAAGGCATAGGCAGGGGGCCATCTTCTCTGTGGCTCACACCTCCTTCCCACTGCTGACCCTGCCACAGGCAGATCCAAGGACAATGGATGCCTAAAAAGTGATTCTTGATGACAAATTTTATCAAAAGTTGGTTTAAACTACTGATTGTCACTTGTACACTGACCATGTACCTCGACCCCTAGGAGGTTCTTGTCGATCTCCCAAGAGGGGTCATTGGCAAAATACAGGAAGGTGGGCCAGATGCTACCCAATCCGCACAGCTGCAGGAGTCGGGCGGACAGAGCAGCTTCTGTTCAGCGGGGCTCTGAGTCTCCTAAGCACAGAGCACCTATGAGCTGACCAGAACGCAGCCCAGGGGAGATGGTCTCTCAACAGGACTCCTGGTGTCAGGAATGGTCTGGGAAGTTCCGGGAGGAACTTTATCGGGAGTTTGGGTCCTGCTTCATGAACAAGGAAGATAACTCAGTCCCTGGAGAGAAGCAGAGGCAAGCACAGGAAAGGCAGGCTGGGGTCTTGGGTCTGTGGGAGGTTTAGTGCCCACGGCAGACACCACGAAGTGGCACCCCTGCGGCTTCCAGGTACCTGTGCTGGAAATGGGAACTTCCAATTGGGCCTCCCTGGCATTTACACAGGAGAAGCAGAAACCAAACTACTAATCATGCCTGGGAAGGGCCCAGGGCAGAGGAGGAGGCAGAGGAGGAGGCAGAGGGCAGAACGGACCTGGTAGGCACCACTGATTCACGTTCCTCCAGCCTGCCAGGAAAGCGACCGTATTCCAGAGAAAGAATTACAACAAAGAGGGAAGGCGGCAGGCAGAGAGTTAGAGACTGAGCCACAGAGAGGACTAGGGAAGCCCAGCACTGGGCTCCCGTCCAGGTCCCAGGTGTCCGGAACACCTCCAAATCCCAGGATGGGTGCAGGACACAGAGGGCATCTTTCCATGACAATGGCAGGTGTGTACCCAGACAGGGGAGGAAAACAAGCCAATTCCAGCCCTGCCTATGTCCCCAGGCAAAGACACCCCTCAGCTTTCACAAACCCACTGGAGGATCATAAAGCCACAGGGGGCTGGATGAGGCTGGACACACCTGGAGGTTTGAAATGAGCAACTTAAGCTGGGGCCATTCGGGCCAGGCCCCAATCACTTGCTCATTTTTAAGTATCTGTATGAAGGTTGCTCACAGAACACCTGGAGTCAGGATTCCTCCAGGCCACACGCTACCCAGCTCTACTAGGTCAATGAGCTGCTGTACATGGGCACCCAGCGGGCACCATGGGCACCGGGCGTAGCAGAGGGAATAGAAAGACCCCAAACTGGGGAGGTGAGCATGAGAACCAAATAAAACATCAAGGAAAAGTGAACGGCTTGTCTGGGGCAGGCCCAGCCCACAAACAAAGCTTTGTCCTGAGTAGGGATGGGGGGTATTGGTCATGATCCTCATCTCTTTGTTACTGAAGTCTTCAACTGTTCCTTTTCCAGATGAAACTCAGGGCTTTGTTTGCAGGAACACGTTCAATTGCAGAAAGAGGAATCGGTGTGAAAATAGAACTTTCCTGGATAAATCTATTCCACCATCCACCTGTTTGCAAGATATCTTGCCCCAACCTCAAAGCTGCAGGCCACTGGATGTGTGGAGACCCACAGCTCAGGCCAAGCTTGACAGGGTTGTGGGGAGAGGTCTTTGCTCTTGAGCTGCTGGACTCCAGAAACCTTATTACAGGCTCAGAACCACAATTGAGAGTCCAGCCCAAAAAGGAGAGGCAAATTTAAGACACAGAAGTAAAATGAACCATCCGTCAAGTATAATTAGATATCAAAACATAGAAGTTAATGGGGACAGCCAGACCACGGTTTAGAATGGATGCAACTTCAAAATCGTCACATGGTAGAATGAAACAGGAGAGCCATAATTAGGTTTTGTGAGGCTAAGAATGTCGAAGCCACAACAGAATGGTGTGTAGGAATGTCCACCACGATGCTCCAAGGTGTAATTACAGGACTTAGTTTCAGAAACTCAAACCACTGTGCATGCGAACCACCCTGGCTGAGCAGAGAGACCCTTTGCTCACCCTGGACTGAAGCAGGGATTATTTCAGTTTATATATGAAACCAGCACATGGTACCCCTTGATTGCACTAATGTACATAGCTATGGTTTAACAGTAAAAAAAAAAAAAAGAAAAAAAATAATAACAAAGGCCCCACCTCTCAACAAAACAAAAAAAGAAAGAAAGAAATGAGCACACAGGAGCTCTGCAAATCTGCTAATTTATCAAGCATAGGACAAGGCTGAAAATTGTGAGCGTTATCTTCTACTTCTAGAGTCATCATACCCAGATCATTCTCTAACACAAAGGGTGCCTGAATGGGGTACGAAATTCTATCAGGAAAGCAAGAGAAGAGTGGGCCGGCACTTTGTCACAACCCCAGGGGAAGCTGCCAAACAACACCAGCTAGCGTCCATTCCGACCAGTATAGTTTTTTAAATTCAGAGAAAGAGTTATAGAAGTAAAACTCTTAGACACAAATGAGATAGAATGGATTTTCTCTCCCAGTGTGATTTATGAAGGGACACACATTGTGTTTAATAAAACAGGCTTACCTTTTTGGACTTCTTTCTTAAGGTGTAACCTCTGTACCAGCCTAGACAAACACAAGGTTGAAACAGTTAGTTCAAAGAGCCGCAGCAGGGTTTTAACAACAACTTCACAGTACACGGAACTCATTGTTTTGCAGAACCAGAGAAGTGAGTTTGTCACCAAAATTCAATAAGCCTCATGCTTTGGAGAGAACGATGGGCATCTGGACAGTGTCCTTGGAGCACAGCGAGTGACCTTCACACAGGCTGCTTGCCTTCCTGTCCGCATGCCTCACACGGCCCTGGAGCTGCAGTAACGTTAAGATGCACAGTTCTGAGAGGGCCTGTCCTATCGGCCACCTCCCCTGACTGGGCTCCTTGTATAGCATTTTCCTCTCTCTCCCTCTGCCAGGGCTAGACCAGGGTGTCTCCAAGTGCACATACCAGCATCCCCACATCACCAAGAGCTGCCCGGAAACAGAAAACCCATTGAGAGCGAACTTCCTCCCTCTTCCCTGGAGCGGCCACAGCCTCACAAAGTACCTTCTGTGCCAAAAATGCGGCCTCAACAGGAAGTGCCAGGGCTGGGGACACGGGCCACCTACTGCCTTCGGAGTTGGCCCAGCTCCCACCTCCCGGCCCCTCCAAGTGGGGAGAGAAAGGAGACAGAACAGGAAGAAGAGTGTACTAGAGCTGCAGGCCCACAGTCAACTCAGGGGGAGAGTCTCTCCAACAACAGAGCAGACCTGACCACGCCCTTGGCACCCCCATCACACTGAGGGCAGAAATCTGTCCCCACAAACACCCAGGGTTCCGTGGCCAGGAACCAATCTCTGACCACCCTCATCACGTGACATCGGGGGACATTTTCATCCCACACCCAGAAGTCACCGCTCACTACCTTGCTTCTAGAAATCAAACCAAAAGCTCAGAGGCAAATCCCAAGTCTGTTACGCAGGTACAAAAGGGCCCCTTTTACAGAGAGAACACAGGAACAATGTAAATTCCCACATAATAACCAAATATTGAGGTTTTCTACACTACGAAAAAGTCAATCCCCAGGAACCAAGTTTGTGAGATTAGAGAGTAAGCTCAGACGGGGCTGAAAACAGGCTGAGGCTGTGGCAATCGACCACCACCCCTCAAAAAGTAGGTCTTACCAACCAGGGTTGAAGAGGATAATTGGGAACCAGAAAATGATGGTGTCAAAATGAGAGAAATCCTCAAGGGATTATCAAACAGATATTTTCTAAATATCCAGAAAAGGAGATAGAAACTGCCGAGACCTTTGTTAAGGATTAGCGAAGACCCAGGATTGGCCAACTGAAGCCACTTCACTTTCTTGACATAGAAACTAAAGAGATTGATTGGGGGCTCAGAGATACAAAATGTCTAAATTTCAGCCACACGCTTGAAGGATTTTATCTCCCGATAGCCTTATTCTCTAGGTCAGTGGTTTCAATAAGCCAGCCCAGAATCAGTGCCCATCTGTGACAGTGTTCACAGACTACAAAATTGAAAGAGAAAAGGCCGTGTAATGAGTTATTCAAAAGTGATGTTTACTCAATTTGAAGAACTGTTTTTCATCCTATTATGATATCCTTCCTGCATTTTCAGCATTAATACGCCCTTTTTCTGAAACTGACAAAGGATTAACTAACATCCTAAGAATATACAAAAAAATACTGCAAAGGACAAAAAAAAGACAGCAATCAAGTAAGAAAATGAACAAAGTTTGTGAACAATGTACAGAAAAAACTGAAAGACTTAACATACAAAGAGATGCCTAACAATAAACATCAGAGAAAAGAAAACTGAAAACACAGTGTGGCTACACAGGGAGACTGGCAGATACCAGAAGGCCGCGGGCGTGGCAGCCCCAGTTCTGCAGGCGCAGCACAGACTGCGGCCCTGACTTGCTCATCCACAGCCTGCGTGCCCCCTACCCCAGACTCCTGGGAACACGGCCCAGCAATACCCATGTACCCATGCACAGCAGGAAGGACCTAGGATGCTCACGGTAGCAAGATCTCGGACGGCAGGAAGGGGGGCCAGTCCACGTCCACGCAGACACACGTGTGAATCAGCAAGGGCCACGATGGTCTAAGAAGACACAGACCACAGACGCCCACCTTCCAACAGAGCCCTAAGAGAACAGCAGGAGACAGGATGAGCTGCAGCCACTTACATACATTAAACATATATGCACACCAGGTGGTGGCTCACGCCTATAATCCCAGCACTTGGGAGGCTGAGTGGGTGGATTGCCTGAGCTCACGAGTTCGAGATCAGCCTGAGCAAGAGCAAGACCCCGTCTCTTAAAAACGAGCTGGGCCGGGCGGCGCCTGTGGCTCAGTCGGTGGGGCGCCGGCCCCATATACCGAGGGTGGCGGGTTCAGACCCGGCCCCGGCCAAACTGCAACCAAGAAATGGCCGGGCATTGTGGCGGGCGCCTGTGGTCCCAGCTACTCGGGAGGCTGAGGCAAGAGAATCGCTTGAGCCCAGGAGTTGGGGGTTGCTGTGAGCTGTGTGAGGCCATGGCACTCTACTGAGGGCCATAAAGTGAGACTCTGTCTCTACAAAAAAAAAAAAAAAAACTAGCTGGGCCTTATGTTGGACACCTGTAGTCTGGTGGGAGGCTGAGGCAAGAGAATTGCTTGAGCGCAAGAGTTTGAGGTTGCTGTGAGCTATGGCGCCACAGCACTCTACTGAGGATGACAAAGTGAAACTATTATCAAACAAACACACACACACACACACACACACACACACCAAATAGGGACACAGGCAAACAAGCGAGTCCCCTTCAGACCCGGCAAAAGTATTTTCTACAGGGAGTAGGGAGTGAGTAAAAGGCAGGGAGTCTTGAGTTTTACATAGATGTTAACAGATGTTTCTTTCCTTCCTGTCTGTCCTTCCTAAACAAAGCAAAAATCTATGGTTTTCCTCCCCAGGATTTGTTGTGTTATTCCATCAACTAACTGAGCCCACACATTATGTGCCAAAGACTGCCCGAGCAGCAGGAATACGGAAACCCTCTGTGAGCTCATAGAGTAGAAGGACCCTGAGGCAACCAGGGGTCAACCCACAAATCGAGCTGCGTGAGGGAGAGCTTAGCGTGAGGAGGAAAGGACATCTAGCAACGGATTTGCACAAGGGAGTCAGAGAACGCTCTGGGGGGTGGGGGGGGCAGAGGCATGGTTTGGAGGCAGGAAGACTCTCAGCCAGTAGAATTGAACTCTCCCTGGCAGGGCTTGCGAGTGGTCCCCACTTGGTCCACAAACCAGCTCCAAAGAAGAGATATCCACCCAAAACGCAGGCCCCAAACTCAAGGAGGACATAGTCCAGCACAGCAAAATGGCTGACAAGTCATTTTGGAAGAAAATACTACATATCATTATCACTTTCAAAAATTTGAATAAATTAAGTTCAAGTGTTGTGGCTGAATCAAAAGGTTAATTTCTGAATCTTTGTGCAACGCCTCAGGATCTGGTCCCTGGAACTGAACAAACCTTTAGCCAACATTTGTCACTTAACAAACGTCTAGGATGTGGCCCTGCCACTCCTGTCTAGCTGACCCTGGACGCTGCTTAAAGGCACGGACTCCTCCCGTCCACACAGTCACCTGGAAAGTTCCTTTCCTTTCTTCTCTAAGTCTTCATGAGCCCAAGAAAGGGAAATTAACCACTGCTTGAAGGTAAATTTGTTCTTTGAACCTTAAAAAAAAGATTGATCACCTAGAAATTATATCCTCTAGAGCAAGCTCGTTTACATCCTGAAAAGGATCACATAGAGAAAGAAAATTAACAAACAGAAAAATCTTCTTGTAGGAAAGAGAGGGAAGGGAGAAAGGAAAGAAAATGCCAGTCTTGGGCGGCGCCTGTGGCTCAGTCGGTAAGGCGCCGGCCCCATATACCGAGGGTGGCGGGTTCAAACCCGGCCCCGGCTGAACTGCAAACCAAAAAATAGCTGGGCGTTGTGGCGGGCGCCTGTGGTCCCAGCTACTCGGGAGGCTGAGGCAAGAGAATCGCTTCAGCCCAGGAGTTGGAGGTTGCTGTGAGCTGTGTGAGGCCACGGCACTCTACCGAAGGCCATAACGTGAGACTCTGTCTCTACAAAAAAAAAAGAAAAAAGAAAAAAAAATGCCAGTCTCTAAATAAATCATAAAATTTAAACAGAAGAGGAAGCAGGAAAACAGATGGAAGTACATTCCTCTACTTTCCTTTAATGATAATAAAGTCACCAAGTTTCCCAAAGTCAAAAATGACATCCCCAAATTCATTTCTCGGATCAGACTCTGATTAAAACCAGAAAGGTAGTTGTCAAGGAAAGGGAATTCATTTTATGTTAAAGAGTCTTTGCAAAGGACTGAAATATTTTAATCAGAATCTCAGGAGCCTGACTAGTCAAAAAAATGAACATTCATTATAGTCCCCTTATCATACGTCAGCCATAAAGTCAAATGACTACCATCAATTTTTTTTGAAGTTAAAAGTATTACAAGGACTACTGATGCGCTTAAGGATTCCACCGTTCAAAGAGTACATTCTTCTTCTGAACAAGGAATCACAGTCTCCACATATCCTAGCTCCCCAGGAAATTGTTAACCAGTCATGAATGACATCAGTGCCCAATGTTTATTAAGCAGGATTTCAACTTCAACTGACCGGTGGCAAAAATAAAAGATATAAGACATTTCCCTTCAGATCAGAAAAGCGTCTGGGATGAGAGGCTTGACCCTCTACCCCTGCTTAATTTCTCTCTGTTTCCTCTAGGCCACTGGCAATGTGTACTGAAAGGAGATAAGAAACCCAGCTGTCAGCTTGTAAACTAAAAACAAACAGAATATCACAGCTGCTCACTCACTCAGGGACAGGGGCTAGTTCTGCAGTTACACTGGCGTCCAGGCACAGGCCATGAAAGCTGATATTTTTTTTCCAGATAGGACTTCTTTAGGGTAAAAAGTGCAAATGGAATGGAATTCTAAGTCCATATACATCAGATGGGCAATTAAAGGCTGCAAATATGGGTATTATAACAGGTTTGTGCTTCTTGGATAGGTCTTTGGACAGGTCTTCGAGGGATACCATAGCTGGCCACTGCTTCACTCCTTGCAAAGTAGATTCAAGGACCAAGTTGAAAGTTTGATTTGTTGATGACCGTGAGATGTCTATGACTTCATCCTCTAGCCCCACCTCCCACTTGGAAGGCTTTTGTTAAACCTAATCTAAAAGCAGATTTGCTACAGAAATTATCCATTCTATTCAGAGGTTTTTATTCATATGCTATACGGGAAACACCCCTTCAAGCAGGAAATTAAGCCAACAACACAAAAACACAATCTTACAAAAATCTGAGCAATCTTTTAAAAAAATCAGCCCATCACTGCTTCCCTTCTGTGCAACAATAACCAGCACAGAACAAAAGATGGCTTCAAAGTACGTGCGAAACACAAAAAATGAACACCAATTGTCTGAAAAACTGGAAAACCACTGCTCCCAACAGTTCATTTATTGGATAATTATACTGATTGCTTCACTGGACTGCATCCCCTATAACTGTGACAGATGTCTGCTCTTCCCTAAGAAAATGGGAATTACAGATTTTTTTTAAAAAAGAAAGGTGAAATTACGGTTCCTCTGAGACATGCTGCTAACAAATCTGAGGGCATTTAAAAGAACTCACAATTCATATCGAATAAAACAATAAACTACACTAAACGTAATTATTAGCAAGTGGTCAGTTATTAACAGTCAAGGTTTACATACACTTGCAAAGTAAGGAGTTAATGAGCCTTCTTGAAGATGCTAAAAATGGGAACTTTTGCTTTTAAGTTGATCTTAATAAAACATTACTTAAAGAATACACAGCTTCATTACTCTCACCTGAAAAGTCATCTTTCTGCCAAAAAAAACTGATCATGAGTACAAAACCCGATTGCTTATGTTTCTGTAACAGGATAACATGCCGTGCCCCAGAGACCCCGACGTGTGTACGCACCTTCGTAACTCTCCAAGAGGTGCACCGTGTCTCCTATTTGTAAAGAGAGCTCATCTGCGCTCCTGGCATCGTAGTTGTAAAAGGCTGTGATGGGAAGGAAGGAACATACATTAGTCCAGGTAGAAGGGACTGCGCAGGGTTGTTTTTTCTTCATTTAAGGTTCTTTGGTTTTTTAGTATTGAAACATAGTCTCTGCCTAGATCATTGTCTCTGATACCCACAAGAGTAGCCTTTTCTTTCAGAGACAAATATAAAGGGCCAATAGTTTCAGTGGAAATTCATACCTACCCGTAAGTGACTTTGTTTATTGGGGTGAAATACATGTAATGTAAAATTTTCCATTTTAACCATTATTAAGCACACCCTTCAGTGGCATTGCCTATATTCACAATGTTGTATAACCATCACCCCATATCCAAAACCTTTTCTTCACTCCAAAAAGAAACCTCGTCCTGGGCGGCACCTGTGGCAGAGTGAGTAGGGCGCCGGCCCCATATACGGAGGGTGGCAGGTTCAAAATAGCCAGGCGTTGTGGCGGGCGCCTGTAGTCCCAGCTACTCGGGAGGCTGAGGCAGGAGAATCGCCTAGGCCCAGGAGTTGGAGGTTGCTGTGAGCTGTGTGACGCCACGGCACTCTACCAAGGGCCATTAAGTGAAACTCTTATCTCTACAAAAAAAAAAAAAAAAAAGAAACCTCGTCCTCATTAAGCAGTAACTCCCTAACCCTTGGTAATCTAGTCTCTCCCAGTGAATCTGACTGCTCTCGGGACGTCACGGAAGTGTGCGATCATACTGTAGTGTCTGCCCTTTTCTGTCCCACTTCTGTCACTCAGCATAATGTTCTCAAGGTCAATCCACGACCAGGTATCAGAACTTCATTCCTTCTTATGCCTCAATAATACTCCATATAGCAAATGTTTATAATCAGAAGAAAATTGAGGCCACTGCGAACAGCACTTTGTAACTTCATATACTATTATTTATTTCTACCAATAATAGATTATCTTTATTTTGCAGATGGATTGAATAGTTTATGGAAACCAAGTGAATAAAAAATATTGTTTTATCATATAACAATGTTTAATTTTAGCCAATAGGTGATATTATAATCATAGCAGACAAAATACATTCAGTGTAAAGAAATCTTTAAAACTGACAATAATATCCAACTAAAGGGCCAAGGAAGGGGAAGGGAGGGGGGAGGTTTTGGCGGAGGGAGGGTAATGGGTGGGGCCACATCTACGGTGCATCTTACAATGGGTACAGGCAAAACTTACTAAATGCAGAATACAAATGCCTACATACAGTAACTAAGAAAATGCCATGAAGGCTACGTTGAACAGTTTGATGAGAATATTCCAGATTGTATATGAAACCCGCACATTGTACCCCTTGATTGCACTAATGTACACAGCTATGATTTAACAATAAAAATAAATAAATTTAAAAAAAACTGACAATAATATCCAAGAAACGTCTGAAATCCTGAGTGTCTCCTCAACTAAAGTTATTCCTCTTTGGCAAAAGGGTCATATTGCTCCTAGATAACCACCTAAAAAGTCACACCATTACATTCAAACCACACTTCTGCTCAAGCAGTATGGAGTAAAGGCAACTTTCACAGGGAAAAAGATTTTACTTTAATTCCCAGAAAGTATTCAACTAGCCCACTCTCAATTTAAAACACACATATATATCTGTACACATATACAGTGGTGTTCCTCCTACACAACGGACTCAACTGAAAAGGATGCGACAGTCAATGTAAAACTTATCGTCAAAATTCCTGATCAAATTTCTCATTTATCCATCCTAACAGGCCAGCCAGACTAGGCTATGCTTAGTGTCACCTTTATGGTGGTATCACATTTCTAAAATTTGCCTTCACCACATCATGAGCAAATTCCTCCGGGAAGCACAGTGGGCCCCCCCCCCCACCTGGACCCTCTGACCACACTGCACCACACCTCCCAACCACACGCCCCCTTCCCTAGGTCCTTCCTTACACCTGTGGGTACCAACTTACCCTCCCTCGCCACCTGAGCATGGCCACTGGATGCCCCTTGTCAAGGAAGCTAGGCCCAACACGTTTGCTCCTTCAACTCTGCTCCCCCAAACATCATGAACACCACACCGGATCCCCTTTTGTTTTCTTCTCTAGGAGCCTATCTTTTTCAGATGTGTGTATTTAAGATGTCCCCTACCAAAGGAAAGACCATCAGAGAGCAGAGATTGCACACTTTCATTGTTTCAAGCCCACCTCCAAGGACAGGACGGTGCTTAGTGGTACAAAGGATTTAAAAACCCAAGTTGCCTGCATCTCAGGCTGCCAAGTCTAGAATTTCAGGTCCACACAAACGCCATGGTGTTGGTGTTTATAGTCTCCAGAAATAACCAAAGTGGACAGAACAATGCCTGTACTCCTGCGGACCCGAGTGCCCTTCAGCAAGTGACCTACCTTTCTCTCTTCTATTTTTCAATCTTAAAATAAGGATACTGATACCACCCTCATAGAATTGTGTGTGTCTTTCACGTCTTAAAGGAGATGATGTGCCTGCCAGATCTGGTCCAACAGGGCCTGCCTTGAACACTCAGTTAATGTCAAAGGCTTTTATTGTGGTTATATTTTTTTAACCACAATAAAAGTCTGATAGACTATTACTATCAGAGTTCTTTTTAAAAAGCCAAAGCAAGCACGCTCCCAGGCAAAATTTTTATAGTAACAAAAGCCAAACCCATGTTGCAAACTCTATTCTCTCAGGTACTTTCCCTGAAGTTCATAAACCATAAGCGGCCTCAACTGACAAACATGATTATTAGTAGTGATTAAGTTTGTCGTTTTATAGTCAATCTTCAACAAGAAATAACTGCCTCAGGTAAAGGATGCCCAGCACATATGCTGAACTTCCCCTATCCAGCCTCACCATATCCTAAGCCAGTAAGAACCATCAATCCACTTATCACAGATCTTAACAGCATCCTTGCCAGCATGCCTATTCTGCTACAGATGCAAAAAAAAAAATGGTCAAAAATAATAAAAATGAAATAAAATGAGCACATCAAGTGTAAATACATTAGGCGCATGTGAATCTGTAAAGCATGTGAATGTTATTCTTTCCCTAATGTCTTACCTTTAAAATCCCAAATCCCTGTAATAGATGCTGAAAAGCAGTGATATAAATCTCATACATATATGGATACAGAAACTTCAAATTTAACCATGAGAGGAGCCAAATACTCATAATTTCATAAAGGAAAAAGGAGCACCAGGAGGTTATGCAGGTGGCCCCAAATCAGAGTCAAGACCACAACCCCAGCTACGCAGTGTTTGTTCTAGTTTGAGGATTAATGACTGAACCATCCCACATATAATTAAAAGACTCAACTATGTAAGAGTATTTGAATAGGGAGGAGGAGAGAGGGGGTTAAGTACAGCAGAAAGAATAAAGGCCCTCAAAGACACCCACATCCGAAACCCCAGACCCCGTGAGCATGCACCACACGTGCCCAGAGGGGATACCGCAAGTGTGATTAAGTTCAGGATCTTGCTGGATTTTCTGGGTGGGCCCAATGTCATCACCAGGGTCCTTGTAAGAGGAAGAGTCAGAGTCAAGGAAGAGATGAAGTCAAGGTGACCCAGACAAGGGAGCAGGCCAGATGCGGGCCAGGTGCAGCGGCTCACACCTATCACCTCTGCACTGTGGTGGGGGTGGGGGGGCGAGGCAGGTGGAGTGCTGGAGACCAGGAGCTTGAGACTAGCCTGAGCAGCACCTCAAGACCCCATATCTACAAAAAATTTTAAAAATTATCCAGGTTTGGTGGCACATGTCTAGTGTCAGCTATTTGAGAGGCTGCGGGAGGATCGCTTAAGTGCAGCAGTTTGAGGCTGCAAGGAGCTGTGATCACGCCACTGCACTCCAGCCTGGGCAACACAGCAGGGCTCCGTCTCTAAGAGAAAAGGGAGGAGGGGGGCAAACCAAGGAATGTAGGGGCCTCTACAAACTGAAAAGGCAAAGAAGTAGGTTCTCCTCTACAGCCTCCAGCGGGAGCACAGCGCTGCTGGGACCTCAATTGTAGGAGTTGGGATGTCCAGAATTGGGAGGTAATAACTTAGGGTTGTTTTAAGCCCCCAAGTTTGTGGTGATTTGTTAAGACAACAGTAGGAAACAAATACAAGCAGATCTGTGAAAAACAATTTAAAAGTGCTGTGAATTTAGTCACTCTCTCGGCAGCTGGAGCAGGAATCGCCACTGCAGGCGCCCGACCCAGCCGCGTCCCTGGCTGTGATTTCTCATACCCAGTTCTTGAGTGGTATGAGAAAAAAACAGATGATGAAGGCAACTTGTTAAAATAAACCAGGGAGTATGTAATGTAAATGACTATTCTTTATCTGATAATTTGACCTTTCTTTTTTATGAGACAGAGTCTCAAGCTGTAGCCCAGAATAAAGTGCCATGGTGTCACAGCTCACAGCAACCTCAAACTCTTGGACTTGAGCGATTCTCTTGCCTCAGCCTCCCAAGTAGCTGGGATTACAGGCACCCACCACAATGCCCAGATATTTTTGTTGTTGTTGTTGTCATTGTTGTTTAGCAGGCCCAGGCCAGGTTCAAACCTGCCAGCCTGGGTGTATGTGGCCAGTGCCCTACCCACTGAGCAATGGGCGCCGCCAATTGACCTTTCAAAGCTGCCCCTTTTTAGCGAATGAGAGGCAGTATCTTCTTTATGAATGACAAATGGCATCTGGTGCCGTCTTGGCTTGACACGGTACAGAGATGGCAACCTTTCTGCTAGTCACTCAGTCTTTCCTCTTCATTTTTCTGAGCTGGAGGGATCTGGCGCCCACCACAGAATACGGTCATCACGTCTTGTTCACATCTTGGGAAGAGCGCAGCAGCCTCCCTTGGAATGGGGGACTGTATGTGATACTCCTCCCTCAGCCCTGTCTTCCTTTTACACCTGCAATGCCCGGCCTGAGCCTTCTCCACCTCCAGTGAGATGTATAAACTCTCTCTTCTTCTCTCCACCAGAGCTGTCTTCTTCTCCCTCCAAACACTGAACCATTTCTGGGCCTTTCTGAAGGACAGCAAATCTCTGGCTCAGCAGTCACAGCCCTGCGGGATCTTACTTCAACCTACCTTTCCATCCCGTCTCGGCCCACTCACCCTCCTCCGGCTCCACCTTCCCTCCCACACCTGCCACAAAGCTGGTCCTGCCCAGTGGAATGTCTCACCTCCCTCCACTTCTGACCACCCCACTTGCCTGCAAGGCCCGCCCTTAATTACACATCCTTCTCAGGTGCTATCTGCATTCTTCCTCCCTCTACCAAAACCAAGTTACACGTATACCTGAATTAATTGCTTGCTGCTGAACTTTCCTATGAGCTCTGTGCCACCCCCACAACCTTGCAGAGCCCCTCATCCGTGTGTCTCTCTCCCGCTAGATCACAAACTCCTTGAGGGAAGCAAACATTTATTAATCATTGGATTCCCCACAATAGCTAACACCAGGACTTGCAGGCATGCAATAAAAATTCACTGAATTTAACCAGATCCCCAAGCACTCCCCCTCATGCAGTCTACACAAGAGTGAAAGCAAAATCTGCATCCTGCGTTCTTCTTCAAAACATTCCTGCCCCTCACAGAAAGATCCAGGAGCCTGAGACTTAATCAGGAAGAAAAAGCAGCACGCTATTAGCTTTCCTGGCTCTGCTTCGGGTCCTTTCAATCTAAGGAGACAACCTGCCATCAGCACCCACCTCACGAGCTCAGCCACACACTCCTTGAAATGAGCACAGCTTGGTCTCTCTCCACCCCACTTACCCTTGAAACGTGGCTTCAGGACTTCAAGTAGCAACTTAAAAGTTAAACAATTCTTTTAAAAAGTCAATTTGTAAAAATTAATTGCTCTATTTGTGATTTCATTCCCCTTGTCCTGCCTTCAATTAAAAAAGATACTCAACAGTACACATCTCCTCAGAGTTGGGAGGCCAGGGCCCTGCCTGGCCCTCACCGGGCTTCTTCCTAAAGGTCCATCCGCCTGCCCTTGAGCTGCACAAACCCTACATGACTGCCTGGTCCACGCAGGCACCCTACTCTCAGCATCACACCTGCCTGTATCCATCCCTGCTCTGGACCGTATGAAGCCAGTGCTGGGGTCAGAGTTCAGCCAGATGTAGCCCCAGATAGCAAAGTTAGCCCCCAGCCTGGTCCCTAGGGAACAGCCCTTTCACACACTGTGCCATTCAGGACATACCATGTACAGAGAAGTGGAACATAATATGATGCTGGACAATTAAATTGGAGAACTCATCCTGGAAATGTTCCACATACATCATTGCTGAATATTATTATGGTCACCTTTCAAGTACGATCCTCAGCTACCTGGTGACCAGAGTGGGGATATTCAAGTACGATCCTCAGCTACCTGGTGACCAGAGTGGGGATATTCAGCAATGAAGTACGAAGCACTTTTTCTAGGATGAGTTCATAAACTTAATTGTCAGACCTTGTGCAACGACAGCTCTGATGGCCATGCCAGACAAAGAATTCTAAAATTGCTCTGAAGGGTAGACTAGTGCTATTGTCACTGCACAGCTTCCCAAAGGAAGCACTTTGAAGATGACACTCAGCAATGACGCATGGGACACTTTTTTCCAGGTTGAGTTCGAGAACCTCACTGTCAGACCTTGTAACCATGCACAGGTCCTTTCAACGTGACCCTGGGGCAGAGATCAGCCCGCTAGATACCACACTGGCAACAACATTGCGGTGAACAGCTCAGCACCTGACTGCTAGTACTGCTAGTGGGAATTTGGTGCCATGAACACAAAAAAAGGACAGAGGGCACCCATTTGGAGCTGGGGGCTGGGTTTCCTAGACTCTGTCCTCAAAATGAGACTGGCAACCACGCCATTATCAGCTTCTATGTGACCTCAGCCCAATCCTCCCACATCTTTGGGGGAGGGAGCAAATGCCTTAGGCAGTGTTAGAGCCTCCCAGAACTATTCTGAATCACAGCACTTGCTGTGTCAAACTGCACTCACTTCATCACTTGGGTTTCTTCTGCTTACCAGGGAGCATCTCAAGGATAAAAACCTGCATCTAATTTTTGGCATGCTTCTAACAACACCTGATATACAGCAGGCCTTCTAATAATGGGTGGATGGTCGGCTGGATGAATGGGAGGAAGAGGGAAGGAAGGAGGGAGGGAGGAGATTCTTAGAGCCTAATTCTAATGGTGCTAATAAGAGTGTTGCTGCTAGTATTTTTTAAAGATAAAATAAAAATAATAAAACACCTAAAAAAAACTTAAAGAACCAAAAGACTTGTACACTGAAAACTTTAACAAAATGTTGGTGAGAGAAATTAAAACATACAAACTAAGAGACTTCCGTGTTCACGGAGTGGGAGACTTGATGTTATTAAGATGTCAATGCCATCCAAAGGACCTACACAGTCAACATGATTCCCATCAAAGTCCCAAGGACGTTTTTTTACAGAAATAGAAAGGTCCATCTCCAGGGTCCTAAAATAGCCAGGACAATCTAGAAAAGCAAGTATACAGGTAAAGGCCTGGTTTCCACACCTGCTACAAGTCATAGTAATCAAAAGAGGGTGGCGCTGCATGAGGAAAAATACACAGACCAATGGAATGGAATGGACAGCCAAGGGATAGACCTCATAATAAGATCAAATGGGCTCAGCACCTACGGCCCGGGCCCGCCAAACACCAATGACAGCTGCAACCAAAAAATAGCCAGGCGTTGTGGCAGGTGCCTGTGGTCCCAGCTACTTGGGAGGCTGAGGCAAGAGAATCGCTTGAGCCCAGGAGTTGGAGGTTGCTAGGAGCGGTGATGTCACAGCACTCTACCCAGGGGCGACAGCTTGAGGCTCTGTCTCAAAAAATAAATAAATAAATAAGATCAAATGATTTCAACAAGGGTTCCAAGACCATTCAGTGGGGCAAGGACAGTCTTTCCAACAAATGGTATTAGGAAAACTGATAACCACTTACAAAAAAATATATAGTTGATCTCTCAAATCCTTCATAATAATTAATTCAGAATGAATGAAAGACCCAAAAGTAAGAACTAAAAACTATAAAACTCAGAAGAAAGCATATAAGGAATACTCCATGACACTGGATTTGGATGTGATGCCAAAAGTAGAGGCAACGAAAGAAAACAAACTAAACTTTTTTGCATCTAAGGTTATTATTAACAGAGGAAAAAGGCAACCCACAAAATTGAAGAGAATGTGTGTACTGGATACCAATCCCTTATCAGATATCAGATATAAGGGATTGGTATCCACTACATATAAAGAATTCCTGCAACTCAACAAGGAAACAGATTAAAAAATAGACAATGGACTTGAAAAGACATGTCTCCAAAGAAGATATACAAATGGCAAATGAACACTTAAAACCATGCTGAGCACTCCCATTCAAATCAGAACCACAGTGAGATATCTCTTCACACCCATTCAGATTGCTATTATCTGGCCCTCTCTCCCGACACCCCCCCAAAAAAAAACCCAGAAGATAACAAGTCTTAGCAAGAATGTGAAAAATTGGAACCCCGTATGTTACTGGCAGGAATGCGCAGATTACCTGTGATCCAGCAAGTCCACTTCCCAGTACATACCCAGACCTGAAAGTGGGACCTCAGATATTTGTAAACCCATGTTCACAGCAACACGACTCACAAAAGCCAAAGAGTAGAAACAAGATCCGTGAATAAACAAGACAAGACATGCCAGCTGGGCGCGGTGGCTCATGCCTGTAATCTCAGCACTCTGGGAGGCCGAGGCGGGTGGATCACCTGAGCTCATAGGTTCAAGACCAGCTGGAGCTAGAGTGAGACCCCATATCTAAAAATAGCAGGGCTCAGCAGCTCATGCCTGTAATCCCAGCACCCTGGGAGGCCGAGGCAGGTGGATCGCTTGAGCTCATGAGTTCAAGACCAGCCTCAGCAAGAATGAAACCCCATCTCTACTAAACATGAAAAACGGAGACAAGAGGATCACTTGAGCCCAAGAGTTTGAGGTTGCTGTGAGCTATGACCACAGCACTCTACCAAGGGTGACAAAGTAAGACTCTGTCTCAAAAAAAAAAAGACATGCTATGCATATTACAAAATGTATCAGGTATATACAATGTTCCTCAGCCTTGAAAGAAAGGAAATTTTTTTTTTTTATTGCAGTTTGGCCGGGGCTGGGTTTGAACCCGCCACCCTCGGTATATGGGGCCGGCACCCTACTCACTGAGCCATAGGCACCGCCCGAAAGAAAGGAAATTTTGACACACGTCCCAATGTGGATGAACCTTAAAGACACGCCGAGTGACAGACACATATTCTTTATGTATAGTGGACACTAATCCCTTATACCTGATATCTGACAGTCAAATGGTTGCATACTGCATGATTACACCTACACGAGGCTCCTTCAGTAGTCAAATTCAGAGACAGAGAGCAGAAAGGTTGGCTCCCAGGGATGGGGGGAGGGTAATGGGAGTTCTTGTTTCATGGGTACAGAGCGTCACTGGGGAAGCAGAAAAGAGCTCTGGCGATAGGTGGTGGTGCTCGGGGCCCAATAACGCGAATGTGTTTAATGACATCAAACTGCACGCTATAAAATGGCCACGATAATCAATTTTACATCATGTGTATTTTACCACAAAGAAAAAAAGATGCAACAAATCTAAGGGAAGGTTTGTGGGGCAAATGAGGGAAGCTCCCAACAGACGGAGCATCTCCCTTCACTGTGAACTTGGAAACGTCCAGGGGCCCCACCTGCAAACCCCCGGTGAGTGGAGCAGCCTCCCGTACCCAGGGTAACGCATCAAGTTCAAACAAGGAGGGGACACAAGGACAAAGTAGGGGGAAAGAGCTCAAGGTCAGAGAACACCCCCAGATGCATTTCCACACGTGCAACTGCTCCAACACCCCACATTTCTAAAAAGGATGCCTCTTTCAAAGTCACCACTTTACTCCTTTGGGGTTTTTTATCTTTCTTTCTCAAGAAAAGAGAGATTGTTTCTCTGCCAATAAAATCCCCCGGGGCAGTATTTCATGCAGTGTTTGAATATTAGAATTGAGGAACTCATCTACATAATTACAGAAATAGAGCTGGGCCTGGCAGGGCAGAGGGACTGCAGTTCGTTATTCAATGTTTCTTTTTGCCTTTTGGTTGGAAACAGGTGGAAGGGATGGCGAAGATAAGAGTGTGAAAAGACATATACAAAAGAGCCTTTTCTCACATTCTAATTGAACTGATAGACACAATTCAAAGACATTTTAATATCTTCCTTCAGAATAAAATATCACTGTATGCCTTATCCACAACTCGCCGGCCACTATCTCTTTTCTGTCTAATCCAAAAGGTCATGGTGCCGCAAAACGCAGGTTTCTCGGGAAGTATTCTAGGCTACAGCTTTACTTTCTTCCTTTTTCCATCAGAAAAAGTAAGATTCCACTTTTCTACATTTTCTTCTTCCATAAAATCAGTTCTAGGATACAAAACCACTGACGTCCTTATCCACAGTCTTTGCGAATCTACCCACAAGTAAAAGCTTAGCTAACCTGATATGATCTATTTTTGCATTGAATTTTGCTCAACAGCAGAAAAAGGTAAAGACAAGATGGGGGAAAGATTTAATCGCCTTAATCGTCCATCTGCAAGGTGGAAAGTCTATTGCATTTTGGGAAAATATACAGGCTAGCATAACAGTGCAGCAGTGACCCCGCGGGTGATGCGGGTTTTACAGGGACCTCGCCCAGAAGAGCCAGTGACTGGCCAGCCTGAAGCAGCTCATGCAGAGTGGCCCTGCTGACCATGTGGGGCATGAGACTCAGGGGACTCCATGACCAGCCCCAGTGAGATTCCAACAGGAGCCAGGAGGCAGCCAGAAAGCCTGGCCAGTGTTTGAGGTGCGGCTGTGGCACTTTCTCTGCAGTCAACCTGATGGGGCCTGTCTCACCCCAACCTGCTAACCAAACAGATTCCACCGAAGGGCTCAGTGACAGCACCTCACAAACAAAGGACCACCAGGTCTCCACTCAGCAGGACACACTGAAAAGGGAAGAAGAGGAAGAGGAGATAGAAAAATTGGGCTTAAAACCATTTATTTGTGATGCTTGTGATAAAGTTACTTTGCTACAGCCCCTGACTCCTAAAGTCTCAAATGATCTGTCCTGAGGAACAGAGGCCACCACGCCTTCTCTGCTCCTTTTCACCTGTTAAATCATTAAATCTAATACCAAGTGGTGACTGATAAGGAAAGGTAAGGACAAAGGAAGCATTACAGAATGTTAATTTGTTTATCCTCCTGGCAGACTCTGCACAGCAGTACCTAAACATTAATACATAGAGATGGACATAAAATTCACGAATAAAGCCACCAGGCAAGCTGGGAAAAGCCTTCAGCATTTTGCAAAACAGGAGCCCCACGCGGCCTCCCACCTCAGGCCTTAGTCCACAGCTGACCTCCGCCTGGCTCGGCCCTCCAGGTCACCATCACCTCAGGATGAAACTCTTCCCTGCTGGCCACCTAGGACGGTCAGACTGCCTGCTCTCTGCTCCCTGCGGGCTGTTCCTCTCACACAACAGGGGCCCAGCAGACATTTCTCAGGTGCAGCTGTGAAGAAGGGCCCCCGCTGGCTTCCCAGTCCACAAACAGCTCTGCAAAAACAGTGCAGGCTGGGGACCCTTCGGCCCCTCTGTGCCCAGCTCCTTCCACGCCTAACCCATATCTTCTCCCCAGCCTGGCTCCTGGGGAACCCAAATGCTCACCACGTGAATAATGTAACAAATTCATGTGAGAATCCAGGTGGCGAAACTGTTATCTAATCCTAAACCCACCGGAAACACTGCAGTTTTGTTTACATTTATTCCGCATTAAAGACAAGACAGAGGTTGTAGTGAGCAGAGGTGACTTCCAACAGTCAACCCAGACAGGCGTGCCTTGGAGACACCACCCTGGAGCCAGACGTGCAGGCCACTTCATTTCATTTGAACACATGGTGCCAACTGTCCCCCCATACCTGCACGCCATCTCCTCACTAGCAAACCACACACCCTCAAGGAGCTCCAAGAGGCAGCAAGGACTGACAGGTCACATGTGGCTCTGACCGAGGATCCACCCGGCAGCCCCAAAGGAGTCCCCTGTGCGTGGTCACTCAGCAGTGACCCTACCTGCAAAGAGGTCTGAGCGGGGGAAACACAAGAGCTGACCAACACCAACCTGGGGATGAAGAGGCCTCCCCAGAGGTCCTGGAACCACGAAGTCAGGAAGACGTCCCCCAGAGCCCTGCGGCACAGACTCCACGCTGGTAACACTCAGGTGCCCCCAACAACTCTGCCTTCTAAAGGAAACCTGCCCGAGTTTTCAAGCAGGTTCCTCCCTACCCTCTTGTCCTGTAAGTCAAGACACCCTCATCATACCATGGTCAGCTTCTCACAGACGGGGAGACACAAGTGATGCCAAAATGCCAAACACAGAGTCTTGCGTCCATCACCATAAACCGCGACTTCCCTGCTCTGCACGTGGTAGGCTTCTGAAGCCCAACAAACCCCATGAGTTTAAAACCACCAAGCAAAAGCAGCAACATTCCTGAGTATCTGATATCTCTCACTACAGAAAATAGTTAAGTGATAGGAACCGTATTAGGAATCAGAACATACATAAATAGACTCACATACATTTGCACGTACACGCTCACATACAGAGGGTGCAAAACACGCATACATGTTGTAACAGCGTTGAAACTGCGGTCCTGAAGTCACATTTGACTTGTGCAATTACAGAGGCACAAGATAACAAATGTTCTTAGTACACACATTATTAGATATTATAATTGAATACAGTCATATGTCTTGTAATTGTAGGAGTCAAAAGTGACTCGAGCACTGCAATTTCAAGACAGTTTTTTTCTTTCTAAAAACGTAGACACATTTTTTGGCGCCCTGTGTATGTTAATAGACGTAATAAAATGCACAGTCTAAGGTAATCAGCTCCATCAGTTTTAGATAATTCTATACACTGTGTACACCCAAAAGGAGAAGAGTTCCAGAAAGTACTTCTGTGTCCCTCTCTAAGAAATGGTTCTCCTGAAACACCAGTCTCTAATTTTTTTACCATAGGTAAGTACTGTGAATGGTTGGATTTCAAAGAAATGGAATGATAGGTCCTCCTTCCCGTCGGGCTCTGTGGCTGATGCTGTATCAGTAGCTCACTCTTTCTGTCACTGAATAGTATCCCATTATATCGACATATCACGATGTGCTCTTCCACTCTCCGGCTGATGGACATTTAGGTTATTTAATTCCAGTCTAGAGCTGCTATTAACACGGCTACAACAAACATTCCAGCATGAACCTTTCTGTGAGCGCATTTTCAGCCAGTGGGAATTTCAGCCTTGATTAGAGATGTTTGTACTTTTGCAAAGTTGCCCATGGCTAAGGCATCTCCAAGCAAGCCAGCAGGCCAGCGGCACCCCCAGGCCCGAAGGGCGGCATCCCAATGGGGCTGAAACTGGGAGGAAGGACGCAGGGCCAGGCAGCCACAGCAAGGGACCCACTTATCACCAAGGCAACATTTGGTTTCTTTGTAGTCTACTGAAATTCCTCCTCTGTAGTTGTTACATTATTTTGCTTTGATAAAAAATAAAATTGAAGATTAAAAACCAATCAAGCCCTCTTTGAGAAAAACAATAAAGCTAAGAGCATGTGGGGTGTTAATGAAGGAAGCTTCTCAGCACAGGATGCGGGAGGGGAGCCCTCACCCCAGCCCTCCTCTCACCCCCAGCAGGGCTTCCAGAGGGCTGGCAGGCCCCTCGCTGTTCAGGGCGGCTCTCTCTCTCTCTCTCTCTCTCTCTCTCAGCAGAGCACTCAGCCTCTGGAACCAAAACAGGGGATCAAGCCAAATCCCTGCTCCATGTCCCAGGCAGCAGCCCGAGCTCCACAAGGCTCAGTTTCCCCCTCTGTGAAATGGGGCAAGAATAGGGAAGCTAGCACCTGGTGGTGGGTGTGGTGTGATGCAAGTGAAGGGTACGTACGCAGCTGGGGCTACCTCTAGCTCATAAACAATCAACATTAGCTTAAATTTTTAAAGAGTTCAAGTACAAGCCCAAGACCTACTTTCCTCTGGCAACAATGCCCATGGAGAACAAAATTCCCACTGCCCTCCTGCCTCCCAAGGAGCATCTGGCCAGGCTCACTGCTGTCCCCTGCCTGCCCCTCCTGAGCCCCTCTCTCCTCCCACTGTCTCAGTGGGACCAGGACAGTCATTTCTGAACAAGTCGAGAGGAAATGCTCATGGGCTGTGTGGCCTCAGCCTGAGAAGGTCCAGAGCACCCTGGATGCCTGGAGATCAGGACCAAACACGCCCCCTTCTCCTGGGGCAACCCCAGGCTCCCAGAAGTTCTGACAGGGCTGTGTTCTGGAGGATGGTGGCCACTCAGGTGTGTCCACACACCCTCAGTGCTAACCCTTGATGAGCTCTCCGGAGGCACGAGCAGTCCTGACACCCTCTTGTTCTCACAAGGGAAAGAGAATCAATACTGATGACTCACTGGGAAGAGGGCATTTCCACACCGCAAGAGGGAAGCCAGCCTGGAGGGAGGGAGCCCAGGGTGCTGACCGGGCCAGGCCTGGGCTGTCTTTCTCATCTCTCTTAGCAGGCATGCGGGCAAGTCCAACCCAGGGACTGTTTCTGGCACTGCTGTCTGGGGCAGCCAGAATGTGGTCTAAGTCCCCAGGGGATATAAGATAAATCTGTCCTTTGTTCATCGCTTGATAAATTCACCTTCCCTGGACAGCACCCTGAGTCATGGGGATGGCAGGCTATAGTCACAGGGTTCACAGAGTGGGCCACCCACCTGCTCACAAACTGCACCCAACACAGCCACTCTGCACAAACAGATTCAAGGAGAGGCACTAAGTTAATCAGTGGTCCCTGGGAGAACCACACCCTGTCTGCCAGCCCACTGCTCAGGCAGCTACTTCTCCCTCGGATCTTGGCAGGAACCACCTTGAAGCCTGGACAGCACCAGCTTCTGTCCTCCCCAGCAGCTTGGTAAACCCACACCTGGTCAAACCGTCCTGCCCTTGAACATGGGTGGGGCTCCACGGAGCACCCAGCCAGTCAGGGCAGCATCTGTTCCCACCAGGACTGACCACGTAATGTTCAGGGCCTGATGCAGAATCAAAGTGCAAAGGCCCTCCTTCAAAAAATATAATAACTTTCAAGACAACTATTATTAAATAAATACATCCCATGACTAACAAGTGTTGGTAAGGATCTGGGGAAGTTGAAACACTTGTGTCCTAATGGTAGCAATGTAAAATGGTAACGTTGCGGGGAAGACAGCTTGGTAGCCCCTCAAGTTAAACATACAATTACCATGTGATCGGGCCCCTGCACTTCTGGGTATGTGCCCCAAAATATTGGAAAGCAGGGACGTGAACAGATGCCTGTACACCAGAGTCACAGCAACATTATTTATAATAGCCAAGGTAGAAACAACCCAAATGTCTATTAACAGATGGGTAAAAAGTGGTATATACACGTCACGAATGTTCCTCAGCCTTATAGGAAATCCTGACACCGGCTAAACATGAACGAACCATGAGGACATCACAGTGAGTGTAACAGGCCAGACACAGAGACAAACCCTGTGAGATTCCACCGACAGGAAGCTGGATTCACAGAGATAAAGAAAGTAGCATGGTGGATGCCAGGGCACAGAGAGCAGAGAGAATCAGGGTTGGGTGTAGACAGAGTCTCTGCTCGGGAAGATGAAGCGCGTTCCGGAGACAGACAGTGTGACAGTCTCCCACTAATGTGACCACGCTCAACACTGCTGAACTGTGCACCTACAAATGGTTAAGATGGGAAATTTTATATTGTGTGTATTTGATCACAATGAAGAAATAGTTAAAAAGTTGAAGATGTGAGCGCAGAGCATTAAATTAAGCACGGGCCCCTGAAACGGGCACAGGCCCCCAGAAGGTCCCTCTTTCCAGGACTCAGCTGCCCCACTTTGCCAGGGCAGGGCCTCTCCCGCAGAGCTGCGTGGGCCTGATCAGCAGTGTTGGGTTTTAATAGTCATTTCAATTGACTATAAAAATACAGCACCGCATAATAAAATTGCTTTTGCACAGTGGTAGAAATACTTAGCAAGGGGCTGTAAACTCTATTTTCTTTCTTAGAGAGCTGTAAGGACAAAAGCAGAAGGTGAGGAGAGGCAGGAGAGAAGCCGTCCCCCAAAGTGCCCACGACCATGTGTCCATGTGATACTCAACAGACGGGAGCAAAAAAGTGAACGCCTCTCTACAGTTCACCACCAACAATCACCAACAATGCTACCACCACCACCAATATCACCAACATTACCACTACCACCGCCATTACCAACAATACCACCAACACCACCTCTACAACCTCTGTAGCCAACACTACCACCATCACCAACCCTAGTACCACCACAATCACCACCAACACTACCACGGTCACAAACATCACTACCATGGCTGCCGTCACCTCCGCTACCATCACCAACACCACTACCACGATCATGCCACTACCAACACTCCCTCCACTAACAATACCACCACCTCCACCACCCCTGACAACGATAACACAGTACCACTACAATCACCACTGTGAATGCCAACATCACCACCCCCACCATCAACAATAACATCTCTGCACCCACCAGCATTACCAACACCATCACATCACCATGGTAACAATCATAGTCACGCTTCATTTTGTCCTTATTGTAAAATCAGAAACCCCACTAACCATGCATGTTTCCTCATTCAACCCCCCCCCATCAATCAGCCCTGTGAAGTGGGGCTAACAGCCTCCCCATTTCTGTACACAAAGACCAAGGCAAAGAGCAGGGGATGTCACATGACCTTGCTCTGAGAACAGTCCTCCCAGCCACCCAAACAAAGAGTCACTATAGTGCCACTTCCACAACAAGGGCTTCAGAGGCTCTCTACAACCAACTCTCCTTGGCTTCAAAGGGGCTATGACAATTGCGGATAATGTCACAGGCTCCAGAGCCCTTACTCTAGAAAGTTCTTGAGACATGATGAAATAACAATTCCATTAATCCCAAGAGCAGACAGAACCCCAGCCTAGAGGAGATAGCACCTTTCCATGTCATATCTGGACTAAGGGCACTCACGGGTGAGTGCAGACTAGACTTCCAATCATCTGGTCAGTTCAGTCCAACAAACTCCATGTATTTACCGCCTGACCCCCCAGGCCAATGCCGCAGGGCATATGGGGATTAGCCAAACAAGGATTCCTACAGTCAGAGAGCTCACGACCTTTCCCAGAGGAGACAAAACTGACACAGATAAACTGCAACTGAACGCTAATTAAAATCAGGTCCCAGGTCCAATGGCTCACTGCTAGAATCCCAGCACTTTAGGAGGCCAAGGTGGGAGAATCACTGGAAGCCAGGATTTCAAGACCAGCCTGGACGATACAGCAAGATCCCATCTCTACAAAAAGTAGAAAAAACTAGCCAGACTTGGTGTCACATGTCTGTAGTACCAGCTATTCAAGAGGCTGAAGCAAGAAGTTGGAGGTTACGGTGAGCTGTGATGATGTCACTGCACTCCAGCCTGGGCAACAGTGTGAGATCCTATCTCAAAAACAAAACAAAGCAAAAACAAAAACCACCAAACCTCCAAATACTGCTATGAGTTATAAAAATCATAATATGAGCTATTAACCCTATTAACCATGAAACAGCCACTGATGCCCACCTCTCATGGATTATGGGATTTAGCTAATTTCATTACCACAAAAATAGAAATTCCCTCCTTGTAAAATGATCATTTCCATCTCACAGGTGAAAAAACTGAGACTTAGAGAAGATGTTAAGTTGCTACTCAAAGTCACAGGTCTAGAAGGTGGGAGCCTGATTTTTCTGATTTGAGCTTACTAACCACCACAGTAAAAAGTCTGTGTAACACCTGGACCCGCATTCTAAAAAAGAACAACCCCGCCTGCTGGCAGCTGGACGTGGCTTTTCCTCCCTGGCTACACTCCCTTTGGTACTCCCTGAATAGCACTCATAAAACCAGGCAGATAAATGTCAACACAAAAGTCGCACAAAGAGTCATCCAATATCACACAAGGACTGTCACAGCAAACCTTGTCACAAAGTCCTTCACAGGTGAAATATTCTCCTGTAACACTTTTCCCCTCCAGGTCCTTCCTGCATCAGTCAAACGCCTACATTTTTCTGTCTAACAGGAATTTATAGTTATAGCACAAAAAGGACATTCAATACCCCATGCTCTCGTCACAGAGAGATCCATCCAGGTCCCAGTTTTGCCCTTGCTGCTCTGAAATGAAGCAGGGGAGCTACCAATGCCCTGGGGAATGGGGGCTTGCAAAAAGGATCTCATCAATGGACTGCCCGCCACCCACCTAGGCATTCAGGACTGAACTGCCAAGCGCAGTTGGGTAGGTTGTTCACTGCCTGGGGCCAAAAGGGCAGGCTGGAGCTGCAAGCCAGCCCCTGTTCTGCTTGCCAAGCAGCACATACACCGCAACGGGGTATCTCCCTATAATCCACAAGGGCGCTACATGGCTTAGGGGCTGTCCTGCAGCTCTCCCACCCCCTCCCCGAGAGAGGCTGCAAGAGAGCAGAAGCTGAGGGTGTAAACTTCATCCCCAGAGCTCACGGTGCTCATGTAACAAACATTTTGAAGACTCAGCAAACAAGCACAAAGAGGAACCTGAGTGCCAGGCAGGGAGTGAAGGATCAGGTGCAGCGGCCCCAACAGGACCTGCACCACCACCCAGAGAAGGAGGGGAAGCCGAGATTCAGCAGGGTGGCCAGAGACTCCCGGAGCAAAGGCAAAAACTTAGTCATAAAGGGGAATAGGTCCAGGGCAGGAGGGACAGCTGGGTGACAGAAAGGGCTTCTGAATGCCTGGCCAGCTGCGTGAACACACCAGCGCTAGGCCTGCCTCCCACTCAACTCCAGTCCTGCCTCGGTCCAGCACAGAGGTCAGGTGAGGTGACACCAGCCACGGCCAGCACACATCCCCCACCTCGGGACAGGTGCAGGAAGCAAGGTTCCCCTTGAGGGAGAGGATACAAAACCTGCCCAAAGGGGCCAAAGCAGCTCAACATCACTTCCAAGGATGGGAGGCCTGGGGTTGATCCCAGCTGAATAGCTGGGTGCACGAACCACAGGCTCCTGAGAGGCTAAGCTTCAGCTCTGGTTCCACGTCCCTGAGCCTGTGACCCCGCAGTAGGCATCCTTCCACTCCTTCACAGCCCCGGAGCGTCCCAAGCCCTGCCCCCGGGGGCCCTTCCCAAACGCAATGCAGGTAGGAGAGGTTCAGCCAGATGCACCTGGCTGGGAAGCAGTCCTCTGTCTCAGCTCTAGCCAAGCTGAGAAGGCTGCACCTGTCCCCAGTTAGGGCCCAGGGATGGGTGGCAGGATTTGACCACATTCTCACTGCACTGATCTGCTTCACAATGTGTGTCTGACCCATGCGCCTGTACACTCTGACCATGAGGTGGGCACTAATGTACTGCCGGACCCATGTGCCTGTGCACTCTGACCGTGGGGTGGGCACTAATGTACTGCTGACAGCAGAGAGTGGGCAAGGTATTCAAACGACCAAAGGCTGGGAACAATCCAATCCCAGTGACCGTCAACAGATGAACAGATTAGACACAATATGAGATCTGTATACAGTGGAGTATACGCAACACCCTCCGTGACAGGGGTGAACCCTGAAGACAGTTAACTCCGTGAAATGAGCCACAAAATGTTCACAAAAGGAACAACACTGTCTGATGCTACTCATACGAGCTTCCCAGGATAGTCAAATTCACGCAGAAAGCAGATTAGAAATTACCAGGCAGAGAAAGGAAATGGACAGAGCATTTAATGGGTGCAAAGTTACTGTCTGGGGTGGTAAAAAGGTTATGAGTAACACTGGATGTGCTTACTGCCAATGAACTGTACACTTAAAAATGGGCAGGACAGGGGGCGGTGCCAGCCCCATATACCAAGGGTGGCGAGTTCAAACCCGGCTCCAGCCAAACTGCAACAAAAAAATAGCGAGGCATTATGGCGGGCGCCTGTAGTCCCAGCTACTTGGGAGGCTGAGGCAAGAGAATCACCTAAGCCCAGGAGTTGGAGGTTGTGTGAGCTGTGTGACCCCACGGCACTCTACCAAGAACAATAAAGTGAGATTCTGTCTCTACCAAAGGAAAAAAAAAATGGGCAGGACGGAAAATCTATTTTATATATATGTTTAACCACAAGTTAGTATTGCAATATTCCAAAACCATTGAATTATGCTATTTAAATGGGTGAATTGCATGTATTTGGGTAATATTTTAATAAAGCTATTTAAAAAAACAGAGGCCAGACACAGTGGCTCACGCCTATAATCTCAGCACTTTTGGAGACTTTGAGGCAGGAGGATCGTTTGAGGTTAGGAGATTAAGACCGTCCTGGGCAGCACAGCAAGCCTCCCCTCTCTGCACAAAATTTTTTAAAATTAGCTAAGCATGGTGGTATGCCTGAGCTTTTCAGGAGACTGAGCAAAAGGTCTCTTGAGCTCTAGAGTTTGAGCGTGCGGTAAACTACGATGATGCTACTGCACTCTAGCCCAGGCAATACAGCAAACCCTGTCTCAAAAAAAGAAAAAGAGAGGGGGAGTTCAAGTGGTCCCTGCTCATCCAGTAGACATCCACCAGCAAGTGAACTCTGCAAACGACATCTGATCACTCCAAACCTTTACGCTCAGTAACGTACTGATGGCAACTGGCTGACAGCCCTCATACAGGCCACCCTGACACACCAGGAGCCTCCAGGAAACTGCTGTTCCTGGCCAAAGAGAACAAACCACCAGCCACAGGGTCCACAGATGTAGATCCAAGAAAACTCACCAGGCTGGGAAGAAGCCAAAGGCACAAGACCCAGAGGCACGCACAGCTCAGCAAGCCGGGATTCAAAGCAGAACATTGTACTCACTGGGCTCAAATTCTTAAAAAAGTAAAATAAAATAAAAATTACTCCTTGAATGTAGTTAGAAAAGATTACAAACCACCTTGAGATTACAAAAGAACTCTGACTTCTGTCTCATGTACCATCCGCCCTCACACCCAATTGACTCACTTGTTTACTGTAACAAAACCAGGTACCCAGTGAAGTGGCCCTTACGGCAAGGAAGGCAAGTGGCCTCTACCAACAGCCACCAAGGCACGGAATCCTGCCACCAGCACCATGTGGGATGGAAGCTGAAAGGACCTTGGCCAGGGCCAACCCCTAAAATATACGCCGCAGGTCAATTACCTTGACCACAGGAAAGGTGGCCCTCCAAAGAAAGGAGGGCAGTCAGGTTCCAGGAAGTTCTTAAACCCTTTATTTCTTACAAATGATCGCTTCTAGATGAACAAGAAAAGGAAATCAATACATTTTAGGATAGTAATTAAAAGCACAAAGGCTCAGGAAAACTAAAAGAATTTATATCCAGGTTGTGAAATACATAATCTATTAAAGTATTTTCTGGAAAGAAACGCCTTACAAATAAATGCCCAGCCAGAACACTCCTCAGCTATCACTTACTTTCCATTAGAAGTTTCCCAAAAGGACAGATCATGCTACCTTTTAATGGCTTTGTATAATGTTGAGTGTATTTACAGTAAAAATAAATAGGATGATGGTTTCTCTGCGTCACCAGAGAGCCCAGATGACTGATCCCTGGAGGCTGGCTCATTCCATTAAGGCAAATTCCTACAAATCAGAAGTAAGAGGCAGCTCCATCCATTATTCCTCGATTCTAACATGCGTACATCTTTCAAGAGTTATTTCTGCTGCGCCATCAGACAACCTGCTCCTATAGGAATGCGGTGCTGTGCTTCAACCTGACACTGAAAGTGAGCCTCACCCCACCGAAAACAACTACAGAGGAGGGCTGAGTCCATCTCCTCCCATGCTCAACCCTTAGGATTCTAACACCTGAGAAAAGAAGCAAATATCAAAGCAACAACACACAGCCAACACCCCCAGCCTTCCCCTCCTCATCTTGTGAGTGTAGAAGCCCCCTGAATGAAGCAACTTAAAAGAGAGTGACTGGCAGCATTCCCTCCCCCTGGGGCTCTTAGCCCGTAGCACTCCACCTGCAAAGGCAAGATGGGGAAGGGAGAGCCTCCTGGGAACGGCAATGATACCTGACATGGTGCCGTTTAACTGCGGCTTTGCAAGACTTCCTTGTTGGACTGGTTAGCAGATTTTCTTTTACTTTGTGTTTTAAAAGACGAGAGTCAAAACTAGCACTGTGAAATGAAATTTTCATGGCGATTTAGGTGTGCACAATCTACCCACAAAAGAGATCTCTTTTATGTGGTGGGGGGGGGGCTCCTTTATACATAACATCTCCTTTCAGAACCACAGAATACGTTATCACATCAAACTCTCTTGTTCCCTCTGTCCACTAGATACCAATAAAAACAGAGACCCTCCAAACACAGCTGAAACAGCTGAAACGCCCTCTGGTCAGAGTGTAGGGCAGATAAACCAATCAAGTAAATTTTATGAATAGTGTCATGTCCCACACGATGACCAAACAGATTACTCTGCACCAGCAGGTCCCTGAAACATTGTGATGGAAAAATGTAAATGTACAGCTGATAATTACTTGGCCTGTTTATCCATCTGTTTGCCTTGTCATATATATGGATTCATGGTACATTTAATCACCCTCCAAAGAATTATCTTGGTGAGGTGACAGAGCAACAGAATGTCGTCACTATAATTCAACAGACAATTTTGATTTCCCTGATAAGACAAAGAGTTAGCAACTACTGTCTCTATCACAATGCCAATTCTTGTCAATACAAGTCAAATTTTACTTAATAAACTAATTACCCAAACCCTGGCCAGCTACAAAAGTGGGCACTCTGACTTATTTGGACCGAAGAGTTTGTTTACTAAAATAAGTATCTAGAAATTAATATTGGGCATCACCCCACCACCACCACCAGGTTCCATTATCTAATTTGGAAGATGACGCTGTTTTGAAAGAATAACCAGAATGGCTGCACAGATCTCGTCTCTCTAGGACTGTTTTAGCCCTAATTATTCTCAATCAAATTAAAATCATGAAGCAAGACAAATCAGTGAATCCCCAAATACCCCAAGTCTGCTATGTCCCTATAAACTTCTTCCCTATTGAGTCTACAAGGAAATGACGAGGTTAGCAGTAAAAACATCATTCATGAGGAACGGCTTTCCCAGGTCAGAGAGGCATGTGGCAGGAAGCCTGAGTTGTGCCCACTTTCTTCCAGTTCTCATCCTTCCTCCAACTCTTCTCCCGTAGGCTCCCACCCATGGCCAGGCCCAAATCAGAGCTGAGTCCAGCCACCTGCTCATCAAGGCTGCTACTCAGGCCAGCCTGTGGTCCTGGCCTCCAAGGAGAACTGTGATCTCGAACTCCTACCATGCTGCAGGGGTACCCACAAGCATCCTCTAGATCAGTGGTTCTCAACCTTCCTTCATGAAGTAGCAACGAAAATAATTTTATGGTTGGGGGTCACCACAACATGAGGAACTGTATTAAAGGGTCATGGCATTAGGAAGGTTGAGAACCACTGTTAGATTAAAGCCACACGGTCACCAACCAGAAAACCAGTAGAGTGCGTTAGTATCCACAGCTGCTCTACCAACTTCACAGAGTTCTTCTCAGAAACTTTCTCAATGAAAATCAGGAACCTTCTAATTAAGCCTTTCTACATGGCTATGATGTAACAGCCTACATTTCAAAGCAAAGCTCCGTATTTTTGGAAATACTTATCAACACCCTGTATGCACAGGGCTCCACGGTGAAGACAGGCAAAAGGGAAAAAAACAAGGATGCATGAATTCCCAATGGGCTGTGACGAACAGTGCTGCTGAGCAATGCACCAAGTTAGACTCACAGCAGGTGGCAAAGCAGATAAAGTTGACATTCATCTTTTAAACAGGAAAAAAAATTAAAAATAAAAAAACCCAAACAAACCAGAAGCCAAAAAGCTACGATGTAGATTTAAAGTGGCTGTCCAGTCTTGCTCTGATTCACGGGTCCACATCAGGTAGCAGAGATTTTTTTAAGATAGAGTTGAAACTCATCTTTGGTATTTGCAGAATTTATAGTATCAGATTTGGATCCTGAGCAACCAAGTGTGACAATTATGAAAAAGTGAATCAAATGGTGCATGCTTTCTCTCCCAAGGTGGGAGTCTGCCTCAGAGCCACAGGGGCATGGCAGTGAGAGTGTCACAGTGTGTGCGTCACACTCACAGCCACTCCTGAGAACTCCGCTGTCGCGAATGACCGTCACTTGGACGTCCAATTTCAATGGTGCCTCCTTCTCCGAAGCCCAAATGAGAAGGCAGATACCATGCTATTGGGAAATAAACACCCAGATTCTCTCCAGACAAAAAGACAAAGGAAATACCAAATATAAAACCTGAGCTCACAGACAAGAAACACCTTAGCTTTGAGTAAATGAAACAGCTTTGGAGAAAGGGGCATCAAATAGTTTCAAATGCACCTTTTAGGAGATTTCCAGAGAACTCACATTGCAGAAGTTCAAGCTGACCCCAGCAATGTCTGTCACCTCCCACCAAACCCCCATGTCTCCAAGGGAAGTGTGGTGAACAAGCACCTGGCCAGGGGCAGCTGGATGAAATCCCAGCAGCCCAAAAGCAAGGCTGTGCTAGGTCAGCTCCCAGGACAGGGAGCCCTTAGCAAAAGCCATGTGCCACACCGGGAAGCACACGGATCTCTAGAACCTGTGAATGTTCTAAAATGGTTCATGTTTAATGGGCGGGAAGAGACCCCATTCCACAGGACTCGATCAGCCCAGGCTGGTTTCAACAGGTTCCCTTCCTCTTCCTCACCCTTGGACAATGACAAAAGTGAAATCCTGAAGGGTGGACAGAACCATGTCTGTCACTTGGCACTTGTTACAGGAACAGCTTCACCTAACAGGGAGCTGTCAGACAACCCAGCTGTCAGGTGGAGGTGCAGCACCTGCCGCTCCACAGCACAAACATGTTTCCCCTACAATAAAGTCACACTTTCACATTAATAGCCCCACAGGACACGGCCCAACTGTGGGACTGACAGGAACGCCCTACCACACTGGGCAGCCTCCTGGGGTGGTGTCTCCCATTAGGCCCAGCTGCACAGAGCCAAGGTGCTCCCTGTCCTCCCCTGCCAGGCCAGAAAGGGTTCAGACTCCCTCAGCACCTATCCAAGTCAACCTACAGAAATGGACGACAGGACACAGGGGAGGAGGCGTGTCCGGGAGCCAACCGTGATGGTGTGTGGGGACTGCAGTTAAGAAAAGCTTCCCCAAGGCTGTCAGTCAAGGAGCCAAAGTCAGGAGGAACCCAGACTTCAAGATCATGAATTAGAATCTGATCCTCCTTGGACTGAAGTCACATCCACCCGTGTGTCACAGTCAGTGGCCCACATATGTCCAGCTGCACTGGCGAGGCTCGTGGTACCCCAGGGGATAGAGAAGGACAGTCCTCCCTTATCCACCACAAGTGCTTCCTGTGCTCAGCTCAGCTCTGGCTCCTGACCCTGCACCACTGTGCCCCTGGGAACTCAGACAGGCCCACAAGCTGCGCACCCTGGGTCTTCGTCCCTGCAAACCTCACAACTGCATATTGTTCAAATGCTCCTCAAGGACAGCCTGGGATGATGTTAATTTTGCTTTTCTAGAACTCTTCATTAGGCTTAATCAACAGCAGTCTCCCGGTCTCCCGGGAAGACTGCTGTGAAGCTCTGCTCTGTTCTCCCCGTCATCAGATGCTCCGAGTCCCGAATTCTGAGGCTGTATGGTCAGTCTGGCAGAGGCTCCTCTGATGCGCCCAGGCCTGTGGTCTCAGATAATCAGGTGCTCTGTGACACTGTCTCTGTCATTCAGCACTGACTGTCCTCGACCTTCCAGGACCCACAGATCCACCAGGCGGGATTTCCTGAGTTGTCCGTCTCCAGCAGTATTCCACCACCTGTCTCAACAACCCACTGTTATTCCCTCTTGTTAACAGAAGACTTAATGCTTTTTTACTACAACCCTATTTTATCTTTCTAGTAAACTCTGGAAGGGGTAGCGGAGTTTGAGCTGGCTGGGCAGACAGAGTGCCAGGAACTCTGTCCTGGGCACAAGATGAAGCAAGTGGCACGCATTCTGCACCCCCAGATCCCGGGCAGGCAAGCACCTGCAGGTGCCTGAAGGTATAAACTCTGTGCTGTACCCCCTCCCTTTTCAGACCAATGTCCACAAAAGTCATGGGAAAACGGAGCTGGAAAAATCCTGGAAAGCCAACCATCCCAGTCAACACACGAGGACCCAGGAGGGTAGAGTAACTCACCCCCGTCGGGAGCTCCTCCCTTTGACTTCTACCCCATGTCTCTTCCAAGCCTGAGCCCACAAGAGGCTTCCAGAGCAAACACACTGTCATCTTCCCCCACCTGCCACCCTCTGGGACCATCCCACCTGGATGGTACCTGAGAAGCTCTGAGTCCTCTTGGGTCAGCAGACCTTTCAGGGCCTGTATGCATCAGCTGAAGCTGGCCTTGTCTTTGAAACTGTTGGGATCTCCTTCCTCCAGTCCCTGGGTGGCGTCCTTCACAATCATGACATCTGAGATACAGCATGACCTTCTCCCCAGGTCCCAGCCACTCCCACTTCAACTTTACTGAGATCCAAACAGCTGTTCCCCATCACCGGGCCCCTGACTTCTAAGACAGAACTATCAGCCTAGAACAGTGATTCTCAACCTTCCTAATGCCGCGACCCTTTAATACAGTTCCTCATGTTGTGGTGACCCCTAACCGTAAAATTCTTTTCGCTGCTACTTCATAACTGTAATTTTGCTACTGTTATGAATCATAATGTAAGTATCTGATATGCAGGATGGTCTTAGGCGACCCGTGTGAAAGGGTCATTCAACCCCCAAAGGGGTCATGACCCACCGCTGGCCTAGAATGTCAAGAGTCAGAGAAGCTCTGTGAGAGCCAAGGAAGCTCCCAGCACTCGTCCAGAAAGATCTCTCTGGTCATGCCCTATGTGACATTCTGGGAGCATGTGGCCTCCTGGGCATCACCACTGACCCAGGTTCGTGGTTTTCATACCCGCTCCAGCCCTAGATCAGATCTGTTTGTTTTGCAATGCTCATAACTAAGAGTAGCTGTGGGATGAACTGTATCACCCAAAAAGATAAGTTCAAGTCCTACCTCCTCAACCCCGGTAAATGTGACCCTATTTGAATAAGTCTTTGTGAAAGTAATTAAAATGAGGTCACACTGGATTAGGGTCGTCAATAAGCCAATGGCTGTCCTCACAATAAGAGGGAGATTTGGACACAGGAAAAGAATAGCATGAAAGAGGGAGATCAGGGTGACGCTGCCACCAGCCAAGGAACAAAACACTGGCAGCGCCAGGCCAGAGAGAGGTGAGGGGCAGATTCCTGGCTCCAAAGAAGGAACTAACCCTACCGTCACCCTGATTTCAAGCTTCTGGCCTCCAGAACTGCGACAGAACAGACTCCTGTTGTTGTAAGCCACCCAGTGTGTTATGGTACTTTGTTGGGCCAGCTTCCACGTGGCACCACTGTCCACAGACTTAACACACTTCAGCTCACCACTGGCTGCTGCGGGGAGACACGGAAAAACTGAGACTTAGAACTCCCTACTGTGACATGGCTAGACCGCGGTGAAAGCAGGGTGTGGGCCTGAGTCTGCCTTGCCTTCATGGGCACCTCCCCAGTCCCCCCTTTCCAAATGTAGCTGATCACCCCGGGCTCTGCTATACCGGGAAACACCTGCCTCCCCAAGGTCTGACTCAGGTCAGCTGACATCTGTCTAAGAACAGGCATGTGAGCTGGAACCCAAGACTGCCTTCATCCTCTTCCCAAGCAGTTTTCCCCTGTGAAGTACAGGGAACCAGCCCCGGCTCCTGTTCCCCTGAGCAGTGACATACAGTGACCTGGCTAGGCAGGGCGTGAGCAGTAACTAGCCCAAGAGAACTCCTAAAATAAACTGGTTTCTTCTGTCCAGGAGACAGGGACTCTGACACCCGCATCGCCCACAAGCTGGGGAAAGGGAGCCTTGGGCCATCAGATAAGGAGACTGGAGAGTCCTCCCCTGGCATGTCCTCAGGTCAAAGGCTAACAGAAACCACCCTGATGTCCACATAGCCAAGAACAGGATACACAGAACCAAAGACTCAGATGGAGAAAAGCAGAGTCCAGCCCTGGACCCTCAGGGCAGGAGGCGGCTTTGTCCCTTTATGTCTTAGATGCAAATCTGAGATGCAAACCTGGGCAAAGCTTTGCCTTGGCCTGAACTCCTGCACACTAGGCAAGTGACCCCAGGCCTTACCTCTGCGGAGCCTTCCCATGAAGGATCCCAAACTCCCTTTCCCAAGTCTGGGGAGGGCAGCCCAAGAAACAACGGAGTGCCGGAGAAAGTGCTAGGGAGGCAGAATAGCACAGGGCAGGCAGGACCACGGACGCCCATGCCGACTGCCCATTGAGAGGCACCTGCACTCCACCCCGAGGGTCACGGGAAGACTGGGTGAGGCTGGGGTGGAAGCATTCTGTGTGGGCCTGGCCTCCAACAAGTTCAGCAGCCTTGACTGCTGTGTCCCAGAATCAGGCAACTAAGTGAAACACAAATTGCCTTGTGACCCCACAATGCCATGCCCAGGTATACACCCCAAAGAAGTGAGAATGTGTTCAACCAAGCATGTGCTCGTGAGTGTTCACAGCACCAGTCACAGTAGCCAAAAGGTGGAGGCAGCCCAAATGTCCATCACCAGATGAATGGTGGGCTATGGCCTTTCGGCCTCCCAAAGGAATTAAGGATAAAAGGACTGACACACAGGAAACAGGTGGACCCTGAAACCACCCACGTGCAGGGGAGCAGCCAGACGAGGGCCACGCACTAGCTGATCTGTATCTGGATGAGATACCAGAAGAGAGAAACCCACAGGGACAGGACACGGTTTGGTGGCTCCCCAGAGCTAGGGGAGGAGGAAATAGGAAGAAACTGTCTAATGGACACAGGGGCGTTATTTTGGAGTGAGAGAAATGTTCCGGAACTACATGGTGATGGTGTCTGCTGAACCCTGGGACGGCTGAATGCCACTGGACTGTGAACTTGCTAGAGGTCAACTATACGTTAGGTGACTCTCATCTCAATAAAGTCAAGTCATGAACTGATTCGTAAACTTACAACTGTACCATAAAGTGCCCTCCTGGCTGCGTCTCCCACCCCACCCTTCAATGTTTCCTCCATCTTCAGGCTTTCAGGACAAAGGTCCCACCTGCTAACCTGGCCTGAGAGCTCTCAGCCCTGCCCTGTCCTAAAGCGAGAGACCAGACTGCACCTCTTCTGTGAATCCTGCAGTCTGGTCCTCCCTCTCTCCCCACTCTACACCCTCCCAGTTTCACCAGGAGCCCCAGTAGTCTTCCCTGGGACCCCAACACCCACACTGGGCCCCAGGCCGCTTCTCAAGCCAGGAATAAATAGCTGGGACCCTGCCCAATCCTGGCAGTTGTCACCTTGCATTCCCATTTCTCTACTAGAGCAGGTCTGACAAACCCTAACATCTCCTGGGTGTGACAACCACAATGCGGGGTAGCAATTATGATTATCCCGTTAGGAGATGAGCAGACCACAGCATACTGGCTGAAGTCAATTCCAAAAATGCCAAAGTTAGCCCGGAGTGTAGCCAGGATTCATCCCCAGGTCAGTCCAACTGTAAGAGCCTCTCAACCCAGTGATTCCAGGCCAAGAAGTATCCCTCCCACAACAGGACCTGAAATGGGTTGTAGAATCAATTCCAATGCAAATAAACTTCCATACCCCATAAGTCCAAACAGGGCTGGAAACCTCAGTTCCCAGCAGTCCCTCTAGGCCAGTGGTTCTCAACCTTCCTAATGCCGTGACCCTTTAATACAGTTCCTCTTGTGGTGACCCCCAACAATAAAATTATTTTCGTTGCTACTTCATAACTGTAATTTTGCTACTGTTATGAATGGTACTGTAAATATCTGATATGCAGAATGGTTTTAGGTGACCCCTGTGAAAGGGTTGTTCAACCCCCAAAAGGGTTGTGACCCACAGGTTGAGAACCGCTGCTCTAGGCAGAGAAGCCCTCTTCAAACAAGACACAATAATACCCCAAGAGACTAAAGGCCCACAGCCAAGCCTCTGAAAGTGACTGATTAAACACTTAACTGTCACACCAGCCTAGACTCAACAGCTCAACCATTCTGGCTCAGGGGCACTCTGGCTGTGTGGCAACCCTGCAAAAGAATGCTTAGAAATGGAAGGAAGGAAGCTTGTTTTGCCTTAGTTTATGGTAAATTGGGGCTGGATACTTAATAATGCTGGGCAAGTTGACAAGTCAGCCTGCAGACTCCACCAAGGCCCTGGAGGCAGGGCCCGGCCACCAGGCCAGGACACAGCTCTCAGTCAGTGAACCAGGCCCACGGGAAACCCCACCCACAGCTGCCCACCAGGGAGACGGGGGAACACCACCCTCTCCTCCAGGCCCACGGGAGACCTCACCTACAGCCACCCACCAGGAAGACAGACGACACACCACCCTCTCCTCCAGGCCCATGGGAGACCCGCCCACAGCCACCCACCAGGGAGACGGGCAACACACCACTCTCTCCTCCAGGCCCACAGGAGACCTCACCTACAGCCACCCACCAGGGAGACAGACGACACACCACACTCTCCTCCAGGCCCACAGGAGACCCCACCCACAGCCGCCCGCCAGGGAGACAGACGATACACCACCCTCTTCTCCAGGCCCACGGAAGACCCGCCCACAGCCACTCTCCAGGGAGACTATAGGATAATATTTAGAAATAAACATATCCCCTTCCTGGCGCTGCCTGCCAACTATAGTTCCCAGTGCTAGGCCCTCCGCCTTCACCTGTGTCCATCACTGCGTGCGGAAGCACTGCCATCATGTCTGACAAATTGCCCTACAAAGTCGCTGACATCAGCCTGGTGGAGAACGAGATGCCAGGCCTGATGCGCATGAGGGAGATGTACTCGGCCTCCAAGCCCCTGAAGGGCGCCCGCATGGCCGGGCTGCCTGCACAGGACTGTGGAGACCGCTGTCCTCATTGAGACCCTCATCGCCCTGGGTGCTGAGGTGCAGTGGTCTAGCTGCAACAACGTCTCCACCCAGGACCATGCAGCCACTGCAATTGCCAAGGCAGGCATTCCCGTGTATGCCTGGAAGGGTGAGACGGACGAGGAGTACCTGTGGTGCATCGAGCAGACGTTGTACTTCAAGGATGGGCCTCTTAACATGGTTTTGGATGATGGTGGTGACCTTACCAACCTTATCCACACCAAGTACCCACAGCTTTTGTCAGGCATCCGAGGCATCTCTGAGGAGACCACAACTGGGGTCCACAACCTATACAAGATGATGGCCAATGGGATCCTGAAAGTGCCTGCCATCAATGTCAATGACTCTGTCACCAAGAGCAAGTTTGACAACCTCCATGGCTGCCGGAGTCCCTCATTGATGGCATCCAACAGGCCACAGAGTGATGATTGCAGGCAAGGTGGCAGTAGTAGCAGGCTATGGTGATGTAGGCAAAGGCTGTGCCCAGGCTCTGAGGGTTTTCGGGGCCCGCATCATCATCACCGAGATTGATCCCATCATCGCACTACAGGCTGCCATGGAGGGCTACGAAGTGACCACCATGGATGAGGCCTGTCAAGAGGGCAACATCTTTGTCACCACCACAGGCTGTATTGACATAATTCTTGGTCGGCACTTTGAGAAGATGAAGGATGTAGCTGTTGTGTGTAACACTGGACACTTTGATGTGGAGATAGATGTCAAGTGGCTTAATGAGAATGCTGTGGAGAAGGTGAACATTAAGCCCCAGGTGGACCGATACTTGCTGAAGAATGGGCACCACATCATCCTGCTGGCCCAGGGCCAGCTGGTCAACCTAGGTTGTGCCATGGGCCACCCCAGCTTTGTGATGAGTAATTCCTTCACCAACCAGGTTCTGGCACAGATTGAACTTTGGACTCATCCAGAGAAGTACCCCGTTGGGGTTCACTTCCTGCCTAAAAAGCTGGATGAGGCAGTGGCTGAAGCCCACCTGGGTAAGCTGAACGTGAAGCTAACCAAGCTGACTGAGAAGCAGGCCACCCCGTGATGGCCCCTCCAAGCCTGATCACTACTGCTACTGAGACAGGCCTGCTCTGCACCTTTCAGCTGTTGTCCTTGCCCAGGCCCCGCCTCACCTCCCCAAGAGCAAATGGCACCAATTCTGGGATTGGTTTGTCTGTGTGCCCCTATTGACTCCCAAGGGCTGTCACTCAGTCGGTGGCTTCGGCTGCATCCCTCAACTGTTCCAAGTGTGGTAGGGGGCATTGAGAGGGCTCTCCTCAAGGGCTGGTCATGATCGAGGGATACATCTGCAGGAAACCATGAGCTCAGTGGTCTTGGAACTGCTCACTAGTCAGTCCTTTAGGCTGAAAGTTGGTAGTAGTGATCATAAAACCCATGTATCTTATCCTCTAGACTTTCACCTAACCTATGGGCCCATGTGTTTGGTTTATAGGTTAACTAGTCTATCAGACCATGACAGATGAAAATAAGCTTTATTTTTTTATTTTTTATTTTTCTGAGATAGGGTCTTGCTTTGTCTTGTTGCCTAGAGTGTAGTGGTATCATCATAGCTCACTTCAACCTCAAACTCCTGGGCTCAAGTGATTCTCATACTTCAGCCTCCTGAATAGCCGAGATTATCGGCTCATCCCACCATGTCTGGCTGATTATTTTTTGTAAAGATGGGGTCTCACTCTTGCTCAGGCTGGTCTTGAACTCCTGGCCTTAAGTGATCCTCCTGCTTCAGTCTCCCAAAGTGTTAGCATTATAGGCGTGAGCCGCCATACCCAACCTGAGAAGGAGCTTTATTGAAGGGTAAGGAGGAACCATTGGGCGTTTGAATGTTCCCAAAAGCCTGGCTTTCTCTTAACCCTCATAACAACGAGGTTGGTACTTTAAGTCCCTATTTTATAGGGGTTAGAGTAGACTGCTAAGGGACAACCAAGAAAGGACAAGTGACAGCCATAGGTTGGAGGGGGCCAGAAAAACAAAAGCAAGCATAAATCTGCCACTACTTTGTAACATGATGGTTCCTATCCACAAACTTGGATCAAAAAGAGATTAATTTGGTTTATAATGTTAAAAGAAACTACGAAGGTGGGTAAATAAAAATTTTGGTGCCTAAAAGAAAAAAAAAAAGAAAGAAACATATCCTACATCAAGCACACAAAGTGAACTCAGTGTGAGTTTAAAATGACTTGCTATTCTTCCAGAGACTTAAGGGACCTGGGCCCCCCTGGGACACACGCAGAGTTGGCGTCCCTGGAGTTAAAAATTCCACAAGCCCATTCTCTGAAGCTGTGCACCCCATGAAGCCTGAGATCAAAGGGCATGCTGCCCTTCCTCAGAGATATGGGCCAGAGGGTTGACGTATGTTAACAACATATTGTTGTCGCGTCTCCGGTCACGCAACAGAGACGGGGGACACACCACACTCTCCTCCAGGCCCTCATGTGACCGGAGAGGCTTTGGGGCCTTCCTCTCACTCGAGTTTGACCCTGAATCTGATGGACATCTTCACTATTCACGTTTTACGTTTTCAGCTTCTCCAAGGAGCCACTGGAGACTTGGACAGGCAGTTCCCACTGCTGGGAACACTCCTCCTCTCTTCCCGAGTGTCCTCTGTAGGTCCCTGAGATCTCCACGAATAATATTTGCTCCCAGGGGCATCCCCAGACTGTCGGCCCCTGGATACGTGCCCCTCACCTGCACGGCAGGTGTCTTCTCTCAGAGATGCACCCACCGCCCAGCATCCTCACAGCCTGGCACTGAGTCCAAGGAAAAAAACACTTTCCCAATGAACAGCTGACACCCCGAGGGACCACCCCAGGTCTGCCTTGCTCTTCACCGGATCTCTAGCCCCTAAGAAGCGTGTCACCACAGAGCAGCTCCGCCCCAACACCGCTAAATGCACACGTAAAGGAATCAATACATCGTTCACGGATGGGTGTTCTCTTTGGAGGGAAAGGAAGAGACCATCTGCTCATACTCACAGGAAAAAGTCCACCGTGCCAAAAGAATCTCGAGTATACATTTCAATGCCTGGCCTCCTTGGAGGGATGGCTGTTAATCAAGTATCTCCTATTCACCTCAAGTTGTGGTCAAGAAAATTCACATCAAACACAAGCTGAAAGGAAAAGGTAGATCTGAGACGATGTCTGGTATCACTGTCACATTCCAGGCACAGTGGTTGCCCTCGCAGGATGACACAAAACACCCAGGAGCAGAGTCTCTCTGAACCTGTCTCCTCACCGAGTGGAGACAGAGGACGAGACACGGGCTGGGGGTCTCCGGCAGGCAGTAAAAGTTCCGGGGTCTCTTTGCAAAAGGCCTCTTCTGAGAAACGCCTTTTTACCTGTGCCTTGTCCTCTGTGTTACTTTCCTGTGGCTACTGTGACAAAATGACAACAGATTTATCCTCTCAGTTTCGGAGGCAGATGCTTGAAACCAGGCGTCTTCCCCACTTCTTCCTCGCCTCCTCCAGCCCCCAGTAGCTCAGATGCTCCCTGGGGCTCCTTGGCTTGTGGCGACGTAACTCCAACTCCAGCCTCTGCCCCGGTCCTCACGAAGCCATCTTCTTACAGGAACACCGGTGGGTTAAAGGCTGCCCCGCTGCAGGGTGCCCTGATCTTAACGAATCACCTCTGGAGAACCCACTTCCAAGTAAGGTGCCTTAGGGCTCAACCCATCTTTTCAGGAGGACGTAATTCCCCCCATAGCATCCTGTCTTCTGCTGCAGAATGTTTACTAAGGATACAGTCACGAAGGTATAAGCTGAGCAGCTGTATTTCTCCAGCAGCAGACATGTAAATATATGTAAATGCTAACGGGAAAATGTATTTTTAAGTTTGATTTCTTTTTCTTTTGTCTACTTTTCCTAGAAATCTCAATTTAGACTGAAGCTTGTAAGTAATTTTGAACTGAGAACATCAAGTAATGTATGTGGAAATCTGATGACTCTACTGACCTCCCCACTATTCTTTAAAAAGGAAGAGGAGGAAGGGGGGAAGGGAAGAGAAGAAGACAAAACATAGGTGGATCGGTCACTGGGGATCCAGGCTTAGGTTGTGGTGACAATGGCATCCCCACATATCAGGGGTCACTAGATGTGGCACGACACTAATGCCATCCCCTCACCCTGTCCCCAGTATGGGAAGTGGGCACTATTTACCCCCACCCTACACCAGTGCTAACTGAGGCTCACCCAGGTTAACTGGGCCAAAGTCCAACGGGAAATAAGGGTTTTGAACATACCAAGGGCCCTCTCCATTGATCTCAGGGCTAAAGACTGTCACTGCTGCCAGGTCAGGCCACATGCTGCGAGCACACGCCACGTCACACCCTGCCGTGAGACAAGCCCACCCCCAAGACTTTCCCTGTCAACCACAGGCTCCTGGACCACCGTGGCTCCCTGAGATGTTCAGTCTCCACATCAGCCCCAGCAACGGTCGCCCTTCCTCAAATGTCTGTCACACTCCCACTCCTGCCACTGGTCACTGAAGGCTTTTTCCCTGGGATTTAAAATCCCCACAGTATTTAATTCCAAGTCACAGGGATTCCCCCAGTGCCAGAAGACAGCCTCCCTCAGAGGCACCCAACACTCTGGAGGCATCAGCCACTTGTCCCGTCGTCAGCCCAGCGTTCACTAGCTTCTCATTCCCTTTCTATGACGAGATTAATGTTCGCGTCACTCACCAAAAGCGGTGGTGCAGGGCCTCTTAAGCTAAGAACCATCTCTACTCCTTCCCCTCTCATCCTCTCAAAAAAGGAGGAAACCAGAAGTTCCCAAGCTGTAGGAGTGTCACAAGAAGGCTTTTAAAGAATGTGACTTACTAGGGTCTCCCTAAACCTTCAGGTTTTAGGCAGATGTGTACAAGTGCAGCTATGCACAAACTCTGGAAACGTGTGTTTAGAAATGGACCCATGAGGCTCGGCGCCCATAGCACAGGGGTTACAGGCGCCAGCCAGCTGGCCTGGTTCGAGCCCAGCCCAGGCCAGCTAACCAACAATGATACCTGCAACCAAAAAATAGCTGGGCATTAGGGTGGGCACCTGTAGTCCCAGCTACTTGGGAGGCTGAAGAAGAGAATCGCTTAAGCCCAGGAATTTGAGATTGTTGTGAGCTGTGACGCTCCGGCACTCTACCGAGGGCGACATAATGAGACTCTGTCTCAAAAAAAAAAGAAAGAAAGAAATGGACCCATGAAAACCCTGAGCAGTAAGAAAAGACATGCGGAAATCTGATGAATAAAATGAAGAGGGACTGAGCGTGCCAGGGTTTCACCAGCGCTAACTATGTGTGTACACAAATAAAGCCTTTTAGAACAGAATCCTATGGAAAATGAAGTCTACTGCCCAGAAAGACAGGGTATGTGAAAGAAGAAATACTAATAAAAATGGAAACGAAGACTCAACACCACTACACCGTTCCTTCAGGCCAGGATGCCTTTCCAACCACGAGTCATCATTAGGTCAGGGGTAAAGGCGGGAAGCCCAGTGAAAATCGTATAAGCTATTAAAAAAAAAGAAATGTAGGCTGACACACTTCAAGAGCATCTGCAATGATATTACACACTGTTACGATAAAGAAGTTTGCGAGATTTTCTAATGTCTTAGAAAATGTTGTACCAAAATAATTGTGATAGAACATTATGTGCAAGTCTCAGATTACAATTATTACAATTCTGAAAAAAATAAAGACAATCTGCAAAGCTGCTACACATATTTGCAGGTAAGCAGAAGACTTTGGCAGAATAAAACGCAGAATTTTAAAAATGGAAGTTATTGTGTATGCCACTATTATTAAAGCTTTGACCTTGAGAAACACTTTCACTCAATCCTTCATGTCCAAGACTTTGATTCTTCACTCTGAAGGCTCATTCCACCTTAATCCCACCTTTAGGAACAGGCCTATACATCACAGCAAAGAGGGAAACTGTGTGTATGAATTGAGTTCAGCCCCTGACCACGTCTGGTCCCGACCGGTAAGTGCCAGTCAGACAAAAACTGCAAAATGGAGATTTTATTTTCTATTCATCTAGAGGCAACACGGTTGAAGAGGCACAGACCCTAAAGAATTGGGTTTCTGTTAAATTCCTTACTAACCTTTCACCAGTGTTCACCGCCCCACTCCCACTCCAGCACTGCAAGGGCCTTTTGCCTCTTTAAAGGCTCTGAACAGGGCTCCCCAGACAAGGTCCCATTCAGCTCCAGGCCTCGGTCCCTCCATTTCCCCAACGGTAACAGAGAAACAAGGAGGCTAAACTTCCCTTTCAACATCAAGAGTCTGTGATGTGATTCTCCTGTTTCTCAATCTACTTCTCTGTACACATGGTATCTCAATCTGGGCTGCTACATCAAATATCATTAACCAGTATAAACAACACAAACTGGGAAGTCCAAGACCCGCGTGCCAGCAGAGGGGGTACCTGGGGAGGGCCCCTTTCCTGGTTCACAGATGAGACCTTCTCACTGTGACTTCACACAGCAGGAGGGACAAGGGAGCTCTCTGAGGTCCCTCTCACCTCCCAATGGAAGTTTACACATATGAATTTTGAGGGACATAAACATCAGACCATTGCACACACGATGGGAACACGTCTGAATGGTAGATTATTGACAGAATACCTGTATATCCTTCCACCTTTCATGTTGCTTGTCGTCTTTTAATAACAAGCATACCATAATATTAGTCATCATTCTAAAATGAAAAGACTCTAAGTCTAAACCAAGGGTCAGCAATCTGTGGCCTGCAGGCCAACTCTGGCCCACAGCTTCATCCTGCCCATAAGCTAAGAATGGTTTTCACCTTTTTGTTTTAATTGTTGTAAAATATAACGTAAAAGCAACCATTTTATTTACTGCAGCTGTATATTAAAGAGGAACTTTATGAGTGGCCTTGGATCCACGCTGAGAGGAAGGATATTCGGGGGAGGTTCTAGGACCTTTAAAGCCATAAAAATGCTAGTGCTGTCCTCAAATTGTCTGAAGGACACATGAACGGGCTGCACAGTTGGACTGTCCAACTCACCAATTCATCAACTATTCCTCCAGCAGCCATCCAAGTCCAGTAAGCCCACCTGGACAGAGCCCCTCTGTAGGGCAGCTCTCCGCAATCAGGGCTGCTCCAGTGGACTCCCTAGCTGACTTTGCCAAAGTCCTCCTAGTGGTACCCCACCAACAGGAAACTCCCAGCTGGTGACATTTTACTAAGACACAATCTGTCGCTCTGTCTTCATTCAACAAGGTGTGTCAGGGAACCACACCAGGTGCTGGGAATAGAAGAAGCAATACAACTCAGCCCTTCTAGCAGGGGACAAGGAGCCTGGACTGGAAGTGCTGGTACAGCTGCTGGGAGAAGGCCAGACTCGGCGGCACCCCTGCTGTCTGGCGCTGTGGGAGGCTGAGGCCAGGAGAACTGCTGAGGGGAGCAACAACGGAGGGAAGAATGGCTCATTCAGCCTGGGTGGAAAAGAAAAGTTTACAAGCAGGGCTGAGCCTAGAAAAGCAGACAGGTGGAGGGTAAATAGAGGGCACGTCCAGGCAAAAGTGAGCATGTGCAAAGGCGTGGTGGCCTGCCCTAACACACAGGGTTGAGCCGCTCAGAGAAACATGGGTTGGTGGCCATGAAAATGCCACAGGCCATGCTAGAGGCCACCCAAATCATCTCATCCCTCCTGAACGTGGGAGTGTCCAATATGGTTCCCACCCCCACCATGTGGCCTCGCCAGGCTGATCCTCAAAGCCCTATCTGCCTGGAGGAACAAGACCCCTCCTGCCTTTGAAAAATGGGCCAAAGAACATACGTGACATTAGGAGGATGTGAAAACAAATAGCCTCCTGACAGAGGGACAGCAATTTGGAAGAAAAATCATCACATTTGCCTCCCACTAAACCATTATTTGCCCCTGGTAAAGTCAATTATGTTAAAGACAGTAAGTTGTTAATTCAGAAAAATTTTTAAAAAGAAGCTTGATGAGTGCCTTCATTCCAGCAAATAAAACTCCAAGAGGTAAATGCTCAAGTCCCTGCATGTAGGAAGGTCTTGGGGCAGCCAGCACAGTGCTTCTTAAAGTCTTGGGAGGGTCCTCAAATGCCCAATCAATCTGCAGGTCATTCCGGAGGCCTGACCTCAAGCACAGCTCACGTTTGTCTCTCACACAGGGAAGAAACACAGCAGGTTTCTGACAATCTCTGCACAGCCCCGAGGCTTGGCCAAAGCATCTCTGACTCCCTGGGCATCCCTCTCTCCTCCTCAGAGTCCTCTCTGACCACATACACACCCTTCAGATTCCCACCTGTTCTTCCCAAATAGCCAGAAGAGACCCCACTGCTGATAACACAGTAACAATACAACAGCAAGCGACTAGCATGTGTTTGCTATGACTTGGGCCATCTTGCCCCTGGGACAGGTGGAAATGTCTGAGACAATCTGGCTCCACACACCTGGACGGAGGGGGAGGGCTGCTCCCAGGACCAACTGGGCAGACTCTGCGGAGCATCCTGCAAGCTGCAGGACAGTGGCCCACAGCAAAAAGTTACATGGCCCGGAATGTCAGTAGTGTGGACAGTGAAAAAGGGGCTGGACATGAACTAGCTCATCTAATTCTCAAGCAACCCTGCAAGGTATAAAGTACTGTGGGGCCGCAGCATGGGGCGCCAGCCCCGCGGCAGGCTGGCCGTCAGGGACAGCCACCCCGCAGACCCCTTCTTTCTGTTAATGTCATTTAATATTTGCAGGGACAAGGCACGCAGAGTCAGGCGGGTCACCCTGCAGGCAGCACAGGCTCCCTCTGGGCAGGGCTGAGTCTCTCCAGTTTCAGAGCTGCCTGCTCCAAGCCCAAGATCTTAACAAGTGTGCCACGTTGACCAGAACTTATCTCCTTGGCCACTTGGTGCCACCACTCAAAATCTGCTTCAGGGGATCTGGCTAAGGAAATTGACAAGGGAAAACCGGAGTTCTGGGAGAGACAGGCCTCTTGCCTTCTAAGTCCCGACTTTCCAAACCTGGTCTTAGCCTGGCATCCTCTACCCATGCCTCCTACCCACTTCTGCGCTCAGACATTGGGAGTCAGGGCCATTCTCACTGGGCCTTCAGCCTTTACACACACCTGTCCCCACAGCCCAGGGGTGGAACCAAGGTTCCAGAAGGGGAAGGTGGGGGACCAATGCAAGGGGGCCTGCAGGAATGAGCCAGCAAGCTGTGTCCCAGGGCCGGCCTAGGGCTGGACAGGAGTGTAATGAAGCCAGGAAGAAGGAAGGAAGAGCATGTTACAGAGATTCTGGTGGAGTGGCAGCCACCCAGGGTGAGAGCCCCTGATCTGAGAACCCGTAGGCCCGGGACAGTGGACTCCGAGAAGACTGAACAGACAGTACAGAGGTGAAAAAATAAAACAGACCCACAACCCTGAAACACCCCACCACCCCACAACCCTGAAACACCCCACCACCCCACAACCCTAAGAGTTTCTCATAATTGATTTAATGGCAAAAATGTAGCCTGAGAAGAGAGGAAGCTGATTGTGGATCATTTCCCTGATACTGGGAACGTCCATGTGCTTGAGGTGCCAATGCCCACCTGCTGGACTAAGAGGCACTGCCTGGACCTGCTGGGGGTGGGGGTGTCCAGCACAGAGTCCCACACAGTGTCCACGTGCTCGAGGTGCCAGCGCCCACCTGCTGGACTAAGAGGCACTGCCTGGACCTGCTGGGGGTGGGGGTGTCCAGCACAGAGTCCCACACAGTGTCCACGTGCTCGAGGTGCCAGCGCCCACCTGCTGGACTAAGAGGCACTGCCCAGACCTGCTGGGGGTGGGGGTGTCCAGCACAGAGTCCCACACAGTGTCCACGTGCTCAAGGTGCCAACGCCCACCTGCTGGACTGAGAGGCACTGCCCGGACCTACTGGGGGTGGGGGTGTCCAGCACGGGAGCTCCACACATGTGACAAGCCAGAACTCTGACAATCACTAGGCCTCAAGGGTATCGGATTAGTGACTCGAGGCTGTCCCAAAATATGGGCCCCAAGAGAGCAGCCCTAGATCACAACATCTGAAAACAGAGCTGGCAGCAAAGGGAAAGGATGGAAGTCAGGAAGAAGGGAGGAAGAATACAGAGAAGGAGAGAAGGAAGGAGGGGAGAAAGGAGTTGTCTGAAGGCAGAGTGTAATTCCTCTGTGCTTCAGACGCCTTCGCAACTGAAACTGGGACACTCCACCTTCACCTCCATTCCTCTCCACACACAGGTGCAACTGCCCAGGTCAGCTGCTCACGCAGACGCTCCCCTACTCACAACACCAGCCAAGCCCTGGGCAACATGTCGAGCAATGAACAAAAATTACAAAACTTCAGGGAAAGTGAAGCTCACAATGCTTCACTGCCTTTCCCAATTTTAAAACAATCACCAGAAATGCTGTATTTTCTCTACACTAAGCTAACAATGAACATGTAATAATTTGATATGAATAGCCAGACATTGAGTGGTACTTCTCCTCTGAATGCCCTTCCACATACACTGTCTCACTCGCTCCCAGGCACAGCCCGGAGACACCCGTAAGGTCTGTGACCTGCCCTACCTCCAGGGCAAGGGCCTGGGACGGAGGAAGTGGTGCACCCAGAGACACTGGCCTCCAAGTCCCACCATCCGCACGCCTAACGTTAAGTTACTGCAGTCCTCGCTGACTTCACTTCATAGCATCTGCAGCGCGTGCCTAGGCACAAAGACAAGTGTTATTTCAGAATATAAAGATTCCATTCTACAAAGAGACAAACGACAACACTTTAGAGACAAAGACACAGTTCTCAGGCTTTACTACTGGGCCTGCTGAGCCCAGAAGAATTCAACAGACTCAGAACAGGATCAGGGGATGGTGACAGACAATGAGAACTGCAGACAAATAGGAAGCAGACGCACCGAGAAAGGAGCCTCCCCTGGGCTTGGCACGCCCTGAAGAACATCTTAAAAATCTACAGGACGTAAGGAGTAAACCACACACCAAGGAAAAGGGCAGCATCTGTCTTCATCTGTCCTCCCTGGCATCACTTCTCATCTTTAGAGAGATGTGAGCATCTGTTCTCCCAAGTGACCTTCAGGGATGAAAAGGTGTGTGGATGTAAAACCTCTGTGCGCGATGCCAATAACACTAATGGGTCCATCCTGACAATCTTCATGATTCATAGAAAATAAGCATCAACAGGAAGAAACCACCAACACCCACATCCTCCTCTTCCTGCAGGGCACACACGTAGACCACACCTGCTGCAGGTCTGGCCAGGGCAGAGGTCAGGGTGGGGAAAGTGATCAGAAGGGCTGGCACCACCACCGGCCCCAGGCAGGGAGAAATCCCCCATATACTGTGTGTGTCTTTCTCTCCCCATCCAAAGAACCCAAGAGCCTCGTGCAGATCAGCAGGATGGGGGAGCCAGGGCCCTGCACGGCTGTGTGGAGAAGCCACCCATCGGACTACGACACAAACGAAAAACTAACCTTTACTGTATGAAGCCAGAAAAATGTTGGGGCTGTCTGTTACAGCTGCTAAGCCTGCCCTAATAGTCAGACAGGAAATCACAATAGTTACATTTATATAATATAATTGAGTGAGTTCAACTAATCAGTCTGAGATGGCATATAAATTCTGCATCACACTCCTAAGGAAACACAGCAGCAAATCACAACCATAACAACTTTAAGCAACCACTGCATCAAGACTCAGAGTAAGATTCCTGATGACAGATTTGCCCAGGGACGCTTTTAAGACCCACCTTCATCTTGTCCCTACGTGACTCCCCACAACCTCTGATTGGACTTCAGAGCTGAGGCTAAAATTCTTCTGACCCTCATCTTGCAATAGGCCTGGGTTGCAGAAGCAGCAGGGTTCACACTGGGCAGCCAGGGAGAGAGAGAATTAGAGATTCAGTCCCCGGCAAATACAAGGTTCCCACTTTCAAAACAATCAATAAAGAATGAAAGAAACCAACCTTATCGAGCACAGACTAGGGGCCAGTTTCCTGCTAGGTTATCTCTTTATCCTCAGAACTGCCCTATGAGGTTGGCATTATCATCAGGTTGACAAAGGAGAAACTCAGGCTCAAGATAAATAACTCGCCCACCTAAGCTTCTATTCAAAACACAGATCTCTATGACCCCAAACCTGAGATCTTTTGACGGCGCATACCATATGCTCACAGAAAGCACCCTTTTCTCCTCAAGGCACCCAAATGAAAATTTAACAAGCTGACAGACATCTGTCTGGGGGTGAAACCATCTGCCTTTTGAATGCAGGGAGTGCCTTGTGCATAATCAGGTTCCCACCTGCATGCAAGGAAGTGGATGCTTGCAGCGCAGGGACAGCACAGCACTTGTAAATGATCGCTCATTTCTCACAAACCAAGGCCCCCTTTCCCGCCCCATTAGGTCCTGAAGTTAAAGTGCTCTTATGACTCCAAGGCCACTGAGGGCTATGCATGGTGTGACGGGGAGAGGCACCCTACTCAAGCTCCAGAAACACAAAGGGTAAAAAACTGGAGAGAAGTCACAGCGGGGTGTGCCTATGTCCTAACACTAAACACAGCTGAAGCCCAGGCAGGTCCAGAGTGATGAGACTGGCCCCAGGAACAGCCGTTCCACTCTCCCCAGCAGAACGGTCACAGAGAGCGGCTGCAGTTCCTGCTCATGCCGCAAACCACCTGAATGTTCTGTCACTGATTTAATGACGAGGAATTTCCAGGTCTGAACACAGAAACAAATTAAATTGTGAGCCTAGGGAGGGAAGGAAAGGCAAAAGCTCTGATCCAGCCCTGGGCTCTCAGGAGGCCCCACAGCACTGGGGACCTGTAACTGTGCAGAAAAATAAATAAAACCATAGGCCACTAAAAACAGAAGGAAACTTAGAAGAAGAGTCTTATATTATCAAAATCATACTGTTATGAGCTGACCTTCGTCCCCTGAGAATCCCTCAGGAATTCAACGCCTCACACCATGACTGCATTTGGAAGCAGGGTCTTTAAAAATGTGATTATGGGGCGGCACCTGTGGCTCAAGGAGTAGGGTGCCGGTCCCATATGCCGGAGGTGGCAGGTTCAAACCTAGCCCCGGCCAAAAACCAAAAAAAAAAAAAAATATGATTATGTTAAAATGTGGTTTGGCGGGCAGCCCTAATGGAATATGACTGGTGTCCTTGTGATAAGAGGAGATTAGGACACAGAGACACAAGAGGAAGACCCCAGGAAGACACAGAGAATACAGCAGTGTGCAGGCCAAGGAGAGAGGCCTGAGCAGACACCAACCCTCAGGACGCTAGCTCGCAGCCTCTGCTGTCTGAGCCGCCCAGTCTGCGGCACTTCCTTACAGCCCAGCAAGCCAACACACCTACTTTACAGGTTGAAGTCAAAGACAGCCAGAAAGCACTTAGCAACACACTCATAAAAGCAAACTTGGGAAGAATGCTGCTGTTGTCTACATAACAATGTTTCCAACCTGCATAAGGCATATTGGTTTTCTCTCCCTCAAGGCCAAACATTATTATCCCTTTTTGAAAATGGGGAAACTAACCTGGGAGAGATTCAAAGGCCAGCCCAGGTCACAGGCAGGAGACCCTCCCTGGGTCACCTCCTTATTGCTTTCCTCCTGAAGGCCTTCTCTACTCACTGAAGCAACAGGAAAACTGAACATCTTGACAAGCTCCAGCGGGGAAGAGCACTGTTACTTCCATATTGCCAGATCAGCCCACACGGCCTCCCACCCCACGATTCCTCTTCCAGCTGGACTCAGAGTCATCCCTTGAACACACTCTGAGGTTTCACAGCTCAGTGGCCGCTCCTGCCAGGCCCCTGCCAGGCCCCCTCAGCCAGCGACCTTCCCCTGCACCGCCACAGGCCCTGCACGCCGCTCCTAGACTGGACCAAGACATCCCTCACGAAAGGGCAGCTGTGATGAGAGACCACCACACGCCTATCAGACCGGCTCAAATAAACAACAGGGACGATGACGACAGTGAGAATGGGCAGAAACTGGGTCACACACACATTGCAGGTGCAAACTGTCAATTGGCACAGCCACTTTGGAGAAGTTTGGCAATTTCTTAAAAAACTAAATATCCAAGCAGCATAGGTGTCAGCATTTGCACTCCTGGGCATTTATCCCAGAAAATGACTGACATTCACACGAGAACCTGTACGTGAACATTCACAGCAGCTTTATCCCATCATGATACCCAAAGCCCAAGGGTCCTTTGACAGGTGAACAAACAACTGTGGGCAGGTCCACAGCACGGAACACTACTCAGCAACGAAAAAGCGGAACGAACTTGCGAGAGACAACCACCCAGGGAATCTCCAGGGAATGTCACTGAGTGAAAATGGCCAGTCTCCAAAGGTTACATCCTGGGTGATTTCACACATGAAACATTCTCCAAGTGATAATATTACAGAAATGAAAATCAGGATTTGGGGGAGTGGGGTGCGGAGGGAGCGGTGTGGCTACAAAAAGACAATATGGGGGTCCTGGTGGTGATGGAAAGGTTCTGTGTCTTGACTGTATCAATGTCCATGTCCTCCTGGCTCCCACATTGTGCCACAGTTTCGCATGGTGTTAATTCAGGATCTCTCCAAACTATTTTTTACAACTGCATGTGGCTATAATTATCTGAAATACAAAGTAAATGAAAGAGAAGAACGAAAGGAATGAGGTGAGGCGGGGGCGAAGGAGAGAGAAAGAGTACACGGGAGCATACCTGCTGCAGCCCAAACCCTGCTGTGTCTTCGCCACCCCTAGCCCAGAACTCAACAAGTCCTATTTCCTTCTCCATATTTTCACTACCTGCATCCACAGAGGTGATAATAAGAAAAAGAACTACTGGCACACCCTAAAACAATCCTTATCAGATGTCTGATATTCTAGGCAAACACTGGCACAGCAATAAATTTAAATGGTTTATAATGTTTCCAAAGTAAAATCAGGTTTGTAGAAATATAATATGCCTTAATTTGGTTTGGCTGCAACTCCAGTGAATGAAAATGTCTGCATTTCTATTTACTTACGATCAAATTTAGTTTTTCTTCCCCAAAGTAGCAGCTTGCTTGCTACTCTAGATAACAAAAGAGATCTCTCTTCAACTCCCACACTCCCAAATTTATTTGGATGTTACACTATTCCTAACAGTTATCATCACTCAGAGCTAATGAGAGCACAGACTTAGCTATGCTCCCCACACCACGCAAATCCGACTTCTTCCCCAAGGAAGAGGCAAATACGCCATTAAGAAATGAACTTCTGGGCGGCACCTGTGGCTCAGTCGGTAAGGCGCCGGCCCCCTATACCGAGGGTGGCGGGTTCAAACCCGGCCCTGGCTGAACTGCAACAAAAAAAATAGCCGGGCGGTGTGGTGGGCGCCTGTAGTTCCAGCTACTTGGGAGGCTGAGGCAAGAGAATCGCTTAAGCCCAGGAGTGGGAGGTTGCTGTGAGCTGTGTGAGGCCACGGCACTCTACCGAGGGCCATAAAGTGAAACTCTGTCTCTACAAAAAAAAAAAAAAGAAATGAACTTCTGAAGAAAAGCAGTGTTTTCCAGCAACAGTGACTGTTAAATCCAAAGGAAGTCACAGAAAGTTACTTGTCACTACATTTCTAAACTTTTTACCCTACTAAGAAAAAAATTTTAAAAAGTGATACTTCATTCAATGGTTGGCATATCTCAAACACTGTGTTAAATGCTGTGCCAACATTATCTCAGCACTCTTTGCACTGGGCAGGCACAGTTCCACCTTATAGATGAGAAAACGGAGGCTAAGAACATGGGAGTGATTCGCTCAAGGGTCCCATAACAAATAAGAGCTGGGACTTCAACCTGTCTCACACCCCACACTGTGTGAGAGATCTGCTTGGAAGAGGTCAGAGTCAAGGGCATACCTGGGTTCAAAATCAACTTAGTAACAGCGCTCAAGGGCAGAAAGAGAACCTTACCCTCCAAAGCTGCTCCTCTTTCATCCCTATTTGTTCCCTATTGCTGTCGTAACAATTACCACAACCTTAGCAGCTTAAAACCACATGAATTCATTATTTCAAAGTTCCACAAGTGCAGTGGCTCAGGGTGTTGGCTGACTGGACTCTTATCAAAAGGCTCTGGATGACTCTCTTTGCAAGCTCATTCAGGGTGCTGACAGAATCCAGGGCTCCGTGACTATGACTGAGGGTCCCCTGCTAGTTGTCAGCTGGGGCCTTCCACAGATCCCTTTCTCTGGACCTCCCAAGTGCGCCCCTCTGTCTCAGGACCAGCACCTACCTGTGGACTGAATCCCTCTCAGGCTTGATATTCCTTCTCTGACTCCCTCTTCCCTGCACAGCCAAAGTTCCCTGAACCTCCATGGACAATCCTGGACAATCTCCCCATGTCAAGGTTCGTAACTGCCATGTAATATATCATAGTCCCATGGTCTAAGGATTAGGGCCGGGACACCTTTGGGGACCACTATGCTGCCTTTCACACCATCACAGAGATGTGAACACACCTTCCTCACATGTGACTCTAGAACAGGCTATATCCTTTCACCCCATCTTAGGAACAGGATCCATAGGAACATAATTTTACTGACGCTGGGACCCAGGCTCCGCCAAGCTAGGGGGGTCCAGGTAGACGGATGGAAAAGACCACCCAGCCCTGTGACAGCTAAATCAAGATTTATGTCTGTGTTAATAAGCCAGGCCCACCAAACTCAGGCAGCCCTCCCCCAAGGAATGAATCACAGGGAACCAACATTTCCTGCCTTTGCAGAAGGAGCTGTTTACTCCTTTCCCATTTTACAAAATAAATAAATAAATAACTGAAGTGTATCATTTATAAACAATGCTTCTAACAGATTCCAAGTACTTACAAACAATGAGCTTGTGATTCATTCATGGGCCAAGTGGCCAAAGTGGAAGCATGGCCCACCCACAGCCCCACCAGCGCTCTGAGAGAGAAACACAGCCCTGTTGTTAGCCTCTCCCAAAAATGCCAAGGTTGGTATGGGGGATCTCCAGTAATTTTCCCTTAGGCAGAAACAATTACATACTGAGAATATGTCACTACCTCCCAGCACCCATATCCTTCCCTGGTCAGCACCTTTCTTGAGAACTAGTAAAATCCTCCTAGTGCAAACTCCCCAAGAGGCTGGGATGACCTCATGTGCCCATGCTCCACTCCCCGTGCCCTGCGTGGGGAAGTCCAGCCTCCCTGCCCTCCGCAGGGGGGCTCTAGTTATTTACAGTGTGAGTCTTGTCACTTCTACCCAGCTCTGGGTGAAGCAGGGCAAACCCCTCCCTCCCTCTACCTGACAGGCATTTCTATCCTTCCCAGAATGTCCTGGCAAGATCATCCCAGACACTCCTCTGAAAACTTTCCAACACAGTTTCCTCTTTTTTTCACACAATTAAAAAAAAATTGTTTTTAATCCAACACAGAGTTTGTCTTAACACAAAAGTATTAGCAAGAAGTGTAAAGTTAGAAGTTAACACTGGCAAAACTTCTGGAAGGCATGTGACTTACAGAGAAGTGCACAGCCATGTTCTGGGCCGTAGCCTCTGCCCTGGCAGGAAGACCTGGCTCATCCCACCTATTCCCTTTGGTTTTCTCCAGATGGTCAACCCACACTGCAGGGTCCTCACTGACACCATCCAGGTCACCCTGGGAGCAGATGACGGGTATCAAAGTCTCTTTTAAATGTGGTGTCCAGAAGAGAAGCCTCCGACCCCTTCAGCTGGCAAGCACAGGACATGGTGGCAGCTGAACCCACAAGCAGCCTCGCTTCAAACCCAGGATGTACGGCTCACTAGTGAGGAGCCCACAGTCCAACAATTTACCTTTCCCCTGACTCTGTAAAAGGAGAATGACAACAGTCCCCACCACAGGGGGAGAGCTGAGGGGCCCTAGAGCTGTCCACTGCTTCCTCAGCTCCATGGGTGCCACTGCCCTGCCTGCCCCTGCTCCTCCATCTCTCAGCTTGAGTCAGGCCTCTGCTCCCTCCTCCACACACTCTCCCAGGAGGCTCCCCACAGCAGGGACCCCACTATCACCACACCCTAAAGCCCTCCCAATTGGAATCTCCACTCCAAACCTCCCTCTTCAGATGCAGATTGATGAGCTACTTCTAATAAGCCTGTGGCCCACAGGGATCCAGGAGCAGGCTTACAGGGTGCGGGCCACACAGTGGGTCTGCAGTCAGAAAGGCCAGCTCTGCCTTGGACCTTTGTGAACCTGTGTGCAAAATCGGTTTCCTTGTCTGCAAAATGAGGGGAAGCACAGCCATGTGATCCTAAATCAAGGAGACCCTCCAGCCCTGCACATGGGAGAAGCCCAGGGCAGGCCCCCCACGGACCCAGGGCTGTCCCAGGACTGTTCCCACTGCAACCTTCCAGCCAGCTCCACAGGGCCCACTGTGTGTTGAGGACACTGAGCAGAGATAAGTAACTGGAGTTCACAGAAAAAAGAGCCCCGAGAACCAGAGGTGCCAGGAAGCCTCCCAAACTCAGGGCCAGTTATGAACCAGATGAGCAGAGGGAGTGGGTAAATGACTAGTGGGGTAGGTGCTAGGCCTGCAGGGCACAGATGGGGTCAGACCGCTGGGGCCGGCAGCAGAGGGGCTGATGTGAAGATATCCCAGGAGGGCAAAACGTGGGGCTGAGAAAAACGTGGGGCTGAGAAAAGCCAGGTCACAAACACCTTACAAGTCACAGAGTTCAGCCTGGTGAGGAAGGCCGTGCCCAACACTGCGGGGCAGGGGTTGAGAATGAAAACTTACTAGGAAGGCTGGGAACCTGAGGGAAGAGGGGCAAATCAAACGAAGGTAGGAACCTACGGTCCTCGGTGGCTGCAAATCCCGGTGCGGAGGGCAGCAGAGGTCAGCAAGGCTCTGGGGTCTGTTAGTTTTGCCATTAAGGGAAGCCTAGCTCTCCGGAATCTGTACTCTGTTCGGAAACGTAAACTTGCAACCTGATTCCCTCCACCACCACCCCACCCTCTGGAAGCGACAAAGAGCAGCGAAGCCAAAACAGGCCCCGCCCTCCCGAACCGGTCCCTGGGCCTCGGGGACACCCGCGCGCCCCGCCGCTCCCCTCCCGGTACACCGCGGGACCACCTCGGTCGCACACGCCTCTCCCTGCTGAGAAAGAGCGGAATTTTTAGTTTTGATCATGGCATCGTGAAAACTCATGGCATCCACCCGGAGCTCCAGACGCTAACACAAGTTCATCCAAGAGCAAAAGAGCTCGGCAGAACAATGACCCCGGGCTTCCCCTCCGGGCCCAGCAAAACCGATGGCTGCGCTGCGTGCAGAGTTGGGGGACCGGGATGTTGACGTGCGGGAGAACTAGATGTCACAGGGGACCCCCTCGGGAAATGACACGCCCGCCCCCAACCCCTGCGTGTCCCCGGCCCGGCGCCACCGGGCTCGATCGGGCACTGCCCGCCGGGGGGCGCGGGGCCGGCGTGGGCCGAGCCCGGGGTGCGCTCGGCTCTGCCCGCGAGGCGGCGGCGCGGGCTCCGGGCGGAAGCGCCTCTCCCCGGCCGCGACCGCCGCTCCGCGTCCCGCCCGCGCCGCCAGGGGCCGGCGGCAACAGGCGCCCGGGCACCCCCGCCCCGCCCGGCCGCCGGCGCCCCGGGAAGTTCGCGCGAGTGGCGGGCGGCGCGCTGCTCACCCACGCCGTACTTCTCCTCCCTCTTGGTGGGCACCCAGCGCGTCATGGTGCCGCGCGGGGCCGGCCGCCGCCGCCAGAGCCGCCGCCGCCGGTCGGGCAGGAAACTCCGCGCCTAGGCCGCCATTTTCCATTCCCTGCGAGCCGCGGCAGGATGGGGAGGAAAAAGTTTGCGGCGGAGGCGGTGTCATGTGGGACGGGGCGGGCGGAGCGTCGCGGGCCGGATGGGAAAGGCCGGGAGCGCCGGCGAGAGGCGGGACGGCGGCTGCCCGCGGGGCCGGCGCTCCCGGCGGGACTCTGCGGCCGCCCCGGGCGCACGCGGGGCCGTCGTCCCTTCCCTTTCCCGCAGTGGGGAGCCCTTCGGGACTAGGTCTAGCGGCGAGAGGGGAGCTCCCCGGAGCCCTGGGGCCAAGGGTGGTGACGACTGGGTTCTGGGACTAGTGTGAAGCGAGCGGCTGCCTGAGCGCAGGTTAGATGGACGCCTGGGAGTGCAGAGTCCCCATCTCAGCCTCCCCCTGATGGGCAGGCCCTGGGAGGGGCCTTCGGACCGCGCGCTTCATTCTCTCGCAGCCTTTAAGTGAGCATCTACCCACCTGAGTGTGCTGGGATCGCCCAGCGAGCCAGCTTATGGTGGAGGTGCGGAGTAAAGTAACAGTCCAGGTGTCCAGGCCGCGCATGGGTGTGGGCCGGGACACCCAAGTGGGGTGGAAAGAGATGGCAGGTTGCCGCTGAGGGCCCATTTCCCCTGCAAGGTGGCGGCCTCTGGCTTGAGTGTTGGAGGAGTGGAGTTACCTGGAGAGGACGGAGGGGAAAGTGAGCAGAGCCCTGTGAAGGCCCTCAAACATCCTTGAGACTGGGGGCTCATATCTGCCAAAGAGTAGAGAGGGACTGGACAAAGGAAAGGCCAGGCCAGGCCTAGAGCAGAGGTGGAGCTCGCAGGAGATTCATCCTTAACCTGTGTGGGAGTTGCTCTCTGAAGTCTGCCAGAGGTTGCTTAACATTGCTCCAAGGAAAGGAAGAAGGTAAAACAACACACAACTTAGGTATTTTTAGTATAATTCCAGGAAAGACTAGACAGTTAAAACCGAGAAAAAGAGGAAGGCAGTGGCCCCCAGTGATGAAGGCAGCCCTTTAAGTGGAGTAAATTTGATTCCTGCTGTTCACTGGGTATCCTCCTCAGCTCTTTTCAGGCCCCAGGGGCCCATAACAACTGAAGTGCACCTGGGAGCTGTCCAGGATTGGAGGGATGATGGTGTAGCCACAGGGCCTGGGAAAGGCTGGAGAGCACACAGCGCCTGTCCCTGGCCACCCTGAGCTGGGGCAATCTCGGCATCCCACCCAGAATGCAGATTAAGTAAAGAATTTGGAATGAGTGAGGAAGTTTTCAGTTTTTGTAGGTGAGAGAAAACAGTCCCATAAATCAATAGATTCATGGAAAGTGACAGGCCCTGTTTCACTGACTAGGAACTTAAATCCCACAGAGGGAAGTAGCCAGGCTTACCTCTCACACTGCGGGCACTGACAGCCTTCTGTGGAAATGGGAAGCCTCGGGGGCTCAGATTCTAGTCATGGCCTGGTGACTCCAACCCCTGGAAGGGGAGGTAGAGTGTTACAAGATAAAGGATGGTGGCCTGCCCTGCTTTGGGTCGGGAAGCACTCCCCTGAGAAAGTAATAAAAGCCCAAAGGACAAGGATGTGCAGAAACCAGCTGTGCAAGCTGGAAGAGGAACCACTCCCAAAGGCCCTGGGGTGGGCAGGAAGACAGATCCTTCGAACTGCTGGAAGGCCTTATGGCTGAAGAACAGTGAACCATAGGAAGGTGACACAAGATGAGTCTGCAGTGGTTCAAGGGCCTCATTGTTCCAGGAATTTGGAATTCTACAAAGAAAACCTGAAAAACACATTTTGGTGCTATTTACCTTCCTCTTGACACCCAATTCTGCTTGTGTGGTTCCACGTTAGTAGAGGCGGCATGTTGTAGTGAAAAGCCAGGGGTCTTGAGGGGCCCTGCAGTTAGTAATGGCTAACTGCATTACCGTTATGTTTCTAAACCTCAGGGTTCCATATTCCTACATACACATCAGGGGTAGCAAGACCAACCTCACGGTCAATAGGAGGCTCCCAGGAGGAGGTGTGGAAAGCCTGAGAATGGTCAGATGTGCTTCTCCTCTGACCCTACCTCCAGTGTCTGTGTTTGACAACCTCACGGTTCTCATTTGCTAGAACAGTTGCCACTTTGGTAAGGATGACCCACTGAATGTGTAAGTGTGGTGCAGGATTTGTATACTTTTTTTTTTTTTTGTAGAGACAGAGTCTCACTGTACCGCCCTTGGGTAGAGTGCCACAATGTCACATGGCTCACAGCAACCTCCAACTCTTGGGCTTACGCAATTCTCTTGCCTCAGCCTCCAGAGCAGCTGGAACTACAGGCGTCCGCCACAACACCCGGCTATTTTTTTGTTAGTTTGGCCGGGGCTGGGTTTGAACCCGCCACCCTCGGTATATGGGGTCAGCGCCCTGCTCACTGAACCACAGGCGCCGCCCTGTATACTTTTTTATAAGACCGTCATGTAAATAAGTTCATAAATCAGTTGTTAAAATTCCAGGTATGGCCAGGAGCAGTGGCTCACACCTGCAAATTCCAGAACTTTAGGAGGCTGAGGCAGGAGGTTCACTTGAAGCCAGGAATTTGAAACCAGCCTGAGCAACATAGTGAGACCCCCATCACTACAAAATAAAAATCAGTGAGGGATGGCAGCACATGCCTGTAGTCTCAGCTACTCGGGAAGTTGAGGTAAGAGGATTGCTTAAGCCCAGGAGTTTGAGGCTGCAGAGAACTATGATGATATCACTGCACTCCAGCCTGGGCAGCAGAGCAAGAAGAGCCTATCTCTAAATAAATAATCAATAAAATAAAAACTCCAGGCAGACCATGGACCATATGTTTGAGACACTGTGGTTTTGGTTGTGTCATTATAATGTGTGCCCAGGCTTACCTGAGAACTGGTACATGTAACTATAATCCTTGCAGTTCTGAGAAAGTTCTTCAGCTTCCCCTGGCTTGGGCACTGTTCTCATCTGGTGGCTCCAAATTGAGTCCATAGCCCCAGCTTATTGCCCCATGGTTACATGAGCTCAGGCTTGGCTCCTTCTCCAGTTCCAGGAGCCCTGGGGGGTTGTGGCCTTTTGGCATTTTTAACTTTAACTCATTTATCTCATTTATCTGAGTAGATATGGCTGGGCCTCAGGTCTCAGTTGCCCTCCCAGTCACCTTGCAGGAACGCTAGGGATCCAAGTGGTCCAGTCCTACGCACCAGTGGGAGGTCAGACTAGAGACCACCACCCCTAAGTTACGGCGGAATCTTTGGATAGGGTCATGAAGAGCACAATCAATCTTACAGTTTTGAGTCCTAACAATTACAATTTTGGTTTTTTTTTTCGTTTGAAAAATTTCCCCACATTTGCAGAGCAAATTCAAGAGGTAAATTCACCAAAATCTTGCCTAATAGAAATACCAAAAGGCGTAGTGAGTCAGCGGGGGCACGTATCCAGGAGAAGGAGGATGACACCGGGTTAAGGATGCAGCAATTTTATGCATGAAAAGGGCCTTGGCCACAACCTGCTTGCCCATTCCTTGCAGGGAGGCATCTACCTGCTGCTCCTTGGATCCAGGGGCAGATCTGGGCATCAAATGAGATGACTATATCACAGTGCACAATGTTACCCAGCACAAAATGCATAATTAACACTTTAGACGTAACTTACAGTTTACAGACATAGAAGAGCTTGAGGAACAAGTTACAAGACACTACAGGAAATACAGCTAGAAAGTGAGACATTTTATCACAGGAGTCTACAACTTTTTTGGCACCAGGGACTGGTTTGATAGAAGACAGTTTTTCCCCAGACATGGAATGGAGGATGGATTTGATAGAAGTCTGCAAGCAATTGATTTATTCTGGTCTCTTGCAGTCAGACCTCTCTGCGAATGATAATCTGTGTTTGCAGCTGCCCCAACTCTATCTAGACTATCAGGCATTAGATTCTCCCATCCAAGTACTAACCAGGCCCAACCCTGCTTAGCTTCCGAGATCAGGCGCGTTCAGGGTGGTGTAGCCATAGACTAGATTCTCATAAGAAGCCACAACCTAGATCCCCCTGTGTGCATTCCCATTCCTATGAGAATCTAACGCCACTGCTGATCAAACTGGTGATAGTGCTGAAGAGGGGCTGTAAATACAGACAAAGCTTTATTAGCTCCCTACCGTTCAACTACTACGATGCAGCCGGCTCTTAACAGGTCACAGACTGGTCCTGGTCGACAGTCCGGGGGTTGGGGATGGCAGTTCTATAAGACACTCATTTGGCATCTTCAAAAGTCTGTGGAGAAGAACTATTCTCAATTTCAAAAGATGTAAGAAGCCTTGGTGTCTGTAGCTCAGCAGCTAGGGTGCTGGCCACATACACCGGGACTGGAAGGTTGGACCCAGCTTGGGTCTGCCAAACAACAATGACAACTATAACAAAAAAATAGCCCAGTGTTGTGGTGGGCACTTGTAGTCCCAGCTACTTGGGAGGCTGAGGCAAGAGAATCGCTTAAACCCAAGAGTTTGAGGTTGCTGTGAGCTATGACACCACAGCACTCTACCAAGGGCAACATAGACTCTGTCTCAAAAATAAATAAAAATAAAAAAATAAAATATGTAAGAAATACAACATTCAAATGTACTGTGTGGTCCTCAAATGGACACTGCTTTTAGTGATCCAACCCTAAAAAACATGAACAAGGGGCGGCGCCTGTGGCTCAAGGAGTAGGGCGCTGGTCCCATATGCTGGAGGTGGTGGGTTCAAACCCAGCCCTGGCCAAAAAAAAAATAAAATAAAGTAAAAAAAATAAAATAAAATAAAAAAAAAATAGAAAAAAAAAAAAAACATGAACAAGAAGAGATGTAACGACAGACCAGTACTAGAGGATATTAAAAATATATTGTTCATTTTGTTAGGTGTAGTAATAGTATCATTGTGTCTAGGTGGAAAAATGTCCTTATATTGTTCTTAGAAGCCGTCGTCATGCTTGTCATTTACTCTAAAAATACTACAGGAAAAAACAAGATGAAACAAAATTGGTCCATCTAGATAAAGTCTATGAGGGTTTTATCTCTCTACTTTTTTCTATGCATTTGAGACTTTTTATAAAATAAAGTGGAGGGGCTTGAGATTGAAAAGCCAATCTGAAAAGCCTCCTCAACTAGCCCTCTGCTAATAGCCTGGACTCTGCCTCCACACCCCTAGGTGCCCTGCTCAGCATTCTCCATGGAGATGATTAAAGCAGACCTGAGGCGCTAAACTTCAGCCAGCTTCCTCCAGCAAATGTGTTATTAAGTAGAGGCTGCTTCACACTGCACCAATGTGCCTTATGGGCAAATGTGATGGTGAATATAATGCAGGCCAAGCAGTCCTTGCTGGCTGCGTACACAAAGAAATGAGCTCTGGAGCCAGGAGCCGGACATCCCCAGGCAGAGCATCCCCCAGTGGAAGGAGCCCTGGGTCTAGGTTGCAAGGCCTGGCCCCCAGAAGCAGAATGCTCTCAGACCCCCCACCTCTCAGCCTCGGGGTCCTCGACAATGCCAGGCACTGTTCCTAGAATCAGGCAGACATGTTTCCGAGACTTCGGCAGCTGTCAGCCTCTGGGACATTTACCTGGCCATTCTAAGTTTCCTCACTTTTAAAGTAGTCTGACTTCTAGGATGTGAAGAAGATTTAACAAAATAATGCTAGCAGAGCATGATGTAGATAAGGACTCCAGATGGAACATGGTTTTCCGAAATTGGACATCAGGCAGGGCAGGACTGTGACCCCCAAAAGGAGGGAACCCTTAAGAGGCTTCCTGGATGCAGCTTCTGGACTGCGGCACAGAAGAGGAAAGCAACAGAGGCTGCAGTCTTGCTGGGTGAAGGCAGGCATTGGAGCTCAGAAAAGCCGAGTCTCCAGGATTTGCAGGTCAGAGTTCCCAGAAGCTGCCCGCACGGAGGGAGGAAGCCAGAGGTCTGAGTCTCCGGCTGAGTACTAATCTGCGTGTGGGGGGTGAAGCTCCCTGAGGCTGGCAGCAGAAAGAATGCCAGAGAGTAACAGACTCAGAATAATTCACAAGCTTACACAGCGATTAAAGTTCCCCACAGCCAATGTGGAAATAACAAGGTGTCGGGCAAAGTGCTCCAAAGAGTCACACCACAGCGGGGCTAAATCACCCCTAAGCCAAAGACTTCCCTAGTAAGTAATAAAACTTAAAAGCAAGCTTAAGTGAATGAAACTGAGCCCAAGTAACTGCACACGAGAACAAAGTACAGCAGGATTTAAAAGGGTACATGAAATCCAGCATCCAACAGTGTAAAATTCACGATGTCCAGCATCCGGTCAAAAATTACCAGCCAAGCAAGTTGCAGGAAAATAAGGCCCACACCTAGGGAGGGACAAATCAATCAGCAGGCAGAGAGGCAGAAATAACAGGGATGACAAAATTAGCAACAAAAGCTTTAAAATAGTGTTTGTTATTATTATTTATTTTTAGAGACAGAATCTCACTTTATCAACCTCGGTAGCGTGCTGTGGCATCACAGCTCACAGCACCCTCCAACTCCTGGGCTTAGACAATTCTCCTGCCTCAGCCTCCCGAGTAGCTGGGACTACAGGCACCTGCCACAACACCTGGTTATTTTGTTGTTGTTGTTGCAGTTTGGCCAGCCAGGTTCAAACCCGCCACCCTCGGTATATGGGGCTGGCGCTCTACTCCTTGAGCCACAGGCGCCGCCCTAAAATAATGTTTTTTTTAATCAGTATGTTGTTTGTGCCCAGAAAGATAGAGGAAACTGTGTACACAACAAGGAAAAAGCTGGAAGCCGTAAAAGCCAGAGTCGATGCCCACAAATGGGAGCTATTGTTGTCCAGGGGGCATTGCTATAGTGATTCTAGTGGGCAAACTCTGGTGTTCTCATAGCTTCTTCCTTGTAAACTCAAGAGAGCCTCGCTGTGACTGTTCTCAGGGGGTATCTGTTGGGTTTGTCTGGGTTTGTCTCTCTCCCACCCACTCCTCCTTTAGGGAACTCCATCCTGGTTGTCCTTTGGGGATCCACTGCCATGGGCTGAAATGTGTTCCCCCTAAATTTCACATGTTGAAGTCCTAACCCCTGATACCTCAGACTGTGACTCTATTTTGGAGAAAGAGCCTTTTAAAAGTACTCATCTGGCTCATGCAAGGGTACAGCTGAGTGGCAATGGAAAAAAGGGACCAGTCCCAAATAACTTTGTTCTGAACCTGAATAAGCCACCTGAAGCTAGGCATCATGGGAGGCCCATTCCTGGACCCTTTGTCAGAAGGGGAGGAGCCTGAAACCTTCAGACACATTCACAAACAAGCCTTGTTCATGCCTCTGTCTTCCTGGGTCCATGACTGGGCCTAGAGACAGGCCCAAGAGAACCAAGGTCAGATGCTACAGTTGAGAGACTGTCTGAGGCAGGGCCACAGCCAGATGCAGGCAGATAAACACACTCTGTTCCTGCTCGGCTGTCATCCAGGGAGCAGGACCACAGGAAACAAAGAAGTCCCTTCTGGTCCCAGCCAGGTGCACATCCAGGTCCAGCCAGAGGCCCTAGAGCCCATGGGGCCCAGCTCAGGGCAATAGCTGCCTATGATGTGCTGCATGCTCAGCCTTGCACAGGCCTTGGGGACACAGAGATAGCCAAGAGATGTCCCTGTCCCCCAGGAGCTCCCAGTCCAGAGGTCACAACAGGCTAAGAAAGACTGCAGTGTGGAGGTGCACGTGTGAAGATGGGGTAGACCCTACGGTGCATCTTACAAGGGTACATGTGAAACTTACTAAATGCAGAATATAAATGTCTTAACACAATAACTAAGAAAATGCCAGGCAGGCTATGTTAACCAGTGTCATGAAAATATGTCAAATGATATGTAAAAAATAAAAAAAAAAAAGACAGGGTAGACACAGCTGGGGCCGTGCTCTCCCACCACCCTAAGGACTAGTCATATCTAGTGCCACTTGTGCTATTATTGACTTAATATTTCTCTTAAAATGAAAAAGAAAAGTTTGTTTTTGAAAAGCAAAACTATTTGGGCACCGTGACTCATGCCTATAATCCCAGCACTCTGGGAGGCCAAAGTGGGTGGTATTGCCTGAGCTCATGGGTTCGAGACCAGCCTGAGCAAGAGCAAGAGCAAGTCCACCATCTCTAAAAACAGCCGAGCGTTGTGGCAGGCACCTGTAATCCCAGCTACTCCGGAAGCTGAGGCAAGAGAATCACTTGAGCCCAAGAATTTGAGGTTGCTGTGAGCTATGATACCATAGCACTCTACTGAGGTGATGAAGTGAGACTCTGTCTCAAAATAAAAAAAAAAAAAAAAGGAAAGAAAAGCAAAACTAGTATTACTACTTTATTGCCATAAACAGAGGAAACAAAAATAAAGGCCTAACCACCAAGGAAAGACGTGCTCATTCACACGCCCACAAAATCCTCTCATCCTCTGTGGCCACCAGCCCAAAGGGTAGAGAGGGGACACCAGAGGGGCCTCAAGGGGAGAGGGTGGTTCAGCAGGGGGCCAGTCCTGCAGCAGTATTGGGACCCCAGAGATGATGAATGAAGGAATTGGGAAGAGAGAGAGCTCCTATGGGGAGGAAGACATTGGCTCTACTAGCAAAGAACAGCCTGGTACATCCTGGCACAGTGGGAAGCTGTGTGTGGGGGTCCACTTGTGTGTGTGTGCAAGCTTGCAAATGTGTTGGGGTGTGTGTGTGTGTTCACGACAAGAACCTACAGTCCTTGTCTGGATTGTAGGAAAAGGAGACGGTTCCCAGGGCAGAGGGTGGGAGCAGGCAAGGCCAGGGAAAGTTTTAAGCAGGAAATGGCTAGCTTGCCAAGCCACGAGTTAGAAAGTTAGTTTTGCCCCTCCAATCCATCTGCTGGATTGGAGGGTCAAAACCACAAAGGGGTGGGGACTTGGCCTATAATCAGATAAGGAGATCATGCTGGGGGCGCCTACATCCAGCCATTCAGCCATCATAGAGACCAGGAGAGTGCCAGGATCACACTAGGCCCCAGCACAGTTCTGGAACTCTGGACACACAGAGACAGACCCTGAAGAAACAGTTCCTGGCTCCTGGGTCCCCTTCTGACCCGGCTGCAGGTGGCAGACCAGGCCCTTCCTGTAGGGTCAGGCTTTGGAAAGAATTCGCCCGGAATCTACCACCCTCCACTTGAACACTCTGAGTTACAAAGATCTCACCCCATTCATGGACACATGAATGACTTCTAGGATTGACCTATGTCACACATCTTATTTGACAATGTTATAAAAATGAAAATGTCAATCAATGTTAATTGTATAATAATTGCAGTATGCATTGAATTCCTGTTCTGGACGAATCCAGTTTTGTTTTGTTTTGTTTTTTTGAAACAAGAGTCTTACTTTGTCAGCCTTGATAGAGTGCAGTGGCATCATAGCTCACAGCAACCTCAAACTACTGAGCTTAAGGGATTCTCTTGCCCCAGCCTGCCCAGGATTCTCTTGCCCCACCTGTGGCAGGTGCCTGTAGCTGGGACTACAGGCACCTGCCACAACGCCCGGCTATTTTTAGAGACAAGGTGTGGCTCTGGCTCGGATGGTCTTAAACCTGTGAGCTCAGGCAATCCACCCACCCTCCCAAGTGTTGGGATTACCGGCGTGAGCCACTGTGCCTGGCCTGAATCCAGTGTTAAAAGAGATCTTCATTTTCTGAAGCCCATTCTTTTTTTTTAATTACCAGAATAAAACAGTTTTTGTTTTGTTTTGTTTGATTTTTTGAGACAGAATCTCACTCACCCTGGGGTTGAGTGCTATGGCATCACAGCAACCTCAAAGTCTTGGGTACAAAGTGATCCTCTTGTCTCGTCCTTCTAAGTACCTGGGACTACAGGCACCTACCACAATGCCCAGCTAGTTTTTCTATTTATAGTAGAGATGGGGGTCTCCCTTTGCTCAGGCTGGTCTTGAACTCCTGAGCTCAGGAAATCCACCTGCCTTAGGCTTCCAGTGTGCTGGGATAGGCGTGAGCCACCGCACCTGGCCCAGAATAAAACAGTTTGAAGAAACAGGTGTTCTTGGTGTATTTTAGGCATCCTTGGTTTTCTTCTTTTCTTTCCTTAAGTAAAAATAGTAATGAAGAAATTCTGCAAGAACAGCACCAGTTCAGTGGAATTTCCTGAGGCTATAAACTCTATAGCCCTGGGCTCTCCTGCTGCTTATAAAGGAACCAGGGAAGGAGCGGCTCAGAGCAGGGCCCACAAGGGAAGGAGATCTCCATCCTGCCCAGAACCGAATGCCCCGTGGGAAGGTGAGGGACAGGGCTGCGGAGCCCCCAGGGCTGGCTTTGGCTGCTGCTGGGTTTGGGGGAGGGCAAGAGAGTAGCCCAGCCCCTTTACACCGCCCTGAGGCTGGTGCCTGCAGCTCAGAGCTAAGCATGTTGAACATTCGCTCCTCAGTGTGGGATCTGAGACACCAGTTCAGGCATTTCTCTTATTCTCTATTCAGGGGCAGGGCACAGGCCATCCCCTCAGTATTTTCTCCCCCCAGGGACTTCATCTTTGGGCAGGAAGCAGAGACACATGATGTGGCAGCCCTTTGGGTGTTATGTGCACCTTTACTAGTCAAGGTAGATAGTGGTATGCTCTGCCCAGCACTCAGGCCCAGGTGACTCGGCCTGCCAGGTGGGCCATCCCTGGCCGCGGCAAGTGCTGGCTGCCCCCTTGGCAGATCTTGCCCTGGCTGGATGGGAGCTCAGGAAGCCACACCCCAGCCCAGCTGCTGCCAAGGACTGGTTGAGACAGGCACAGAAAGCTGACTTCTTGGGGACAGCTCTGTGTGGCTGTTCCTGCCCTAGGGCTCCCTGGGGTCAGCAGAGCCTGGCCCTTCCCAGGCTTCCTCCCTTCCCTTCTCCTGAGCACACGCCCTCAGTGCCCCACGGGGTCAAGGTTTCTCATCTCTCGCCCTGCCTCTACAGCAGGTGTTTTTAACTTTTTCATCTCATGGCACACTTGACCCTGTAGTTAAACTTCCACAGCACACTTAAATTATGTTGATCAAAAAAAAAAAAAAAAAAAGAGTTAAAAAATGTATATACTTACTGTGCTTTGAACTTCTTTCAAAAATAATTTAATTAATGAGCTTTAAAACTTTTTGCAGCACACCTAAGATTCGCTCACAGCACACCAATCGAAAATTGCTGGTCTAGAGAAACTATCTGAGACATTTGGACAGATAGGTGGTTGTCTGGTAGGTAAAAAGCAAGGGTGTTCGCAGAGTCGGGGGATAGAGGTCCCCAGACTGAGAAGAGGACCCTAGCCATGAGCTCCTCTGCTCAGGACACACCCAAGACCCCAGATTTCACAGGACACTGTGCTCTAGGACGAGAGTTTATTAGTGGGGACAGTGACAGGCAAAGCTCGGCGCCTCCCCTCAAGGTCTGCTTCACTGAAAGCCTCTTGTAGTCTGGAGGTTCAGGACGTGACAGTGGCAGGGATTCCTGCTCTGAGGGCGCTTATCCTCCAGAGTGGGGTGGGCAGAAAATCACCTCCAAACAAATAGGTCAGCTAGATACTGGCAGGAAGTGCCAGGAAGGAAACGGATCTGTAAAGGGGAGAAAATCTCATGTGTGTTCATGCGTTGTGTGAGTCTGTTGTGTGTCTGGTGTGAGTGGTCTATGTTGTGTGTGTCTGTGTTGTGGTGTGTGTGTGCTGTGTGAGTCTGTTGTGTGTACGTGTTGTGGTGTGTGTGTGTTGTGTGTGGTGTGGTGAGTGATTTATGTTGTGTCTGTATTGTGGTGTGTGTGTTGTGTGAGTCTGTTGTGTGTCTGGTGTGAGTGGTCTATGTTGTGTGTGTCTGTGTTGTGGTGTGTGTGTTGTGAGTCTATTGTGTGTACGTGTTGTGGTGTGTGTGTGTTGTGTGTGGTGTGGTGAGTGATTTATGTTGTGTCTGTATTGTGGTGTGTGTGTTGTGTGAGTCTGTTGTGTGTCTGGTGTGAGTGGTCTATGTTGTGTGTGTCTGTGTTGTGGTGTGTGTGTTGTGAGTCTGTTGTGTGTACGTGTTGTGGTGTGTGTGTGTTGTGTGTGGTGTGGTGAGTGATTTATGTTGTGTCTGTATTGTGGTGTGTGTGTTGTGTGAGTCTGTTGTGTGTCTGGTGTGAGTGGTCTATGTTGTGTGTGTCTGTGTTGTGGTGTGTGTGTGCTGTGTGAGTCTGTTGTGTGTGTGTGCCAGCGCACACACTTGCGTCCCTTAGCTGGGGGATTTGGGGAAAGCCTCGGGGAGGTGATGGCGTTTAAGCCGAGACCTGCATGCTGACAAGGAAGGGGCTTCCACCAATCCGCAGAACAGCAAGGACACAGACAGGAGTGAGCCCGGCAGATTCCAGGACCAGAAGGAAGGTCACTTAGCATGGACAGTGGCCAGAGAAGACAGGAGGAGCAACAGAAATGGCCAGCGGGGTGCAGGTGATGGAGTCCAGCTTCTGATTGCTTCTAAGTTATTTAGGTGTGGCAGGCTTTGTCAGCCAACTAGACACCCCCACATCCCAGGGCAGATGCCATCAATTAAAATTATGTATTGTCATTCATTGATATGTGTATGGGGTATACATGTGTGACACATGGCGCATGGCGTGTATTTACTTGTGAGGATTCACCATCATTATCAGGGGCTCTGCCTTGCAGGCGCGCACTGCAGGCAGGAGGCCAGGGGGGCCAGCCTCCCTTAGGGAGTTGTCTGAGCCCAGCTCCTAGGCCGGTTGACATGCCTCTTAAAAGATATTTTCTGGAGACAATAGAGATTCTTGTTATTTTTTTTAAGTTAAGTGTTATCCTCACCACAGATGGGCCACAGTAGCAGGGAAGGTGACAAGCACAGGACTAGCCATGCTCTTGAGGTAGGGTGCACAAAGGCAGAGAGCACCACTGACTTCAAAAAGCAAAGCTTCATCTTGCTCTTATGCTGGTTTCCTTTTCCTTGAGAAATGCAAAAGGACGTTTTTGACCTCTGTCTTTGAAAGGCCCTGGTGTCCTTAATGGCAGGCACCAGGTGCAGCTCCTAAACCAGGTGCAGGAGCAAGTCTGCAGCCCCAGGGCGCGGGAAGTGCTCAGGAGGAGTGCTGGGTGCACACCTCTGCTCCTGCCTGCTTGGACTTGTTCATCAGTTTGAACCAGGAAGCCCTTGGCTTGCTCAAGTCCAAACCGGCATGGATGACCTCAGGTAAACAACCCGAGCTGCACTTTTCTAAGGAAACTGAAGAATCTCAGACCATGTCTCTGTTAGTCTCAAACAGAGAATGGAGAAGTATGTTTTTGTTCTGTTAAAGAAATGTGACTTAATCCTGTAGTGAGGAATGTGGGTGAATGTCTGTACTCTACAGACTGGAAAAGCCACACAGAGATCTGGGACATTAAGCCAGAAGATAATTTTGTGTTCATTTTGATACTAGACACGAGTTCCTTTGTTTTATAGAAATAGTTATTTTATAAACTATGGTAAAGAATGTAAGACAAATCTGATTTTAGCTTTCAAAACCAAAGTTGTCTTCACGGGACAGACCTTTGCTTTTGACTTTGTTGTAAATATTTTTTTTGTAAAATAAAGCACAAAGGCAGAAAACTTTGTAAGTCAAATGCCAGGCAAACACTGTTAAGAGATAGAACTTTGTTGGTCACCCCAGAAGTCCCTTCCACACGCTGGTACCAATCACAGCTGTCTCCAGTCCCATATGCACCCCCATCCTGACTCTTGTGTTAATAACTTTCTTGTGCTTTTTATTTTTCTCATCCAAATGTGCATCCATGTATATATTATCATCTTAAATTTAAATTTTTTGTTTTGTTTTTGAGACAGCCTCACTGTGCCAGCCTGGCCCTAGGACTGAGTGCTGTGGCATTTCACTCACCTCAAACCCCTGGGTTCAAGTGATCCTCCTGCCTCAGCCTCCTGAGTAGCTGGGACTACAGGTGCCTGCCACAATGCACAGCTAATTTTTCTACTTTTAGTAGAGATAGGATCTTGCTTTGCTTAGGTTGGTCTCGGACTCGTGAGCTCAGGTAATCCACCCACCTCGGCCTCCCAGAGTGCTGGGTTACAGGTGTGAGCCTCCGTAGCCGGCCAAGGCCCATTTAGAAAAACAGTTTGCTCTCTCCACATGGGCAGAGCCCACCCCCATATCTTCCTCAGGCCCCTCCCCTGTGCCCTCGCTTTGTCTTGGTTCTGCATGTGGTGACAGGTATGACGCTCACCTCAGTTGTACTGAGGACTCTTAGACCCACTCTCTGTTGGATTCCTCAGGAGGAGCTTGTGGCAGCACTGTGTCTTAGGCTTTTGCATATTAATAATAGTTGGTGTTCATATTTGAAAGCCAGTTTTGCCGGATATAAAATCTGTGCCTTCCTTGGAATGTCTCTACTTTCTTCTGGCATGAAACACTGAGGTTCAAAAGCATGAAGATTGTCTAACTTTCTTTCTCTCGTAAGGTCCATGCTCTCTTCTTTTTTTTTTTCCAGTTTTTGGCTGGAGCCGGGTTTGAACCCACCACTCACCACCTCCAGTATATGGGGCCAGTGCCCTACTCCTTTGAGCCACAGGTGCTACCTCCATACTCTTTTTAATAGATACCCCAAATCTGTACACACACACACACACACACACACGTATTTTTTGTAGACGGGATCTCACTTTGCTGCCCAGGCTGGTCTGGAACTCCTGACCTCAAGTGATAGCTCCTGTCTCTGCCTCTCAATGTGCTGAGACATTCAAAAGTGAACCACTGCACCCTGCCTTGCTTTTATTTTTTAAACTCAGTAATCCTGCTAGCCTTTGTCTTGATGTTGGTCCTTTTAAGCTGATAATCTCAGATGTGAAGTATGCTTTTTCAATGTGAAGTTCCACATCTTTATTTCAGAGAATTTTTCTTAAAATATGTTTTTAATATTTTTCTTCCTTTGATTGATTAACATCTTAAGAGACTACTATTATCTACATGTTTAATCTTCTTTGCCTATCTTTAATACTTAGTGCTTTTTCTCAAATCTTTTTTATATTTTTTATTTAAAATTGTTTTCTTTTTGAGAAAAGCTGCCATGTCTTTTCAGGCATTCTTTTTTGTTGATTTACCCTCGTGTCCCTTCTAATTTAGTCTTCAATTTTAATATAAACTTCCCTTCAACTTCTAATTCTTTCATTACTTCCGTTATCTCATTGTTAGAATTTTCCTAAACGTTACTTACCTCACATTGTGTTGTTTTAGCTTATTTTGAAATCGTGGGCTGATTTTGATCTGGGCTGATTTTGATCTGGTCTGCGGCCACGTGTTCCTGGCATGCTTTGATTGCCTATAGGGATGTTTATTCTGGCCCCCAAGCTCCTTTTCTCACAACCCTTTGATATGGGATTTGACCTTGATACTTGTCTGTTTTCATTTTTAAGTGAGATGAGTTCTCCTAAACTTTCCAGTTAGGTGGTGGTCAGGAAAACTGTTCTCGCTCCAGACAGTTCCCTCATCCGTTGTTTTTGTGTACTGTTGAAAACAATATGGCAGCCGACTTTCTGAACTTTCCTGGACCCAGTCCCCCTTCCCACGTGGTCTGACCCTTCTCTTCTCTTTGCCTCTATCATTTCTGTTTTTATTATCAATTTTGATTCCATTCCCTGAAGTTTCTCTGCTGTGTGGGATCTGTGCAAATCCGTGCATGGGAGAGCTCTAGAAGGGCAGTTTTCAGAGTTTGTACGGCTAGGTTGCACCATAACCTCTGACTCTCCTTCTGCAGGTTCCTGCAGCCACCACCTATTGGAGGGGATAAGTCCCTCTTATTTCAACTGCTGCTCTCAGAAATCCCCTTGACCTTTCTTTTTCAATGGCTTTTAATTATGGTGAGGCTTTCCATAATTGCATTTTGGTTAGAGGAAGCAGCGGTCAGAAACGTTATCACTGTCATTTGCATAGTGGGTAGAGGGACAAAGAAAATATTTTAGATGTTCAAGCATAAGTTAAGAGTATTTGGCAACTGAGCTTTCCCTAAAAATGAATGATTTATAATACAGTTGAATGAATATCCATATGCTGGCTGAATTCTCTGTAATTATATCATAAGCTGAAAGGAGTGATACGTGTTTGTTTTAGTATCACGTCGTCATTTGGAAAATTTTGCCTTGATTGTAATTTAGGTACGATTAATAATTTTTTTAGTTTTCATTAATTTTAATAACAAATATTTAATGCTATGGTATTTATTAAGTAAAAAGATATCTTAAATCTTGGATAGATTTGTTCGTCTCTGTATTGAAATGGAACTGAATTGAAAGATTATCTTAACTATCACTCTACTTTTTTGGGGACAGATTTAAGTTTAAAAATTAATTCTGAAAATGAACTGAAATTTCATATTTTGTGACAGGTGGGAAAAGTCAAGCTATGAATCATTTATATTGTACAGTGAATGCAAAAATTACAGAAAAAAGAATTATCTTTTCGTAGATTGTTATTTTTATTCTTGGGGTTGAATTCTGTGGTGGAATGTGGTGAAGTCATGGGCCTAGAACCTGAACAGAGGTCATTGGCAAATTACTCCCTCTGGGTATTAAAAAGAATCAAGTATCAGATAATTGGCCATTTCTAGAGCAATTAGCTGATTGTACAAGTGTGGCCCCAGCAATCTGAGGATTCCCACCAATTGACCTCCCTCACACCTGCAGATGTCTCCCAGCCCCTGACAGCTCCAATGTGGGGCCCTGGTTTTCCTCTCCTCCCCTCTGCTTGGAAGCTTTCTCTGGCACCCTGACGCTTGCCTAGGTGCACATGGGCACAATTTGGGAGTGGAGTAGAGAGTAAATGCCTCTGGGGATGAACTTCAACCAATGGGGAAGGGCATCAGAGGCTAAGTGCTATACTGGACATGCTCCCTGGGCTGCCTCTGATGGCCCTGCATGAGGACCACAGGTGTATCCTGGTCATTAAAGAATCTTCATAGGCTTCTCTCCCTTCCTTGGCTTGTTTTCCCTACTTTTTCCTTGGGCTTGCTGGAATCACCTCCCAAAACCTATGTACACTCAAGTCTCTGTTGCTTTGGGGACCTTCAAACCTATAAGACCACCTAATCTGGGCATGGTTACCAAAGCCCTACACCTAATCTATCATGTCTAGTCCAAGGAAGGGAGATGGGTTGGAAAAGGTGCAGACAGAGAGCAAGGATCAGTCCTTCTAATCCAAGCTCCACTGAGTGGGTTAGAGCTTCCTCTCAGTGGAAATGGGGCGCTGGCTTGCAGAGTCCCCGGCTTTCTCTTTATGTCCACCCAGCCAGCAGCCCTTGCTCAACTTTGTGCTCCCAGGGCCCTTCCCTTGCCCGTGTGACTTCCCAGGCAGATTCCCCTGCATGTGGAAAGCATGCACTTATCCACAGATATGAGTGTTCCTGGCTGCTTTGCCTTTTATTTCGTAATGTAAGCAAACATGTAGGCTGTTTTGATCTGTACATCCATCTCTTGGAAATTTGGTTAACATGAATTTGACCAGGAACAGTTAACCCTAGACTCAATTTCTGCATCTGCAAAGTTGATACCTAATACCTCACACATCAGAAGCTCGGCTAGGCGATATCTAGATTGTGTCCGCCAAGAGGGTCTGTTGGCATATATGGTGGCCCCCTGGATGGTGGATAACTCTAGTCCATTTCCTTATTGCATCAGGAACTTTGAGATGCCAGTTGTCTGTAGATCCCAGCAGAGCACCAAGCCCAATAAGATGAATGGAGATTCCTCCAGAGAAGAGCCCATGCTGCCAGCCTCCTCCACCCCCCCACTGGGTGCCTCACGGATGCCCCTGCACTGCAGTATCTGTGGTGTCTCTTCAACAGTCCTGTGCTGGCCACGTGTCTCAGGACCTCAGTTACTATGTTTTTAAATATCAGAGTTTTTGAAGCTTTTGCAGTCCTTTCCTTCTTTTATCTTTACTTATAGCATAGTTGAGGAAATGTACATGGTCTGACAAAAAAATTTGCAAACCCATCCTAGAAAAAGTGCTACACACCTCATTGCTGGATAGCGCCATGGTGCTCCCTTTAGGAAGCTGTGTACTGATGCCAGTGCCTAGTCCACCCTTCAGAGCAATTTTGGAACTCTGTCTGGAATTGTCATCAGAGCTTTCTTCATATTACCCTTGATGTCCTGAGTGTCATCAAAATGTCTTCCTTTCAATATTCCTTTATCTCTAGGTAAAGAAGAAAGTCACTGGGGGCCAGATCAGGTGAATAGGAAGGGTGTTCCAATACTGTTATGTGTTTACTGTATAAAAACTCCCTCACAGACAGTGCTGTGTGAACTGGTGCATTGTCGAGATGCAAGCGGCATGAGTTGTTGGCCAGGATTTTCAGGTAAGATTTTTCTGTTTCTCAGGCAGTGCCTGTGGCTCAGTGGGCAGGGCACCAGCCCCATATACAGATGGTGGTGGGTTCAAACCCAGCCCTGGCCAAACTGCAACAAAAAAAATAGCCAGGCGTTGTGGCAAGTGCCTGTCGTCCCAGCTACTCGGGAGGCTGAGGCAAGAGAATCTCCTAAACCCAGGAGCTGTGATGTCATAGCACTCTACCAGGGTGATAAAGTGAGACTCTGTCTCTAAAAAAAGAAAAAAGATTTTTCTGTTTCTCTATCAATGGTTACTTGGTCTGCTATGCTTCTCACAGTCATTCAATGATTTTGACTCACAATTTAGTGAGTGTCTGCAATGTTTTCATCAGTTCTGGTCGTTACTGGCTGCCCTGACCTGTTTTCATCAGTGACACTTTCTCTCCCCTCAAAAAAAAAAATGTTTAATCCACCTGTACACTGCCATTTTCTCCATGGCATTATCCCCTTAAACTTGGACTAACGTGTCTCTGATTTCACGTCCTTTCTTGTCAAGTTTAACAAGAAATTTAATGTTTGTTTGTTGCTCTAATTAAAGCTCCAATATTCTTGTGATGGCACATAAAAAACACAGAACAACAATGATGAATACCACTCAGTAAGACCCACCACACGTTGACATGAACACGGATGTGAGACACTGATACACCAAGGTTATTATACCTCACGGGGCTGTTTGTACAGTGCTGCCAATGTAAACACATGGTGGCAAGTTCACAAACTTAATTATCTGGTCTCGTATCTATGTCAAGAATTTTGTCTTCCTTATGCAAACTCTGGAATGGCCATCAGAGATCCTTATGGAGTTAAAGGCTCCATGTTTGGCATCATAAAGGAAATTTCTCCTCTCGATTCTGTGTACACCTCCACGGTGGCCCTAAGACCACCTCTCCCTTCCCTCTAATGCCATGCCAGGCTTACACACCAACCTCTTGCCCATTGTTCTTCTTGGCCCAGATGACAGGAGCTGGCACTTGCAAAGAAGCTTTAGATGATAACTGGAACACATGCCTTACCTCATCCATTCATTCAACATTCATTCATTTAGCATTTGCTGAATGACTGCTGTGTGCCAGAAACCACCTGCCCCAAGAAGCTCACAGTCAGCTTGGCAGGTGGCCTGGAGCAAAATCTGATGTCCTGGAAGCCTCGCCAGAGGCGATGACATTGCACTTCATGAGCAGAAGTAAGCTGGGGAGGGCAGATGGGGAAGGAGAAGAGAGAACAGGAAAAAAGCTGAGCAGACACAAAGCAGCCTGTTGGCTGGAATAGCTTGAACATGGGATGAGAAGGAAGGGGAAGGTGAGAAGGGTGCAAGTGAGAGTCACCTGGCAAGAGTGAGGAGGGCCTGACCCAGGACAGCCAAGTAGGATGGGGGATGCTGGAACAGGTGGGAGGAGAGGTTCTTCCCCATAGGGCTCTGGGCAATGAATTACCTTGTCCCCCAGCCACTCAGGGGTGGCCATATGCTCTAGCAAGACTTCATCATAATCCATCCTTGACTCACAAAATCCTCATGTGGAATAGAATGAGAGGGAGAAGTTGATCATTAATATTAATATTTCGTGTAACACGAATATTTCCTTCTTCATCAGGCTTTAAGCCAATGTGTATTACAAAATAAACAACTTTAAAGTCTGAATTGTAAGAAGAAGGTCTATAGACTATAGCTGCAGGTTACATGGGGTCTGAGAGTGTCACCTGACACCAGAGGGCAAAACCTGTCTCTAGCCAGGAAGGCCCTAGATATTTCCATTTTGTAGGCCCGGTCTTTCTGATTATTGCTGTGCTCTTTGCATACACAGTTTACCCATTTGAACAACAGCAGCATTATGTTTTTAACAACTTTGCACAACTCAGGGCCCTCTGACTTCTGAAAAAAAAATTTTTTTTTGAGACAGAGTCTTGGGTAGAGTGCCATGACCTCAGTCTACCTCACAGCAAACTCAAACTCTTGGTCTTAAGTGATCCTCTTGCTTCAACCTCCCAAGTACCTGAGACTACAGGAACTCACTATAAAACCTGGCTAGTTTTTCTATTTTTCATAGAGACAGGGCCTTGCTCTTGCTTGGGCTGGTCTCCTGAGCTCAAGCAATCCACCCACTTCGATTTCAGAATTGTTGTCTTGTTCACAAACTCTTCATGTATTGCATTTCTTTAATGTCTATATTTAAGACAGTGTCATACTTTCACCCTGGGTAGAGGAGTGCCATAGCGTCACAGCTCACAGCAACCTCAACTCTTTTCTTTTTTTTGGAGACAGAGTCTCACGATGTTGCCCCGGGTAGAGTGCCATGGCATCACAACTCACAGCAACCTCAAACTCTTGGGCTTAAGCAATTCTCTTGCCTCAGCCTCCCAAGTAGCTGGGAGAATAGCTGCCACAATGCCCAGCTATTTTTTGTTGCAGTTGTCATTGTTGTTTAGCAGGCCTGGGCTGAGTTCAAACTCACCAGCCTCAGTGTATGTGGCTGGCACTGTAACCACTGTGCTGCTGGTGCCAAGACAGCAACCTCAAACTCTTGGGCTTAAGCGATCTTCTTGCCTCAGCCTTCCGAGTAGCTGGGATTACAGGTGCTCACCACAAGGCCCGACTATCAAATTGGTTTTCTTATTGAAATATAAGCCTGACATATAATTATAGAGAAATGGTCAAAATCCAAATCCTGGTGAAAGAAAACTGAAGCAGTTTATCAATAGGCACAACTAGGAAGCTCTTCCTTGCTATGTGGCACGTGGTGGCCAGCTCCCAGAGTGAAGGGTCAAGGGAGAAAGAAACATTTCTCAGAAGTCTGAGTCTGAGGGTCTCTGTCATCCCTAGTGTCACTGGTTGATGCTGCAACGTGGAATGTTCTACTTGCAATGATGAGACTGATTGAGAGGAGGAACTGGCAAGAACTGTCCTTGACTGGACTGCTGGGCATGACTTTCATCTTACTCATCTTTGGGGAGAGAAGAATCCTAATCTTACTGTTCTTATCGGCAGGTTGGCTCTCAGAAAACTCTTGGGGGTGCCCAGTTTTGAAAGAGACTGCAGGGCCTAAATCCCCTTTATTTGGTATCAAGATGGAGTGCAATGGCCTCACTGTAGCTCACTGCAGCCTCCAACTCCTGGGCTCCAGTGATCTTCCCACCTCAGCCTGCTGAGTAGCTGAGACTACAGGCTTGAGTCACAGGGCCTGGCTGAGTGTTCTTTCTTAATTCACTCTATGTTCAGTGCCTCAAGCACTGGCAAAGATAAACACTAAACAAACAATAAACAAGAATGCAAATGAGATGGCATTAAGGGCTCTTCAGAGAATTAAAATAAGAGTGGTAATAGAGAGTGCAGATTGGGAGAGGACATTTAGGATAAGGGGTGGGGAGTCAATGTCAAGGAAAGGCCCTGGGGAAGGGATAGGATGGAAATAGACTAGGGGATGGAAAGGGGTGAACACAGTGAGTGAAGAAGTGGGTAGGGACAGAGGATCCTGAGGGCAGTGATCAGGGTTGGGATTTATTCTAAATATGGTGGCAAGTCTTGGATTTTAGGCTGAGAGTAGCATATTCAATGCATATGTTTTATTGTTTAAAGAGTTCCTCCAACTTCGCTTTTGAGATTAGACTGAAGGACCAAGCACCAGGCAGAAAGGCCCTCCAGGTTGGAGCTCTCCTGAGAGCAGGGCAGCGTGGCCGTGCTGCTGCGGGGATACAGCAGGACTCGGTAGGAGACTGCAGGTGGGAATGAGGCCACGAAGTGGCTCCAAAGGCCTCCTAGGTGTGTGTTTGGTTTGAAAAGCTGGTGGCTGGTGGTGGAGGTCGCTGGATGAGGAAGGCACAGGCTTCAGGGCAGGGAGGGAGTCCAACCAGAGGCACTTAGATCCTGAGATAGGATGCAGTTATCCGGGAGGAACTTGTGGAAAGAAAGGTGGCCCAGAGCTGAATCGGGTTCCTCTGAAGCCCTAAAAAGACGGAGGAGGGGCCGTAGGAGTCAGGGGAGGAAGGTGTATCTGCAGGACGGCGTGTCCACTGGGGAAGGTCGCTGGGAAGGAGAGAGGAGCATGCAGGGGACCCTTGAACTGGCAATGTGGAGCTCAAGTATGACCTTGACAGCAGTGATCTTATTGGGCTGGTGAGGCTGGGGACTTATTTGGAGGGGGCCAAAGATGAAGACAGTGAACACAGAAGCTTGCCTCAGTGCAGGTGTGAGAGATGAGAAAAAACTGATGAAGCAGGAGGTGGGGGGGGAATACAGGAGCTCAGCCCTTGAGTTAATCAGTTTGGGGCCAGAGCACCAGGGTCCCTCACTTAACTGGGAGTATGCTCATGAACATGGGGGTTCCTATATGCCAGGAGCAGGGTTCTTTCCCATGAGAGCAGGAGGGGGTGTTTGCTTGGGCTAGACAAGCCTCGGTCCCTGGCACTGGTGCTCCGGTGTAGCCAGTAGTGGTGGGCAACTGCCTGCACTGACCCTCCATTGGAATTAGTCTGGTTCTGCTGGAAGGTCTTGCCAGAGAGAGGTTAACATCGGATTGTGCCCAGATCCTGGGGATTGCTCTGTATACCTCTGACCATGACACTCCACTCCCAGCAATGGCCCCCAAAGAGGATTATCTACTGGGATCCCAGGTCAAAGGCATTCCTGTGTCAGCAGGGCTCTGAGTTCCTTGGGACTGATGTGGGCCCCTCTTTCCAAATCTCCCTGATTTTTTCCTGAACCCATTTGCCTTTACCAGGTTTCAGCTTCCTTGCTGTATTCTAAAGAACTCTGCTCTTCCCGGCCCACTCGCCTGAGTCTTGCCCATGACTCATGCCGCCCCCTGCTTGGGTCTGGTTTTGTCTTGGTTACATGTGCAAATCCTGTAACCCATAAAGCCGGATGACTCAGCAGCTTCCCCCAGGAACTGAAAGAGTTAAGATGAGCTTTCTTTTGGAACAGCATGCTGTTCTGAAGTACTAATGGAGTGCCTTCCCCTGGCTATGCTGGCAAAGGGGCCTAGGACAGGTGAGGGCTTCGCTCTGCTGCTGTGAGTGGTGGGGTGTTGGGCCAGTGGCATCACCTGTCTCACACAGGGCAGGGCCCCTGCGTGTGGTTGCACAGGCTGTGATCTGCACACCCTAGTAGGTGCTAGGTGCTCTTCACATAGAAGTCCTGTGGGTTGTGCTGCACTCCACATGGACAACCCCCACGCAGCAGCCCTCAGGTCTGTTTCTGTCTCTGCAGCAGAATCATTAGGGAAATTCTGCATGTAGGCCTCCTTCTCTGACACTTGGCACAGGGCAATTCCCTGTGACCAAACCCTGAGAGGTGTAGGATTGGTCATTGTCCTTAGTCAGGCTATGTTCTAGTCTAAGAGGCAAGACAACCCCTTAAAAACCCAGCTGGGGAGCTGTCTGACTCCTGGGCAGTCACCGTGGCACCTGTTATGTCTGCCCACTTCCCCCCTGCAGTATCCAGATGGGCTTCCCCAGCCCCCTGAGGGATTCTGCTTGCCAGAGAGCCTGCTTTGCCCCTTGTGTGGCAGGTCAGAAATGCCGGGGAATTAAAGTCCTCTCGGCATAGGCTTGGCTTGTGACTGGGGGACTGATGGGAGTTGGTGCTTAAATGCACAACTCTGGTCCTGGCGGGATAACCCAAGGAGGGTGTCCCACACTGGCCCCCGGGCTTCCCGGCGGGATCCCACCTGGTAGAAGGATAATAGCGTGCCCTTCGCCCTCCTCTTCTCCTTCCCCGTCTCACTTCTCTCTGCTATGGCACACCTGGAGCCTCCCAAACAGCATCTTGCATTCCAATTCTAGCCTCTGGGTTGGTGCTGGCACACCCCGGCCAGGATGCAGCCCTCCCTGAGCCCCTGCAGCCCTGGTGCTTTCACATCATGGTGCTTCTTGAAGTCCTGTGCAGACTTAGTGTTCTGTTTGCCTCCCCTGAAACTGAGCACCTCGAGGGCTGAGCCCAGGCCTTATTTGACATTAAAGCCCTGGTGCCCAGCACAGCACCTGGCCACCAGTGGGATCCCACAGAATGTGTGCTGGGTGTTAAATGTAGTGTGGGGCTCATCTCCAGGGCCAAAATAATCTGAGTATATTTTCCCAGTATCCACCTTATGATGCGTTTGGTCATTTTCACTGCAAGTTCTATTGAAATATTATCGAAAATTAAACCTATATTTTCATGTGGGTCTCAGATCCTGAGAAGGGGCAGGTTGAAGATTCTTGCCAAGGGACTATCTTCTCTCTTTCTCAAAGGTTATGGATGTCTCAATTACGAGATCGGAATGCCCTCTGCGAGTTGCTCTGGAGCATGCAGGAGTGGACCTAGGGGAACAGTTTGCCTTTTCTGGTGGCAGCAGTGTTACTCAGACACCCCGGGTGCTGTCGACTCAGTCGCACTGTGGGCCTGTCATCTGGGGTAGGGGAGAGAGCAGCTTCCCCTCTGCACCCTTTATCTTGGTGCCACGAGTGCTTGTGCCTAGATAGTATTTTAATTCTGGCTTCTGACCATCAGCCTGTCGGTGATGACTATAGTTGGAGCTCACCCCTGGTGATGACTAGCACATGTGTCCATAGTGCCCCCGGAAACAGGGTTGCAGCTCCAGTCTTGATTTATGATGGTTTCCATCCAGCCTCCTCACATGAGTCCTCATCTTGAGGTGAGTAGGAGGTATACCAATTATTTACTTTGGTCTGCTCCACTGAGACCCTGGACAATTTTAATATGGTCCATTCCTGAGGATACAGCTTCTAATTACAACCCTCACATAAAGATGTCTTATGACTGGGGGCCTTCTCTATAGAACACACCTGTCATGATCCCAGCTCAATCTGCTGCCCAGTCTCACCACTTGACATCACCCGGGTCCTTGAGCAGCTCACCTGACCTCTCTGTGCATTCATTTCTTTCCTGGGAAAGCAAAGACCATGGAACATACTGTGCAGAGTCACTGGAGCATTAAATGAGATAGTCCACGTGTCATGTGACTATAGTTTCAGCTACTTGGGAGGCTGAGGCAGGAGGATTGCTTGAGCTCAAGAGTTCCAGTTCAACCTGGACAACAGGGCAAGACCTTGTCTCTAAAAAATAAAAAAAGTGGAGTTGCATAAGTGTCCAACCAATGTAAGTTAGTAAAGTCTAATTTCTCTCTGGAGGTTTCCCATAAATCCTGCTAGACCTTGTGGGTAACATTAGCTCCAACATTCTCATTTACATTTAACTCCAACCACATCTCTTCACCAGTTCCTCGAATACCTCTAGGTTATTTCTCTCCTTTCTTTGGGACACCAGCTACTTTCTCTCCACAAGCCAAGTCCAGGCCAGCTGGTTGACCTTGGGGCTGAGAAGGAGGTAGCGTGGGACTGGGAGCTGCAAGCAGGTGCGGGGACTTGGGCTGAGACTCTGCCCTCCTCAACACGAGGACCCCAGCATGAGCACTGGGAGCATTAGTGGCTCAGGGAGAGGAGAGGCACAGGGATAGGGCCTGGCCTCAGAACCTCCCAGCCTCCTCTGTCCTCCTGCCCTTTGAGGCCGTGCCTGCTCCTGCTTCCCAAACCAGCCCTGTAATTAAAACCTGCCATCCTGTCTTCTGTCCACCTGTCACCATGAGGCACCCCCTGAGCTTCTTAGATGGACACTTTCAACCCCGTGGCTGACATCCCCGATGCCCTGGGCAGGTGCTAACCCGACATTTATGGGCTTGTGGATTGCAGATCCTGATAAGGGGAGGAAGCCGAGGGAGGTGGAGGAGGACCGATGCAAGGCTGGGCAGGGTCGGCTCCCGTTAATGTCTCTGTAAATCACCGGATTGCTTCGGGATGCTCAATATTTTTGTATTTATCTCCATGTCTCAAGGGGAAAATGTTCAAGCTGTCAAGCCAATTCTTTATAAATGACTTGCCAATTGTCAAGGAGTCAGGTGGAGTTTCCCCAGGGCTGTGATCATACCAACCAGCAGGGGAAGACCTGATGCCTCCTGGTGACAACCTCAGAGTCCTCACAGCTGAACAAAGCTGGGTGGAGCCAGGACTGTGAGCACAGAGGCCAGTAAGAGTCAGGCTGTGCTCCCCCAGGTGGCCTGCCATTTGCTGAAGAAGGAAGCACCCGAAACGGCAGTTAACTGGTGACCAGGGTCAGCACGTGCAAAGGGCTGCTGTTGGACAGTTAGACATGGGAGGGGGGTGGCTCACTCCCCATGGGGTCTCAAGAGCCTTTGCAGAGGATAGGGTTTTTTTTTTTTAAGTTTAAAAAATTGTGGTAAAATACAGGGTGGCCAAAAAGTTCGTGGGCTATTTTAAATTGCATGTGAACTTTATGGCCACCCTTACCGGTAACTTTTTTTTTTTGTGGTTTTTAGCCAGGGCTGGGTTTGAACCTGCCACCTCCGGCATATGGGACTGGCACCCTACTCCTTGAGCCACAGGCACCACCCTCCGGTAACTATTTTTAAGTGCACAATTCAGTAGCCTTAAGTCCACACTGGTGTGAAGTTGAGCTCCAGGACTTTTTCATCTTGCAAAACTACAACTCTATGCCCATTAGACAGCACTTCCCCTTCCTTGCCCTGGCAAACCACCATTCCTCCTTGCTTTGTGAATTCAATGACTTCAGCGACCCCTATCCCTGGAGTCACATAGCATCTGTCCTCTTGTGACTGGCTTATCTCACTTTGGTGGTGTCTTCAAGGCTCATGCATGCTGTGCTGTGCTGTGCGTCAGGATTTCCTCCCTCCCTAAGGCTGAATAATGTGAATATATCACGTTTTACTCATTCATTCATCTGTCAATGGACGCTTGGGATCCTTCTACCTCTTGGCTATTGTGGCTAGTGCTATGAACATGGGTGCAAAAATGTTTTTTTTTTAAAAGATGAATCTTAAAGAAGTAGGGTTTCACTGGCAGGGCAGAAGGAAGTAGGGTCTAGGGCACGTGTACAGTGTGTGCCAAGGCCCTGGGTCGTGATGACTTGGTGGGCTTGTGTATGCCATGGGGTTCTGTGTTGCTGAGGTTGAGGCAGGTGGGATGGAGTAGAGGGTGGTGAGACTGGGCAGCAGATTGAGCTGGGATCATGACAGGCGTGTTCTATAGAGAAGGCCTCAGCCATAAGACGTCTTTATGTGAGGGTTGTAATTAGAAGCTGTATCCTCGGGAATGAACCATATTAAAATTGTCCAGGGTCTCAGTGGAGCAGACCAAAGTAAACAATTGGTATACCTTCTACTCACCAGTCACAGGGGCCCGGCCAAGTATGCTGTCTATTCAGCTGCTTATTAAGCTTGGTCTGAATCCAAACTATGATTCAACATCAAATTCTACTATTTTGCCAGCAAAACTTTGCCATAGCTGCTCAGAATAAACATGCCTCTCACAGCCTTAAGAATTCCCGAAAATGGAGGCTGAGCCCAGTTCTAATAGCTCTGTCATCTTGGATAAGTTGCTTACCCCTTCCGAATCTCATTTGTTACATGAGTGATACAGATTGCTTTAAAGAATCCTTAAAGCTCCCCCAAAGTCTACGCACTTATAAATTCTATCACTGTTAGAGGTAAGTATGCTGCCACTCTCCCCTGTTACTCTACAGGAGTATAATTCTACAAATCGCTGGCCTTGGACAAATTGCTTAACCTCTCTCTGTGCCTTGGTCAGAATCATCATCTGGAACAAGGGTTGTTAGAAATAATACCTCCCCATTTATTTCCTGCAGGTTGCCGTATGTATCCAGAAAGAGCTCAGGCAAGGAGGTGCTCTGAGTAAGATGTTACTGTCCCTTCACACTCTACTGCCTGAGGGAATCTTCTCCACCTCTCGAATATCTACACTCAGTACTTACAATCTTCCAGACCTCTTTTCTCCAAAGTCCTGATCTCCTCGGGCCCTAACGTCTTTGCTTATCCCGTTCCCTTCTTGGGGAATGCCCTCCCTCCGAGTGGGCACCGCAAGTCCTTTGCATTCTGCAAAGCCCCCTCTAAGGTCCCACTTCTACCCCAGGTGACCTCCATCACTTCTGCTCACTGGGGAGAAAAATTTCTCCCTCCTTTTAGAGAGATCCACTCATGACTTGGCACCCTCCTCCCTCCAAAATATTAATGGGTAAATTTTCAGACACGTGTGTTCACGTTTTTTAGGTGAGACATCTATGGCCTTCGTCAGGTTCACAAAGTACCTGCAGCCAGAAATCAATGTTAAGGTCTATTGGATTATAAGATGAAATGCAAATACTGAAATCAGGAAAAACTAAGGAAATACAGGCAGCATTTATCTAATCTCCATGGAGAGGAGCTCTAAGTATAATAGAAAAGGATAAAAACAGAAAGAAAAATGTAAGAAATCTGGACTTGCAAAAAGAAAAAATTGAAATGATTGTATATTCAAAAATAGCCAAGTCGACACCAAAAATGGATAGAATAAGGTAATTTTTTTGGTATTGCCTTAGTTTTCGATTGCTGGTATAAAAAATTAACACAAATCTAGTGACTTAAAATGATGAAAAATTATTATTTTACAGTTTTGGAAGACAGAAGTCCAAAATGGGTCTCACCGGGCCAAAATGTAAGTGTTGGGGGGCTGTGTTCCCTCGAGAGGGGGAGAATCTGCTTCCTTGCCTTTTCCAGTTTTCCATTTCCAGAAGCTACCTGCATATCTTGGCTCTTGCCCCCTCCCCCAACATTCTCAGAGCTTGCGATGGTCAGCTGAGTGTTCGCCCGGTCATGTTGTCTTGACCATGGCTCTCCTGCCTCCTTCCGCGTGTGAGGCCCTAGGAAGCCAGGTCAACACATCACAAGCAGAGTGGCACTCCCCCGGCTCCGCGGGCCGAAATTCTGCAAGTCTCTTCTAGCTTCTGCCAGCGGCCATCCATCCTGGGCAGCCCTTGGCTGTGGCAGCATCAGTCCATTTCCTGTCTCTATTATCACATGCCGTTCCCCCTCCACCTCTGATCTTCTTAGAAGGACAGCCGTCATTGGATTGAGGCCCACCCCCATGCATTTAACTAATTACATCTGCAGAGACCCTGTTTCTACGAAAGGGCAAATTCTGAGGTTCCAGTGGACATGCATTTTGGGGGGCACCATTTAACCCAGTACATTAGGTCCCCCGATAATCCAGGGCAGTATACCTGTTGTTAAAGTCAGCCGATTCGCAGCCTTGACTTAATCTACAACCTTAACTCCCCCTTGCCACATAACTTACTACTCATGTCTAGGGACAAGGATGTGGACATCTTTGGGTGGGAAAGGAGCATTATTCTGCCTAACACAGATGTAAAGGGACCTCAGAGTGATCCTATTTGGATTACCTGCCCCGAGCCACAGTTCAAGCCACAGAAGAATTTGAGGGAGTCCCTAAGAAAGACCCACATGCCCTCACACCACACTCCCAGCTACTACCAAGGCCCATCTGCCTTACCCTACAAAGTGCCCTCAAACTGATCTGTAATTAGCACATTTCTTTGCCCTGCAGCCCCCCAGCGACTTCAGTGTCCACTCAAATGACCTTCTGGCCCCTTGGCCTCCCGCTGCATTGCCTTCTGCATCCGGTTGTCTTTCCTTCTTTTCACCTCATCTGCACTCTCCCATGTTCTGTTTCCAAAGTATAATAGAATCATTTGCTGAGCTTTTTTTTTTTTTGGATGCAGAGTCTCACTCTGTCACCCTGGTAGAGTGCCAGGGCATCAGTCTAGCTCACAGCAACCTCACGCTTCTGGATTTAAGCAGTCCTCTTGCCTCAGCCTCCTGAATAGCTGGGACTGCAGGCACCTGCCACTATGCTCTGCTAATTTTTTATATTTTTAGTAGAGATGGGGTCTTGCTCTTGCTCAGGCTGGTCTCAAACTCCTAAATTCAAGGGATTTTCCTGCCTCTGCTCTGAGAGTGCTGGGATTACAAGTGTGAGCTGCTACACCTGGACTTTTTCTTTTTCTTTCTTTTTTTTTTAGAGACAGGGTCTTGCTACATTGTCCAGGCTGGAGTTTAGTGAGTGGCTATTTACAAACGCCCTGATGGTGGGCTGAAGCCTTGGACTTCTGGGCTTAAGCATCACCACACCTGGCTTGGAGGGCTTTGAAATATACTGATGCCCAGAAAGAGACTCTGATCTGCATAATCTGGGGAGGGTCCCAACATCAATACTGTCAAAACTCTTGGGCTTCTTCTAATGCACAGCCAGGGCTCTGAGCCACTACCTGGCTCAGTCACTGAAGTGCTCTTAAATCTGACTTCAGTCTTGGACTGGAACCACCTATTTTCCAGCTGGCTTCCCGCAACACTCCAGTACCCCACCAGGACCAGCAGCACACTCAATCTTCTAAGTGTTCATTGTTTGCCCACGAAGTCCTTTAATCTCTGTCACATGCCTGAGGTCCAGAGACCACGGTCCTGATCTTGCACCTGCTATTGCGGGGGTGGGTTTTGAGCACAGAAGTGACATGATCTGATTTAAAAGTTAAAGATCCTTCTGGCCTCTGCATGGAAAACAGACTGAAGGTCTAGAAGCCAGGAGGTCAGGAATAATGGGAACCTGGAGGTGCCTGCAGCAACCCCGAGGGAATGCTGGGAGGTGTGCGCAGTGGCAGAGGGGTGGGCTGGGATGTGTGTTACAGGCAGCACCTCAGGACTTGCTGGTGGAGTCAGATGAATTCACGCCTTTTACCTGAATACCCATCGGCATGCTATGTCCTTTATTGAACAGTAGACTGCGCAGGTGGATTTAGAGGGACCTTCCCCTCACTTTGAGTATGTCAACTCAGAGAGCCTTGTTAGAATCCAAGGGTAGGGCCAGGCGTGGTGGCTCATGCCTGTCATCTTAGCACTCTGGGAGGCTGAGGCAGGTGGATCACCTGAGCTCAGAGAGACTTTGTCTCTCAAAACAGCCAGGCCATTGTGTTGGGCGCCTGTAGTCCCAGCTACTTGAGAGGCTGAAGGAAGAGAATCACTTCAACCCAAGAGTTTGAGGTTGCTGTGAGCTATGAAGGTACAGCACTCTACCAATGGCAGCAAAGTGAGACTCTGTCTCAAATGAACAAACAAAAACGAAAAAGAAAAGAATCAAGGGTGATAGGCTCACTTATAGTCCTGACTCAAGTATAATGAAAGTGAACCATGTAACCAAAAACATTTGTACCCTGCAGTATTTTGAAATTAATACAAAAAATCCAAGGGCAGGTGTCAAATGGGTGATTATATTGCTGAGCCCAGGAGTTCAGAGGAGAGGGTGGGACTGGAAATACACTCGGGTGTGCTCCATAAATACTTCATGCCCTTGAAGCCAGTGAGGCCAGCTGGGGTGTCCTGCAAATGGAGAAGTCTGTCCTGAGGTGCAGGTTCGATGGCCAAGATGAAGGGGGAGGATTTAGTGAGAGAGACTGACAAGAAACAGCCAGTGAGGAGAGCGAAGCCAGGGAGTGCTGCCATTCCCAAAGCTAAGAGCTGGGTCTGAGCAGGACCGAGACTTGCCTGTTGGCTGTTGTGCCAGGGAGATCACTGGTGACCTCAGCACTGCTGGGACAATGGTCTGGCCCTAGGGTGGGTGCAGAGGGAAAAGAATGGGGACATGGTAGGGGGCAGAATGATGGGCCCCCAACATGTTCATGTTCCAATTCCCGGCGCCTGGGAACGTGCTACCTGACGTGGCAAAAGGGACCACTGAAGACATCATTAAGGTCGAAATCTTGTGGCAGAGATGCTGTCTGGGACATCTGAATGGGCTGGATGTAATCACAAGCATCCTTAGATGAGAGGGGTGGGGTGTGTGTCAAAGTCAGAGGGGTGGGGAGGTGACCCCTGCTGGAAACTTAGACGCAATCCTGCAGAAACTGAATGGTCAGCAACTGGATTCTTCCCTACAGCCTTCAGAGAGGGCACAACCCTGCTGACACCCTGATTTACCTCGAATTAATTTGGATTTCTGGCCTCCAGAACTCTAAGATAATGAATGCTGTTTGTTTTGTTGTTTGAAGCAGCTAAGTTTGTGGTCATTTGTCACAGCAGCCACAAGACACTACATAGGAGATGCCTGGGCCTGTCTGCATGGTGTCAGGGACCACTCGGATCCAGTAAGGAGGAAAACAGGAATGATGCAAGAGGGAAAGGGAACAGCTGCAGGAGCTGCCTCCCGGAGGAGGCGGGAGGTGGGGCCCTGGCACCTGGGTGGAGGGGTTGGGCTGTGTCCAAGGAGGGAGGACCACATCACGTGTGGCTCCAGGAGAAGGTGGGTTGTGGAGTTTGTTGGTCAAAGGAAATAAGAAAGGAATAATCAGAGGGATGCCCAAAGTTTTATCTGTGAGAATGTTTCTCACAATGTTGTTTAAAACTAAAACATTGGGAATAGGCAAAATGGTAAACAAGAGGATTCTAATTGAAGAAATTATGTTGTATCTATGATAGATTACACCGCAGCCATTATAAACCACACTTTGGAAGGCCATTTAATTAAACATGAAAATGTACTACCTTGTTAAGTGAAAGTGGCTACAAAACAAATATGTACAGAATGAAACCAATTTTGCAGAAATGGTGTGTGTAAATATATGCATTTAAAAAGACTAAGGAAATATACCAAAATTTAAATAACAATTATCTTTGGGTGAGGGAATTACTGATATTTTAACATACTTTTCTTACTTGTCTGCATTTTTATATTAAATGGAAATTATTTTTGTATCATAAGGTTCCTATATATGTGGAAAAATGAAAGGAAAATTGTCAAAAAGGGAAGAATTTAGAAACTAACACTTAGCATCTAGCTAAGTGCTCCAGATGTTTATTAGTAGTATGGTTATTATTATTATTATTATTATTATTGAGATAGGGTCTCATTCTGTTGCCCCGGGTAGAGTGCGTCATAGCTCAGAGCAACCTCAAACTCTTGGGCTCGAGTGATCCTCTTGCCTCAGCCTCCAGGTAACTAAGACTACAGGCCTGAGTCACTGCACCCAGCTTCCCATGTGTACATTATTGAATGATCAAAATAAGCCTCTGAAGGAGGCATCACATTCAAAAAAATGTTAAGTAACTGCTTCAGCATTACCTGTAATGATAAAATTCAGTTTCTGTTATTCTATTGCACCACATTTCCGTGTACCTGTGCTGTGCTGACAAACTTGTAGGCCACTGATGGAAGAGAAACCATGTCCCTGCCTCTGGAGCCGGCTCTGCACTTCAGACGGGGAAGTTTCTCCTGAATGTGCCCCACTTCTTTTGCCATAAAGAGGCAAACAGGACAATCACATTATGGTAAAAACATTACAATGAAAACGCACACACACCAATGAAATGGAAGACTGTCTGAAGCCAGACCTGGTCTGGTAGGTTCCATCCTGGGGAGGAGATTCTGCCCCCGTGATTGCCCAGGTCGCTTATAGATGAATTGTGTTCTCCCAGAAGATATCCAAGTTATATAAAATAGGGTCTTTACAGATGTAATTAAGCTAAGATAAAGTCATACTGAGTTAGCGCGGGCCCCACTCTGATGACCCTTAGAAGAAGAGAGAAATTTGGCACAGAGACTCAGACACAGAGGGGAATGGAGGCAGAGACTAAAGGACAAACCAAGGGATGAGAGCATCTCCTGCAGCCACTGGCAGCTGGAAGGCAGGCGGGAGCAGCTTCTCCCTGAGTCCCCAGCAAGGAGCAACTCTGGCTGACACCTTGATTTCAGCCTTCTAGCCAGCAGGGCCGCGAGAGAGTAAATTTCTGTTGTTTTAAGCCCCCCAGTGTGCAGAAGTTTGTTAGCGGAGCCCTAGGAAACTGTTGTAATAAAGCGCCACAGAGAAAGTACTGGAGATGTTTGACAAGAGCCTGTGAGCCTGGGATTGCCTCTGAGACTCCTGCAGCAGCAAGCGGGAGTTATCAGCAATGTAACTGCGTATTCAGGTCACCTTGCCGGGTCTGCTGCCTAGAGGAATCTTTGGACAGTGCAAAGGCAGAAGCTGTGTCCCGAGCTTGGAGTTTGGAACTCGGGATGCTGGCCTTCCGACAAGGTTGCTCCTCCTGACTTTGCTGGAGGCGAGAAGGGTTGACTGAGTAGGGTGGAGGGGTGGGGACAGGGAGTCAGCGTCCTGCACTCACCATCCCGTATGATGTGCTTACCGGTGGGGCAGGAGTGCACTTGACTAAAGTGATGGTTTGGGGAACAACGTCTGCCCGTGACTCTTATAGCCAGGGCAGTCCAGGTAAATTCTGCTGGTGCATCAACATCAGTCTTTTTTTTTTTTTTTTTTTTTTTTGGCCGGGGCTGGGCTTGAACCCGCCACCTCCGGCATATGGGACCGGCGCCCTACCCGTTGAGCCACAGACGCCGCCCAACATCAGTCTTTTTAAGTGACCGTCCTGAGCTGCGCATCCAATACAAAGCCACTAGCCACACGCAGCCGATTAAATCTTCAGAAGTTTAGTTTTCAGCTGGGCATGGCGATCGTGTCTATAGTCCCAGGTGCTTGGGCAGCTGAGGCAGGAGGATCACTTGAGCTCAGGAGTGCGAGGCAAGGCTGGGTAACACGGAGAGACCCTGTCTCAAAAGAATTTTCATTTTAAATTTGAAAAGTCAGAAAATTCACTCTTTTTGGTGTGCATTTCCATGAACTTTGACAAAAACATGGTCAAATAACCACCATCACCGTCAAGACATAGGAAAATCCCATTAATCTGAAACATCTCCTTCTGTCAATTCCTAACCCCTCACAACCACTCATCTGTTCATTATCCCTACACTCTTGCCTTTTTGAATTTAAACTTAATTAAAATAAAATAAAACAAAAAATGGGCTTAGCACCTGTAGCACAGTGGTTATGGTGCCAGCTACATACACTGAAGTTGGGGGGTTCGAACCCGGCCCGGGCCTGCTAAACAACAATGACAACTCCAATAAAAAAATAGCCTGGTGTTGTGGCCGCCTATAGTCCCAACCTTGGGAGGCTGAGGTTAGAGAATCGCTAAGCCCAAGAGTTGCTGTGAGCTGTGATGCCACAGCACTCTACCGAGGGTGACGTAGTGAAACTCTGTCTCAAAAATAAATAAATAAATAAATAAGATAAAACAAAAAATTGAGTCCATCACTTGCTCTGGTCACCTCACTCATGCTCAGTAACCACATGTGGCTAATGGCTACCATTTGGACAGTGCAGATGGGAAATATTTTCATTATTCCAGAAAGTCCTCTCAGGTAGTGTTAGTGAAAGTATATTTATTTAGTGGTTCTTAAACATTTGGGGATCAAGACCCTCTTCCTTGATAAAAGCACATAATATAAACATACTTGTATAAAGAATGTCTGGTGCAAAATTTCAGATTTCATTGCTACATTTAAGCCCCTCTCAAGGAAGACTCCCACATTTGGGCGGCACCTGCAGCTCAATGGGTAGGGCGCTGGCTCCATATACTGAGGGTGGCGGGTTCAAACCCAGCCCTGGCCAAACTGCAACAAAAACAACAATAAAATAGCCGGGTGTTGCGGCCGGCGCCTGTAGTCCCAGCTACTCGGGAGGCTGAGGCAAGAGAATTGCCTAAGCCCAAGAGTTGGAGATTGCTGTGAGCTGTGATGCCACAGCGCTCTACCAAGGGCGACAAAGTGAGACTCTGTCTCTTAAAAAAAAAGACTCCCACATTTGATGTAAACTAAACTTTTGGATGTCTAAAAGCCTTTTTCCTCAAGCCTGGGGTTTTTTGCTTTCTGTCTTCAAGTTAAACAGTCAACTGAAGCATCATCTGGGAAGCGTCCCGTTTCTCTTTAAGAAGCCACACAGACGGCAATTATTCACGGAGATTGCTCTGTGCACAGCATTCCACCTTCCACCTGCCGTGCCCCGGCTCTTGATTGCAGGAAAGAGCTTTTGGAAATCATCATTATTAGTAAATATGAATCCGGAGTGTTTGGAAGACTTAATGGAAGTTTAGCTTCTCTCACATTAAATCTTCTTTGTTAAAATGCAACAGTAAAGGAGTTTTGTAATAAGCTTAGCATGTTAAAAAGGTAGCTTCTGCCCTAAAACGGTGCGCTTGGTACTTCTCGCCCAGATCGCTTTCCCTCTGGAAGCTGCTTCCTTCTACTCCACAATTTAGGTATGATAATTGTGTTTGTTTTCTTGTTGCTGTCCAGCTCACAAGCCCTGTTTGATGCTGGCTCCTGCTCAGCTCCCGAAAGACTTTTTTGGGGGAAGGCTTTCCCCGCTGCTGCGCCTCCTCTGGTCATAACACACCCCAGGCAGAATGGGAAGGCCTGGCTTCACTGGCCTTAACGGAGGCTCATTTCTAGATGCCGCAGCAGTGTGTAACAGTGTTTCACCAGAGGAAAACGATCCGGCCTTCGCAGACCTTTCTTACTAGAATGAACTGTTACACCTGAAGAGGTTATTTGGTCCACATTTTTTTCTTTTTTTTAGTTAGAGTCTTGCTCTGTCACTAGGTAGAGTGTAGAGGCATCAGCCTAGCTCACAGCAACCTCCAACTCCTGGGTTCAAGTGATCCTCCTGCCTCAGCCTCCTGAACAGTATAGCCGGGACTACAGGTACGTGCCTCCACGCACAGCTATTTTTTTTTTTTTTTTCACACAGCTATTTTTAATAGAGGCAGGGGTCTTGGTCATGCTCAGATTGGTCTGGAGCTTCTGAGCTCAGGCGATCCTCCTGCCTCAGCTTCCCAGAATGCTAGGGTTATAGGCGACAGCCACTGCACCCAGCCTGGTCCACATTTTAATGTCTTGTCTTATAACTGAACCTATTCCTCTGTAATCCAGATGTTTTGGGGGTCTCCAGGTCCCATGATATCTAGCCAACAGTAACCCATCCGAAGGCCATGGAAATCAAAACCCCTCATGTAGAATTTTGTGCGTGGCCCGTGGCTTAGCCACTCATGAGGGTGCCCTGCCTCAAAGTTCTATGTGTTCACTGCCTCTTGTGGTTGTTCCTGTCTCCTCCCTGTGGAGGAGCCCAGCTCTGCCCCCGTGCCCCTTCTCGATTCCTCACCCTTCTTCCAGATACCATGAATATAAGCCGGTTCCATGTAGCAGAACTTGTTTGCAAGTGTGCAGGCCGTGGGGGACGGCCACTTCGCACCGTGCAACAAGCTCTCTACAACCACATGCTCTCCGACACACACAAGGCAGCGCCCCACCTTCTGCCTTCTTCCCAGCTCCTCCCCCTCCTCTTCCTGGCCCTTTTCTCTCTTCTCTTGCTCTGAGAGGGGAGCAGATATTGCTGTCATTTCCAACGCCCTGTATTTTTGTGCCTTGGTTCTTGCTAGCACCTGCAGCCTTGTGACCTCATTCCCATTCCATATTAATCAGGACCTCTTGGTTGTGAAGGACAGAAACTCAACTCAAATTAGCCTAAGGGGAAAGAAAGGGGTACAATATTCTGCTTACAAAAGCAAATTGTCAGCAACAGCAGAAGGGCTGGTGGAAGGGCTGACTCCAGGGCCTGAGAGTTCTCTCAGTGCCTTCAGACTCTCAGCCCTTCCCAGGTCCTTGGATTCATATGCACACAGCTGTCTCCAGGTAAGGGGACCGTCGCTTGAGGCAGCTATGGACCCCCATCTTCACAGACTCACCTCCAGAAAAGAAACACAGATCTTTAATACCTTCAGTAGAACTTTCTGGGGAGAAAGCCTTTATTGGCTGGCCTTAGGTTACATACCCACCTCCGGACCAATCTGGGAAGACGGAGGAACAGAGTGTTAGGACTTGACCAACCCAGGCCATGTGCCCTTCCCTGTAATTAGGGAAGCAGATTCTATCCCCAGATGAAGGGAAAGGGGAGGTGGAGGAATGAGATCACAGATGGTGTGCACAGCAAGTGGTGGATCAGTGTATTTACCTGCCCTGAGACAGGTGGCTCCAGACAGGAACCTGGGACTCAGAGCTCCCGTGACATATTACAGCTGCCAGGATTCACCCTCAACAGAGGCCAGGCCGGAACCAGATCTTTGCTTGGAAGTTAACGCCTTTTCAAGTCCCCATTTCTGTCTCAAGAAAGAGTGTATAGAAGGTAGACAATAAGAATGTTTCAAAATCTGGAAATTATGTCTGCTCCTGCAAGAGGCACTTACCACAACAAATCGAGCTGGGAGGCATTTCAGAGAGATAATTTCATGCATCCTTCTTCCTGCTCAGACTGTTCCTAAAACAGTCTGGACGGACCAGTAGTTGTCATCCCGTGAATTATTTCCAAAAAGTGCTATAACCTCTTTGAGCAGTCAGCACTGAATAACCTTAAGCACCTGGAAATCCTTCTTTATTTTCCAACCTAAATCCTTTATGCAATTGAAAATAATTTTCTCTTTGTACTCAAGAAAGTGAGACCAGGGGATCAGTATCCTATACAAAATAACTTTAAAAAAACTTGCTGAAATTAGTGAACAATCATTTTCTCTCCTCTGGGGAAGATAATCCTAATTTCATCCAAATTTTTTCTCTCGGGTCATATTTTCTAACTTGTAAATTATCTGAACTTCTCTTCTCTGGAAAAGACGCAACTTCTTGGGGTTATTCAATGGGTGTTACATGTGATGGTATTAAACACTATTTAGGCAGGAAAGAATTAGCAGAGTCATGTCCAGTGCTAAATCAATCCAGTTTCATAGTGTGGGGACCCAGGAGGTGTTTTTGGGTCTATGAAGGCTGGTGGCCCCAGAGTCTATTCCTACCCAACGGACATTTCTTAAAAGGAAGAAGAAATGCCAATTCAGTGCTTATTCATTTCTGTTTTATTTGCAAAATATTTTTGTTGGTTCTAAATCATTTGCTGTAATTGAATTGTTTGTGTTGGGCCTAATATAATAGCATATTTTATGGAGTTGTTCTAGGTTATTAGCATGGGCAATTCCTGAGGAACCATTTAATGTTCTGCTGGTTAGAGTCAGAAATACATCACTTATGACAGGAATGATGTGGTACAGCCTTTTCTGAAGTGTGAATCCAAAACTGGAAAAAAAAAACCCCCAAACAAAAAAAAAACCAAAAAGAAAGCCTCCTGGTTTTAGGGGCAGCAGGGATTCCAACCCATATACCCTGGAGTCAAAGAAAGATGTGTCCAGGGGCAGGAACGAGGTTCAGAAAACACCTCCTGGCTTGCTGGTGAGATGGCAGATCCCACCAGCAGACCAGGAAGTCACGTTCTCTCCTTGGATACAGAAATCTCCTGGCAGCACCTTTGAGAGTTCCACAGGGGAATTCACAGCTTTCTGAGTCAATTAAGTGAAAGTATGACTAAATGAATTAAAGATGGTTCTGATTGTTTTCATTCTTGCCTGTGCTTTTGGGGAAATACAGGCAGACTCTGCTTCTCCCTCAAGGTAAATGTTCACGAGTAACTCCTTTTAGCTGTGTGTGGTAGGCAAGATGCAAACCCAACACATGTCTTACACATCTCCCTTATGAAGAAGGCACCCCCTGCATTTGTTCAGTGCACAACCTGCACAACTATACATGGCATCCCCATCAGTCTCAAACCCCACACTCTTTCCCAGTGTAACCCATCTCTAAGTAGTCTCAGCACCACCCATTGCGTGGATCATTAGAGCTGCTGGGTTTGCGTTGTGTCAAACCTCCCTGGATCACACTTCTGAGATATAGATATAGCAGATACAGATTTATCACAGAACTTCTTCCCGAGTGTAATATACCTAATAAAAAATTCAATACGGTTCTTTTAAATTTCTGTTGATATTTGTAGACATCTAATGCCCCATAAACTCTGTTTTCAAGTATATACTCTCACAAGCTGTTCCATTTTTGATATATTTAGGAAAAGTTCCATCACATTTTCAGAATTGTAATGAGTTCCCATCATTACATCCGATTTTGAAATTTTGTATCTATACAGTACAAATAACATAATGGCAGGCAAATTATGCTATATATTACCTTCCTCTACACTGTAGTTAAAGTTATTATAGCTCCACAGTTTGCTTTTCAGTATCATAAATAAAGATCTGTGGGTATTTGTAAAAATATGCATAACTTGGAGACCTACTACCTACTTATCTTTCTAATACACATCGTATTTCATCTTAGCCCAGTTTCTTCATAAATATTTGTGTTGAGGTGGAACATTTCAAAAATGTTCTCTCACTCAAGGGGTTCAGTTCACCTAGAGTAACTAATGAGTAGAAAATCAGGGGTGGCGCCTGTGGCTCAAGGAATAGGGCGCCAGTCCCACATGCCAGAGGTGGTGGGTTCAAACCCAGCCCCGGCCAAAAAAACACCAAAAAAAAAAAAAAAAGAAAGAAAATCAGCACCTCAGTATTAGTCATGGGATAGAGTCATGTTCAAAGCCTTAGCTGGAAAAGATTTTGCTTGGTGCCCGCCCCGCCATGGACCTGGGTTTAATCAGTCTAAGCTAGGAGTGTTCCTATTTTTCCAGGTTCTCAGATGTGTGATCCAGGGAGGTTTGACATGGCTGAGGTGCAGCCCACCAGCTCTAATGTTCCTCACAGAAGCTGGTGTCAGGGAAGGGCCTCTGCTCTTAGGGAAGGAGGTGAAGGGTAAGGGAAGGTCTTAAGGGGATAGTGAGAACACCTGCCAGTGGGGAGAGGGGAGAGAGAGAGAGGCCCACTTGGTGCCCTGTGACTAGTGGGCACATTCTGTTTTAGAAGGGGACTCTCAGTCCCATGGGTCCAGGAAACCTTACCTTACTGGGACTGCAATTCCCCCGCCCTGCTCATAAGTCCCAGGCTGTGGCCAGCTCTGGCCCCCATGGGCTACAGGAGAAGCAGAGGCCTCTGCTAATAGATGCTGTTATTCTCTTGAGCATTTATTTCTTCCTTCATTTGCTCATTTATTTGTGCATTTATCTAATTTCTCCACCACAAACACATGCTGAACCTTTTTTGAAATAAGGCAGAGAGACAGGCACTTGTCGGGGGAGGCACATTAGGCACAAACTCTGCTGGGGAGGAGCTGACAGACCAGCAGAAGGGCGAGGCGGCGTACCAGAGGGCGGAGGAAGTCCCATAAAGAAGAGGAAAGGAAGTGAGGGAGGGGCCTACAGCGTGGCGGCCTGACTTCCAGCTGGAGGGGGGGGTGGTTTTATTCCAGTTCTAATCTCTATTACAGGAGCTTCCAAGACTGAAGCTCTGATCGCCTCACTGCTCTGCTTGGAAACCACCGGTGGCTCCCTATTACCCACAGAATGAAGGGCACATGCCTTAGCATTGCGTTCGAGGATGCTCAGAAGCGACCCCATGACGCCTTTCTGGGAAGACCATCCCTCCCTCTCCTTCATTTTACCTGACTGCTATGCTTTCTAATTTCTGAACGTTGATTTTTCCCTTCCTCTCCACTTTCCAGAAACTGGAAGTGGGATGGCCGCTCAGAGTGGCACTCTCTGCCCGGCCACACCCTAGTGTAGCGGGGGCAATGATGTGGCAGGTTCACACAGCCTACCTCGGGAGAATCAGAGGGCTGGAGATGGAGGTGGAGAACAGAGCTGTTCAGAGAACAGCGCACTTGCTCCTGTCCGCAGCCTGGTAGGGGTTATCTGGAGCTGAGTTTGTGTGCTGGTGAGAACGAGGTAGAGAGGTGCTGGGACTCAGGTTGATAGCACCATTTGCTTGGCTACTTGTCAAAGCAAGCAAATCTTGCTAGATTTTAGAAATACCAACAAATCAAAGGAAATGTGCACTGGGAGTTTTGGCGTAGATGCATGTCAGTGCTTTTCTAACTAAATGGTATTTGGATAAAATTTGTATCATACCTTTATGAACTCAAATGACTAATGTTTCAATAAGCTATTTAAAGAGGGATTTTATACCCATGGCAGCAATGTTTTACATGCTGTTAAATAAAACCTATTAAAATTTAAAGATTTTTCTTTAAAAATGAAGAATTAAGGGAAGTATATGAACATCTGCTGGTTTCCCTGGGCGTCTGACCCAGCGGGTATGATGCAGGGCAGGGTAACAAAGTGGCCACACATCACTGGGTATTTTTGGCCATCAAAGGACCTCCAGTAGGATCCTGAAAAATCCTTCTTATATACACACTCACATACACAGTTAAACTGCTTCCTCTAATTCCTAAAATGAATTCACATCTTGATACACTGAAAAATTTCCAAGTCAGACCCATCATGCTGGGAGTAGAAAGGTCCCTCATGACAGGATGGCTTTGCTATATGGCCAAGCATGGAGGACTTTATGCTGAACTGCCTTTATCATCCCTCCACAGTACTGGGGTCTGGGGACCCTCTCCACCCTGTCCCATTGGACACCCCATCCTGGGGTTCCCAACCAGAGCCGAATCCCAGTGTCAGGCATGGCTTAAACTTAGGTGCATTTTAACGAAATAGAAAATAGCACCTAGGTTTCTGAGAAGATGTTATATAAATTAGTTATTGATTTCCAAATGCCTTGGAAGTGAACCATGGGTGGAAGGAAGGCCTGAATAATTAACAGGAAAGACAGAGACAGATTCTTCGCTGACCAAGGTTGCCTAGGAACTCGGTCCCCACACCCAAGCACATGTGTGGGCTGGAAAGAGGGTGGCTTTGGTGAGGTGTGGGGCCTCCAGCCGGTCTGTAGTGTAGATCCCCAGACCCCCAGGAATGGGAAAACCTCAGGACACAGATGCCTCCAGAAGGCCCTCCTTGGAGAAACAGAATATTGCAATTTTAAGCTGTCTGGGGAAGTGGAGGTGACCATAGATCCTCTCCTCTTAGAAGAAAAGAAAAGCGTTATGATTCCTCTCTTTGTGTTGTAAGAGTAATAAATGCTGACTGTGGAAATCTGGTTAATACAGAGGAACAGAAGGAAGAGACGGGCTTCCTAAACTCACCACCCAGAAACAATCAGCACTCTTGTTATTTTCTTTTGGTATTAGAATTCTCTGAGTTTTAAAACAACGCATTTGTCATCACAGCCTTCTTAGAATGTTGTGTGTGTATGCTATTTTGTTTCCTGTTAATATTATGTGATAAGCAATTTCTCGTGTTACTATAAGCTCCGTGTAAAGACCATTTTAAATCGCAACTCCGTGCATTGCAATTTTATTATTTCCTCAATCATTTCTCCATTGTTGGACATTCAAGCTGCAGACTATTTGTTTTGGGCAATAATAAGAAACAAGTGAGAGAATGCAGCTTCTGGGCCGTGTGTGCTTAGGAATTAGTCTACTCTTATCAGGAAGATCCCTTCTCAGCCTCCAGGGGGAGCACACCCCGGGCCCAAGGGGGTTTCCATGCGGTGGGTTCAGCTTCTGAGACCAATGCTTGCCCTGTGATGCCACAGGGGAGGGCTCACAGGGTTTGCCGATTTGCCATTCATTTTTTTCTTGGTTTGTTGGTTCCTGCCTTGATGGAGCCAACAGCCTGGTTGTCTTTGAATGTATAATTAGGAGAAAGGAGAGGCTATGGATATGGGTGTTGAGGATGGGAGCCAGGAGTCCATGGGATTAGCTGAGTCCTAACCATGGTGCAGGAGTCCCCACTGCCTGGGCAGAGGAGGGACAAGGGCAGCATTTGACTCAGGAATAATACTGGAACCTCCTGAGGCCACCAGAAAGCCAGAGAGGCCAGCTCACTGGGAAAGGCTGGCCACTCACAGCCACGAGAGCTGCAGTGGGCAATGGGGCACGTTTGGCTAGGGGCTTCCTGGGGCCCCAATGTCTCTCTAGAAACAGGCAGTGGGGGCAGCAGGTGTTCAGAACATCTCCCAGCCTTGCTCGGAGATCAGGCCCTGGGAACCTCTGTAAAGGGGCCTGCACGTGTGGCTAATGCCTGGTGCCGTCACTCCAAGGTGTAATTAAAGAGATATATGCTAATTTTTAACTTGGTTAAGGGATATTAACTTAGACAAATGAACCTCTCCTTTACCAATAATTAGATATCCAAACAAACACACACTTTTCTCCCTAATTAAATGAACGGGAAATTTAAACTATGGAGCAGGATCCAATATGCCCTGTTTGTTTCCACTTCACTGCTTTCTTTAACTTCACAAAAGCAAACTACCCTATAAAGGAGCATAATAAAATCATAACAGTAAAAATATCATTTTGAGTTTTGGAGGGCATAAAATGCTCATTTACAGTTGGAAAAAAGAAGACGCTGTGTTCAGCTGAAATGTCATTTGGTTCCAAGAGCACATAGCTTAAAGGGCAGAAGGGACAGTGACATCCAGGTGGCATGTTTCAAAATGATATTTAATTTAAAGCAATGATGCCTATCCCTTCAGGAAGCAAAGAACGGGTCATATCAAGGAATGCTGACTTAAAAAAAAATTAAATTACAAAATTGATGGAAGAAAGAAGTCTAATTGATGTATAACAGCCTCTTTAGGGTAGGTCAGTAATTTCCAAAGTGTGGCATGTGTTTTGTGAGCAATGATGGGAGGCAAGATGGTGACTAACACCTTTTATTTTTATTTATTTTTATTTTTTGCAGTTTTTGGCCGAGGCTGGGCTTGAACTCACCACCTCTGGCATATGGGGCTGGCGCCTTACCCCTTTGAGCCACAGGCGCCACCCTTTTATTTTATCATTAATGGATAAAGTGCACATGTGCAGTGGCTGCCCTGCACGAGGCAGACTGTGAACTGTACAAAAATGCCCGGGTGCCCCATGCATTCCTGCAACAGTTCTCCTTTGCTCCCTGGACTGATGGTGTGGGGGCTCATTAAGAATCCCAGCACTGGGCAGCGCCTGTGGCTCAGTCCGTTAGGCGCCGACCCCATATACGGAGGGTGGCGGGTTCAAACCCAGCCCCGGCTGAACTGCAACCAAAAAATAGCTGGGCATTGTGGCGGGCGCCTGTAGTCCCAGCTACCCGGGAGGCTGAGGCAAGAGAATCGCTGAAGCCCAGGAGTTGGAGGTTGCTGTGAGCTGTGTGATGCCACGGCACTCTACCGAGGGCCATAAAGTGAGACTCTGTCTCTACAAAAAAAAGAAAAAGAATCCCAGCACCAAAGTCATAGTGGTTGGCACAGGCCACCCCTCTGCTGTCCAGAACCTGATATAGCACTGACAGGGCCTAATACATCCTAAGTACAGAACTAGTGAGCGTGCTGAAGGAAAAAAGTGAGACATTTTTAACAAGTTGGTAGGTTGCTATCAGTGTGTGTGAAACAGCAGAGCTGACAGGCCTGGCAAAGCCTGTACCAGTGGAGGGCCTACCTGGAATTGCTGGTGGGATTCTCACGCTAAGTTGAAATCACAGGCAGAGGCCTCCCTAGAAGCAGAGCCCAAGCCAGGAACAAGTCCTGTTCTCATTCTTTGGACTCCAATTCCTATCGTTTGGATCAAGATGCCAGAGGCTCCTCCTCTTGTGCCTTCTGGAAGGCGTGTTATGGTCAACGCAGAGTTCCACCATAGCCACATTTGTGCCCCAACAGGTTGTGGAGAATTGGAGCCCTGGGCAGGTAACGTGCAAGGAGGAGGCGGAGGGCAGCGGGCAGCCAACGGCAGGGCCCACCCGGAGGCAGATGCAGAAGACAGAGCTCGGCAGAAGCAGGAATGCAGAGCGCCCTGTGCAGCAGAGGAGGCTGTCCTGTCCTTACAGGGGCTCCAGGTCTCTTGGACCCAAGGGCCTTTGCTCTAGGAGGGAGTCGCCTGAAGAATCAGTATCTTGTTTATCCAGGGGGAGGTCAGGTGACTCAGTGTGACGACTCAGAGTCAGACCACACTGGGTGGATACAGCCATGGAGGAGACTCAGGGCTTCCTTCCCTGATTTCTATGTTTGGGGGCAACTTCTCACGTTCTCGCCACCAACAGCTGTGATAATACCCAACGCAAACACAGACTATCTTTGATATAGGGTTTTCAAAAATAACCTTTCCAGATAACAGTTGTTATTATTATTCCTATTTCATAGATGAGGAAACTGAGCTCAGAAAGTTTAAAAGACATCAGAGGTCACACAACAGATCAGAGTGAACACTGGGCTTTGCTCTCACAAAGTTGGACTCCAGGCCTCTTGCCCTCTGCCCCAGATTTGTCCACAAAGCGACACGGAGGGGCCTGGAGCCCTCGGCAGGTGCTCCGTCAGGCAGTAGCAGTGGTACCGTCTCTCTCCACGTTGAGGGCCATTTTGCTGGTGATCAGACACGGCCTCTCCTCTAGAAAGGGTTGGATTGTAACAATAATACACACAACAGTGATCTTCCTCCTACCTGCCTCGCGCTTTGCAGGGGGCTGAGCGGGGAAGTGATGTTGGCATCAGTGGACCTGGACAGGGCTCCTGCCCTTGCTCTTCACGGGCCGTCAGCCCAGTGTTCTGTGCTTTCCTTTCTTCATGGATAAACAACCCCCCACCTCGTGGTGCTGAGATGTCTGAATGCCCAGGGAAGTGCCTCCTCATTTGTAAATCAGCTCAGTTGATCTCATGAGGTTGGTAGAGTCAGTGCCATCTGTCTCCCTTAATAGACTCGTTAAGGACTGGGCCAGGTTTTGCCCTCCTGTTTCACTGGCCAGAGGCTAGAGCGACCTTGTGCTTTGAGATCAAATGGGTCTGAGCCTCCGGTTCCACACCTAGGCTGTGTTTGCCATTCCCAAGTGATGTCAGCAGTCCTGGCCACATGAGCTCTGTCAGCTGCCCTTGCTGGGCTCTGCCCACTATGGCCTGCCCTGCCTCAGTGGTTGACTTGGCCCCTTTTTGGGGTCTGTTTCCCAGACCACTCATGCAAGGCTGATCTGCTCAAAGTCTGGCTGGGGATGAGGAAGTTGATGTCACGCTGGAAATATGAGCCATCTTTGTCCTTTAGAGCCCACTGGCCAGGGCGCCCTGGATGTGCCCCATTGGCCACCAGCTCCATCTGTCCCCTGCTCTCTCTTTTACTTTTCTTCTGCAGTGTGTATTAGTGAAGGCTTTGCTTTGTTGCCTCTTTTTAATTGGAGATCACAAACTTCGATTAAGATGCTTGCTGCTCGCAGGTGTTTGGCCCATAGCAGTTGAAGTAAAGGCCAGTATTTAACATTTGGTCTACTGCATGTGAAAACCTGTAATTCTAGTTTCTTTGGAAAACTCACATAATCTGCTGCCATGGGACCCCTTTCTGCATACATGCTTCTGCCCTCATGGAGGGGCCGGCTCTGTCCACGGAGCTGGAGTCCTGCCCCCTGACTGCAGCCAGCTGGAGAAGCCCCCTCTGAGGGCTGCTCCCGGCGCATTGGGCCTCACCTAGCCCAACGTCTGGGACTAATCAAAGCATTCACCTACGAGAAGGCCGTTGCTGATGACAGGGCTCAGTGTCTGTTGTGTGGGATACAATACCATTTCTTTTATTTCCCTTTTCAGGTTCTTAGTTGAGACATTCTCCTGAAAAGAAGAGTCAGATTAACAAAAGGAAACCCACGTCAGAAGTTTATTAACATGTATGGTACTCATCACGTGGGAGGGGCCTCAGTTCAAAAGTATTTCTCTCGCAAGGCAGTGGCAGGAGCCTGGCTTAAATAGTATTTTAACCAAGAGCCATAAATTCTACCCAGGGATGAGACAAAGCAGAGCATCCCATTAGGCTTCCTAGTGGTGGGAAATGTGGGAATTAAGGGGAAGAGTGAAGTTGCTCCTGGACTCTCTGGCGGCGCCGCTGCCTCTGAGCTGTTCCTGAGCCCATGAGCTGTGTCCTAATGGGCCCGTCTTTAGGTGTGAAAGGCAGAGAGGGGAAGATGGAGTGTGCCCTGCATTCCAAACTTCTTCAGCTCAGCAACCCCAGCATTTTAGAGAGGAATATTTTGGTTTCCTTCTTTATCCATCCATCTACCTTCTGCTATCTGCCTGTTTCTCATCTACCTAGACTTTATCTAACTCTCTAGCTAGCTCATCTATCTTTAAAACTCTGCCCCGTGTGTGTTACAGCACTTAACACGGTACCTGGTACCCAGTGATCATTCAGTGGACACTGCAGGGCCACTTAGCAAACATCCAGATGACAAGCCCGAGGCTCACTTCTCAGAATTCTAAGGCTTCTCCACCACAGCACCGGGTCCACTCCCAGCCTCCTGGGACTCCCCCCTTTTGGACCCCAGTCAGGGCTGGCAGTGGGGCTCACTCTGGCCACAACAGCACTGCTCTTTTGATGTCTTCACCCTTTCGGACATGTCACAGGGCTGGTTCTGCTCATTTAACTGTGGGACACTTTGTTGACAGCTGCTGGTGCTGGCCCTGAATGTACCTGCCTGTCACAAAGTCCCTTCAGGGAGGGACACCTTGGAGAGACCTCCCTGTCCTCTCGAGAGCCCCAATGCTCCAATGGGGATCTATTTCCTGACAAAGCATCTTGATCTTTTCCTGTCCTTTGTTTCCATTGTATGTTATAGAACTTTGCCACCACCACCACCACCACCACTATTGATTGGGCATTAACAGGGGCCACAGACTCCCTAAGCATCTTCACATGTGGCCCCAGAGGTTAAGTCAGGGACAGAGCCGGGATGTGACCTTCATCTTGTATTTAGCCTCTAGAAAATGTAAACCACAGCCTGTGGGCTACATCTGGCCTGTTTTTTTGTATGACCTACAAGATAATAATGGCTTTTACATTTTTATACTTGATCTTAGCCAAAAGGCAAAGAAACGACAGGCTTTTACGTTTTTATGTGATAGGAAAAACATCAAAAAATATTTTGTAATACATGAAAATTATATGAAATTCAAATTTTAGTGTTTTTGAAAAACATCAAAAAATAGTTTGTAATACATGAAATTCAAATTTCACTGTCCATAAAGTTTTATAGCCATGCCCATTTATTTGTGTATCTGTTATGTTGAAAGGTGGAAAGGGGCCGTGAAGACCCAGGCCGAGCAGAGCTAATGGCAGAGCTTTATCAAGAGCATCTGCAAGCAGAGGGCTGCCGCTGAAAGGGGAAGGGGCCTCTTTGACAGCAATTCAGGGCCTGGTACCTGTGTGGCTCAAGAGGTGGTCGCTGTGCTGTGACAGAGAACAAAGGTCATCTGCTGGAGACCTTGTAAAAGGTCTAAGGGTTATATGATAGAAGTCTTCTGTAACCTGGAAGGAATGTTTTAACAGAACCAGAAAGACAAGGAGAGTTCTACTCTTTGCTGAATGGATGTGCACATCCACTGGAGCCAGGGAAAGACCAACACGATCATCCCTAGATGATTTCAAGCACAATCAGCTGAGGGGAGCATGGCTGCCGACCTAAGACTGTGTGGCCTCCAAGGCTAAATTATTAACCATTTAGCCCTTCATAGAAAAAGTTTGCCCGCCCCTGCTCTAGACGGACTAGGACCCCAACATCCAGGATCTAGGGCTAATAGAACCAGAGGCATTTCCAGAGAGAAGCTGTCATCCTGAGAGCTGGGGTGGCTGAGCCAGGGGCAGCAGGCACTTGGGGTAAGGTGACCTGGCTGTGAAGACAGGATGTGCATTCTGGAGAGTGTGGGGGCACATTATAGCATGAGCAGGGGCGGTGTGCTTTACCATAACCTCTCGGACTCATAAACATTGATTGGGCACCTACTGTGTACAAGGCCTTGACTTCGACCGTGCTGTGGCTGAATCAAGGGGCAAAGACGGTGGCTACCTTGCTCTCAGGCCCAGGACCAAGATGCGTCTCAAGGCTGGGCAGGTGGTCATGACGCTGCAGCCAGCTCTGCACTAACTTGCACACTTTCCACTCCGACCAGATGCAAAATCTTTTTGTAGTACGTTTTTGGGGGGAGAGAAAATAAGAAAAAGTAAGTAAATCAGAAGTTGAAGAAACCAGGAGCTGTCTGGACAGGGAATTACAGTCACATGTTGGTTAAATACGGGATGTGCTCTGAGAACCATCATCAGGTGATTTCATCTGTGTGGACGTCAAGTGCACCCACAAACCTACACACTTGATCTGCTACACTCCTGGTTTGTGGGGAGTGGTTTGCTGCTCCCAGGCCACACACCTGCACAGCAAGGGACAGTCCTGTACACTGCAGTGCTGACTACTTGTGCAGTGGGAAATTTTCAGCTCCATTATAATCCACGGGCCACCACCATATATGTGGTCTGTTATTACTTTAATGCTGGTGTGTGGGTCATGATTGTAGTTGAATCTAGAGTCCAAGAGGACCTTAAATCATGAAGTATGGTGCTCCTCAAACTTTAAAGTGTGTATGAAGACCTGGAGACTCCTGCCAAACTGTGCCTCCTGAGTGATAGACTTTGGTGGGCCTGAGACTGCATGACCAACACCCTCTCAGGCCTAGGACCACACTGGGAGAGGGTGGCTCTGCTGTTGTGATCCCCTGAGTGTGGTTTCTGGGCCAGCAGCAGCAACCTCCAGGAACTTATTAGAAACGCAAACACTCAGGCGCCATTGCAGACCCCTGGATCAAGCTGGGGGTGGGGGTGCAGCCCTGCAATCTGAGTTTGACAAGCCCTGCAGGGGTGGCAGAGGCACTCTGCTTTGGGAACTGCTCCTCTGGCCTCCTGCCTCTTCCCTGAGCCAGTCTCTGCCTGTCTGTCCAGAGCCAGCTGGGCTTGCTGCCATCACTTGAGAGAATCATTAACTGTTCTTGGATACCTAAATCCCTGAGGCTGTTCACCTAGAGCAGGTGAGGTTGGGTTGCCCTTGGGAGAAGCATCAATTAGAAGCCAACGCCTGCAGTCTGCAGCCTCTGCCAGGGTGATTTTCCATTCGAGGGGCTCATATTTGAGAGTACTGTTTGCTGCCTCTGTCCACAGCATTTTAGTATGCAGGCCCTGTCACTCCCCCGGGAGCGAGTACCCTGGGACTGTGCTAGCACGCCCTTCTCAGTGGCACTGGAAAGCCAGCCTGGCCCTTGGAGGTGTACCGCCTGTTGCCCTCAGAGGCGTTTTAGAAGCCAGGACATTCTATTTTAAGCCCCACCATCCCATCCCTACCCTTCCAATTTTGTGATAATCTATTCAAATATTTTTGTGTGATGTGACAATAGGAGAGAGAAACAATTTTATCTTTAATGAAAGCACAAATTACATGTTTTGGATAGTTGAAAATTATTGCAGAGATGGGATGAAGAGTTAGCTTCCTAGGACCCTTGCTGGAGCCTCTTACTACAGAGTGAGGGCTTAACCTACAACCTGCTGAAGGGTTTATATTCCTACTGCTGATTCCTGTTATGAGAACATTAAATTTTTATTTTAATTTGTAAAATTGACCTTGCATTAGCAAGGAGAGCTCTGGGATTCTGAAGCCCTTATTTTGACTTTTGGCTCTTAAATAAATGAAGCTTTAAAAATGTTGAGAGTAATACTAAAATAGAATGTAGTTAGATTTCACAGTGACTATAATTGTGATTATGATTAGATGACTGTAATAGTACAAAGGACACATTATCTTTATAATTTATGATCCTCCTGGACCAAACTCAACATCTTAAAAATGCAACATTTTGGTACCATCTGGGAGATTTGCCCAACAAAATTATGTATAAACAAAGTTCGTTATTGACTCACTGAGATCCAAGTGGAATTAATTATACATTATTGTTGTCTTTGTCGGCGCTGCAAGAGTAATACGGCTGAAGACCCGCACTCCATAAATCATCTACGTGTAATTTCCCTCGGGGCTCAGTTTGGTGTGGGAACAGGGCATTGTTGGTATTTTCTGCTTAGCTTTGTTTTGATCGTATTCAGAATGGGAGTCCATCCGTTTCCCCAGTGAGCTGTGTCAGGCTCCTGAACTTGGAGTAAGTGTTGCCCTGGGAGTTTCAGACCACGGGAACGTGTGGTGGGGTGTGGAGGGCAGGTGGGTTCAGCTGGTTGGGGGTAAAGCTACGCCCTTCCAATTCCATCATTTTCATTTATGTGCATCCTCAACATTAAAATGCTGAGCAGTCAGTATTTTGCAAACTCAATTGCAGCGTCCTCCAGAATTACAATTGAAATCCAGTGAGAGATTGTAGTGAGCTACATGTCACTGAAGGAAAAATAACTCTATTTCAGAAATAGGGGGAAATACCCCCAACAAAACCCAAGCCATAGGAGCCCAGAATGTGTATTGTATATTCTGTGGGTGACTATCAGGGCCCACGAGGGAAGACACCCCATTTCTATACCGTACCTACGTTTAAATCACAGTAGCAGCACTTATCTCAGACAGAGGAGCGGGAGGAGCAGGAAAACCAACGTTCCCAAGGACAGCACTCAGGGCTGACAGCACATGGACACCAGAAGGACTCTGGCTAGTTCCTCGCATTGATGTGACTCAGCAGCTTGAAGGATGAGCTGGACCAAGGGCAAAATGGGGTGGACAAGGCTTGTGCCAGGCCAGAAGGGAACCATGGAGGACTGAGGGTCAGAGGGTGCCAAGAAAGTCTCGGGACCAAAGCCCGGGGGATTGGTGGGGACACATGGGGCAGAACCTTGGGAGTCCTTGTGGACAGTCTACCTTTATCCTGAGGTACTGGGGACCCTCTGTGGGTTTATGTCACGTGTGGCAGTGGTGATATTCCAGGTTTACAATCTGGAATTCTCCTTCTGGCTGCAGTGCAGAGAATGAGTGGGTGGGGGCAATTAAGAAACACTGACCCGCTGACACTGTTGGAGAGAGGAAGGATGATAGAATTGATAGATTCGACAGGACGGGCCATTCACATAGATGAGAAGATTCCAGACACGCTGGTGCACGTTTATGATATTTGACATGAATACTCCTCTGCCGACTTGCTTTTTGCAGGGATGTAGGGCTAATCCTACAGCCTCTATTTTCTCAATGGGGATCATCTCCTGCCTTTCCCTCCCCTGCAGGGACTCTGGGTGGTGCAGACTGACCCCTGCCATCCTCTGGGCTACAACACGCACTCCTGTGTCCTCACAGTTCTCTTCCCAGCCCTCAGCAATGTCCTGTTCCCTCCCTCAGCGCAGACACCAGGACCTGCCTTCTAAGACCTGGTAGTGAGCAGAGAGGGAGAAGCCTCTGCTGGCCTGGGGTGGTGGCCCAGATAGCGCTGGACCTGTCTGAGCGTCCAGGTGAGCTGAGTCTTCTCCCTGAGCCCGCTGGTGGCCCATTCCGAATGGCACCTTGTTCCCTGGGAGGCTGCCTCTGGGTCTGGTTCCTCATGTCACTGTGTCTGGACAAGGGAGGAGCTTTCCATTTCTGGAAGGGACGTTGAGTCCCCTTGGTGTTGGTTCACACGAGGAAGGACCAGTTGCCCAAAAGCCAGGAGAAAGTCGTGGCTGCTGAGAGAGGAGGCTGCTCCTCAGTCTGGGGTGTGTTCCCAGCTCAGAGAGTCACGCTGGGTGTGTCTGTGTGTCTGTGTATGTGCGCTCACATGTGCGTAATGTGGCATTTTCTTAACTCCAAGAATATCTAGAATTGTTCCTTGGCTCAGAGAAAAGACTGAATGTTTGCTATTATTTTTCATCATATGCTTTTCATTAATAATAATATTAGGTCCATAATAAATGTCCAACAAATATTTACTGAATACTTGAGCATTAGGTGAATCCGAGTTGTGCTCATTGATATAAATTGTGTCTTAATAATTTACTTTGGAGCAAGGAAGCATTTTAGTTAGCAGTTTCTCTCTTGAAGAAATACTATATTCTAGTGAAGATTCTAACCTCTTTTCTAGCTTGTCAAATAAGACAGTGTAGGAAATCTTCATGGAGCCTTGGGAGCAGGTGAAGCTGACATGATCCTGTCTTCCTCGTTCTCCCGGACCCCTCTCTTCTACCAGGTGGAAGATTTATGGATAATGAAGCCGTTCTCTGATACTGAGACATTCTCAAGCCCGAGAGAGCTTCTCCGGGAGCAGGAAGCCTGGGAGCTGGGAACCCTTCACAGAGTGACAATCCAATGTTATACCCTCAACTGGTATCAGGTGCCACTTGTCAAACACTCCCAGGAAGAAGGTCTTGTTCCTTCTAAAGTATCTGGGAGATGTTTGGTGTTCTGTGTGTATCCACAGGGCTAATTCCTTTCAGCATAAAGTTTATACCCCAGAGACTGTTCAGCTTCCTCTTACTACATGCTGAAAACTACATGGCTACAGTTTCCCCTCACGACCAGTTGCCCAGGAACCTCAGAGAGCTGTGTTGGTGACAACTGCAATAGCCCAGCGCCAGTTATTATTATTACCTTGTGTTTCTGTGTTTCTTACCTATTAGTAAGTGATTTTTGAAGACAGTTTTTCTTTTTTTTTTTTGAGATAGAGTCTCACTCTATTGCCCTGGGGGTATATAGTTCACAGCAACCTCAAACTCTTGGGCTTAAATAATCCTCCTGCCTCAGCCTCCTGAGTAGCTTCAACTATAGGCATAAGCCGCCACACTCAGCTAATTTTTTAATTTTTAGTAGAGCTGGAGTCTCACTTTGATCAGGCTGGTCTCGAACTCCTGAGCTCAAGAGATCCTTCTGTCTCAGCCTTCCGGAGGGCATGGGCCACCGTGCCCAGCCTTGCAAACAGTTTCCAGTTAATTCTCACAGCATTGCTACAAGGCAATACCATTATGATCTCCATTTTAAAGATGGGAAATAAAGGCTTAGATGAACTTACTGCCTTGACTAAGATTCCACAGCTGGTGAGTGTTAATGTTGACCAAGGGTCCAGGAATCACTCTCTCTCCCTTTCTCTGCTTGGCCTCTCTATGCTAGTAGCTCCAGAAATGGCAGGGTGATGTGTCCTTAATAAGTTAATAGGCCAAATTTAATTTTTCATGCCTTGTTCTGTGCAGTAATAGAAACTATGTTAGGAAATGGTGTTTGGAATATATACGGAAATTCTTAAACTCCATAAATATTTGTATAAACACAGGTTCCTGTGAAAGATTTGTCAGTTCTTTGCGAAGACTATTTCTGAAAGTTAATAACTCTGAATAATTCTTACTGCATTAAAAATGTATGTTATGGGATCCAATGGGGATTAACGAGGGGATCTAAGTGCTTACTTCACCTTCTGGGGGAGACATACCTTTTTCTTTTCTTTTTTTTTTTTTTTTTGGCAGTTTTTGGCTGGGGCTGGGTTTGAACACGCCACCTCTGGCATATGGGGCCTGTGCCCTACTCCTTTGAGCCACAGGTGCTGCCCAAGGGAAGACCTACCTTTAGTTCAATGTGGCTGACAGTAACCCAAGCCCTCACATCTTGAGCTGAGCAGGAAACACTCCCTGAGTAATACAGACCCATTATTATAGCCTACACAGCTTAGCACAGGTGCGAGAGAAATGCTCACTCACCCCAGGTGAGGCCGATAAAGAGGAAAGACAAGGAAGCCACACAGCCAGCCTCACTCAGCCCTCCCGAGTGGGATCGCTGCCTTTCCTTCCCAGATGGGAAATCTGAGGACCCTACCTAAGTCCTCTTAGTGAACAAGAAGCACAGTCAGAACTCCAAGTCTGGTGAGAACACTTCCTAGGTCACCGTGAGCCTCCACATATCCTTCTTGTTTTAAGAGAGCCAGGAGGTGTTAACTGATATAGAAAAGCAGGTGTGGACACAGGGAGAATGTCGGGCTGGGATTGCAAAAATGTCTCTCTGGAGGAGTGTGCGGCTGTGATTTGTCCAGGGAGGTGGCTTTCGACACACTTGGTGGGGCAGGGGGTGGTGATCTTGCAAAAAGAACAACGGGAAGCTCAAAGTCAGAGGCAGGAAGGCTGGAGATGCGCTGGGAGGTAACACCTGACCACAGGGTGAGGCGGGGCAGCAGGTGCGGCCTGGAGGCACCTGGGCAGGAGCCGGAGCAGCTGGAGTCTGGATCCTGGCTCTGGCTGCATTTAGCAGGAGGCTGGCTGAGGAGAGAGAGTAAGGAGAGCACTTACTGCGTACTTCCCAGCTCACAGTAAGCGCTCCGGGAGCAGCAGCCACATGGCCTGACACCTGTCAAATAAAGATAAGCATGTCGGGGTTGTGGGGGGCAGGAAAGGACTTAATCTATGCCAGTTGGCTCCTACATTTCAGGAGCCTGTGGGTTCTGACTTTTGAGAGAATTAAAAAAACTTTTTATAAACTATTTGTTTTAGTTTAGTTCAGTTTTATTTTTCTTATTTGTTTTTTAAAACAGAGTCTCTCTCACCCTGGGTAGAGTGCTGTGGTGTCACCCTAGGTCACAGCAACCCCAAACTCCTGGGTTTAAACCATTCTCCTGTGTAAGTCTCCCAAGTACCTGGGACTAGAGATGCCCACCACCATGCTTGGCTAATTTTTCCATTTTTAGTAGAGATGGGATCTTGCTCTTGCTCAGGCTGGTTTCAATACTCCTGGCCTCAAGCAATCTGTCCACCTTGGCCTCCTAGAGCACTAGGATTATAGGTGTGAGTAGCTCGCCTGGCCTGTCTTAGTGGGTTTTGTGCTCCTGTGACAATACCACAGACTGAGTAACATAACAAACGGGAATTTATTGGCTCATGGTTCTGCAGACTGGTAAGAGCAAGGGCCAGCATCTGGTCAGTTTCTTGGAGCTGTGTCATCCGATGGTGGAAGGGCAGAGAGGGAGGGAGGGAGGGAGGGAGACCAAACTTGTTATATATATATATGTATATATATACATATATATATATTTGTTGTTGTTGCAATTGTCGTTGTTTGGCAGGCCCCGGCTGGGTTCGAACCGGTGTATGTGGCTGACACCCTAGTCACTGAGCTACAGGTGCCGAGCCAGGAACTTTTTCTTTTATAAAATAATCCATTTCCCTGATCCTGCACTCACTGCTGCTGGCATTAATCCACTCATGAGGGAGGTGCCCTGTGACCTACACACCTCCCATTAGGCCCCACCTCCCAATACGGCTCACTGGGATCACATTTCCAATACGTGAAGTTGGGGGACACATCCAAACCATAACACTCTTCACCAAAAATTTTTTTAACAAAGCTTCATTCTTGTTCACAGTCATTGAGAAATGTCACGGTAACTCAGTGACAAACGGTTAAGTGGTGTTTAATTCTTCATGATTGCTGCCTATCTCTAAATGGGTGCGTTTCTTGTATTTCTTAACCTTAGAAAAACAAAAAGCAAGCAGAAATTGCTGAGTTTTTTTTTTTAATTGCTTTGAATGTTAACTTATGTGAAGGGAGATTACATGTGAGAATCGTGGTGGTTGCAGACATAATACCTGTATTTCCCCTTAGGTTCCTTTTAGAAATTGTAGTTCTGTTACTGTCTCTAAGAATGCTCACCCCCTCCAGAATGCCCTACATCTCTCTCCACTTAGAACAGTGGTTCTCAACCTTCCTAATGCTGCAGCCCTTTTTTTTTTTTTTTTTGCAGTTTTTGGCTGGGCCGAGTTTGAACCCATCACCTCCAGCAAATGGAGCTGGCGCCCTACTCTCTTGAGCCACAGGAGCCTTCCACTGCGGCCCTTTAATACAGTTCCTGTGGGTTGAGAACCGCTGACATAGAACGACAATAACAGGTAATTATAATAACTGTCCCTTCCTCTCAATTGTTTGATTTTATAAATTAAAGAGGGCGTTTTCTATAGAAAGTGTAGCAAAGTTCAGAGTGCTGGAATTAGGTGGCTGTAGGTTCAAATCCCTGCTCCTTCATCCACTAATTCTTATCTACAGAGATAAACTAACACAACAGCTAACTTTTACTCAGTAATCTTGTATTCCAAACATAGGCTAACTACCCCCAAACATTTTTTTTATTCCTTGAACATGTCTAGCAAGGGTATGACATTATTATTCCCATTTTATAGAAGGAAATGGAGACTTAAAGTGGGTGAAGGCCTTGTCCAGGGTCACACAGCTAAACTCACGATTTGCATTTGTCATGGATGCATTTTTAATCCATTTCTTCCAAACAGAACATAGACCATCTGAATTAATGAATGAATAAAGTTTGTCTCAGAAAAGTACAATTTTCTGCTTTTTTCTAGATACATTTAAAAGTCATTAGATATGTTGGATTTCAGAAAGCTCCAAAATCTCTTTCTTCTCTGTGTACTTAATCACAGAAATAGATGTTTAGAAAAGAGCGTTACAATTCGTGAAAAAATCCCCAGTTGATTGGTATTTAATGGGGAAGACGTGTGTGTGGGAGGAAATAACAGTTTTTAACGAGTCCCCGGTGGAAAGCAGACCCATCCATTATGTGACGCAATTCGTCCTTGCTTCATGTGATGGCTTGAATATTTGTCCCCTCCAAACCTCCTGTTGAAATTTCATTGCCATTGTCCAGTATTAAGAGGTGGCACTTTTCAGAGGTGGCCAGGCCATGACTTGCCGTCCTGCTCTCTTGCCTTCTGCCATGTGTGGAAACAGCAGGAAAGCTGTCACCAGACACTGGCATCTGGGGCTCCCCGGCCTCCAGAATTATGAGCCACTACATGAACTGTGCTCACTATACACGACTCGGTCTTAGGGATTCTGCTAGAGCAGCACAGAACAGACAAGGACAGAAATGGGGCTGTGACTGTCATGAACATCTGGAAATACAGAAGTGGAACTGGGTGAAGGGTAGAGGCTGGAGCAATTTAGAGGAGCAGCCAGGTTGCCATAAACAGAGCGTTCTGGGTGACGGAGGGGGTGCTCAGAAGAGGAGAGCCGTAGGAAAATGCTCATTCTTCTTAGAGCTGACTTACGCGGCCACGATCAGAATGTTGGTAGAATACGGGTGGTGAAGGTCACTTTGATGAGATTTCAGACAGACCAAGGTATTGGAAAGGAGAGGAAAGGCCATCCTTGTTACAAAGAAGCAAAGACCTTGGCTCCATTGTGTTGGGTGCCAGAGGGCTTTGCTGAAGACCGAGTTTAAGAGGGATGGTATGTGGCTGAAGAAATCTCTAGGCACGGGAGGAGTGCTATGGCTTCTTGTAACTGCCTATGGTAAAACTGGAGAGGAGAGAAATGATTTGAACATGCCATTTATAATTTAAAGAGACGTGGAATACAAAAATTTGGGATACCTGCAGCCTGGCCATGTAAAGAATGAAAACCACTAAAACCAGCCTGTGGTCGCCTGTGGAGGCCACTCCATCCGCTGCAGTAGTTAACGCTCTGGGGCTGTCCTCTGGGTCAGTTCTGCTTGGAATAAAGTTCGGGACAGAACAAGGCCGCGTCTGAATAACCGTTTAATGAGAGCGTGGCAGAAGAAGCTGGGTGCTATTTGTAAAGGCAGTGAGAGTAAGATGCCAAAGGCATTTGGAGATCCTTGAAGCTTCCCCTTTCATCACAGGCTCAGAGCCCGAGGGCCTGGAGGGCGGAATGGTTTTGCAAGAGGTGTTGTGGGACCCTCAGGGCTCGTGGAGTTTTGCTCCTCCAGTATTTGGGTATAGCATTCCCTATCCTCAGCCACCCAGCAAGACTCAATTTGGCCCAGGTATGGCTCCACCTGCTCCTCTACAGGTACAAGTCATAAACCTTGGCAGTGGCCACATGATGCTAATTCTGCAGGTGCAAGCGCTGTGGCGGAGTGGGCTCCCAGCCTGGATTTCAGGGGATATATCCCACAGCCTGGGGGCCCAGCCAGAAACCTGCCGTAGGCAATGCTTGGGCAGTGCTGCCGGTGTGCAGTGCCAATCTGGGGAAGCAGCAAGCACATGGGCTGCCACCAGCAAAGCGTGAGCATGGGGCCAGGAGGCAGAAGGCACACGTGGCCCTCCAGCTCCCTCAACCCAAAGTAAACATCCTGGGACAGATCCCTTTATTAAAAGGATTTGTTCTGTAATGTTTGGATTCAGTCAAAAGATCACATTCAAGGGTCCAGAAGGCCGTGTGTGGCCCCAAGGCCACAGGCTCCCCACCCCCAATTTTTTTTTTTTTGCCCTACCCCAACTTGATTTCACAGTCCCAGTTGGAAGGGAGTTTGCCTTCAATCTCACTTGTATCTGATTTAGATGAGACTGTAGACCTGGGACTTTTGAGTTGGTGCTTGAATGAGTTAAGACTTATAGCAGATGCTCTGTAGTTGACCACCTCCTTAAGTTGACCCTATTCTTATAGACCAGACATGTACCACATGTACTCAGTGGAAGACTGACCTCTATATATTGACCACCTCTGCAAGTTGTATTTTGACTACTTGGACTATGACACACAATATTAATTTACCCTCTATAACTTGACCAGCTGAGTCGGTAGAAGGTGTGGGCTTTGCCCCTTAGTTGCATTACTTTTTCTTTCATTATGATTTATTTTCATGTTTTATTATTACCACGTGTTGGATTAGCCCTAAGGTCCTATTATTTATCACATGTTTTGGAAGACTTTTTTCAATGTGAAGGACTGGGTCTGAATTGTAGGTATATCCTATAATTACTGAAAAATTTTACAATTGAGACTTGATGGCCCAAAGGAAAAAACTCAAAGAGCTGACATCCAAGGAAAAGGTGGTTTCATTTTTTTCTGGAAAGTGGCAGCCAAAGATGGTATAACATTGTTGTTAGCAAGACCACAGTTAGCAACACCCAAAAACATAAACATGAGTACAGGGAATGATATGGTGAGGAAAGCAGAGACCCATAGTGGAAAAGGAGAAAAACTTCCCTCCATGAAATCAGTTAAGCTGATTGAACCATGTTAAGCTGCTTCAAACAATTGAGGGCAGTTAGTGCCCAAATATCTAGGCTGATAATCCAAGAAATTGCTAAAAAAAAAAAAAAAATTAGATAGGAATTCAGGGTGGCACATCTCCAGGTATCAAGTATTTGGCCTGAGAAATTTAGGACATGAGATCTCCAAAAATTCTTGGATGGCAAATCCAATAAAGTTCCAGTAGAAGGTTCCAGTTTGATGAAAATATTTCAGATTGTATATAAAACCAGCACATTGTACCACATTAATGTACACAGCTATGATTTAATTAAAAAAAAAAAAAGGGAAAAAAAGTTCCTAGACTTCACCAGAGGCTTCAAAGCTGATAAGTGCGGACTCTTTTTCAAGGCGATGCCTGACAAAGCCTTGTCATGAAGAGTGACAAATGTTAAGTGCAGAAAACTTTCCAAAGAACATTTCAGGGTTCTGCTTTGCACTAGCTTAATCAGAAAGGAACTAAAACTCTTGGTGTTTGGTAAATCAGCAAAGCCACGTGCATCTAAGAACCTGAAGACCTCCCCATCACTTGGAGATCAAACAAATGTGCATGGATGACTTGGCGTCTACTTGAGAAATGGGTGAGGGGTATCGATCAAGAAATGAAGAAGAAACGTCCTATTCCACTGACAGTAGATGGCTGTCCTAGCCACCCACAAGTGAACCATCTCACAAACATGACACTGAAATTTTGAGGCCTCCAAACACGTCTTCAAAAAATCCAACCTCTTGACCAAGGCATCATCAAAACATTTAAAATGTTCTATCAACCCCACTCTCAAAGTGGGTCATCACTAAAACATAGCCTGTGGTTGCCTGTGGAAGCAACTCCATGCTCTGCATCAGTTAACACTCTGGGGCTGTCCTTTGGGTCAGTTCTGCTTGGAATAAAGTTCAGTCAGAAATGACACAAAAGTGTTTCAAAAAAGTTGGATTTGTCACAACTCAAGAGCACAACATTTTGGCCCCATCAAACAGTCCATCTCCCATGGCAGAATTTGAAGGAGTGGATTTTGAAGGTTTTGTTGCAATGGGTGATGAGGTGGCAACCTGTAATGAACCTGACCCCGAAGCAATTTTTTAAGCAACATTAACTGAGGTACAGACCAGTGTAAGAGCGCATGAAGCAGCTGATGAAGTGGAAGAAGCAAGTGAGGATGATATAGAAATTGCAGAGACTCTAAAGAACAGGATGTCAGGCATCTGACGAGTTACTTCCTGTGGAAAAATGCCCAGGTATGCTGAGTGGTAGAGCCAGCCCTGAGAATGCTTCTTCCACTTTCATTTGTGATAAGAAACAGACCAAGACTGATTCTTTTTTTCAGAAAGACCGATTAAACCTTGAGAAACAGCAAATGTATTAACTTTGTATGATACTCTATGTATGAGATCATTGTGTTTTGATTACATGTGATTTTGTATTCTGTAATAAAAGCTGTACAAGAAAGTAAAGGACATGTACACGTCAGCACAGTGCAACGTAATGCCTGGTTCCTTATGTTGACCCCCTTGTATGTTGACCAGTTGGTCACAGTTCCTTTGGTGGTCAACTTATAGAGGTTCTCCTGTATTTCATATGTGAAAGGGACTTGAGTTTTGAGGGGCCAGAGGAAGAATGGTTTGAGAGTTTGTGTCCTCTGAAATTCCATGTTAACTTTTAGTTGTCATCGTGACAGTACTAAGAGGCAGTCAGGTCATGAGGGCTCTACTTCATGGATGGGATTGACCAGGCCTCAGGTATAGGAAGTTTCTGGAAGGAGTCTGGAGGCTCCTCTGAGGCAGGCCCAGGTGGCTGGAGCCTCACAGGAACCTAATTTGGATGTCCATATGCTGGCTTGGCCTCATTCTTGTTTTTTGACAGCTGTAGCTGGAATCTTGAACCTCTCGAGGTCCAGCTTCCCAGTGTGAGGGCTTTCTCAGGGCTGTTCCCATTGCTTCCCCTGGACTCACCCTTTCCATCTCCCAGGACAGTTAGGTGTGGGGGTGGTGATGCTCAGTTAAGTCTCAGGGTCTTGGTCTGAAGCACTCACCCATTTCATGGTAAAATCCAAATTTCTAGCTCCTTCTACTAGGCCCATGGAAACTTACAGAACCAGGATTTTTATTTTAAAAGACTGTTCCAAGACACTTACATGTCTTGGCACAGTAACTGAGAGAATACTATGTTAACCAGTGTGATGAAAGTGTGTCAAACAGTCTGTGAAGCTAGTGAATGATGCCCCATGATCATATCAATGTACACAGCTATGATTTAATTAAAAAAAAGACTGTTGAAATATCATTTGCATACTGTACAATTCATCCATTTAATAAGTACAGTTTAGTAGCTTTGAGTATATCCATGAGTTGTGAAATCATCACCATAATTAATTTTAGAATATCTTCTGGCTATCTAATATTCTGAAATTAGTAATGAAGTCATTGCTAATTTAAAATATTTCTAAAAGAAACTCAACACTCCCTAGCCATGATCATTCTACTCCCAGTCCTTAGGTAACTACTCATCTGTGTTCTGTCTCTGTCATATTTCCCTATTTAGGACATTTCATATAAACAGAATCAAAATATGGTGCCCCTTGTGCCCACTTGTTTCACCTAGCATGTTTTCAGGGTTCACCCAGACTGTGCCATGTATCAGTATTTATTTTTCTTTTTTATTGCCAGATACTCGGGATATTCAGGCTACTTTCACTTTCTGGCTATTATTATAATGCTGCTTTGGACAGCCATGTGCAAGTTTTTGTGTGGTCATGTTTTCACTGCTCTTTGTTATATGCCCCTGGGTGTAATTGTCAGATCATGTGGCCACTCTAACTTGCTGAATGGTTTTTCATTTTACATTCCCACCCAGATTTCAAAAAAGAGAACCCCACGGGCACTTAATGAATGTTGACCTGAAGAGCAGTATGCTGGCAGGTTATGCCAATATTTAAAAGCTGAAATGTGGTGTAATAGATCAAGAAGATGTAGGTTCCCTGCCCAGCTCTGCTGAACTGCCTCTGGGACTTGGAGCAGATTATACCACGTCCCTGAGTTCTAATCGCCTTATCCTTTATGTTAAATCAGTGGGTTATATCAAGTCCCTGAGTTCCAATCACATTATCCTTTGTTAAATCAGTGGGTTTGTACTAGGATTTTTCTGTAAGGTCTTCCAGCTAAACTCTTTGCATGTGTGCGTGCACACACACACAAATCACTCAATTTAGAAAAACTGTTAAAATAACCTATAAATTGAGTGAAAATTTAAACAGTCAAAAAGGGTTGGCAAAGAGAAGTCTTTCTTTTATGCCTGATCCCAGCCCTATGCCCCTGAAATAATCATTTTGTTACATATATGCTTTTCTATATATCCGCTAGCATATATGTTATGTGTATTGTATATGTGTGTATGTGTATAGTTATTAATATTTACAAACACTCCAGTATATATTATAAGTAATAGATTTTATACATCTTAAATGTGTATTTTAACTTTCTGCATGTGCATCTTTTACTTTTTATTCAAGGATGACCATGTTCTGAAACTGAGGTCTGTGCTGCTTTCCTTCAATTAATAAACATATTTTGGGGCTCTTTTTAGCCACTTATCTTTTGATGGGTGTATATACTCCATTTTATGTCTGTCTCATAACTTATTAAACATTCTCCCATTGCTAGGAATTCAAGTTGCAGTTCTGTGTTAATTACCTTGGTGCTTCAGTGACTACCCTTCTGTGGTTATCTCTGCAGTTGTTGGAATGGCTTTAGGAGTTCATGGAGTTGATTATGTTTCAAAAGTTGGACCTCACGGCCCTCCCCATGGAGGCCTGGCAGAGCCCAGCACACCTCCACGGTGGGGGCTTACTGGACACTCTTGCTTGGCAGGGCTCCACAGAAGCTGGGCAATGAGAAGACATGTGGGCAGGGAGGGATGGTGAATTCCATCTCAAGAGAGCCCTCCCCTCCCACTTGTCTCATGCTGGGCTACCTCATGCTGGCCTGCTCAAGTTCCCTCTCTTCTTTTCTCATCTTCTGCCATCAAATACACCTTACTCCGTATTGCATTCTGTGGTGCCCATTGCTGTGGTCAGGCCCAGAGGACTGAGAACTTATTAGTCAAAAGCTGATGAGGCTCTTCTCTTTCTCAAGTTGGACTGGAATTAGATTATTTGCTGGGGGCTGGTAGGCGAAAGCAATAAACAGTGAATCATACATCCTCAAAGGCCATACTTTAGATGATACATTAAACAAGGTGACAGATAAAAAGATTAATAATCTGTGTGTGTTTGTGTGAGGAAGGTCCTTGTTTCCAAAAATGTTGATAGCTGTACTAGAAGGGGAGATAAGAAAACTACATACGTGAAAAATTACATAATGATGGCCAATTCATAGTGTTTAGCCAATAAATATGTTGGCAAATTAGCAAATGAACTGGATTGAGTAACATTATAAGGATTGCTAGAAGGTGGCATAGCATTACTGCCCAATAAGCACTCTAGAAAGGAAGAGTAAATGATGTGTGTAAGGTTTTTGGCACAAAGAATGCTTCCAATACAATTCCCTATTGTTCTGGGTGGTGCCTGTGGCTCAGTGAGTAAGGCGCCAGCCCCATATACTGAGGGTGGCGGGTTCAAACCCAGCCCCGGCTGAACTGCAACCAAAAAATAGCTGGGCGTTGTGGCGGGCGCCTGTAATCCCAGCTGCTTGGGAGGCTGAGGTAGGAGAATCGCAGAAGCCCAGGAGCTAGAGGTTGCTGTGAGTCCTGTGTACATCATGGCACTCTACTGAAGGCGGTAAGGTGAAACTCTGTCTCTACAAAAAAAAAAAAAAAAAAAAAGAAAAAACAATTCCCTATTGCTTATTATAGGATGTGGGTTTTTCAAGTGATGGACTGAAAAAGAAAAATCTAAGAGTGTGTTTCTCTTTTCTGTTTATCTCTCTCAATTTTTGCTTCTTATGTTTTAAGCTTTGTTTTTTTATGTGTATAAAACTGCTATGTCTTCTGAAGAATTGACTTCTTCATCATTTTAAAATGTCCTTCATTGTCTCTAGTTATCCTGTTTGATTTGAAATCTACTCTATCTGATATTAACATAGTCATACCATCTTTCTTATGCTTATAGCATGCATGGAATTTTTTTTCCGTCTTTTCACTTTCAATCTGCATGTGCCTTTATTTTCTTGTAAATAGTCTATTGTTGAGTCTTGCTTTATAATCCTGGCAGACAATCCCTGCCTTTTAATTAGTATATTTAGTTCATTTATGTTTAATGTAATTATTAATATAGTTGTTTTAAGTCTACCTCCATTTGCTATTCTTTGTACTTTTGCTCTTCTTTTTCTTTTCTTTTTTTTTTTTTTGGCATATGTGTTGATTTAGTATTTTTTAGTACTATATTCTTTCTCTTCTATTAGCTTTTTAATAATACTTCTATCTAGAAATGTGTTTTTCATAATTGTTCTAGGAAATATCACATCAATCTTATCACACAGTTTCAGATATAATGTAAAAAAATTGAAACTGTATAATTCTATTTATCTCCCCTTATCCATTGTGACTATTTGGTCATATATTTTTACTTCTACCTAAGTCATAAATCTTACAGTACAGTGTTTTAATGTTTATTGTAAACAGTAAATGAACTTTTAACTTTTAAATAATTTAAGAAAAATAAAAGTGTTTTTTGTCTTCAAATGTGTATACAATGGGGGAAAAATATCTTCCACTCACCCACATAATTAACATTTGCTACTAGTAGTCTGCATTTCTTTCTATAGATCTGAATTTCTGTCTAGTTTTATTTCTATTCAGTCTGGAAAAAAATTCCTTTAGTATTTCTTATATTTTAAGTATGTAATCGATAAATTTTCTCATTTTTCATTCATTTGAAAAGGGCTTTATTTCACTTTTCTTTCATAGGGTATTTCTGTTGGACATAAAAGTCTAGTTTGAGAGGTTCTACCCCGCTAGAACTTTAAAGATGTTATTCAAATGTATTTTGGCCTCTGTTATTCCTGGTAACTCAGCTGTTGTTCTTATCATTATTTCCCCGTGTATAATATTTTTTTTTTTGCTTCTTTTAAGATTGCTTTTTATTTGCTTATGGTTTTTAGCAGTTTGACTGTAATTTTGCCTAAGTGTAGTTTTCTATACTTAGTATTCCTTCTGTTTGGAGTTTACTGAACTTCCAAGATTGGCAAATTGCTGGGGCTTTAAAAATATCAAAATCTGGAGAAATTTCAGTTACTATTTCACAAATATTCCCCCACTCCCACCCCCTTTCTCTGCTTTTCAAGGACTTCAACCATAGATATCTTAGACAGCATTGCACTGAACCACGGGCTATGGAAGCTTTGGTCAGGTTTTATAATTTTGTTCTCTTTTCATGCTTTAGGCTAGATAATTTTATTAGCCTAATTTAAATTTACTGATAATTCTTTTGTCCTGAGGCCAATCCATTAATTTCATCTATTTTTTTCTCAGTATTATCTCATTTAAAAGTATTAAGGATTGGCTGGGCACCCGTAGCTCAGTGTTTAGGGTGTTGGCCACATGCTCTGGGGCTGGTAGGTTCAAACCTGGCCCGGGCCTGTTAAACAAACAAACAAAAATAGCCAGGAGTTGCGGCAGGCACCTGTAGTCCCCGCTGCTGGGGAGGCTGAGGCAGGAGCATCACTTGAGCCCAAGAGTTGGAGGTTGCTGTGAGCTGTGATGCTACGGCACTCTACCGAGGGCAACAAAGTGAGATTGTGTCTCAATTAAAAAAAAAAAAGAAGTTAAGCATTGTATTTTTAGCTCTAGAATGTAAGTTTTTTTCTTCATGGCTTCCTTATCATTGCTGAAATTCCCTATTTTTTGTCCACGTGTACATTTTTTCCCTATATGCCAGTGGTACTTATTCAGGGCGATTTCTTTCTATAAGGACAATTTGGCAATGTCTGCAGACATTTTTGTTTGTTGTAACTAAGGGAATGAATGCTACTGAGTGGGTAGAAACTAAGGACACTGGTAAACACTTTACAAGGCACAGAACAGTTCCTTTCACAATAAAAACTTTTCCAGCCAAGTGTCAATAGTGCCACAGTTGAGAAAATCCTTTTATATGTTCTTTAACATATTTATCACAGCTATTTTGAAGTCCTTTTCTGCTAATCTCAGCAACTGAGATTTTGTGGGTCTGTCTATTCATTGTTTTTTTTTTTTTGTTAACTATGAAATGCATTTATTCACATGTGTGAATTTTTATTAATATTGGACATTGTGGTTTATGTTTTAGATCAGTGGTTCTCAACCTTCCTAATGCCGTGGCCCTTTAATACAGTTCCTGTGAGTTGCGATCCACAGGTTGAGAACCGATGCTTTAGATAGTCCCCATTCTGCTTTCTTTCTCCAAAGAGGGTTGGCTTTTATTATAGCAATCTGTCTGATTACTGATAGCTTATTTTTAAATTGCTCATGCTCAATTTTATGCTTTATTAGAGTGATTCATTTAGTTTTGCCCTTAGTCTTAGGGCAAACCTCTTAGTCTGGGGACATGGAATTTATTCTCATGGTGTGGTCTTTCTGGGATTTTAGTAGAAACTCTGAGGTAATTACCAAGTCTTTCTAACTGGTGATACTCAAATTCCAAACTCCTCTTTCCTTGTACAGAGGCACCTGCTGGTATCTCTGCTCAGCCTTTAACCTTCTTCTTGTCCCTGCTCTGCTCCTTGGAGTCTTACTTCTTCCTAAGATCGTGCAGCGACAGCCAACTACTTGGAGGGGCGAGTAATCATAGACACTGGGGTTTTCTTTCAGTACCACCCCCTTTTGTTGGATTTCTGCCTTAATTCTTAGTGATGCTCACGTTTCTCTTCTACCTCTTATCAACAGTCTTGTGACTTTCTGCTCGAGATCTACCTGACTCTCACCATGGGGAATGGGCTGCTCTTGAGCAACATATATGGGTTTACACCAGTGTGATTCCTTTCTCTCAAGCATTGAATTACCTTCAGCTTCTATCTGATTTTGGTTGTTGCCCAGTACCTTCAAATATTATAAGACAGATTTTGTCCAGAGTTTATAACGACTATAATAAACATAAAGGTCCGTCTGACACAAACTGCTCTGTATCCCTAGAAGGCAACAGTCTAATCCATTTACAGCTTTGGTTTTTACTATTTTTATTTTTTGCTCATGCTATGTTTCTGAATACTAATTTTAGTTGTTTCTAATGTGATTTTTAATTCATAATTTTCAAAAACTTTTGTCCTTCATGTTTTCCTTGGATCTTTCAACTCGATTATCTTCTTGTCACTTATAATATCATTTAGGATCTTTATCTTTCTTCTTTGATCTCTTTTATCAGAAAATCAAGTTGCCTGTGATCTATTTAAGATAAAGAAGTCATCTCTGTTTTTGCAACCAGAAAGTCAGTGGTGCTTTTATGAAGTCCTGATTCATAGCTGTCTGTTTTATAACCTGATGATGACTGTCTCCCTTCCTCTGGTTTCCTGGCACTCTCCCTCAGTTCAGATGCCATGTCCGCAATAATGAAAGTGGCAGCCCACCATGGTTCTCCTCTATATTGACCTCTTCTGCCTATTGATCAATTTGCTTCTGTCATGATGCACCCTATTCAAAAAATCCAATCAAAGGTCGATGACTAGAGTAGTGTCTTAGGATAGGGATGCCAACTTTCATTGATGTTTGTGAGTAGCTAAGTCCATTATCTCTCATCCATCTCCCCCATTGGGCCATGTGATATGGTATTTTCCAGGTTTGTATCATTTTGCAGTCTGGAGTTGTGGATCTTTCCATGTTTTGTTAGTTTGTTTTCCTTTTAAGATGGTATTTTCCTTCTTTTGTTTTTACCCTTTTAAAAAATATTCTTAATGTTGTTTGGGGCAGCCTTGGAAGAGATAAGGAACGTAGTTTTATACAACTGTTTTTAATTCCATAGTCCCTTTGCTCCTAATTTTAGGCAGTCTTAAGTTGCTGAGCAAAGGTGCAGGGCATCCGTGCCTTTTCATGGTCCTGGGGTACACAAGTTTCAGTGACTTAGCGCCATGTTGGCTTGGTTTAGTCCCTGCTGCTGTAACAGAATATTACAGACTGGGTAATTCATAAAGAACAAAAACTCATTTTTTTTTTTTTTTTGAGACAGAGTCTTATTTTGTTACCCTCAGTAGAGTGTCATGGCGTCACAGCTCACAGCAACCTCAAGCTCTTGGGCTTAAGCAATTCTCTTGCCTCAGCCTCCCAAGTAGCTGGGACTACAGGTGTCTACCACAACGCCCAGCTATTTTTTTGTTGTAGTTTGGTGGAGCTGGGTTTGCCAGCATCTGTAACTCTGGGGCTTTGTGATGTGGACTAATCTTACTGGGGTCAGGTGATATCTCAGGGTGGTTTTGATTTGCATTTCTTTGATGATTAGGGACAATGAGCATTTTTTCATGTTTGTTAACCATTCTTCTGTCTTCCTCAGAGAAGGTCTGTTGATCAGTTTGAGTTCTCTGTAGATTCTAGTTATCAAACCTTTGTCAGATTGTAACATGCAAATATCTTTTCCCATTCTGAAGGTTATCTATTTGCTTTGATTGTGTGTCCTTAGCTGTGCAAAAGCTTTTCAGTTTAAGTAAGTCCCATTTGTTTATCTTTGTTGTTGGGATTGCCACTGAAGTCTTCTTCATAAAATCTTTTTCTAGGCTAGCATCTTCAAGAATTTTTCCCATACTTCCTTCCAGGATTTTCATAATTTCCCATACTTTCTTCTAGAATTTTTATAATTTTTATAATGCATTAGATTTAAATCTTTTATCCATCTTGAGTCAATTTTTATAAGTGGTAAAAGGTGAGGGTCCACTTTCAGTCTTTTATATGTGGTTATCCAGTTCTCCCAGCACCATTTATTGAATAGGGATTCTTTTCCCCAATGTATGTTTTTGTTTGGTTTACCAAAGATCATTTGTTATAAGAGACTGGTTTCGTGTCTTTGTTTTCTATTCAGTTCCAAATGTCTATGTCTCTATTTTTGTGCCAATATCACACTGTTTTGATCACTGTAGACTTGTAATGTAGCCTGAACTCTGGTAGGGTGATGACTCAGGCTTTGCTTTTATTACTAAAAAATTTCTTGGCCATACGATGTTTTTTTGGTTCCATACAAAATGAAGAACTATTTTTTTTAGTTCTTCAAAGTGTGATATTGGTATTTTATGGAGTATTGCATTGAATCTGTAGATTGCTTTGGATAGTATAGACATTTTATCAATGTTGAGTCTTCCCAACCAGGAGCGTGGTATGTTCTTCCATTTGTTAATGTCTTCTGCTATTTCTTTTCTTAGGGTTTCATAATTCTCTTTGTAGAGGACCTTCACCTTTTTTGTTAGGTATATTCCTAGATATTTGATGTTCTCTGAAGCTATTACAAAGGGAATTGTGTCTTTGATTAGCTTCTCATCTTGGCTGTTACTGGTGTATACAAAGGCTATTGATTTGTGGACACTGATTTTTATACCCTGAGACATTATTTCTTGCTCACTTCCAGGAGTCTTGTGGTTGAGTTTCTAGGGTTCTCTATGTATAAGATCATATCATTGGCAAAGAGCAGGAGTTTCACCTCTGTCCTCAATTGGATGCCTTTTATATCCTTCTCTTGCCTGATTACTTTGGCTAAAACTTTCAGCTTTATGTTGAATAGTAAGGTGATAAGAGGACAATCTTGTTTGGATCCAGTTCTAAGTGGAAAAGCATTCGGTTTTACTCCACTCATTATGATATCAGCTGTGGGTTTGTTGTAGATGGCTTCAATCAGCTTAAGAAATGTGCCACTTATGCCTATATTTTTAAGTGTTCTTGTTAGAAAAGGATGCCGACTTTTATCAAAAGTTTTCTCTACATGTATTGAGAGGATCATATGGTATTTTTTTTTTGCTTCTATTAATATGGTAAATTACATTTATGGATTTGCATATGTTAAATCATCCTTGCATCCTTGGGATGAAGCCTACTTGGTCATAATGTAATTTTTTTAAATGTGTAGTTGTAATTTATTGGCTAAGATTTTATTGAGGACTCTTTGCATCTATATTCATTAGTGAAATTGGTCTGTAGTTCTCCTTTTTAGAGAGTGTTTAATATTTTATGGTCTAATGTAGAATACTTCGTAGTATCAGAAAATAAGTGGAGACTTTAAACTATTTTTTTTTTTTTTGTAGAGACAGAGTCTCACTGTACCGCCCTCCGGTAGAGTGCCCTGGCGTCACACGGGTCACAGAACCTCTAACTCTTGGGCTTACGAGATTCTCTTGCCTCAGCCTCCCGAGCAGCTGGGACCACAGGCGCCCGCCACAACGCCCGGCTATTTTTCTGTTGCACTTTGGCCGGGGCTGGGTCCGAACCCGCCACCCTCGGCATATGGGGCCGGTGCCCCACTCACTGAGCCACAGGCGCCGCCCGGAGACTTTAAACTATTTAAGCTGAAGCTTATCTATTACAGAAAAGAGAACTAGAGATTCGGAGGTAGAAAAGTAGGGAGAAGCATAATTCAGAGATTTGTTTTGATTAACTCTTTTCCTTGTAGGTTCTGTTTCCTTCTCTTTTTTCACTCACACCCTGCACCATGAGGGTGCACACAGACCCAGCTCCTCCACTCCCTGGATGCCGCGTGAGAATGTTCACTACAGCATGGGACCAAGCAGGGGGAGGCAGGAGAGTGAGTCCTGTTCCTGGTCAACGTCCTATATTATGACCACCCCAACCCAAGTACAGGTTGAAGAGCACTATCATTGCCTAAGGAAAGAGTTCACCTTTGTATTTTCCAAAAACAAAATGGCAGTTTTCTATCCAGAATGTGAATATTCTGGTAATTTTTTTTTATTTAAAAATGTTTGTAATTGGGGCGGCGCCTGTGGCTCAGTCGGTAGGGTGCCGGCCCCATATACCGAGGGTGGCGGGTTCAAGCCCAGCCCCGGCCAGACTGCAACCAAAAAATAGCCGGGCGTTGTGGCGGGCGCCTGTAGTCCCAGCTACTCGGGAGGCTGAGGCAAGACAATCGCCTAAGCCCAGGAGTTGGAGGTTGCTGTGAGCTGTGTGAGGCCACGGCACTCTACCGAGGGCCATAGGATGAGACTCTGTCTCTACAAAAAAAAAAAAAAAAAAATGTTTGTAATTGATACATAGTGATTGCACATATTTACAGGGCACAGAATAATATTTAAATATATACAATGTATAATGATCAAAGTAGGGTGATTGGCATTATCCATTACCTCAAAAATTTATCCTTTTTTTTGTTAGAAGCATTCAGAATCCTCCCTTCTAGCTATTTGAAAACATACAATAAATTATTGTTAAATTATAGGCACATTGCAGTTCTGTAGGACACTGGGACTTATTCTTTCCATCCAGCTATAAGCTTCTCTCCTTTAACCAACCTCACCCTATCCTCCCTACTTTCTACTCCTCCCAGCCTCTAAAACCCACTCTTCTACTCTTTAATTCAATGAGATCAACTTTTTTAGCTTCTGCTTATGAGTGATGTGACATATTTCTCTCTGTGCCTGGCTTATTTCACTTATCACAATATCCTCCAGGTTCATCCATGTCACTGGGAATGACAGAATTTCATTCCTTTTTCATGGCTAAGTAGTAGTCTATTGTGTATGTATACCACATTTCCTTTATCCATTCATCTGTTGATAGACAATTGTATTGATTTCATATTTTGGCTCTTACAAATAATGCTGTAATAAACATGGGGTGCAGATAGCTCTTCAATATACTTCTTTCCTTTGGCTTTATACCCAGTAGCAGGATTGCTGGGTATAAATAGCTCTATTTTTAGTTTTTTTTTTTTTTTTTTTGAGACAGAACCTCAAGCTGTCACCCTGGGTAGAGTGCCGTAACGTCACAGCTCACAGCAACCTACAACTCCTGGGCTCAAGCAATTCTCCTGCCTCTGCTTCCCAAGTAGCTGGGACTACAAGTGCCTGCTACAATGCCTGGCTATTTTTTGGCCATCATTGTTGTTTGGCGGGCCCGGGCTGGATTCAAACCCACCAGCACAGGTGCATGTGGCTGGTGCCTTAGCCGCTTGAGCCACAGGTGACGAGCCCTATTGTCAAATTTTTTGAGTAGCCTCTGTATCAGTGGTTCTCAACCTTCCTAATGCTGCGAGCCTTTAATACAGTTCCTGTGGGTCACGACACACAGCTTGAGAACCGCTGCTCTATATTGTTTTTCATAATGGTCATACTAATTTACATTTCCTTTCTTCACCTACTCATCAGTATTTGTTATTTTTGTTTTTGATATTAACCATTCTAACTGAGGTGAGGTGATATCTAATTGTGGTTTTGATTTGCATTTTCCTGATGATTAATGATGTTCATCTTTTTTTCATATACTTATTGGCCATTTGTATGTTTTGAGAAATAGCCATTAAGATAATTTGCCCGTTTAAAAATTGGACTGTTTGTTTTTTCACTGATGAGTTGAGTTTCTTGTATACTGTGGATAGTCATCCCTTGTTGGGTAAATAGTTTGCAAATATTTTCTTTCATTCTGCAGGTTGTCTCTTCATACTGTTGATTGTTTACTTCGCAGGGCAGAAGATTTTTTAGTTTAATATAGTCCTATTGATATATTCTTGCTTTCGTTGACTGTGTTTTTGAGTTTTTTTTTTTTTTCTTTTTTTTTGTAGAGACAGAGTCTCACTTTATGGCCCTCAGTAGAGTGCCATGGCATCACACAGCTCACAGCAACCTCCAACTCCTGGGCTTAAGCGATTCTCTTGCCTCAGCCTCCCGAGTAGCTGGGACTACAGGCGCCCGCCACAACGCCCAGCTATTTTTTTTTTTTTGGTTGCAGTTCAGCCGGGGCTGGGTTTGAACCCGCCACCCTCGGTATATGGGGCTGGCGCCTTACTGACTGAGCCACAGGCGCTGCCCTGTTTTTGAGGTTTTATCTAGAGCATATATTGGGGAAAGGACAGTCTCTTTGATAAATGGTGCTGATAAATCTGGATGTCCATATGCAGGAGAATGAATAGAGCTCTATCTCTCACCGCATACAAAAATCAACTAGAAATGGATACAGGAGGGTCCAACATTTTTTCTCTTCTACCACTCATCAAAGGACTAAGAGTTATCTTGGGCCATGTAATAAATACAAACACTAATGAAGCTGATGAACAAAAGGAGAGGTCCATGCATAATTTTTGGGATCTCCAACACTATCATAAGCAAAACAGTGCTTGAATAATCTACATGAGCCTCTGGGGTACAAGTTGGATATCCCTGGATTAAAGACTTAAATGTAAGACTTGAAACTATAAAACTACTAGAAGAAAACATAGGGGAAATGCTTCAGGACATTCATCTGAGATTCTGACAATTTTAAAAGTTAGTGTCCATTTTTTAAACTATTAATAAAAGAAACTTTACTGGACAATAAATGCTAAACACCAGGTGAGTGTTATGGAAGGTTATGTGCAACATCTTCTTGTTGGGGCATGAGATGAGTGGTTAGAAAAGTCCTCAGGAAGAAGAGAAATTGAGTTGGGTTTGGCAGGATTCAACCATGTGGAGAATGGGGAGAGGAAAGTCTGGGGTAATGCTGTACTGTAATCAATCCTTCGGATTTGGCAAGTCCTGATGTGCCCAGAGAGTGGGAAGATACAAGGAGACATAAGGGAACATGTAAGGGAGCAAGTGAGTGCCACTGTTTCCTGGAAATTAAGCCCCTGTGGTTTGCCATCAGAGCCAGTGGGGGGTGTGTGTGTAATGTTTAGAAATTATCCACTTAAGACCACGTATCTTGGGCGGTGCCTGTGGCTCAAGGGGTAGGGTGCCGGTCCCATATGCTGGAGGTGGTGGATTCAAACCCAGCCCTGGCCAAAAACCAAAAAAAAAAAAAAAAAAAAAGACCACGTATCTTGAAATAAACTTATTTTTTAGCTTTTTAAATGCAAAATTTCTACTATCTATTGCTATGGTTTGAATGTTTTTGTACACACTTTATATGTTGAAATCCTAATCCCTGAGTAATGGTATTCAGAGGTGGGGCCTTTGGGGGGTGTTTAGTTTGCAAGAGCTCGCCCTCACCAGACATCAAATCTGTTGGCACCTTGATCTTGGACTTCCCAGCCTCCAGAGCTGTGAGAATTAAATATTTGTTGTTTGTAAGACACCGGTTTATGGCAGTTTTGTTATAGCAGCCAGAAGAGACAAAGATGCACATGAGTAAACAGAACAGTACAGGGACCCCGGGCCTCACCCAGCTGCAACAATTAGAAACGTTAAGCCATACGTTTTGTTGTTGATATCTCCATTCTCCTCACAATTAGTTTAGTTTTTTTTGAGGTAAAATTTACACATATGCCGCACCCCCGGCATCAAGCCGTGGCGGGATGGCTCTGTCTGCGTTGTAAAAACTGTGGTAAGGCGGTGAGTGCTCCCCGGAGCGTTGCCCCCAGTCCCCCTGGCTTGCGACAGCAGCGCATAAGTTGCCTAGCATGCCTTTTAGTGAACGTAAAAACTCACGAGGTACGGCATAAAAGCCTAAAGGACTTTTACCCTAAAACTTGTTTGAAACCTGCTTGGTGAGCTGAATGCCTGATTGTTGCCTGTTTGCTCTGAGGAACTGGAACTAAAAATAAACACAATGCCTTACTAATTCATAATCTTTTTTTACCAAAGGAGGCTTAATGTCTCCAAGGGAACACGTTCCCACCATAAAAGTCAGTGAGTTGAAACAGTGCATCAAAAGAATGTAAATACCACAAACAAGATGTTTCCAACCTGATATCCACCCACCCTTTCCCCCTATCTCTAACCTTGTCTTTCCTAACCTCACTTTCAATATAGTTTAGTTTTCATACAATATCCTTTTATTTCTCATGTTTCCTTCACACTCTAATCACTTATATGATTCACAATACACCTCTAATCATAACAACTATATATAATCATGAAAATAAAACTATGAAAGAAAGTAGTGTTGTATGTTAAAAAACACATTCAACTTTAGATAAAGGAAGCTGAAAAGTAACTGCTGCTTATCAGCTACCTCACAGCTGCCTTTATTCCCCCTTGCGGGCAAAACACTGTGTAAGATAGATGGTTGAATGCTTACATTTGTAAGACAAGATAAGAACTTGTGACCACCTGCAAGTCATAAAAATGTCTTTTGTGATTTGTAATGCTTTGTCAAAAATGTATAAAAGACACTCTTAAAATTCAGTAAAGTTACAGCTACTTTCCTCATCACTCGTGGTGTGTAGTAGTCTGTCAAATCACCCTGCGTCGACCTTCCAATCAACCTGAGCCGTTCGCCCTGAAAGCCCTCGGACTGAGACTCATTCGACTGGCGGTCCGCGACACACATATAAACATGGAAGTGCACAACTCTTAACTGCTTAATTTCGACAAAAAGATAAACCAATAATATACACAACCCTACCGTGATGTAGAGTGTGTCCCTATCCCCCGCGAAAGTTCTCTGAGATCCCTCCCCAGTTAGCCCTACCCCTGCCTTTAGAATAATACACTTTTTCTAGTTTATTTTTCACATTGTATTATTTTTGCCTCTTCTAGAACTTTGTAAAAATGGACCTGTCTATGTGCTGTTTGGTCTCCAGCTTCTTTCTCTCAGCATAAGGTATGCTAGATCCACCCACATGGTTGCAGGTCAGTAGTTTGTCCCTTTTTGTTGTCAAATAACATCTATTATATGTTGTATTATCTGAATGTATAAAGTAATTTAATATGATTATGTATATGTGATTATATAGTTATATAGCTATGCAATATATAACATTTTGCATTACATTACATATATTAAGATATTATTTTACATATAGCATATATATGTTGTATTTTCTGTCTGTAATTATTTGATATATATTTATATAGTTATATAAAATATGTAACTGTTACATATATATTAATATATTTAATGTACTATATTATAGTATACGTAACTGTTACACATTATGTATAACAATATGTGATAATATATATGTTTTACTTTGCTAATATTTTGTTAAGAATATTTGCATTTATGTGTGTGACAAATATTGGTCTACAAATTTTTGCTTAAATATTCTTGTTATGTTTTGTAATCAAAGTTATGCTTATCTTATTAAATGAATTGAAAAGTATTCTTTATTTCTCTATTTTCAGAGTTTGTATAAGACTAGTATTATTTTGTCCTTAATGTTTGATAGAATTCATCAATATAAACATCTGGGCTGGCTGGCATTTACTTTTTGATGAGTGTTTTTTTTTTAAATACAAGTTTAATAGATAAAGGCTAATTCCATTTTATATTTCATCTCATTCCAATATCAATAAGTTGTCTTTTTCAAGGAATCTGCTCATTCTTCCAAGTAGTTGACATAAGTTATTCATAATTGTTAAAATTATTCTTTTAATGTTTTTAGGAGTTAAAGTGATATCACATTTTTGGCTTCTGTTCCTAGTGATTGGTTTCTGTCTCTTTTTTCCCAACAGTCTTACAAGATGTTTGATGTTTTTAAGGATCCAATTTTGTACTTTCTTAATTTTCTCCATTGTCTGTTTTCTCTTCTCCTCCCCAATTTTTTGTAAAATTGTATGCAAGTATAATTACTATAAATGGTATCATATAGGTTTTTGTATGAGTGCCAGTTTGTGTTCTAGGGTAAACATCTTGTAATGGAATTGCTTGGTCATGTGGCAAGTCAATGTTTAACATTATAAGAAATTGCTTCGTATTTCTGTCCTCAAGGTATGAGAGTTGCTGTTGTTCTGCATCCTTGCCAGCATTTGATACTGTCAGATTTTTTCAGATCTTTGTCATTTTGTGGGTTTCTAGTGGCATTTCATCATGCTTTTAATTTGCCTTTCCCTAGTGGCTATTCTTGATGTAATTCCTTTCTTGGATATGTGATTTGCAGATATTTCTTTTACTCTATAACTTGCCTATATTCTCTTGACAATACCATTGGATGAGCACGTGCCTTTAATTTTAATAAAATCTCATTTATCAATTATTTTTTAATGGATCATGATTTAACTGTCATTTCTAGTAACTTTACCTAACCCCCAGGTCTTGATGGTTTTCTTCCTATGTTTTCCTCTAAAGTTTCCATGTTTTATATTTAAAACATAGATTTAGATTTATGATCCATTTTGAATTAATCTGTTTCTCTCTCTCTTTCTCTTTTCTTCTTTCAGGACAGGGTCTCATTCTGTGACACTGGCTGGAATGCAGTGGCATGATCATAATTTACCGCAGCCCCAAACTCTTGAATTCTAACAGTTCTGGTCTCAGCCTCCCAAATAGCTGGGACTACAGGCATGCACCAGTATACCTGTGTAATTTTTAAATATTTTGTAGAGATTAGGTCTTGCTATGTTGTCTAAGCTGGTCTCAAACTTCTGGCCTCAAATGATCATCCTGCTTCACCCTCCCAAAATGCTGGGATTATAGACATGAACCACCTTGCCCTACTGAGTTAATCTTTATATAGGTCAAGATATATTTTTGCATATTGGTGCCAATTGTTGTCACATTATTTATAGAATCAGTCCTCATTTTTTTTTTTAAAGAGTAAATCAATCTCTCTTTCTTTCTGTTTCTAAACAGAATACTATAGCTCAGTAAAAATATGTGGACTAAGTCTTCCTTTTACCACAGTGTACTAGATCCTTCATGATGTCCCCAGAGATAACTACTTTTATCAGTTTCTAATGGATTATTCTGGTGAAATTCGATGCCTGTATAAGCATCACACACACATTATGGTATACTATAATATATCTAGCATTTATGGTCTGTTTGCACTTTATATGTTGTTTTGATGAACATCTGGTATCAGTTTAAGAAATGCACCATTCTTTCAAATAGCTTTATGATATTCCATCACATGAAGACCATGATTTATTTAACCAGTGGAGTCTGATGTATCTTAGGATATTCAATTCATTTCCTATTTGATTGTCTCCTAATAATTATCTTATTCACAGGAAGTTCAGGTCTCTAAAACACCAAAGCAATAGGCAGCACCCCTCCTACTTAGAGAGAATGGCGTAATACAGTGGGGTTGCTTTTCCTTCAAGGAAGAAAAAAGGAACTTTCTACAAGTGCAGAAGAATTATCTGCAAATGAAACTCAGACTAGACTGCATCAAGAATCTCTCACAATAAAATTTTCCTTCCCAAGAATAATAAGGCAGTGACCCTTGTAGAACAGCTTAACAATGGACTTCAATGGTCTCATTTCTTTTCACAAAGTGTCCTGCCCCAGAGGCTATTTCTGACGGAGACTTCTCTTTCTATCTTCCTTAAGTGCTGCTCACATGTCAAGCAGACACGTAAACTTGGACACAAAGACCTTCTTAAAGTCACAAATGTGGCTATTCCATGAGAGCGGATGTGAGAGGAGGGGACAGAGGGTAGAGGCAGCCTGTTAGATATCTCGCTGACCCCTGCTGCTGCAGACGGATGAGTATTTAGTCTATGTGCCGAGCTGTGGGCCATATAATAATGATGGAGAAATGTGACGTAATCTGGGTACCTTGCCATTATACCACAGGCCACGAGAGCCTGAGAGTGTTCAAAATTTGAGAAAAGACACTGATGTTGACAGCAGAGAGCCAGATTTTCATCATCTGTGAAATGTTATAGGGCAGGAAAGGTTAATAATGCCTAATATCATCAGCCCCTTCGTGGCACTCTGAGGAAACTCTTGTTTTCCTGAATTCAAAATACTTGGCTCAGTGTATTTTACATCTTCAGAGCCAAGAGTTTGCATAAAAGTGAAAGATTATTGCCTTGTGTTTGGGCTATACCATAATTTTAAGTGTAGATTATACAATTTACGTGACAGAAGCTTCTGGAAAGAAAACTCCTTACTTTGATTAAGCTGGCTGGGTCATTAGGTCTTTATTATGCTTATAGCAGTTGGCTGTGGTAGAATGAAAAACCATTGTGTTTATGACCTGAGAACTTGTTCGGCTAAATGGAAATGATGATATTAGTACAGTGACACAATTACACTATTTGGTTCTGAAAGCAAATATAGAATTGGTCCCTAATGTGTTTTAATTGCTCATGCAACTTTATGGAATTTTTAAGAGTCTGCAGTAGTTATATACATTTCTCCCTGCACAGAGGAGCCTTTCTACCACTGCCTGGTTATTTGACTACCATCTGAGGCGCAGTTTCATTAGTCTACTCCGAATTCTTTGTCCTGGTAATTTGAAATTTTCTATTCTGAAGTTCAGTGACAAAGGATCCAGATGCCAAGGGAACTGATGGAGTTGCCATGTGGTGTGTGGTGCTTTACATGATAACATCACCCATTTAATCCTCATAAAAGCTCCAGGAGGTAGGAACTGCCACTCTCCACATTTTACAGATAAGGATGGTAGCGAAATGAAGTAAATCTCTAAATAACACAGCTAGTTAGTGATGAAGAAAAGAAGTGAACATAGGCGGTCTTCTCTAGAGCTTGTGATGGTAGCCACTGGAGACCACCTGCTTCCCAGACAGTAAGTGAAAGTTAGCACACAAAGCATCTCCAGGCCCCTTCCCTGGGCAGGCAGATATAAAACCAGGTAAGCATGACAGTGCCAAACAGCAGGGGGCTCAGAGTCATTCACTCAGTAAACAATAGTTAAGCCCTACACCCTTCTGGGGAAGTTAATCACATCCTCAGCTGCTGCACCTGTGGCTCAATAGAGTAGGGCGCCAGCCCCATATGCTGGAGGTGGAGGGTTCATACCCAGTCCCGGCCAAAACAAAAACTGGAAAAAAAAAAAAAAAAAAAAAAAGCTTACTTATGGACACATTCCTTGAAATCAATAAAACATAAAAATATTAAAAAAAAAACAACAAACTACGGTGCATTTTAGAATTTATTCTAAGGGTACAGGCGAAACTTACTAAATGCAGAATTCAAATATCTTCATACAATAACTAAGAAAATGCCATGAAGGCTATGTTAAACAGTTTGATGAAAATATTTCAGATTGTATATGAAACCAGCACATTGTACCCCTTGACTGCACTAATGTACACAGCTATGATTTAATAATAAAAAAAAAAAGAAAAAACCTGTGTATTATGGGAGTTAGAAGGAGATGAAATGACTTCTATTGGTATTGGGGCAGGGAAGACCATACCTGGTAACAAGAGTTGAGAAGAGCCTTGTAGGACGTGTTAGATCAGGATATTCTGAGAAGGGGAGGGAGGCAATTTCTACATAAAGGAAGCAATAATCACAAGCTAGTCATGTCAATACTCTAGGTCTTGGTTTCCTTTTCATGAAAATCACCTGCAAAATGAGAAAGTTAAATTTGATGACATTTAAGGTCAGATACATCTCTGAAATTCTGCGATTCTCTTGACCTAAGCTTCATGGGCATTGATGAACCAACCATATAATATACCCAAGAATTCAGCAGGAAATTTATCTCACTGCATCATAGCTCTACTCATCCTAGAAAGTCACCTGCCAGGGCTGATTTGCTGAAAGGAAGGGGCTCCGGGACGTTTTCTTTCCACAGACCCCTTCTCTGAGTCTCTAACTCATTTACTTCCCTTGCAACTGCAAAACATTCTCCAACTCGTAGCATTCTTTTGCCTTGACCAATTAATGTCTTCAAATATTAAATATTTGATATTATTAAGAAGTTAAACATTTGGTATTAAATATTCCATATTAGACGATCAGTGTAATTTTTTTATGTTTTTATTATTGGGGAGTATAATTAACAGACATTTAAAAATTTTAATCTTTTTTGTTGAGTATCTATTAGCTTATCAGGAGCTGTGTTAATAACAGGGCATTCAGCACTTCCTGGGGTCTTGGGGTTCATACTCTAGGGTATTATCATTACTGCAGAATCAGAACTCCCAAGCTCATCTTATCTTTATACTTTGGAGGTTGGTGACCTTGGGCAGGTTACTTAATTTCTCTGTGTGTCAGTTTTCTCATATGTAAATGGAAGACATTGATAGTACTAACCTAATGTTAAGAGGAGTAAATAAGTTACTGGAAAGTTATTTTTAAAAAATTTTATTTCATATTAATATGAGGGTACAAATGATTAGGTTACATTGTTCATGTTTGTTAGGTAATATTCAAGTTATAGTTGAGCCCTTCACCCAGCAGGTGTGCTATACACCTTGGCAAGTCATTTATAGAGGGCTTAAGACAATACCTAACACACAGTGGGGTTCTAAGGCTTCCTTAAATAAGTAATTTAAGTCCATTGTTAATCAGTGTTTTCTCTGCATATTGATATACTGTTAACTGTCCTTTCAAATGTCACAAAAGTTTGGTTTTTAATTCAGTTTATGTATAATTTTTGCAGTGGGAGGACCACTTGGTGAATCAACTCATTAATTGCTTTTTCAGAAAGAGAGTCAAGTGACAATGGCACAGAGAGGAAGCTCTGCCACCTCTGACATTCCCCTCTTTAACTTCCATCAGGCCAAGAACCATCATTTCTTAGAAGCTTTACTTCTACACCAGCACTGCTTTCCTTCCTTTCTGGCACTACTTTCCCAAAGGGTAATAATAATAAAAAAAAATTGCTTCATAGAGCTGCTGCCTAAGAGATATGCTGTAGGGAAGAAGAATCTTTATGGGTTAAGAACCCAGGCTTGGGATGCAGACCCTTCGTGTGCCAAAGCACGGCCAGGTTTCCAGGCAGAGGAGATAGCTTGCATATGGACTCAGAGGCAAGAGACAGCATGGATGTACAACAGACTGGATGGGAGGAGGCACACAGCCTAAGCATCAGCTGAATCATAATGAGGTCTGCAAAGATTTGGCTTTGGCATGAAGGCAGTGGAGGACCACTGAGGAATTTCACAGGGTTGTATAGCATAGAATTTAGCCTTGCCCCAGTACAGGTCTGGCCTTTGCCCTCAGCTTCTGGGAATATCATGCCTGCTGGGAGACAGAGTTCAGTTACATGGACAACCAATCATGCCTGCCTGGTGGAGTCCCAGTAGGAACTCTGGACACTGGGACTCAGGGGAGCATCTCCGCTTGGCAATAGTTTGTGCATATTGTCACACATTGATGCCGGGAAAGTAATTTTAAATCCTATCCTTTATCTGTAATAAATGATATTCATAAGTATAACAATTTTCAGTGAGCTCTTGGAGTCCTTCCAAAGAATTATCAAACCTGAGAGTAGCTTTTGGAATCCTCCTGAACTTGCAATTGGTGTCAGAAGTGAGGGTGATCTTGGTGACTGCTCCCTCCACCTCCCAGTCAGCCACTTTTGCAGGGCTGGTTAAAATTTGCAGTAGATGGCACTCCTGAAGGTAAACTTTAAATACTATAAATGGAATCATATCCACTATTAAAATAAAAAAATTCCTCTTTTATTCTTTTTTTTAATTGTTTGGGATTCATTGAGGGTACAAAGAATTAGGATACACCGATTGCATTTGATAGGTAAAGTCCCTCTAAAATTAAAAAAAATTTAAACATAAAAATGAAAGCAAGAAGCCCCCCCCATGACCACAATTCTCTGTCTCGTGCATACACATACATACATGTGCACACACATGTGCACTATCAGACATTTCTTGTTTGACCCAAATGCACAGCTTATTTGCTAAGGCTTTACTGGGAGGTGCGATTCCAGAGCAGCAATGGTAAGGGAAAAGGGAAGGAGGCAGAAAGGGACAAAATCCAGCTACCAAGAAGTTTCCAAGGAAACACAGCTGGCTGGCTGTCCTCCAACAGGCTGAGATGTCTCAGAAGACACAGGAAGGATTTGGGAGAGACATTCTTATCTGAGGCTCTTTCTGGCCTCTTGCTTCTTCTTGATGCAAATTTCACCCCCATGGAACATCGGTTTCCTAGGATTTGTGGGCAGCCTTTGTGGGCAGCCTTTATGGGCAGCCATTGGGGAAGGCAGATCCCTCCCAGTGCTTCAGCTGGGCCTGGAAGTGATGGGAGGGGTGAGGCCCACACGGGTTTGTCCGTGTGGACCTGACTGCTGGGGCAGTGGGGCCCCAGCACAAGCCCAGCCCTGGCCTGGAAAGGCTGGGTTCTTGTGGAATGAGTAGCCAAGATCCCTACGGAGGGGTATTGGGGCCACACACACTGGATCCACTAATTATTTAATATGTTATTAACCTGTTATGAAACACGCATCTGATCATAGCATATGTGTCGCTTATAAAGGCTAGTTTCTCATTGGCTATAGATTATGTACTAATATCGCATTGCCAGATATTAAAATTGTTCCTAAGTTTTAGTATTTAATCAATGTGATGAACACCATTATACATATATTTTATGTAAAATACCACATTACTAGTCATTTAAATTGCTTCCAGTTTTTTGGTATTCAATCTGATGAAAGTCATTATATATGTATTTTTTGGACCACCTTTCCTTATATGTTTCTAGAAGTACAAAAGCTGTGTCAGAGAGGAAAATTGTGCTTTTAAAGTTAAATACATGAAATTTTTGTGTCTTGGACATTTGAACGACTCTCTTGAGCACCTGATGGACTCAGTTGGCCTGCCGTGCAGACTTGGGGAAGGGATCCTCTGAGGAATGGCTGATGATGTTCCCAGCTGGCCAGAGATGCTGAATTTCATGGCAAAATCACTAGCTGAGGAGCCGGGAGGTCTGCCTTTAAGTCACAGGATCCCAGGAGGGGTGCAAATCCTGGGGCTCTGGCAGGGATGAGTCAGTGAGTGTTGGTTAGCCTAGGGACATAGGAGAATGTCCCTTTGAAAGGTCAGTCCTCCAGAACTGAGACTACTCAAAGTCTCATTTGTAAGAAAACAGGCAAACACAAGGCTCATGTGCTGGCAAGTAAAATTTACCTTAAAGGCAAATCTGCGACTCTGGTTGTTATAATGTGAGTTTGGCAGGACTCCCACCTTCCCTGGGTTCAGCGTAAGATGAGGGGTCACCTTTGTCCATCTTGGGGCATTTTCCAGAACTTCCCCCATCCACAGATCTCCTGCTGGAAAAGACTTTGTATACACAGTGCATTTATGAAAGGATAGTTAATGCCACTGCCTCAATGAGCTGCTACGGTGCCAAGCAAAAGCAATTTAAAAAATGGATGTTTTAATGAGCTATACAGCCTTAACACAGGTAACTGCATAAGAAATAAGAGACAAAAGACCATCGTTATCTATTCAGACTCTGGCTACCTGGGAATCACCAGCTGGAGGCCTGAAGGCATCTGTTGGCTTTGCATTTGGCCGCTATTTACTCCTCCTGGGAAGAAAACATCTTTCACGGCATTCTGAGAGAGGAAGGACCTTACCTGAGGTTGTGAGGCCTTTATAAAACCCGCAATGGTTTGGACCCTGGTTGGTCAGACTCCCAAGCAGGGTATACATTGTACACTTTTCACTGGGCAGAATTGGGGCAGGGAGTGGTGAGTCAGGGAAGGCTCCAAGGAGAAGGTGAGCTAAGTCATGACAAGTGTGTTGGGTTTTCCAGGTAATCAAGGGGATGACCAAGGGTGTGGACAGAGAATGAATCTGGACTTAGGGAAGGAGAGACCTTACATAGGGTTCTTGCAATAAGGGGAAGAGGACTCTGTGGTCTGAATGTCTGTGGCCCCCAACATTCATATGTTGAAATTCTCACCCCCAAAGAGTAGTATTAGTCGGGGTGGGATCTGTGAGATGCAATGAGGTCAGGGGCAAAGCCCTCATAAGTGGGATTAATGTCCTTATGAAATAGGCCCCAGATAGCTTCTGAACCCCTTCTGCTGCGTGATGACACAGTGAAGAGGCCCTGGGCAGGGACCAGGAAACAGGCCCTCACCGAAATCAAATCTGCCGATACTGAGATCTAGGATTTCCCAGCCTCCAAAACCAGGAGAAATAAATTACAAGTGTTATAAGCCAACCAGTTGATGGTCTTTTGTTATGGCAACCCAAATAGATAAGACCAAGATTATTACAATGGGATAGGGGACTATCACCATGGAGGAGAGGCTATTGCAATGGGGGAGAGGTTACACTATGGGGGAGGGGCTACTGCTATGGGGCAGGGCTATTGTAACAAAGAGAATGCTCCAACCATGAGATCTGCAAGTTGTCTAAGGTCGGGCAGAAAAATGATTTTCTTCCATAGGTGGAGTAATCACTTCTGGAAAGAAGTTGGTGTGGGAGAGGGGAGTGAATGGATGATGATGGGTCCAGCAATCTTTTTCTCTGGTCAGCTGACTCTCAGGAGGCACCATTAAGAAGAGGCAAGAGAATCGCGTGAGCCCAAGAGTTAGAGGTTGCTGTGAGCCGTGTGACGCCACGGCACTCTACCCGAGGGCGGTACAGTGAGACTCTGTCTCTACAAAAAAAAAAAAAAAAAAAAAGAAGAGGTTGTTCATGTTTCCAGTGCTCAAGGACAAACCAACACTTAGAGTCCCTGGGAGAGACACCTGGGAAAAGCTTGGTCAAGTGGAGTTAGTGGACATTTTTCCCGGATTGGTCAGTGGGGAGAAAGAGTTCAGCTAATCACATATGAGACAAAGGGAATCAGGGGTCTGTGTTTGGTTTTGTCACAGGCAGACAGGGGGCCATTTGGGAGACCATCTGTGGGGATGGTGGTTCTTTGCAGTGAGCTGCTTCCTAGACACAAAAGCATTGGTGGGTGCAGGATTCTTCCCCCCCCCCAACCCCCAGGCACACAGCACTCAGGTGAAGTTCACCAATGTTATTAGGAACAGGTGTGAATGTTTAGGAGCAGGCAGCAGAGAGCAGTCAGTTGGGAAGGTTGGGTTGTGAGTCAGGGCTGGGCTGGAGGATTTAGGCAAGGGACAGAGCATGGGTGCCCTGGCCTTGGCTCGTCCTTGTCACACTCACCTGTACACACAGCTGTTGCTGGTTGGGCCTCCACTTCTAGGATATCAGCTCTCGGAACTGTCAGTCCAAGGCCTGGCATTCTCAGGAGAACAAAGCAGGCAGGTCTAGCTGCAGACTCATGTGACTGCCAAGCAGAGTGCACCTTCACAAACATTCCTTGCTGGGTCTCTGGGTTGGCAGTTTGCCCAGAGGAGAAGCTCTGGACTTTGAAGTCGCATTGCTTTGAGGCACCCAATGCTTCACATCGAGGACACAAAAGAAAGTCCTTGAAAGCAGTTGAGGTGATGAGATCACCTTTGGGGCTTGTTCAAGGTCCTTCAGCTGTTTAGTTCTCCTATTTGATGGTTGAAATCGACTTGGCAGATATCGGCATTGGCAGAAGGGGCTTGGTCTATTTGGTAAGTTGCATATTTCAATTAGAAGCTTGTGCTTAACTATAATTTCCTATCACACTAGTTGGTCTCTGCCTTGAAAGAGTCATTTAATTATCTTTGTTTAAAACCTATAGGGTATAAATAGAAGCAGCTATAAAGGAAGGGTAGCAAAACTCAAGTTAGGGTCAAAACACCATTTATTTTTCTTTTTGGTTGAAAAGGAACAGTTTCAGGGGCCCTCTTTTGGTGCAAACTGGCTGAGAAAGTGGTTGTGGGTTTCTAGAATATCCAGGGATACCTTTGGAGAAGGACTCTGAGAGGCAACAGTGTTGGGGTTAAGGGGCTAAAAAGTGGCAGCCCATAGGAGTTCAACTGGCGGGGGGTGATTGGAAGAATCGGCCATGTGGACATCAGCGCATCACATTTCCTGATTGTAAATGTCTGAGAGGGCAGGCCCAGGTGCGCAGACACACAGGCTCCTGTTCCTGCAGCATGGACACCCTCTGGCCTGCCCAGCGCCAGGGCCAGAGCCGCCCCACAAAACTCACTTCACGAGAGAGCAGAGCACCAGAGAGCTCTCTGCAAGGCCACCCATCCCCAGGAGAGGAGGAAACCCCTGAGGACTTTCAGCTCCCACAATGTACCCTACAGTATGTCCACAATTCCAGCTTTTAAGCCACACTCAGGTGGCCATCTGACTTAGTGGGGCTTACATTGGAATGGCTACCCAGCAGGCACAGGCTCTTGGGGAGTCTAGGGGATCAGGCTTGGGGACTGTGCAGTTCCATGTTAGGGCCTGGCTTTGCTATCAACTGCCTGGGGTCCCCAAGGCAGAGCTTTCCCTTCTCTGAGCCTCACCTTCCTCATAGGTAAAGTAGGGTAACAACAGTTCCTTGGAAGGAGGGCAAGGCATTTGATATGCTTAGGCCAGTGTCTGGCGTATGGTAAATGCTAAACATATGCCCATATTGCTTTTAATTTTTTGAAAGTACTGATGCTAGCCTTGTCACCTTCCAATGACCTTGAATGTCCCCATGAGTGTGGGTCATAAGAGTTTTGAACCTTGGATTTCAGACGTCTTCTCCAATCCTCACATTCTGTGGTTGGCTTTGATGCTGCTCAGTTACGAATCCCCGGTGTTCCTCAAACTGCTCAATTTAGTTAGAAGAATGGCACAAATTAGCAGCAAAATGTTTGAGATACTCTTTGCCCCTCTGTGTGGATTTGGCCAACATGCATGTTTGGGTTTTTAGATTCCAATTTAGCATTTTGAAAAACAAGCTACTCATTCTATTAAGGTATTATCCCCTACCCACCTGATGTTCAGATAGCTTGGTATGTGTCTGCACCTTGTTTATAATGTGATATAATGAAATCAGTCAAGCTCAGAACCAAGTTAGGCATAATCACTATGGCAGGCGTGATGTTAAAATTCTTTATTTTTCATTTTTTGGAAATGTATTGGCTGGATTTCAGAGTTCTGAGTTCTTTCAACTTTGATCTCTGGTTTTCCTGTCCCTTTGATTTTTTAAAAATAAACTTTCTAAAGAACAGTTTACTTTTACAGAATTATTGCAAAGATGTTGCAGAGAGTCCTGTCCCCCATTCAGTTCCTCCTGCTATTAAAGTGAGACTCTCGGCAGCACATCACATCACGAGTAAACACGCTCAGCGTGACCTGCCCCTGTGGATACGGAACTTGATCACCGGCTGGTAGCGCTTGTCAGGTTCCTCCACTGCCAAGTTATAGTTTTGTTTCTTTTTCTGCTGTCCCCTTTGAAAGAGTCGTCACACACAGCCTTCACTTAAGGAAGGTCAACTTAGGCCCCTTCTCTTGATGGCAGAATGTCCACATAAATTATTTGGGATACTTTTAGCTGGAAGATTGCCTATTCTTTCCCATTTATTAATTTAGTTAATTTTTAAATATTGGCATGAATTCTACATATTCACTTTATCCTTTGGGTTATAACTTGATACTACTTTATTGACTTTTTGTTGCTCATTTTTTTGTAATGGTGGCCCCTAGATACTCTTAATTGCCTCCTGTGTCCTTGTCATGTAAACTCATCTTTTTTTCCCCTAAGTTTTTAGCATTTTTGCATTACAGCCCTCTAGATCCATGGTATATATTCTCTGACCCAGTCCATGAAGCCATTTCTTAAAGAGCCCTGTTCTTTCTCACCAGATAATGGTGTTAGAAATCAAAATTCAGGTGCTTGTTGTGACCATTGCTACTGGGGTGCCATTTCCTTCAGGCCCTTTCAGATGACCGAGCACGGACACATGCGTGTACTAAACCATGTATGTACCCACGTTTATAAACATTCTAAACATCATCTGTATCTATATTCATTTGTTCCTGGTTTTAGGGAGAAAGGGTTCAGTTTCTCATCATTAGGTATAATGTTAGCCGTAGGTTTTTTGCAGACATTTTAAACAAAATAACAATAACAATGTTTAAGATAAGGACTAGAAACAAAAACCTTGTAAAGAACGAATGAACATAAATACATTCAGAAAAGAAATGAGAGAATTGCTGCATCGAAATATTAAGCAATAATGATGATGATAATAATGCAAAGATAGTAACATTCACATTGTCAAATAAGAGTATGTCTATTATAGAATGCTTTGACTCTGAGATTTAGTATGGAGTCATCAGTTAACGTCATCTTCTTATTTTTTTTTAAGTCTCAAAAAATAGACAACTAATATTTATAAATAAAAGTAAAAGATAATTTCAAAAAACAGATCATGCCAAATCTTACAGATACTAGAAAAAGAAGAAATACTTCAAAATCATTCTACTTGATCTGGGTACATCTGCTATTAAAATTGGAGAGAATATATTATAAAGGGAAAATTACAAACATTTCACTTATAAATGAGGATGCAATATCCCAAACAACGTATTAACAAGTTGAATTAAAAATTAATGTTTAAGTAATGTACTTTGGTCAAAATTAAATCCAATTTATGTGAGAATTAGTCACTTTCTTCTATTCTGAGTTTGCTGAGGGGTTTTTGTTTTCTTCATGAATGGGGGTTGGATTTTGTGAAATGCTTTTTCTGTGTCAATTAATGCAATCCAATGATTTTTTCTTCTGTAGACTGTTAATGTAGTATATTGTATTAACTGGATTTCAGGTGTTGAACCAGCCTGGCCTACCTAGGATAAATCCCATTTGGTTGTGGGGAACACATTATTTTATATGCTGTTGAAGTTGACTTGCTTATATATATATATTTTTTTTTTTATTGTTGGGGATTCATTGAGGGTACAATAAGCCAGGTTACATTGATTGCAATTGTTAGGTAAAGTCCCTCTTGTGATCATATCTTGCCCCCATAAAGTGTGACACACACCAAGGCCCCACCCCCCTCCCTCCGTCCCTCTTTCTGCTTCCCCCCCATAACCTTAATTGTCATTAATTGTCCTCATATCAAAATTGAGTACATAGGATTCATGCTTCTCCATTCTTGTGATGCTTTACTAAGAATAATGTCTTCCACTGACTTGCTTATATTTTTGAGGATTTTTGAGTCTACATTCATGAAATAAATTGGTCCACAGTTTTCTTTTCTTGTAATATCTTTATATGATTTTGTTGGTAGGGTGATTCTGCCCTCATAGAATAATTAGGAAGTGATCTTGCTGCTTTTATTTTCTGAAAGTTCTTGTGGAGAATTGATTTTATTTCTTCCTTAAGTATTTGATAAAGTTCACCTGTCAAGCTATCTAGATTGGTGATTTTTTTGGGGGAAGGTTATTAATTATGGATTCAATTTCTTTGAATGATATACAGCTAGGCAGGTTATCTGTATCTCTGTGTGAGTTTTGGCAGTTTGTGTCTTCCATGGAATTAGTCCATTAAGTTATAAAGTGTGTGGGCATAAAGTTATTAGCAGTTTTCCTTTGCCATCTTTTTAATATCCATGAAATCAGTGGTGATGATGAAACTTTAAAAATTCACGATATTGGGGGCAGTGCCTGTGGCTTAGTGGGTAGGTTGCTGGCCCCATATATTGAGGGTGGTGGGTTCGAACCTGGCTCTGGCCAAACTGCAACAACAACAACAAAATAGCCAGGTGTTGTGGTAGGCGCCTGTAGTCCCAGCTACTCAGGAGGCTGAGGCAAGAGAATTGCCTAAGCCCAGGAGTTAGAGGTTGCTGTGAGCTGTGACACTATAGCACTCTAACAAGGGCGATAAAGTAAGACTCTGTCTCTAAAAAAAAAAAGAAAAAAATTCATGACATTGGTACTTTTTTTTTTTCTCAGTTAGCTTGCCTACAACTTTATCAATTTTATTGATCTTGGCAAAAAGCTGGCTTTAGGGCTTATACATTTTTCTCTTATTATTCTCCTATTTTTGATTGTATTGATTTCTGCTCTAATTTTTATTATTTATTTTTCTCTTCTTGCTTTAAACATAAAGAACTTTTTTCCCCTGTAATTTCCTAAAAGGGAAAGTTAGGCTATTGGTATTGTAGCTTTCTTCTTTTCTACCACATGTATTTAGTGCCATATGTTTTCCCTGACCACTGCTTTCCCTGCACTCCACAAACAGGAATAAGCTGCATTCTCATTTTCACTAAGTTTGAAATGTTTTTAGATTTCTCTTGACACTTTCTCTTATACCCATGCATTATTTATCAGTGTGTGTCTTAATTGCCAAATGTTTGTGGATTCCCAGCTTTCTGTTACTGATTCCTACTTCAATACCTCTGTGGTCTGAGAACACAGTTTGTATGATTTCTATTATTTGAAATTGGTTAAGGTATGCTTTGTGGCCCACAATGTGGTTCATCTTGGTAAATGTTCCACATCAGCTTGAGAAGAATGTGAATTACACTGCTGTTGGCTGGAGTAGTTTAGAAATGGCTGTTAGGTCAAGTTGATCAACAGTGCTGTTTAGACCTACTGTGGTCTTACTGATTTTCCATATCTTTGTTTTATTACTTTCTGACAGGAAGGTGTTGAACTTTCCAACTACAGTAATGGATTTGTTATATTTCTCTAGTCATTTATATCAATTTTTGTCTATTTTTTTGATGTTTGGTTGTTAAGGGCATACATGTTTAGGATTGCTATGTCTCCTTAGAAATTGGCCCCTTTATTATTATGTAGTATCCCAAATAGTTTTCTTTTTTTTTTTTTTGAGACAGAATCTCAGACTGTCACCCTGGGTAGAGTACTGTGGCATCATACCTTACAGCAACCTCTAATTCAGGCTCAAGCAATCCACTTGCCTCATTTTTTCTATTTTTAGTAGAGATGGGGGTCTCACTTTTGCTTAGGCTGGTCTCAAACTCATGAGCTCAAGCCATCCACCTCAGCCTCCCAGAGTACTGGGATTACAGGCATGAACCATCGCCCAAATAATTTTCCTTGTTTTGAAATCTTCTTTGTTGCAAGTTAATATAGCTACTCCAGCTTTTTAAAGAATGGTATTAGCATGGTCTATCTTCCTTTATTCTTTCACATTAAACTTTATAGTTAAAGTCAGTTTCATGTGGACATCACATATGTGTGTCTTGTTTTTATTCTTTGTAATCTTTTCATTACAATATTAAAACAGTTCATTTTTAACATGATTCTTGATATATTTGGATTGATACTAATATCAGCCATGTTTGCACCTTTTCTGTTTATTCCCAGGGACCTGTTTTCTGCCTTCTCTGATTTTATTTGAAAATTTAATATGATTCCATTTTATCTCCTCTCTTAGAGCATTATACTTCCTTAAAAAAAATTAGTAGTCATCTAAGAATTTACAATTTAATCTAAGATTAACTTTAAATAAAATTCTTCTCCCCTCTGTGAAGTACGGGCACCTTAAACAGAAGGATTTCTAGTTCCTTCCTCCCATCCTTGCCACATTTCTCTCAGTCTTTTCACTTATCTACTTGTTATAATCACCTGATACATTGCTGCTACCTCAAACCTCAAGTTATCTTTTTGCTCAATTAAGAATAAGAAAAAGAAAAAAAAAGTATTTTACTTTTATTTATTTCTTTTCTAAAATTCTTCCTTTGGTTAGATCTGAGTTTTCTACCTGTATCATTTTTTTTTTCTGCCTGAAAACAATCTTTTAACAGTTTTTGCAGGACAGTTTTGGTAATGATGACTTTCCTCAGTTTATGTTTGCATGGAAAAAAAAACCCTTATTTCTCCTTTACTTTTTCAGGATAATTTCTCTGAATATTCAATTTTATATTGGTATTTTTTTCCATTCAATAGAAAAGTTTTAATTCTATTATTTCTTGCTTTTATGGTCTCTGATGAAGTGTCTGCTGTAATTCTTATCCTTGTTCTCCATAGGGAAAGTGGCTTTTTTCTCCCCCTGGCTTCTTGCTAGATTTTCTCTGTCTCTTTGTTTTTTTGCAGTGTGAATATACTATGCTTAGGTGTGTGTGGGGAGATGGGAGGTAGGATTTGCTAGTTATCTGCTGATACTGTCTGCCGTTTGAACCTGTGATTGGGTGTCTGTCGTTGATTTTGGAAAGTTCTTAGCCATTATTACTTCAAATATTTCTTCTACCCATTCTCTCTTTCTTCCTTTTGGTATTTCAGTTGTGTCTTTGTTATATCTGCTGAGAGTTTCCTATCACTCGGGATGTTCTGTTTTGTCTTTGCATTTTACCTTGGAAATCTCTGTTGACTGACTTTCATGCTTGCTGATTCTTGACAAAGGCCAGTCTTCTGATGGGCCCATCAAAGACATTCTTCATTTCTATTACAGTGTTGTTGTTTTTTTAATTTTTTGCATTTCCTTTTGATGTTTTTCTTAGAATTTCTACCTCTCTGCTTACATTTGCTATCTATTCCTGCATGTTGTTCACTTTTCCCATTAGCATCCTTAACAAATTAATTGTAGTTATTTTTACATATCTCCTGGCTGGTAATTCAAACATCTGTGCTGTACCTGAGTCTGGTTCTGATTCTTTCTTGTTCTCTTCAGATTGTGTCTGTGGGCTTTTTTTCTTTGTTTTGTTTTATTTCATTTTTGTTTTTGCTTTCCTTATATTCTCCCCTTCCCCCACTATTTTATTTTTAAGTGTTTAAATTCAAAGGCATTAAGTGCATTCTAAATGTTATGCAGCCATGACTGGACATGAGCAATGTGGACTTTCATGGCATCTCCAGGTCTAGCACAGCCTGATATACATATGGTGGTTGCCAAGTAAGTCTTAAATGATAAATATAAAGAAAGAACATATGTTGTACTAAAAAAAAAAAAAGAAAAGAACAGATGTTGTACTTTTGTTTACGGATGAAGCAGATTATATCTAGGCTTAATATGTTTATGGGGTGGGAGCCACAAAGCCTGTTACTTTAGCCCAGTGCTTTTCAAATGTTAGTAAGCATCAGAGTCACTTGCACAGTTGTTAAAATAGATCTTGCAGGTCTGGCCTGGAACCTGAGATTCCTTTTTTTTTTTTTTTGGCTGGGGCTGGGTTTGAACCTGCCACCTCCGGCATATGGGACCGGCGCCCTACCCACTGAGCCATAGGTGCCGCCCAAGGAACCTGAGATTCCTGATGCTGCATTGCCTACAGCTTCCCGGGTGATCGCAGAGCTGCAGGTCCCTGGGTCACACCTGAGCTGCTTGGACTTCCCTCATCCTCTGTCTTTGTATCTGATGCCCTGAACAACTTAGTTCCTTGGGAGAGATGGCAGCTCCCTGTCCTGCTCACTGGGCTTTTGCAGGTGTACTATAGTGGCAGCAGCAGCAATAGGCTAGGGCATTTATTCCTCCTTAGGCTGTATAGTAGTTTCCTTGGAGCTTCTGGGAAGTTTCTAAAATCACAAATGTAAATGGCATCCAGCCCTCAAATCAAGGACTATGCGTTAGTGCATTCCTAGGCCCACTCAGAGCTTCAGAAGCTTTCCCAAGACTAGGATGGTGTAAAGTCAGGTGAAGACATCTGTGAGGCTGCAATTCTCTCCTTGGCCCAGAAGGAGGAGCAAAGGGAAGGTCACTCCATGAACTTTGGAGGCCATGTTACCACACGAAGGAGCCTGAAGTCAGTGTCAAGTTTCTCCACTTCCTCTTTCTTTTTTTTTTTTATTGTTGGGGATTCATCGAGGGTACAATAAGCCAGGTTACACTGATTGCAATTGTTAGGTAAAGTCCCTTTTGCAATCCTGTCTTGCCCCCATAAAGTGTGACACACACCAAGGCCCCACCCCCTCCCTCCATCCCTCTACCACTTCCTCTTTCAAAAATCTCCCTCAACAGAAATCTTCCAAAAGAAAGATACATATTCTAAATTATTAGGTTTAGTGATTTGGTATCGGCGTCTCATCTTGAAGAGTCTTCTGGATGAGAAGCCCTATTTTCCATGTTATTATTTAAATGTATTGCAGGTGCTGTCACCAGGCAGATGATACACTGGGCCTTGCAGAGCAGAATGTTAGCCAGTAGCTGTCATGTCAGTTATCTGGGTACCCTCCTTCCATGCAAGTGGTGCTTTGAAGACTTAAATATTCATGACATCATTGGTAGCTCAGTGTAAATGTAAAATGAGGCAAAAATGTCATATACCTTGGTAAAAGGGACTCAGATCAGGAGCATCCAAAATACATCTAGAAACTTAGACCAGCTTCTTTTCTGTAAAACAGTTATTCCATTAAATATGTACCGGGAGAGTTTTGTTCCTGTTTTCGTCATATAGATGTTCTAACAGCTACATTTCAAAGTCTTCTCACAGTGATTTTTAGAATGGTGGAAAGCTTCATATCCTACAATCTTGGACTCCAAAGAAACAGTTACAACTCTGAGGATGTGTTTTATTAACCTCAAAAATGGAAACCGTGAACTATAGTCTCAGGGGCATTTTCTTGACACACCGTGAGTTTTACTATACAAGTACATCACACATGGGTGCAGAACTAAATGCTTTCTTACACTGCTGCCAGCTTCCTCAGGGTGGAACAGAGAGGCTTTGGGAAGAACTCCCCAGGATTTCTCTGATAAAAGAAGTTTCCACTGAGCCCCACAATGCCTTATGTATTATCCTCCTCACCCTCCATCCTAACTGCTGCCTCGAGTTTCCCAAGTGTCTGGTGGTGGGTGACAGGTTCATTCCCGGGAGAACTGCATGGGCTCATAAAGCCAGCCAGGGCATAGAATCTGTTTTCCTTCCACCATCACACTCATGATACTCTTACTGTACAGGAAAGTCAAGGTTCACCTGGGCTCCTCTTTTCTGGACTCATGGTCCATAGGACCCCAAACTTCAGTTTGTTCCAGAAGCTTCGAGTTGTCACAACTTGTTACCTTCACAGAACTGAGATTCATTGTATGTTGGAGGCAGGTTAGAAACTTATCCTTTTTTAGAAAACTGACTTTTCTCATCCTAAGCCTTGGGCTGTTAAATTTATTGCCTCTCTCTTCCTGTAGGTGTAAAGGAATAAATTAACATAAGTTTCCTCCTAATTGCTGGATTCCAGTTAATTGCCTTTGTGCGTGTAGGCACTCATCTTTTATGTTTGAAGGAATGACAATGGGAACAAATGGGGTGACTGTTTCTGGATATAAAAATATTCCTTGATGGTTGGGCGGCCTCAGCAATAGCCCAGCAGCACATGCACCTGCCCATGTAGTCCCTGACTTCTCTGGGCTTCAATGTTTAGAAAACTCGCTGTGTTGGCCACAGTTTGGTGCACTCTGGGGCTGCCCTGTCCAATAAGCAGCCCACTAGTGAGTACTGCAAATGTGATGTGAGTGGGAAAAAGATTCTAGATTCCAAAGACTCAGTAGAAAAAGAAATGTAACGATATCTTATTAATATTGTTTATATTCATCACATAGTATAAGAATAATACTTTGGATAGTTGATTAAATACAGAGGGTGACAAAAAATGTCTACACATTGTCAGAAAGGGAAAAACTGTTAAAATTGTACTTGAGTCCTGTTCAACTCCTGCAATGATAAGAGATAGAGATAGGCAAGACACGATTGTAAGAGGGACTTTACCTTATAATTATGGACGTGGCTGGCTTTACTCAAAACTTGTTTTCAATGCTGAGGCTATCCTTCTGTTTGAAGAGTCATAGCATTATGTGAGAGACCTCTGGGGCTCTGCTAATGCAGCTTCTCGCTGGCTTTACTTCTGTTGGCCTAGGTTGGTTCCAGAGTGAGATGGACTTGGCCATCATCTCCCAGGCCACCCAGAAACTTAGAGAAAGTGGTTTTAGAGTTTACAAGTGGGAGGTAAATCCTGACTTTGCAGAGCAGGGGACCTTGGCCTCAGACTGTAAGCTGCAACCGAGCGTTACTGCTGGCCAGTCACTAGTGTCTCGGCTCTAGTGGGTGGGTTTCCCTAACACTGCTTTTAAGCAAGAGGGTCTATAGATTTGTAACTTATGCAGAGTTGGTGTTCAGAAAACACCTTTTAAGTAGGTTCTGGTTGAAAGGAAAACTGGAGAAGTTGGCCCTTGTAGCGAGAACCACTTCCAGTGGGTGGTTGGGGAAGACGGGAGGATCTCATCCCTGAGAGAAGCAGATGCTGGCAGTTGCTGTTGCTCCAGTTTCTTGCAGGGATTTTTCCGTAGGGGTCGGGAGCACAGGAAGTCTGCCCAGCTGTGTCCACACGGAAGGAGTGAGGGGAGAAGCCCCCATGGAAGAGGCTGGGGCTAATTCCTCTCTAGCCCTTGATACGGCTTTCCAGGTGAAGTCTCCCTTGTGGGGATATCTATAGAAGGGGGGTGGAAAGCTCCCGTAGGCCCTGAAATAATTAAAAAAAAAAACAAAAAACCCAAAGCAAAAACCCCCAAACCCCCCAAAAATCACTGGGAAAAATTTTCCAGGGAGAAACAGTTTCTTTGTAAGAGTGCCTTGTGGAGAGAGAGACTCTCAAATGTGGGGCAGCCCCAAGCTCCAGCCATGCTTCCCCGAGGTTTTGGTGCACCCCAGTTTCTGTCTCAGCAGGACCCACAGGTCTCTCTGGTGAAGACCATCCTTAGTGGATACTTGGCTTTTTCCCTGGATTGTGGGGTGGTGGACTTGAAGGTAGTTGGACCGATGGAGTTGGCTTGCGACTCTGACTGTCAGCTGTGCCGTGCTCCACAGTCCTGGGTGCTGCTCCCCCACTTCTCTCTTCTGCTCCCAAACAGAGAAGCTTCACCACACCTTCCTTTAACTTATTCTCCATCATCCTGAGTGGGATAATCTCTCCTTAAACGCCACAGCAGCTTATCACGATTGTTTACTAAATAATGAGAGAATAAGCGGCCCCACCTCAGGAGAGAATGCTGCTACTTCCCTTTAGATAATTTTTAAATCCCACTGCACAAATAAATGCAGTGTATCTGCACTCCAAACTTCTATATCATGAAGTACCTTTTTTTTTTTCCAACATATATGAAAATTCAACCTTCAGGTAGTTTAATAGCTCCGTGTTTTTTTTCTGTCATTAATATAATGGATTTAAGGATTCAATGAGAAAGTGCAGCAGTGTACAGGATTATCTTATTATCTTCATTAAATATTGCCTAAGAAAGTGATAATTATTGTAGTCAAACTGTCAAAGCCAGAATGAGTCACAAGACAAATATTGGAGTTAAACTCTCCGGCTCCTCCAGTGTAGGCATTTACCTACCAAGTGCAGCTTCTCAGTTCTAATTAACAGAGGAGTGCTTCATCAGGTGTGATAGAAATACGATCCCTTGCCAAATATTCCACTTCAGGAAATTTGCAGATTGTGGATATAAAACTATTTATGGCCATGTAATGTCATTTTCTAAAAGAGAATTTCGAGAAATACTCCAAAAGACTGGCAGCTGCATAATTTGCAGTCAAGACGTGCCACCCTGGAGTATTTGTAAACACATTTACGAGCATCTATGCTAGAGGCGTTTTCATATTATAATATTTAATTGCTCCGGTGATTCCACATGGAAACCTTTAGTTGGAGGGAAAATCTGCTCCTCCCTAGTCCAGACAAGAAAAAGTTTCCTCAAATGGCTTACAAAAAAGAAGAGCAGTGGTGTGTACCGTCTTTCCTAGCAAATTCGTGACTTTGTCCAGCAGAGTGAGCGTCGCCCTTCTTGCCAATCAAGAGGCACTGGGCTCATGGTAGCTCACTGATGTCACCACCTTCTGAGGGATTCTTCATCCTCTTCTTGGACATCAAAGGCCTGACCGGGAAGGGTGTGTAATCTGCGGGGCCCACGCAAAACGAAAATGTGGGGGTGCTGGTTCAAAAAAATTAGACATTTCAAGATGGTAACAGCTGAGCATTAAACCAGTGCCTTCCTCTGGGGACTGGGCCCCACCCACCGGCACAGTTTGCAGCCTCTTGCAGCTGGCCCCACTCAGGGCCCGTTTGGCTCTCTCCACACTACCGGCCTGTCCAGACCTGTCCAGGTTTGAAAGTAAATAGGTTTACTTTCAGAACTCTATTCCCACGTAGGAAATGAAATTGTCTCTTCTTTAGCTCACAGAAACAGGACAGCCCAAGCTTTCAGGGAACTGAGACATTACCCTGAATGTCTCTCCTGCAAGTTTCTTCAGTTTCTTTATAGCACTGCTAATTAAATATGGAGACCCGATTTCTTCTTTGGGTATTTTGTGGTTTGCAAACATAGCCTTATTTAATATTATTCTGTCATCCCATATGAATTGGATTATTATTCTTTCATAAAGTTTCAAGATTGGTATTGCGGCTGCCAGCTCAGCATGTCTAGCTAGATAATTCAAAATAGAAATCTTAAGTCTAAGAAGAGATTTCTGACCTGTAATACCTTCACTTTGGGAGGCTGAGGCAGGAGGATTGCTTGAGCCCAGGTATTTGAGACCAGCCTGGGAAATATAGTGAGGTCCTGTCTCTATGAGAATAAAAACTAAAGAAATTATCTAGGTGTGGTGGCATGGTGTATACCTGTAGTTCCAGCTACCCTGAGAGGCTGAGGTGGGAGGATCTCTTGAGACCAGTAGTTACAGGCTGCAGTGAGCTGTGTTCAAGCCACTGCGCTCCAGCCTGGGCAACAGAGTGAGATTCTGCCTCTAAACAAAAGAAAGGTGTCTGAAAATTTCAAGAGGACAAAAACATCAGAAGGAAAACATCAAGGTTAATTTTGGAGAAGGTTTTGAATCTACTCCAAGGGAATTCATTTCAGCAAAAGGATTTATCACAGCAAATAATTATTGCATGTATACTAGGAACAGGCGTTATGTGGTGTTAAGCAAGTAGCAAGATACAGTCTCTCCAGAGAGTGGGTGTGTGTATCCGTAGTTCTCCCAAAGGCGGCACGGCAGCAGGGATCTGGGAAGGCTTCCTGGCAGGTGGATTGGAGCTGGGCCTCAGATGACACTGACAAGCAGAGATGGAGGGTGGGGACGGCCTTCCAGGAAGAAGAGTCTGGTGAGCAAAGGCCTGGAGGAGCCCAGGCGCATGTGGGTAATGGCCAGCACTGTGCCGGCGGGGGACTGCGCAGCCCACAGGGGGACTGCAACCTGGGGACGAAGAGCAGGGAATTCAGCCACAGATCTGGCTGGATGGAGCCAGATCGAAAGTGACCTTGACCACCAGGCTGAGGAGACTACCATACAGAAAGCAATGTGGGAGTTGGGCATGGGGGCAGAGGGATTCTGAATTTTGGAATCACTTGTTGTAATTTAGGAAGCCGAACCAGGAAGTTGGGTTAGAAGCAGAGAGCCTTGGGGTGGGAGCTGGGCAGGTGGGAGGTGTGCACTGGGAGAGAGAACTGTGGGGAGGGCTGAGCAGAGGAGTGAGACCAGCAGGGACTGAGAGGGGGATTCAGATGACTCCAGGTTTGCAGCTCAGGTGGACAGAAGAACTCTGGCCCCGTGGGGGGAATCCTGAGCTCCAGGTAGAAGGCAGTAAGGGAAAGAGTGGCATTTCAGGGACCACCCACTGGGACACTGTGTAAGGAGTTCAGATCCTCGCGTCCTCTTGGCAGAGTGCTGGCTGAAGCCTGGGTGAGTAGAGAAGGACAAAGAAGGAGGGTGTGGAGCAGATGGGAGAGGTTGGGCTAAAGGATGGGTCTGCATGTAGGAGGCGAGGAGGAGGAGTGCCCAGGGGAGCACAGCGCGCTTCATGAGGGAGGGACTTCAGGAGGAAGTGGGTGCTCAGGAGGGCTGGGGGCAGCACCGAGGAAGGACCATCTGATCTGGAGGTCAGCAGGGGCCTCCGAGGAAGCCGTTCTGGTGAGATGTTGAGGGACTGAGGACTTGGGATGCTGAGCTCGTGAAGCTTCTGCCTGTGGGGAGGGGATGGGACAGGAGGGAGAGCCCTGAAGCTTAGCAGGTGGACAGCGGTGGCCTTATTCTTCATGCATGTTTACATGCATCCGTGGCTTGAAGAGAGGGTGTTGGGGGGAAGAACTGGACAGCTGGTAAGAAAGAACATCAAGGGCAGAGAGATGAAGGTGCCACAGACCACCCCCCTCTCTCTGCAGTGCCAAATAGCAGACATCACAGACGTCCCCTTTTGGAGATGCGTGTTAAACTGATGTATGCTGGGACTTTACGTTATGTAGCTTTGCCCAATGCCCAGGTACCTGCCAGGAGATGCCATCAACCACAGGCGTGGGAGGGCCGGAATCGTCTCGGACGAGGTTGACCGTTCTGTTCCATCTGGAGACTGGACCAGATTCTCTTCATCCTTCTGCCTTTCTGTGCCCTGCTGCCTCGGGTCTGTACCTGCTGCCTTACCATCAAAACATTGATAACCATTTTTGTGTATTGAAAACCGTTCTACTTTCAACGTGTTTTCAAATATATTTGGTCCTTACCATGACTGTGTGAGGAAGTTAGGGCCATTACTTCTGGACCTCTCTGCCTGACCAGCAGCCTGAGACCGTGGGATGCTGGCTGATCAACCAAAGTCCGACAGGCACCTATGCGGGCCAAAAAACGGACTCTTTTGGACTCCTAATGTAATTCTCCTTCCCTAACATGAGATGGGAGTGAGAATTGCCCCTGGACACCTTGGCAGAGCTAAGGATTTCCATGTGGCATCCGGGTTTGAGGTCAGGCTTGTAGCAGCCAGACTGGCTATGATCTCTTACCGCACTCAGCCAAAGAGTGGGATTTCATTGTTCTCTGCGGCGTTCTCCCCACGATGGCACTGACGGGTCTGGTGCCCACATACACGGCTGCACTCATATCTAGGGTCAAGCACATTGACCATCGGATGCAAGAACTGCCAACAAATGAGGGAGACCAGGCCAAGAGAGGTCGGGAAGGAGGAGATAAGTTGTTCCAGACGTGCGCTTGGCACCACAATAGGGGCAGTGCCACGAGCCAAGCAAATCCAATTTATTTTTTCTGATAAATAACTGCTGCTCTTGTCATTGTGCAGTGATATCAGTTCCCTTCATGCACCCATTCCTTCACAAAGAATCCATTAGTCTTGCATGAATCTTCAATTATCCCATTACACAGTGGGGAAGGAAAGTTATTTCAGTTGATGGAAAAATCTCCTTTCTTACTCTTGTAACTACTTGATCAGAGGAATTAGGCCCGAAAACACTAATAATCTTTTCTTATATTACATAAAATAGAGAGAAAAACGATCTGTGGGTTTTCATAAGCTCTCGGTGTATCAATGCCTATGTAGAATCAATCCTGTCCATTCATTCATTCATTCATTCAAAACCCAGCAGCGCACCTGTGATATGCCAGGAACTGAGGTAAATCCCGGGTAATTCTGCCCATTTCATAGGGTGCTCATCTACCTTGTTCATGAGAATGAACATTTTGGGGGATATTTCAGATCAACCAGAACAGGGAGCGTATCATCAATAATGTGGTTGTGAAGTTCCCTCGGCTTATGAAAAGTCTGTCAAAGAGCTTAGACTTTTTAAATCCTCAAGTAAAAAAGATTCTAACTGAAGTAAAGTCATAGGAAGGGTCCAGGTGGAGCGTGGAGAATACTGGTGTCTCAGACCCAGTAAGTTGCTGACTAGATGCAACTCCCTGAATAATTTGGGAAATTTTTTATAGAGAAAGCATCATTTGACCTAAATTCTAAAAAAATGAAGGGAATTTGGATATGCAGGAATGGGCAAAAGGCCATCTCAGAGCCAGGGATTAACTTGAACGAAGGCAGGAGGGTGGAAAGGGACGGCGTGCACAGAGGATCGTGCAGGGGACAGAACACACAGCGCCTTTCCCTTTTTAGGTTCTTCGTTGAGAAGCTCTCGGAAAGTCAGATCAACAAAAGACAAAGAGAACTTTACTAAAACGTGCTGTACCCACCACACCGCGGAGGTCTCATTCAAAAGTCTTTCTCTTTAAGGCAGTGACTTACAGGCCTTTCCTAAACAGTATTTCAACCAAGAGCCATAAATCCTACATAGTGACAGGACAAAGAAGAGAGAGTCTTTAGGCTTATGATGGTGGGAAAATGTGGGCGGGTACATTCATGGGAAGAGCGAAGTCTGCTCCTGGATCCTCTGGGGCCACTGCTACGGAGTTCAGTTTCTGCGCTGATAGAGGCAGAGAAGAGGGGCAGAGTGTGCTTCTGTGTTTCAACTTCTTAGCTTTAGCTAAAATCCCCAGTATTTTAGAGCATTTTGGTTCCTTGAATAGTAAAGTCACAAAAAGGAAGAGCAAATCATGTTCCACTTAAGACTCTTTGGTTGCAAATAATAAAATCCCTACACCTACCAGCTAAAGATAAAAGGAATCTATTATTTCACTTAAGCGAAAGGTTGGGTAGCTTTAGGCATGGCTCAAAAAATGTCCAGACCCTGCTTTTCTCCATTCTGTTGCTTGAGTTCATTTGTGGTTTTCATCCCAGAGAGTCTTTTCTCTCATGTCACAGAAGAGCTGCAGCAGCTCCAGGCCTTGCACTCTCTCAGCCAAAAATTGAGGTTTTTCCAGAATGCCTAGAAGTCTCACTGTATATTGTCCTGTCTGACTGGTCACGTGTTCATCCCTGAACCCTTCACTGTGCCCAAAGAAATGTGATGTCCACCAATTGCCTTGGATCTGGCTCCTCCTGGGCTTCGTTTTGGAGCTGGAATGAGACCAGGTCTCCTTCAATAACAACGAACGAAGTTTGGTAGAGGCAGCTTTCCAGAGTGAAATATGGGTGTGGTTACAGAAGAAAGCACAACAGACTCCAGGAGATGATGGATGAACAAAGTCTGCATATCCATGGCAGGTGCAGGGGCTGTGGGGCCAGGATTAGATGCTCAGGACATTCAGTGTCTTGGGGTCAGGCTTTAAGTCTGTTAAGAGTAATACTAACAATGATTTATTCTGTGTGAGACTTATCCCACATCCTTTAGTCACCTTAATGAATTTTTCTTGGGTGACTAGTGCAGTGCTGGGCATATACTGACCGCTCACTTAATGCCTACTGACATGTGGCTAAACAGTAAACATCTACCAGCTTGGGGCTACTGTTCAGAGATGCCTAAAGCCAGAGAGCCCTGTGGCTATCAGAGGTGTGGGGAATCAGCCCTTCCTGGAGTCTGTTATGCTCTCAGTGTTAACAGGGCTAGAGCTCAGTAACAGCCCTGATCCAGTGCCTCTTGGACAAGTCAGGATTCAAGAGGCTAGATGCATCCTCCAGACAGGGCTGTTCAATGTGATATCACAGGGATGAGCTTACTACTGCGCCCCAGCACCAGGATCTGGCATTTGTCCCAGGAACCACACTGGGATGGGCCCTTGCGATGTGCTCCTATGATCGTGTTTTGTATAATTTGCAAGAAAAATTCCCTGAAATTAGAAATCACCTGAAACTAAAAATTGGAGAGGCAAATTATGTGCCTACCTTGACAAAGAATGGCCATATTCTAGAAAAGGTTTGGGGACTTTTAAGAAACATAAAATAACAGGAAAAGGGAAATACTCTTTGGACATTCACACGAAAAGGTCAAGTCATTTGAAGGGAAGGAAACTCAGATTGTAATCAGACTTTTCAACAGAGCTATTTATACCAGGAGAAAACAAAATCACATATTTAGGAGACTCAAGGAAAGAAAATGTGAGCCAAGAATTTTATTTCCAGCCAAACTCTCTTTCAAGGACAAAGGCCACAGGCAAGAGCGTGCAAGAACTCAGGGCTGTTGTTACCTTGAGCCTGGTTCTTTTTTTTTTTTCTTTCTTTTTTTGAGCCTGGTTCTAATGGAGAGAGTGACGGAAGCCACGAGAAGGAATGCTGATGTCTTAAATACATAACGATGGCCGTAAGGAGAAGGATAAGAGATGGCTCTCACTATGTCCACTGCACTAGCTGTCAAAAATGGGAAGAGTTTATGAAAAAAAGCATAAGCAAACGCATTGATTGTCTTGTTGGTGTTGACTGAGAAGAGAACGATCTTATTTCATATTAGAAGCTAGAGAGAAGAATGAGAATGCAGAGACGGGATTACTAGCTAATATTTATATTTCTTAGAGTAGGGACTGAATCAATAAAAGCCATAATGGGAGAGACTATACGTGCGTGTTACATGCGTGAAAGTAACGGCTTACTCAAAGATTAGAACAGAAAGATAAAAAAAAAAAAATCAAAAAGACCACATACTGAAAGACTATTCAGTATATATAAATATATATGTATATACATATTATAGGCATGATACACACAGAGTTAGGTGCATACAGTTGGTCCCTGATTTATAATAGTTGGCTTTTTTTTTTTTTTTGAGACAGAGTCTCCATTGCCCAGGCTAGAATGCAATGGCATCAGCCTAGCTCTCAGCAACCTCAAACCTTTTGGCTCAAATAATCCTTCTGCCTCAGCCTCCCACGTAGCTGGGACTACAGTTGCTTGCCTTAAATCCCTGGCTTACTTTTAGTTTTTTAGTAGAGACGGGTCTCACTCTTGCTCAGGCTGGTCTCAAACTCCCGAGCTCAAGCCATCCACCTGCCTCAGCCTCCCCGAGTGCCAGGATTATAGGCACAAGCCACCGTCAGCAGCCTACTAATGATTTTTTGACTTTATGATGAATTTATTGGGATATAACCCTATTGCAAGTTGAGAAGCATCTGTACCGACAGTGGTTTAAATGGCAAGTTTTTAGCTTTACTATGGGTTTATTAGGGTATTCAATGTATTTTTGATTTATAATATTTTTAACTTATGATGGTTCATCAGGATGCAGCTCCATCATAAGCCAAGGAACATCGGAAGTACATGTGCAAATATAAAAGATGACAGAACGGAGACAAAATATACTGATAATAAATATAAATGGGCTTACCCTCTTGAAAGTAAAAGATTTACGGTTTTGGCTTCTACAGAAAAATTCAACATAATGCTTTATATATGACACACTCCTAAAATAGATCCAAACAGGTTGACAATTAAAGAACAAACTTATACTATGCAAAATCATACATGAAATAAAAAGAAGGATAAAAGTGCAAGGAAGAAAGACTAGTATCTGGCGGGGTAGAATCCAGAAAGCATTAGAAGAGGCAAAGGCAATAGCTCGCACTCTTTGCAATGAGCTTACCACAGTTAGTAACACTTAGGTCTCCAGAAACATAGGAACAACTTTCATAAAGCCGAATCACTAAGAGATCTGAGGATTTAAGGAGAAGCAGTCAAATATATTAATATTAGATTTAATCCACCTCTCAATTGACGGAATATCACAAGGACAAAAAAGAAGATAGATGACCTAATTACCCATCAGTCCAGTATGTCGTATGGATATACACAGAAATCTAAATACTGATCTGAGAAGGTATTTTCTATTAAAGTACACGTGGAGCATTTAAAAAGTGGACCAAATCATCCTACAAAAAAACCTTTCTTTCATGATTTAAAGAATCAGAAATAATACATGCAGAATTCACTGACCACGATAAACCAGAGAAAATACCATTAATTATTATTTTAACTAGAGCTGGGCAAACAGCTTATAACATTTATTTAGAAGCGAAAATGAGGGAGATTCACTGAAAACTGGTAAGATGAGTAACATGGGTGAGGAGCAGACGTCAAACGTACTGTGAAACCTCTAAAATTAAAACATTGAAACACGGTGAAACCGCTATAACTAAAATTGTGCAGTCGGGGCATGCATCAGACTGACCATGGAATAAGAAGAAAAATCTGGAAATAGATTGCATGGAAACTTGGTACTTGTTAAAGACGGAACCTCAAACCAGAGTGGTAATAGCAAAGACCTTGCTTGGTTTTTTTGGAGGAGGTTGCAGTCACAGAGAGTACTGAGTTTGATAGTGGCATAGTCTGTTTTGTGTTGCTGTAGCCAAACAACCACAGATGGGGTAATTAAAAAATAAAGCAATTTCTTTCTAATGGTTCCAGGGGTCGAGAGGGTGAAGGTCAGGGTCCTCTAGTGGACAGTGGGAGGGCAAGAGAGTGCGAGAGGGGCAGAACTCATGTTTATAACCAAGCCATTCATGTGATAACTCACCCCCTCCCCCCCCCCCGCCAATGACCCAATCACCTCATTCTTATTAGGCTCTGCCTTCTAAGACTATTGCATTAAGGTGTAAGTTTCCAATGCATGAACTTTGGGGGATACATTGAAACCACAGAAAATAGTGTCTCTCCAAAATTCATGCTCTTTTCAGAACTTTAGAGTACGATCTTATTTGGAAGTAAGTTAGTTCAGATGAGGTCACAGTGGAGTTGAGTGGGACCTTGCTCCACTAGGACAGATGTCCTTATAGGAAGAAGCGAAGACACAGAGACTGACAGGGAGAAGGCTAGTGACGATGGAGGCAGAGACTGGAGCTGCGCCAAGAGCTGCCGGCAGCACCAGACGCTGAGAAGGGAACATGGAACAGATGCTCCTATGAAGCTCTTTAGAGAGGATCGCCCTGCTGGATTAGAGCATGGCGATCTGAGCATGTACAACTGAGGATAAATTTCTGTTTTAAGCCATCCATCTTGGAGTACATTGTGACGGCAGCCCCAGAAAACTGTGGCAACCCCATGGTGGGTTGGGAGCAGTTAGGGACATGAATATTTTGTTCTTTTTCCCTTTCTCCCTCTGACCTCCAGATCTGAGCTGTGACATGTGGCTATTGTGCATTTGAAATGTGGCTGGTCCCAATGGAGATGTGCTCCTGCAAGTGACCCCACCATAAACCTGTCTTTCTCTCCCCCAGTCCAGTCTCTAAGTTCCGTCAGTTTTTCTCCCTAGATAATTCTCAAGCCCATCCTTCCCCCCGTTGACTGCTACCGCCACAAGGCATTACCATTACTCAGCTGGAAAAAATGGAGGGTAACTATACACTAGACCGTGAAGATGTAGTAAGAAAACAGATTGTAAAATATGTGATTACTTTTGTATATTTGTATTGATTGCATGTTAATATAATAATGTTTTAGATATATTGGGTTGAATAAAATATACTATTAAAATGAACTTATTTCTTTTACTTTTTAAAACAGGACTACTGGAAAATTTTGAATCATACACATGGTTCATTTCAGCAGCTTGTGTTTCATTTCTATTGAATAGCTCTGTTGAGCCAGACGCCAAGCCAAGCTGTTGAGATGTCCCTTAGGTCAGCTTTGGGGCCCAGGAAAGTAGGGAGGAGAGTGGAGTCAAAGAAGTGAGCCGGAGAGATCTACCGTGAGCCAAGCATGAGTCTAGAGGCCAGGGATAAAGCAGTGGAAAGTCCTGGTGAGAGGTGGGGATGCCCTGGTGTGGTAGCATGTGGGTGAGGATGAATTAAGAAATATGTAGGGTACGGTGTTGATGGGGCTTAGTGATTAGACCAGGGAAGAGAGAGGAGCCAGGTTTGTTCAGGAGGCGACTTGTAGATGTCATTTCCTGAGAAAGGAGTAGCTACACGGAGTCATGTGAGGTGGGGAGAGGGAAGATGGCTTTTATTCTGGGAATGGTGAGTTTGTTTGTGGAATATGGAAGAATTTATGGGACCAGAGTTTAGGAACATTCACGGGCTAGGGATTTTGATTCAGGAATTATCAGCCTAACTATGTTACAAATCATTGTGTCTTAAATGTTTTTGACACACCTAGTTATTTGAGACAAAAATGCTGTGGCTCTGAACTGTCCTATTCTAACTTCTTGGTTGAAGAAACCCTTCTAATAACCACATAGTTTTACTGTCCACAGACATTCTGAGGGGATTGTTTATATAACAACAAAAATAACATAAACGACATATTATCATTGATATAATTATCTATAATAACATCTCACAAATCTTAGCAATAGGAGTCTGAAGGGTTCATATTTGTGCCATTATGCATTGTCCTAAATCTGAGCACTGAACAATTATGGCCCCAAATGCTCTGGATGCTAATAGGCATCTCATTATAGAACAGACCAAACAGCCATAAGAAATCAAAGCGATAATGATGAAGTCAAACTAATAAAGGTTTCTAATTAAAATGAAATAATAGGAAGTCTGAGCCACAACAACTCAGGCCATCCTGGGTATTTATTAAGGACAGAGCACTGTCCCTGAAAATCCCAAGTGCTCATTTGCAGAGAGCAGCAGAGAAGCAAAACTGTCAAACTAGATACCGGAGCAGCACCCTTAGCAAATTCTGATACTGGGCTGATTTTCACTTAAGAACTCAAAATTTAGGAGTGTATTTCCTGGGTAACCCTTAGTTGTATAAAAATGAAAGCCTGTGGAGCTGCTTGTCAATTGGCTATTTGAAAATGATGTGTTCAGAAATATTTGTGCACATGTACAAGTATTTTCAGCCTGTCCTCATCTCCTTCCAAGGGAGGATTTGGATGATTTTGTTTTGGGGCTCTTGTTGTGTCGATCTGTGTAATGAGTGAAGAAGAGAAGGGAGAAAGCCTTCTCTTAAGGCTGACTTAAGTCAGAGAACAGAAGGGACTTGTGGAGAAAAGATGGATCACTACAGCTAACGGGCTGGTGACTTAGGAGGGAGGGAAGAGGAGGACTGGTCAGGAGAAACCTGAGGAAGGTGGGAGATGTGGGGTGTGGCTGCCCTGTGGAGTAGGACTTGGAGAAAATGTGATCATCTCTGGGAGTGCCAGGCAAAGCCCTTCCCTCTTTGGCACAGACCTGGGAGACTTTGCTTGCAACCTATGCGAATTTTCAAGTTTTGGGGGGTGGTCTTATTTTTCTGTGAATTTTTACTGTGGTATCAGGAAGAAGATAAACAACCTGCCAGGACGATGTTGAGAAATCTTGCTGAAGATGGTAGTTGAGTGTCCATGAGGTGATGAGGACATGGCTTAAAACCCCTCTACCGTTTGCCCCTGAAGAACTGCTGTGTGTGGCTTTCTAAGGCTGCATCTTTCTGAAGCCCAGGGTTCCTTTCGTGGCTTGAAGGACTTTGCTGCATGACTTCTAGTGCTCTGCACGGAGTCAGATGAGAAAAGCCTATGTGGGGCTGAAATCCACAAGGCTGAGAATTTGTCTTTGGAGCATCCAGTTCTGCAAGCACTTAGCTTCTTTCTGCTATTCTTGCTCTGTTAGAGGGTGAGAACTAGAATCTTCCTCTTGCAGCCTATGTGCCGGTTGGCATGTGTGTGTATGTGGGGCTGATTAAGCAGGATATGGCAGGGAAAGCTATTCTTAAACACCCTGAAAAGTAATTAAGAGGCTCAGTGCTAGGATGCCAGCCACATACACCGGAGCTGGCGGGTTCGAATCCAGCCTGGGCCTGCCAAACAACAATGACAACTCCAACCAAAAAATAGCTGAGCATTGTGCTGGGTGCCTGTAATTCCAGCTACTTGGGAGGCTGAGGCAAGAGAATCGCTTAAGCCCAAGAGCTTGAGGTTGCTGTGAGCTGTGGTGCCACAGCACTCTATCCAGGGCTACATAGTGAGACTGTCTCCAAAAAAAAAAAATAGCTGGGTGTTGTGGTGGGTGCTTATAATCACAGCTACTTGGGAGGCTGAGACAAGAGGATCGCTTGAACACAGTGTATGAGGTTGCTGTGAGCTGTGATGCTACAGCACGCCACTGAGGGTGACAATAGTGAGACTCTGTCTCAATAAATAAGTAAATAAATAAGGATTATATTGCACACTGGCCATAGTACTCTACCGAGGGTGACCAAGTGAAACTGTCTCGAAAAAAAAAAAATGTAACTGAGAACCCTATAAAACTTTTGTTAATATGTCTACTGAGATGCATCACATTAGAACTTGCAGCTAAGGCATTAAAACTATTTAATTAAAAACAACAACAACAAAGCCATTTACATGCTCACTTAAATGGCATAGTCATTAAAAATAACTCTTTTTCCAGGAAAAACATAGTGAGAAGAGTGGCATTATGTTATGTTTTTGCAAAACTCTTTAGTATCTTCAAGCTTACTAGAGAAAAGTGGCATTGTCCTATCTGCTTCTCCGTGTAATACTTTGTAACGTTTGACTGAAGTGTATGAGGGTAATACGGCCTCACCCAGATATGGAATTGGACAAAGGACAACTATACTAATAATCTCTTCAGATAAGTAGGCAATTTTTTAATACTATATCAAAACTTGAGAGCAGCAGTTTCCCAAATGTTAATTGCAACATGGAATATGGAATATTATCAATGAAATTTTCATTCTTTGTTGTGTTAAAATCAATTTTTCTATCTTGTACCTTGGATGGGTATTTTAACCATGTATGATTTGGTAACATCATGCACTAGCTACTTGGAAAATACCTGTTCCCTATGTTAGGCACTCTTCCTAACGTTGATGCCTTTCATTAGACACGGTCAACAATTACATTTGTTACTTTCAGCAAGCATTTAAAAATTAGAGGGCTATCCAGCTCACAGTGGCACATGTAAGTTTTCCAAAATCTAAATTTCACTTGGAAGCTTGAATTTCATTTTTGGCAACAAGTAATATTGGTTGTTTTCCTCAAAGTGACAGGCTCACCTCATTCACTCTGGAGAAAATGTCTGCCAATTACCCAAGTCTAAAAACCATAGTTTGTCAGGGATTCTTTCAAGTAGAAACAGCATTCCATGAAAAAGTGACTAGTTCAGTGTGCAACTCAGATCGCTGCACCGGGCCTTGTACTCATGGCAGCTGTTACACTGGGCGTGCAGCAGAAGTATCTTATGTGAGGTCCAACATTGATCACAAGGGATGTCAAAAGTCATGTCTTAGGTAGAGGAAAAATAAAATGAACAATTTTTCCTGCTTCCTCAGGAGCATTGTTCGGTGAAATTGGCTTTCCCCCCTTTCCATGAGTGTGTGATGTGAAGGACGCAGTGGCACAGTGGGAGGCCGTGAGCTTCACGGGTCATTGAGGCACTGGCAGTTGTACCCACCACCATTGTGCACAGGAGAGTAAACGTCAACATAGTGAAAAAGTCATGTAGCATCTTGGTAATGTCATGAAAATAGTTTTGATTTTGTAGACTCTCTGAAAGAGTTGCCATGTACCCTGGGGTCCACAGACCCACTTTATGAACTTTAATCAAACTTCATTAGTCACAGATTCACCGTTTATGAATTTTTTTACATACTAAGATTTTTTGTAATCTCTAAATCCATACTCACGTGCTTTGGGGTCATTTGCAGACAAACCCACGCAGAGTGGCTTAAATCTGAGACTCTCAATTTACATGTTGCCAGTTGAGGTCAAACAAGGTAAATGCTCTGCCCTCTTGTTTTGGCTCTCATACATGTGGCCTTTCCTTACTCAATATCTAAAGTGCCATGTTTTTCAAATTTTTGTGCTTTTTATTGGTGATTTTGCTGTTTAAAATGGCCCCAAGCAGAGTGCTGAAATGCTGGGCACTATTTCTAACAAGGCTGTGCTGTGTCTTACAGAGATAATACGTTTATTAGATGAGCTTTGTTCAGACTTGAGTTGTAGTGCTGTTAGCTGAGTTTAATGTTAATGAATCAACAATATATGTTCAATAAAATGGACCTAACAGACATTTACAGACCATTCTACTCAACAACTGCAGAATATACATTCTTCTAATCAGTGCAAGGAATGTTCTCTGAGATAGACCATTATGTTAGGCCACAAAACAAATCTAAAAAAATAAAATTGGAATCATATCAAGCATGTTTTCATACTATAGTGGAATAAATCTTCAAATCAATTCCAAAAGGAACTCTTAAAACTAGATAAACACATGGAAATTAAACAACATGATCCTAAACTATCTTTGGGTCAAAGAAAAAAGTAAGATGGAAATAAAAATTTGTGAAATGAATGAATGGAGATAAGACATATCAAAAATCTTCTGGGATACAGTAAAAGCAATGCTAGAGGGAAGTTCACAGCATTAAATGCCTACATCAAAAAAAATACTGAGGTCACAAATTAACACAAATGAACCTAATGTTGCACCTTCAAGAAACTAGAAAATCAAGAACAAACCAAACTCAAAGTTAGTAAAAGAAAAGAAGTAACAAAATCAGAGCAGAACTGAATGAAATTGAGACAAAAAAGATCAATGGATCAATGACAAAGAAAGTTGGTTCTTTGGAAAGATAAACAAAATCAATAGACCTCTAGCTAGATTAACCAGGAAAAGGGAAGAGAGGGTGCATATAACACAGTTAGAAATGAAAAAGAGACATCATCAGAGACTGCTAGGCAGACCAATAACAAGTAATAAGATTCAGTCAGTAATTAAAAAAATCTCCCAACTAAGAAAGCCTAAGACCAGAAGGATTCATAGCCAAATTCTACCTGAAGCATAAAGAAGAACTGGTATTAATCCTACTGAAACTGTTCCAAAAGATTGAGAAGGAGGGAATCCTCCTAACTGTGAAGCCAGTATCCTCTAAATAGCAGGAAGGATACAATAAAAGACCACTGCAGACCAATATCAATGATGGACATGAACACAAAAGTCCTCAACAGACTACTGGCACTCTCTTATCAAACAATGCGTCAAAGATAGTATACTGTGATCAAGTGGGTTTTATTCCAAGATGTGAGGATGATTCAACATATGCAAATCAATAAATGTAATTCACCACATAGAGTTAAAACCAAAAACTGTGTGATCATCTTGATATATGCAAAAGAGCAATCACTAAAAGCCAGCACCCCTTCATGAGAAAAACCCTCAACAAACTAGGCATAGAAGGAACACAACTGAAAATAATAAAAGCCATATACAAGAAACCCATAGCCAACATTATACTGATCAGGGAAAAGTTGAAATTATCCTCCCCTAAAAACTAGAACAAGACAAGAATGCCCTTTTTCACTACCCCTATTCAGAATAGTACTGGATGTCCAAGCTCGAGCAATCAGAACAGAAAAAGAAATAAAAGGCATCCAAATCAGAAAAGAGGAAGTCAAATTATGACAGTGTTAGCTGATATGATCTTACACCCAGAAAATCCTAAAGACTCCTTAAACAGAAACATGTAAAACAAGGTGTTCAGTTGATAAAAATGTTGTGACAGATGGCTTGGCAAGTACCTAACCCTCTATCTCTCCCAGAAGCAATGATTCAGTATTTGCTAATTCAGTGGTAGGGGTACGTTATAACCGTAACTACCAAGAACAATGAGAATCAACCATGTGAGGCAAAATGGCCCACATCAACCATCATTTCATTAGTTAGGATAGGCTAAGTTATGCTGCAGTAACATTATCCCCTACGTTTTAGTGGCGTGGGGTAATAATGATGTAGTATCACTGCTAACTCAGGTTCATCACGGCTACTGGTCCCCTCTGCACACTTCCTTCCCTCTGTGAGGTGGGTCGACCAAGCCCCCAGTAACTGGAACATCACTGGCTGCAATGGCAACCAAAGGACGTGTGTTCACAGGCATTAAAAGGTGTTGTTCCAGAAGAAATAACATTTCTGGTCACATTTTGTTGCCCAAAGTCTTTCTGACAGACACACTGAATTTCCAGAGGGTAGTCAGGGGCTGTATTATCAGGTGTCCGGTTGAGAGGGGGCAATATTGAATAAACAGCACTAATGACCATCACATTCATGATATGCCCTTGACTCCAGATGCCTTCAGTTGAAGATGCATTGCTGTTTTATGTACTGTCAAAGATAAACAAATGTAAAGCGGTAAAGGCAGGTTTTCATCTGTAATACTATTGCAATGGGAAAAAGGTTCAGTGTGAACTGAAATCTACTTGGGTTTGTATAGAGGTGACAGACCGTTTTAAAGGGAGAAGGATGGAATAGAGACCAGGTGGGGGCTCAGCTGAGTCAGGGAAGGGAAAAGTGTTTAGTGGTGAGCCGAGCTGTGTCTGCAGACTGATGATCATTGAAATTAGGACTCTATGCTCCCACAAACTGGGAGATGGAAGTCCTATACTCAGAGCTGGCTGGAAAAGCAAGACATTTTTTTGGCAAGGGGTAGGGGAGGGTGCCGGGGAGGTAGAGTCATTTTAGAAATGTGGCCTTGATCTGTTAGAAACTATTTCATTGGATTCTTTTTAGTCTTTATAGGTTAAAATTGAGGCCTACTTGAGAAGAGGGCTCCAAGGAACCAGGCTGGAGTTTGGCCAAGGAGAGAATCTTTGTACCAATAAGACAGAAAAATGCTGTTTGTTATAGTCTGACATGCCATCCCGTGTGAGGCTCATCCTGATTTTAAGGAGGTTAAGCTATAAAAATATTGCAACTTAAAATTGAGGGACTATGAAAGATGCTAGTGGAAAATCTTGCATTTGAATGTAAAAAGCAATACAAATTAACATAAGTTATGTTCACGGCTTGCTGTTAAAGTTTTATTACCTCACAATATATAATAATAGTAGGCCTGTCAGAAACTGTGGTTTAGAGCAAACCCATTGGTATGTTATTATTTTAACTTTTCATTTGGAAATTATTATATATTCACAGTGACTGCAAAAAAAAAAAAAAAAGAAAGAAAGGAAATAATAGGAACATCCCATGTACGCTTCACCCAGTTTCCTTCTGTGCTAATACAATGTCATTACTTAGGAGTTGACATTGGTACAATCCACAGAGCTTTCTCAGATTTCCCCAGTGTGACATGCACTCATTTGCATGTGTGTGTATGTTTCTATGCAACTTATTTGTAGATTGATATAACTACCACCCTAATGAAGACATAGACTGTTGGTATGTATTACACGTATGGGACAGTAGTGATAAATTGTACACATGTGAACTCAGCGTTTGAATAGATGACTCACACAGCACAGTTGCTGATTTGCAACTGAAAATCGTTGGGCACATGGTTGATGATCTCGAGTCCTTGAAATACTCTGGATCAACTTGAGCAAGTAGGGTTGTCTGAAATAGAAATTCTCTGCCTGGAAAGCAATCTGTGAGAGGTTTTTAAAAAACAGCTATGGCGGTCTGTTAATTTTAGAAGGAGCTACAGGAAGTAATGGGGAAATTGGGAAAGGAAAAATAAAGAACATGCCTGATTGTTCCAATCAGAGCCCTCGTGGTTCCAGACCTTACTTAGAGGCATGATTTCATCATATACGTCTGTGATTTAAAAATTCCCATTACCTCCCACAGTCTCATCCAGTTGCACAAGGAATCTGAAACAGTGTGCAGAATTACAGGCCACTTTCACCCACAGCTGCCAGCTAGGGACACCTGATCCCTGCCAGGCCCTGCCACAAATGCTTCTGCAGGTCACCTTGTTTGTTTGGATAATGACCTAACAAAATGGGCTGTCTCCACCTGCCCCCATCTCACAGATGAACACACTGACTTGCGTGTGCCAGAATCTGGGTGACATTACCCTGTTTTTTAGCCACAAGCGCCCAAGCCGGGGCTCAGGCCCAGAAGAATGTCCACATTCTTCTACAGGGCAGTGATCTTTTCCTCTTTGGCTGGGCATTTTGCATCTTATTTCAGTAGATCAGAGACGAAGCCGGAAGAATTCCGTGGGGTGCCAATTCTTAGCAGCCCACTCTTCGTACTTTTAAAAGTTCATTGCCCCACTTTCAATTTCAGACTCTCTTCCTCAGAGCACGTCCATTCTCTGAGGCTCCCCGTTCCACCAGGCCGTCCAGCTGTGGGGTGCGCTGCCCCCAGCTGCCTTGGTCTTCCGTGGGGCAGGTGGGAGCAACATGGGATTGCACAGTGCAGGGAAAGCAGCCTCCAGCAGAGGGCACTGTGACCTTTACGTGGGTGTTGGCTAGAGGACAAATGGCCCCATCTACTTACCCAGCGGAGAAAGAGATTCGCATTCTCTTTTGGTTCAGACACTGCCGTATGAGGATAAATCCCAGTGGTGGCTGCATGTTATAGAATCCTTATGTGCTGTGCTGGTGGACTGCAGCTCCCTGCTCCACACAGCAGTAATGGATGGGGCTCACCAGGGCTGCCTTTCCCCAAAGCACAAATGTATTCAGTTGCTCTCTTTAGAACCATTCTATTGATTACAACACGAAAATATAATAAGTAGTGTCAGAGAAAGGTCAGCTGATTGCTTGGAATTGCAAGCAAACTCCTGTGCCTCCTGGCCCTGGCAGACTGGTGAGAGGCAATGCTCAGGGGCCAGCCAGCTGGACGGAGGTACAGCTGTGGGAGGGGAGCCAACAAGTTCAAGATGAAATGGAAACTACTTTTACCTGTAGAATCAAACTGCCCAAGTATAACTGGCTTTAAATTCCTCTGACCAAGTAGAGACTCCAGTGTTAACAAATTGATCTGAACATTATGGAAGGAAAACATGCAGGATGGGCACTGGTCAGTTCTTGCACAGGGAGGTCCGTTGGTTTCAGACTCTGTGCATCCGCAGCATCTGGGAGAAGGTGAGTCCTGAGGTAGAGGCAGGACACAGGATGGCTGAAGCCGGCCAGGGATGCATCATGGTCCACCGGGGACAGGAGGCCACCGAGCAGCACTCCACAGCCCCAGCTGTCCACGCGTGCTGTGCTCTGCCAGACCATGCTCACGGGTTCTGCTACTCTTCCTCCTGTGAAAACCTTTCTGGCCTCAGTTTCTGTATTTGGAAAAGGCTGGACCATAGCTGGATGGACTGTGGCTCCTCTCGGCTCTGGCCCCTCCCTGGTAGGCTCTCCTGGCACTGTGCTGGTTCTCAGCAGGTCGTAGGACTGTCCTCCCTCCCATGACTCACCTGGGTTCCAGCCAAGCTCCCGGAGGCGATGTGGAATGAACCTTCCCGTAGAGAATCTGCATTTTAATGGGGATGTGGGGATTTTTTTAAATTATAAAATTAGTCCATTCTAATAAAAAAGGAAAGCCTCCTTCTTTATTACCCATCTCACCATCAATTATATTCTCTGAGGTTAATCTCTGTACGTGCTTCTAGAATGTTTTCTATGTATAGAAACTTACACCAGTTATGTGCTGCTACATACTCTTTTTTTTTTTTTTTGCAGTTTTTGGCCGAGGCTGGGTTTGAACCTGCCACCTCCAGCATATGGGGCCGGAGCCTTACTCCTTTGAGTCATAGGCACTGCCGGGTACATACTCTCAATTTTTTTTTTTTTTTTTTGGTGTGGTTTTTGGCCAGGGCTGGGTTTGAACCTGCCACCTCCGGCATATGGGACCAGCGCCCTACTCCTTGAGCCACAGGCGCCGCCCTACTCTCAATTTTTCTAACAAAGTTGTCCATACACTCTCTCCAGCGGTTTCCCCCAGTAGTGCTGGATGGTGTCCTTGTATGTGGGAACAGAGTCCTCGTTCATTCGACTTCTGCACACAGAAGTGGAATTCTAGCCTCGTGGAATTCTAATTGATTGACTGATGTCTGATGTCTACTGGTTGGATTTTAGGAGGTCTCCAATTTCCTGCCATTACAGCTGGCTGTGGTGACCCCCTCTCACAAACGCCCTCGGGTGTGGGAGGTGCTGGGTGCGAGGGCATGGGCATTTAACTGTTACTACGGATCATCAACAAGTCTAGTTTATTTTCAATAAGGAGATTTTTGAAGGAGAAAAGTTTTAAGGTTGAGAAAGTAACTATGAGATGATAGATTGGGTTCACAGAGCACATGGGCCAGGGAAGGCTGGTCCTGTTCCCCGTGTGCTACCCTGGGGGAGGGTATCTGCCCCACACCACTGCGGGGATGGGATGTTGGAGCATGTTCCTTTTATTTTTGAAGGAAAACATCACACATGTTGAGACTGATTACCCAACTCCTTGACTGAAAAAGATTTAATAGGAGCGAAAACAGCATTCCAAATCCTCCTTCCCACGTCTGTACGTCTCAGATCCTAGACAAGGAAGTGACAGCAGGGGGGGGTGTCCCCACATCTAAAGAAGCCGGTTCATCTTGGAGAAGGGTCACTTCTGTCTTCGTCCTTGATGTGGTCTCTAGGGCAAATGCACACACGCACCACACACACAGCCCTACTTGTTTTATCATCTCAAATCAACCATGACACTTTCTAAACCACACTTTGCTCATGAATTTTTGCAGGGCACATGCTTCTTTTTTTTTTTAAATTAAATTATAACTGTGTACATTAATCCAATCTTGGGGTACGAGGTGCTGGTTTAACATACAATTTGAAATATTTTCATCAAACTGGTTAACCTTCACCCCATTTTCTTAGTTATTGTGTTCAGACATTTATACTCAATGCTTAGTAAATTTAACATGTACCCTTGTAAAATGCACCATAGGTGTGTTCCCACCAATCACCCTCCCCCCTCCCATCCTCTCCCCTCCCCTCTCTCTCCTCTTTCCCCTTCTTCTTGGGCTATCGTTGGGTTATAGCTTTCTTACAAAAGCTATAAATTGGTTTCATAGTAGGAGTCAGTACATTGAATACTTTTTCTTCCATTTTTGAGATACTTTGCTAAGAAGAATATGTTCCAGCTCCATTCATGTAAACATGAAAGAGATAAAGTCTCCATCTCTTTTTAAGGCTGCATAATATTCCATGGTGTATATACACCACAATTTATCAATCCGTTCATGGGTTGATGGGCACTTGGGCTTCTTCCATGACTTAGCAATTATGAATTGGGCTGCAATAAACATTCTGGTGCAAATATCTTTGTTATAAAGTGATTTTTGGTCTTCTGGATATATACCTAGTAGAGGAATTGAAGGATTGAATGGCAGATCTATTTTTAGATCCCTAAGTGATCTTCAAAATGCTCTACTTCTTTACAGCAGTAATCTATAGTTTTTCCTCTTCCAGGAATCACTCATCAAACATTGTTTAAGCATTGTACCTCTCATACCTCATAAAAAGCCTAAGTGATATTTTAATATTTTGTGATCATAAGACCTATCGATGACATATTTCTGATGATCTGAACTGATACCCTCTGATGGCATAATATGTGGGTCATTATGAAAGTTCTGAGATACACAAAAATCGAGAAGTATAAAATCCACACAGATGGAAACAGAAGCCTCCTCGCAACACCAATGAGCAGAGCAAGGTGAAACTTGCACAGGTGAATCAGAAAGGATGCTGTTGACTGTGTTGCTTGGAAGTGAGGTAATGAACCATAACACAGTCTGTCCCAAAACTTCTGTACTGACCCACATACCAGTAGGAAAGGCTGAATAGAGAGCAATTAATTTAAGGTACAACTGGTAAGGATGGATTAATCAATGTCTCAGTGAAAGCCCTTTATGGAGCACCTGCTGGAGTCCACACAGGGCTAAGTGCTAGACAGGCGGAAGAGGTGGGGGCACTGTCCTCAGAGCAGACAAGTGTACTAGTGGGGATAAATGACAGCTGCCCTCGTAGAGGCAGCTGGATGCCCTGGGGGCTCACAGACACCTCCACAGATGGTGAGACACCATTTGATAGAGACCAAATTGCAGAGAAGCCCGGGGACTGGTCCTTCTGCTTAGAATGAAGCATGCTGGTCTGTGCCCGTTCCCTTTGTGCTGTGCAGGTCCCTCGACCTGTGGCAGCCTTTCGGAGGCACAGCCTTGCTTGGAAACTACTTTTAAAGGTATGGCCGGCCCTCAGGCTGGCCTGTCCAGGGAAGTGTACCAGGTACTGGTCAACCCAAAGAGAGCAGCAGCCAGAGGGTCCCCGCGTGAATTTGCCCTTTGGTGGTCCTTTTTGTCCTTGTAACCTCTCTTTCTGTCTACAGTCTTCCCAGAGGTCCTAAGGTGGCTTTAAGCATGTTCTGTTCCTTGAAAACATTTGCTTTACATCACAGAGTGTGTCTTTTAAAATTTTTTTTTTAATTTTGTATTAAATTGTTTTAGTTTGAAGGTTTTAAAAAAATTTTTCTTTTCTTTTCTTTCTTTATATTTTTATTGAGCCAGACTCTCATTTTGTGGCCCTCAGTAGAGTGCCAGGGCATCATAGCTCACAGCAGCTTCCAACTCTTGGGCTCAAGTGATTCTCTTGCCTCAGCCTCCCCAGTAGCTGGGACAATAGGTGCCTACCACAACGCCCGGCTTTCTCTTTCTTTCTTTCTTTTTTTTTTTTTTTGTAGAGATGAGGTGTCTCTCTGGCTCAGGCTGGTCTCGAACTCCTGAGCTCAGGGCAAACACCCGCCTTGGCCTCCCCGAGTGCTAGGATTACAGGTGTGAACCACTACGCCCGGCCCACAGAGCACATCTTACAGCCCCCTCTTCTCTTAGCCATGATAACTCAGCATCACACTCCCCAGGAGTTTTCCATCAGCTGGTGCATCCATCGCTCCCGCTGTGAGGGTTGTGTTCATCCAGCCTGCCTTCCCAGCACACATGAGCTTCCTGACGCCCTCGCCTCCATAAAGGGTGCCATGAAAGATGGGGCTTCACCTTTGTCCCTACCACAGAATTGTCCCAGACAGAACACTGACTAGACTCCTAATGTCTGACTCAAAGGGATCCGTGGATTCTTGGTCTGTGCCTTACAGCTCTCGATCATGAGACCCTGCGAGGCCAATGTCAAATGAGTCCCAGCGAGGACTCGTTGCATAACTGCTGGCTGGCCAGAGATCAACAGGGATGGTAGTGGATTCAGCGGTCATAAAGTCCAACATTTATCAATTGTTTACCATGTGCCAAGCAATGTTCTAAAGGCTTTGACCCATTATCTCATTAATCTGCACAACCACTTTATGCAAAGGACACTCATCCTCATTATAGAGGCACAGAGAGGTTAAGTTGTATGTCCAGACTGGCTTGCTCACCTCTGTGTGGTGTTTGTCAACATGGGACAGATCCAGGCCACTCGCATTGAAGCCTCCTGGGACAACTTGTTAAACATGCAGATTCCTGGGCCCCCTCACAAAGTAGTTTGGGTGAATCTGGGGGGGGAATCTAGAAATCTATGTCATTAATGACATCTCAGGTCACTCTTAGGTGGAGGCTGGGGTGAAGCCTTCCAAACTTTAAGAATCACTGCCTTGCCCTAAGTTAGCTCCTGGCCTAGGGGTTGATTCTAACTCCCTGATGCGCATTTTGCCCTGACCTGTTTCAAAGAATATAACAAAATTTGAATTAGGTGGCAACATTTAAAAATCAGGATTTCTTTCCTCCCTCCCTCCTTTCCTTCCTTCTTGGTTTCTTTCTTTTCCTGGACCCTGAGAGTGGCGAGAAGAGTGTAAAAACTGACTCAACAGAGGATGGTGCTGGGGAGAAATAGCCAAAGTGCCTGAGATCCCAGGAGGCCCCAGGATGTGTGAAGGGCAAGGGTGTGTCAGTGGGTTTGGTGAAACGTTGATACCAGGGCAGTTTGCCCTCTACAGAGTGAGGACAGTCACTGCCTAAGGGTATTAAAATGGAGAACGCTGGATTTCAGAAGACCAGGTGAGGTGTAGGACTCAACAGGTGTTTTAAATGGAAGTTTGCATCCAGAGCCTGCCTCCTGAATGTTGCAGCCAGGCTGTAACCCCTGCAGAATAGTGGAGGATTGTGCCGTAGAGAAACGGGAAGGGCTCAGGAGAAAAGCTCCTCTGACCACTTGGGATGAAGCCCACTAGCAACACACAAAAGCCAAAGGCACAGAGCTCCATTCAGCCTTGGAAGTCCTGCCTCCCTGGTATGGATAGCCAGAACCTTGAGGAAGAAATGGTCCAGTGTAAAAATGATAGACTGAAACAAATAACTAGAAGAAGAGAACCCCGAGGAGATGAGACTGCAGAAATCAGAAGACATTTCACTAAAGGTTGACTTACTGTTCTCAGAGGACCCACTGCCCCGGAAGCTGGAACAAAGTGCGGGGGAAGAAGCCACCGGCAGGTAGAGTGAGCTGTTGGACATTGAAAATGTAATCGCCATTGGCAAAATCAGTGGAAATGGAAAATAAAGTTCCAGGAAGTATCTCAGAAAGCAGAAAAATAATAAAGAAAGAGAAATGAAAACTATGAAAGCAGGGGGAGCACAAAAGAAAGAGTCCAGGAGTCCAACATCTGCACAATAGGAATTCCGAGGAGGAAGAGAGGTGATGGAGGAAGTTATCACACAGGTGGTGACAGTGCCTGAGGGCACAGAGCAGCCTGATGAAAGGCCCGACTGGAAGGAAGACCATGGTGGGCTCGGGTGTCATGGAGCCCTCTGTTTATCAGTTGCTAACCACATGCCACGCATCGTTCTAAGGACTTGGATTTATTATCTTATTAATCTGCATAAGCACTTTATGCAAAAGACACTCATTCTCTTTGACATGATTGCAAGAGGGACTTTACCTACCAAATGCAATCAGTGTAAACTGGCTTATTGTACCCTCAGTGAATCCCCAAAACAACAACAAAAAGACAATTAAAAAAAATAATAAAAAGGCACAGAGAGGTTAAATCATATGTCCAAGATCACACAGCCATAATTACATTAACATCACCAGGTTTTAAACCCAATGGTATCACCCTGTGTCACCATGAAATGTCAGGTGACAAGAACACCACGTTTAAAGAGAAGATCCAAAGGTTTGCAGAGAGAAAAAACGAGATATGCAAAGAACGTGGATTGCATGGTGTCACATTTATCCATGGCAACCCTGGAAGCCAGGAGACAATGGGGCGAGGCTGTCAGAATTCTAAAGGAAAGTCGTTTTCAGGGCAGAAATCTACCAGCCAGATTCCCAATCAAGTGTGGGGGCTGCATAAAGACATTTCCTACCCGTGAAGCCTCGAAAAAGCTATGTCCCTGACATGACAGCCTTTTGGGGAAGTTACCAGAGATATGTTCCACCAAAATGACATCTGAGAAAAGGAAGCGTGGAATCCAGAAGATAGGGATTTGGCTCAGGAGAAAGGCACAGGGGAAGTCCAGGGACAGCCAGTGGCCACCGGGCTGCAGTGCCTGAGGGCTGTGCTCAGAAGGGTGTGCCTGTCGGGAAGGTTGGGTGCAGAAAGAGCTAAAATAAATCCACCTCTGTGAGGCAGGGCAGCAAGCAGGGATGTCCAGAATAACTAAACTAATTGCAGCGTGCACATAATGTTCAGTAATATTGAAGAAAATGCTAGAAGAACTAAAAAGCTGAAAATGGAGTTTCCAAGACTGGGAATGGTGTTTGGAGAGGGCTGGAACAAGGACTACTGTTACTTTTTTTTTAATTAATTAATTATTTTCTTGTTACAGATCATAATGCCTTTTATTGGTATTATCCAAACAAAAGCCAAAAACAATTTTCTAAAATCATGTTTCAGTAAAAGGAATCCATCAAATGTTTATATTCAAAAGTTTATTTTTAAATTTGCTATTTATAACTCAGAATTTTTTTTTTAAATTTATTGATTTATTTTATTAGATCATAAACCTTTGATTTTTGTTAACTATATGCATTAGGTTGGTTAAGAAAAATATAGTGGCTTTCACCTAAAATATAAATATCTGGCATTTTTGGAAAAGCTAGAAAGTCTGTGGGTCAGGGCTGCTGTCTTGCACAGTAGCAGAGAATTCCTTCTCCCCCAGCTGCTGACCCTTCTGGCTGGAACCTGCCCCACCAAGTGCACTCCCAGCCCAAGCAGGCCAGCTTCCTTCATTTCCTTTATTTTGGCTCCTTGCAGACATTTGAGTGTGCAACCTGCAGTCTTTCTCCCCTGCTATCTAAGAGAGGGCCCAGGGCAAAACCATTAGCTGTAGGAACAGGCTGTTAGGTGCCAAGCTGATGCTGACATCAATTGTTCTCTGTTACTGGGGTTCCATTCAATACCCCAAAGCAGCTTCTTGCTAAATCACATGCTCTTTAGAAAACCCCAAGTAGTGGATTATGTAAATAGAATTAACACTGATTTAGTGAATCAGTGTTTAGTGAGAGGCTAATTTAGTGAGAGGCTCAACTTGCCGGCAAGTGCAATTCAGCCTGATACTCTTCAGTTGTCTCCACTGAGCAGATGGCATATGCCCCTCCGTTCTGTTTCCAGGAGCTTTCCCTATAGCAAATCCACCAGGGTGGTGAGGACAAAGTCACACAGGCAAAGTGCTGTCAGTAGGAATTATAAAAAGTGTATTTCGTGCCCCAGGAGTCGACACTCTGGTTCTGGTAAAGTGCTATACAGATCTTTGATCTTTGGCATGTTGTTTAAAGGCTGATTGTCATTCTCATAAGAGGAATAAGAACTCATGGAGCTTTAGATCAAGGTGGTCCTAGCATTCAAAAAGAACGGTCAGGATTCCTTCTTCTGAGTAAGAGCGTGTGTGCACGTGTGTTCATGAAAGCACAGCTTCGGGGAAGCCATGGGGTTCTGTGAGTGTCTGTCTTGAGAAGTTAGCAAGTTAGGATCCAGGGCATCAATTTCACCTCCTTCAGATCTTTTGTCAAAGAGACAAAGAAAATTTCAGACAAGAGGCAACTTTGGGTTTTTCAAAACTGTGTGCCTTTTCTTTAATAGCTGCATTACAACCAACCATCTCACGTGGATGTGCAATACTTTTCATCTTAGAAAGTGCCTGGTGCAGGAACCACTGTGGAAAGAAAAGGGTGGTGATTGGAGCTACAGCCTCGGGCATCCCAACAGTGAAGTCAGTGACAGGCAGGAGCTGAGTGCAAGTTCCTGCTGGGTGCCCAGTGGGAACGCAGTCCATCAGTGGCAGGCATTTGTGAGCCCTTTCCTGGCACAGCTGGAGCTGAAGAAATACTAACAAATGGTAAACAAAGCACAGCCAAAGGGTTCAACATATTTTACATGATAATTGTGCCACTAGTTTAATGTTTAAGTAAATGGCTGATCATATCAACTTGGGAAATTTTCTAGCCCCTAAGCCTGAGAGTTCCCCACTTCAGAGCCATGACCCTCCAAAGTTGTAAGTGTGGTTCTTTCTTTGTCTCCTTTTTTTTTTTTTTCTTTCAGAGACAGAATCTCACTCTGTTGCCCAGGCTGGAATGCTGTTGTGCAATCATAGCTCATTATAGTCTCAAACTCCTGGGCTCAAGTGATCTTCTTGCCTCATACTCCCAAGTAGCTGGGACTATACCATGCCAGACTTATTTTCCAATTTTTTGTAATACTGACGACTTGTTATGTGTGTCCAGGCTGGTCTCAGACTCTGGGCATCAAGTGATCTTCCTGGCTCAGCCTTGCAAAATGCACAGGTGTGAGCCGCTGTGTCCGGCCATTGTGGTTCTTCCAAGTTCTGTTTCACCTGGGCTGAGGTTTTGAGCTGCTGACTGTGGTCCTTCCTCAGACCTTCCCCAACACCCAAGTCTTCTTGAGTGAAGTCATTTTGTTTTACTAAAATTAGTTCACTTCTTCTGTTCTGAAGCACTGACAGGGATTTGTGTGTGGATGAAATAAACGCATTAAGTATGATATTGGTCTAATATGGCAAGTCCTGTGTAATGACGTGTGAGGCAGGGAAGATGATGGTCATGCTTAAGACCTGGGAAGGGGCGACACCATTGACTTCCCTTTCTTGGTGGGTTTTCCTTCTTTATAAATTGATCCTAAGTGTGGAATATCTCTAAGGCACCAATCACACCAAAGAGACTGGCCAAAGAGACTACAGAGTGGACAGAGTGGGCAGAAACTAGCCCCAGATGGAAACCACCCTCCAATTACTCAGTATTTTTCTGTGGTTCCCCTGGGCCACCTGCACTGGAGTCATGGGCAGGATTTGTTCAATATTTGGATTTTGGTGCACCCTGCCTGTGCCCAGAAAGGCAGCTTTCTGGAGGAGCTGCCGGGGAATTTGTATTTAGAGTGAACTCTCCAGAGGGTCCTCAGTCACTTACAGTCAGGAATCTGTGGGTATTCCCTGAGGTCCCCATCCTGTGATCCTGTGTGTTGTGAGAACAATACAAGAAGTAACAGCAGGTGAAAGGCACTCAGGGGCTTCCAGTCTGGTCAACAGAGCAGCAAAGTCAAACGTGTTACTGAATGATAATTGTTTGAACCCCTAAGCTATTCACATAGCTACCCACATGCATTGGCTTCTAGCGGGTGCCTCATGTTTTGGCTTCATTTCGAGTGAAATAAACAAATTATTTAATCTATTTCAGAGCCAGTTTTGTTTTTCTCATTAAAGAAAGCATTGCATTTAAATCTTCACTTTCTTTCAGTATGAAGGCCAAGGACAAGAGGGTCACTTTTAAAGATGAACATTTTGCTCAAGTGTAGATCACTCAGACATCATAATACACAAATGCAGGGCAACTTTTCAGAAGAGAAACTCAAGTACAAATGGAGGTGTAAGTGGGAAATAGATAAAATCTGACACTAACTGAAATGATAAAAACAATGTCAGGATGATGGGAACAACTTAAAATTGTACATTTGTTCTCTGTACCCCACCCCCCAGTATCCCTCCTACCAACTGCTGGTTCTCCCTGGGACCACTGGGATTTTGTAGGGTAAAAATTTTGGAGGGAGTAAAAAAGGGAGACGTAAGAACAGAAAGTGAGAGGGGTGTAGAGGGGTGAAAAAGAGGCAGGTGCCGTGTGGGGCATAGGTCTCATTCCTCTTAAAAAGTGAATGGGCTATATTAACCAGTGTGATGAAAATGTGTCAAACTGTTTATAAAACAATGTATGGTGCCCCATGATCACACTAATGTACACAGCTATGATTTAATATTAATAATAAAAAAAAGAATGGGTGTCATGTTGCCCCAAGGACCAAAGACTCATCACCTTGTGCCATCATCCCATATCTCCAAATGCCGGTGACACGAATCTTTCCAAAGTGTCTTCACTCCACTTTTTTGCCTCTTTTGTCAACACTAGGCTGCTCTGCTTTAGAACAAAGTTGTGTGAATGGATCCCCTTTTGCTCAGGGAGCAGAGAACCCTCTTTTGCAGAATGCAAGCACTTAAGCCAGATTTTACACATTCCATTACCCACCAAATAACCTTGGGAGACTTCTGTGATTTTGCATGGTAGGTTCTGACCTTTTGGTTTTATTTATGTGTTCTTTGCCCTAAAGAATATCAAATACCTGAGAATTGACCGTGAAAGTGGTGTTTGCAGGGTCACATAAAGAGTGTTCCCATGATGGTTGGAGGGACTGCCAAATACCAGGAGCAGAGGAGACAATGGCTATGGATACTTGCTAAAATAAGTATCATTTGTGCATTGGCTTTTTTTTTTTTTAAATCAGATAATTTAGCAACAGTTGCAGGAAAATGTTCATAATTAGTAGTTACAACAAGCTGAAGACAATTATTTTTAATAACGTATGTATACAACAAAAACTCTTATTTAACAAATGAAAACAAGTCATAATTGCTGTTGCTGAAATTTGTCATAACGATTTTAGAAAGTACATTATTAACCTTCATGACCGCCCGTGAGGTGATTATTATTCTAACTATTTTTTTACAGATGAAGACATGAGTGGTAGAGAGGTCAGATGAGTTGGTTTAAGTCACCCAGCTAATTAGTTGCAGAATCAAGCTTGTTACACCAATCTTAAGGCTTTTTCTGTCACATCCATCACATTTCTAGAAAGAAAATCATTAAAAGCAATGAAAAGGAAGTTCATTATTTTTATCAATTTATTATAGCTTTAAACAATTGGCTTGGGAAAACTCTAAAATGCCATAATGCACACTTTTTTTTTTTTTTTTAACCATGTACCATTGATTTTTATCTTGATAGCTACTGCCTAATATTGAAATGAAAATCCAGGTCAGAAGAAACATCTTTTTTACTACTAATTCACTGAGGTCTCTACCTAATTGAGGGAAAACACATAATGAGGTGTGCCCAGTATTTTTTTCCATAATGAGTTATCATGATTTCTTAAAAAAGAAGATAAATGTCTCCTAAATGGAATGTGTGGATAATGGTGTGTGTAATAGGGTACCGTCAGGGACTCAGGACAAGAATAAACAGTTTGATTTCCCCCAGAAGAAAAGCACTACTGTCTCTGCCTAATTCTGTCCATTTCTCATACTATAAACTTACTCAGCTGGTAAGACAGGCCTTTCCAAGTTGATGGTCTTGAATCCTAAATTGGATTTGATAAGGTGGTTGATTTGTCAGGGCTAACCAGTGAGTCCTGGGAAGGAGGAATCTGATGGAGAGGATCAGACCTGTGGCCCCACTCACAGGCTGCCTGCCTGGGAAGGAGGGATCTGATTCAGAGGACGAGGCCTGCAGCCCCATGTCCAGGCTGCCTGCCTGGGAAGGAGGGATCTGATTCAGAGGACGAGAACTGCGGCCCCACTCACAGGCTGCCTGCCTGGGAAGGAGGGATCTGATTCAGAGAAAGAGACCTGCAGCCCCATGTCCAGGCTGCCTGCCTGGGAAGGAGGGATCTGATTCAGAGGATCAGACCTGCAGCCCCATGTCCAGGCTGCCTGCCTGGGAAGGAGGGATCTGATTCAGAGGAAGAGACCTGCAGCCCCATGCCCAGGCTGCCTGCCTGAGCTCTGCCACCTGCCAGGTGTGCGGTTCCAGTCTGTGCTCTGCAGACACGACACTGTTCAAGGGAAGCAACTCCTTTTCCTTCCAAGCACATACCTATTCTTCAGCTTTGCATCAACTCATGACACTGCAGCCGGTTGGCCTGGCTGCACCATGCCATCGCCATCCCCCGTCCCCAGAGACCACGTGGTGCCTGGCACATAGCCAGCACTTAGGCTCCACTGTCTGCTAGTAAGTGACCACATCCTGGCCACCTCCTCTGCCTTACCCTTCAAGCCCCATATGTACCTCACTGACTTGGGGGTTGCTGGGTCCCCCTTTAATTTGCATCCCACATGGATCTGCCCCTCCCTTCCTTCTGAGTTCCCCCTTTAATTTGCATCCCACATGGATCTGCCCCTCCCTTCCTTCTGAGTTCAGGACTGTCTTGACTCTCACTTGAGCTCATCCATTGCATCTTCGAGCACCCACTACTTACCAAGACGATTCTAGACACTTGAGATGTCCAGACAACACAACCGAGCTCTCCTGTGGAGCTCAGATCTGCTGAGTCTTCTTTTCTCGCTTTTACACATTGAAATGCATGAAAACGACAGCGATGCGAGCTCATTGTTCTAAGAGTCATCTTCTAGAAGTATGTAAAATTAAAATGCGACAGTCTTCTGTATCCCCTCATACATTTTCTAAATGCATGTGTATGTCTTGACATTGAGAGCTTGTTCTTTAATCTCGGATGCCTTTTCATATCAGTATATACGGATCCATCTATGATACTTTACCCTTTCTTATACTGTATAACTTTTCAATGCAGCAAATAATTACTGAAAAAGTCAATATATACCTCAACTAATTCATAAAAATGCATCTATTCGTTCAATACTTACTGAGCGCCTTCAGCTGCCGGGCACTGTTCTTGGGGCTGGAGATAAAGAAGTGAACAAAATGAAGTCTTTGTCTGACATCATAGAAGAGAAAAGAAACAGTAGACAAAGTGTAAACTATTTAGTGTGTGAGGTAGAAAATGATTAGCATAGGAGAAGGGGAGTGTGGAGGGGTTATTGTTTTAATAGTATGGTCAGGGAGGACCCCTCTAGAGAGACTACATTCAAGCAGAGATATAAAGGAAGTGAAAAGATATGTGAACAAATCAGGGAAGATCGTTGCAGGCAAAACAGTGGTGTGCTGACAAATAACTAACAACCAGCTCTTTGATAAAGGCCTTTATTTGCAACATTGCTGATTTCCATGGTGGAAACATGCCCACCATGGCTGGTTTCTTGCCACCAACGTGAGGTCGCTCAATACGCCCTGGGAAGGAGGTACTCCAAATCTTCTCTGTAAGCCAGACCGAGCAGGTGCCAGCTGACCCCAGCACACACCCAGGTGGAGGGGACATTGGTGTGGTCCAGGGACATCCAGAAGGACCATATGGTTGGAGTCAACAAAGGGGAAGAAGCAGGTGGATTTCAAAAGGCAGCCTGGGGCTAAGTGAACAAGCCAGTCGTGAGAGGACGATGCTGTCTGATCCCGCTTACAGGAGGCAGCTAGAGGAGTCAGATTCATGGAGACTCATAGTAGAATGGTGGCCGCCCAGGGGTGTGGGGAGCAAAGAAGGGGACATTGTTGTTTATGGGTATAAAGTTTCAGTTTTGAAAGATGAGAATGTTCTGGAGATTGGTTGCATAACAACATAAATGTACTAAACAGGACTGAACTGTGCTCTTAAAAATGGTTTGGATGACAAATTTTATGTTGTGTGTTTTTTAGAGTTAAAAAAGGAAGGCAGCCTGGGGCTGTCACATAGTGTCTTGTGGGCCAGTGTAAGAGCTTTGGTTTTTCCTCTGTGTAAAATGGACAGACTTTGGAAGGTTTGAGGCAAAAAAAATGACTTACATTTTTGAAGTGTTGAGAAGAGACGACAGGATTAAGGACAGAATCAGTGGCCAGAAGGAGGCGATTCAATTCTAATAATCCAGGCCCAGGTGTGGGCGCCTTGGCCGGGTGTCAGGAGCGGAGATGGTGACAGTAATCGGATCATGGGTGAATCTAGGAGGAATATCTGATAGGTTGGACATGCGGTGGGATAGAAAGGGAAGAGGAGGGATGACCCCCAGGCTTATGGCCCCAGCCATGGGGAGGATGGTTTTGCCATTTAATGGGGTTCTGAACATTGCAGGAGGAAGGGTCTCAGGGGAGGGAATCAGGAGTTCAGTCATGGATGTTTTGAGTTCAAGATGCCCATTGTACATGTAAGTGGAGAGGGTGAACAGGCAGCTGGAGACACACGTCTGGAGTTCCAGATGTCTGGGCGGGTGTTAGAAATGAAGCATGTGCTCACCTAGAGAAGGATTGAAGGTGGAGGAGAGAGGTGGGAGGACTGAGTGCTCCAAAGTTTAGCGGTTGGGAAATAAAGAAGAACCAGTAGAGGGGCCTGGAGGGAGCGTCCCCTGGAGCAGAAAGGTCCAACAGAGTCAGACGCTGCCCACGGGTCAGGTAAGATGAGGACTGAGACTAGACCATGGGATTCAGCAACTGGAAGGTCACTGGTGACCTTGAGGAAAGCCTGGATGGAAAGCTCGATGGGAATGAACGTAAGAAAAGAAATGGGAGGTGGGAAATTGGGCGTTGCCATTCAGATTATCCCTGGTCATGGACTTTGTTGCAAAGGACAACAGAGAAATGGGCAATGGTTGCAGGACAGATGTGTTGGGTCAAGGGGAAGTTTGGTTAGTGCCTGTGGCTCAGTGGATAGGGTACTGGCCCCATATACCAAGGGTGGTGGGTTCGAACCCAGCCCCAGCCAAACTGCAACAAAAAGATAGCCAGGCGTTGTGGCGGGTGCATGTAGTCCCATCTGCTCGGGTGGCTGAGGCAAGAGAATCTCCTAAGCCCAGGAGTTGGAGGTTGCTGTGAGCTGTGACACCATGACACTCTACCAAGGGCCATAAAGTGAGACTCTGTCTGTAAAAACAAAACAACAACAAAAAAACAGGGAAGTTTGATGATATAATTGTTTTAATTACACTGCTTTTATATAAACATAGAACAATGTATATAATTCTTATGCTGATAGCTCTTATACAACTCTAAAACCAAATCGAAGGATTACTTAAATGCAAACAAGAACATAGAACTACAGATATTCAAATCACAATACTATTAGGACAGATGATGTCATTTTCCTGAAACCAGGTCAGAATCTTTTCTTCTAAGCCAATGGGCCTTCCCTCCTACCCCCTGTTCAAGACTGGAAGTTACTATGGTAGGTGGGGAGGCTGCTGGGCATGGCCCTGTAGACAGAGGAACAGCAGATCAGCCTTTACTCAACCAAGCCCATTATACTCACCCCGCAGGGAGCATCCCTGGAGGCCTAGAGCCCAGCCACTCATGTCACTGCCGTCCTGTGTTTAAAGGTACTCAGTGGCTTCCCTTCCAGCAGAACTGAGTCTCCTGTCTGCGGAGGCATTCTCAGTGCTATCCTCTCTGGTCTTTGTCTGTACTTCCACGGAGTGTGGCAGCATCTGTAAATGTTTCCTGAACAGTTGCTGTTCATGTTTCAAAAACATGTATTTTCTTTCACAAACCCCGGCCCCACACTTGAGGTTCCTGGGGAGCCTGGAGAGTCTGTCTGTTGGGGTGTGCTTCCTTCCTCCTACACCACACATCCTTCAATGCTGCAATGCGTCACATCTGGACTCCACATTCTGAAGCTCTGTCTCTGTAGCTCTGAGGCTTTCTCATGTTTTATGTGTTATCTGGCCCCAAGCTGCAGGGGGACATTTGTTCTCTGTCAGCGGGGTGTCTCTACCCGGCCTTGAGCAACCTGCACACTCCTGACTCCTGAGAGTGTTGACTGCAGCACCGGTGTTTGTTGCACACTCCCTGTGCCTGGGGCTGTGCTCAGGGCTTTGTGTATTATGTGACTAGCCTTCAAACGTGTCTGAAGTAGGTGCTTTTTAAAAATCCCTATTTTGCTTGAAGAGCAGGGGATCCCTGCCCAAGGTCAAACATTTGGTGACTAGCAGAGGGGCAAGAGCAAGAATGGAGCCTGTGTGGGCAGCTCTCACCCTCCACCCCGTGCATCAACTGTCCCTGACAGCACCCCCTCCGAGGATGAATAAATGAACGAATGAATAAATGAATGAATGAATGAATTCCCACTGCCTGGGAGTGAAGAATGTTTCAAAGACATCGATCCATCATCACTCCCTGGCCTGATGTACTGGCTTGGTAACACGATGTGTGTGTGGGGCTCTGCTAAAACCAGCTGCGGAGGCCACAGGGCTGGGTTCTAAGATGCTAATAGCTCATTTTACAAATACGCATGCTTACACACTTGCATAGATCACCCAGTATTTGCTCTAACCCAAATATTTCACAGCATAGGAAGCTATTCAGAGGTTATTTCTTTGCCTCTTGAATAGAGTGTCTTCACTTTGAAAGAAATCAATAGCCTGAAAATGAATTTTTAAAAAGACTTCTTAAAAGTTAGCGTTATTGGGAAGAGGGAGCGCCTCCTGTATCCTACCTGGAGATAAATAAATACCATCTACAGCTCTCTTAGTGTTTCATCCTTCCAGACTACAAGTTTTCAAACACCTAAATATTTAAAGCTTCAAATTAACTTCAAGATAACACTAAAATGCACCAATGTCCTTTACCCTGATAAGAAGTGCGATGAGTGCTTTTAAATTAATGCCAAGTGTACCTGCTCTGAATGTATTAAGGAGGCCCTGTAATTTGCATGCCTCGCTGCGCCTGTGCTGTCCCCTCTTATTGAGGAGGATGGATCCTCCTTAACACCAGCAGCAACACAGCGCTGCCAAATGCTGGCACCGTGAGCAGGAGGTTGCAGCTCCACCCTGCCCAGCCCATCTGTGAAGCTGCCTTTGAAGTATCTTGTTGAGTGATACCCTATCACTTGTACTTGATGTCATACATTTCATAGTGCAGCTACACGTGGGGTCTGTTTCTGCTATCGTAACCACCATGGGATGCAGGCAGCAGATAGATGATTATAATTAATCATCTTTTTACAAGTTAGGAAACAGGCACAGAAAGGTGAACGTGCTATTCCGTGTTAGCTGCGTGCTATTTTGCCACACAGTTACTTTGGTGCTTAGGGACTTGCTGTAGGTCGATCTGGCATGATCTTCTCAAAATAGGTACAACCTTTGACCATGTGATTATAACTCTTAGTACTTATCCCATATGCAGTAGGACCTCTGTGAGTTGACCACCTAAGGGACTGTAACACACTGCCCAACATAGGAAGGTGGTCAAAATAAGGAACTTCCATTGAATGTGTGTGGTGCATGTCTGGTCTACAAAAATTAGGTCAACTTACAGAGGTGGCCAATGTAGGGAGGGGGTCAACTATGCAGATTCTACTGGATATAGACCTGGGACGGTCTTATAGGCATATTGTCAAGAGGAAAAAAGAAAGGTAAGTTGCAGACGAATAGATACAGTATTTATGTACTAAATTGCCTATGGGTTTCTGTGTGTGGTGATTACGTTTGTGAATGCTTGGTGAAAAGGTACACAGCAATAGCCGGCAGTCTCTACCTCTGGGGAGGAAAGGAGGAGGAGAAAGAGGGCATTTCAGGGGATCCCCTCTCTACCGTGACCCTGTTACTAGCAGCAGATGTGTGGCGGGCGGAGCAGTAGCTGTTTCTGCTGCAGCAGCCTTGCCAGAATTCTGGTTTTCTTGATGAACTAGAACAATATAAGATACAACGCGTTTAGAATGACTGTACTTTTTGCTACTCTATCATTCACTTACGGTTCAAAGATGACCTTAAAGAATGTACATACCTGGGTTTGGACATCCTCAAAGAATTCTGTAAAGCAGTCAAAAATACGCCCTGCAACCCTCAATGAATCCCCAACAATAAAAAAAAAAAAAAAAAAAAAATACGCCCTGCAGAACGGTATGCAGTATGGAAGGAATCCTGGCTTCTATCTCAATCGCCGTCAGGGACAAGCCATCTGTTTGGACCTCATCACCCTCTCGGCTTCACTGCCACATGTGCACGGCACGTTTCTGCTGCTGAGGTCTGTGGATTAAAAGGGGGCTGGGTGACGTCACTCCTACCTGCTGCAATGGTCCGTCAGAAGCATGGGAAAGAATTTTCATAAAGAGTTTGTTATTGTGCCAAACCAGCTTTCCACATCCCTTTCCTTAACCCTAGAGAAATCTGACTGCATCACCCAACGAAAAGAGGTCCTCGACTTGGTTAAGTGAGAAATAAGGGTGTAAATCTTTCCCAGATGTGAGTTGGCTCACCAGGCACAGAAGCTGCTAAGCATTTCAAAGCTCAGAGTGAGTTCATTGCCCATATTCCCTTACCAATTGTGCTCATCTAGAAAACAGGTCATTTCTTAATATTTCCTCAAAAAATAACTAGACTCCAGCAAGGCTGGCTTGACAACTGGGAATCAGGATCATTTGCCAATGGCGCAGATGAACGGCTGGTGCAGGATTTCTTCCCTCATTTAACAAGCCTGGCACGTGCTTGGTGCTGGTGTTACAGGATAAGGAGGCTGTGGCTACAGCGCCGTAAGAGCCACATGGGCCTGGTGATCTGGATTTCTTTCTTAATAATTCTTAAAGTTTCAGAAGATTATAGGGTACACATGTTTTGGTTATATAATTTGCATCTGTATATTTTAAGTCAAAGTTCTAAGTGTGCCCTTCACACAGAAAGTGTGCATCGTACCCATGATGTGTGAATTTACCCATCCCCTCCTCCCCACCACCTACTTGGATTCCACTGAGTTTTGCTTCCAGATGTGCACATACAAGTTGATGGACTAGTTCCAGTTTAGTATTTTGTATGTGTGGTGGTTGTTTTTTCATTCTTGCAACATTTCACTTAGGAGAATGGTATCCAGTTCCATCCAGGTTGTCATAAAAGATCCTAGATCACTGTTGTTTTAAGGCTGAGAAGTATTACATGTTATAAAAATACCATATTTTATTAATCGACTCATGTATTGATGAGCATTTGGGTTGTTTCCATGTCTTTGTGATTGTGAAATGTGCTGCTATAAACATTTAAGTGCAAGTATCCGTTTTGCATGTATAAAATGTCTTTTTTTCCTTGGGTAAATACCCAGATGTGGGATTGCTAGCCAAGTGATAATTCCACTATTAGTTCTTTGAGGAATCTCCATCCTACTTTTCATAGATGTTTTTACTAGTTTGTGGTCACACTAATATAAGTATAAGTGTTCCGTTCTCTCCACATCCACGCCAGCATCTGTTGCTTTGGGACTTTTAGATATGAGCATTCTCATTGGAGTTAGGTGCTATCTCAATGTGATTTTGATTCAAATTGCCCTGATTAGAGATGTTGAGCATTTTTTCATGTTTGTTGGCCATTAGTCTATCTGCATTCGAAAATTTTCTGTTCATGTCTTTTGCCCACTTTTTAATGGCATGTTTGATCTTTTCTTGCTGTTTTACTTGAGTTCTTTGTTGTTGTTTTTTTAATTTTGTTTTATTATTAAATCATAGCTGTGTACATTAATGCAGTCATGGGACAACATACACTGGTTTTATAGACCATTTGACATATTTTCATCACACTGGTTAACATAGCCTTCCTGGCATTTTCTTAGTTATTGTGTTAAGACATTTATATTCTACATTTACTAAGTTTCACATGTACCCTTGTAAGATGCACCGTCAGTGTAATCCCACCAATCACCCTCCCTCCGCCTACTTGAGTTCTTTGTAGAACTCATCTGAAAGCCCCTTTTCAGATATATAACATGCAAATATTTTCTCCTGTTCTGTGGGTTGTCTATTTTCTCTATTGGTTGTGTCCTTGGTTGTGCAGAAGCTTTTTTTTTTTTTGAGACAGAGCCTTAAGCTATCGCCCTGGGTAGAGTGCCATGGCATTAGAGCTCACAGCAACCTCAAACTCCTAGGCTCAAGTAATTCTTCTGCCTCTGCCTCCCGAGTAGCTGAGACTACAGGCACCCGCCACAATGCCTGGCTATGTTTTGGTTGTAGCCATCATTATTGTTTGTATATGTGGTGGTTTGGCGGGCCGGGCTGGATTCAAACCTGCCTGCTCAGGTATATGTGGCTGGAGCCTTAGCCACTTGGGCTACAGGCACTGAGCCTGTGCAGAAGCTTTTTAATTTGATCAGGTCCCATTTATTTATTTTTGTCTTTGCTCTGATTACTTTTGGGGTCTTCTTCATGAATTCTTTGCTTAGGCCACTATCTATAAGAGTTTCTCCAAAAATTTCTTCTGGAATTCTTACAAAATCATGTCCTAGGTTTAAGTCTGTTATCCCTTGTGAATTGGTTTGGGGAGTTTCAAAGGTCTATAAAACTTCTGAAACTTCTGACAGAAGCATCTGCGTTATCTATGAGGGTGTGTGGAACATCATCAACCCCCCTTCACTCACAAAGTCACTAGGAATGATTAAGTACCTGTTTCACACTAGAATTCTAGTCTGGATGTCATTGATAATAATTTCATATCTTTCTATTTTTATCCTTCTTTTAGCATCTTTGTAGTGTAGCTGAATATTTACATAAAATATTTACAACAAAAATCATCTTTTAAGCTTTTATCATATCACTCAAACTGCTGCTGCCAATTGCCAAGTTTAACGAACATCTTCTCAAGGCTCTCATGAAACACTGTTTCCAGGGCAGGAATTCTGTCTTTCCTTTAGGAAAATGTTGAGGCCCTCAGAATCTTAAAAACAAAGCAGCAATAATGTCGCTGGTTATTCATTAGAGTCACCTGGGAAGGCTTTTACTTTATTTATTTATTTTTGTTTTGTTTATTTTTATATTTCTGAGTCTTGCACTCTTTTACTTGTTTGTAATTCATTGAGGGTACAAAGAATTAGATTACACTGATTGCATTTGTTAGGCAATAAGTCCGTTTTATGATTGTGTCCTGCTCCCAAGAGGTGTGCCATACACTATGACCCCCATCCCCCACCTTCTTCCCCTCTCCCCGTTCTTCCCCTGTTCCTCTCTCCCCCCAAACTTGTGTTAGATCATCTACTGCCTTCATATGGGAATTGAGTACATTGGATTCTTCTTCATTCTTGTGATGCTTTACTAAGATTGGGAAGGCCTTTAAAATACAACATTGATGTCTGGGTTTTATCTCCAAGAGGTTCAGATTTAAATCATCCCAGAAATGCTCCAGGATCTTCTAAAATGATCTCCATGAAATTCTGAAGTGGAGTGGGGAAGGAGAACTCTGAGACCCTAACACCCAGCTCAGGCACACCTTGGGTGCTGAGCCATTCAAAGGTGGGAGTGCAGACAGGCTTGGCTGTGAGCAAGGAGGGTCCCCAGGGGTGGGGATGAGATCAGGGGGCTTTGCTTTGAATTCTGAGACAAAGCAATCTGTCTTGGTAGTGAAGAGCAGAAGCCCGTGCCACAGATAACAATGTGTCATGCCATCCAGGGGTGGCCAAAGACCCTGTCTTCCTGCTACTTGGAGGTACAGTGGGACAGATGTCTCATTGCAGTGGGGAAGTGGGTTTTCCCAGAAGGTGAAGAGTAAGGTCAGTGGTATGGATAGGCCAGGGCAGGGCTGGGGCTGATGGCAAGAGATTGGAGACTTCTAGCAGCTCTGCTAGTTGAAGAACCTACAGTTAGTACCCAGCCTGGTCATGACAAAAATAAATAATAAGTATAACAAAAATAGAGCACATTGAGTGTTTTATGCCAGCCACTGTGTGTGCTGAGTGATTTGTGTGCAAGGTTTTATGTCAATATCAGTAAGTGGTGTGGCTCTTCTTGACTTTCCTTTTACCTCAAAATCCTCAACCGATCATCAGCATGTGCCATCAGCTGTCCTTGCAGGATATATTTGCCTTTGGACTGTGTCACATTCCCACTCCCATTGTCACTCTGCTCCTTTGCTGAGATTGCAGTAAGCTGTAGTTGCTTTTGGGACTTTTGCTCTCCCCTTTTCCGTGTCCTATTGCACAGCAGCCAATATTTCTTCTCGAAATACATCAGTTTGTATTCCCTGTTCAGCTCCCCCCACCCCACCCAGCAGCTCATAACACACAAAGGATTCACTGCAAATTCTTTACTTTGGCTTAGGAGGACCTACAGAAAAGGGCCTTGCCTGCCTCTGAGAACACACCTCCCAGTCCCACTCACATACCCTAACCACATTTGTCTTCCTTCTATTCCTACCACAAGGACATTTGCATCGCCGTTTCTGTTGCTTTTAATACAGATCTCCAATCTTCCATCACCCACACTCTCACTCATTGTGGTCCCTGCTTCATATAACTGTAGGTAATGAGTTTCTCAGAGACATACTTCAATATGCAGCCGGCCGCCTTCTTGGTCCCATGATTCACTGTATCTTTACTTTGCCTATTCATCTTCCACTACCAGGCATTAAGGCATATCTTTGTTTACGGTCTGTCTCCCCACCAGAATGTAAACTCCATGAAGTCAGAGACTTTTGTCTTAACCCACAGATAATGTCCCTAGTAAACACTCAATAAAAAACATGGAAGAATCCATACAAGAACTCTGTGTAGGACATCTGCTTGTGCCCTTCTTATGGTCAGTTACAGTACAAGTTGTCTTGTGATTTGCAGTTGGCCAGATGTCATCATGTGATTCATTCCTTTCCTTCCCTGCAGTATGTCTGTGATGGAGGCAGGGCAGCTATTATCATTATTTTCTCCATTTTAGTAATAAAAATACTAAGTCCAGGGTATTTCCAGGGCTACACATGTTCTATGTGTTCTACACTATGGAACCAAGACGCAAACTACTGTGCTCTTGTTCACACCATGTCGCTCTCCTAGTTATTGGCTTGTGTTGGTTTGCTCAAGTTTCTTAGTAAAAGAGGTCTTTGGAAAATTCATACTTCTCAGATGTTTGCAAAGAGGATTTTGCTGCCATTAGTGGGAAGCAGTTGGAATGGACCCTGAGGCTGGTGCCAAACAAGGTCATCACATAATCAGAGAAGCAGCTGGGAGTGATAATGGGAGACTGGGGGGTGAAGGTCTGAGGGAAGATGAGTGTTTGGGGCGGGGGTGGGGGTGGGCAGAGTGGTACCTGGATCCATCAGAACAGCTTCCCTTATTATTGATGTTACAGGCTGCAGTTGTGCCCAGAGAATTCCAGCAGTGATAGCAACGCTTTGTCACCAATTAGCTCAGAGGTGAATGGGAGTATGTCAAGACCATGTATAATTAATACAATTGACTAAGCAGTCATCCAAATTAGTTCTTTGAAGGTAGAAATAATACCAACATCCTAGTGTTTGCCCAAATCCTCAGCTCCTAGGATAAAGGCAATATCCATCCCATGGGAACTTGGCATGCTCAGCTCTGTCTAACCTGGCACGGTCTACACCTTCAGTCTCCAGGGAGACCAAATGTCAGAAACTGAGAGGTTTCCTGGGACATGGGACCTTCAGTGCTAAAACTGGGACAGTCCTCAGCAAACTGGGATGGTTGGTACTCTAGTGGTCACCTTTCTGCCCTGTCTTTTCATGTGGCCCTTTCCTGATACCTTGAATAGAATGACTTTTCTTCTTCAGGGCTTCTGTGCAAGATATTTGCCCCACAGAGAATGTTCCTTTCTTCCAACAAACTTGAGCTTGACCTCCAGGCTCCAGTATAAATTTCACTTTCTTCCTGCCCTCTTTCTACTGTTCTGTGTTCTCAAATACTTCTTGGCAGAACTTTGAACACCCGTGTACAAGGATGCTAAATAAATGATGTGTGAATGAATGGATAAATAGATAAGTTGATTGATAACAGTTTTGGGGGGGTAATTTCTCTTTGCTGAAGTATATAGAAAAGCACCTATGTGCACACAGTGTACAGATCTATATACTTTCAGACGATGATGACCATGCCCAGATTAAGAAACAGAAGATTAGCAGAACCTTGCTAACTTCACTAAACCCTGTTTTAGTTATCTATTTCTGCATAACAAACCACGTTAAAACAGTATGGCCTGAAACAGAGTTTATTCATTTTCATGATTCTGCAGCTCAGGAGTTGGCAGGAACTCCGTGGAGCTGTTCTGCTTTGTCTGGCATCATCCGGGTAAATCAAGAAGCTGCATTCAGTTGGCGGCTGGTCCTGGCTGGCACCATATCCAGGAATGTGGATTCAGATGCCGGCACGTCAGAGTTCCTCTCCATGGCCTCTCCATCTCCTTGTACGGCCTACCTATTCAGAGCTCTGGCCTAAGCTTCCTTATAGCATGGCAGCTGTCTTCTCCATACAGCGACAAAGTGAGAGCTTTCAGGCCTCCAGCAGGCTGGACTCAGAACTGGCAGTGTCCTTTCTGTTGCTTTCTGTGGCCAGAGAAAGTTGTAAAGCCATCCTGGGGAAGGGAGTGGCATGTGTGTATGGGAAAGGCAGTCGTGACAGCAGTGATGACAGTGGTCACTTTCAGAGCTTGTCCTCCATGCATCTCCACCCTACATAGTCACAAGTGTAACCATTGTCCCAACTTCAAATACCATAGATTAGTTCTGCCTGTTTTGGAAATTTATATAGACACGATCATGCAGTATTCACGGTATTAGTTATTGCCTGCGTATCCAATTATCCACCAAACTGGTGGCTTAATACAACACTTATCTCACAGGTTTGGAGAGTCAGGGGTTGAGAGGCAGCTTGGTTGGGTGGCTCCTGCTTGCCGTCCCTCATGAGGTTGCAGTCAAGATGTCCGTCAGGCTGGAGTCATCTGCAGGCTCGACATGCTGGAGGAGCTACTCCAAGAAACTTAACTCACACAGCTAGTGGCTGGGGCCCTCAGTTCCTTGCCACATGCACATCTCCCTAAAGGCTACCCATAACATGGTAGCTGGCCTAGCTCAGCATGAATGATCCAAGAGAATAAAAAGAGGAATCTGCAGAGCCTTTTATGACCTCATCTCCACAGTCTGAAACTGTCACTTCACTTCTCTTCTTTATGTGAGTTCAGCCCACCCTCAGAGGGAGAAGAATTAGATCCTACCTTTTGAAGCATGTGCCAAAGAATTGTGTGGACACATTTGACACCACTATAGTATTTAATAAAACACCCAAGACTGGGCAATTTATAAGGCACAGAAATTCATTCTCTCACAGTTCTGGAGTGGGGGAAGCCTAAGATCAAGATGCTGACAGGTTCAATCTCTGGCTCCAAGAGGGCACTGTGCTGCTGCTTCCTTCGGAGAGGAGGGGCGTTGTGTCCACACATGATAGGAGAGCAGAAGAGCAAGAGAGGCCACGTCCACAAGCCCTTCTGACAGCAGTGTTAATCCCTTCATGAGGTGCAAGCCTCTATGGCCTGAACACCGTCACCAGGTCCCACCTCCCAGTCCTGCTGCATTGGGGATGAAGTTTTCAGCATCTACATTTTCAACACATTCCGACCACAGCAATATTCTTTTTTTGTTTGTTTGTTTCATGAAACGTTATTTTTGCAAAATTCATTTGTGTTGTTTTATGTAGTTATAGATTGTTCACTTTTTAATGTGGTAATGGAGTCCATTGTGTGTGTATGCGTCCAGAAAGTATCCTGCCATGTATGTCTCTGTTTTTCATACTGGCTGGATACTTTCCAGACTCTGTGTATCTACTGTAGATGAACATTTGCTTGCTTAACATTTTGGGCCATTATGAAAAGTGCTGCTATGAATGACTTAGTATTTGTCTTGAGTGAAAGTATGAAAGCAAGGATGGTTCAACAGAACCCAGTCAATAAATGTGATTCACAGCATAAAGAGAGTTAAACCCATATGACCCATATGACCATCTCAATAGACATGGGGAAAGCATTTGATAAACTCCAGCACTCCTTCACAATCAAACCTTCAACAAAGGGTTTTTATAAGGTGTCATAAAAGCCTTATATAAAAAGCTTTATATGAAGGCCATATATGAAAAGTTCACAGCCAATATCACACTGAATGGGGAAAAGTTAAAGGCACTCCCCTTGAGGACTGGAACAAGATAAGGATGGCCCCTTTCACCACTTCCATTCAACATGTTATAGTGCGGGAAGCCCTAGCCAGAGCAATCAGGCAAGAGAAAGAAAGAAAAGGCATCCCAACTAGAGAAGGGAAGTCAAATTATTTCTGTTAGTTGATGATATGATCTTATACCTTGAAAATTCTAAAAATTCTTTCAAAAGGCTCCTATATTTTGTAAATAAATTCAGTAAATTCTCAGGTTACAATACCAAATACACAAATCAGTAGCATTTCTATATGCCAATAATGACCACGTTGAGAAACAAGGAAAGAAATCAATTCCATTTAAAATAGTTGCATTATATATATATATTTTTGAGACAGAATTTCAAGCTGTTACCCTGGGTAGAGTACCATAACATCATAGCTCACAATAGCCTCCAACTCTTACGCTCAAGAAATTCTCTTGCCTCAGTTTTTCTATGTTTAGTAGAGATGGTGTCTTGCGGTTTTGCTCAGGCTGATCTTGAATGTGTGAGCTCAAGCTATCCACCTGCCTTGCTCTCCCAGAGTGCTAGGATTACAGGTGTGAGCCACCCCGCCCAGCCACTGCATTGGACTTTTGAAGAAAATTTGTATTTATTCCCAAACTGGTTGTAAGATTTTTCTCTATATCTTTGATTTTCATGAGTATTACCTTAACATAGTTTTCTTTACATTAATGTAGAACATCTTGAATATGTATGCTGATGTCTTTCATTGGTTTTAAAAAATTCTTAATCATTATGTGTTCAAATAGTGCTTCTGTCTCATTTTTTCTCCTCTCCTTCCAGACCACCAATTACGTAAGGAAAGTAGAACCTCTGTAAGTTGATCACACAAGGGACAGAAACATACTGGTCAACATATAGATGGGGTCACCATAAGGAACTAGGCCTACTGTACATGTGATGCATGTCTGGTCTATGAAAATCAGGTCAGCTTAAGGAGGTGGTCAATGTAGGGAGGTGGTCAACTGTCGAGGTTCCCCTGCATTAGACATTTTAACTGTGTCCCACAAGAATAAATGCTCCTTTCTGCTTTTTCCCTCATTTTTTCCTTTTAATACTTCCGTTTTATTATTTGCTATTGATCTGTCTTCTAGTGCAGATCACCAATCCCAGATTCTGACATGTTAAATCTGCTGTTACACCCAATTAATGATTTCCTAATTCAAGCATCATTTTTTTCAGTTGAGGAGTACCCACTTATTTAATTCTTTTGTAGATTATAATTTTATGTTAAGATTATGTATCTTGTGTCTATTCATTTTTTAATTATTGTAAACATGTTAATCATAGTTATTTTATTCAGTTTTGCCAGCTAATTTCAATATTAACATCCTATAGGTATGTTTCTATTATTGAGGATTTTTTTTCTTTTGGTTTTTAGTCCTTTATTTTTTTCTTTTGATATAGTAGTAATTTCTGAATTTAGAGACCCCATTGTATTCTTCTTCCTCTAGAGAGGACTTATCTCTTCCCTCTGATAGAGAAGTGGCTGATTACTCCAACACAGTCAGGCCCTCTATGGAGTTAATGATGGGTTTCAGTTAGTGAGGCTCAGTCCACTTTGATTAATTTCTGACCCTTCAAATACGTGGAGTTATTTTTGATACATTCTTCAAGGTCCTTTTCTTGGAAGATCCTGAATGCAAATGTCTCATGAGAGCATGCTTTTCAAAAGTTTCCACTTGTAATTTTTAATTTACTTTCCTTGTAGCAACTAATGCTGAGAAGACACAGGTCCCTGTTTAGGACTCCCAAATACCCACCTGCAGGTTTTTGTGCCTCCCTGTAGTGAGACTTCATCTAGTTTTTCACCGAGTTGACACGAGATTTTCAGCCTCCTTTCCATACCCAGAACTGGAAAATCCCCCAGGGTAACAGTAGCCTGTGGCTTCCAGCTTTTCTATCCAAAATTCTTCCTTTTCTGGAATCTGAGCCCCTTTGATTCTCATTGCCTCAGATGCTCACTGCTACTTCCAAACAGGTGATGTGGTGGGCTGATAATGAACCTTGAACACATTCCTCTACTGGGGGCTTAGCAGACAGAGCTCTGAAATCCATCCTTGCCTTTGTGCTGAGGTTACACCTTTGACAGGTTTCTCCCAGCTAGTGACTGAGGGTCCCAAAGATTTAAGGCCAACACATTCCTAGGAGACGCCAGGCTCCTCCACCAGCTGACTTTGGTTTAAGGTTTCCTTGACAGCTTTGCCTGAACTTCTCTAGACTCGCCACCGCCGCAGATGCTGCCTTTTTTCTCATTTTCCTTCCCCAGCCATGAGGCTTGCGTCATGGTCTGATGACCCTCCCTTTCCCCAGCTCCTTTGCACTTTCTCTTACAGGCATTTTCACCAACAAAGTCGTTGAAGTTCAGTCTGAGTGTCTGCTTCTTGGAAGGCCTGGGGTATTGTAGGTTGTTTCTGTGTTTTATCGGCCACTGTAGCTGTTCCACATAGGAGCACTGGTCAGCTATCAGCTACCTCTGCCCATCTGGAAGTGCATTTGTCTCAGTGGCATTCTGAATTAGGAATCTATTCTTTTTCTTACTTTCCCCTAAGAAAGTCTTCATGGCAGGGTTGGTGAAGTTCAGCCAAAAAGTAATAGATCAATAAAGAGTCCATTTTCATTATCTATTTTAAAAGTTGAAGTATAGATATAAGATAAATAAGATTTAAAAGAGGACAAAAAAGAGATAATTTTATTGCTCTAAAGAAGAAAAAAGCTTCATGGGCTCTGGCTGGGGAGAAACAGAGGAGGAACCATGGAGTTCAAGGCCAGGGTGCAGCTGTGGAAAGGGGCATCTTCCACATCCCCCTCCCTACTCTGAGCAAACTGGTAAATATTACTGAGGGAGGGATGGTACGGGCACCAGATAAGCCTGGGTGTCTTTGAGCAGAGGGGGTCTGAGCCTCACTGCCCTGTGGGGCTCAGGAGAGCAGCAAAGCCCTGGTCCCCCCAGCCATCAGTGGTACGGCTGCAGGCAGGGATGTTTGTGGAGTTGGAGGGATTGAGACAGAGCAGGTCTGTGAATGTCCCACAGGCATTTGTGAAGCCCCAGAGCACTGGAAGTTAATACCCCAAATCTCTCGAGGCTCTGAAAGATAAAGCTGCCAGATGAAACTCAGGTGTCCTGCAATTTTATTTACTAAATGTGGCAATCTGGCTACTGACCTGGAGAGTCCTGAAGCTGGGGTGAGAAGGTCTCACACTGACCTTGCCGAACTCTGCTCATAGACCAGAGGACCCTGAGGGTGTCTCACAGATGCTGACAGAAATTGATGGCCATTATTGTTGACTAGAGGGAATAAGGGCACCATGGCAGCTGAGAGATGACACCAGGGACCCCTCCCTCCTTCTTCACTGCCTGCTACAATACCAGCTTCCCTGCTGAACACAGAGGCTACTTTGGGGAGAAGCGACAAGAAGGGGACCCTGAATTAAATGGCTTAACGTGAACTATCTAGTCTAATAAAGTCACATTTCTGCCACTAATGAACAGAGCTTCTGATAGAAATTAAGTTGCAGTAAGAAAAAAATTTTTAAAAAAAGTAGAAGTTACCTTTTTATACAAACGCACTAATGGCTTGAGAATTCGGCATCTGGTATCCTTGGGATTATTTGGTTTTTCATACTACCGGCCTATGGGCCTTCACTGGATGGTAAGCCAGTGTAGGAGCACAGTCACTGCCTCGCTCCCCTCGGTCCTTAGCTTGGTCGCTGCCCCCAGCACGTACTTTCTGTCTTCTAAAAGTTCTCCTGTAGTCGTCTCGCTGCTGGCCTCCGCCTGCCCCCCATGTCAATCCCGGAGGGTGGGGTTCTGCTGCCCCTCCTGCTTCCTAGACCCATGTGACTCTGTCAGTCTTTATCTACCAAGTCTGGCCATCCTGCATGGGGGATCAGAGCCAGAGCTTGGGACAGGCCCACACATTCAGGCCCCGCAGCGGGCTCTGTAACTGCCTCCTTATGGTCTGGAAAAGCCCAGCCCATCTCTTCTTCAGAAGCCCTGGCCTCCTCCACCTGGGCAGCTGTGGTGGGGCATTTGCTGCATGGGAGTGAGAAAACAAGTCACTTTTTCTCAAAAGGGGGGATTCTGATGAGGAACCAGAGAGTTAAATGCCTGTAGGACAGCTCTGAGGACACTGTGACAGGGTGTGTACTCAGTTCTGAGGGAGCTCAGGGGAAGCTCCCAGTTTAGCCAGAAAAGGCCAATGTGGGCTTCCTGGCAGAAGCCATCTGAGCCTGAGCCAGGCTGGAGACTTGAGAGAATTTTCTAGCAGGTCTGGGTGGGATGTGGCCAGCTGGGGAGGGAGCAGGAGAAGGACCCAGAGGCTGGCTTCCTGCTGGAGCAGCTAACAACTCCAGTGGCTGGAGCCACTGGCTGAGGATAGGATCTGAGTCACCTCTAACGCAGGATGAGTTTCTCCCAGTGATTTGAAGTGTTAGATAAAGGTTCTTATCTTTCATTTTTCCCCTAATTAAATAATTAGAGCATTATTGATGCTTTCATCATTTTAACTCAATTCAAGCCTCTGCGGATTCACAATAATCTCACATTTTATAAAAATAATATATTAATATCTGTCCTTGCAGACAGCATCTCTCCGGGGAAGTCTGGGAGGTCAGGACCTTCCAGGCAGGAAAGGGGGAAGCTGCCTGTGACCTGTGACCTTAGGAAGCTCTGTGGACACTTCAAAGCCATCTGGGAGCTCCTGAGAACGGCAATTGCTTCCAAAGCTAGGCAGTGTCACTGCTTTAATGAACCATGATGTCAGGGCAGCAGGAAGTCCTGGGACACTCAAACATCCCTGCCTGATCCCAGAGGCAAGGGCAAGCCCTTCACCTCTGATTTCCCTAGAGTCCTGAGGGGAGTGTGCAGAAGAAGGCAGACCAGCCAGCTTACAAGGACTAGGGTCTGGCAGAGAGTGGGAGAAGGGAACCCCCTTAGGGGAAATGGCAGGCCCCAGCTGGCCCCTACAGGGCTGCTGAATGCAGGCCAGTCTTTAGGAGTTGGGTGGAAGGCAAAGCATTACCTGTCCAGGCCTCCTTCCTGAGTGGTGGGGTTGCAGGGGAGTGTCCCTCCATCCTCTTTTCCTGTGCTTCTCTCCCCAGGTTGCCCAGTGTGTCCAGCACCCAGGACTGAGCTCAGGCTGTCTAAGGCTGAGTTCTTTCTCTACCTGTTACAGCCCACATGACTCTGAGAAAGCCTTGAGCAGCCCGAGCCTCAGTTTCCCCTCTGTAGGGTTGAGACAGCACCTGGATGAGAGTCAGCAGTGCTCTGCCAGAGTTCAAGTCCCTGTACCCTTTGCTCCTTTGACAGTTGTCCCCTTTTCCTGTTTCCACTGTGCCCTGTAGGCAAGAGCTTGGATGAGGGTGAATTAACCAGGGCTGCAGAAGAGCTGGGACTATCAGAATGTTCTCCTGGCATCCATTTGCCCTGCTCAGAGGCTTTGTTCTCTTCTTCCCTGAGGTCAGTGGGGACTGGCAGCCCCCGGGAATGAGCAGACACCCCTCCTCCATCCACAGGGTGTGTGCTGCCAGACCTGCGCTCTGGGTGGTGCCTGCACACCAGGGACCCTGAGTCCTTCCCGCTCATACTCTCTTTCCCTGAGCGATGCTGAGGCCCTCGGGCCCCTGGGCTTCTACACCTGCCCGTGTCACCACACCTTCTCCTCCCACAGCCTTCTCCACACCTCTTCCCTGCCTTCCCATGCTTTCTCAGCTAACTCCAATGTTTCCTTCCCAGTTCTGATACCAGTGCCTCCAGGAAGTCGTTCTTGCTGACCCCCTCCCCGTATCTAAGTTACGCGTCCTTTGTCTGCGGCCTGTGCTGTCTGGCCTTCCCACTGATGCCTTTACCATACAGATCATCACGTTTAGCTTCTTTATTATTTCTTCTTTAAAATTGTTAAGTTCTGGCTGGTAGGGCTCATTTTTTTTAATGTAGTGAAATTCACATAACTTAAATATACCACTTTAGCTAAGTGTATAATTCAGTGGCATTTAGGATATATATAATATTGTGCAACCAACACCTCTATCTCATCTTCCCAAAATAGATAAAACCCTGTCCTCAGCAGCGACCCCACCCCACTGCCCTCTCTCCCTGGCACTAGGCACCTGCCCAGCTTCTTTCTGTCTTTGTAGATTGGCCTATTCTGGGATATCTCCCATGAGTGGAATCATATGGCATGTGACCTTTGCTGGTCATCGGGTCCATCCATGTCATAGCCCAGGTCAGTACTTCTTTCTTCCTATGGCCAGATCACATGCCATTGTGGGGTGGAAACACCATGTTTTACCCATTCATCTGTTAACAGGCGTTGGGCTGTTTCAACTTTTTGACTATTGTGAATAATGCTGCCACGAACATTCATGTACAAGGTTTAATTTGAACAGTTGTTTTCGATTCTTTTGGGTATATACTAGAAGTAGAATTTCTAGGTCCCATGATAATTCCAAGTTTAGCTTGAGGAACCACCAGTCTGGTTTCCACACCATTTTACATTCCTGGCAATGTGTAGGGTTCTGATTTCTCCATATTCTTGCCAACACTTGTTATTTCCCCTTTGCTTTCCTTCTGTCTGTCTGTCTCTCTGTCCTAGTTAACAGGAGCAGGTAGGGCTCATTTTTGACCTCTCAGCTGTGTCCCCAGGTCCCAGGACAGCATCTGGTGGGAGGTCAGAGCTCGGGAAGCTGGTGGAATGAAGGCCCCTGCCTTGGTCTGAGGAGGGCCCTCCCACTCTATCAGGCTCTCTGGGTTTCTGGGGAGACCCTGAGGAGAGTCAGCCACCTTCCCCTTTCCCCCACAGGGTTCTCAGAGCCCACCCTAGTCCCCTCGGGTAGGGCTGCTCTTTTGGGCATCTGTGTCCTGGGCTCCATGTGGAACTGAAGCCCAGATAAGCTTCCTGGGCTTCCAACACACCCACAGCCTCGGGAAGATCTGCTTCGAGGCACGGCAGATGATTGTGACCCACTTTTGATTTTTCCCACACTTGTCTCACTGCTGCTCATTGTCACTCTGGCTCTGGTGCTTTCCGTCCTCTTTAAATGCTGCTCACAAGAGGCAGGCCATTCTCCTCGAGGGCTGCTCTTTCATGTTAAATCATCTGAAAGCAGTCTGAATACTGATAGCTCTTACTGTAGAAGCCTAGAACACGGCAGAGTTCTAAGGGGTTTACATGCCTCTTTTGGAGGTAGCCATTCCCAGGAAACTCTCTTGGCAAACATGTGTCATTTCCCTACCCATGGGGCCTCTGCCTGGGACCACATCGCAGACCCTGCATTGCTCTGTGCAGGTGTTTGCAGGCTACAGAAGCGTCCTTGGCTGGCATGAAACAGAGGGATTTGCTGGGAGGATGTGGGGAAGCTCGCAGAGGAGTAGAGAGTCAATCCCAGCCTCAGAGGGGCTGCTGTGCCAGGTCAGGAGCAAGAGCAAGTGGATGGCCTCTGCAGGTGCCACCCTGGGATGGGGCAGAGCCAGCTGGCTGGACAGGAGAGCGGGAGGCCTTGGCCTACAGCATCGCTGTCACTGCATCCTGTGTTGGAGGCAAAGTGCTGAAGGCCAGAGTGGCCACTGCTGCAGACGCTGGGTAGCAGGTGCAGCTCCCCGTGGAGTCAGGACATCCTCAGCCTCCGGCTTCCTGGAATGGGTCCTCTGGAGACATCCAGCTCCAGCAAGAGGGGATCTAAGGATCAGGACCCAGTGTTTCTCCAAGTGTGCTCCATGGCTGCTCCCTGCAGCAGAACCTCACGGTGGGGGTGGGGGGCTGATGAAGGTGCCTCCCCCGCTTGGAATCGGAATCCTAGGGGTGTTGGGGAGGAGCTCAGGATCTGGGTTTTAGGACATTTCCTTGGAGATATGTTTGTAAACTTAATCGTGGCCCCAGCTTGCCCTTCACATGTCTTCACTTTGAGAGCCACATGCTGGCTGCTCTCTGGCCCCATGAACATGGCTTTGCTGGACTCCTGACGTGTGAGGCAAACACGTCCAGGTGAGGAGCATGGAGGGCTGGGGGTACCATGGGAGGGAAGTGGCTCTCAAGAGGGTGGGGGAGCTTTTGCAAGCTGTAGGGCAGGTCTTGAGGGTGGTGAAAACATTTTTCTCCATTAGTAGCAAAAGCTGAAACATGTATCATTTTTGGACTTTGGTAAAAATGGAGACTTCTTTTAACAGGTAATAAATAGTGATGCATGGTGCTCAGTGAGTGTTTCGTCCTGGCATTTTATTCTGGCTCTCTGAAGTGTAGACACTTTCTACATGTCAGGAAGTGAGGTACAGAGAACCTGGGAACTTGCCCAGGGGCATAGCCAGCCTCTCTGTCCTGTGCTGCCCTGTGACACGCAGGTTTTACAGGTGATGAAAGATCTTTCAGTGTGAGGAAGGTGGTTGCGCTCTTGTGTTTTTGTTCAATTCCATTGTTCCATTAGGGCATTATTTGTAAGGTGCCTATTAAGAGCCAGGCACTGTTGACTAAGACTTTGTCTTTGCCTTCAAAGTGTTGGTTCTAGGGAGGACTATCTAAAAATAAACCAGGAAAGCTGATAGAACAATATGATACTTGAGTACTCTGAGCCAGGGTTCCTTTCTGTATAGCCTGGAGCAGTGGGTGGGACAGGAATGAAACTAGGGAGGGCTCCAGGGTGGAAGTGACTATTGAGCTGGGCCTTGATTGGGAAGTAGGGGATTGGCCAGTGGAAAGATTGGAAGAAGAGTAGAGGAAGGACAGGGCGTGACAGGCCAAGTGGCGCAGCAGGCATTGAATGGAGACAAGAAGGCAGGCAGTGGGTGGGGGCAGGAGGTCAGAGGTGGAGGAATGGCTGGAGATGAGATGGGAAAGTTAGGTCAGATGAGAGTCCTGGCTGTGTCCCTCTGCATTGCTCATTATCCTGTGACTGCTGTAACAAACTGCCATACCTTCCTGGCACAGGCAGTGCAATTTTAGTATCTTACAGTACTGGATGTTAGAAATCTGAAATGGGCTTTGCAGGGCCGAGATCAAGGTATTGGCAGGACTGCATTCCTTCTGGAGGCTCAGAGGTGGCTCTGCTGCGTTCCTTGGCTAGCGGCCCCTTCCTCTATCTTCAAAGCCTGCAGCGGAGGCTCGAGTTCTTCTCACATTCTCTCTCTCTGGTTCTCTCTTCCACTTTTAAGGGCCCTTGTGATTACACTGAGCCCACCCAAATTATCCAGGATCATTTTCCTATGATAAGATCAGCTGCTCAGCAGCATCAATCCCACCTGCAACCTTAGCCTCCTTTTCCATGTAGTACAGCATATTCTTACATTCAGGGCTCAGTGTGGGAGCGTCTTTGGAAGCACTGTTCTGCTCACTGCATCCCTATCTCTGAAGGTTTTTAAACTGTAGAGCAACAGAGTCAGATCAGAGTTGAGAAAGATGTTCTTGGCAGCAAGTTTAAAAATAGAATCATAGTAGACAAGAATTCCTTTTTCTGTCCCTCATGGTGGACAAGACATAGTTCATTTTCTATAGCCTTAATTTAATATCACTTTACTCTATCTATAGAGAAATGTGAACTGGCATATTTAGAGGTTTACACGGTATGTTTACTCAACTGTGTCTCCTGCATGTTTTATTTATATTCTGCCTTAGTCCTCAGAGGGGTTGATGTAGTTTCTAAAAATGCATCTAATGCAAGACACTGGAATAAGCATCTGTGGGAAACAAGAAAAGGGAAATTTTAAGCAGGAAGGAAAAGGAAGCCAGCAGGTGAGTTCACTGCTAATCGAGGTGGTTCACTCACTTGGTTCCATGTTTCCGAGCTCACAAAGCAAAGAATTCACCCTGGTAGTAAGATAAGTACAGGTGACTAGTTTAGGAAAGGCTATGCCTTCTTTATGGCTGACATCTGAGAAGAACGTCTCCTACGGGTCTTCACAGAGCAGTAATGTTGGCTGTGTTGCAAACTTTGTTCCCAGAAGCAGCCCTAGTAGAGACAGTCACAACCTTGACCAAAAGCCACTTTCTCACAATGTCCCTCCATGCAAGCAGGTGACCCAACACCAGAGCACATTTTGGTGAAAGGTACTGCCAAGGGGCTGGGGGAGTGGCTGTTATTTTTAAATGTTTGATTATTATGGGCACATAATAGTTGTATAACTTTATAAGGTGCATGCGTGATGCTTAATATGAACATACAGTGTGAATTCATCAAATCAGGGTAATTGGGATATCCATCACCCCAGGCATTTATAATTTCTTTATGTTAGGAACATTCCAATTCCACTTTCACACTTATTTTAAAGGATACCCTAACTTACTGTTGATATCACATTTTTGTGCTATAAAATATTGTTCACTCTACCTACCTATATTTTTGCACCCATTAGCCATCCTCACTTTACCCCCCAACTACCCTTCCCAGCCTCTAGTATTAATCGTCTACTCTCTGTCTCCGTGAGATCAGTTCTATCATTGCTTTTAGTATTTAGTTCCCAGGTGTGAGTGAGAACAGGTGAGCTTTGTCTTTCTGAACTTGGTTTATTTCACTTACATAATGTTCTTCACTTCCATCCATGTTGCTGCAAATGGCAGGATTTCACCCTTTTTGTGGCTCTATGAGCCTTTTTTCATATACACGTGGGCAATTTGTATGTCTTCTTTCGAGTAATGTCTATCCAGATTGTCCATTTTCAAATCTGATTATTTGATTTTTTTCCTATTAAGCTGTTGGAGCTCCTTATATAGTTTAGTTACTAATCGCTTGTCATATGAGTTGTTTATAAATATTTTCTCTCATTCTGTGGGTTGTCTCTTCCATGATGATTATTTATACGTTGCACAGAATATTTTTAGCTTAATGTGATCCCATTTGTCCAATTTTGTGTTGGTTGCCTGTGCTTTGGGGGTATTCCTTAAGAATTCCTTGCCAAATCAATGCTGTGATGTGTTTCCTCAGTGTTTTCTTGTAGTGATGTCATAGGTTCAAGTATTACATTTAAGTTTAATTCATTTTGATCAATTTTTTGTGTATGTCATTCTTATGCCTATGGATATCCAGTTTCCCTAGCACCATTTATTGAAGAAACTGTTCTTTGCCTCACTGTATGTTCTTAGTCCCTTGATCAAAGATAAGTTTTCTACAGATGTGTGGATTTATTGACAGGTTCAATATTCTGTTCCATTGGTCTGTGTGTCTGTTTTTATGCTAATACCATGCTGTTTGGGTTACTACAGCTCTGTAGTATATTTGAAGTCAGTAATGTGATTCCTTCAGTTTCATTCTTTTTCCTTAGTTTGGCTATTCTGGATCTTTTGTGGTTTTGCATAAATTTTAGAATTTTTTTTTCTACTATGAACAATGTCATTGGTACTTTAATGGATATTGCATTGAATCTGTAGATTGCTTTGGGTGGTATGAACATTTTAACAATATTGATTCTTCTAATCCATAAGCAGGGACTATCTTTCCATATTTTGTGTCCTCTTCAATTTCTTTCATCAGTATTTTATAGAGAACTTTTAACTTCTATAAGTTTATTCCTAGGTATTTCATTTGTAGATATTGTAAACAGGATTATTTTCTTGGATTCTTTTTCAGATTATTACTGTTGGCATATAGAAAGCTACTAATTTTTAGTTTTGAGTTTGTATTCTGTGACTTTACAGAATTTATTTCTGAATCTAGTAGTTTTATTGTGGCAGCTTTAGGTTTGCTAGCTATAAGATCAGATTACCTACAATTAAGGATAATTTGACTTCTTCCCTTCCAATTTGAATGTTCTTTATTTCTTTCTGTATCTAGAACTTCCAACACTGTGGTGAAAACAGGCATTGTTGTCTTATTCTAGAATCTAGATATTAGAAGAAATGCTTTCAGTTTTTCCCCATTTGGTATGATACTAGCTATGAGTCTGTCATATACAACTCTTGTTATGTTAAGGTAAGTTAATCCTATATCTGTCTTTTTAAATGAATTTTTAAAAATTTTATTTATTTATTTTAGTAAATTATAGCTGTGTACATTAGTGCAATCAAGGGGTACAATGTGCTGGTTTAATATACAATATGAAATATTTTCATCAAAATGTATAATATAGCCTTCATAGCATTTTCTTAGTTATTGTATGAAGACATTTTTATTTTATTTAGTAAGTTTCACCTGTACCCATTCTAAGATGCACCATAGGTGTGGCCCCACCAATTACCCTCCCTCCATCCCACCTTTTCCACTTCCCTCCCCTCTCTTGGCCCTTTCCCCATATTCTTGTGCTATAGTTGGGTTATATCCTTCATACGAAAGCTATAAATTAGCTTCATAGTAGGGCTGAGTACATAGGATACTTTTTCTTCCATTCTTGAGATACTTTGCTAAGAAGAATATGTTCCAGCTCCATCCATGTAAACATGAAAGAGGTAAAGTCTCCATCTTTCTTTAAGGTTGCATAAATACATGGTACATGTACATGTATTCCATGGTATACATGTACCACAATTTATTAATCCATTCATCTGTCGATGGGCACTTGGGCTTCTTCCATGACTTAGCAATTATGAATTGGGCTGCAATAAACATTCTGGTATAGATGTCTTTGTTATATTGTGATTTTTGGTCTTCTGGGTATATACCTAGTAAAGGAATTATAGGATTGAATGGCAGGTTTATTTTTAGGTCTCTAAGTATTCTCCAAACATCCTTCCAAAAGGAATGTATTAGTGTGCATTCCCACCAGCAGTGTAGAAGTGTTCCTTTTTCTCCACATCCACGCCAACATCTCTGGTTTTGGGATTTTGTTATGTGGGCTAATCTTACTGGAGTTAGGTGGTATCTCAAAGTAGTTTTGATTTGCATTTCTCTGATGATTAAGGATAATGAGCATTTTTTCATGTGTCTATAAGCCATGCACCTATCTTCTTTAGAGAATTTTCTCTTCAAGTCCTTTGCTCAGCCTGAGATGGGATCACTTGTTCTTTTCTTGCTAATACGTTTGAGTTCTCTGTGGATTCTGGTTATTAAACCTTTGTTGGAGGTATAACCTGCAAATATTTTCTCCCATTCTGAGGGCTGTCTGCTTGCTATACTTACTATGTTCTTGGCTGTGCAGAAGCTTTTCGTTTGGTCAGGTCCCAGTAATGTATTTTTGATACTGCTTCAATTGTCTGGGGAGTCCTCCTCATAAAATATTCACCCAGGCCAATTCCTTCAAGAGTTTTCCCTGCACTTTCTTCTAGTATTTTCATAGTTTCATTTCTTAAGTTTAAATCTTTTATCCAGTGAAAGTCTATTTTAGTTAATGGTGAAAGGTGTGGGTCCAGTTTCAGTCTTCTTCAGGTCACCAGCCAGTTCACCCAGCACCATTTGTTAAATAGGGAATCTTTTCTCCACTGAATGTTTTTAATTGGCTAGTCAAAGATCAAATAACAGTAAGTAGCTGGATTCATCTCTTGGTTCTCTATTCTGTTCCAGACATCTGTCTATCTGTTACTGTGCCAGTACCATGCTGTTTTGATCACTGTCGATTTATAGTATAGTCTCAGGTCTGGTAGCCTGATTCCTCCTGCTTTGTTTTTGTTTCTGAGTAATGTCTTGGCTATTCAAGGTTTTTCTGATTCCATATAAAATGAAGTATTATTTTTTGAGATCTTTAAAATATGACAGTGGAGCTTTAATGGGTGTTACATTAAAATTATATATTGCTTTGAGTAGTATAGACATTTTTAACAATGTTGATTCTTCCCAGCCATGAGCATGGTATGTTTTTCCATTTGTTAACATCTTCAGCTATTTCTTTTCTTAAAGTTTCATACTTCTCTTTGTAGAGATATTTCACATCCTTTGTTAGGTATATTCCCAAATATTTCATCTTCTTTGGCACTACTGTGAAAGGAATAGAGTCCTTGACTGTTTTTTCGGCTTGGCTATTGTTGGTATATATAAAGGCTACAGATTTATTGGGTGTTGATTTTGTAGCCTGAGACATTGCTATATTCCTTGATCACTTCTAAAAGTTTTGTAGTAGAATCCCTGGTGTTTTCCAGATATACGATCATATCATCTGCAAAGAGTGAAAGTTTGATCTCTTCTGACCCTATTGGTGGATACCCTTGATCACCTTTTCTTCCCTAATTGCAATGGCTAAAACTTCCATTACAATGTTAAAGAGCAATGGAGACAATGGGTGACCTTGCCTGGTTCCTGATCTAAGTGGAAATAATTTCAATTTAAATCCATTCAATATGATATTGGCTGTGGGTTTGCTGTAGATGGCCTCTATGAGTTTAAGAAATGTCCCTTCTATACCAATTTTCTTAAGTGTTCTGGTCATGAAGGGATGCTGGATATTATCAAAATCTTTTTCTGTGTCAATTGAGAGAATCATGTAGTCTTTATTTTTTAGTTTGTTTATGTGCTGAATTACGTTTATAGATTTACGAATATTGAACCAGTCTTGAGACCCTGGGATAAATCCCACTTGGTCATGGTGTATAATTTTTTTGATGTGTTGTTGGATTCTGTTTGTTAGGATCTTATTGAGTATTTTTGCATCAATATTCATTAGTGATATTGGTCTATAGTTTTTCTTTTTTTGTTTGGTCTTTCCCTGGTTTGGGGATCAAGGTGATGTTTGCTTCATAGAATATGTTGGGTAATATTCCTTCTTTTTCTATATTTTGGAAGAGGTTTAGTAATTTAGGTACTAGTTCTTCTTTAAAGGTTTGGTAGAATTTTGACGTAAAACCATCTGGTCCTGGGCTTTTCTTTTTTAGGGAGATTTTGTAATAGTTGATGCTATTTCAGAACTTGATATAGGCCTGTTCAACATTTCCACTTCGTTCTGGCTAAGTTTTGGTAGGTGGTGCACTTCCAGGTATTGGTCTATTTCTTTCAGATTTTCATATTTTTGAGAGTAGAGTTTCTTATAGTATTCATTAAGGATTTTTTGAATTTCTGAGAGGTCTGTTGTTATTTCATTGTTACCATTTCTGATTTTGAAATTAGAGATTTTGCTCTTTTTTTCCTTGTTAGGTTGGCCAAAGGTTTATATATTTTATTGATCTTTTCAGAAAACCAACTTTTGGATTTATTGATCTGTTGTATAATTCTTTTGTTTTCAATTTCATTTAATTCTGCTCTGATTTTGGTTATTTCTTTTCTTCTGCTGGGTTTGGGGTTAGAATGTTCTTCCTTCTCCAGTTGCTTGAGATGTCCCATTAAATGATTAACTTCCTCTCTTTCCTTTTTCTTGAGGAAGGCTTGCAGTGCTATAAATTTCCCTCTTAGAACTACCTTTGCAGTATCCCAGAGGTTCTGATAATTCATGTCTTTATTGTTGTTTCGTTCCAAAAATTTGGTGATTTCCTTCTTAATCTTGTCTATGACCCATCTGTCCTTCAGCATAAGGTTGTTTAGCTTCCATGTTTTTGTATGGGTGTGCAGATTCTTGTTGTTATTTAGTTCAACTTCTATTCCATGGTGGTTTGAGAAGATGCAAGGAATAATTTCTTTTTTTTTAAATTTGCTGAGGTTAGATTTGTGACCTAGGATGTGGTCGATTTTGGAGTATGTTCTGTGGGCTGATAAGAAGAATGTGTATTCAGTTTTGTTGGGATGAAATGTTCTGTAAATGTCTGTTATGTCCAGATGTTGAATGGTTAAGTTTAAATCTAAAATTTCTTTGCTTAGCTTCTTTTTGGAGGATCTATCCAGCACTGCTAAAGGGGTGTTAAAATCTCCAACTACTATGGAACTGGAAGAAATCAAGTTGCTCATGTCTGTTAAAGTTTCTCTTATAAATTGAGGTGCATTCTGGTTGGATGCATAAATATTAATAATTGAAATCTCATCATATTGAATATTACTTTTAACAAAGATGAAGTGTCCATTCTTATCCTTCCTTATTTTGGTTGTTTTAAAGCCCATTGCATCTGTGAATAGGAATGCAATGCCTGCTTTTTTCTGCTTTCTATTTGCCTAGAGTATAGATGACCATCCCTTCATCTTGAGTTTATATTTATCTTTTAATGTCAGATGAGATTCTTGTGTGCAGCAGATATCTGGCTTGAGTTTTTGTATCCAGTCAGCCAACCTGTGCCTCTTTAGAGGACAATTTAAACCATTCACATTAATTAAGAATATTGATAAGCCTTTTGAGAGTCCAGTGGACATTTTTTATCCTTTTGCGACTGTGGAAGTTGGAATTTGATCAAAATTTTCTGGGTGGGTTTACTTTTGTGGTGGAGGATTACTCTGGTCTTATGGAGGATAGGTGTGAGAATATCCTGCAGAGCTGGTTTAGTTATGGCAAATTTCTTCAACATGTGAATGTCATTAAAGTATTTAATTTCTCCGTCATAAATGAAATTCAGTTTAGCTGGGTACAGATCCTGGGTTGAAAGGTATTTTGTTTTAGGAGATTAAAAGTCGATGACCATCCTCTTCTAGCTTGAAAGTTTTCAGCAGAGAGATATGCAGTTATTCTAATATTCTTCCCATTGTAGGTGATGATTTTCTTTCTTCTGGCTGCTTTTAGAATTTTCTCCTTCATATTAACTTTAGTGAAATTGATTATGATGTGTCCGGGGAATGTTTTAGTTGGGTTGAGTCGTGCTGGAGTTCTGAAACTGTCTGCTATCTAAATTTCAGAATCTCTTGGCATGTCTGGAAAGTTCTCCTTCATAATCTCATGGAGAAGAGCCTCTGTGCCTTGTGAAGCCACTTTGTTGCTTTCGGGGATCCCTATAAGATGAATATTGTTTTTTTCCGAATTATCCCAGAGCTCTCTGAGAGAGTGATCTGTTCTTGCCCTCCATTTCTCTTCCTCTTTGAGAGTTTGGAAGCGTTCGAAAGCTTTGTCTTCAGTGTCAGAAATCCTTTCTTCTGTTTGCTCCATTCTGTTACTGAGGGATTCTACAGTGTTTCTCAGATCTTTGAGGGCTGCAACTTCTTGTCTCAATGTGTCAAAATCTTTGCTCATTTGGTCTTTGAATTCATTGAATTCTTGAAATATCCTTTGGGTTACTGCTTGGAATTCTAATTCGATCTTATTTGCTGTCCAGATTCTGCATTTGATTTCTGGCATCTGAGCTATTTGTTTGTGCATGGGATCTTGTGCAGTGTCTGCCCCATTTATCGTTGGGGGAGTTGGTCTACTCTGATTATTCATATTGCCAGAGTTTTTCTGTTGATTTTGCCTCATGACTGTTTTTCACCATTGTCTCTGGCCATCCTCATAGTTGGGGAGGTGTCTCTCCAAGATTAGACCCCAGTGGGATCACTCTGTTGTTGCTGGATCTTTGTAGGGAGTGACCCTGTGTAGTTCCTCTGGGGCTGCCACAGCCAGGGAGTTCTGATTGTGGAAGCAGCTCTGGAGTGTGACACACCCAGATACAGCAACAGGGCGGGGTGTGGTGCACACGGTTCTGGTAGTACCTTGTGCCCAGTGACTTTGGCAAAGAGAGCCCAAGGCTCCAGCAGTCTCTGGCCAGGAGAAGGGCTTCACACAGAGGCAGGGAGGGCTCCAGAGGGCACACAGCTATCAGAGTCCCTGGCCAGAGGAGTGGGCGGTGTGGAGGCAGGAAGGGTACAGGAGGGAGGACATGGGGTTGTGTGGCTCCCACAGTTCCTGTCAGGGCATGTGGAGGCCCGACAGGCGCAGGTCACGGGTCAGGGGTCATGGCGCAGTTCTTACCGAGGTCCAGGCGGGTGCTGATTGTGGTCATGGCACAGCTCTTACTGAGATCTAGATGGCGCCAATCGCGGTTGCGGTCTAGTTCTTACAGAGTTCTGGTCGGCTCAGCTCTTAAGGGGATCCGGGTGGGCGCCGATCACCGTCACAGCGCAGCTCTTACAGAGGTGCTGGCAGGCACTGATTGCCTGCACCGTGAGCCACTCCACCAGCCCACAGGGTCCAGAGGCTGCAGCAGTGCTGGCTCTGGTCGAAGGATGCTGAGCCCTGTGTCTCCTGGGAGGCGCCACACTGGGAGCGGCTGAAGGAGCAGTCAGACGGGCGGCAGTGGATCCAAAGAGGCTGGAGGAGGAGGAGGACTTTAGTGCTCTGCTTTGGGGAGTTCCACCCTCCTCCTGGCTGTTCTAATTTCTATTTTTTTAAATTTGCTACGGTTAGACTTGTGACCTAGGATGTGATCAATTTTGGAGTATGTTCTGTGGGCTTGATAAGAATGGGTATTCAGTTTTGTTGTGATGAAATGTTCTGTAGATGTCTGTTAAGTCCAGTTGTTGAATGGTTAAGTTCAAATCTAAAATTTCTTTGCTTAGCTTCTTTTTGGAGGAACTATCCAGCACTGGTAAAGGTGTGTTAAAATCTCCGACTACTATGGAACTGGAGGAAATCAAGTTGCTCATGTCTGTTAGAGGTTTTCTTATAAATTGAGGTGCATTCTGGTTGGGTGCATAAATATTAATAATTGAAATCTCATCATATTGAGTATTACCTTTAACAAATGTTAAGTGTCCATCCTTATCCTTCCTTATTTTGGTTGGTTTAAAGCCTATTATATCTGTGAATAGGATTGCAATGCCTACTTTTTTCTGCTTTCCATTTGCCTGGAATATAGATGACCATCCCTTTACCTTGAGTCTATATTTATCTTTTAAGGTAAGATGAGATTCTTGTATGTAGCAGATATCTGGCCTGAGTTTTTGTATTCAGTCAGTCAACCTGTGCCTCTTTAGAGGACAATTTAAACCATCCACATTAACTGAGAATATTGATAAGCCTTTCAAAAGTCTGGTGGACATTTTTAATCCTTTTGCAACTGTGGAAGTTGGAATTTGATCAAACATTTCTGGGTGAGTTTACTTTTGTGGTGGAGGATTACGCTGGTCTTTATGGAGAATAGGTCTGAGAATATCCTGCAAAGCTGGTTTGGTTATGGCAAGTTTCTTCAACTTGTGAATGTCATTAAAGTATTTAATTTCTTCGTCATAAATGAAACTCAGTTTAGCTGGATACAGGATATTGAGTTGAAATTTATTTTGTTTTAGGAGATTAAAAGTTGATGACCCTCCTCTTCTAGCTTGAAAGGTTTCAGCAGAGAGATCTGCAGTTATTCTAATATTCTTCCCCTTGTAGGTTATGGTTTTCTTATGTCTGGCTGCTTTCAGAATTTTCTCCTTCATATTAACTTTAGTGAAATTGATTATGATGTGTCTGGGGGATGTCTTATTTGGGTTGAGTCGTGCTGGAGTTATGAAACTGTCTGCTATCTGAATTTCAGAATCTCTTGGCATGTCTGGAAAGTTCTCCTTCATAATCTCATGGAGAAGAGTCTCTGTGCCTTGTGAAGCCACTTCGTTGCTTTTGGGGATCCCTATAAGACGAATATTGGTTTTCTTTGAATTATCCCAGAGCTCTCTGAGAGAGTGATCTGTTTTTGCCATCCATTTCTCTTCCTCTTTGAAAGTTTGGGAGCATTTAAAAGCTTTTGTCAGAAATCCTTTCTTCTGCTTGCTCCATTCTGTTACTGAGGGATTCTTCTGTATTTCTCAGATCTTTGAGGGCTGCAACTTCTTGTCTCAATGTGTCAAAATCTTTGCTCATTTGGTCTTTGAAATCGTTGAATTCTTGAGATATCTTTTGGATTACTGCTTGGAATTCTAATTCGATCTTATTTGGTATCCAGATTCTGAATTCAATTTCTGACATCTCAGCCGTTTGTTTATGCATGGGATCTTGGGCTGTGTCTTCCTTGTTGTTCTTTGGGGGAGTTGATCTACTGTGATTATTCATATTGCTAGAGTTCTTCTGTTGATTACACCTTATGATTGTTTTTCACCATTGCCTCTGGCTGTCATCAGTGTTGGGGTGGTGTCTGTCCGAGATAAGGCCCTGGCAGGATGTATATCTGGTTTTGAGAGGTCTTGTCATAAAGGAATGTTGCATTTTATTGAATGCTTTTTCAGGACTAATTGAAAAAATCGTGTGGTTTTTGTTTTTTGTTCTGTTGATATGATATATCACATTGATTGATTTGTCTGTGTTGAACCATCTTTGCATTCCTGGGATGGATCCCACTTGATCATGATGAGTTTTCTGTGTTGAATCATCCTTGCATTCCTAGGATAGATCCCACTTGATCATGATGAATAATCTTTTTTACATGTTGTTATATTTGATTTGTTAAAATTTTGTTGAGGATTTTTGTGTTTATGTTCATCAGAGACATTAGCCTATAGTTTTCTTTTTTTGTTGTGTCTTTGCCTAGTATAGAATGAGTTTGGGAGTATTCCCTTATGATATATTTTTGGGTATAGTTTAAGTAGGTTTGGTATTAATTCTTTGAATGCTTGAGAGAATTTAGCAGTGAAGCCATCACATCCTGGGTTTTTCTTTGATAGGAGAGTTTCTTTCTCAGATATGTTTCTGACTTCCTTCTCTGTGTTGTCTTCATGTTTCTTGAGCTACTTCAGTACAGCTATTTTGAATTTTTTGTTGAAAGATCTCTTGGCTCCCTCACTCCAGGATTCATCACTAGTACCTTATTTTGTTCACTTGGTGAGGTCATGTCTTCCTGTATGTTTTTGGTGCTTGCTGGTATTAGTCAATGGCTGGGCATTATAGAATTAGGTTTTTATTTTAATCTTTGCAAACTGGGCTTGTTTGAACCTGTCCTTCTTGAGAAGGTTTTCTAGATATTTAAAGGGAATTAGCATTGTAATCTAAGTCTCTGGCCACTGCAGCCATGTCAGCACTGGGGGTGTCCTGATCCCAGTAATGCTGTGACTTTTGCAGACTCCTGGTGGTCCTGCCTTGGTGCACTTGGGTAAGATAAGAAAGAACTCCCTGGGTTACTGGGCACAGAATCTTACTCTCTTCCCTCAATGTCTGCTTTGGGCTTCTGGGGTTGGGGGAGGAGTGAGGTAGGCACCACACCTAAAGATCACACCCAAAGCCAGCCCAGTCTCATAAAAGCCCATGGTGACTGTTGCCTGGCTGCCTCTAATGTTTATTCAAACCCATGGTCTCCTTAGGCAGCAGGTGGTAAATACTTCCAGAATGGGTCTTTTCCTTCAGGGAAGTATGTTTTCTTCTGGCTCAGGGTGAGTCTAAAAAGGCTGTCTAGGAACTAAGGCCTGGATTCATGGGCTTCAGATTCTGCTTTGTACTTTATTTTACTGTGGCTGAGTTGGTACTCAGGTTGCAAAATAAAGCCCTCTGAAGTCTTCTCTTTCCTTTCTCCAAGAGGAAGATGACTCTTTTTTTTTTTTTATTTTGTATGATATGGTATTTATTTCCACAGTGGAAGATGACTCTTAGCTGTACTGACTAGAGTTGAGAAAGGGGTGACATAGACACTGGGATATCCACCATGGTTGTATCTTACTGGGTCATGTGCACCATAGGTTCACTGGTTCCAAGCCAGCACAGCTGCAGGAATTGCCCAAGGACTGCCTTGTTGCCCGACTGCCTTACGAATTTATTCCAGGACCCAGGCTGCATTCTGTCAGCCAGTTCTGGGGGTAGCCAGGACTCAGGCTTTGGAGCAGAGGATTTCCCTGTGGCTGAGCTGGTCTGAATGCTCCCTTGATGGGTATTAGCAGAATTTTGCCCTGTACTGTGTTTCTCTGTGTCAGAGTGGCCCTGAGTTCAGTGCAAAGTCACACAATCACTTTGCTGTACCTACCCTGGGCACACAGATTCTTTCTACTCTGCCTGCTGGCTTGCACTGCTTGGGGTAGGGGTATGGGTGGTATGTGCCATGCAAAATTTTCTTTTCTGCCCTCTTCAGTGCCTTGTTCCTTGCTTGATGTAGTGTTAAAACCTGGAGTATAATTGCTTACCTGATTTTATTTTATTTTTTTGAAGGTGTGTGCTTGCCAGGATAGTTGTTGAATATGGTGCTCACAGGGAGGAACAATCACTGAAGGTTTCCATTCAGCCATCTAGCCTCCCCTGGAATTTGGAGTGGGTGTTGTTTGGTTATGTATTACTGTATTAACACCCAGTGATTTGACTAGTCCAATTTATGATCTCTTCTAATTCTGTGGGTTGATTTGGCTCAGCAGGGAAGTGGCACCCTTGTGTTATCTTCTGGACCAGAGCACCCAGCATGGCTGCTTCCCATACCTGCTGGTAGTGCTGGCTATCAACCAGGGTTCACCTGCCTATATTTTCACCACATGGAACCTGGGTTCCAAGAAGACTATGCTAAGAGTGAAGGGGAAGAAAGTGCAGTTATCTTAAGGCCCAGTCTTGGAAATTATGCATGTCACTTCTATTGCATTCTGTTGGTCAAAACAGATTTCAGAGCTAGCCCAGACCCAAGAGAATAGAAATGGATTCCATCTTCTCCTCATGGGAGGAATAGCAAAGAACAGCTGGCCATCTTTAATCATCACAGGGGCCAGATCCATAGCCAGGAGTGTGCACCTCGCCTATAAAATGGCTTGGTCCAGGGGTAAAGCTTAAAGAGCTTGACAGATGCACGGCAGCCTTGGCATCTCTTTTCTTTTTTTTTTATTAAGTCATATATACATAGAGCATGAATACATTTATGCCTTTGTGACATTCAAGGCATCTCTTTTCAATAGTCCTCATAAACATCAGCTGCTGAAAATGGTGTTCTTGATAAAAGACCAGAGAGTAGAGATGTTGATGTTTGTTTTCGGTCCATGGAAAGGTGTGTATTCTTTTCCACTGCAGATGAAGGGAGCAACTGATGAAGGGAGTGCTTCCAGAGCGAGGCAGAGGATGGTTTGCTCCCACTCTGTGTGTTTCTGTTCTTCAGTATTGGTGTCAGGTTAGTGGGCCACAGAGTTGTTCCTGATCTAATGAAACTGGGTCTAGTGGGTCATAAACATGCTGAGTTCTGTCTGTGATGGTTCTATGTGGTCAACTTGGCCAATCTAGAGCTGTGCCTTCCAGACTCTCCCTTCCTGGGTTAAAGTTGGCAAGAGACACTTGTGTGAGATTTGGAGGTTGTAATGAGGAGTGTTGTCTCCATGTTTCAATGTTTGCTCACAGCTTCTACGCCTCACCACTTCCTCTCCACCTGGGTCCTCACATCCGGGCAAGCTAACAGGTCTTCTCCCTTCCTTCAGTGCTGGTGGGAGATTTAAATCACACAAGCCCTTGCCTATGTTGGGGGGCCTGCATGCTACCCCTTTACCCCCATGAACCACATAAACCCCCAAGGTGGCTGCTCTGTCATTTCAGACTGCTTGGGAGGTCTGCTTGCTCCCCCCAGACCTCTAGTATGTGAGCAATGAACTTTCTCATACCCTCCTATGGATTGTGTGGTATCATTCGTGTCCACATTAGAAGCAAGTTAGGGGTGAGGACCCATCTGCCTTGGCAGGCAGCTGTAACTGAGGTGGGAGTGAACTAGCCGCCTTTACTCTCTAAAACCTTCCTGGTGGGAGGCTGTGAGGTGCTGGCAGAGTGACTGACATCTGCCCTCCTCTGCTCTGTGTCTGGCACTTCTCCCCTGGTTGGTGTGTCTGGCACTTCTCCCCTGGTTGGTGGCCCTGACAATGGACAGCCACCCAGCGCAGAGGCCGTGGCCTTCCTTGGCCCTCTCTACTTGCTCTCTAGGCCTCCCTAGTCCCATTCAGCAGTTGGGCACAGCTGGTTTCAGGTGGGCGCTGGATGACTCTGATCTATGAAATTAACTTCACCGTGGAACTTCATTTCCTCACCTTGTCCCGCAGTTGTACAAAGTCTCACCCTGTAATAAGTCCCTGAGTCCATGATGCTCAGAGTGTGTCTACTCCTCTGGTTAAACCTTGACTACTTTTAAAACTGGCTGTGGCTGACATAGGCATGTAGACCAGCAGTTCTAAACCTGTGGGTCATGACTCCTTTGTGGGTTGAAAGACACTTTCACAGAGGTCGCCTAAATACATCCTGCATATCAGATACTTACATTACGATTCATAACAGTAGCAAAATTACAGTTATGAAGTAGCAATGAAAATAATTTTATGGTTGGGGGTCACCACAACATGAGGTGGTATATTAAAGGTCTGTGGCATTAGGAAGGTTGAGAACCACTGATATAGGAGATGGAACAGACTTGGAGTCCACAGAGGGAAAGTGAGAAGGTCCAGGCCACCTGGAGAAACATCAATCAGTAAACTGCAGGTCTCCTGATTGGCATCACTCTGCCCCAGGGCAGGGCAGGTGCCTCATGTGTACTGGGTGCTGCGGGGGATTTATGGTGGCTTCCAAAATAAGGACACATTCTCTAATTTCAAGAAGCTCAGTCTGAGAAGATACATATGTCATATTATGTTTATTCTTGTATATGGTCAGTAGGTAATATTGACCACTAGGCCTGCACACACACCACTTTCGGTTTATAGAGATTTTTCGCACCCAATATCTCAGTCTGTCACAGGTCAAGTGCCCCGAGTATGGGCAATGGACATGATGGGAGCCCGGGAGGCGGGATGCTCTTGCTCCGTGGGTTAACGTGCACGGTGTAGGAGGGGAGTGTCAGAGTGCACCTGGGCTCGTTCACGGGGTGTGTCACATCCTGCGAGTGCTTCCTTCTCTACCGGATCACCCTGAGCCACTAGCTGTGTGTGTGTGGAGGAGACTGTCAGGCTGAATCACAATTATGAGGGAAGCTTCTGTTCCTCCAGCGATGACAAGTTCTTTTTAACTCTTTAGCCTGATATAATTTCAAACTCAGAGAAAAGTTGCAAAAATAAGTACAAAAATTTCCAGTATCCCCTTATCCAGACCACAACTGTTTACATTTTGTCCTCAGTTGATTCGCCCTTATCTGTTTACAATTTTTTTTTTTCTGAGCCTTATGCAAGCTGGAGACATCATCGCCCTGCAGCCCTGGCATAAGAAGCTCCCTGTGTCGGGGCAGTACTGTCAACAAACTCAGGACATCCGCCAGTGACACAAAGCCTATCACCCACTGCACAGCCCATATTCGGGTTTCACCAACACCCCGACACTATCCTTTTTAGTTTTGCTTTCCCAGTCTAGGTCCAATCCCAGCTGCCCTGTATTTAGTTTCCATGACCCTTGACCCTCCCCTCAGTCTGAAGCAGTTTCTTGGTCTTTCTGTGATTTCTCTGACCTTCAACATTTTCGAAGTTATTTTGTGGACTATCTCTGTTTGGGTTTGTTTTGTGTTTCCCCATGCTCAGATTCAGAGTTCACATTTTAGGAGGGATATAACAGAAGCAATGTTGTGTTTTTCACAGCTTGTCATATTGGAAGTTCAGGATGTGGGATGATCTCAACGCATGGGATTTGAAGTTTGGTCTCGTGGAGAAGGTGGGATCTGCTGGCCTTCTCCATGTGAACTTCACATTTTCCTTTGACATGAAGAGGCCTTGTGAGGCAGGATACTTTGAGATCAGGCAAATGTTCTATTCCTCCTCCAACTTCTGGGCCCTGGTTTTAGCAGTCCCTGATGGTTCCCTGACCCCCAGACACCCTCTGTTTTTATAGGGTGGCATCCAACAGAGCGGGAACGCTTCTCCTTCTCCACACTGACTGTATTTGCCCATTTTTCTGCTTGGACCTCATGGATTCTTATTTTAGTCAATAGATTAGCATCCATTACTAATGTTACTAATTTTAATGCTCAAATTATTACAACTTAGTCACTGAAAGCTTCTTCACATTGGCCCCCGTGTTATCTTCAGGTATTCTCATCAGACTTTGAGCAATTCCTTAATTTCCAGTGCAGTATTATGTGGTAGGCTTATTTTATATTTTCCCTGACACATCCCTGGGACCAGCCTGGGATTCTTTGTTACTTTTAGTGGAAAATGGAATTTAAAAGCTGAAATCTGAGCAGGGGGTGTGATCCCTGCTACTGTGTGTCCCTGATTCTATGTTTTCTCAGTAGACAGAGCCGAGAAATACATACATATGTATACAGAGGGTGCCCAAAAGATGCATACACATTTTAAAAAAGGAAAAACTATAATAGAATTGTAATGCTCAAGTCACATTTGACTTCTGCAGTTACAAGAGCTACAAGATACAATATACAAGATGACAAACACTATCAGTGTACACTGAGAGCAACAACTTTGTTGCAGTTTTTTCCCTTTCTTAAAATGTGCATACATTTTTTTGGCACCCTTTGCACAAAAGTGCATATACTCCAAACATACACACATGCGCTGATATGTTTCTATTTATTTGTATATCTATTTGTGTGTCAACGTGTATAGTATAGAATACACACACATATGCACAAGTTCATAATGATGCCTCTAATTCCATTCCAGGGGATACATTCTGGTTTTACATCTTTCCTATAATACTTACAACCCTTTTCAACCTGTGTTTAGATGCCTGGCACTTCATGCACCTCCCTGCTCTTTGCTAATTTCATAGAGTCTCATCCTTGTATGCTAAGTCCAGCTGTTTTAGAGTGTTTTGGGGTTGCTATCAAGACATAGCTGAGTCTGAGTAATTTATAAAGAAAGGAGACTTGCTTGGCTCATAGTTCTGATAGCTGTGAAAGTTCAAGACTGGGTATTTGGTGAGGGGCTCAAGCTATTTCCACTCGTGGTAGGAGATGGAGGTCAGTAGGCGTGGGCAGAGATCACGTGGCAGGAGAGAAGCCAGGTGGGGGAGGGGCCAGGTCTCAAGGTAACTCACTCACTATCCCCTTACCAGCACTACTGTGTAGTAGTTTGGCCGGGGCTGGGTTTGAACCCACTACCCTTGGTATATGGGGCTGGCACACTACCCACTGAGCCATAGGCACTGCCCATCCAGCACTACTCTGTTCCTGAGGGTCCTGCCTCCAAGGCCCAAACATCTCATTAGGCCCCACCTCCAACATCAGGGGTCAGATTTCCCCATGAGGTGTGGAGGGGATAAACACCCAGACTACAGCTGCAGCCATTCTGTAGCATAGGCCCCACCTTCTTGCGTATTCCCCACAGCTCAACCCCTCAGCTCAGGGGACCATCTTTTTATTTTTATTTTTTTTAGAGACAGAGTCTCAGTTTGTCACCCTTGGTAGAGTGCCGTGGTGGGACTATCTTTTTGTGTTTGGACCTTACCTCCCTTACTGGGCTCTGGAAATTGCTCCCGGAAACTGTGTAGGCCCCTGGGGAGTTGCCTTCTCTCCAGTTACTCTCCCGCACCACCTGTGACCCAGTGTCACAAAACAGTTGCCACACATACCTTGTTCGGTTTTAGATTTACTTCTCGTAGTCTGTAACAGAATTGCTGTAACCACATACCATACGGACTGATCAATGGAAATGTATTTCTTGCCATTCTGGAGGCTGGGAGGTCTGAGACCAAGGTGTCAGCAAGGTGGGTTTCAACAAGCAGCCCCCATGCTTGGCTTACAGGTTGCCACCATGTTGCTGTATATTCTTAGGGCCTCTTTCTTGTGTGTATGGGGTAGGGGGTGCAAGTTCTCTGGGGTCTGTTTTTGTAAGAGCACTAATCCCATCACACATCCTTATGGTTTCATCTAAGCATAATTACCTCCCAAAGGCCTCCTCTCCAAACATCACATTGCGGGTTAGTGCTTCAGCACATGAGTTCTCGCCAAAACTCATGGGGAGAACACTCTCCCCAAAACTTTTAGTTGATGATAGGTGTTTACGGTGAGAAGGTTACATGTGACACAGGTCATTCCCTCAGGGTCAGGCATGAAGTCTTTGTTCAGTTTCAATTTCTCTCCAGTACACTATATTCAAATTGTATTGCTGTGTGTTTTTACTCTTGGTCACAAGTACATCCGGCAAAGGTGCTGGAGGGATGGATTCAAAATAGTAAAATCTGAGACTTCAGGCCAAGAGAAAAACAGATTCTGTATTACAGAAGACAGAATACACTCATTTCTTTTAGGTTGAGCCTTGGGCATTTGTGTTTATACACTGTATCAATTTCTGACCTCCCTCGTAGAAGAACTTCATTAACAATCTGAAACCCAAGAGCTGGAGGTTGCTGTGAGTCCTGTGACATCATGGCATTCTACCGAGGTGGTAAAGTGAGATTCTGTCTCTACAAAACAAACAAACGAAAAAATCTGAGCCATCTGTGGCATTCTCACATGTGATTTGTTCCCTGAGTACCTTGAACACAGAGCTTCCTGTGTTTGTTTTAGTTAAATTTTTATGATTTATAAAAGTGCTGCACATCACTTTTTCCAAAATTTGAAAAATAACATGAAAGGATAGAAAAGAAATTTAAATCATCAGCAATGTCACTCAGAGGTAACTACTGATGTTTATGAACACATCAGCAAATTCAAAGTAACAAGAGCAGCTTGCTTTCAAAAAAGGCTGATTGTTCAAACATCCCAATATACACATTAATGCTTAAACATGAGAGTGAAAAGGGCCTTCTGAGCTATCTTGGCTTAGCACCCCCATACGTAGTAGCTGGCTACACTGAGGTTCAATAAGTGTCCCTGGTAATATGTTTGTGTTGTATGTAAAGTTACAACTTGTGTAATGTCTCCCCAATATCATCAGAGTCATGGATCAGTAAACATCTTTCCTAATAAATAGTATCTTAACTACACAATTCAAGCATGTGCCCATCAACAAAAAACTCAAACTCTGTAAAATAAAGAGGTTTATTTTGAGCCAAGTATGAGGCTCATGGCCTGAAGCTACGCATAAGGAACCTTGAATAGTGGACTCACTGTGGCTGGACTACAGTTTGGTTTTACTTATTTCAGGGAGATAGGAATTACAAATAAAGTTATAAATCAATACACGGAAGGCTTATATTGGTTTTTTCCCCAAAGGAGGGACTTCTTGAAGCAGGGAGATTATAGGTTATAAATAAGTTTAAAAATTCTTCGATTTGTAATTGGTTAAATAAATGAAGTTTCAACTAAGGGTTTAGAATGTTTTAAGTTAGATAAGGAAGTCTGTTAATCGGACACAAGTCACTGAACATACGCTCAGACTCATGAGATCTGTTGGGTAAGGTGACATTCAGGTGGGCTTATGTTTATCTTGCAGAGCCTGATAATGAGTTACAAAATATGTATAGTCCCAAGAAGCCAGGCTAGATGTGGCTAGCAACTCAGCTTTATGGTATGTCTGGGGCCGCCATGGCCAAGAAGGGGTCCATCCAGGTGCCTGGGGGTTATGGTTTTATTTTAGCTCACACACCCTGTGCTGCCCTAACTGTGTCAGGCATCCCACCTTGAATCTGATGCTTCTTTCCTCAGAACCAGCAAACCAGTGAGAAATTCATTAGAGAAGGAAAGGGTCCGTGGCTGTCTGAGCTCTTCATTAATTCCAAATTAAGAAATGAATTGAGAGAATCTTACAGTCCTAGGATGCTCATGTTTTAACCTTACATTTTAAAATAATTTAAAGTGTATAGACAAGCCCAGAAGCTAGTAGAGTTCCTACAAACCTTTCACCCAGTTTCCCCTGGGGTGACCATCCTGGGGAACATGGTACATCTTCCAAAACTAAGAAGTTGGCCTGGGTTGCCGCGGACCGCCAGTCGAATGAGTTTCAGTCTGAGGGCTTTTCAGGGCGAACGTTACAGGTTGATTGGAAGGTCGACGCAGGATGGTTTGACAGACTACTAGACACCACAAGTGATGATGAAAGCAGCTGTACTTTACTGATTTTTAGGCATGGTATTTATACATTTTTGACAATGTCTTACAAACTACAAAAGATATTTTTATGACTTGCTGATGCTTACAAAGTTCTTATCGAGTTTTGTAGATGGGAGTAGTCAACCGTCTTTTCTTAGACAATGTTTCTGCCCGTAAGGGGGAACAAAGGACTGCTGCTTATCAGCAGTTACTCTTTTACTTCTCTTTATCTATGTTTAAACCTTCTTTCTTTGTAAAACTGCTTTGTTCACATATTGTATTTTTATATTTTTATATTTGATTATGATTTTTATGTTGTTAGTGAATTGATAGTGAATTATGTATATGTTTTAAGTGTATACTGACAAAATTATAGAGAAAGCAATTTCATAGAAAACTTATTTCAAAGAAACAGTTTCAAAGGGACATAAGGTAGAGATAAGAGACCGGAGGGAGCGGGTATCTGGTAGGAACATCTTAACTTATCATCCCTGCATTCTCTTGATACATTGTTTCAATTAACTGACCTTTATGGTGGGAACGTGTTCCCTTGGAGACATCTAGTCTCCATTGTATAGATGAAGTCATGGATTAGTAAGTCATTATGTTTATTCTTAGTTTCTGAGGACATTCAAGCAACAATTAACCATTCAACTCAACAAACAAGTTTCAAACAGGTTTCAGGGTAAAGGTTATTCAGGCCTTTATGCCGCACCTCATGAATTCTTACGTTCACTAAAAGGCATGCTAGGCAACTTATGCGCTGCTGTCGCAGGCCAGGGGGACCGGGGGCAACGCTCCGGGGAGCACTCACCGCCTTACCACAGTTTTTACAACGCGGACAGAGCCATCCCGCCACGGCTTGATGCCGGGGGTGCGGCATTTCCCCCTTTTTTGTTAATGAAACGTAGCTCAAAGAGGTCTTGGCGAACAGCCTTTAAGGAGGAAAAGACACAACGAAGGAGACAAGGTAACAGTAAAACAACACAGAATATCAAGCATCCAATAATGACAATAAACACAATGTACTGAATCCAGGACACAGGATTTAAAGATTTAAGATTGTCAGAGAGGGATTGAGCCAGTGAATCAAGAGAAGTGCTAGGTAAATGAGCTTCACTGATGGCAGTGATATCTTTTTGAAGAGTATGTAAATCATGTGTAATATCATTGTCCTTCCAGACACCCTGTAGATGAGCTTTAGTTTTGTCCCAGGAAGTGGACATATTATAAGGTAAAGGAGTTACACAAATAGCAGGAAAGGCAGAATGACATCTGGTTTGGAGTTTATGTTGTATAAACTTTATATCTTGTCCTAAGGCTAAAACTACTTCTTCTAGGATGTTAAGTTTTGCTTCAAGTTTATTATCTATGCTGGCTTGAGTCATTAAAGCTAGAGTTATGTTGCTGCTGAGAGAATTAACAAAGTGAGCTGTGTGAACTTCTTGAACCAAAGCAGTAGTGGCTACCGCAAATGTTGTGACTATAGAAATTAAAGCTAAAATACCGAGAATTAAAGCAGCTACAAACCTCTTAGGTCGAATTAACTGATTAACAGTATGTAAAACTTGTAAAGCAGAATTATCATACCAAGGATCATCTTGTAAATCAACAGGTAATAGTACATAAGAGGGTCTTTTAACAATTAAAACAGAATTAAACAAGCGTTCATTGAATAAATCAGTAGAAGTAAGACAATTTGTAACTTTACAAGCGGTACAAGAAATATGATAAGAGTTTTTAGATTGTGTAATAGTTAAATACTTATTTGGAGCTAAAAGTAGAGCATATGGATATCCAACACAAGTTCTTACTGACATTGCATTTGGTTTTGGCATATTAGGTTTTTTTTCTAAAATTAAGTTGGATGCAGCAACAAGTCTAAATAAATCATAATGTATTTGAGTTTTATTTTTGTCTTGAGCTACCCATATGGGCTCAACTAGACCAGGTGTGAACCATCGTCGTATTGGTTGGGGAGTACCAGACCACTGATACTGATGAAATTTATCTAATTGGTTCGAGAAATATTTATTATGATCAAAACAAGAAGTAGGAGAATAATCCCAGATGACTGTGTTTGAATTTATAGGAGAATGCTTGTTGGCAGCATTTGGGAATCCACAGGAAAGCCAAGTAGGTGTTTTAGTTAATGATGATTCCCAGAATTGATTTTTATCTCTATATTTTTCTTTACAGTTAGGGAGAGGTAACGAGTCCACAGGTAAACAGGTTTCATTATAATTAGGACTTCCAATAGTTTGTAACTCATATTCCCAAACATAACGTCTATTTGCATCATGAGGATCTGGAGCATCAGTTAAAAATACCCTGTAGCTAGTAGGTAAACAAAAAGGAGGTGTGTTGCCTCTTAAAGTAAAGCAAATAGGCAAGGAGTCGGCTTTGCCAGTGAAATTAATCAAAGCCGCAGCATGATGTCTGGATTCTGAGTCAGTTAAACCTCCTAAGCGGATAGAATCATTAGAAAGAATTTTTATGGGGTCTGGATCTAGCCAGCCCACAGGGTGTAGCAGTGGAGGATTAGGAACATAAGACCAATAAGCTGCAGTTTCTACCTTAGGAGTAGAGATTAGTGATAGAAACGCAAGAAAGTACATTGTAGGAGTTAGAGGGTTTCCTTGAGATATGAGAAGTTGTTTAGCTTGTTTCACCAGGGCACGGATCTGTGTCCACGTGGTCTTGGAGGGTTTCGGTGAAACTTCCACAGTCGTCCTCATTTGTGCAGATAGGATCTTCATCCGCCGCAGGCGTTGTCTTTTGCGCCGGGGTCTCCGGAGGAGCCGGTTTGATGAGCCGGTCTGGAATCCAGACGGGAGAGTCGGCATCCTATGGAAATATGCAAGCATAGCCTCGTCCGGAGGTTAACAATACATCAGGGCCTTTCCATTGGCCCGATAATAAATCTTTCCAAAGAACTTTAGGAAGGGTGGCAGCCGATTGTGGCTGCCAATGGGAGAGAGCAGGGGTTAAATTGTTGGAGTTTACATTAAGGTGATTTAGGACGAATAAAGCATGGGTTAAAATATGATGAGGAGAGAAATATTTATGAGCTTTTTGTAGGCGTTCAATTTGTAATTTTAATATTTGATTAGTTCTTTCAACAATTGCTTGACCCTGAGGATTATACGGGATCCCCGTAGAATGAGAAATCTTCCACTGTATACAAAATTGTTCAAATGCTCGAGAGGTATAAGCTGGAGCATTGTCTGTTTTTAATTGATGAGGAACACCTAGCTGCTGAAAGCAGTAAAATAGGTGCTGTACAACATCTTTGTAGGCCTCGCCAGGTCTTGCAGAGGCACAGATAAAATGAGAAAAAGTATCAACAGTAACATGTACATATTGTAATTTTCCAAAACTAGACACATGTGTTACATCCATTTGCCATAATACATTGGGGCGTAAACCCCGAGGATTAACACCAAATTTTAAAGGATGATGAGTAATAGGACAGGCTTTACACTTTAAGACTATTTGTCTTGCCTGTTCTCTAGTAATTTGAAACATTTTTCTTAATGCGTTAGCATTTTGGTGATGTAAGGCGTGGCTTTCTTCAGCTTCAGCCACTGATGCCACCATAGTACGTGTTAACAAATCTGCAGTGGCATTTCCTTGGGCCAAAGGGCCAGGTAAATTAGTATGTCCTCTTATGTGACTAATATAAAATTGATTATTTCTTTGCTGAATTAAAGTTTGTAGTTTCTTTAATAAAGGTAGAATAGTTGAGGTTCCTGTTAAAAGAGCAGTTTCAAGAGCCGGAAAAAGAGAAGCAATATATTTTGAATCTGTGTACAAGTTAAACCTTTGTTTGAAATTATTAAAGGCCGAGATTAAAGCCCATAATTCTGTTTGTTGGGCAGAGGCTTGTGTGACCTCTTTAATAAGAGGAGACAGGCCTGGGCTAAAAACTACAGCTCGACCTGTAGAGGAGCCATCTGTGAATAAGGTTATTGCGTCAGACAGAGGCTGTTTGGAACACATAAGAGGAAATATAAGTGAAACTGTTTTTGTAAATTCAATTAAAGGATGTTTAGGATAATGGTATAAGATTTGACCTGCATAGCCTTGTAAGGCCAATACCCAATCATCATTATTTTGAAATAGTTGTTCCACTTGAGTTTTATTATAAGCAGTTACAATTACATGAGGATCTTTACCAAATAATTCCCGTGATCTTTTTCTTCCTTTATCAATTAATAAAGACACCAGGTATGGATAATCAGCAACAATCTTTGTCTGAACATGTGGTAAATGAATCCATTCTAAAATACCTTCCTGCCATAGGCAAGCTGTAGGAGTATACTCAGTAGAAAAAATAAGTAGAGACCATGGATTTTGATAATTAATTTGTTTAACCCTAGCTTGAGTTAAAGCCTGTTCAACAACTTCTAAAGCCTGCAAGGCTTCTGGAGTTAACTGTCTAGGGGAACGGGGATTAGAGTCTCCCTGTAAGATAGTAAACAAAGGACTAAGGGTTCCCGTAGTAATCTTCAGAAAAGGTCGAATCCAATTTATTTCTCCCAGTAATTTTTGATAATCATTAAGAGTTTGTAATTTATCTCTCCTTATTTGCACCTTTTGAGGTGCAATATAGTCAGAGTGAATCCATTGTCCCAGATAACTTAATGGTTTATCTCTCTGAATTTTCTCTGGGGCGATGACTAAGCCAAATTTAGTTAATTGTTCTATAGCTTTTTCTAGCATTAGCTGTACTTTTGGCAGCTCAGGATGAGCTAGCAAGATATCATCCATATAGTGAATTATGTAAGCACTAGGAAATTGTTTTCTCAGTGCTGCTAATGCAGCCGCCACAAATTTTTGGCATAAGGTAGGGCTGTTTTTCATGCCCTGTGGTAAAGTTTTCCATTGATATCTTTTAAATGGTTCCTGTAAGTTTAGAGAAGGAACACTGAAAGCAAAACGAGGACAGTCATCAGGATGTAAATTAATAGTAAAAAAGCAGTCTTGTAAATCAATAATTATAAGTGGCCATTGTTCAGGTACTGCTACAGGAGATGGGAGCCCAGGTTGAAGGGAGCCCATGTCTTCCATAATGGCATTAACTGCTCTTAAATCTTGTAAAAGTCTCCATTTGCCAGATTTTTTCTTAATGACAAACACAGGAGTGTTCCATGGACTAGTGGATTCTTCTAAATGTCCTTTATCTAATTGTTCTTGTACTAAAATTTGTAATGCCTGTAACTTTTCTGTTGTTAGGGGCCACTGACTAACCCACACAGGAACATCTGTTAACCATTTTATCTTACAGGCATAGTTTTCTGCAGTGGCCCCTATGAAAAACACTGATCGTTCAGCTGATCCCCTGTAACTAGTTTCATATCTAGAACATGTAAAAGATCTCGTCCCCACAAAGTATAGGGTAGAGAGGGTAACACATAAGGTTGAAAGTAAATTTTCTTATCCTTATATTCACATAATAAATGAGATGTACTCCGCATAACACCAGAAACAGAACCTAAACCAACTAATGAAGACCCAGTCCGATGTACTGGCCAGGATTTTGGCCAGTCAGAAGCTGCAATGCAGGTTACATCAGCTCCTGTGTCCATTAACCCTTTAATAGGCCTGCCCTCAACTTTCATTTTTAACATTGGTCTATCATATAAATCATGTATGAGAGCTACACAGTCCTGATCAGTAAATCCAAATTGACCCTCTCCCCTGGCATCATGTAAGTGATAGGTGGGAAGTGGTATATATGGCAACAACAATAACTGAGCAATTCTTTGTCCCTTATGAATTTGTGTAGTTTCTACTAAAGACTTTACCATGACTTTAATTGTATTCTCAGTGTCAGAATCAATAACTCCCGGAATAACTTCAAAATGTTTGGTATAATTGGAACTGCGACCTAAAATAACACCCACTGTGCCCGGTAACAATTTTCCTTTAATTCCAGTAGGAACTAGAGTAACACCATCATGTTTAGATATAATTATGTCTTTAGAGCTGGCAAGATCAAGGCCTGCACTGCCAGGAGTTCCACGCGGGAGGTCATGAATTGTCCATTCTGGCGGTATACAATTAGTGGTAGATGTAGGTTCTAAAAAAGGTTGTACTACAGTAGACTTAGGCTCTCCCTTGGGGTCGGGGCTGGGAGAATGCCCCTCATCTAGTTTTTTGACCTATTGCCATTATTAGCATTTGCACCCTTGTCAGACAAGGGGGTTCCATCTTTATGAAACTTAGATTTACATTCATTTCTCCAGTGCCTGCCCTTCTTACAACGAGGGCATGGTCCCGGGGGTAGCCCACGAGACTTACTATTATTGTTATTAGCACCGGTGGATTTCTTACAATCCTTCTGTATATGACCTGGCTTCCCACAATTATAACAAGTGGGTAAGTCATGTGGGGGGTCACACCCGAAACATGTATTACTGGGGTCTCTATCAAAAGCACTTTTAACATATGAACTGAATTTCTGACCCCGCATAGCTGCAGCAAACGCCATTCCTTGTACGATTGCTGGTGAGGCATCCATGCATGCTTTAATATAATCTTGTATTGTACCTGTTTTCCTGAGTGGACGTATTAAGTCCTGACACAGCGTATTTGCATTTTCCCAAGCCAACTGCTTGAGTAATAATGCTGTGCCTTCAGACGGTGGGAGCATTCTATTAATAGCTTCTTCCAGGCGAGAAATAAAGTCAGGATAGGACTCTTCCATACCCTGTTTTATGCCTGCTAAAGTTGTGCCCTTAGTACCTGGAGGAGGTATCCTGCGCCAAGCAGAAACTGCATTGTGGTTAATTATTTCTAAAAATTGCCGTGGTAGTTTAATTTGATTTTCAGAGGTGGCAAATTCATCTGTTCCTAAAAGCATAGATAACGTGGGCTGTGCCTTTCTACCTACATGTTGATTAACGCTTTCTCTGCATCTATCCTCATATTCTGTTCTCCATAAAATATAGTCACCTGGGGAAAGCGTGGCCTTGGCCGTTTGTTGCCAATCATACGGAGTAAGCCACTGACTGCTAATTGATTCTACAATTTGTAAAGTATAAGGGGCAGAAGCTCCCGATGTACGGACAGCTTGTTGCAATTCTTTAAGTGTCTTTAACGACAGAGGTTCCCAGGTGGGTGGTGCCCTTTCCTCGGTAGGAAAACGTACCGGGAAAGCGAAAGTAAAATCTCCCTGCTGACGGGCTTCTCGCACCGCCGCCTGAAAGCCTATGGGCGGCGGGGGGAGACAAGGAGGCACACGGGGAAGTGGAGCCCGCAAAGTTGGCCTGGGTGTAGTCACAGGCACACGGACTGCCGGATAAGCTCGGCGAGGGTGAATGAAATCATGCATGTTATCTTTTTCATCTGGTTTAGTAAATTCATCCACCACATCCCACTCGTCACTATCCGATGAATTATCAACCGGTGGGAGCGGCGGTAGAATATTTTTGAGTGTTGGAGCTGAGGGAATGACGCCCTCAGCATTAGATATTGGCTCGGGGTCTTTAAGAGCCTCTGGGGGGACTTCATCGTAAATGGGTGCCACCTTAGTTTCAGGGCTTCCAGCCTCCGAATCAGTTTCTCTTATGAATGCTTCTAAAAAGGTATTGTCAGCTAAAAGTTCTCTAACCTGTAACCACAAAGGAAAAGCTTGTGGGGGCAAAACCTGCTCCCCATGTTCCTGCATGTAATTCCGCATTTCGCGTCCCACTCTCTTCCAGTCGGAGAGAGAGAGAGAGCCTTCCTCCAGAAACCAAGGACTAACCAACTTTATGAAATGCATAAGCTCCTCCAACCGTTTGAGAGACACATGAAAACCATTTTTCTCTAACAGACGCTGTATCATGACACTGAGCATGCGTTCCTCTTTTGCTAATGTATGCCCCATGTTGTCCTGCGGATTACTCACACTTAACCGGTCAGCCTTTACCGGCGGGACTCGAGCTCCCTGGTGAGAGTCGCCTTCAATCTGAAAAGAGAGGAAAGAAAGAAAAAGAAAGATCACCTGTCCTTCAGGTCCCTGTTCGAGGGCGCCAGCTGCCGCGGACCGCCAGTCGAATGAGTTTCAGTCTGAGGGCTTTTCAGGGCGAACGTTACAGGTTGATTGGAAGGTCGACGCAGGATGGTTTGACAGACTACTAGACACCACAAGTGATGATGAAAGCAGCTGTACTTTACTGATTTTTAGGCATGGTATTTATACATTTTTGACAATGTCTTACAAACTACAAAAGATATTTTTATGACTTGCTGATGCTTACAAAGTTCTTATCGAGTTTTGTAGATGGGAGTAGTCAACCGTCTTTTCTTAGACAATGTTTCTGCCCATAAGGGGGAACAAAGGACTGCTGCTTATCAGCAGTTACTCTTTTACTTCTCTTTATCTATGTTTAAACCTTCTTTCTTTGTAAAACTGCTTTGTTCACATATTGTATTTTTATATTTTTATATTTGATTATGATTTTTATGTTGTTAGTGAATTGATAGTGAATTATGTATATGTTTTAAGTGTATAGTGACAAAATTATAGAGAAAGCAATTTCATAGAAAACTTATTTCAAAGAAACAGTTTCAAAGGGACATAAGGTAGAGATAAGAGACCGGAGGGAGCGGGTATCTGGTAGGAACATCTTAACTTATCATCCCTGCATTCTCTTGATACATTGTTTCAATTAACTGACCTTTATGGTGGGAACGTGTTCCCTTGGAGACATCTAGTCTCCATTGTATAGATGAAGTCATGGATTAGTAAGTCATTATGTTTATTCTTAGTTTCTGAGGACATTCAAGCAACAATTAACCATTCAACTCAACAAACAAGTTTCAAACAGGTTTCAGGGTAAAGGTTATTCAGGCCTTTATGCCGCACCTCATGAATTCTTACGTTCACTAAAAGGCATGCTAGGCAACTTATGCGCTGCTGTCGCAGGCCAGGGGGACCGGGGGCAACGCTCCGGGGAGCACTCACCGCCTTACCACAGTTTTTACAACGCGGACAGAGCCATCCCGCCACGGCTTGATGCCGGGGGTGCGGCACTGGGTACAGCGTTATTACTGGAACTGCAGACGCCCTGGGTTCCCCCAGGCTTTCGCTGATGTCCTTGTTCTGTTTCTGACCCCAGGACCCCACACGACACTCAGTCCTCTTGTCTCCTGAGCCTTTGGCACCTGCGAAGCTTCCTTGGTCTTTCCTTGTCTTTCCTCACCTTGGTCAGCCTTTGTAGGGCGACCCTCAATGCGAGTTTCTCTGTATTAGGCCAAATTTCTGGATTTGGAGGACAACTGCCCTAGCTGACATGGCCTCTAGTCATGTCATATTAGGGGCATGTGTACCAGTATGGCTCATATTACTGTGAGGTTAACCTTCAAACTTGGCGACAGGGATGTCTGCCAGGTCTGCCTACTCTACAAATACCATTTTGCCTTCCCACACCCTGTTGATTAAGGATTCTCATTGTTAGGATTGCTTTGATTGCATAAGACAGGCAGGCACAAAGAACTCCCCTCACTTGGTTTCTCATTCTTGCCTCCCTGGGTGACATCAGACCCTGAGCAGCTAGAGAGTGCTGTGCATTTGGAAATATGCAGGTCCCTCCCCAAGCAACATATCTCAGAGTGCAGTTCCCAGACCAGCAGCACCAGAAGCACCAGGGAACTTTAAGAAATGCAGATTATTAGGCTCCACCCCCACGTACACATGGGAGACACAAGGGGTAGGACCAATGGCCTTCACAGGGATTCTGATGCGAGGAGCTGTTGGGCCGTTCATTAGCGGCTCTGATGTGATGGGTCTGGGGTGTGGTTTGAGTTTGGGGAGTCTTTAAACGTGGAAGGTGATGCTGACAGGTAGCCCAGACTGAGGGTTAGGGCTCCTGAGCCACGTGCAGCTATTAGGGCTGATCCCAAGCAGGCCAGCTTCTCCTAAGCGGTTCTTCATCTGAATAATGGTTTTTTTTATTGTTCATGGCAGATTTTTCTTCATCTCTCTAATCTGTATTATAAAAGAGTAGAAATGTAATTTCCCCAGTTAGCTTATATTTTACATGAAAAATAGCTAGTTTGGATCAGACAAAAGGGAAGATATCTTTCAAAGGGTAATGACCCCTGTTTAGTCGAACAGCAGCTTTCTCCTTTTCACTATGAGAGGAGGGAGCAATTCATTTCTCCAAAATTGGTTTCCCTCAGGCTGTCTTCCCCTCATAAAGGAACAGGCAGTCGGCTGGGTCTGCCAACCCTGTGGGTTTCAGGTCATGTCCTCCATGGGTGACTGAGAATGGGCATTTGCTGTAGATCTAGAATTCTAAGGAGAAATTCTGGGAAGATAGAGACTTACAGCAATGTGCTCACCCCGGGAAGTGCAGCACCTTTTTGTATTTGGAGCATTTAATGACCTGCTGGTTGGTCCGGGAGATTTTCTCAGTCTCAGCACTGTTGACATTTGGGGCTGGACAGACTTTGTGGTGGGGGTGTCCTGGCCTTAAAGGATATTTGCTGCATCCCTGCTCTGTAGCCACCAGGTGCCAATTGTGCCTCTCAGCAGTTGTGACAAACACAGATGTCTCCCGACATTGTCAGGTGTCCCTGGGGGTAGGCAGAAGGGATGGCCTTTAGTGAAAGAGGTCACAGCTGTGCTAACTTCTCCACCTGGGAGCACTGGGGTCACTGGGAGTCTGGCTTGGCTGTGGCCTCCCTCCTCCTCCTCAGAGGGGTCCTGGTGCCACATCCTCCCCTTCTGCCCCCCTGCGGGTCCTGATGTCTCATCAGGTGCCTTTAAGATCAGAAGAGGCAGGTGCGAGGATGGGGTGAGGTGGAATGTGCCTTCAGGAATCCCACCCTGCAGGTGTGGCAGCCCCTTGGGCTTCTCGGCTGTTCTGCCCTCCCAGCGGCCTCAAGGTCCTGGTTTCTGGCTGGTCTTGCTGACTCTTTGTGTCCCTGCCTGTCTGACCTGCTGTCTGGCCCAGCAGCGCCCCATCTCTGGCAACAGAGCTGGCAGCTCCTGCGTGCTCTACCTCACTAAACCACTGGAACGAGGTCACCGCTGACTAGGAAGGACAGCCAGACGGTCTCACGAGACTGAGTGGACCCGGGGCCTCAGGCTCCTGACACCGGCTCTCAGGACAGCACTTGGGCTTTGCCAGCTGGGGCGTGGGGGATGCTGGAGACCCAGGCGTGGGGGTCTGGGGAGGCCCCTCTAATACATGAATTTGTTCTTGTTTTTGTAGCACTGAGGTCGTTGCCTCTCTGCTGAGCATGCTGCAGAGGTTGTTTTATGTCTCCTTATCACACTTTTGTAAGTGTTTATTAGCCAGCTCCTGAGGAATGTATTTTCCCCCCTTCACATAAATACTCGCATTGACTCTTTTTGAAGAGGGTTTCCTTTTATTAGACACAGCAGGCTAAGAGAATCAAATCTTCAGACCTCACAACTATTCCAAAAAGCACAAGTCTCTGTTGTCCTTTCCCTCCAGGCCATTCTGATTCTATTAGACAGGAAATCCAGCGTCAGGCCGTCTGCCTTCATGATGCCTGTCTGGGGAGGATCACAGTTTCTTTTTGGGGTATTCCACACCCAGGAAAATAAAGGTGCTTACCAGTGGGGATGTCCACCCACTCTTTGGCCTGGAACTTTCCCAAGTCCTTCATCCTTACAGAAGTGAGGGGGGCAAAGCATGGGGTGCTGCTAATGCTCCATTTGAAACCTCTGGCTCTACTCTGTGGTGGGACCACAGCTCCACAGGGTCTGATGTCTGTGAAGTGGGTCTCCCAAAAGTTGACCACACTGCCACGTGGGAACGGCTGGCTGTGGCCACAACCCGCCCCCTCTGGAAAGAGCATCATCCCTGGGGGCCCCTCACAACCTCTCTACGATCTCTCTCTAGAGAGACTGGGGCCCTTGAATGAGAGCTTTTCCAACCTCTATTTGCTTTGAGAAATTTGACTTCTTATTTTATGTGAATGTAGGTGAGAACCTAAGGCAAAGCCGGGTACATGAACAGTGTCGATACAACTTCCTTCCCACCAAGGGGAAAGGCAAAGTGAAGTGAGAGGCTTTCCCTCTTCCCTGTCGCAGCAGGGAGACTGGCTTCCAGAACCCGCCCTGGCCCACCGTCCAGGTCTGCCTGCGAACGCGGTCGAGGATTGTGGGTTAGTAGAACCTGTCGTGATGAACCTGCAGGGTCTCAGTGGGTCCTCAAAAAGAAGCAGTGGATTGTGGCAGGTGAGGCGAACAGGAAAAGCCACAGGGCAAACGGACAAACGCATTCAGAGGAGGACTTGCAGAACGTAACATCAGGGGCTTCAGTGATGGAGCGCTTGCATTGAGTTTGGAGAATCAGGAGAGGCTTCTTTTAGAATAAAACCTTACTTTCCACCCGCTATTTCTGTAAGGGTGGTCAGGGATGCCAGTGCATCCAACATCTCCAATAAGTTTGCATTCCCCAATGATATGATAGCAGACAGTTCTCTTTCAACCCGGGGTCCGTTTTTGGAGAGGCTGGAGATTGGAGCCATAGGCTGCAGAAAGCACATGGCTTCTTGGGCAGGTATATGTACCTGATGTGTGTGTTGGAAGAACAGCTAAGGGCTAGCTGGTTCACCCCCGCATGGTCCACGTGCTGTCATGTTGGACGAAGGCCCTTCAGCACATGCGGAACCTCCCTACGTACCCTGGCCAAGGCCTGTCCTCGGTCAGATTGAACTAGCTTCTCTGGGTCCTGGGTTCTGGACCTTCTAAGTTTGTCTGTTGCTGTACGTCTGGGCACATGGTAAAGCTTCCTGGATAGGTAAATGTGCATTTTTTTTCTTTTTTAGATGCGATCTCATTGTTACCCAGGCTGGAGTACATTGGCACCGCCATAGCTCACTACAGCCTCAAACCCTGGGCTTAAGGATCTCCTTCCTCAGCATCCAGAGCAGCCGGGACCACAGGTGCACACCACTGTGCCCAGCTAACATTTTTGTTTTCCTGTAGGGAAACACTCTGTAGGTTTCACACTCCTGGCCTCAAGTGATCCTCCTGCGTTTGTCACCAAACTGCTGGGATGATAGGCATGAGCCAGTGTGCTTGGCCCTAAAAGAACATTTACATGCAGCATTGCAAGGGAAACATCCTATCTGACCCAAGTGATCTGTTTTCTTAATGGTGTTCTCAAATTTGTAAAATGATTTAAAATTACCTCCTAAAATTCTGGCAAATATTAAACCAGCAGTCTGTAAAATGATTAGGAAGACTTGATATGCGATGAGAAACTTCCTCTCTACTTCTCTTTTCCCTCAAGCTTGGCAGGGAAAGAGCCCTCTGCACAGCCCTCTGTGTGCTGAGTGCCACCCCACGTCCCCAGCTGTGAAGTGGGAACCACCCCAAGAGTCTGGCAGGTGACTGCTCGGCGCATCACTCAGTCTCTGGACAGGACCAGCCCCCCCTGGTCCTCTGACTACTTGGCTATTAGCTGTGGTGATGGCTGAAACAGTTAACCAGATGGTCATAACATTATTGGCTTGTGAAACCCTTTGTCTCTCAGAGTTTCCAGAGCCTGAATATTGTGTGTTTGGGTTTGATAGGCTTGAAATACCAACTGTATTTTTACCAACTGCCTGACACAGATTATTTCTAAATAATTCTCATAGCAAATGACTGTTAAGAGAGAGATCCGTAACAAAGTCACATGAGTCGTTCCTTGCAGTTTCCTCTTAGAAGGAGTGTCTGTTTGCTTCTTGTGGTTCCGCGGAACCTTCTGTTTGGCTGTGCCTTGAGCCTGGCCTCAGTCCTGTCTTTGTCCCGCCCAGCCCAATCTTAGCAAGACTCTCCCACCGTTGCCACTAATCAAGGTCCACAGCCCCACCCTTAAGGTATAAGTGCTTGGCCTGCCTTTAGCAAGAATCCCCTGGCCCTGGACATTCTTCCTGGTATTTTTCTACCCACTGACCTCCTCACCCTGCTCCTTGGCTATAAATGCCCCCAATCCTTGTTAGATTCAGAGTTAAGCTCACTCCCTCCCATACTGTGATAGAGTTGACTCCTATTGCAATAGTCTTGAATAAAGGTCTTCCTGATTTTTTTTAATACTATCCAGTTTTTAAAAGGCTATTCACGCTTGAAGGTGAACAAGACACTGCCTCCATATTACTGAAAAAGAAACTGAGGCTTTCATTGTTCAGTTCCATAAACAGATGACGATGCTAGGACAAGCCCCCCAGAGCCCTGTCTTATTCAGTAAGAATTAAGATTTATTCGCAGCCTGAAACAGAGACTGGCATGCTTCATTCCTTGTCACCCAGGCAGCTGGGGCACCTTTTCCTCCATGGAAAGCCCTTAAATCTTATCCCACCATCATGGAGGTCTTTGTCACACTGCCTTGATAGCGAGCATGTCCTATCCCAGTAGAATTTGTGTTCCTTACAAGAGGAACCTTGTCTTTGTCTTTGGATCCCTGGTGCTTTGCCCCTGTACAGTACTTGGAGCAGCTGTTGAATGTGCTATTGAATTTCTTACAAAAACCCCTGGCCTAAGGTGCGGGGGTGTGGAACAGAGGTGCAATCCCAGTTTTCCAGAAGGAGGGGTGTGATCATGGTGTCACATGGCGCTCTGCCCCTCCCAAGTGTGGCTGGGGTCTAGCAGCCTGCCTCTTGGAGCCTAGGTAGGTTTCTGGCTCATTCTCCAGGATCCCTTTGAGAACCGAGAGAGTGATTTTTGTGGTGGTTTACTGGGACATCTTATCTGAAAGGAAGGACTTGCTCCCTGGAGGCTTAGAGGACGCACTCCAGAGCCAAGTCCGCCTCCAGGCTGGGCCCTGCCCGGGTGTGTGACCCAGGGACTTCACTCCCTCTTCTGTGCCTCACTCACTTTTTTAACATAGTGGGAATCATGGTGTCAGCTTCTGGGTCTGTCTGGGGACTAAAGATGCTGCCGGGTGAGGCTCCGCCCAGGCCCGGGCTGGTGAACCCCTGCGAGTCACTTACATGGTCCGTGTAGCGCCACCTAGTTTGAGCTCAGGGTACTTTCCTTCAAATTTCAGTCTGACCTTGCCGACACCTCTCTTAAAATAACAGAAGTCATTTTAAAGTGTTTTTTTTTTTTTCTAAAATTGCTTTTTAATGAAGAGTAATATATGTTCATTGCAGGAATGAAATACAGTAAGAACAAGATGCCAGTAGTGTCAGCACACATTAATATTTTAGCATGCTCCCTTCACATAGCTTTCCGCGTGTATGTAATTTTATATTCTATAATGTATAATTTGCTCTTTTTACTAACACATTTCAGTTGTTTTTAGGATATTCTAATTAGCACCTTTGACATTTATAAAAACATTTTTTTCGTTATTTTACAATATTTCCTTCACATCTCTCTGTACCAGGGTATTGGTGAATCCTTAGCTAAGGATGGTGAAGGTGGTTTTGAGCTAGATCCTTTGTATCTTCTTTTGTCCCTTTGAGTTTTTCTACTTCTGATCTTCTAATCAGCATTGATCTAAGTCACTTGAGCTCAGAATGCTTACCTATTTTATATATGCTAATTCCAGAGAGTTTGCAGTCTTCCTGGGTGATTTTGAATTCATTCAGGCATCAACAGACATTTTCTGACTCAGATTCATAGGGCTTATGAACACATTTCTGTTTTTCTAGCTCTAGAAATATTTTACCTATTGTGAAAGTGTTGGAGATTTGGAAGGTGTGGTTTCCTTTTTGATTTCACTTTTTTCAAGAATTTTTTCTGCAGCTGTCCCAGGAATGGGAGAGGGTGAATAGACCTCTCTGGATTTCTGAGGAGAGAATGTCTCTGTTGGACTGAACGATGCCTGGGAAAGTTTTCTCTGCTTTACCCCCTTTTTCCTCAGGCTTCCATTTTCCATTTTGCTCCACCTAAAAACATGTCGGGTCACAAACTGACTTTCTCACATGTCAGGGCTTCATGAGCACCGTGGAGAAGCTGCCAGGGAAAATATGAACATTTACTAAGCTTCCACCTTGCGTCTTTCTTGGTACTTCCCTGAGGTATTTAAAATATACTCTTTACCCCAACCCTTAATGTAGACATTATCCTCCCACTTTATTGACAAATAACTAAACCTCACTGGTGTAGGCACAGGGAGCATTCAGGTGGAGATTTCAGTTCGTCCTGATTCCCCAGTGAGTCCTTGACCTTCTGTCAACTTGATTTTTAATCCATCCTTGGATTCTTTGAGCTATGGGTCCTTTTTTTTATCTAGGTTGGTGCAGGTGGGTTTCTTTCATTTGCAACTCCAAGAATCCTGACTAACATGTGTGTTTTTAACCTTCCACTAGACTATAAGCTCTTTGAGGTTAGTTGCTGGGTCTACCCCTATTCTTGATCCCTAGCAGAAGAGAGGGGAACATTTGTTCTGAAACAAAACAATAATAGATTGGTTGTAAATTGAAAAGAATACTTGACATCAGGATAATCTTGTAAGTTTGGGCCATATGGTCTTTCAATATAAGGTTCCTTTGAATGAGAGAATTCTGTTAGTTACAACTAAAGCACAAGAGTTGGAAATGCCCATCATGAGGATTCGGGCATCTTCTTAGGAGATAATTGGCTGAGTGTCACTAAAGCCTTCTCCAGAGGCCATGCATGAACAGCTGGAAAATTAGAAGAAAAGAAGGCAGAGCAAGTGAAGCAGACTGCCTGGGAGAAATCTCCAGCATTGGGAGAGATGAGTGGAGAGCTATTGGATATCCGAGCTTCATTATCTGAAGCACCATCTACTGTGTTGTCGAATGTGTCCCAGCCAGTGGGGCTGCTTGACTGCAGGGTGCAGAAGTGAAAGTAATGCAGAATTTATGGTTAGAATTAAAGTCTATTTCTTGGACCCTGAATATGGTAAGTGCAGGTGATCTTGGTTAGGGCGCTCTGTCATCTCTCTCTCCCCCCCATTTCATTGTGGCTGCCAAACTGCTTTTTTCTGCTTTCTTTGCATCCCAAACTTCTGGGATCATCCTCACACATGTGGTTCCTCTTGGCTGGCCCCAAACAGCATCCTTCAGCCTGTATCTCCTTCCTGACTGGTCGCTCAGAGCTAATTGATTCAGTATCTCTGTCTTTGTGAGACTATGTTGATTATAAAGCTACTTTGAAAAAATCTTGAAATCTTGAATTATTCAAGCTTATCCAATCATCTGTGGTAAGCAGGGTGGTGTGATTTAAGCCCCACTGCTATGGAGAAGTAAGGTATAAATTAGCTAGAAACACCTTAAGAAGACATGGGAATAGCTTAAACATAGCTACCTTTGCAAATAATTAATATTTTCATAAGCATTCTTAAGTGTAGAAAACAACTTAATACCAGTTTATTATTATTTTTTTAATCCAGGGCCTTTGTGCATTTCAGGCATGACCCAAGCTAAAATATCCTTGACTTACAGTGAGTTTTTCGGGAAGACATCTGCTGTGTATGGCAAGACAGCCTTGAACTTTGTGTTTAAGCTCCGTCTTGTCTACAATAGTACAGGGCTGTCAGGTAACAGCATTTTATGCAAATGATAACTCACTCTTACAAGGTTGTATATTGTTCTAATTTAACACATGTGAATGTTCATGTAATCCTTGAAAGAAATAAGGTGAAGGGGCAACAGCAAGATAAATGCAACCAGGATATGTGAGTCAAGGAAGAATAAGCTGCTGCTGCTTTGGTGACTTTCTACATCGTGACTTGATTGATAGAACAAAAGCAAGAGAAGACAAGAGAAAATAAAAACGGGCCCCAGACTATTAATCAGATTAAAGATCATGGTGAAGGAAGCATCCGGTAAACATAATTGGCTGAGATATAAGAAAACATAAAATTGTCCTTGTATCTACAAATAGAGAGATGGGATGTACAGAAATGAGCAACTGTGGGAAATTGAGTGAGGATGATGGAGGTGCTGGAAATTACAGCTCTTGATTCTTTCATTTGCCCAAGTAAGTACACAGAGTCTCGTCTCTCCCTCCTACTGTCTATCTCTTGTGGTTGTGCTCAGGTTCATGCATAGATAGATGTGCTGTTGAAATCAGAAGGATGGACAATAGCCAGAGGATAAAGGGTGCTTTATGTAAGCCTCGTGGTAACCACGGAGCAAAAGCTTGCAGTAGAAACACAAAAGGTAAAAAGTAAGGAATCAAAGCCTACCATGTTAGAAAATTATTTAATAACAAAGGAAGAAAGAAAAGAAGGAACAAAGAAATACACAAAACAACCCAAAACAATGAACACTATAGCAGTAGTAAGCCTTTACCTATCAATAATTACTTTTAATATAATAAATTTTGAAGTCAAAGGACTTAGAGTGCCTGATTGGACTTAAAAAAAAAAAAAAAAACAGGCCCAATTATATGGCACCTGTAGGAGACTCACTTCACCTTCAAAGATACATACAGATGAAAAGTTATGGGACAGAAATGATATTCATCCTCCCAGTACAGGCATTTTAGGGCTCTTCTGAGATGGCTTACTTGTCTATACAGGATGACCATAACTATTGTGCTAATATGTTCTATGCAGATATTTTAAAAGATGAGATAAAAGTAAGTATAAATAAAAGCTTTAATATTTTCTTCCGTCATCCGTGTACAACAGAATCTCTGTTGTGCACGTGCCCAGATAAACTCTGGAGACAACACAACTGCCTAGAGCCACCAGACTTGGAGAGCCTTAAGGGCAGGGACTCCAGCTTCCATTCATGTATTTATTTGTTTCTCTCTCTCTCTCTGTTTTATAGAGGCAGGGTCTCCTTACGTTTCCTAGACTGGCGTGCAGTGGCTTCTCACAGGCATGATTGTAGTGTGCTGTGGCCTCAAACTCCTGGCCAAAATCAATTCTCCCACCTCGGCCTCCCCTGAGTAGCTGGGACTACAAGTGCATACCACCAAACCTAGATTTTATTTACATTTTTTTAATTGTGATAAAATATATATAACATAAATTTTTACCATTTTAAGTGTACCGTTAGTACCATGTAGTCCCTTCCCACTGTTGTGTCTCATCACTTCCATCCATCTCCAGAATTTTCCATCTTCCCAAACTAAATCTATCAAACAGTAGCCCCTCCTGTCCACACCTCCCCCTCCTCCACCAGCTCTGGCACCTGCTATTCTACTTTTGTCCCCATAAATATGACTATTCTATTCTAGGTACAGCATATAAATTAACCATAAAGTATTTGTCATTTTGTGTCTGGGTTATTTTACTAATGACTTCAAGGTTTATCCACATTGTAGCATGGGTCAGAATTTGCCTTCTTGTGAAGATTAAATAATATTCCATCGTATGCATGTGATGCAATGCGTATGCATTTTGTTTATTCATCCATCAGTGGGCACTTGGGTTGCTTCCACCTCTTGGCTGTTTTGAATAATACTATGGACATTTCTGTACAAACATCTGTTTCAGTCCCAGTTCTTTAGGGCATCTACCCAGAAGTGGAATTGCTGGATCACATGGTAATTCCCTTTTTCTTGAGGAACTGCCATACTATTTTCCATAGGGGCTGCACCATTTTACCTTCCTTGGGAGTCACAATTGGTGACCATGTTTGATTTAACTTTGCATCCCTGGTACCTGGCACTGTGCCTGGCGTCTAGGGGTACCTCAGAAAATGTATGTGGGGTGAATGGAGGAGTGCAGAGGAGGCACAGCCCCTGTGAAATTATGGTGGGCTCAGAGAGTGAAATGTGTGGCTTCCCCAGGGACAATGCAGGGTGTGACCTGAGAGTCTGGACACTGACCAGGAGGAAGCCAGGTGAGGGCTGCAGGGGTGGAATGGAGGGGAGGGCTGGACACTGGACCCTGAATAATTTCCTTTTCCAGCTAAGATGCCAAAAGGACCACCCCTATTTTTCAGAAGATCTGACCTATGGTTTATTCTTTTTTGCTTTAAAAAAAATTCAAAATATTAAGGGGGTACTAATGAGTTTGGTCACATGAAGTGCTTTTGTAATACTTGAGTTACAGCTATAAATGTGCTCATCACACAAATGGTGTTCACTGTACCTGTTGGGCAGGTTTGTGCCCCTCCGCTTCTTTCTCTCCCCCCTGCTTGATTTCCACTGGGTTTTACTACCCCCTATGCACATGTGTGTTCATCTGGTAGTTCCAATTTAATAGTGAGTTCATGTGGTATTTGCTTTTCATTCTTTAGACATTTCATTTAGGACCCAGTTCCATTTAAATTGTTGCAAAAGACATTAATTTCTCCTTTTTATGGCTGAGTAGTACTCCATGGTATGCCTATACCACATTTTATTAATCCTCTCATGAATTGACAGGCACTTGGGTTGACGCCACATTTTTGCAATTGTGAATTGTACTGCAACATTTTGAGTTCATGTGTTTTTTTGAAACAAAGATTTCCTTTCCTTGGGGTAGATATGCGGTAGTGGGATTGCTGGATTGAATGGTAGGTCTATATTAGTTCTTGGAGGAATCTCCATACTGTTTTCCATAGAAGTAGTACTACTTTGAAGTCCCACCGAAAGTGTATAAGTTTTCTTTTTTTCTCTGCATCTATTGACCTATTTGCCAGCATCTATTGTTTTTGAATTTTTTAATAAAAGCCATTCTGAAGACTCCTAGAATTGATAAATAAATTCAGAAAAGTCTGAGTTTTTAAAATCAGTGTACCCAGATGAGTAGCATTCCTGTACACCAATAACAGTCAGGTAGAGAGTGAAATCAAAGACTCAATACCATTAACAATAGCTATAAAGAAAATAAAAGATCTAGGAATATACTTAACTGAAGAGGTAAAAGAGCTGTGCAAGGAGAAGTGTGAAACACTAGGAAAAGAACTTGCAGAAGATGTAAACAAACGGAAAAACTCAATCATGTATCAGTAGAGTAAACATTGTTAAAATGTTCATACAACCCAAACTGATTTGTAGATTCAATGCAATCCATATCAAAATAGCAATGTCATACTTCACAGATGTAGAAAAAAAATTCCATTCTTCATTTAGAACCAGAAAAGAGGTTGAGTAGCCAAATCAATCTTAAGCAAAAAGAAAAAATTTGGAGCCATCACATTATCAGACTTCAAACTATACTTCAAGGCTATAGTAACCAAAACAGCATGGCATTGGTACAAAAATAGACATAGACTAATGGAACAGAGGACACAGGTATAAAATCATCTACCTACAGTGAACTGGTCTTTATCAATTCCAGGAGTCTTCAGAATGGCTTTTATTAAGAAGTTCAAAAACAATAGATGCTGGCAAAGCAAACAACAATGTACACTGGGGGAAAGAAACCCTATTTAGTAGATGATGCTGTGAAAATTAGATAGCCATTTGTAGAAGAACTAAGTGGGATCTCTACCTCTCATGATTCACAAAAATTAATTCAAGATGAATAAAAGCCTTAAATGTAAGGCATAAAACCCCAAGAGTCCAAGAAGAAAATGTAGGAAAAACACTTCCAGATATCAGCCTAGGCAAAGAATTTATATCTAAGACCCCCAAAGGCAATTACAGCAATAACAAAAATAAATAAATGTGATTTGAGTAAACTGAAAAGCTTCTTCCCAGTTAAGGAAATAATCAACAGAACAAATAGCCTACAGAATGGGAGAAAATATTCACAAACCATGCATCTGATGATGGGCTAATATCCAGGCTCTAAAAAGAATCCAAACTATAACTTTTAAAACTATTTTAGCCCTTGCAACTGGCTGACTGTGTGTATTCTTCTTTAGGGAAAAAACCCTCAGACTTTGCATTTTTGTCCTTTTAAAATGGGCACTTGACTGGTCTGGCCCTCTGTTCCTCATTTCATTTCAGTTCTCCAGTAGAAGACTGTTTTCCTTGCTTAAAAATAGGGCTGTCATCTGATTTGAATTTTAACTGCAGGGTGAGGAGCACAGAGAAAACCTCAGCCAACACTCAGCCAGACAGGAGCATCAGGGAAACCAGAGCTGGGGAGGAGAAAGCGCACGGGCAACCCGAGGAGGAGTGCTTTGTGCTCAGCTGGGCAGGGAGGAGAAATTGGATCCGAGGCCCATTTCCCAGAGAATGAAGAGCTGCAAGGATGCCAATCCACCAGGGACACACGGGAGGGGAGGGCACAGATTCGCTCAGTGAGGTGGCCTCGCCTAGGGCAGAGTGCAAGAAAGGGGATAGTGCGCACTGGCCACAGGTGCTGGACAGCGTTCTCCAGCAAGCCTGGCCCTCCTGCCTGCTCAGGATGGTGCTGAGTTCCTCTGTCCACACTGACAGGTTGGTTTACCAGCTGATTAAGAGGAGCTCATGCAGGCATCTTTCATGAGTTTCCCCGTAAGGCTTGAGATTGTAGCGTAGAGATGGAGCCTGCTCTGAGAGGAGTGCATTTTGCTGTGTTGTATCCAAACTATTAAATAGAAACCTCCTGGTTCCCATGCAGGGAGAGCCCTACAATGGGGCGCCAGCAGCGATGCCCTCAACCAACATTTCCTACACCCTGCCTTGTGGCAGGATGGGCTCTGCAAGGTTCAAGTGCCTCATGCCCACAAGCTGCAGAAAAGGAGCAGGAGAGGGGAGCGCTCTGGTAAGGAAATCAGTCCCTTTTGCTCAAGTCAAAAAAGTGATGCCAGCACAGTGCTGCTCAGCCCACGTCTACCTACCCTCTCGGTGTGTTTTTAAACACAGCAAAACATCTTCATACTCTTTTGACATGTGTTTAAAAATAGCACCCTGGTGATATTTCCTCAGGTTTCTACCCCTCTGGCAGTGGTTTGGAATCAGGGAAAACCAGTGGCATTGCATTCAGCTGTGGCCTGCGACTGCCCTTCTGGAGGAGGGAGCTCAGGCCAGGAAGCAGGCGGAGGGTGCAGGGTTCTGGACCCTGCGTCACACGGGCCAGCACTCTGTGACAGGGGCTGCTTTGTGGACTTTGGCAGGAGCCGTCCTTCATTCACATATGCGGAATCTGTTGTGCGGTTGCACTTAACGAGCATTTATTTGGATTCTGTTATGACCAGCGTGCTGGGCCGTGGCGTAGGGGGACTGGTGGAGATTCTGAGTCTCAGCCTGGGGAAAGCAGGGAGGGCTTCACCAAGCACTAGAATGCAAGGTCAAGGGTGGGACTGGAGAGGTGAGCCTGGGCTCATCCTGCCTTCCTGAGAGCAGAGCCTGAGAAAACCCAAACACCAGCACAGCACAGGAGCGGGAGTGGGTGAGGAACCAGGGGCGTGAGGCTGGGAAGGTGGAAAGATCAAGGTAGGCAGCACCCGGGGGTGTCAGATGGACCTCATGAAGTGCCTCTCGGGTCCTCTGGGGATCCACCAAACCCCGCTCCTGGTGGCCCATGAGGCCCTGCACTGGCCCTGTACAGAGCTGGTCAAAGCTGTACAGTGTGAGCCAGAGATGGGCAGAGGAGACTGGATGTCATGAGAGATGCCCCGTTTAGCACAGAAGGGCTCTGTGTGTGGGTTTAGGTACCACATTTATGTGTGACACAAACCCCCTCATAATATTGCTAAGGATGTCTAATCTCTGTGAGTCCTTCTTTTGTGGTTATGCCCATATTCGTAGCACCCTGGTGTAACCCTGTCATTCATGCAGGCCTTAGACAGTGAACAGAGGGTGGGAAGGAGGGATGGCACATGAAGCCGGGGAGGGAAGAAAGGGCAAACACAGAAGTCCACCACCAGGAACAAGACCAGGCCCTGCTCTTTGGGGTAAGGGACTCACAGGGAGGGTCCCTTTAGGAAGATGGCCTCTGAGTTGGGACCTGAGAGGGCTGAGCAGAAAGAGACCAGGAAGGGAGACCAGGAGGAGGTGGGACTGGCCAAACCCAACTTCAATATTCATAGAATTACCTGGGTAACCCCCGCCCTCCAAATCTTTTAGAACATTCCATGAGGGCAGGGCCATGCTGTCTTGTTCTTGGTCACAGCCCTGTCCCATCCTGGGGCTCAGCACTTGGTGACGAGGTCATGAGAGGGTGGGTATGTGACCTCTGCCAGGCACGGTCCCTTGAGTAGACCCTAGGCTTTCCTGTGGCGTCTACACTCAAAGCCTGTGATTCAGAGATTACATACTAAATAAGCTGGCTCTGTCTTGAGGCTTGCTTTCCTACTTTATTTGGCATGTGAGAGGGTCACAGATCCTACAGATCGTGGGAAAGTGGTTGGGGGGCCTGATGGAAGAGGCTCTGTGCCTCAGTCAGAGCCCTGGCCTCCCATGGACCAGCGCATGGTGCCAGAGCCTCACCTCGTGTGCAGAGTGAGAATGGTGAAAGGCCCAGTGCAGCTCTTAGAAAAGAGTAGACACTGATGGGATGGTGAGATGTTGTCATCAAAACTGCTGGACAGACTCACGCTTCCCCAAACTGCCCGTCCTGTCACTGGCCTTGAGGTTCTGATCCAGGGCCCAGGTGCCCTGAGTGGTCCCCCCGCTGTGGCCAAATCCGAGGGTCGCTGTGGTATCAACTCACTCCCCCAACAACTGGTCTCTGCAGGGGGTAGCAACATTTTTCGGTCAAGGGCTAAATAGTAGATATTTAAGGCTTAGCCAGCCACGCAGTCTGTGTTGCAACTGTCCAACTCTGCCCTCCTGTGAAGAGAGAAGGCACCAGCAGGGCCAAGGGCCAGCAAAACTTTATCTACAAAAGTGGGCACCTTCAGGCCTCCTGTAGAACTCTGGTCTCTTTCATTGCTACACAGTTGGGGTTGCTAGAAAGTTCTTTTATTAATGAACTTTTATTACATGTCTTCATGGGTGTATTTGTGTGTGTGTGTGTGTGTGTGTGTATATATAATTTTATTTCCCTTTCCCTGTCTTCTCACCTCCTGTCACAGGACTGTCAAGGACATTATCATTCATGTGGAACTGGTTTTTATGATGATGTCTGGGAAGTTAGGGTTTTGCTCCATTCCTGTTGTTGGTCTTGGTGTGATCCAATCAGCCACCTGTGAGCCTGCCATGATGTTGAAGAGAATCTCAGGGTTGTCACCTTGGTATTTAATGAGCAGATCCTCTGCAGTTAAGCCCTACTCCAGCCAGCACAGGACCGCCGGGCACAGCCCGCACAAGGCCTGGCTGACAGGTGGGGGGAGTGGGCTGTTCTCTTTCAGTAAGAATGAGGAGAGGGTCCCCAGAGTTGCCTGGGCTCAAGGGCTCAGTGCTGCAGGTGCTGCCTCTCCACACTGTCCCCATGGGAGGGGATCGGGGTGGAGTGAGTCCAGGACGCTGGCGGTGGCTAGGCCTGCTGCTTCCCCTGGGGCTTAGGTGCTTTGCTGATAAATATTGAATTTCAGAAATTTGTTCAGGACAACTCATGGAAAAATTAATTCACCCAAGTAAGAAAATGTGGCAAGAGTGACAGTGAATGTGCTTGTGGGAAGTAAATGTGGAAAAAATGGCCGTCCACTCTCAGGCCACAGAAGTGGGCCCCTGTCCTTTGCCCCCTCAGCCTAGCCTGCAGCAAAGGAGCTGCCCTTTGTGCCTGGCCGGGAGGACACACCGTCGTCTTTGTGGGGGACAGCAGTGGTGACAGGCACTCTAGGTTTTGGGTAAAATTTCCCTCAAACATAAGTAGCAGATTGAGTTTGATGTTTTCTTAAACCTTCAACCATAATCCTTGCCCTCACCTCCTGTTTACCAACAGACATGCTTTAAAATCAAACAGTTTCTGACAATCATGGTTTTCTGTATTCAAAATCTATTGGAGACACTGAAAGGGAGGAAAATGTGAAAATTCCATTTATTGTCTTCAAATAGCTCACTCCTCCCGGTGAGTTTGGAGGAGGATGGATGAGCTCTCCCCGACCGACCGCGGCTGCTTTGGTTTTGGCACTGTTAGAAGGGCTTTGAATGTTTAATCGAAGTAGCTGGCGCAGAGCTGAACGCCCTGTGGGGGCTAAATAAATGATTATTGATTGCTTGCAAAAAGGGGAGAAAATGAATATTGTGGATAAATGTGGCAATACTCTCTGTGCTTCTGCTCCAGTTTTCTCCTGTGCTTCGAATTTGCCCTTGGAAAGCTGGGGGAAATATCAAATTATCATGATTTCCAAAATTGTATAAAGAAGAAAGAAAAAAACCTCTCTGCTTACAGAAAAGAAAAAGGCATAAGATCATTGGTACTTTTTATTTTCATTCATCCATTAAGCACGCACTTATTGAGCACCTATAACTGATCCCAGGAATGATCACTCCTTTCGCAGAGCTGAGAAATCTGATGAAGGGATGGAATTTGTCAAGAAAACTTGCTTCTGGGTGGCGCCTGTGGCTCAAGGAATAGGGCGCCGGCCCCATGTACCGGAGGTTGGTGGGTTCAAACGCGGCCCCGTCCAAAAAAGAAAAAAAGAAAACCTGCTTCCTCTCCCTAACCTGCTTAGAAGGCCCAGAATCCCTTAATTCTGCCATTTTCTTCCCAGGCCTTTTGTGTTATTTTAGCTTCCCAGAGGGTGGGGCCTAACAAGAGGAGAAATATATTGCATCAGTCCCATGTCAGACAGCCCTGTAAATTTCACACATCTGTTTTAAAGGGATGATTGTTTAGATGCGCTTGCAGCAAGCATCGTGCCTCGGAGAGAGGAGGAAAAAAAATCTCAGCACCCACCTGATGAGTGAAGTGCCCATAAATAAAAATGTCACTTTCCCCGTAAGGGAACTAAATTATGAATTCAGAAATTCATAGTCATCTGTTTTTATTGTTGCCTAATGCTTTTTAGATCTGCACAAGGCCCTGCAGAAAATCAGCTCTGAAATTCTGCATAATTAGGACATCTCTCATAGTCGTAAATGCTAATCCCATCGTAGAACAGATTAAGAATTCACAGGCATGAGTCATGGCATTCGGTACCTGAAGTTCCTTTTCTTTTTGAATAATTCATTATTTAAATACTTCAATGCATATCCTATACAGCTCTGCATATTGTATCAGGGTAGAGGGAGAAGGGATTAGTTTCCCATATATTTCAACACTAAACACGTGTGAGACGCCTTTATGTTGATTTACGGTGGCTAGCAATGTCACAGTTTCAGTTAGTCACCCCAGGGACCAATTTAGGGAAATTAAATAAGATCTTCTGTGGGACATTAATAAGGTCAGAGATCTAACTTTTATAGTAGTTGACTGAGTTATTTGCTTTAAGGAAAAAAATGGCAAAGGATTCAGGACGTTGTTTTCTGTAAAGAGTTGATGATAATTAGCAGTGAATGTGGCTTCCATTAATGCCTTCTCCTCTTGGCTGTGAATGTTTTACAACACAATGGATGAGCAAAGAGTGAGAGTGATGTCCTACAAATGACTTTTGTCCATTCAGTCCTCACCCTGGGGGTGCAGCACCACCCTGTCTTTGCTCCAGCCTCAGTGCCGTATCTTGGTCACATTGGTGCAAACTCTCATGGGAAGCGTACTCCATGCTTCCAGTAACTGTCAGGGCACATGTCCCACTGCTGGACAGTGGACTCCCTTTCATCTCTGAACAGCAGGTGCCTAGGACACTGCCTGGCACAAATGTACTTTACATCTGTTTGTTTAGTAAAAGAATGAATTTTTAATGATTAACATAAACTCCTTTGGTTGCAAGTAACAGAAACCCAAATCAAATAGCTTAAGTTTAAAGAAGAAAGTATTATAAAGATGCGGGAGTCTCTCTGAAACCCACATGCATGGTGTGATCTGGGTAGGACCCAGGATTCCAGAACCATCCTATTTCTTCTTTCTGCCTCCCTCTGTGACAGCTGCTGCTTGCACCAGCATTGGCTGAAATGTTCCATCTCATGATGCCACCACAACACTTGCTCACTTCCAGGACCAAGGATCTCCAGGATGGACGTGGATGCCTTGTGTGGGCCAGGTGCTCACCCTGGGCCCAATCAGCTGACACCCAGTACTAAGGTTCTTTGGGGTTGTCTTAGCCCTGACTCCAGCTGTCATTGGCTTGAACAACAGAAATTTCTCACGGATTTTAGGATGAAGGTCTGAGAGAGGGGCACTGGGAGGCCTCCCTTCCTGGATTGCAATTGGCCACCTTCTCCCTGTGTCCTCACAGGCCTTCCCTCCGTGCTCACAGGGGGAGGAAGAGCTCTCTGTTGGCCTTTTGTAAGAACACTAATCCTGGCAGGAAGCTCCACCCCCATGACCTAAATTAACCCTAATTACCTCCCAAGGGGCCCATCTCCTTAACAATCCTCCTTCCTTGGTGTTAAAATGACATGTCTGACAATTTACTGTGTTTAAAATCTTTGCCTTTGGGTGGTGACAATAGCTGTGTCTATTAAGCAAAGTGCCCAAGCACTTTGTGCCAGGGCCATAGTCTTCACAGCTCAGCATTGAAGATGGCACTCTTGTTATTACTATTAAACTGTGGGGAGGGGGGACTGAGGCAAGGGTATATTTGCACCTTGCTTGAGGTTGCTGGGCTGGCACTGTAATCCCCAGAGGGGTCCGAGGTCTCCTGTCTTGTAGACTGTGCTTCAGGACAACATAGTGATGGGACGGTGGTGCCTGTGGCCCTGTGGGGCTTGAAGAACCACAGTTCCAAGGTCAGACGAAAAAGAAGTGAGTCCCCTTCTGCCTCAGTGGCCCAGACAGGAAGGGGCCTCCATCCACAAGGACCAACCTCGTCCTTTCCTGGAGAGAGCCGACGCTGGGGCATGCGGGGCTGCTTCCTGCCGAGGTGTCTGCATACTCTGGAGTCCAGGGGCATCAAAACTGAAGCCAGAGGAGGGAGCTGGTCCATAATCACCTGCTGCTTTATTGTGGGGCTTAGTTCAAGGCTGTCTCTGACTGTCCATCCTGTCGTCGTTCCAGCCCTCCGATCCCCTCACCCAGATTCCCTCTCTCTGGGCCTCCCTCTCCTCCTCCAGTAATGATGGGCACCAACAATCCCAAGGCTTCTGTCCTGCTCTGTTGCCCAAGAATTCTGCAGACTTGCTGGAGACAGCACTACTGCTTTTTCTTGTGGCCATACTGGTCAGTTAAAGTCCAGCCACCAGCCTCGATCCTGGGAGAGGGAAAAGTCACTCAGGGCCTTGATGATCAATTGTGAGAATCTCCGTAATCCCCGCAGACAGTGGCAAGCGCACTCACTGCAGCCAGCCCACCCTCAGGGAGCTTCGCTTGCTGGTCTCAGTGGCCAACGGGCAGTCTCAGGGGCCTCCACTGCCTAGGGCCCTTTAGAAACTGGACTCTCGTTGACAGTTCTGCAGATCCGCTGCACAGGCAGGGACACCAGAGAAAGCGGATTCAAATGGCCACGGGGAAGGGCCTTCACTGCCCCAAACGGGCAGCCAGATTCCCCCTTTCCTTGATGTCCCTGTTAAATTTTAATGCTTTTACTGCTAAAATTTCTTTCTTGGCTTTCTCTATCACAGCTCCCAATCCCAGCTGGCTGTCCCTGGTGCAGCTCCCTGGGAAGTTTCTTGTGTGACTCTCAGGTTTGAATCAGCTGGGACTTGCTGCCCTCAGTGACATTCATGGGAGAACCACAGGTAGCAGTGGGCGGCAGTGTTCGGGGTCGGAGACAGGGAGCCCGACTTCATGGCCGGCATCTGGTCTCGGGTCTGTCATCTTCACACTCAAAGAAGAACGCTGGCCCGAGGTATCTAAGGTCATCTCTGTCCCCGCTGTCATTTTAGTTCTTGCTTCAAAAAACATTTCCCTTGCCTCCCAAGGGAGGAGTTTAGCACTGCACCAAGTCCCAGCCCCACTGAGCAGGATTTGCAAAGGAGGAAGGAGTGTGGGTCCGGGCTAGGACTGCAGCTGTTTTCAGGAAAGTTAAGGAGGCCTTTCTTCATTTAGCCTCGCCATGGCTTTTAAATGAGGCAGGTGAATTAATTATTCAAATGAGTATTGTTGCCAAGAGGAATTTACCTATGGAGAAGAGTCCTGTGTGGACTTGGAACGGGGCCCTGGTACTTATCACCTGATTCCCCTTGGTGCACGGCTCTTGATCCAAGGGTTACGATTTCTGCTTGAAATAACTATGTTAATAAAAATGACACCAAAATGTGAAATAAAAAAGTGTGGACTATATCATGGATCTGCATTTGTAAATGGTCTGAGATTCAGAAATATTAGCATCGTGTGAATCACAATATTATATGTACAGAGAGTCCAAAATAATTTGGGCAGAAAATGTACTTTGCTTTTTTTTTTTATTAAATCATAGCTGTGTACATTGATATGATCATGGGGCATCATACACTAGCTTCATAAACCGTTTGACACATTTTCATCACACTGGTTGACATAGCCTTCCTGGTGTTTTTTTAGTTATTATGCTAAGACATTTACATTCTACATTTACTAAGTTTCACATATATCCTTGTAAGATGCACCGCAGGTGTGATCCCGCCTGTCCCCCTCCCTCCCTTCCCTCTCTCCCTTCCCCATATTCTTAGTGTACTGTACTTTGAAAATGGTGGTACCGTGACTCTGGCACGTGCTGCCCTTTTCTCGCTGCTTTGCTTGACAGATCCTCACAATAACCCTGTGAGAGGCGGGTGGGGTGTTTTTATTCCTGGGAAAACTGAGGCTCGGGCCTTCCCAAGGTTGATGCAGGACCAGGGCCCCCATGAGAGCCAGCGCCCTTTGTGCCCGTCAGCGCGGCACGCCCTTTCCCCCTGCGCACTCGTAGCCATCCTGCTTCTGTGCCGGGAGTTCGCTTTTTCACTGGAGTGTGCCTCTTCTTTGCTGCCCAGCCGAGGACACTCTTTGTGTGGCTGGGCAGTCTGCACTTGTTCCTTTCAGCCCTGCCAAGTAGAAGCAGGAAATCTAAAAAGCAACAATTATTCCTCCTGGTTCCTTTGTACAGAGCCTTGTAAATAATTTACTTGGATTTGAGGGGCTGGAGCCTGAAAAGATACTGAAGCTCTCCGTTAGCAGGCACATTCTGTGTTTAAAACTTGAACACAGTGGGAAAGAGAAATGTTCCTTTGAAATCAGAGACGACTCAGAGTGACCCGAGCTCAGGCATGAGGCTGCAGGCTGGCAGACGGCAGCAAGGAAATTTTTGTTTTGTTTTGTTTTTAGGAGGCACTTTAGGGCAACCTGTGAGCCTTCCACGTCCACATCTTTCACCATTGTAACTGGTATTTGGGAACAACTAGCTCTGGGTTTGGAAAATACTGGGACGGGTCCAAGCTGAGGCACTTCCCAAGTCCTTCCTGCTGCACTCAGTACCTGGGTTAAACAAAGAAAATTGTGTTTGCCAAGCTGGCTAGCTGAAGTGACTCGATTCTGAGTAACATGCAGCACTCTGGAATTCCTACACAAACTCACCAGAAGGGGTATGGTTCCCACCATGCAGAAACGGCTGTGCATCGGACTTTTCAGATAAAAACCTTTAGTACAGAGTTGAAAAACCATGTGATGGTCATGGATTTTGTGAAGAGTAACTGGTTTCCCTCCCAGAGAAGAGCTAAAGTCTGTATCATCCGTCTGTGCCAAGGCTTGAAGACAGCTGAGCAGACCTCCAGCAGATACGAGGTATGTCCGGTGGGCGCCAGGGGCGCACGATGGGCTCACACAGAGAAGGAGCTTTGCTTTTCAGACAGACAGCCCGGGAGTCTTCCCTGCTCTAATAAATTAATCACATCTGTTTGTAGATTTTCCCAAGGGATTTGGAGAAGGCTTTTTCTTTTCTTGATATATTTCAGCTTTTGAAATATAGGGAAAGGAGGAAGCATATCGGATGAATGTAATTTATGCGTGACACATGTCTGCCTTTACAAATCTTTAATGGTGCTCCAAAGACTACCAACTTAGGTAATTTGTATCCACATGTAGAAACTGAAGTATGTTCCTGTGAGTTCAACATGCTTAGCTCTCTAAGTTTGCAATCATCTGTCTTTAAAGGCAATTTCCTATTTGTTTTCTGATGTGTTGTGCAGGGGACTATATCTGACCTGCTTTGATCAGTTTAAAATAGAATGATTCAAGTTAGGCCAGTCAGAAGGGTCTTTTAATTTTTGAGAGTGAGCTCTAATTTTCAAGCAGAGACAACTTTGTGGGGGGAAGAAAGAACTTTGGAGATTTAAAATGTCAACGTGAGATAAACTAATTATTGTGAAGTGTACTTATATTCTGCTTGTAACAGCCACAAGCAGTTATCTTTTTAGAAAATAAACATGCATGAAATCTTATCGGGTCTTATTGTACATGGAATAAATTATGAATGACATTGTAAATTACTCCCATATAGCTCAGTTACTCATCCCTTTTGATAAACGTAACATGCAAATTGCTAATGCTTTATGAAAAGCTAACCTTTCTGAATGTTGATGCATTATTAGGAAAGCCTTTTGTGAATGCTGGCAAATACTCCAGGTCTTTTGTTCCCCACACTGGGCAGAAGGAAACCAGTACAATGTGGAAGGAACAGGTTTTGCAGGGTTCAAAGCTGGTTTCTTCAGTTCCAGCCCTAAGAGTGTGAATTTCCATGTTCACAACAGAGATGTAAAGGGCAAAGAAATAATGGTGTTAATTAAATTCAGTAATAGTTGTTCATTACTTCATTGCCCAATCAACCAGAGCAAAAGGTGTGCAATTAGAATATAATTGAAAGAAATCAGAGATGTTATTATTCACAAGTAATTAATCGGATAGGGACAGAATTTCATCATTGTTTAATTTTCATTGACGTTATTTTCCAGTGCTCCAGAGAGAGAAAAACTTGCTGAATTATATTATATATTTTCTAGAAGTGTTCGTGGCTCCATTTTAGATCCTATGTGGCAAGCAGCAGCTCTTGTGTTCCTATTGTTTTCATGCATTTCCATCTATTCCTGTCTTCTGATGAGACAATGAGAAAAAGTGCATCTTTGCAGGAAGTTATAAAAAACAAACAGACTGACGGTGACAGTCACCTTTTGGTGTGTGTTGCACAGTCCCCCACTGCCATTTGCTGCCATCAGCTGAGCTGCTAAGGTTAAAATGAGGGCCAGAAATGCATCCCCACCCTCCGCAATCAGTCCGATGGGCTGGTTGGGGCTCACTGGGCCCATAACCGCAGAAGTGGCCCAGGCAAGGCATTTGTCCTTGGCTCAAGGGCAGGACGAGTTTACAAACCATCACAAGGGTCCTGTACTTCCTCTCCCTCTCGATTTCAAGTTCCACTCTTGACTTTTAGTAGCAAACACTTCAGAATTTAAATTATTCTGCATACATTGAACTATTCTTCATATTATTCCCACTAGAGCATGTCAGCACCATTTGGATTAGGAAACCCAGGAAGAAGGAAACCTCCTTGCTCTGTTTCCCAAGCTACAGTGGTGAGGGAGCCTCCGGCTCCTGCTGTTGAACTCAGCCCAGTGACTCCTCTTCCATCAACTCCAAAGCCACTGGTTCACCTGCCCCCAGGCTCTGACCATAAAGTGCCCAATGGGCTGAAAAATGAGAAGGGTTCCAGGGATGAACTCTCAAAGCACAAAGGCACTGGCTTAAAGAAACTGGAGGATTCTACAGTGAAAGTGAATTTTGCAGATTTTGTTTCCATAAAAACCTTATGGATTTTAAGTTCATCCCACAAAGACCTGTAAATGTGTTGAGTCAAGTATGAGTTCTCCAGACTAGGATTGTTCTAAAATTATTGACTCAGTCCTGAGCCGTGTTAATGCTTGGAGAAGCCACCTCTCTCTAGAGCAAGCAGTGACCTGGTGTAACTCCAGTCCAGGGAGGCTCCAGCCATGCTCATTCCCTTACTTAGGCTGCCTTCTAATATGAGCCATGGGCAGAACCCGTCGTGCTGAAAGGTGACTAGGGTCAGATGCAGACGGCAGTCAGGGTGCCAAAGATCCTTGGGTTCATATTTGCAAAGTCTTGAATCCTGCTGACTCTAAAATGTCCAGACTATTAGAAGCACAGTGTGATGAGGGGACGTCTTCCCTTTGTTTGTTTGTTTTTGATAAATTTTAGACAGCAACTTAGCCATAACTGTACATTGAGACGGACCCATGTTTAAGCTCTGCCTGTGGTCCACATTGCAAGTGTGGACACAAACTGAGACTCCCTATGTGACATAGGTCAGATGGTTTCACCAACTTTCAGAAGGGAAGCCACGCAGAATTCATATCTCCCAGGGTTTGGATGTGAGTAGGCATCTCCCTAATTAATTATTGAGACCTTTTTGATGACAGGTGCAGGCTGAGGGGCATGAGCTGAGGCTTTCCCATCTGTCTTCTGACAGGTGACAGTTTCTAATACATTTAATCATTAGATAAGCCAAGAAAAGTTTTTGTATTTGGAAATCACTACTTGGCCGTGTCTCTCGATATTTTTCAAAACCTCCATCATCATTTCCATCTCCCTTTCCTACTCATTTAGTTTTTAAAAATTAGATGTAGCCAGTAGCACTCAATTCTGGTGGGGTATGAGAATTATGCCTACAGCCCAGCCAAGGCCACTGGGACTCAGTGGGCCCAGAGCAATGCGGAGGCGTCAGCAGCGAACAAACAGCAAGGCTTGGCAGGCCACTCTCTCCTCTCGCCTTCTGCTCCCCGTCATACTCATGCTTTCCTCTACCTTCTTGAGCCGTTTTAAGGTCCTTGTCTGCTTCTTTCATCATTGTCTCTGTTAGGAGGTTTGACAGTGAAGTAACCAAACCTGTACCAGGTGCCTACATTGGTAGCACGGTACAAACAGCTTGGTAAGGTTTCATAACCTTGGCGTAACAGTGTCTCAGACCTGTCAATGTCAAGGTGTGGTGGTGTCTTGCTGAGAGGCATCATTATTCTTGTGTGTTGTTGTGAGAATGTCAGAGCTTAATTTAGAGCAACAAACACACAATTAAGTTATTGTTAAACTTGGCAAGAGTGGAAGAGATCAAGAACATGTTAGTCCAAGTTTATGGGGATAATGTCACGAAGAAATCATCAGTGTACAAATGGATTAAACACTTTTTGGAGAGGAGAGAAAGTAGCTGAGAAGCAACTGATGAGGACAGGTCAGGGAGGCCAGTAACAAGCAAAATGAATGAAAATATTGCCAAAGTTTATTGAATTGTGTGTCAAAATCATCGGCTGACTATAAGAAGTAGAGCAGACCAAGTAAAAAAGGATAGGGAAACAGGAAAATCTTAACTAAAAATTTGACATGAGAATGGTAGGTGAAAAAACCGGTCCTAAAGGAGCTCTCTGATGAACAAAGCAAAGGAGAGTGAATTGCCTGGATGTTTTGGGGAGGCAGGATGATGTTACCCCTGGCGATGGAATCTGGGGTATCAATCTGACCCTGAAACAAAGCACCAAAGTGCACAACCGAGGTCAGCCGGTTCTCCGCAACCAAAAAAGTCAAAGCAATATTGCTAAACTTTTTTGACATCCGAGAGACTATTCATTATGAATTTGAGTTAATTGGACAGTTATCAAGTTTCTATTTGGAAGTGCTGAAAAGGCTGCATAAAAATGTTAGACGAAAATGGCCTGATCTTTTCGCCAACTATTCATGGCTCTTTTATCAGGACAGTGCACCAGCACACACGACGCTATCTGTGAGGGAGTTTTTAGCCAATAAATAAATAACTGCATTGGAACACCCTCCCTGCTCACCTGATCTGACCCCCCATGACTTTTTTTATTTACCTGAAGACAGGAAATAGTGAAAGGAAGACATTTTGATGACATTCAGGACATCAAGGTAACACAACAATCGCTCTGATGGCCATTCCAGAAAAAGAATCCCAAAATTGCTTTGAAGGCTGGACTAAGCCTTAGCATCCGCACATAGCTTCCCAAGGGGCGTGCTTTGAAGGTGACCACAGCAATATTCAGCAATGAGGTGGCAGATAGCACTTTTTCTAGGATAAATTTGAGAACTTAATTGTCAGACCTTGTATTTCCTCATGTGTTTATACTGATTGGTTTTCTCCTGTTTACGGGTCATGTTTTCTTCTTTGCATACCAAGTCATTTTCAAATTGAATTTCGGATATTATGGATTTCACATTGCTGGGAGCTTGATTTTGCTAGGTTACTTGAAAACAGCTCAATCCCTTTGAGGGTTAAAGATTTGTGGTGTTAGGTCTAAAGAGCTCTGGGGGTAGTAAGTGATGTCTGGAGGCAGTTTGGTTGTGACCACTTGGGAAAAGATGCTGGTGGCGTCTCCTTAGTGGGGGAGCCTGGGAGGCTGCTATCATCCCACAATGCCCAAGACAGTGCCCCAGGCCCAGAAAAGAGTTGTCTAGCCTAAAATTTCCATAGTATAGAGGCTGAGAAACTCTGATCTAGGGCTAGTTTATCCCACTATTAAGACATGGCCCATCTGAGGACCCCACCTGATGTTTCATGTGTGACAAGCTCCTTGCACTCAGGCTGGTGAGGTACAAACTGCTTCCATGGGAGGCCCTGGGATTGTCTGACCTACCAATTCCTGGGCGTTCTTTTCTTGGTTTCTGGTGTTAGTATCAGCCAGAGACTTCAGGGTCTCCTGCCAGCTACTGTAACACTCTTTCCTGGCAGTTCCCAAACTTCAGAAATTCCAGCTCCGGTAGCCTCTCTGAGCTCTCCCTCCTCAGCCCAGGGAGACCCCAGGCTCTCAAGATGCCCTTGCCGAGCTGTGACCCAGACATCACCTCCAGTGGGCATGACTGTCAGAGGCACCCTCTCATTTCCCTCTCTCAGGGGTCACTTGCTGTCCACTGTCTGGACAATGTCTTTTCATAGCTTGTGTTTGCTCACTCCATCCTGGCCAGAAGTAGGGCTCACGAGTGGTTTTGCTGACCCACCAGACTTGAAAAACTGTGCCTTGGGCTTTGATGAACATTTTCAAGTCTTGTCAAATAAAAGCACTAAAGTTTAAGTGCTTGGGCTTCAGGATAACTTGATTCTGGGAATAAAGAGGTCAGTGAAACCAAAGACAAGGTAAAACAAACATTCCCTTTCTTCTCACAGTTATCAAAAAGTGCAAAACAAGTTTACCTCTTTCCAAACCAAGCTGAAGAGCGTGAGCCAGATCAAAGTCTTTGGAGTCACTTTTCTTCCAGAAGTCCTGGCCTCCACACAATCTTTTTGCTGGGATAGCTGGTGGCTCTGGCCACAGTGAAAGCGCTAGGCCTGTGGAAGGAGGAGGCCTCAGAAAAGGCTGTTTCACAAAAGACAACAAATACTCCAATGAGCTCTGCACTCTACTTGCAGACCGGGAGCCCCTACCTCATCCCTGAGCCTTGTGTGCTGTCTGGGTGCAAGCTCAGCACTCCTCCTAGAAGCCTCAGCAGCTCGGCCTCCTTTGGCAGTGGCTAGAGGCCTCCAAATGTAGGAAGTGGGAACCTAAGAGGAGAAGGGGAAGTGGAGCACCTGAACTTGAGTCCCAGTGCTGTCCACTCACCATGTTTTTCCACCCCCTCCCTGTACCCGCCAGTGGGATGCTGGCCTCAGTGGCAAGGTCGGATAGTGACTTGGTGGGTCAGAGGCTGGGAGTCAGTTCTGTTGTGTCAGGAGGCACATGTGGTGATAGAGGTCTCCAGTCTAACTGCACCGTGCAGTGTTGTTATATGTGAAGTGAGTTGACCCTGGGCATTTGCAGCCAAGGCTTGGGAGCTGTATCTGACATCATGCTGGTGGGGAGTCTATGTCTGTATTTCAGCCAAAGCAAAGAAGGGAATGGCAGATGGAAAGTGGGGTTGTGGTTAAGAGTGGGGCCCTGGATGGGGAGTCTTTGGGGTCTTGCTAGCTGAGTGACTGGCAACTTTTTTGACTTCTTTGGGCCTAGTTTCCTCAGCTGTGTCCATGAAAACAATGATAATATCAACCTACATATTTGCTGTGGTGGGGGTTAAAAGAGATGTACAAAAGTTCTGAGCCTTGGGGCTGGCATGGAGGCAGCTCCCCATGAAAGTGTCTTATCATGTTGTCAAGTTCCAGCAGGCCTTTTCTTGCCATCTCCAACCTGCCACGGATCTGCGGCCCTCAGGTCCAGCTAAATTATAACCAGAGTGCCATGGGCATTGCCCCTGGGCAAGCAGCCTTGTTAAGTTGGAGTGAAATACTCCCCTTCTCTCTTTCCCCACACTAAAATGTCAGGTATTAGACATTCTACACTCTTGACATGGAGGATCCCCGTACCCCAAAGAATTCAGAGATGAATCATTAAGTTGGCAGGAGCTGAATGCAGAGCTCCCACTCAGAGCCCACCCGGCATCAGCTGCAAATTGTATCATTAACAAGACACTCTTGAGAATACAGATTCACACACATTGGATTCCTCCGTGATAAATCCCGGGTCAAAGCAGAGAGCTCTAACAGGGAGGTTTTGCTGGACCTCCCTGGAAACACCTTCAGGGATCTAGAAGGGGCTTCCGCATCTCATAGGGGGTCACATGGCCTCGCACCCTCGCATACTTTAGAATCTTCAGGGGAACTTTCTGAGAACACAGACTCCTGAGCCCTGGGAAAGGTGGGGTCTGGAAATCTATGCTTTTAACAGGAAAACCTGCTGACTCTGATATAAGTCTGAAACCCTGAGCCAGAAGTTCCAGAGCAATATTTTCCAACTGATGAACCTAAAAGAAAAAATGACAAGGAAGTCAGTGTGAGCCGCCCACGTTACCAAAGCTGGTGTGGGAAGGGGTGTGGGGTGGACCCGGGGGTCAGGGATGAGCGTGTCAAAGCCGGGACCACCGTACAAGGAGGGCTGGGAGCTAGGGGGACAAAGGAGGCTGGTGTCAGCTGGCTCCTGAATTGCCTCATTGATGCTCTCGCCACAGCTGTGGGCAGCACACGAGCCCTATTCTTCTAAGGAGGAAATTCTGTGAGGCCCAGAGGGACAGTGTGGGCTGTGCAGTGACGCTGCTGGGAGCAGCAGGAGGAGGACCTCACGCTCCTGATGTTACTGTGAGGTTGGGGCTTCTCTGTGGTGCTGGGGGCAGGGGCACGTCTCCTGACAGTAGTAGCTGGTGCCCAGGGACTCAGAGCCACGTGCAGCAAAAGTCAGCTGTGCCTCCGACTCCTTGTTTCTCTCTATTGTTCAACATCCTCCCTGCCCACGGCTCTCTCCTGGGCACCTGTCACAGTGCCAAGACACCCGTGTCCTCCCCTCCTGTTTTTCCTGTCCTCACTCTTCCTCCTCTGCTGGTGGTGTAGATGGATTAAAAAGGAAACACTTGGCTGGGTTGTTTTAAAAATATGTGTTAAGGACCGACTGTGTGCCAGGAATTGTGCTTGGTGCTAAAGACACAAAAATCAAAAAAGCTTGCCATCTGACGGAGGATGCAGCCAGCCCGTGAGTGCCAGGCAGGCGTCTACACAGAGCTGCAGGCCCAGAGAACACAGGACTGTGCACAGAAAGCGGCCCTGGGGCGTGCTGTCCACGGAAGACCAGGAAGTTTCCAGGCCTGGGGGAGAGTGGAGAGCGCAGCCACTGGGCTGAGGAGTGGGGGTGGCAGCCAGAACTCTGTAGGGCAGGGTGTGGTTCCTAACAGGAGGGAGCCAGGCAGACAAAGGGCTCCAGGAGGTTGCTTCAGGTCTCCTCAAGTCTAGCTGAAATTAATGTGTGCTGTGTAGGGAGAGGCTCTGTGAGACCAGGCAAAGGCAGCTGGCAAGGAAAGAATAGCTCCCAGGAGGTGTGAGAAGAGAAGTCCTCAGCCCATCCAGGCACCTACCTGCCCTGCCCTTGGGAGTGTGGCGCCCCCGTGAACACAAGGACGAAGGAAGGGCCAGGCCTCGGCGTGTGGCCAAGCTAGCCTGAGCATAAAGGCTACTCAAGACCTGTCCATGACAATTTTAAAAAACAGCTATTGAGAGAATCAAGCTGTTCTTTAAGCAGTTTAACTGGAGGTCACACTATATTGTACATTTTTTTTATCTGTGGGGAAAAGGAAACAGAAGGAGCTCTTGGGATTGAAGGCACATAGGTGGGAGTGTCCATCTGGGAGCTCCGTGAGGACTGCAGCCCGTGGACTCACCACAAGGATATTGTGAGTTATGTTATGAATGAATGAAGGAAAGTGTAGAAGTGTGTTGAGGTGAACACTAGAGGCCAGGGGGAGTGACGGGTGATACAAGAGATCTTCCTCTGATTCACTACTTACATTAGACTTCTTTACACACCAACTTGTTCAACGATCCATGGACAGACAGGTGGAAGGACCAACAGCAGCTCTAGTTTGCCCAAGTGAAACTGCAAAACGGAAGCCACTTGTTTATTATTCTTGTCACTAATCACATTCCAAATAGTGAAACTGTTTCATTTCCTCTCTGTGAGTCTAATTTATATCTTTTATCCTTCAAGAAAGGACTTCAAGACAGCTCCAAAAATGAGTATCTCGCAAAATACCCAGGATTTGGGACAATAGTGCATTAGAAAAACAAACAGAGCAGAAGGTAAAGAGAGAAATACTTTCTCTAAGTAGACAGCAAACTGCTGGCCACTTTGGGTCTAAGGCAGGAAGCCACTTCCAGCAAAGCAGCCTGCAGCCAGGAGCAAGTGCATTCACACCCAGGGGCTGTCTGGACAGGGCTTAGGTGCCTCTGATTCAGCCCTCTATTTACAGGAAGTTCAAGAATGTGTTTTAGTTGCAGGTGTGCTCAACTCCTCACCAATGTGTTCTAGATACTGCTGGCTTCTTGGGTGGTTGCTGGGGTTGCCCTGTAGGCCCCAGGCAGCCTGCTCAGTGGTGATGGCCTTGGGCAAGCGTGTGGGTAGGACTGGAACCTTGGGTGTGCCCAGGAGGGGCCCAGCACTTCCCAGGAAAGGTGCAGTGCACACAAATCCTCACTACTGTTTGAGAGGAAGGAAGCTTTGCCAAACACAAAGTCTCTCCATGAAATAGTTCCACAATAACAGCTGCTTTTTCAGATTGGCCATGCCATTTATGGGGACCATTGCAAAATGAAAATCTGGATCCCTTTGTTTAAAAACCACAAAAAAAAGTCATTAATGGTACTAGAATGTAAATTCTTTACATATTTTCTGTGCACTTTCTCTTGATTTTTGTGCTATCTTTAATTTGCTGTTTAATGTTGGTTTAAGCAAAGAGAAAATTTAAAAAATTAAGTTATCAAGAATTTTACTGTTTATATTGTACAGTTTTAACACAAATATAACTGCATGTAAATCACATGTGTACTAACCAAAATGATACAGTTCTAGGTTTTTATTTTTATTTTATTTTTATTTTTCGAGACAGAGTCTCACTATGTCACCCTCGGTAGAGTGCTATGGCATCATAGCTCACAGCAACCTCAAACTCCTGGACTTAAGCAATTTTCTTGCCTCAGCCTCCCAATAGCTGGGACTACAGGTGCCTACCACAACGCCCAGGCTATTTTTTTGTTGTAATTGGCTCCGGCCGTGTTTGAACCCTCCAGCCTTGGTATATGTGGCTGGCACCATAACGACTGTGCTGTGGGTGCCGAGCCAAATTCCTGGTTTTTAGCTCATGCATGTAAGTATGCATTTCATATAATCCAGAATAGTGAAAATCCTGCAAAAGTCAACTCAACCGTTTTCATTTCCTTTCTTGACATAGTCACATTTTACCAATACCCTCTGCCTTTGGCTTACTGATGAGTGAGGAAGGAAGGTAGGTGGGGTTGCCTGTCCCCTCTGTGTCATCACTCCAGCTTAAGTCGGATAGTGGCTAATGCACAGCAGTCACACAAGCGAGGAAGGGTCAGTAGGGGACTTGGTTGCCGCTGCTTTCTTTCTGCATCTGAAGTCAGTGTGGCTCCAGGGGAGGCCTGCAGCCTGAACCGGGCCTGGATTGCTGCAATCTCTGATAGAAGTTCCATCTCTGATAGAATTTAATGAGTTCCTTATTATGGATGGGCAAAGAGAGTGATTTCTTAAGACGGAATCTACTTCTGGTGAAGGTGCTTGCATAGGGAGAAATGACAATAAAGGGTTTTAAATACTCCATAAACTTAATTGATCGAATAGCCACAGCGTTTGAAAGCATTGACTCCGATTTTGAATGTTCCACGGCAGGTAAGACGCTATCAGACAGCACAGGCCACAGAGAAATCTTTGGTGAAAGGAAGAGTCACTTATGGCCGCAAACTTCATTGCTGTCTTAATTTAAAGAAATTGCCACAGCCGCACCAATCTCCAGCAACGACCACCCTGGTCAGTTGGCACCATCAACATGGAGGAAGGACCCCCATCAACAAAAATATTGCAACTTGCCAAATGCTCAGATGACTGGTAGCATTTTTTTTTTAGCAACACATATTTAAAAAAATTATGTATATACATTTTTTGACGTAATGCTCTTGCGTACGTAATAGACCACAGTATAGTATAAACGTAACTTTTATATACACTGAGAAACCAAAAATAATCGTGTTGTTTTATTGTGATATTTATTTGGGGAGGATGGTCTGTAACCAAACCCACAATATCTCCAAGGTAAGCCTGTGAGGAGAAAATGTTGCAAATAATAAGAAACATAATAGAACATGCTGAAAGGAATTCTTAAGGAATCAAGGGAAAGCTACCTCTTTGATATACAAAATAGCTCAGCTACATTTGACTTTGTAACAGGGTAATTAACATGCCAGTATTTTGGAGTCATTCTCTCCCCCTGGCTGATGTTTGCATAGAAATCTCCTGCCAGGTGCTTCCTCCTCTCTACTCTGGTTTATACTGGAAACAGGGGGCCGAAGTCACCCTGGGGGAAAATGAAGAGTGAAATCTCTGCAGACCAGCTCTCATCAGACAGCCAGGGGAGCCTGTCTTCCTCCCATGTCCCCCAAGAGGAGAGATGATATATCACTTTACATCCTGATTCATCTCACTTTCAAATCAGAACCCCACCAGACACCACCCTTGTAGGGGAGAGGGAAGGAGAAACGGAGAGCTGGAACGGTGGCATCCTCATCCATCTCCTGACAAGGGAACAATCCCACCGTTTGCAATCAGATAAGGGATATTATCTCAGTAATAGAAGGCAATTGAGAATCTAAATGAAAAATCTAATGCTTTTCATGCTGATTTATTTTAGATTAGAAAAAGTTAAACCAGATGTAAACACAAGAGATGACGCATGAAAAGGGAATTGTCATAGAGGGATGAGTCTCAGTTTTGAGTTATTATAGGTGTAGGGTTGCAGAAAATACACTGTTGATCTGTAAACTGGTCTGACATTAATTATTGTTGCAGAAGAGTTCAGCAGATTGAACAAAAACATGGATCGCTGGCAAAGATCAATCGTGCATCCAGGTTAGCGAATGTAGACCGTACCATACCTGGGAGAGTCTGCACTGACCGAGCAGCAAGCAGCGTGGAACCTGGGGCCTGCACAGGCTGTCTGCTCTCTGATGGAACCTCCCAAGTCCCCAGAGAAGGCATTTGAGCAGTAGTATCTACCATCCTAAAGAGAAGACACAGAAAAAATCTGCCCCATTTCAGCTCCCTGGGACACAATGAGATTGGATGCCTCTATTTTCTCTGCAAACAGTGTGCATGTCCAGAAAGGCAAAGTTAGAGGAGGGATCCTAGGAGCAGATTTCTGATTAGACCTGGAAATTTCCAGCTGTTTTCTCCCTTTTCTTCTTTCTTGGGGCAGATGACATTTCAGTCCCTGATCAGTGCTTCACAGAGTTCAGGAGCCGCCTTGAACTTCCCTAGTCTTCCACTCCTATATACCCACAGACGCACACTCATGTATATGCACACATGTAGCTCACATGCACACACACACGTACACACAGACACTATTTGGAGCAGGGAAGGTCCAAGCACTTAGTACATGGGATCGAAAGTGGGAGAATTTGAATCAAGCTAAGTCTGAGTCCTGGCCCTGAAATTTAGTCACTCTAGGTAAGACCCAGGAAAATTGCCTAATCACTTCATATCCTAATGTCCTTACCTATAAAAAGCAGGAGAATGTCTGTTTTATAGGGTTCGATGTAAGGACCAGATGGGGGCCGTGTTGTGCCAAGCGTTCCTCAGACGTCCACAGTACTGGCTGACGGTCCTCCATCAGGGCGATGAGTCAACTCTCGGGACTGAGTTTGATTCCACAACAGGTTTTTGGATTTTAAAAAGATAATATTGCTCAATATCTCCTGTAGGATCCAAGATGCACTCTGTAATTTAGCTCTAATTAAAAAATGTATGAATATCCACACTCAGTGGAATAAATTAATATCATAAATAGCCTCAGGTTAGTTCAGGTAAAGTTTTGATATCAGATTAGTTTGCTACCGACCCAGGAGAAAAACAGTTGGATTACAGAGGTTGATGCACTTTGGCGTGGCAGGTGGGAGATTACAGATCCATAGTGAGTACTCGGATATCTTCAAGGGGAGTCCGGATACAAGAAAAACAGCAGCTTATTTGCTCATAGGAGCCAAACTGTTACTGTGGGACTTGGGAGAATCAAGTAAGAGAATGTGAAAGTTGTTTTGCAAAGTACTTTGTGTTACACAGATGGACGGGTCTGCTGTTGCTGTACCTGTGGTGCCCAATCAAAGCTGGCTGGAGCCCCACTTCTGGCTGACGGAATCCATAGGTCAATTTGATATTGATATTTCTGTTGTCCTAGTAGACAGCAGGCTTGACCACACAAGCATCCCCTGTGAGATGGCAGGTGGCGAGGTGGAGAGGGAGGATGGCTGGCCAGGCTCAGGATGGCTGCTGGGTGTGACAGGCTTACTGGTTTTTTGTTCTTGAGCACTGAGGTTTCTTACTTTCTCTGGGGAGTAGTTTAATTATGTAAAAGAAAAATCTGTGTATCCCGGCTGCCTCTCAGGGACTTAGGAGAATCAAAAATGAGGTAATCGTACAAAGGAGCCTGGCACACTGCGGCACCCGCACTCCTGTGGGGTGTCCTGATCTTCTTAGGGTGCTTGGCCCTGGGCACAGTTTTCTCTTTCCCAGGGTGATCCTCAATGCCTGGGGTCCAAACTGGGGGGCCTTGACTCACTTAATAGGTATGTGTGACTTTGGAAGAGTTACCCACCCTCTCTGTTCCACAGTGCCCACATCTGTACTATGGAAATAACAACTGGAATGCCCCTTGCTGGAGGGTCCTGGGACACAATAATAGTTCTGGGTCATTATCAGGTGAACCCAGACTTAAACTAGACACACAAGCAGCTGGGAACATGGATGAAAAATGGGGTCTTTTTTTTTGGAGACAAAGTCCCACTCTGTTACCTTGGATAGAATGCTATGGAATCATAACCTTGAACTCTTGGGCTTCAGCAACTCTCTTGCCTCAGCCTCCCGAGTAGCTGAGACTACAGGCATGCACAACCATGACTGGCTCGTTTTCCCTATTTTTATTTATTTATTTATTTATTTTTTATTAAATCATAGCCGTGTACATTAATGCGATCACGGGGCACCATGCACTGGTTTTATATAACATTTGACACATTTTCATCACACTGATTAACATAGCCTTCCTGGCATTTTCTTAGTTATTGTGTTAAGACATTTATATTCTACATTTAGTAAGTTTCACATGTACCCTTGTAAGATGCACCGTAGGTGTAATCCCACCAATCACCCTCCCTCTGTGATTGTGTCTCAGTGGAGACAATGGGCAACCTTGCCTGGTTCCTGATCTGAGTGGAAATGATTTCAATTTAACTCCATTCAATACGATATTGGCTGTGGGTTTGCTGTTGATGGCCTCTATGAGTTTAAGAAATGTTCCTTCTATACCAATTTTCTTAAGTGTTCTGATCATGAAGAGATGCTGGATATTATCAAAAGCTTTTTCTGCATCAATTGAGAGAATCATGTGGTCTTTGTTTTTTAATTTGTTTATGCGCTAAATTATACTTATAGATTTACATATATTGAACCAGCCTTGAGATCCTGGGATAAAACCACCTTGGTCATGATGTATAATTTGATTGATGTGTTGCTGGATTCTGTTTGTTAGGATCTTGTTGAATATTTTTGCATCTATTCATTAGTGATATTGGTCTATAATATTCTTTTCTTGTTGGGTCTTTTCCTGGTTTGGGGCTCACGGTGATGTTCTCTTCATAGAACGTGTTGGGTAGTATTCGTTCTTTTTCTATACTTTGGAACAGGTTGAGTAATATAGGTACTAATTCCTCTTTAAAGGTTTGGTAGAATTCTGATGTGAAGCCATCAGGTACTGGGCTTTTCTTTTTAGGGAGATTTTGTATGGTTGATGCTATTTCAGAACTTGATATGGGCATGTTCAACATTTCCGCTTGATTCTGGCTAAGTCTTAGAAGGTGACGTGCTTCCAAGTATTGGTCAATTTCCTTCAGATTTTCATATTTCTGAGAATAAAGTTTCTCGTAATATTCATTAAGGATTTTTTGAATTTCTGAGGAGTCTGTTATTTCATCTGTCGTTTCTGATTGATGAAATTAGAGATTTTATTCTTCTTTACCTGGTCAGGTTAGCCAAAGGTTTATCTATTTTGTTGACCTTTTCAATAAACCAACTTTTTGATTTATTGATCTGTTGTATAATTCTTTGTTTTCCATTTCATTAAATTCTGCTCTAATTTTGATTATTTCTTTTCTTCTACTGGGTTTGGGGTTAGAATGTTCTTCCTTTTCCAGTTGCTTGAGATGTCCCATTAAGTTGTTAACTTCCTGTCTTTCCGTTTTCTTGAGGAAGGCTTGCAGGGCTATAAATTTCCCTCTTGCGACTGCTTTTTTGGTATCCCAGAGGTTCTGAGAATTCGTTTCTTCATTGTGGTTTGTTCTAAAAATTTGGCAATTTCCTTCTTAATCTCATCTCTGACCCAGCTATCATTCAGCATAAGGTTATTTAACTTCCATGTTTTTGTATGAGTGTGCAGATTCCTGTTGATAGTGAGAACTTTTATTCCATGGTGGTCCGAGAAGATGCAAGGAATAATTTCTATTCCTTTAAATTTACTGAGGTTAGACTTGTGACCTAAGATGTGATGGATTTTGGAGTATGTTCTGTGGGCTGATGAGAAGTATGTGTATTCAGTTTTGTTGGGATGAAATGTTCTGTAGATGTCTGCTAAATCCAAATGTTGGATGGTTAGGTTTAAATCTAAAATTTCTTTGCTCAGCTTCTTCTTGAAGGATCTATCCGACACTGCCAAAGGAGTGTTAAAATCTCTGACTATTATGGAGCTAGAGGAGATCAAGTTGCTCATGTCTGTTAGAGTTTCTCTTATAAATTGAGGCACATTCTTGTTGGGTGCATAAATATTAATAATTGGAATCTTATCATATTGAGTAGTACCCTTAACAAATATGAAGTGACCATTCTTATCCTCCCTTAAATTTTGTTGGTTTAAAGCCTATTGTATCTGCAAATAGAATTACAACACCTGCTTTTTTCCGATTACCATTTGCCTGAAATATGGGCGGCTATCCTTTCACCCTGAGTCTATGTTTATCTTTTAAGGTAAGATGAGATTCTTGTATTCAGCAAATATCTGGCCTGAGTTTTTGAATCCAGTCAGCTAACCTGTGCCTCTTTAGAGGACAGTTTAAGCCATTCCCATTAATGGAGACTATTGATAAGTCTGGTAAAATTTTGGGTATCGAGTTTTTCGAAAGTCCAGTGGACATTTTTAATCCTTTCACCACTGTGGAAGTTGAAGTTTGATCAAAAGTTTCTGAGTGAGTTTACTTTTATGGTACAGGATTGGGCTGGTCATTATGGAGGATAGGTCTGAGAATATCCTAAAGAGCTGGTTTGGTTATGGCAAATTTTTTCAACATATGAATGTCATTAAAGTATTTAATTTCTCCATCATAAATGAAACTCAGTTTAGCTCGATACAGGATCCTTGGTTGAAAGTTATTTTGTTTTAGGAGATTAAAAGTCAATGACTACCCTCTTCTGGCTTGAAAAGTCTCAGCAGAGAGATCTGCAGTCATTCTAATATTCTTCCCTTTGTAGGTTATGGTTGTCTTACATCTGCCTCTTTCAGAATTTTCCCCTTCATATTAACTTCAGTGAAGTTAATTATGATGTGCCTGGGGGATGTCTTATTCAGGTTGAGTCATGCTGGGGTTCTGAAACTGTCTGCTATCTGAATTTCAGAATCTCTTGGCATGTCTGGAAAATTCTCTTTTATAATTTCATGGAGAAGAGCCTCCGTGTTTTGCAAAGCCACTTCATTGCTTTCAGGGATTACAATGAGGCAGATGTTAGTCTTCTTTGAATTATCCCAGAGCTCTCTGAGGGAATGATCTGTTTTTGCTCTCCATTTCTCTTCCTCTTTGAGAGTTTGGAGAGTTCAAAAGCTTTGTCTTCAATGTCAGAAATCTTTTCTTTTGCTTGCTCCACTCTGTTACTTAGGGATCTACTGTATTTTTCAGATCTTCGAGGGCTGCAAATTCTTGCTTCAATATGTCAAAATCTTTGGTGGTTTTGTCTTTAAATTTATTGAATTTTTGAGACAACTTTTGAATTGCTCCTTGAATTTCTAATTCCAACTTTTGAATTGCTCCTCGAATTTCTAATTCCAACTTTTCCTCCATTCTATTAATCTTGTTTGCGATCCATATTCTGAATTCAATTTCTGACATTCGGCCATCTGTTTATGAATGGTATCTTCAGTTACATCTGCCATATTTTTCTTGTGGTGGGGGGGTGTTGCTCTATTCTGGTTGTTCATGTTACTAGAGTTTTTTTTTTGCTGATTCCACCCCATGATTATTTTACACTGTTTGACTAGATGAGTGGATAAAGAAAAGTTGGGTTTGGGACTCCAGGAGTAGTGATTAACTAGCCCTCTGCCCCAAAGCTGGGACTGGTGTCTGTACCTTTTCCCCTGGAGCTTTGCCGAGGACCCGTACAGTGCTACGGCCTAAGCAACTGTGGACCTGCTTGGTGCGGTGGGGCTAAGTGGCTCTGTCTTGTTTTTAGCTGGACTCTGTATGACCCTAGTGAAACAGTTACTTTGGGTTGAATTCTCAGCTGTGGAGAAATACCAGCAATTAAGTCACCTCGCCTCCCACAGGCAACAATTGGAATCGGAAAATCAAACCTTCCTACAACCGTACACCCAGGGTACCACTTGGATAGTCCTTGGGCGATTGGCTCAGTTCAAAAGGTCAAAATCAAAAAAAAAAAAAGGTCAAAATCAATTGTGTCAGTCAGCACCTGTCTCAGGTGGGAGAGTTTAAAGGGGGTCTGCTGACAACTCAAATATGACTTGCTCCAGTGCTCCATGAGGTCAGGAGGACCCACTAGCAAATAGATTAGTCTGGGAAGGTTGATGCCTCCTTCCCCACCTTGAACCTCTGTCACACCCAGTCACCACTGATAACCCTGCAGGGCTGTGACCCAGTTGCCTCCAATGAACAGATACTCCAGGGTTTGAACCTGCCTGAATCACAAGGAGATCTATGTCTCCTCAGCCAGGCCACTGTTCTCTGCCACTATCCAGCAGGGGCAGGTGAGGCCTGGCAACCTTGGGTATTTAACAGAGGCTGGGGCTGTTCATTCAGTTCCAGCCCGCCCCTGATTGATGTCACTGACAGAACATAACAACTTTGCGGAATTTGTTTCTGTCCCTGCTAAATTCCCCTGCAGAAGAGAAGCTGTTTTGAGTTCACAGAACCTGTGCCTCAGGACTTGTCTGTGCTGCTGTCCAGTCTCAGCTCCAGTTTGTATTCGCAGCACGGTTACCTGTCAATTCCAGCCTCTGCCTGCCCTCCTTTGTTTGGCTGATGATCCCCTGGGGGCCGGGTGCATCTTAGGCTCAGTAAAGCAGTTGTCTGGGTCAGCCATGCCCTGGGAATCAGCCAGCTCTGCACGTGTGTTTTCTAGTCCCCGCACTTTGCCCAGGCTGGTACCGCCTCAGGCAAACCTTTACTCAACCTTTACTCACGGGGCCTGCATTTCCATCCCAGATCTGTTCTGCTGGTGGTTGCCATGAGAAGATGCCCAGCCTCTTCTGGTTGCCCAGAGAGACAGGGGGTGTGACTCCAGAATATCCAGGGGTGAGCCCTATTGTTGCCGAAAACGGATGTTGCTTTGTGCCTCAGGGCACCGCAGCTCCTGTGTGGTTCCCTCTCAGCCGCTTATCCTCTCCTCACTCCTGTGCCGCAGAATCAGCACTGACCAGCAGAAGTCCAGGCCCTGTCCATGCCTCCTGAGAAAACACCCAAGAATCTGGACTCTTGGGGGACAGGACTCTAGACCTCAGAGTCAGAGTGGAGGGGAGTGCTGGGAGCTCAGAATTGCAGGTAGAGAATATATACAGTTTTACACAGTTTTATGCCTGGAAGGAGAATGCCATGGCACCTAGTAGAGGAAATAGGTCCAGTTTTTAGAGGGTCTCTCCTGTGGAGTATAATGGGAGGCTTTTGAACTCTGCTCATTTGTTTACAGGGAACTCCGAGCCATTCTCATGGGGGAAGGGGCTCCCGTCTGCTTGGTGATGGATTTGTACCTTTTGTTTATATCCTTGGGGTCGCAGCTCACCTCAGCAGGGTTGATGTGCTTTCTTCAACCTTCTCTCTTGGCACAGCTCTAATCCACCAGGTTACTTGCTAAATTTCTGTCCTTTAATTCTCCTTCTGGACGGGAGCCTCTGTGGAAAGCTGGCTTCAGTCTGCCATCTTGTCTCACCTCAGGTGACAGTCTTTCTGTGCTTTTATAGTTGAAGCCTTTCCAGGATCTTCACCTACAGACTCTGAACGTCAGTCTTCACCGGGAGAGGGGCAGCGATCGCCCTCGGATGGCCGGGAAGGTGCAGGTACACCAGCTCCACGGCTGGAGCGCCCTGCCGTGCCATTGGGCTTGGGCTCCGGCTTGGCTCCAGCTCCCCGTTTTCCCTATTTTTATTAGAGACCAGGTCTCACTCTTACTCGAGCTCTCAAACTCGTGAGCTCAAGAAATCCATCTGCCTTGGTCTCCCAGAGTGCTAGGATTACAGGTGTGAGTCACACACCTGGCCAAAAAATGGGGTATTAAATCTTTTCTTCATTGTGTGACTTTGGTGAATCACTTGCTTCCTTTCACTAAATAACACCCTAGGGGCTTCAGAGACTCAAGGCAGGCATTGCCTTGAAAGACTGAGTTAGGAGTCACTTAATGGTCACCCGGGAAATAGCTTGGGTCTGATGAAGCTTTTCCTGTGAGTGGTAAATAGAACTGAAGCCAACTGGAATGCCACAGGGATCCCAGGCACTGCACCCAGGGCTGGTGTCAACCCTTCATGCCCAACCTTGACCTGCAACTCTCCTTTCCCTGCCTCTCCCTGCCCCTCTCCTATTTTCTTCACTTTGCTCTTCCTCCCTCCCTTCATGCCTCCCTCCCTCCATCTTTGCTCCTCTCCTTTCTTCTGCAAACATGCAATAGTTTTCTCATTAGCACCTGCCACTGTGGTGGGCTCAGAGATATGCAGGTAGACCCTGCCCCAGGGGACACCCGTGCTTGTGGGGAGACAGGCTGGTAGGTGAGGAGGCCGGGGAGCTTCAGAAGGAGCCTCAGGGGGTGGACCCCACACACCATTAGAGAAGACACTGGCAAGTGAAGATCAGTTTAGTAGTTATCACTAGTAGAAAAGAGAAAAAAAAAAATCACCCAGAATCCAAGAAATTAAAGAAATGCTATTGGTTTTTGTTTGCTTTATTTCATTCTTCATAAAACTTTTATGAAATGACATTTTTTACTTTTCATGACATTTCTTTTACTCTCTCAGTGGAAATCGGTGTGCATTTAGTGACGTGACCTCTGCACTCACAGCATTTCCCCTGCAGTTTCACAGTTCATTCATTCATTTACTCGTCAGCATTTATTTTTGAAGGTGAACTATGGACCTGGTTCTGTTCTAGGGGGATGATTACAGCAGTGAACAAAGAACTAATCACGTGGGGCTCACATGCCAGTGGAAAGAAATGAAAAGCAAACCAACAAATATGTGTCATGGATCAGACGTGGGTAGAAAGGTTGCTGGAAAATATTGCCTGTTATGTAAGGAGCACACCAGCTCCTGATACCAGGTCCTGGGGGCGGGGGGGGGGGGTCTGGTCTCACCCATGTACAGGACTGAGCTTCAACATGTAATGTTGCACAAAATCACCAATGTTCCTTGTCATGGAGGAATCTATGTCCAAATTAGCACAGCACTTGAGGCCACCCACAACAAGCTGCAGTCTGCAGGTGGGAAGCAGCAGCATCCATCCTGGACACTGTTCTAATGGTAACTGATGTAGAAGGTTTCACATGCACCTCTCATGCAAGGTTTCACATGCATCAGGGAACTGTAGAGTTCCCTGATGCTGGATAGTTTAAATACAGACTTTATGACATTATGAACCACATTGCAAAATCTTCATGAATATGGCTTTTATGTTTTTTATAAAACCAAATACCCAATTCGATTGTAAAATCAAATAATTATAAACTACCAGATAATGTTTCTTGATAGTCTCTTAGTGAAATATTGAATCCAAAAAAACTTCTAGGCCTTGAATTGAAGTAGAACTGTAGGCCTGATTGCTTTTGTCAGAGATTCTGTGAGATTCCAGTAACTGAACATGCTCTTTGAACGTACACAAAAACATTAAAAAATATATAGTATTATAAAAAATTGGGGCCTTGGTGTGTGTCACACTTTATGGGGGCAAGACATGATTGCAAGAGGGACTTTACCTAACAATTGCAATCAGTGTAACTGGCTTATTGTACCCTCAATGACTCCCCAACAATAAAAAAAAAAAAAAATTGAATATTTTGAATCCGTTAAAAAAAATCCAAGCGTAAACTAGGGAGGGACATAATCAGATCTGCTTTGTGGAAACATCGTGGGTGGTGAAGATGGGGGCAGAGGCTGCAGTGGTCTTGGTAGGAGTTGGGAAGGTGTCTGTCAAGGCTCTGAGGCAGGAGACACTGAGGAAGTTCAGCCAGCAGGAGCTGCTGGTGGACACCTTCCCTGGAGATGGTAGCCGGGTGGCCAGTGGAAGGCACAGTGAGAACAATTTTAGCGTCATGGGTGGCGCAGTGCAGATCTGATAAACTGGGGAATGCGTGGGAGGTGAGGACATGGCAGAGATGGAACATGCGTCATTCCACCAAGGTTTGTGACAGGGAGATAGGTGGCTGTTGCCTGTGAGAGGGTGTGTTTTGTTTTGTTTTTTTAATGAGAGTAACAAAACAGTTTATTGAGTAAATAAATGATAAGAGGCCAAATGGAAGTGAAAAAGCAAATGTTTTGTTTTGAAAACAATTTACAACTATAACGAATGGCCAAGTTTGGGATGTATCTCAAATGAGAACTATGAGGTGAACACATTTGTCTTTTTTATGACAATGACTTTTTATTTTGTGATTTTATTTTTTAATTGACACATAATACGTGTGCATATTCATGGGTACGTAGTGATGTTTTGATACACATAATGTACAGTGATCAAATAGCATGTTTAGCGTATCCATCATCCCAAACATTTACCACGGGTGGGGAACCTTCCCTTTCTTCTCTGTAGCTATTTGAAACTGTGTAACGTGTTATTGTCAATCGTGTTCACTTCACGGTAGGATAGAACTCTAGAACTTACTCCTCCTTTCTAGCTGTAATTGTGCATCTTTTAACAAATCTTTCCCCACCTCTCCCTTCCCCCTGCCCAGCCTCCAGCATCCTCTTTCTACTTTCTGCTTCTGTGAGATCAGCATTTTTTTTAGCTTTCACATAGAAGTCAGAACATGAGGTGTTTAACTTTCTGTTCCTGGCTGACTTCAGTGAACGTCCTCCAGTTTCATCCACAGTGGCACAGAGGACAGGATTGATTTCATCCTTTTTGATGGCTGGATAGTACTCTGTGGTATACGCAAACCACGTTTTCTTTATCCATTCATCCATCATGGATACCCAGGTTGGCTGCTGTGGATAGTGCTGCAATGAAGGTGGGGCACACATGTCTGCTTGGTGTCTAACTTCCCTTCCTTTGGATAAATGCCCAGTAGTGGGGGGTTGCTGGGTCATCTGGGAGTTCTATTTGTAGTTTTCTGAGGAGCTTCCATACTGTTCTCCCAGTGGCTATAAGACTTTACATTCCTACCAAGAGTGTATAATAATTCCCTTTGCTTCATATCCTCACCAACAATTGTTATATTTTATCTTTTTATAATAACAGACATCCTAACTGGGAGGACGTGATACCTCACATGGTTTTGACCTGCATTTCTCTGATAATTACTGATGTGTATTTTAAGATGAGAAAGAGACGGATGTGGTTAGAGGAAGGTGTGGTTGAAGATTGAGAAGAGGACAGGATATACATGGTATTTACATGTCCGATCTCCAAGGAGATAGGACAGAGGCCACTGTATACAACTTACCCTGGATGAGGGCTCTGCATTCATTCAATAATGCATTCATACCCCCATCTTTTTTCTTTTTTTTTATTGAGACACAGTCTCAATCTGTTGCCCTGCATAGAGTGCCATGGTGTCACAGCTCACAACCACCCCAAACTCTTAGGCTTAAGCCTCCCATATAGCTGGGATTGCAAGAGCCCACCACAACACCTGGCTTTTTTTTTTTTTTTTTTTTTTGAGAGATGAGGTCTCGCTCTGACTCAGGCTGCTCTCTAATCTGTAAGCTCAGACAATCCACCTGCCTCAGCCTCCCAGAGGGCTAGGATTACAGGTGTGAGCCACTGTGCCCAGCGATCCTTTTTTTTATTATTATTATTAAATCATAGCTGTGTACATTAATGCAATCATGGGGCACCATACACTGGTTTTATAGACCGTTTGACACATTTTCATCACACTGGTTAACATAGCCTTCCTGGCATTTTCGTAGTTATTATTTTAAGACATTTACATTCTGCATTTACTAAGTTTCACATATACCCTTGTAAGATGCACCACAGGTGTAATCCCACCAATACCCCTCCCTCCACCCCCCTCCCCCCTGCTCTCCCTCTGCCCCTTCCCCATATGCTTAGGTTATAACTGGTTTATAGCTTTCATGTGAAAGCCATAAATTAGTTTCATAGTAGGGCTGAGTACATTGGATACTTTTTCTTCCGTTCTTGAGATACTTTACTAAGAAGAATATGTTCCAGCTCCATCCATGTAAACATGAAAGAGGTAAAGTCTCCATATTTCTTTAAGGCTGCATAATATTCCATGGTGTACATATAGCACAACTTATTAATCCATTCATGGATTGATGGTCACTTGGGCTTTTTCCATGACTTAGCAATTATGAATTGGGCTACAAAAAACATTCTGGTACAAATATCTTTGTTATGATGTGATTTTTGGTCTTGTGGGTATATACCTAGTAGAGGAATTATAGGATTGAATGGCAGATCTATTTTTAGATCTCTAAGTGTTGTCCAAACATCTTTCCAAAAGGAATGTATTCATTTGCATTCCCACCAGCAGTGTAGAAGTGTTCCCTTTTCTCCACATCCACGCCAACATCTCTGGTCTTGGGATTTTGTGATATAGGCTAGTCTCACTGGAGTTAGATGATATCTCAAAGTAGTTTGATTTGCATTTCTCTGATGATTAAAGATGATGAGCATTTTTTCATATGTCTGTAGGTCATGTGCCTGTCTTCTTCAGAGAAGTTTCTCTTCAAGTCCCTTGCCTAGCCTGTGATGGGATCATTTGTTCTTTTTTTGCGTATACATTTGAGTTCTCTGTGGATTCAGGTTATTAAACCTATGTTGGAGATATAACCTGCAAATATCTTCTCCCATTCTGAGGGCTGTCTGCTTGCTTTACTTACTGTGTTCTTGGCTGTGCAGAAGCTTTTTAGTTTGATCAGGTCCCAGTAAGTGTATTTTTGAAGCTGCTTCAATTGCCTGGGGGTGGGGTGGGGGTCCTCCTCATAAAATACTCACCCAGACCGATTTCTTCAAGGGTTTTCCCTGCATTCTCTTCTAGTATTTTTATATCTCATGTCTTAAGTTCAAATCTTTTATCCAGTGAGAGTCTATCTTAGTTAATGATGAAAGGTGTGGGTCCAGTTTCAGTCTTCTACAGGTAGACAGCCAGTTCACCCAGCACCGTTTGTTAAATAGGGAATCTTTTCAGCATTAAATGTTTTTAATTGGCTTGTCAAAGATCAAATAACGGTAAGTAGCTGGTTTCATCTCTTGGTTCTCTATTCTGTTCCAGACATCTACTTCTCTGTTTTTGTGCCAGTACCATGCTGTTTTGATCACTATCGATTTATAGTATAGTCTGAGGTCTGGTAGCGTGATTCCTCCTGTTTTGTTTTTATTTCTGAGTAATGTCTTGGCTATTCGAGGTTTTTTCTGATTCCATATAAAACGAAGTATTATTTTTTCAAGATCTTTAATGTATGACAGTGGAGTTTGAATAGGGATTGCATTAAAATTGTATATTGCTTTGGGTAGTATGGACATTTTAACAATGTTGATTCTTCCCAGCCATGAACATGGTATGTTTTTCGATTTGTTAACATTTTCAGCTATTTCTTTTCTTAGAGTTTCATAGTTCACTTTATAGAGATCTTTCATGTCCTTTGTTAAACTCCCAAATATTTCATGTTCTTTGGCACTACTGTGAATGGAATAGAGTCCTTAAGTGTTTTTCAGCTTGACTATTGTTGGTATATATAAAGGCTACCGATTTATGAATGTTGATTTTGTAACCTGAGACACTGCTATATTCCTTGATCACTTCTAAGAGTTTTGTAATAGAATCCCTGGTGTTTTCCAGATATACAATCATATCATCTGTGAGGAGCGAAAGTTTGATCTCTTCTGACTCCATGTGGATACCCTTGATCGCCTTTACTTCCCTAATTGTGGTGGCTAAAATTTCAATTACAGTGTTAAAGAGCAGTGGAGACAATGGGCAGCCTTGTCTGGTTCCTGATCTTAGTGGAAATGATTTCATTTAACTCCATTCAATACGATATTGGCTGTGGGTTTGCTGTAGATGCCCTCTATGAGTTTAAGAAATGTCCCTTCAATACCAATTTTCTTAAGTGTTCTGATCATGAAGGGATGCTGGATATTATCAAAAGCTTTTTCTGCATCAATTGAGAGAATCATATGGTCTCTGTTTTTTTATTTGTTTATGTGCTGAATTATACTTACAGATTTACTTGTATTGAACCAGCCTTGAGACTCTGGGATAAAACCGACTTGGTCATGATGTATAATTTTTGATGTGTTGCTGGATTCTGTTTCTTAGGATCTTGTTGAATATTTTTGCATCTATATTCATTAGTGATATTGGTCTATAATTTTCTTTTCTTTTTGGGTCTTTTCCTGGTTTGGAGCTCAGGGTGATGTTTGCTTCATAGAACATGTTGGGTAGTCTTCCTTCTTTTTCTACATTTTGGAACAGGTTGAGTAATATAGGTACTAATTCCTCTTTAAACGTTTGGTAGAATTCTGACCTGAAGCCATCTGGTCCCAGGCTTTTAGGGAGACTTTGTATGGTTGATGCTATTTCAGAACTTGATATGGGCCTGTTCAACATTTCCACTTGATTCTGGCTAAGTCTTAGAAGGTGCCGTGCTTCCAGGTATTGGTCAATTTCCTTCAGATTTTCATCTTTCTGATTATAGAGTTTCTTGTAATATTCATTAAGGATGTTTTGAATTTTAAGGAGTCTGTTGTTATTTCATATTTGTCATTTCTGATTGATGAGATTAGAGATTTTACTCTTATTTTCCTGGTTAGGTTAGCCAAAGGTTTATCTATTTTATTGACCTTTTCAAAAAACCAACCTTTTGATTTATAGATCTGTTGTGTAATTCTTTTGTTTTCAATTTCATTTAATTCTGCTCTAATTTTGGTTATTTCTTTTCTTCTGCTGGGTTTGGGGTTGGAATGTTCTTCCTTTTCCAGTTGCTTGAGATGTCCCATTAAGTTGTTAACTTCCTCTCTTTCCATTCTTTTGAGGAAGGCTTACAGTGCTATATTTCCCTCTTAGGACTGCCTTTGTGGTATCCCAGAGGTTCTGATAATTCATGTCCTCATTGTCATTTTGTTCCAAAAATTTGGCAATTTCCTTCTTAATCTCATCTCTGACCCAGTTATCAATCAGCATAAGGTTATTTAACTTCCATGTTTTTGTATGAGTATGCAGATTCCTGTTGTTAGTGAGTTCAACTTTTATTCCATGGTGGTCCGAGAAGATGCAAGGAATAATTTCTATTCCTTTAAATTTACTGAGGTTAGACTTGTGACCTAAGATGTGATGGATTTTGGAGTATGTTCTGTGGGCTGATGAGAAGTATGTGTATTCAGTTTTGTTGGGATGAAATGTTCTGTAGATGTCTGCTAAATCCAAATGTTGGATGGTTAGGTTTAAATCTAAAATTTCTTTGCTCAGCTTCTTCTTGAAGGATCTATCCGACACTGCCAAAGGAGTGTTAAAATCTCTGACTATTATGGAGCTAGAGGAGATCAAGTTGCTCATGTCTGTTAGAGTTTCTCTTATAAATTGAGGCACATTCTTGTTGGGTGCATAAATATTAATAATTGGAATCTTATCATATTGAGTAGTACCCTTAACAAATATGAAGTGACCATTCTTATCCTCCCTTAAATTTTGTTGGTTTAAAGCCTATTGTATCTGCAAATAGAATTACAACACCTGCTTTTTTCCGATTACCATTTGCCTGAAATATGGGCGGCTATCCTTTCACCCTGAGTCTATGTTTATCTTTTAAGGTAAGATGAGATTCTTGTATTCAGCAAATATCTGGCCTGAGTTTTTGAATCCAGTCAGCTAACCTGTGCCTCTTTAGAGGACAGTTTAAGCCATTCCCATTAATGGAGACTATTGATAAGTCTGGTAAAATTTTGGGTATCGAGTTTTTCGAAAGTCCAGTGGACATTTTTAATCCTTTCACCACTGTGGAAGTTGGAGTTTGATCAAAAGTTTCTGAGTGAGTTTACTTTTATGGTACAGGATTGGGCTGGTCATTATGGAGGATAGGTCTGAGAATATCCTAAAGAGCTGGTTTGGTTATGGCGAATTTTTTCAACATATGAATGTCATTAACGTATTTAATTTCTCCATCATAAATGAAACTCAGTTTAGCTCGATACAGGATCCTTGGTTGAAAGTTATTTTGTTTTAGGAGATTAAAAGTCAATGACTACCCTCTTCTGGCTTGAAAAGTCTCAGCAGAGAGATCTGCAGTCATTCTAATATTCTTCCCTTTGTAGGTTATGGTTGTCTTACATCTGCCTCTTTCAGAATTTTCCCCTTCATATTAACTTCAGTGAAGTTAATTATGATGTGCCTGGGGGATGTCTTATTCAGGTTGAGTCATGCTGGGGTTCTGAAACTGTCTGCTATCTGAATTTCAGAATCTCTTGGTGTGTCTGGAAAATTTTCTTTCATAATTTCATGGAGAAGGGCCTCTGTGCCTTGCGAGGCCACTTCATCACTTTCATGGATTACAATGAGGCTGATATTAGCCTTCTTTGAATTATCCTAGAGCTCTCTGAGAGAATGATCAGTTTTTGCTCTCCATTTCTCTTCCTCTTTGAGAGTTTGGGAGCGTTCAAAAGCTTTGTCTTCAATGTCAGAAATCTTTTCTTTTGCTTGCTCCACTCTGTTACTGAGGGATCTACTGTATTTTTTAGATCTTTGAGGGCTGCAAATTCTTGCTTCAGTGGGGCAAAATCTTTGGTGGTTTTGTCTTTGAATTCATTAAATTCTTGAGACAACTTTTGAATTTCTCCTCAAATTTGTAATTCCAACTTTTGAATTTCTCCTCGAATTTCTAATTCCAAATTTTCCTCCATTCTATTAATCTTGTTTGCAATCCAAATTCTGAATTTGATTTCTGACATCTCAGCCAGCTGTTTATGAATGGGATCTTCAGTTACATCTGCCATATATTTCCTTGGGGGGGTTGATCTATTCTGGTTATTCATGTTACCGGATTTTTTCCACTGATTCCACCCCATGATTGTTTTACACTATTTGATTTTTCCCCTGGAGCTTTGTTGAGAACCCGTAAAGTGCTGTGGCCTCAGAAACTGGGGACCTGTTTGGTGTGTTGGGGCCAAGTGGTTCTTTCTTGTTTTCAGCTGGTCTCTGTTCGACCCTAGTGAAACAGTTACTCTGGGTTGAATTCTCAGCTGTGGAGAAATACCAGCAATTAAGTCACCCTGCCCCTCCCCCCCCACAGGCAACAATTAAAAAAGAAAAATCTAACCTTCCTACACACACACACCCTTGGCTCCACCTGAATAGTCCTCAGGCAATTGGTTCAGTTCAAAAGGTCCAAAATCAATTGTCTCAGTCAGCACCTGTCTCGGGTGGGAGAGTTTAAAAGGTCTCTGGCAACTGGATTGGAGGGTTCTGGTGACTACTCAGATATGGCTTACTCCAGTGCTTCGTGGAGTCAGGAGGACCCACCCAGCAAATAGATCAGTCTGGGAAGGTTAATGCCTCCTTCCCCACCTTGCACATCTGTCACACCTAGTCACTGATAGCCCTGCAGGCTGTGACCCAGTTGCCTGCAGTGAACAGATACTCCAGGGGTTTGCACCTGCCTGAATCACAAGGAAATCTTTTTCTGCTCAGCCAGGTCACTGCGCTCTGCCTCTAACTAGCAGGAGGAGGTGAGGCCTGACAACTTCGGGCACTTGATGGAGGCTGGGGGGTGTTCACTCAGTTTCAGCCCCGCCCCTGATTGATGTTACTGACAGAACATAACAGAACAACTTTGCGAGAATTTGTTTCTGTCCCTGCTGAATTCCCCTGCAGAAGAGAAGCTGTTTTGAGTTCCCAGAGCCTGCGCCTCAGGCCCTGTCTTTGCTCATGCAGGTTTGTATTCGGTTACCTGTCAGTTCTAGCCTCCTGTCTTCCTTTGTCTGTAGGCTGATGATCCCCTGAGGGTTGGGTGCGTCTTAGGCTCAGTAAAGCGGTCATCCCTGCCCTGGGAACTTCCCACCTCTGCACGTGCATTTCTAGTCCCTGCACTCCACCCAGGCCGGTACTGCCTCAGGCAAACCCTTTACTCACAGGCCCTGTGTTTCTGTCCCAGATCTGTTCTGTAGTGGTTGCCACCTTAGTAGATGCCCGACCTCCTCTGGTTGCCCAGGGAGACAGGGGTGTGGCTTCGGAATATCCGGTAGTGAGCCCTGTTGTTGCCAAAAGATGGCTGCTGCTCTGCGCCGTGAGGCACCGCTGCTCTGGTGTGGTTCCCTCTCAGCCGACTGTCCTCTCCTCACTCCCATGCTGCAGAGTCAGCCCTGACCAAGTGCAGTTTAGGCTGTCCACACCCCTCAAGAAATCAGCAAAGAATCTGGACTTCTGGGGGACAGGCCTCCAGACCTCAGAGTGAGAGTGGAGGGGAGTGCTGGGAGCTCAGAGTTTTATATAGTTTTATGCCTGGCAGGAGAATGCCGTGGCACCCTAGTAGGGGAGGTAGGTCCAGTTTTTAGAGGGTCTCTCCCATGGAGTGTTTGGGAGGACCTTTGAAGTCTGCTTGTTTGTTTGTGAGGCACTTTGAGCCGTTCTCATGGGGGAGGAGACTCCCATCTGCTTTGTGATGGATTTTGTACCTTTTCTTTGTATCCTTGGGGTTGCAGCTCGCCTCAGCGGGGTTGATGTGCGTTCTTCAACCTTCTCTCTTGGTGCAGCTCTAATCTACCAGGTTACTTGCTAAATTTCTGTCCTGTAACTCTCCTTCTGGACAGGAGCCTCTGTGGAAAGCTGGCTTCAGTCAGTCATCTTGTCTCCGCCCTCTGATGCTGTGTTTTTTAAAATCAGTTTACATTGTGTAACCCCTGGAGTAGAAGGTGTGGAAGCCTTCAAACCTGCTCACATCCTCATGACCCACCGGCTCTGTTGATTTTCATCGCTCACTCACTTGCATGTTGGACCCACCATCAATTGATCACCAACTCAGGAGACACGCTCCGGCTCCCTCTGAGGGATAGGGAGAAAGCACCACTGCTCGCACACATGCTCTCGTGCCTTCACCTCTCCAGCTCCCATGCATGCCCCTCCAACCCAGCTCTCCTTTTTTTTTTTTTTTCAACGAGTGCTTATTGAGAACTTAGTATGTGCCCAGTCCTATATTAGGAACTAGAAATCTATTGGCAAGCAAGGAAAAATAATGCTATTCTCACAGGGGTTATGGTTCTTGGGGAGGAAGACTATAGATTTACACACAGCTATAGATTTACACATAACTCTGTATATTTGTGAACTGTGGCAAGTGCTCTGAAGGAAAAGGAATGCTTTTGCAAGAACTTACATACAAGAAACATGACCTAGTTTTGAAGGTAGTGTCAGGAGAGACAGTCAGGTGAGCTGAGACCCAGGGGAGGCCCAGTGGAACATGTTATGCAGTGGGACAGCTTGTGCAGGGCCCTGTGGAGGGTGAGCACCTGCATGTCCAAGGAGATGAGGGAGGCTCACACAGAGCACGTGGCCAGGGAAGAGGTGCCTGGTGATGCCACAGAGATTAGCAGGTAACTCTTCATACTTTATCCTCGGGGTAATGAAAAGTGCTGCTCTTCTATGTTCAGGACTTACAGTCAACAACCCGCAGAAAGCAGAGGCCATGCCACATCTTTCCAGGACATTGCAGTTGGATGGAGACCTAGGGTCAGTTGATGAAAGATGTTCCCAAGTCACTCCATCACTGGGAATTCTTAGATAAATAGTGCCTAGGGCCAACAGGATGTGCATGGTGCAAGGCTTTGGAGAAGCCAGACACTTGCAGAGGGCTGTGGGATTAGTCAGTGTGCCCACCACTGTGAACTGCTGTGGCTCCAGAGAGAGACATCATCCGTGGTCCACAGCAGCACCCCTCAGTGTGTGCCATTTCATGGTGAGCGGGTGCTCTTGACTAGCGCAGGGCATCAGGAGCTTGCTGAGTGAAAATTAGTTCTGTGTTATAATATCCCAGGTTAATTAATTTGCTAGACTTGATAGAGTTACATTAAAAAATGTGCATAACAATCTTTCTTAAAAGAGCCATACAAGATAAAACCCAGGAGAGAACAAGCTTAAGATGTCTGCGATGGCAGTTTCCCTCTACACACCCTCGCCCCACAGACAGCTTCCAGACACACCTGATTGGTCTGAATTCTAGATGGACCTAGAACAGTGGTTCTCAACCTTCCTAATGCCACAGTGTATTTTCATTGTTACCAAGGGGTCGTGAACAACAGGTTGAGAACCGCTGACCTAGAATTGAAATTATTTTCCAATCCTATGTCCAATGTTGCAAAACTTCATTCCCTTCCTAAAAATTGCTCACGTATTATCTGATCTCCCCAATGACAGGTGCATACTAAGCCTGAGAGAAAGACTGTGCTAGTATATAGATATCGTCAGATGTAGTCATATAGCCAGCAGATTATACTCTGTGTCTCAGCCCTGTTTGTGTTGCTGTAACAGAATACATGAGACTGTAGTTTATAAAGAACTGAATTTACTTCTCACAGTTCTCAAGGCTGGGAATGCCAAGATCAAGGTGCCAGCATCTGTGCGGGCCTCCTTGCTGTGTCCTCAGATGGTCTAAGAGCAGAACAGAGCAAGCCCATTCCTGTGAGCCCTTTTCATGGTGGTGACAATCCATTCATGAAGTGGAGCCTTCAGGGCGTGAGCACCTCCCATTAGGTCTCCGTCTCCCAACGCTGTTGCTTTAAGGATTAAGTTTCTAACAGATGTATTTTGGGAGACACATTCAGATCATAATACTTAATGGTAACAATAACAACAGCAATGTTTGGAACACATTGACTTAAAGCTTTGGGTTTTACTGGCCTGGTCTGATTCCTGGCTCCATTGCATCCAGCCGGGTGACGTTGGCCTACCACATAACTGAAGCCTTAGTTTTCTTAGCTGCTGTACTAGGGCTCAAAGAGGCATATTTAACTGTTGCTTAAATTCAATGTGGTGGTGAAGGTCTGATAATTAAATCTGTGAACTCATCCTACAAAAAATACTACAAACCTCATTGCAGAATATGACTACAGCTACCTCTGAGGTACTCCCTTTAGGAAGCTATGCACTGAGGCTCGTCCACCCTTCAGAGCAATTTTGGAACTCTCTGGAATAGCCATCAGAGCTGTTGTCATATGAAGGCTAATAATTAAGGGAATTAATAATTCCTCTTTCTGGAATGACCATGAGAGCTGTTGTCATATAAGGGCTAATAATTAAGTTTGAGAACTTAATGTGCTTACACTAGCAGCACTGTGCAAACAACTCAGTGAGGTTTCCTACCCTGGCATATGAACGTTTCACAGCTGTGCTGTGCACATGTGGTGTCTTGCTGAGCAGGGTTCATTATTGTTGCATGTTTTTGTGCTTTGTATGACAACAGCTCTGATGGGCACTCCAGGAAAAGAGTCCCAAAAAGTGCTTTGAAGGCTGAACTAGGTGCTGGAGTCAGTGCATAGCTTCCCAAAGGGAGTACTTCAAAGGTGACCATAATGATATTCAGTAATGAGGTATGTGCACTTTTTCTAAGATGAGTTTGCAGACCTCCTATGTGAAGCATTGAGTGTACAATTGGCACATGTGAAGTTACAATCATTTTCAGCACTTCTTATAATTAATAATCATATTGCTTATAATTAATAATCATATTGCTTTTAATTAATAATCATATTGCTGACAGGCAATTGCTGAGCTGAGCCAGAGCAGAGAAGTCCAGGGTGGGGCAGATAATGCTAGGAACTGTCAGCCCTGCTGGGTCTCAACCAGGTCTGGTCCATGCCCCACTCCACTCTTTCTTTTTCACTGGGGTGGGAGGAGGCCAGACTTCTCCTGGGGACAGATGATTTATTTGACTACAGCTTCCACTCTGTAACTCCAGAACTGGTTGCCTAGATGTGGGGGATAAAAAGGAGCAAAAAAATGGTAACTGAACCCCCCAAAGCTTGCCTCAGCCTCAAGACTATGAAATTAACTGGGGTTCAGGATGAGAGTCGAGCTTGAGCATTACAAAGCCTTCTATCCCCGTGGAGGGATAAAAGAGTGTTCAGCCTTCTATCCCCCCATGTCTGGCCATGATGACTGCAGGGTCATCAGAAAAGTTGCTCTTTAGTTTGGGATATTCTGAGAGACTGTGGAGATGCTGCATACCCAGTATGGAATGGAATGTTCTGGAGTCTCACTGAAGTTAGAACCTCAACTCTCACCTGCAATGAACTGCTTTCAGAATAAATCACAAAACAAACCTTTCTCTATCGGCAGAGACAGTATAGTAATCATACTTGAAGATAGCAGAATAGCTTTGTATATGTTAATCCCATTTTCATTGGGTCTTAGAGGCTAATTCCTAAAATTTGATTGCTCATGGTTAATCAATTTATCAATATTTATTGAGCATCCAGCTACAGAGCTCAACACTCATTCAGTGCTATGAAGGGTTAGGAAAAAAAACGATTAGGTGTGGTCCCCTGATCTACTAATAAAATGCGCAGCAAATTGATGCTGGCTGGTCAGGGTCTTCCTCCTCTCTACCCTTTCTTCTTATGCATCATGAAGCCGTCAGAAACCTTCTTTTTATTCACTGGCAGGGGTAACCTGGGAGAAAATGGAAATTAGTACTCGTTATAGACTGTCGTTGTTTCTTGGAAGTGCTTCTAGGGATGTTCCCAATTTTTTTTTGAAAAATAATGTACATTATAGAAGATTATGTATTTGGCAATAAAATATAAAACTAGGAAGGGTTTATGTTTGTTTTCCAGATCCACAGCCGACTCTTCTCATCCCCCAAAAATCATTCTGCCTGGGAAGGAAATGAAAGTCTTTTGAACACAGGTAAGGAACTGGGCTGTGTCCAGGCGGTGTTCCTTTTCAAGACTTTATTTACTCTCTTCTCTCTTTCCTTTATTTTTATTAATAATGAAGTGTACTTTTGAGTCCACTTTTTCCCCAAACAAGAGACGATAGCTCAGTGGCTCCGACAAGATTTGAAGCTGATTTGAATTTCTAAACACCCATGTTGTTTGGCTAGCAGTCTCCAGAAAGCAAAAGAAATTGTGGTTGCCTCAGGTAGTGCCTTTGGAACCCAAAGTCACTGCTGAGCGCTGAGCGTGGGGGTCAGGCCAGCACCGAACAGGGTCCTCTCAGGAATGAGTAATGAGACAAACACAGAATGATCTTGGGACAGAGTGGATGTAATTTAGATACAGGCAGCTATGTGCATTCATAAATCATTTTTTATAAAGCCACTAAACTGTAAAAACACGAAGTGAGGTGTTTACACTTCATAACTTCTATGAAGTTTGCTAATGTAAATGATGTGCATGTAAGCTCCCACTCCCTTTGCATGAGCAATCAGATGGATTTGGGTCAAATGTTTTGATGACACGATCATCAAACTATTGAGTTAAGAAAATGTTTCAGTTCAGAGACTCTAGCAAAACTGAATTCTAAAATAGTGTTTTAATGTAGTACATGTTAGTTTTTAACACTCATTTTATAACTTAAAAATGTGGCAAGTGAACTGTTATAGATGAAAAAATATATGCATATATATTTGCCTGTATGTATCCATATATATGGATGTGTGCATATGTGTGTATATGAATGTGTATATGTATGTGTGTGCATGCATGTGAATAAGTGTATGTATGTGCACATATTAATGTGTGTATACACCCGTGTATGTATATGTGTGTATGTGTACATATGAATGTGTATGCACACATGTGTACATGAATGTGTGTATATGTATGTGTGTGCATATGAACGTGTGCACACGTGTGTGTATGCATGTGTGTACACAAGTATAGATGTATGTGTATAAGTGTGTACATGCTCACGTATATGTATGTGTGCCTATGAATGTGTGTATACACACATGCATATGTATGTGTATGCATGTGTGCATATTATTGTGTATACACATTCATATGCACATGTGTATACGTACACATGTACGTGTGTATACATATGTGTGAATGTATGTGCACAATGTATATGCACATGTGTATATACATGTGTGTACATGCACAGTGTATATGTATGTGTGTATGTATATATACACATTTATAGTTTCTCTTCTCATCACCCTTCATTCCCTCCCTATATTAAAGGTATCAGGGACCTGAATTCCTTTCTGTAACTGACACTGTCAGTCCATGACAAAAATATTATGTGAAAGAACCTGTCATATTTGTTCCTTTCTGGCAGCCCCCAAAGCATGGTTTGTAGCTTATTCTTTAATAGCTCCAGATAAGTTTTGGTCTTTTGAAAACCTCACCTAGAAATTGCCTGCGGTAAGAATATGAGTACATTGATAGATATTTCTGGTGGCTTGAACAGCAAAGGTGGGCTTAGGAGACGTGGCTGGCCACTTGCACCCCACAGACAGCACAGGACATCAGGCGAGTGCCTGTGAGCACAGGCGCACCTGGTGACTGAGATGAAGTTGCTCTGGTCTTCTTTCTCTTAGAAATGGGCTGAGCTGGACACTCCCTCAGTGGGTACTGACATTTGCAGATTAATGACTTAGGAACCAAGCACATGCTGGCCTGAGGCTGGAGGTTCGTGGTCTAGTGGTAGGGAATGTGCCCAAGCAGTCTGGGATGGGGAGGGGACTTATCTCCTTTCCTTTTTTCGGTTATTTTTTATTTGCTGATACGGTCACAGTGCTAATTACTGAAGAATACTGAAGAAACAGGCATTCTTAAAATTTGGGTCTTCTGCTAGGAGGCAGGGAGTCACACCAAGGGGCACATGCTTCCTGCAGCGTGCATTCTTGAGGCACCCCCCATGCGCCTGCGTCTCTCTGCAAGCTCGTTTCCATCTGTTAAAGAGAAATTGCCTGGACACTTGTAAAGATGGCCAGACAGGTTTTGTTGGAGTTACTGCAGTAGTGGAAAGAGGCTTCTGAATAGGACTAAGCTCAAGTCTGAATATAGCAAAGGCAGCTGAGACTTCACAGCCAAAGGCAGGGTGAGAGGCTCAGGGGATGGAAATTTACTAGAAGCAACTTGATATGTAAGGTGAGGGGAGAGGAATTTGATTAGGTAGCAAGGGTGGGGAAAATTCTCCCTACACTGGCCTAGCAGGCCCAGGGTGAGGCCAAGTCAGGAAGGAGATCCACAGAGGCCTGACTGAAGTTTGGCTGAGGAAGGAGCCTTGTCACATCTTTTCTGGGAAGACAGGCCTGAGCAGCCGTCTGTGCCTTCTGGGCTCTCATCGCCAACCCCTGTCCCTCAGGAAAGCACAAGGAGCTTGGTCCAGGAGCTGCAGCCCTGATCCCACACTCATGACTCAGGGGCCTTGCACAAGGGCAGAGTCTTCCTCTGTCCTCTTGGTGGCTTCCAAAACCCTGTATTTGCCGATGTAGTCAAAGTGCTAATTACTGAAGAATACGTCAAGGCCTTCTTGAACTTCAGGTCTTCTGGTCGGAGGCAGGGAGTTGTACCGAATGGGCTCATGCTTCCCTGCAGAAGTGTTTTGACCACAAACTCACAATCGCAGACAACAGGGAAACTGTGAGGAGGAAACCAGTGAATACGACCGAATAATGAGGCTCTGGGTTGCAGAAAGCGCAGGACTCAGGGTGCTCGCTGGGGCAGTGTGGGGCAGCTCTGTCCTTACTCGTCACCCTCACCAGGCAGGCTTCATCCTGACATCTTTGGTCAGAAGACAGGGCAGGTCGTAGACACACAGCTGCTGGGGACCCAACCGTGCAGTTGACTGGCTAGCGGGGGACAATTCTTGAGAGGGGATCCACAGGCCTGGCCAATGTCCCAAAAGCCATAAGTAGGCCTGTGGACATCTCAGGTTTGGGAGGGGCCACCAAGGAAGTTTTTTCCAGTGTCTCTGAGATATGTGACGTTTGAAACCCATCTTTACCATTCCCATGCAGGCATGGGGGGCTTCTGCAGAGTGACGTGACCATGTAGGCAGCCCCAAGGTAGGGGACTCACTTTATTTTAAGACAGCTCATGACATGCTCACACATCTGGGGCCCTTAGAAAGCTCTTAGATCCGGGATTTCTGGTGTTGCTGTGAGAGGATCTTAGGTATATCCTGAAATTTTTTAAAGATCATTAATTTAATTATTTTAAAAGAAGTTCAAAGCACAGTACGTATATTCTTCTTTTTACTTTTTTTTGATCAACATAATTCACGTGTGTTGTGGAAGTTTAATTATAGGTTCAAGTGTGCCATGAGATTAAAAAAAGGTTGAAAAACACTGCCTTTGATGTCATTGAGCCAAAATATATATAAGCCTTCTTATTTATCTATTTTTGATTCGTGTTTATTGAGTAGGCAAAGAGGAACCATTAAATATTTTTAAGTTGCTGCAATACATGACCTAACCTAAGTTCTAGAAAGACAATTCTGTTGTGATTTCCCAGTTGGGCAGTGACTGTGGTTGCTAGAACTTCTGGAGCGCTAGGAAACTAACAAATTATTTACAGGCTGTTGGGATAAGAGAGAAGGTGAAGATGCTTCCTAGACATTCAGTGTCACCATTAATGATGTAGGGAATTCAGGGTCCAGGAGGCGTAGGGGTTGCTAGTGGGAGGATCCTGAATTTGGGGCATTTGGATAGGAAGCAGCTGGCAGTTTGGGACAGAGACTGGGAGACGGGTCATGGTTATAGATCTTGATAGGATCATCACGTTCATGTGGGTAGTGTGAGAACCCACAAGACAGAACTCACAAGACTGGCTGGGATTCCCGCAGGAGGAGGAGGGTGCTGTAGGACCCTCAGAAACTATCTGCATGGGGTGGGAGGAGGAGTATTGGTTTGAAAGCCACAGACTGGACATCAGGGTTTTGTTTTCTAAATCGAGGTATCTGGTGCCAACGTTGGCTTTGTCATCAATTAGCTTTTTATCATGGGAGTGGTCCTTCTGCTTCCTCATTTCTTAGTTAGCTGGTAGAAAATGGTGGTTTAGGATTCTCTGATCTTTTGAAGCTCCTCTAAGATTCAGTGACGTGGGTGTGGGGCAGCCCCAGTCGCAGCAGCCGGCTCACTGGGGTGTTTGTTCCAAACAGGGTTGGCAGTGCTCAGGCAGGAAATGTGAAGGGAATGTCTTCTCTGAGTCCTGCCTTCATGTCCACAATGCAACTCTTCACCTCCTCCGTCCCTAATAACTCCAGGACCAAGAAGAGTGGGGAGCTGATTTCTTATAGTTAAACTGCCCTCTTGGCAAGGCCTTTGAAATCGGTCGGCCTGTATAAAATTTTAGTTTGCTGTGATTAATAGTATCTGAACACTGAGGGAGGAAAAAATGTAGGAAGGATACATTTTTCTGCCCAAGCTCACATCTGCTTTTAAAATCAAAGGAAGATAGAAAGTCTCCTTCAAATTCCCATTGTGCGTGTTATAAAATGATTCTGTTTACCACTTCCCGTCACTGTGCTTACCTGTCTGCTGATGTGACTGCTTCACTTAGGGATTAAGGGTGATTGGAAGTCAGGTGCCAACCTAAGCCATTTCCTGAGAAATCATTTAGGAGAAATGTATGTATGAAGGGAATGGATGAAGGTCACTTGGAAATTCATAATTACTAATTCACTTGGCGTTGGAAGGAAGGTGGGACAGTATGAAATATTCCCCCTCCTGATCAATTTGGCCCGACCTTTACAGCTGGCAGTTTTTACAGGTGGGTCTTTGATTGATGAGTAGGGAAAAAGTGATCATATTTCACTTAAAACCTGAGGATAATTGTTCTTTTATTCTAGCTTTTATAAGGGCAATGATTACCTGCCTTTATAACAATAGTTTCTCTCCTTTCCTTTCCTTTCCTTTTCCATTCTCTTTTCTTTTCTTTTCAACAGAGTCTTGCTCTGTTGCTGGGGCTAGAGTGCTATGGCCTCAGCCTAGTTCACAGCAACCTCAAACTCCAGGGCTCTAGCAATCCTCCTGCCTCAGCCTCCCAAGTAGCTGGGATTATAAGTGATCACTACAATGTCCAGCTAATTTTTCTATTTTTATGAGAGACAAGGTCTGGCTTTGCTTAGGCTGGTCTCCTGACCTCAAGCTGATCCTCCCACCTCCACCTCTCAGAATGGTAAGACTACAGGCTGGAGCCAGCATAAGCCCTGACCCCGTAACAGTGAGTCACTAGTTAGTGGCCCAAGTAAAACCTATACTCTGGGGTATGTTCTGGTGCCCCTTAAAAACCACCCCAGCCTGATGTGAGTTGTATTTCATTTTTCTTCCAAGAAGAATCATTTATAAATGCAGTTTCCCTGTGAATAAGGTATAGAAGGGCACTCAATTTGCCTGCTTTCCCTAAAACTCCTGGTTTTCATGAAGGCTCTAATTGTTAGAGTTGCAACATGTGGATTGTTTTTTGATACAGAAGTCATTTGATCTCACCACACTCCCTCTGCCTGTTCTCCTAACTTCCTCCCTGCCCATGGGGGAAAACTCAGCTATTGAACAAGCGTAAGAGTATCTTTAATCAACACAACTTCTGTAGTCGAGCATCACATCAGTCCCCAGAAGACGAAACATAAGCTTCTCACACAGAATTCAGTGCCCCTCCCCCTCCAGCCTTTGTTTATTCTTCTAGATGTTTCTCCAATTACATCACTTTGTGGACAAACCCCTTCTATACATTTCTGCTGCTAAGACCCTTCCTTTTGGCAGAAGATTCTCAGATCCGTCCAGCCCTGCCCTCAACCCCTCAGGGCGTAATATGGTCCACCTTGTTGGCTTATCTTTCTTCCCTTCCAGACCCTGGGCTTTGAGGGTAGGGGCCTCACTTTACCCATCTCTCTGTTCCCAAGTTCAGAAAGCACGTGCAGAAGTTGCTTCATGGATCAAATGGCAGGATTGTATGGAGGAGCAATTCGGAGCCATTTCCCATTGGGGCAGGGCGTGGGGGTCTCACTTGACACTTGCAAGCAAGCCTGTTGAGCAGGGCAGGAATCACAGCTCGCGGCAGTAGTTGAAAACCCCAAAGGGAAAACATCTGTCTTTGGGTTTCTCAAGATTCTTTCCAGTGCTTTGAGTAACAGGTTCCTGACCTATTCCTCAGCTTCCTTTGTGGAGAGGGGCAGAGGCTCCGCCTAAATAGTCCTTACTGGCTCTTCTCGGGCTGACTCTGCCACATCCACCCTGCTGTGCATGGCAGAGGTGGAAAAATGCTGCATCCCTTTTCTGATCACTGGAGAATAGAAAATATTTTTTCTGCTTCTTGCAGAAGATGCAAAGAGGCACATTTGGGTCTATTGTGCCTACTCGGGTAGGATATCATTGGGACGAAAACAGACCAGCCCACCCCTGTCACTGGACTGTGTGACGATCCGTTTGTTTGTCCTCACGTGAAGAGCACCGTGCTCATGTGCACTCCTGAATTCTGCCCGTGGCTACCTGGGCCTTGCCTGCTAGTTTGGCTGCAGCCCCGTAAATAGTGCCATGAGAACAGCGCCCCGTGAGTTTCTGCCTCTACCTTCACCTTTGCTCATCACCTGGTACTTAATCTTATTTTTTAAACATTGGTAAAATAAGGAGCTCAGCTGCAGGTTCGCAGTCTGTGTAGTCCGTGTCAGACAGAAACGCAGCCAGCCAGACCTTACTGCTTCCTTTCCGAGGCTCGAATGCTCAGTCACCGCCTCCTGTGTACTGAAGGAGTTAGTGATGGCCCCTCATCCAAATCTGACGAAGTCAGACACTGGGGGGACAGTCCAAGAAGGCCATTGTGTTTCGTGTATAGATGGGCAGAATGCGGAGCCCAGCCTATAATTTCAGTTAATTTCCCCCTGGAGGGAATGAGTCCTTCCACCTGGTCTGAATGAAGGGACCAGGGCTGAGAGGCAGGTATCCAGCAGGGGTTCTTACAATACTTTTGCTGGACAGGAGAACCCTGGGAAGCATCACTAGGAAGCCTGTGTATGACAGCAGGGTAGCAACCCCACGCCACCCACCATGGAGACAGGATTGTACTGAAGTCACAGAGCAAGCAAAATGGTGTTGCTCTAGCGGCAGCTCTCAGTCTGAGGGCTGCCTCTGAGTCATTGATGAGCCCAGAACACACAGGTCTCTGGGCTCACCCGGACCTGCAGCCTCACAGTCCAGAGGCGTGCAGCACAGGAAGTAGCTGTCAGCATCCCTGTTAAAACTACCACTTAACATCTTTTGGAGTTTGTGTGTTTTTAGGAAAGAGAGGTATAATATTAGCTGGTCCAGTGACTGTTGTTCCTTCACCTCCAAGACTTACTCGGCATGATGTTCTTTTATAAAAGTTTGTTTTAATGGCCTCCTCTCTCTTCACCCCGGTGGTGAGGGATTCCTGCCCCAGGGTTACAGGGATGACCAGACATGACAGCTGACACTGCCCAGTCGAGCCCAGCAGGTGGGTATTGGTCACACACACTCAGCGCCAGGAAGGAGGACACCGCATGCCACCCAGGGCCACACGGGGTTGCATTCAGAAGCAGAGTGAACAGGCAATATCTGCGCGAGGCAGGCTTTGTAGTAACAAAAGTGTGGGTGACCCTAACCCCTGTGGAAGGGTGAGGTGACTTGTTTGAATAACTCTGCAGGCTAGTATGAACTGAAGTTCACTACTCAAGGTCAAGCGAGTGATACCTGGGCCCCATTATTAGGAGGGTTTCTTGGCTAAGGGTGTCTCAGGGAGTGGAGTGATGGAGCTGGTAGTTACACCCTTCAAGTTGCACCCTCCTCATTTTCCCCAGATGTCAAGACACATATAATATCGGACCTTAATTTAAGGCCATAACCAGAGGGGCTGGGCTGGAGAGGGAGAGGATGTGGAGGGGTGGGCAGAAAGGGATCTGCTGGGACTTGGGGACCAACAGCTGCTGGGGCATGGAAGACAGAAGGAGACTTTAGGACTGGTTCCTGGGAGTGTGGTGACAGCCAGGGATGGACACTAACCAGGCGACAGGTCAGTGACACAACCTCAGACAGAGGCACAGCTCCATGCTGGGAATGTAAGGTGGGGTACCCAGGAAAGGGGCTGCAGGTGGGTCCCCCACAGGACCCTGGCTCACAACAATCCCTGTCAGACCACCTGAGGTCCCAGCACCAGGTGAGGGATCAGATACAAGTCATGAACTGGCTTCGTGAGTTCTAGACTGTGCCCCAGGGGACAGAGAGGCCCCATGAAGCCTGGTCTAGAGTCCCTGGTGGCTCTCTAAGCTCAGATTGTGGTCCCAGGGATGGAGCCACCGCCTAGCTGATTGGTCAGGCCTGAAACCTGGGTGTCTCTTCCTCCCCCACACTGCTGTGTCCAATTCATGACCAAGGTCCCCTGGTTTGCCTCCGCATCATCTCTGGGACCCACCCTCTTCTCTCCATCCCCGCCCTCACATTGGCCTGGACTCTTGCAATTGCACACCTGCGCCTCCCTCATTCTCACCCCTACCTCCAGCCAGAACCAACTGCCCTGGCCAGGCCCCTCCCCGGTTAAAGCCCTTCCTTGCCTTCCAATTGCTCTTAGAATAAAGGCAATTCTCAGACAATTCTTATTCTATAATGAAAGACCATCCTTACTTAGAATATAGATGGTTCCACAAGGCCCTGCAGGCCCTGGGCCCTTTGCTCCATCCCCTTCCCTCTCTGCACCACCCTCTGCTATCATAAGCCTCCTGCTGGGCTGGGGGTCCCGGCACAGACCAGGCCCCTGGTTTGGGCTCTGCTCCCCACTCGCTTTCTCCTAAGTGACCCTGACCTAGCCTGTAGATCTTCATCTGCATTTTCTTGGGAGCCGTCTTGAAGTCAGACACTCAGAGGCCCCTTCCTCTCCTTCTGCACTGGCTGCTGTTAACCATCTCAGGCTCACTGGTATTTGGTAAATCTTTGCTCTGCTGAGCTGGTTACAGGCTCTGCAAGAGCTGGGGCATGTCTGAGTTCACTTTTCAGCCTCATCACCAAGCCTGGAACTTTGTAGTTCAGTAAACCCTGGCCAGGGAATGAGCTGGCTGGATAGGGCAGAAATTTACTCTGGAATAGAGTTTGGGGGCCATGGGGAGAGGGAATCAGGCCCATCACCATCACCATGGCTGACATGGTGTACCTAGACACTGATGTCCCTTCCCTGTTTTCTGTTCTACTCTGAATTGACCCCCCACCCCCCACAGACACACATGTCTCCTAACCTCCTTCCTCTCCATCCATCAGCCTCTCTTGTTGTGATGTCACTTGGCCCCAGAGCCAAGAACCTGACCTCTCTGGAAGTCTGCATTGGGGTTATGCATTATTTTCAGTGTGATTTTAGGCTGCTTTAAATAAAGAGGTTTATTTGTTCCTGCTTCCTTATTAATTGTTAGTTGTATATCAAGGCCCTTCCCAAGAGAAAAATAACACTTACAAATGATGGCCGGAAGCCACACAGTCCTTCTGAGGTCGTATATTACTGGGGAAAGGCTGCAAATAGAAGGCCTGTTCCCAAACTCGTGTGGTCCCTGCTGTGTGGAATGCTGCTTGCTTTGGTGAAATATTGTTAATATGTCCTGCAGAGAATAGACTTGGTTGTGAGCTAAAGCGATACGGTTTTTTCTTTCGTAGCTTTTGCCCAGTTGGCCATCTAAGGAAAGGATTTTTTAAAAAGAAAAAATATACATAAATGAACACAACATAAATTGAAAGTAACACAGGAAGTTAAATGTCTTTTTGAAGCTTACTGTGTTATTTAACACAACGGCCATGTCAATGCCCAGCTTCCCTGCACAGAGGAGTATTTCTCTAGCCGCTGAGAGTGGCAGAGCCAGAGGGACCGAGGGCACTCTGAGCAAAGCAACCTCCGGGGAAGGACAAGCGTCTCTCCTGTCCTTATGCTCTGTGATTTTCACTGCTTATTTTATGTCTTGATAAAAATACCAGGGTGTTGGCCACAGACTACTCTTACAAGGCACCTTTTTTTCTGAACAAATTACCTCCTAACCTGCTTTCTTCTTGCTGCTTTATTCATTCTTCTCCCTTGTTTTTCAAGAGTGGTTCTCTGAGTGTGTGTGTGTGTGATTATGCACTGATAACTTGTCCTTACCTCTCTCCATACTGAAATGCAGGAGGCAGGAAGGCCCACGCCTGGCTGAGAGAGAGCTTGTACTGCATCCAGAGGTCATTGTTACCAGAAACAAAATTAGGGCGAATGACCCCTTTCCAGTAGTACGGGGATGGGGGGAGGCAGGGGTACAAGGACATTGCAAACTGTATTCCTGCATTTGAGCAGAAGGCAGGTAAGGTCTGGCTTTCTGATCAAAGGTGTTATTGTTCTTGAAAGAGCCTTAGGTTCACATCACATGCCTACCTTGGGCACATGAGGAGACTTTATGATTATAAAACCTTCTGGAACATTGTCCTCTTAGGCTGATATTTGACAATGCTGCTATCTGATTTCTGTGCTGAGGGGAGAGTTCTTGAATGATATTTTAAGAGATTCAGCTGTGAAGTTTGTTTTTCCCAAAGCACCTTGACCATTTGGGATGAGTACAAATCACAGAGGGCTGAGTTTCCCTAAAGCAGTGTTTGCTATTTTTAAATGGAAATCTTTCTTAAAACACAATCTTACAGGAGATCAATTAATAGACAGATAGAAGCAGAGGAGCTGTGGGTGGAGGGGTGAGAGAAGCCCCACAGTGCGGACGCAGGACTGGGGGACCGCATGGAGCATTTGGATAAACACTGGCTGCTTTTTCATTGAATGCTGAGATTTCACCTCCTTCCCCTGGAATACTGTGGGATGAGAAGGTATCACTGTGGGCTCCATTTTAACCTCGAGACGGCTCCCCCTTCCTTGTGGATCTGCACTCAAGTTCTGAAATCTTCTTTTTTTTTTAATTTTTTTTTATTGTTAAATCATAGCTGTGTACATTTGTGTAATCAAGGGGTACAATGTGCTGGTTTCATATACAATCTGAAATATTCTTATCAAACTGTTCAACGTAGCCTTCATGGCATTTTCTTAGTTATTGTATGTAGACATTTGTATTCTGCCTTTAGTAAGTTTCACCTGTACCCATTCTAAGATGCACTGTAGGTGTGGCCCCACCCATTACCCTCCCTCCACCCTGACATCCCCCCTCCCTTCCCCTCCCTTGGCCCTTTCCCCATATTCTTGTGCTATAGTTGGGTTATAGCCTTCATGTGAAAGCTATAAATTAGCTTCATAGTAGGGCTGAGTACATTGGATACTTTTTCTTCCATTCTTGAAATACTTTGCTGAGAAGAATATGTTCCAGCTCCATCCATGTAAGATTGAAAGAGGTAAAGTCTCCATCTTTCTTTAAGGCTGCATAATATTCCATGGTATACGTGTACCACAATTTGCTAGTCCGTTCATGGGTCAATGGTCACTTGGGCTTCTTCCATGACTTGGCAATTATGAATTGGGCTGCAATAAACATTCTGGTATAGATGTCTTTGTTATATTGTGATTTTTGGTCTTCTGGGTATATACCTAGTAAAGGAATTATAGGATCGAATGGCAGGTTTATTTTTAGGTCTCTAAGTATTCTCCAAACATCCTTCCAGAAAGAACATACTAGTTTGAATTCCCACCAGCAGTATAGAAGTGTGCCCTTTTCTCTAAATCCACACCAATATCACTGGTTTTGGGATTTTGTTATGTGGGCTACTCTTACTGGGGTTAGGCGATATCTCAAAGTAGTTTTGATTTGCATTTCTCTGATGATTAAGGATGATGAGCTTTTTTTCATGTGTTTGTAGATCGTGCATCTGTCTTCTTTAGAGAATTTTCTCTTCAAGTCCCTTGTCCACCCTGAGATGGGGTCACGTGTTCTTTTCTTGTTAATACGTTTGAGTTCTCTGTGGATTCTGGTTATTAGACCTTTATCAGAGGTATAACCTGCAAATATTTTCTCCCATTCTGAGGGCTGTCTGCTTGCTTTACTTACTATGTTCTTGGCTGTGCAGAAGCTTTTTAGTTTGATCAGGTCCCAGTAATGTATTTTTGATACGGTTTCAATTGCCTGGGGAGTCCTCCTCATAAAATATTCACCCAGGCCGATTCCTTCAAGAGTTTTCAAGTATTTTTATAGTTTCATGTCTTAAGTTTAAATCTTTTATCCAGTGAGAGTCTATCTTAGTTAATGGTGAAAGGTGTGGGTCCAGTTTCAGTCTTTTACAAGTTGCCAGCCAGTTCACCCAGCACCATTTGTTAAATAGGAAATCTTTTCCCCACTGAATGTTTTTAATTGGCTTGTCAAAGATCAAATAACGGTAAGTGGCTGGATTCATCTCTTGGTTCTCTATTCTGTTCCAGACATCTATTTCTCTGCTTTTGTGCCAGTACCATGCTGTTTTGATCGCTATCAATTTATAGTACAGTCTCAGGTCTGGTAGCGTGATTCCTACTGCTTTGTTTTTATTGCTGAGTAATGTTTTGGCTATTCGAGGTTTTTTCTGATTCCATATAAAACGAAGTATTATTTTTTCAAGATCTTTAAAATATGACAATGGAGCTTTGATAGGAAATGCATTAAAATTGTATATTGCTTTGGGTAGTATGGACATTTTAACAATGTTGATTCTTCCCAGCCATGAGCATGGTATGTTTTTCCATTTGTTAACATCTTCAGCTATTTCTTTTCTTAGAGTTTCACAGTTCTCTTTGTAGAGATCTTTCACGTCCTTTGTTAGGTATACTCCCAAATATTTCATCTTCTTTGGCACTACTGTGAAAGGAATAGAGTCCTTGACTGTTTTCTCGGCTTGGTTATTGTTGGTATATAAAAAGGCTACAGATTTATGGGTGTTGATTTTGTAGCCTGAGACGTTGCTGTATGAGTTCTGAAGTCTTGATTCTGCTTTGTTTCACGGCTTCCATGGATGTCACTCTCTCTGTGCCTTCCCACGGGCTTTCAGGAGCACGGGGCTGTTTCTTGTGCCACCCCCGTCTTGGTTGGATGTGAGGTAGACATGTGCGTTGGGTTTTAATGGGACAATGGGATGAAGCCACAGTCTGGAAGACGCTGGGCTTTCAAACTTGTCTGCTTTTCCTGGTATTAAATGGCTTTACTTTAATGACTCCCAGCCTAAGTTTCTTTAGATCCTTTATATCGGAGCTGCAGGAACCCAGCCACCTGGCTGACTCCAAACGTGGCTTTCTCTAAGTCCTCATGTGTGCTGAGGTTTGATTTATTCTTTCTATGGGATGTAGGAGACATTCTGTGAAGGTGATTAGACATTGAGACAGGCTGCCTGGCCTTGGAGGTGTCTGGCTCCAGCCTTAGTAGGGGCATGATGAGCATCCCTGCAACTCCTGGTGCCATCCCTGCCGGCAGAGTTTGATCACATGGGTGGCGGTTGCGTCCGGATGACAGTAGCAGGTGCCAGGGTCAGACTGGCTCTGTGTAGATCCATGAGTGCCGTGTTGTCAGTAGACCCAACGTGGGCAGAGGTTTGAGCAGACATGGGATTCAGGTGTTTCTGGCCGTGACGCCAACAAGCAAATCGGCCTCAAGACAGTGGCTTACAGGACAATGAGCATTTCTTCAGCTCTTGGGGCAGCAGCTAGGTGTCTTGGTGGTGGTCCGCTTTTGGTGGGTCAGCCAGCTGTCAGCTAGGATGAATGGCTCTGCTCAGAAAGGGCAATCTGGAAGTGCTCTCAAGACGTCAGGCCAAGGGCAGAAACAGACATGCACAAGCTTTTGCTGAAGCCAAAGCAAATTAAAGGGCTGAACTCAGAGTCTAGAGATGGAGCAATAGAACTTCCCTCTTAAGAAATAGATAAAATTCCTTTGAAAAGGGCAGAGTCAGGGGGTGGTATGAAAAATTGCCATACATGTACCACAGAGCAACAGGCTTATGCTCCTGGGGACCAGCTGCATGTCCAGTAACTTGCTGGGCCATTTTTCACAATCACCCCATGAGAAAGGTACAAATATTCCCATCTGATGGATAAGAAAACTGAGGCTCAGAAAAGTCTAGTAACTTCGGGGGTTGCTAGATTGCTCATCCTAAGATGGGGGTCCTGTTTTCTCTCAGGACTGCAGTGGGGTCAGTGCCTGGCACCCAGGGAATGGTCAGTGGAGGCTGGAGTGAAGCCCAGGGTGTCTGTGTGTCATATTCACATCATAGCCACGATGCCCAGAATGGCATTAGATGCCATGAGTAACTGAGGACGGATATGTGAAAATATATAAGGTCTCAGAAAGACAGTGCCTCAAGGTCAGACAGACCTGGGTCTGATGGAAAGACAGTGCCTCAAGGTCAGACAGACCCGGGTCTGATGGAAAGACAGTGCCTCAAGGTCAGACAGACCCGGGTCTGATGGAAAGACAGTGCCTCAAGGTCAGACAGACCCGGGTCTGATGGAAAGACAGTGCCTCAAGGTCAGACAGACCCGGGTCTGAAGCTCGCCAATCACTTACGAGCTGTGTGAACTCAGGTCTGGAGGTCTGGGAGACGTGGAGTCTGTTTCGGCTCATTCCTGACAATCCCATTCTCATCTCTTCCACTGTGAATTTCGCCAGATTCTGTGTCTTGGAATCCGAAGGCTTATCCCCACGACCCAACTGGGACACCTGTGGACTGTCCTCTGTGCTCTTGCCACTTCTGCGGCAGCTTAGTCCTTGGCCTGCACAGGTGGCGGCAGCCTTCGTGGCTGTCTCAAGGTCTGTGGCTGTCTCAACCTTTCCATGTGGCCTTCGTGGCTGTCTCAGCCTTTCCATGAGGCTGTTTACCCCTCTGCCAGCTGGGCTCTCAGCCTGTGCTGCCTGTCCTCGAGGTCAGCCTTTTTCCATTCAAGTCTCTGCCCTTGAGGAAGGTCAGTGGGCTCAGAGGCTGGTCTGTAGATGGTGGGTGAAGCAGAATGGTATCCGCCTTTTATTGAGCACTTACTATGTGCCAGAAGCTATGCTGGGCACTGATCACGTAATGCTGGTCAAGCAAACCTGCTGTCCTGGAATCCATGTCCTTGTGGCTCAGGACAGACAAAAATCAAGTGAACAAACAAATAAGCAAGATTACTGCAACAAGGAGACAAGACAGCAAATGCAAAGGGCCACCTGCTTTGGGTCAGGAGGGTTGGACAGGAGTTTGCCATATACAGTGGGGCAGGGTGAGGGTGTCTTGGGCCAAGGACACAGCATGTGCAAATGTCCTGAGGGAGGGAAGGGAGGCACATTCACGGAGATGAAAGGAAACACAGTGCAGCCCGATCACACTGGGGATGGGGGACAGGGGGATGGGAGAAATGATGCAGAGGTGGGGGAGGAGGACTGAGGGAACAGGATGAGTTTTCTGTTTGTGTGGGACAAGCAGCTCTGGGTCTAAAAGCAGGAAGTTATAGGATTTGCCTTGCTTTGTGAGAAGACCATTTGTGGGTGCCGGGGCCAGTTCTGTGCTGCAAGGCCTAAAACCTACAGGATGTGGGCAGCCCCTGTTTAGGAACAGAACACACAACGGCAAGTGCAGACCTGCAGGGGCCTGCCAGCGGTGTGGCAGGGTGTGCGTGTGAGCGAGGGCCTGTGCTTCATGCTGAGTCTCCCTTGACAGTGCGAGTGAAGGGGGACAGGGGTGAATGCGGGAGGCATGTTAAAGCCTACGGTGGCTGTCCAGGAAAAAGAGGTGACGCCCAGGGTGGCAGCCACAGAGAAGTGGGTATACTTGGGCAGATGTTGGGGGTAGAGTCCAGAGGCTTTGCTCAAGGATGGGGGTGGAGGATGGATGATGGTGTTGCCCAGGTCATTTCAGTCAACCCTCTCAACAGGTCCACGAGATACCGATTAGTATCTTCAACACAGAACTGAAGAGGTTTGGCCCCTGCCTGAGTCTTGGGACCCTTAGTGTCAGGCATGAATTTGGACCCTTGCTGGTCTGTACTGGGGCATCTGTCTGTAAGCCATGGCAAGCATGGTGCTCGCGGGGGCTTCAGGGCCTCAGCACCAGGCAGTCACTCATAGTTATCACTGACCTTGGACCAGACTTGCCCAGGGCTCATCAGCATCAGACAGACCGGGCCCCTCTGTCCCCATCTCTTCTCCCCCTCATTCTGTGCCCTTCTCCCCCTCCCAGATCCCACATCACCGAGTCTGGGTCCCTCTGCTTCTGCCTAAGCCCCGCTGGGAAGCCTCATCAGGGCAGACCCTGCTCCCTCCTCTTTGGCCTCCCACCGCCAATCCCCACAAGTGGCCTTCCGAGTGACCACACTGGGGCCCTGCAAGGCCCTCTTCGTGTCGCTGGAAGGTCTTCAGTATAAACGCAGTCGCAGGTCGGTGACATGCAAGGACGCCAGGCGTTTAAGTTGTTTTCTTTTTTTTTTTTATTGTTGGGGATTCATTGAGGGTACAATAAGCCTGGTTACACTGATTGCAATTGTTAGGGAAAGTCCCTCTTGCAATCATGTCTTGCCCCCATAGTGGGACAAGACAGTCCCTGCATCCTAGGGACATCGAGAGGATGAAATGTGGTTGTGCTCGCACTGAGCCGAGCGCATAATCCATTCACAGGCAGCTGCTGCTTTTATTATCTGTATTTTAGGAGAAAAGAAATATGAACAGTGTCCTAGAGTGAATGTAGGTTACAACTCAGAGATGTTTGAAAATTAAAAGAGAAGTTGGCAAACATGAAGGGGAGGCTTGTCTAGCAGTGAGGTTCATGATCTCTGGGGTCAGGAGACCCTCCTCAAGTTCACCTAGTTCATCAAACCCTGATGTTCACCAAACTCTGCTCTGCCTGGCCCCGTCCCTGGATGGCACTTTGCAGGGACAGTGGCTCCTGTCTTTCCTGAGTACCAAGTATGTGAACTTACTGATGGGGAAGAATGCTCATCCACACAGAATACAAAGCATTCATGGCCCACTTTTATTTATAAGCCCACTTTTCTGCAAATGGCTTCTCGTCCCTTGTGAGCACCAGGTTTTTTTCTGGTAAGTTTAACTAAAATTTTAAATACACGGAATTGAAAAATTACTTTGAAAACTTCCCTCTTTCAAGTCGTTGCATGAAGAATAGATTCCTTCAGATGTCTGCATCTGTCGGGCATCTGGAAGCGCCATCTCCTGTGCTTGCTTTTAACACCTGCCATTTATCTCCTCATAGGCATTTCTTGATAATTGAGACGTGTTTTGTGTCAGGCAGGGGTCTTATTTGAGGGTTCTGGAGAGACGGCCTCTGGCCAGATGTTCCCCCTTCATTAGAGTGTGTCCGTCAGACAGTGCTCATGAGAAATCTTTGCTGGAGAGAGTCTGCCTCCGTCATCCTACTCGATAGGATAAACAGGGCTTCTTGTTCTCTTGCCAAAAAGATGGAATTAGCATTTAAGAAGCTGTCGTCATAAAAGTTTTCACCCTTCACAATTAATGCAGGAGGAGGTCAATGGTGGTAAACACATGCCTGCCGCAGAAATCAGCCTTCATCATTCATGAGTAGTTAGGGCCCTAATGCCACATTGGAAGGCTGCTCCTGCCTTCCAGTACCGATGAGGGTGTAATTGTATGGAACACTGGCTTGTGTTTGGAATCCTAATTTGCTCATTGGCAGTGTCACAAGGAGTTCTATTAAGGCCCCAGGCTCTTACAGAGGAGCCATGCAGAGGCCTCTTCAGAGGCCAGGATGTGCCACAGGGCAAGGCAAATGTCTACCTGGGGGTGGGCGAGGGGACCCGGAAAGCAGCACAGTGTTGGAGGAATCAGAGCAGTCCAGCCCGAGCCCAATCACCAGTATCCTCCTGCCTGGGAGGAAGGTGGAGTGGGACATGGATAGGGCAACCTGGTCCCTGTGCAAGCTGCAGGGCCTGGATGAAGGACAAACAGGCACTGTGTGGCTGGGGAGACACCCAGGTCAGGAGTGCCCACTGCCAAGTGGTCAGAACTGTCCACTCGGCAAAACCAGCCCCAAATTACTTATTGAACTGTTGTCACTGCTGAGAGTCAAGGCCAGAGAGACCTGTCTTGCATCCTGGAGGCTGAGTTTTAGCAAGGTCAGCACCTCTCCCCTGGGCTCACTCAGTGTTCCCAGGGGCTGTCACGACTCAAGCAGAGGGCACATGCTGAGTGCAGGAACTGTCCACAAACCAAGGGCCCGTGGAAGAGTGACAGATACAGCATCCAGTCACCCAGCTCCATGCTGTCCTTCCTTCCCTCCCTCCTTCCTCTTCCCTCTCTTTCTCCTTCCCTCCCTCCCTCCCTTCCTTTAAATACCTAATGGGTGCCAACTTAGGGAAAGACCTTGAAAATACAACACAAATAAGACCCAGCCGAATGTTCACAGCAAATGGACATTCTGAGGTCTCAAAAATGTCACTGCCAAAGAGATCGTTAGAAACCTCCTTGTTCTATCTCACCAATAAAAAAACTGAGCCCCAGGCTGGGTGCCTGTAGCTCAATGGTTAGAGTGCCGGCTCTGTGCACCAGGAGTGGCAGGCTCAAACCCAGCCAGGGCCTGCTAAACAAAAAACAAACAAAACCAAAAACTGAGCCCCAGAACAGAGGAGCAACCCCACCTGGTAGGGCTGGGATCTGGGCTTCCTCAAGGCCTTTTACCACATCAAAGGAACCATCTCTGTGATAAGAACAAGCTTATACTTTACATAATGAGGATAATTCAATGCGTTTTCCTAAAAGACACTTGCTATTTCTGATAAAGAGAATAAATAAGTTTTCTCCATTCAGAGAACTGGCCCAGCATGCTAAGAAATAAACCAGGTACATTCATCTGGACATGAAAATGGGCTCTAGCCAGCCGCTGGGAGCTGCGAATTCTCCTTGCTGGGCAGGAGCGCAGAGGAGTGAAGGTGCACACCTCAGCCATCAGCCTCTCCCTTAGGTCTTTAGCTGACATAGGCAGAATTGGACTAGAAGTGACTCTTCTCTCACAGCCTGTCCCCTTTTCTCCTGCCCCTCCCTTTAATCTTTGAGCAGCTCAACCTCTGAAATTTCAGTTGTAGCTTGGAGAGTTGAACCACACAGAGAGAGAAGTGTGCTCCCCTGCAGGCGTGCCCCAATGGGTCTCCACTGGGGCAGGTTAAGATGGAGCCATTCCTTAGAAATTCAAATAACCAGTTACCTCCATTATTTAGGAAACAATCACCACTCCTATGTGGCCAACCTGGTTTCACTGAGCCTTATTTGAATTTAGCAGAGAAGGCCATGGGTAGCTGCTGGATGGAAATATCCTTGCAGACAGAGGAGTGTACAAGTCCTGACAGCCCCAAGGACAGTTCTACTTTTGCTTAAAAATCAAGGTTATAAGCTCCTGGTGAAGCAGTTTTAAGGTCACCTCGTTTCTTTAATTGCCAGCCCTGGCCTATCGGGAAGCCTGCAGCAATCACACCACAGAGCCCAGTTTATTGATCCTGGTGATTCAGGGTTTCTGCCTATAACATAGTTTAGCACTTTTTAATAGATCAGCATAATAGTTCAAGGATCAATTGTCATTTCTCCCTACTGATCCGTTATAATTGTGATATCAAAGGTGCAATAATCCTTTCTTAAGTTGGAAGAACATATCTAAAGGCAGGGGAAGCTTTCATTGCCATAGTGACGCACCTTTTATGATGAGGCAAGGCAGGGGGCTCTTTTGTTCCTGAGCTGACCCTGAAGATCCAGCACCCCTGAGGTCAGCAAGCTACAGCAGACAGCACTGTGACTGCCTCCATCCCTCCTCATAAGGACAACCGTGGGTTCTAGAGGGCAGTGGTGCCTGGGGGACAACAGAGATGCAAGTGGCAATAAAGGAATGTCCCCCTCCAGGATGTGCCTGCCCTGGGGGGGTGGACAGTGCAGTTGAGGCCAGCGCTTGGAGCCACTTACCTTTACTTCTGAGGAGAGGGGGTTACAGAAGGCTTCTGAGGCCTTCTCTCAGTTTGTGAAGGAATTCAGCATTCTGTGGGAGGCCTCCAGCCTCAAAACCACCCACTGCAGGAACTAAAGATTGCAATGAAATTTCCATGGAAAGATGTAAAGGGATAAAGCAATCAGATCTCAGTTCTCAAGCTAATCTCCACAGTCCCACTTAGCCTCTTCACCTTGAGGCCTTGGTACCTTCAGAAAAATGAAGGAGTCACCTAAACAGGAGAAAGAGCAGCTCTGCCCTGCTGATACTGCCCGCCCCCCACTGTGCCCTCTGAATTTCTCCCATGTCTCAGGATGCATTGGAATCAATCAGATTGGAAGAGGGTGGCAGGGAACACACCCTAAAAGAGCACACCACTCTGGGTCACATTTCCCAGAGGATGCAGGTCACTAAACAACTTGTTGATTTTCAAGTCAGTTCGGGAAGTTACGCTGAGTTACTGCTGTGGGCCCTCGACACACTAATGGGCATGTCTGTGCAAGGTCTGCAGTCCTGTTGGCCTCTGCATGGCAGCAGCTTGCAGGACATGTGCATGGCATCCACATCAGGGGTGCTGCACTGGCCTGAGGTTGTCCAGGACACTTCCTGAAGGCCTGTTCCAGGCTGGGCCCTGAGGCGGGTGGGGGAGATGGCATGATGTCTGCTCAGATGTGATCTCGTGGCATCCACGGAAGACTGTACAGAATTCTCCAGTCTCAGCAGGGTCTCAGGACTGCAGGTCCCAACACGGCTGTTGGGCCACCAGACCTGATACAATGTTCAGTTTTGATTTAATAACAGATAACTGCCAGGTCTTCAAGGGCCAGGGCTAAGTGGGCACTTGTCCCTCTCTGGTCCCCTCTCTGGTCACCCAGGGCCCATTTCCATTCCCTGCCAGCTCACAGGTTCTTTGTAGGCCTTAACCCCCTGCACGCAGCCCTGTCGGAGCGACTATGGGAGCCCACAGGGTCTCAGGCGGGTGTCGGCTCACCTTTCCCCTTCCCTCTCTGTCTACTTAGCACAAGTCCCAAAAGCGAGCTGTCAGATGATCTGTCCTTGGACTCTGAGTAATACAAGGAGGAAATAAACATTCACAGGTCCTTTGCCTCGGTGTTCTTTTTTTTTTTTTAGAGACAGAGTCTCACTGTACCGCCCTTGGTAGAGTGCCGTGGCGTCACACGGCTCACAGCAACCTCTAACTCTTGGGCTTACGCGATTCTCTTGCCTCAGCCTCCCGAGTAGCTGGGACTACAGGCGCCCGCCACAATGCCCGGCTATTTTTTTTGTTGTTGTTGTTGCAGTTTGGCCGGGGCTGGGTTTGAACCCGCCACCCTTGGCATATGGGGCCGGCGCCCTACTCACTGAGCCAGCCTCGGTGTTCTTGTTCTGAACCATCTCTTCACTCTTTAGCTCTCAGGAACCCACTTCCTTCCTGCTGATGCCAAATCCGAGTCTTCTTAGCCCTGCTGTGAGATCCCCAAATCCCAATGGCTTAGATTAGTCAGAGGCCAGGGAAGCAATATACAGAGAGGACCACGTTGTACTATCTGTAATCATCCTCAGAGATGCCACTCGCAGCCCCGGAAAGGGAAGGCTTCAGTATGCACTTGCTGAGTTGACCAGTGAAGTTTCTCATCTTCTTACATTATGGTGGGTGGGGAGACTCCAAAATGCAAGGAAAGAGTCATTGATTCCACAAATCTCTATTAAATATTCACTGTGTTCTAGATGCTGGAGTTACAGCCTTGAACAATCAAAGACCCTGCCACGTGAAGCTCTCATTTTACTGGGGAGGCAGGCAAAGACAGAGTTGAGCTGCCAGGTGGTGTTGAGCACTACAGAGAGAAAGCAATGTAAGTGTGCAGGGCGGCTGGTTGGAGAAGCCTCTTGGATAAAGGGGCATTGAAGGCCCTGAGTGCCAAGAGGAAGTGAGCCATGTAAAAATCTGGAGAGAAAATCCTGAGGCCAGGATACACGTGGAGAGTTTGAGATCCGAGCTTAGTCTGGAGCCAGTGAATGAGGGGGTAGGGGGATGACATGAGGCAGAGGATCCTAGGGTCATGTCACAGACTTTTGGCTTATACTCAAGGTGAACTTGAGACCCCAGGGAAGGTTTTCAGCAGGAGAAGCCATGCTCTGACTTGAATTTTTAAAACATTCCTCTAAAGTCTGCCGTGACATGCCGCTGTAAGCTCACTGGACAGGCAGGGTCGGGGCCCAAGTTCTCGGCCATGCCATTTCCTGTAACTTCCATGTTTCCCACAGAGCACGATTGCCCAGAGCCTTTTGAAATCCAGTGATTTCACATGAGACTTTCTAATATTGCTACTTAATTTGTGGCAGTGAGGAGTATTATGAAAATATGTGCTTCACATGTAGATTAAATAATTTTATGTCAAGCTGGTATCTGAAGGGTTGTTGAGGTTTCTTCGCACAGTGGGAGTGCTGCACTTCTCCAACTGGCACTGTCAGGGCCAGGGACCACAGCTGTAGACATGGGCATCCTGGCCGTGCCGAGGGAGAAGTCTCCTTGTTGTCCAGGGTTCTGGGAAGTGGAAACTGCTAACTGGGGGGCCGAAGGGGTGGAGGGGTTAGAGTGATTGGCAAGGATTTCACAGAGCGAGGTTTCTTAGCCTCAGCACTGCTGCCACTTTGGGCCAGGTATTTCTCTGTGGTAGGGACACTGTCCCAAATGTTGTAGGATATTAGCTGCACCTCTAATGGTCTCTACCCATTACATACCTTTAATAGTGAAAACCAAACCTGTCTCTACACATTGGTAAATAAACCCAGGAGGGTATACATTGTCCCTAGTTGAGAACCTAAGTCACAGAGTACCTAGGCTCAGAAATCTGATCATTTTTTCTTGGGTTAGGAGGAGAATATGGGGTTTACCAGTAGACAGGGCTGATCAAGACTGGAAAGTTGGGGCTGGGTCTCCTTTCAGAGTCTGATGGTATTATTCGTCACTGAGAGTTAAAGAAGGTTGCGGGACACGGAGTTTATTTCAATCATTTGCATTCACTTGACGATAAATCTCTGATTGCTACTATGTCCCAGGGAGTGTGGTAGATTCAGGGGTGAGGGGTGGGAGTCCGCGTAAGAATGAACCAGACTCTGCCCCTGCCGATGGATCTAGTAATTTATGCAAATGCTACATTAGGAGACAAGTTCTGGATGCCAAGAGGAAATAGCGGAGGAGCACCCAAGCAGCCCACGGGAGGGATAGGCCGGGGAGATGTTTTCTGAACAGGAAATCTGGTGATACTGGGGGTGGAGATTGGATGGGCCTGGTGCAAATGGTGGGAACCAGCATGTTCAAAGGCCACACAATGAAAGAGAGGGCAGGGCTTTCAATACAGCTAAAGCACAAAGTAATCACCTAGCTTGAATTGCTGTGTTTTGATGAGTTAGAGCAAAGTCAGGGGAATTCTCTTTAAAGTTTCCATATTTATGCTGCATTAATTGTACAGAGGAATTTTTATTAATATCAAGAATGAGTAGAATGGCCTCAGGAAAAAAACAATCCATAACATTGTCAGATCGAAACAACTAAACTAGGGACTCTTATTCATGACAGATTCCACTAAAAATAAATATACCATATGTCATCATTATCATAATAAACAATCAACATTTATTAATTCCTTCTACGCACAAGGCACAGATGGCAGCGATATATGGGGAAGAACACTGAAGCAAGCAGAGCGTCATTCACCAGCAAATATTGATTAAGAGCATGGGGTGTGCCCGTCCCATGCCCATCACTGATGTTGTGAAGATGGATTCCACGTCTATCCCTGACCTGAAGGGTCACAAGGTCTAATAAAAGACAAACAACTACTATTTGTGTCTGCAAAGGTGTCATATAAGTTGATAAGAGAAACAGTGAGACTTTGCTGTTTCAATGTACAGAGGGGAAAAAAGGAGATGTAATTAGAAAACACATCGAGAAACATTCAACCTCACCAAAATACAAATTAATTCACAATTTCTATTTTGAAACTGCCTATTTCCAGTGATTGTGTAAACTGGTAGAATCCTCTGGAAAGAATTCCACAGAAGGAAAACAACTATATGCTTGAAGCTGTTCACTGCAGTGGAAAACAAACCAACATGAAAGTTTGATAACAGAGAAAAAATTATGTAAGCGTTGGTAATATATGCACTCCAAGATTGTATTCCTTTAAAATGGGAGTTACAGAGAGGCTGCAGGAATGCAAAGCATGCTATAGTGCGTGTGGCAAATTAAAAAGCAGTGACCAGCTACATGTGTAAGATGAGGACCAGGCAGAAGTCAGTAAAATTCCTAAGGAGTTGAGTTCGTTGGAAACACTGGTCACCTCTCCTCCCGTCTACTGAAATTTGTGAAATGCTTTTATGTTTTTCATAAGTTTAGGATTAAACAAAATGAAAAACAAAAGAGTAACAGTGTCATCTTCCTAGGCCTTTTTTTCCAGCCCATGAAAAAGCTTCTGGGTGTTTCTTCCTCTCCCCTCACCTGCCCCAGGAGGGTCTTTCATCTTTTCCTGGTTTCAAAGATTTAAAATAGGTCAGTGGACTAAGTGAGAAGGGGAAGATGCTTAAGAAATAGTGTTCAAGAAAACCAAATAAAGTTGTTGGGTTATTTTGAAATTCCTTTATTTCTGATGGATTCTATTTTTTTAATCAAGGCAATATCCCGGGGGTGAATCAAGTGGCGGATAACAGTGTCAATTTTTCATACAGTTTGTATTTTTTACTAATTAAAGCAAAAAAATCTGAAGTGATCAGGATGGTGTAGAATTGACGCCGGGGTGTATGTGCCAGCACTTGGGGCACAGCGGAGGGGGTGCAAAACGGCATGGGCGGACAGCAGCTCTGAGATAAATATCTATGTCTAAAATGTATATAACAAAGGATTTGCATCCAGTATCCAGAATGTACATGTTAGGAGTTTCAAAAATTCAGAAAGAAGAAATAATTCACTTTTTAAAAGAGCCAAAGCCTAGAGCAGGTCCCTCACTACGGAGGATAATGACTGATGAGCATGAAAGTTCTCAAGATCATTTATCAGGAGGGAAATGCAAATTAAGATGATAAGGAGACTTTACCCACCAGAACGGGTAAATGGAGTAGATACTATCAAGGATTGAGAAGGATTTGGAGCTGGTGGAGTGTTCACGGGTTGCTGGAGGGAATAAGAATTAACAGCACAACTGCTTTGGAAAACCATTGAACAGTCAGCACTAAAGTTGAACATACCAAGCCCTGTACCCAAAATGTATGTATGTTTCCAATGGGAATGTGTGCCTAGGTGTCCTGGGAGACACGTAGGAACAGTGTGACAGCATCATTTGGAATAGGCATTAACTGAAACAACCCACATATTCGTCAAAAGTGAAATGGGTAAACGCACAGCAACAGTGGAGAGGAACAGAGGTCTGCCACGCACTGCAGGACAGTGGAGACCAGATGCAAAGGAGTCCAGGCTATGGGTGTTCATGCACACACAGTCTAAAGCAGGCAAAATGAAGCTCTGGCTCTGATCAGAGTCACAATGATTAGCTCAAGGGTGGGAGGCTCATATTAAAAAAATAATAATAAGAAGTCTGGTGAGTCCCAAGACATGTTCCCTTTGTAAAAATTACCAAGCTATACAGTTGTGGTTCATTCTTTCTGTATGTATGAGTCATACTTCAATAAAAAGGAATTGGATTTGTTTAACTTATAGGAAAAAAGACTGGGGCTCTTGCTTATTGTCTTTAAGCAAATATAAGATTTTATTTAAAATAGGAAAGGAGAGGTTTAGCTTATATCCAGGCAAGTAGAAGATCAAACAAGTATAAATTAAAGCAGTAGAAAATTTGGCCAGGCAGGCAGAAGGACCTGAGAATAAGGATGATTCAAGTACAAGGGTGGCTTGTAGGGAGGTGTGAGGTTATGGTCCCAGAATCTTCAGTAGGGACACAGGCATGGTCCCAGCACCAGTGTTGTAGAGTTCTCATGTCAATGTCAGGGCAAAGCCAGATAAGAATAGTGTATTTCATTGATAGCAAGATGCAGACTTTGTTACATTTTAACATCTCTGCAATCAAGATGCATTATCCAGTCCACAGCACTTTACAATTAATGGTAGTGTCTTTCTTAGGTCCAAAAAATAATGATGCATCCATATAAGATTGTAAGATCAAAAGGCACCTTCCATTTGATGAAATATGGCAATAAAATTCCTGCTAGCTTAAAAATTCTCTCTTGAACCTCACAGCAGGGGAGGCTTCCTCCCTTAGGAAAGCATTGTCTGTCCCTACGGGGCATGGTTCCACACAGGGAGGGGAGGGGACTTGTGCACTATGGACATTCAGTAAATATGAAGCATTGGCCGGGGCCCACAGCCAGTTCTGAGTAAGCGTGTCATATGTTAGCCTTTATAGCTTATGGATTTTGTGACTGATCCTCTCTTTCTCTGTCTCTGACTCCATTATGTATCATCTGTGCTCATAATGGCAAATACATGGTAGGACGGAGGCAGAGCCCAGGCAAGTACTTTTTACTCTCGAGATAAATAGTGGGTTGAGACAGCAGATCCTCCCGGGAAGTCTGATCTGAGAGAGGAGCCCAGGACCCAGATAAGGACGTAAGCTTTGGTGTCAGAGCTCCTGCCCTGGCAAAGACCTCAGAAGCCATTCTAGAAAGCCACGTACACTGTTAGAGAATGCTTCACTGAGATAACCAGTTTTCCCTGCAAAGGTGGACTTCTTTGCCATTTGGTGTCTGTGAAGCCCATGGACAAATCCAAAAGGGAGTGTGAAGGACATCAGGCTTTATTCAACCAGCCGAGGAACAGAGAAGTGGGAGCATAGCTCACAAATCAACTTTTGCTGTGTGAGTGCTGAAGGGTTTAAAACAGAGGATATCTTTTAATGAAGGGGTTGAGCGTTAAAAGCAAGAGGGTGGACTATTCATGTGTTTTCTGGAGATGGGTGGAGAATTTCTCAGACCTGGATCTCCGCCTGCTCCTTGCCTTGTCGCGGTCTCTTCTGGTCCTTACTGTGATGATTGCCAGCTGTCACAGAGCCAGTGGGTGTGTTTTTTAGCATGAAAATTAGAGTACGATAAACTGAGAGGTTCCTAGGGGTCAAGTCAACTGCCCTCTGGTCATGAGCATCTCAGGCAACCTATTCCTTAAAGATAAGCACAGTTAGGAAGGCAGGATTTGAGGGGGTCAGTATTTAGCTGTGTTAGACAGAGCTGCAAGGGGAAATACATGACTGGTTATGTTCTGTAGGTATTATACTGCGTAGCAATGTTTCATAGTCATTATTCTAGACAGAAGTACTTTGTAGGCCTTACACTGGGTGACAATGCTTTCGTATCAGAGAATGAGTTGAAGGGTGTGTCTGTGTGTGTGCCCACTCAAAGACTGAAGTTCAACCAGGATGTATATAGACCTGCTAAGACTGGCTCTGGGCTGGGACAGCCTGAGAGCCCAAGCCATGGTCACTCAGACCGTGGTTTGGAAGAATCCAGTTTGCAGAGGCTAATGAGAAAGGCGGCCAAAGAAAATTAGCCCTGCGAGCATAGGGAAATTTGTAATATTTAACTACCCACAGTGTGTTTTTTTACCTTACTTTTCTGTGGGTAAAGAGAAACAGGAGGAAGTTTCTCTGAGTAAGAATTAAGACAGTTTCATTTTCTGACAAGAGTATGGAGAGATGTAGTAGAAACACAATCCAGGGATGTCAGCCTCCCCTCGTCCTTCAAATTCCATTACACTGCCCGGGTTAGAAAGGGGAGGTGTGGGCAGCGAGGAGGCAGGCCACCTATCAATGTTGCAGGCTCTGCTTTGCCAGGGCACTGAGGTCATGGGTTCCAGGAAGGAAGACTTGCTGTTATTTTTCTTTCTGCCCAAAATGTAGTTAGGAGGAGACAAGCAAAGAGGAAGGATCAAAAGGTTGTGCTCTTTAACTGGCAAGATTGCCATAAGCTTGGCATTAAGGGTGAACGCCTTTCATTAAGGAGATAGATTGGACAGACCTGAAAGACGTGGCTCCAGTGCCCAACAGCCCTGCCTCTGACCTCCAGAGTTAAGTCAGTGGACAAAGAGCTGTTGTGTTCCTGCCTCGGAGAGTGCTGGGAGCGTCCATGATGCGCGGCCTTCCTTTGCACCTCTGCCTACCTAGTTAAGGCCTTTCTGCCTCTTTTAACCCTCTTAGGGCTCAGTCCAAATCCTACCTGAACAAATGCCAACTAGATGTGAGGCTCCACAGTAGATTCAGTGGGGTGGGTAGAATTGTATTTTCAATGATTTATTGATGTATTTCTCCCTTACCCTCTGCCTCTGTGCTCATCAGATTTTCCCCTCTTGTTGGGCACGCATCACAGTGACCTGAGCACAGACTCTCCAGGCTGGGCAGAGATCAGACCTCTCACACTTTTTGGTTTCTATGATGCCTTATACATCACAGATACTTAAAACTAATGTTTTCTGAGTAACTGAAAGGAAATTTAATGAGGTAAAAAAAATTTGACTAGAGAATAAAATACAAAGAAATTAAAAGTATGAGCTGAATTAGATCATTGTATTTCAATTTGATGTTCTTATAGTCTCAATTTCATGTTCTTGTAATTTCAATTTCATGTTCATGGCGTCTTTTTCCATAGGTAATGGTCACTGAAGTCACGTTATGTGGCTCAAGGTGCTATTCCAATGTTCTCAGCAGCCCATTCAGCAAAGCAGGTGTGCTTGGCCTGTTCATCTTACTCAAGGTCTTGCATCTGGGGCAACGTGAGGTAGCTTTTCTTTGGAATGTCCTTCATTCAGTAAATCACTCTCCCTGCAGCTGTGCCCTGGCATTAGCCCTCTCAGACTCTGGACTGGGCCATATGACTTGCTTTAGCCAAAGGGACATTAACAGATATTATGCAAGCAGAGACTCAAAAAGCCTTTGCGAGGTGGGGCTCATCCTCTCCAGTTTCTGGGGACTTTGTGCTTCTGTTTGAATAAACTCAGGCCAGCCTCCTATGGGAACCAACCCCTCCCCCAGGGTATGGCCTATTGTGTTCAGATGCGGATGCCTGGAGCCTGTGCTCACACAGGCTCAAATTCAGAGGGAACGGTTCCTCCCAATCCTCACGGCTTTGCAAATCACATGCTTGTGGATTTGATTTACGCTGATTGGGAAGCTTCTGGTTGCCTCTTAACATGAGACCTGACAAGAGCTAGTTGATCTGGATTGAAGGGAGGGGAAACAGCTCTGTAGAGAACTTGACTTTCAAGTTGCTTTGTATAGTTTCTCAGATTTAAATTGGTAATTGCAAACTTTTCACTCAGTTGATTAAAAGGGGCATCTGTAGCTTTGGTCTTTGGACATTATTTAACTTGCAGCAAAGCATAATATTGTAATTTTAGAGCTAAGTCTAGTGCTCATGCACAGTCAGAAGTGTTTGCCTCCCTTTCAAGGTATAAATGAAAACACTGTTTGAATATCAATAATAATAATCAAAGATGCGTAAAATTCAACATTCAGTAAGCCTCCCTGGATACCAGCCCCCCTGAGTTCAAGCTGCCTCTGCTTCACCAAGGAACATGCCATTGCAGCTGTGAGGGCAGTTTCGCCTTCTATAAACAATTTGGTTAACATTTCTAACATGCTGGAAGCTGAAAAGTGTTAATTGACTGCTAATTATTAATAGCACTTATGCAGCCAATTCTTTTTTAGAAATGGATGAATGTCGGCGATCCTTCACAGAAGAGTTTTCAGAAAGTGATCGTTCTCCATAATTTTTCTCATCTCAGACATTGAGGTTTAAGTCACTAGACTCCGAGGAGTGAGGAGAACAGCTTAAATGTTGTTGAACTGATTACAGGACAGTTTACTCGAGGGGGCTTGTGGCCTAACTTTCTGCATTTCTATAAAGCCATACCCATCTCTCTTTTTTCCTGACATCTCTTTGGCCAACTGGTAAAATGATGGGACACTTCAGCAGAGAGGGGTCTGTAACAAGGCCACTCTGATTAACATGTCTCACAGGGCATCTTTCTCCTTCAGGGCCATCTGACAGAACTTTCTACACTGATGGAAATATATTTTATGAATACCATCCCATATGGCGGCTGCATGTGACTCTCAAGCATGTGACATGTGACTAATGTGATCAAGCCACATGAATGTTTAATTTCATGTCATTTCAATGAACCTGAATGTTAATAGCCACATTGGTTTGTGGCTGTTAACCATTTTACCATACTGGGCAGGGCAACTTCAGAGCACATGGGACTCATGTCACTGTGGAATTTGCCTGGATTCTCTAGGTGCCCTGTGGGCTCACAACTACTCTGTGTCCTTGGAGCCCAGACACAAGTCCAGAAGTGATGAGGGACTGAGGAAGCGGTTCTTCAAGACATGCCTACTGCACTGGGGAGTTCAGACAGAAGACTGAAGTCACCGCTAACAAAAATCGCCTCTTCCTGGGATTTTTTTTTTAATTGAGCAATAATAATAATGCAAAAAAAAAGTAACATTCACATTGTCAGATAAGAGTATGTCTATCACAGAATGCATTGACTCTGAGATTCAATATGGAGTCATCAGTTAACTTCTTCTTATTTTTTCCCAAAGTCTCAAAAAATAGACAACTAATATTTATAAATAAAAATAAAAGATAATTTCAAAAACCAGATCATGCCAAATCTTATAGACCATAGAAAAAGAAGAAATACTTCAAAATCATTCTACTTCATCTGGATACACCTGATATTAAAATTGGAAAAAACACCTTATGATAAAGGGGGAATTACAAACATATTTCACTTATAAATGAGGATGCAATATTCTAAAAAGCATATTAACAAGTGGAATTAAAAATTAATGTTTAAGTAATGTACTTTGGTCAAAATTAAATCCAATTGATGTGAGAATTAGTCACTATTTTCTTTTCTCTCTCTCTCTTTTTTTTTTCTCTTTTCCTTTCCCTCACCCTGTCCCTCCTTCTTTCTTCTGGGAATTTTTAAGAATGAGTATATTGTAAAAAGGCAGATAATACTTATCCTCATACACTGCCATAGTGATGTAAAATAGTGCAGCTGCTTTGGAAAAGAATCTGGCAGTTCCTCAAACGGTTAATCATAGCGTTACCCTGTGACCTGGCAATTCTACCCAAGAGAAATGAAGATGTATGTTCACATAAAACTTCTGCAGAAATGTTCATGGCAACATTATTAATACTAGACAGAAAGTGGGAATGACTCAAACGTCCATCAGCTGATAAGCGGATCAATGAAGTGTGGTCTGTCTCTACAATGGACTGTCACGTGGCAATAAGAGGAAGAAGGACAGACATCTGCTGCTTCCGGGGTGAGCCGTGGGGACCTTGTGCTGAGGGAAAGAAGCCACACAGAGAGAACTGCACATTTTAGGATTCATGTGTAAGAAATGTCCACAATAGGAAAACCCCACAGAGCCCAAAAGTAACTGAGTGGTGGCGCAGGGATGATGGCTGAGCGAGGTGGAGAGTAGCTGCTGATGGGTACAGAGGGTTTTCATTGGGGGGAGGATGAAAATGTTCTAAAACCAGACAGTGGGATGGTTGAACAATGCTGTGGGTGTACTAAAAACCACTGATTTACAACTTTAAATGGGTGAATTGTATGTGAATTACATCTTAATCAAACTGCTGTATGTGTATTAAAGATACCATAAATAAAATTAAAAGACAAATGAAAGGAAAAGAAAGAAAAATGGAATGGAGAGACTCCCACCCCACTTTTGGTCACAAATATTTATGTCCAGGGTGTGCAGAGCCCTAGGTGAGATTTCCAGATGGGGTTTCATTTGAGCCTTCCTCTGTGCTAACTTATCGTATGTCTGTTTTTCATTTATTAACTCTGAGTAGGTGGAAGTTTGATGATAGCTATAGATAAAAATAATGACTAGGGGAGGCAATTAATTCCCTTTCTAAATTGTTTTGAGGCCTTTGATTTACTACGTGAAGAGAATTACAATGAAAATACATTTATCATTCATGCATCCAAAGAATATTTAATACATGCCTACTGTGTGCCTAGAACTCCTTCCAATCCTGGAGCATGGCAGTGCCAGGACAGAGGAGAGGCCAGCAGGGGTCATCCACATCTAAGTGTTGGGTTGGATCCATGGAAGCCTATTAGTCAGAGGCCTGGAAGGGGACGGGGAACAGAGTCCATTCAGGTCATTTTAGAAGAGTTGAAAAATGAGACCATTTATGAAATGTGGGCAGGGGATGGCACAGAGCCCTGGGACTCCTATCTGAGCCCTTTGCCATCCTGCTACAGGTGGAGAGGGGAGGCCCAGGGATCCAGGGTGTTGGAGGGTGGCTGGGAGGAGAGAAAGGGATAACTATGGGGAATGGACTCAATTAGGGGGAGCCAGGGCTGTAAAATCCATCTTCCCAGCTCCTGTATCCTACCATTGTCCCCTTTGGTGAACCAACCAGGAAGCCAGAGGCAAGGGAGTCCTGTGGGCATGGTCCACGCTGGTCAACCTGCCAGCCGAGTACAGGTGGAGAAGGTGGGCTGGATCTGGAGAGGCAGCAGGAGACAGAGAAGAGGGGTCCACAGCTGACAGAGGCACACTGTTAGCACAGTGTTCGAGCTCCTTAGGGGCCCTGGAGGAGCAGACAGATGGGTGACATGTTGAACCCACAGGCACAGGTGCAATCTGAGCAGCCCTGAGGGGTTTGCTCAGGCAAAGAGCAATTCTGAGAAAGCACAGTTTGCCTGTCAGTATTTCTTTTGAGTTAAAATAGTGTTTTATGAAAGAAGTGGCAAGTTAGGTGCAAAAATTTTGCAATTGAAGCTGCAAAAATTAACAATTGTCTAAGTGTTTTTCATTGACACAGCCAGCATGCTATAGCCAAATGAGCTTTCTACTTTGTCACACAGGGTATCAAAACAGTGAGTATTCAGGGTAGCTAGATAATAAAATCAGTATTTCTGCTTCATCAGAAATATTGTTCCGTGAAATTGGCATATTTTGGGTTTGTTGTACTCTACGAGCACGTTGTGGTAAGTAGTACGGTGGCAGCCAGCCAGTTTGGTGCTGTAGTCTTGATTCCTGGTAGAACCAGCTGCTTCACCCACCACCATTGGCACCTATAACATGCAAATGCCAACTCTGGGAGGGGCGAGGCAGAAAACATCTTGGTGAAATTATAGAAATAATATGACTCTGTGGAATTCTTAAGAATTTTAAGACTCTTAACAATATTAAGAGTTTAAATACCCACTTTTGCCTTGACTATCCCGATGACTACTAGTGACTGTCGTAATCATTGTTTACTTCTAGTGACTATTTCCTGGTTATGTTCTTCACCACATCATTGAGTGTGAGGTTTGGATAATGAAATCCAGAAGCTCTGGTGCCTCTCCCAGGTCCAGGAGACTCACCATGGATGGGAAGGAATAGTCACCAGCATTGGTGCCTGTCGTCCCGAATAAGGACCCCAGTCAAAGCAGCTTCACATTACTGAACTTGCTTCCATCAAGAGCAGAACTATGCATAGCTCTGCTTTCATACAGGGCCTTACGCCCCAATTCTGAAAGGATATTAACGCTGCTTATACTAATCCTAAGCACAAATCATTAGAACCCCTCAAGGGAAAAAGGACTATTGTGGGGGGCATGCCTCCACCTTTTTTGTTAAGTTTTGTTTTTTTGTCAGTAAGTCTCATGATTTTGCTTGCCTAGACAGTCTACGTTGGCCAGCCTGTACCAGAATAACCTTCAGAAATGGCACAGGTGACCCGCAGCAGCTTCATTCTTATTCAAAGGGAAAAAGAAATCAGCTATTCACAGGTCACAGCCAATGGGCAGCAGCCCAGAAGCCCACAGTGAGAACCAGAACTGACTGACAGCATCATGGTCATGGGCTGTAATTGTTTTCTCCTCCAAGTGTTTTGAAACCCAAACCATTTATCATACTGATTATAACCTACAAGGGTGACATTATTCATCTTTTTAATATACCTACATGTCTCCAAGGACATAATCATTCTTTTAATCACAACCTTAATATAGTCCCTGATGAGTGTTCTCCTGTCTTGAAAGTGACTCCATGGACTGTGGTCATAGCCCTTGGGAACACCTGGGTCCCCGGGGTGGGATGGCGCTCACGTGCTGTAACAGGGAACGGCGTTGTCTCTGAATCCTTGCTTTGTGGTTGAGCTATCTCTTCTATTTGATTTCAAGGGTACTAATTACATCTCAATAGTGGCTCACCCTTTTCTTCAATTCATAGATGGAATTTTTAAATTTAAATACTACATTTAAAGCTCGGCACCTGTAGCTCAGTGAGTAGGGCACTAGCCATATACACCGAAGCTGGCAGGTTCCATCTCGGCCCACACCAGCTAAACAACAATGACAACTGCAACCAAAAAATAGCCGGGCATTGTGGCAGGCAGCTGTAGTCCCAGCTACTTGGGAGACTGAGGCAAGAGAATCACTTAAGCCCAAAAGTTTGAGGTTGCTGTGAGCTGTGATGCCAGAGCACTCTACCAAGGGCAACACAGCAAGATTCTGTCTCAATAAGAAAATAAATAAATATCACATTTAAGTCAGAGAAAGTCTTTTCTAATGCTGAAACTAAGGGCCTCTGTTAGCGTATGCGTGTATTGATTTATTTGGGGGCTCTTCTTTGTATCCTCTAGCAATGCTGTGTCATAACAAGTCGCCTGTTTGGATTTCCGGGTTGTCCCTCTGCTCTTGGGCTATTGGGTTCCTTAATCCCAAGCTCTAGTCATTCCTAGAGTCTGGGTCAGTTCCAGAGGCAGTGACATCACACCTGCTGGGAGTTGGCAGGCTCCATATCTGTGTGTGGGCATCACCCAAGCACCACCAGGAGCCCTGGGAGGAGCTCAGCTTGCTCTGGGCTACAAGGCTAGATTACCAGAAATCTTTTCCCAGATGGGCCCAGGGGTCGCCAAGGCCCAGTCATTCTGCAGGTGCAGTGGGACCTCTCTGGGGTGCTCCCCATGGCCCTGAGGGAAACAAAGTCTCCTTTGGCAACTGGCGGAGCTCTGGCCCCACCAACTCCCCACAGGTCCAGTGCCTTGCAGAAGAGGGGCCTGCATTTGCAGGGGCGTTGGGGGGGACACAGGGATATGCAGAGTCAGAGAAATCTTTTCCTGCTCCCAGGGTGCCTTCAGATTGTCACCCTGATGTCCACACTCCCGTGGGGTGTTTTCATTCATATTCATGACTTGCAGGCCCAAACTCTGACTCTACATAGAATGAATGTAGAGTCAGAATAAAGTTTTTATTTTTCAGAATAAAGTTGTTGGTTTTTTTTTGTCTTCATTGTAAAGTTTAAAATGACCATTAAGAAGTGATTAGGGCTATGACTGAGATGTGAAGCAGCATTCATTTGAAAATTGAGTTCTTTTAACGCATGCTGTCAATTTCACTGTAGTGTAGCTTCCCCAGATAGCTTTGTGGGTTTGGTTTTTTTATTTGATTTTTTAGCTTTTCTGCTGTGGCATAGATCAAAAAGATACACTAGTGTTTACATTTTACGCAGGGCCTACGTGACCAACTCCAAAGTCCATTAATGGAAACATATGCACGTGTCTTGTACCCTGTTCTTACCTGATTCAACTGTCAGCCCATTAAAATGGGCATATAAAGCTAAAGCATTCAGGTAGGACTTGCAGAGAAATGTAGATGAATTGTTACCCCAATAGGATCTGTGTCTGTTAGCAAAATGTCAGCCTTCCTTTCTGCCTCTTGGTATGCTGAGAAATGTGGTTAAAAAAAAACAATTTTTTCCATGGCTTTTGAAGAAAAAAGAATCCCAGAATGAACTTTGGCATTGGTGGTCTGGCGGGGGGAGGAGACACGACACCCACGTTTGTGTTTCTGTGCCTTGTGGAACATCTTTCTCATCTTGAATAGAAGAGCTAAGGTCTTCCCTGAAGACCAAAGACTTTTTGCTCAGACCATGTCTCTCTGGATCTTGAAAAGGTGCATATATATAAGTTTGCCTTTTTTTTCTTTCAATGAAAAATGAAGTCTGAGAAAAGAAATGAGCAATCAAGATAGCCAACCGGTTCAGGCAAAAATATTGGCTAACTTGGCCTTTTGTTCTTTTGCTTTGCGAGGGCTGGCAGGAGACGCCAGGTGTCCGAGGCATACAGAGGCTTAATGGTTTCCTTCTCAGTTTGGTTATGCTTGAGCATCGAGGGTTACTCAGGCAGAAGGCTGGATCAGGCGGCACCAGAGGATCACATAAGAGGCCAGGGGGCTTCCCCAAGTCAGATGGAGCCCGAGCTACGTTGAGAAGGAACTGACGTGTGGAGAGCCCTGTTTCCCTTACGCAGAACCCAAGCGTCCCTCCTTCCCAAGCGTTTCCAGCCTAATTCCATCTCCAGGCTTTGTGCTCACCCACTGCTGATGAACTTGAGTATGTTTTTCCCAGCCCTTCAACCTGAAGGGGAGGACCCCAAGTGAGAGATGCAGCCGTCTCTCATTTTAAGACGTCTGTCATTGCTTCCTCCCTCCTCCACCTTCTGCTGATTGTCTTGTCATCCAGCAAGAAGCCATTTCCCCTGAATCCTGACATTTGTGTTGATTCTATCACGCCTCTGTGGGGCCTTTTCTAAAAGGTCTACCTGGCAGATGTATAAGAATCCTTTCATGGACAAAGAGATTTGACACCATCTAAGAATAACTGGAAGCCAGGGGCTGTATTAGCATACTTCGCCCTCACACTAACCCAGGTTGCTGTAGGAGCAACTATCAGCTCCCTTGACAGGTAAGGAAACTGAGGCACAGAGGGCTTACGCAGCTCCCCTAGAGGTCACAGAGCTAGCGAGTGGGGCAGGCAGGAGTCCAACCCAGGTGTATCATTTTGTCCATAGCATTAGATGGTATGAGTGACTCCCAGATCTCTGCCTCCTCTGGACTGGAGCTCTCTTGGTGGCTCAAATGTGACTGCTGGAGAGCATGACCCCTCCCCCAGTCTGCCTGTTCTCTCTCTCTCCTTCCCTCTCTCCCTCTTCTTCCCCCACCCTGCCCCTCTTCCCTAGTTGTCACTCTATTCCCAATGTCTGTTATTCCAATTTTTGAAAACCACTCTAGGGATGTATTTCAACAAGGGGGTGAGAGTGAGAAGACATTATCACATTTCATCAAATCCAAGGTCTATTCATTGTAGGATTCACCATTATTTTAAGTGGCACTAAGAAAGGCCAAAACAAAAACAAAAATAAAAAACAAAAAAACTCCAAACAAATAAACAAACAAAAAACCCCAACCCAAACCCTGCCACCTGAAGTATGATACACCTGCTTTTAGGGAGGTTAAGTTTCTTTATCATATCCCCCAATGCATCATATCCCAAGCATCTGTGCTGATACGGACTCTGTCCAAACCAGGAAAACGGTAACTGCTCCCACCTGAAAAGGGCTGTGTGCTCCTGGGCCCCAGCTGAGTGCCCAGAGGGAGGAGTTCAGGGTTTTTGCTGTGGGCCACCCTGCTGAGCCCCTTCCCAGCTGGGTGATGTCGGGGGTCTCTCACACTTGCTGCGTCTCAATGTGTCCCTCCCTCCCTGCGTGGGCACAGCAGCAGGTCAGAGCACCCACACACTCACTGTTGGCTTCTGTCACTGTTGTTATTATTCTGCTCACAGCTGTTTACTTGTCGAAGTGGACATTCAGGGGTTAAGGGAAGAATTTTCCGGCACTGCATCGGCAATCCCACTGTAGCTCAGAGCCTAGGAAAAGATGATTAGGATTACAACATAATACCCCTGTGTAGAGATGTGATTTATCAGAAGGGCTTGTCCTGAAATCCTGGTGAGCAATTGAGAGGGCACTTTCCTGGGGCTGGATCTGCTGACTTCACTGGGAGGAACAGCTGGAGTCTGGAGGGGCTGGCTCAGAAGAGGCCAGCTCAGAAGAGGCCAGTCACGTAGCAACATGAAAAATGGCTGTTTGAGAATACTCTGATTTTTCCTAATAAGGTACTTGCTTGGTGTTTGTTTGTGCCTCTGACACTCTGCAGCACTTAGAGTTGAGACTAGTTATAAATGAGAGAGAGGTTAGGGTGGAAGAGTCTTCCGTGTTTTCCTACCCTGCAGCATGAGGCAACCCTCCTGTCCCCTGCAGAAAGAAATGCACTGCCCCCTCCCCGAAGTCCTGGCCCTCAGCAGCAGCAGGAGCAGTAACATAGGAGTCATCTTTGTCATGCCTTGCAGGGGTCCTCAAACTTTTTAAACAGGGGGCTAGTTCACTGTCCCCCAGACCGTTGGAGGGCCGGACTGTAGTTTTAAAAAAACTATGAACAAATTCCTATGCACACTGCGCATATCTTATTTTGGAGTAAAAAAACAAAATGGGAACAAATACAATCACACCGCTGCATGTGGCCCGCGGGCAGCAGTTTGAGGACCCCTGCTAAAGGGTGTTTGCTGTTTACTCTGTGTCCAGGAAAGACAGAGTGTGTTAGAGCCTTGGGTGTGGAACCTTGTCTAGCCTCTGAATTCTATGGGGTAACCAGAAAAATCAGCTTTTTCTATTAAGATTTTTTTAAAAGCCCTATTAACCAAATGAGATAATTGGTATATAATTGTACCAAAATGGCAAGAAATCAGAAAAATTGGTTGTTTGAGGTCCAGCATCATTGAAGACGCTTTCAGGAAAATGCCAAGTAAAACACAGCCTGGCTTTAGGGTCACTTTTATTTCCTTTTTTGTTTTAAATACATATTATTGGGTAAATTTGAGGTTTACAACATGATGTAATGGGATACATATAGATACTAAAACGGTTATTATAGTGCGGCAAAGTACCATCTCTGTCATACCGAGCAGTTACTCTTTCTGTGACAAGCGCGGTTAGGAGCTACTTATTTAACAACCCCCTACATCACATACCGCTCTGTCCACAGTCCTCACACTACCCCTTCGGTCTCTGGGTCTGTCCAGCCTGCACATCCATGCTCTGTGTCCTGTGACCTACATCACCCCATTTCTACTCCCCACCATAACCACTGTTTTAGTTTCTATCCCTGTATATTTGTCCTTAAAATAATTCCACATGTGAGACCATGCAGTATTTTTTTTTTCTGCATCTGGTGTTTATTTCCTTGAGCACATGCCGTCCAGTTTCACCCCTGTGGCAAATGATAGGAGCCCCTTCTCTTTTAGGGCTAAGATTCCATTGTATGTGGAGCATAGAAACCGTGTTTTCTTTATCCATTTATCTCTCGGCAGACACTTATCTTGGCCGTTGTAAATAGCGCTGCAGTGAACCCAGGAGTGCAGGTATCTTCACCGGGTGGTGATTTCATCTCCTTTGGGTACGTACCCAGAAGAGGGAGTGTTGGGTCTCAGTGTCTCTTAATTAAAGTAGGATACTGAATTTTAGCACATGCCTGAGGACAGATGCGTGCACACGCACACACATACACACGCGCACGCGCACACACACGTGTGTGCACACACTCTCCATCTTTCAGTGTATAACTGAGCCTTTAGTACCATTGGGGGTCGCGGGTCCCTGATCCCTGAACTTAGTTGACTTGGTTCGATTACTCAGCCGAGCTAGAAAGTTTGACCAAGGCACAGCAGTAATTGAAGACAAAAATAAATGGAAACTGAAAATAAAACTGGAGCCACACAGGCAGCGTGAATAGAGAGCAAAAGTAACCTGCACAAGTTTCAGTGTGACAAGGGGAACTTTTATTTAAGAAAAAGAGAAAGTTTAGGGCACTTCCAAAGGGAGTTGGAGGTGGGTCTTTCTCCTGAAGCAGCAGAGGTGAGGGAGACACACAGGAGGGCAGCACAGAGTAGAAACACCTCTCCCTCTCAGTTCGCATAGCTGTAAGTTTCCCGTAGGTCTCCTTGCACCATCAGGCTTTATTGCCTTTTTCTATTGGTCATTGATTACTGTTCTCTGTACTGGTCGTTGATTACCTAGGTCACTTCCGTCTCTAATTCTTTTTTCTTTGGGGGGAGAACTGTTTTGTTGTTGTTGTTGTTTTTTATTTTTTTTTATTTTTATTTTCAGCTTGCTTGTTCATCATTCTTCTTCGTTTGAAGTACTCTTTTTTTTGTTGTTGTTCATTTTCTTTCTTCTTTTTTTCAATGCTTCCTCTGGCCATGCTCTGTCCCATTGCCTCCCCAGTAGCTGGGATTACAGATGCCCACTACAACGTCTGGCTGTTTTTGATGTTAGTAGAGATGGGGTCTTGCTCTGGCTCACTGCTGTTACGTACAGGTCTCGAACCTCTGAGCTCAGGCAATCCACCCGCCTCGGCCTCCCACAGCGCTGGGACTACAGGCATGAGCCACCACGCCCGGCCCGGGGGAGAACTGTTAAGTGGTGACTGATTCTATGGGTCTCCAGACTTCTTGGTTCCACAGGCCAGGCTTTCCTCCCACCCCCCTTGAAACCCATTTCTTTGTGTCTCTTCTTAAATACATATACATTTTCTGATTTCAGTAAAAAAAGGACTTAAGTATCTTGTTTAGACTTAAATTCAGAACATTCATGAGATTTTCCCAGGCTGGGTGGTGAGGGTGTCTCATCTCGATCCTGCATCTCCTTAGTCTCCCCAACATGCAGTTGTTTTTTTTATTTGCATTTGATTGGCACGGTTGCCAAGTGCAGGCCCTGAGCTCCCCACGTATCTGCTTTTGTTTTCCAAGTGCTTCCCTCCTGCACACAGCACAGGTTCTGTCCACAGTGGGGCTCAGGGACCTTTTCATCTGACTGGCCCAAGAGCAGATGGCAATATTGCCTTCAATATTTTCCATAGCATCTCCCAGGGACAGCCAAGACCTGCAGACCTTGGAAGGTCTGCTGGCCACCTGCTGGTCCTCTTAGTATAAGGAAAGTCACCGTGAATCCACAAACACACACGCACACACATGTGCACACACATGCATACACACACACCATGGAAGGCGAGCTCATGTTAACTGCGTGCTCCCTCTGATTTAATTGAAATAATTTGGTGTGCCTAATAAGAAAATTCTTGGAAGAAAAGATAGATATTACAACTTGTTTTTTTACCGATTAAATGGTGGACGGTGAGTAGCGTTCTCTTTCTCCTCGGTTTTTATACACATCATAGTTTATGTTCTATGAGTGAAAATAAACACACGGTACTTTCTTGGGTGGAAACATTAAGCCAAATATCACTCGACCAAACTGTATTTCTCCTTCCTCCTTTTAATGAAGTAGTGTTTGTTGCATAATGAGAGGGGAAAAGCACTTTAATTAATATTAACAATTAGAAAGGGATTAAGGCCTAAATCCCCCATTAGCAGGTTTTCTAATCCCCCTTTAATTGTGTACGCAGCTATCAGTGAAGCACTTAAAGCCTTTCAAAGCTTTGGGGCCACCCGGCAGGCTGGTCCACCCACCCCAAGTCTTGGAGGAATGCGCAGGGGCCTGCCCAGCTTCTGTCCCCTAGTCTCTTCTGAGGGCCTGTGCTGCTGTCAGTGTGCTCAGGGCTGATTCCGGCTTTGTCTTTTTCAGAGAAGATCCAGCAAAGCCCCCACACCCTTATCTCTGCAGCACATGGAGAGGCCTATTCCCTGTGCAGGGCAGATCTCACTAGAACAAGTGTGGGGAAATGGCAGGCTGGTTTAAGCTGAGGCCCAGTATCCCCAACAGAAATGTCTCCAAGTTTGCAAGATACTGTCTACAAAACAGCGATGAGAAATTTGCCAGCATATACATATACAGATTTGTTTCGAAGATAGAATAAAACTGAATTATAGGCAATCAGGAAGTAGCAAATCCATCATTTAATTGGAAGGAGTAAAGGAAGGAAAGGAGGGAGGGAGGGAGGGAGGGAGGGGAAGGCAAAATGGAAGCACAGTACACCTGATTCACCACATTTTCTTCCCCCGTCTTCTCCTCCCCACCCTGACACTGGAGACAGGAATGCTCCCCAGTAAACTCATTAATTTCACTCAGTTTTGACAGCCTGCTTAAATCAGCTTGGAAAAGCTACCACTGAATAAGCTCACCATGAGTTGACGACCGCTTCCCTGCTAAAGACCAGCTCGCACGCCAACCTCCAGTGAAGCAGTGGCTGAAAGAGGAGCTTAATTACAGGGTGGGCAAGGAAGGCACAGAAAGTCAGAACAAGGGGTGTGAAGCCGGGCACAGCTCTGGGTGCTCATGTCGGAACCTGGGGACTGGCACGGCTGGAGGACAGAGCGGGTTTCCATCCAAATGTCCACCTCTTGTGGCTTTGGTGTTTAAAGGTATTAATTCCCATGTGGTCAGACTATAGGATGTTGGGGGACAAAAAGACATCAAGAAGATATTTGCTATTTGTTTCACTCCTCCCTGAAAAGCATGCCAATCTCATTGTTCACCTGAGTTTGTGAGACACTGCACAGGAGGGTCAGGGCTGGCTCTGCTGGAGCTGCCACCCTGTCCACAGCCCTTGCCTGTGGAATCAGCTGGTGCACAGCACTCTGTGTGTGGGATCAGTTCTGCCACTGGCTGCTGGTGAAGCTTAAGGACCACAGGCTAATCCTTGGGGATCTCTAGGTCCCAGGACAGTTGACAGAGGGCAGGCCGTGTTACACTGGCCTTTGTCCTTTTCTGAAATGCTCACCAGGGCACAGGTCAGGGGAGCACCATGGAAGGTACGTTCATGGAGCCCACAGCATCCTTGAAGGAAGCGTGGTAACCAGGTTGGAGACTCACAGCTGACAAAGTGAAGAGCCTTATTCCGTTCAAGCTGGAGCAGGGACAGGAGCTTTTGTGCCTTTACTTGCCTCTTCTTGTTGCGACGTTTGTAGCAACAATTCAGATGACGTACGTGAGTTCCGACGTTTGTAGCAACAATTCACATGACGCACGTGAACACTGGATCTATTCATGAGGAATTGCTTATAAGCTGGGGGACCAAATTCACAATGAAGGGTGAAGCTGAGAAGGGGAAAGTTAGCAGGGATGAGCAGCCTCCCCCGACCCGATCAGTGGTTACGTTCTGGTCATAGAATCTCTTACAGCTGTTGGAAGTGCACGTCCTTCTGTCCATCATCATCCTGACCCACCCGTGGTCATCTCCGGGTCTGCCACCTGGTCTCTCAGTCTCTATTCTCATTCTTTTCCAGATTATTCTATTCCCAGAAGCCAAGTGTCTTTTAACAATGCAAGTCTACACAAGTTATTTTGCTGCATCCAGGCTAATCGGTGTGGTTCCCAGGGCTGGTGGCATCTGGTGCCAGCCTTCTGCCCAGCCTGCCACCTCCTCTCTCAGTGCCCCGACCATGCAGTTCCCTAGGTGAGCTCTGTGCTCTCTCACCTCCAGGCTCATGGCCCTCCTATTTCTCCCACCTGCAACATCTGCTCACTTCTTCATTGCCAAGTACTACTCAAGTCCATGGGCATCCCACTACTGTGGTTAATGCAGTTATGAACATTCCTGTGCAAATCTTTGTGTGGAAATATGCTTTCATTTCTTTTGGGGTAAATCCCTAGGAGCGGAATTGCTAGGCTGTGTGGTGAACATATGTTTGACCTTCTAAGAAATTGCCAAACTGTACTCCAAGGTGAACTGTATTACTTCACATTCTCAACAGCCGTGCACAAAAGTGGAGGCTTCTCCGTACCCTCAGCAGCTCCCTGTATTGTCAGTATTTTTAGCACAAGGTGTCGAATAGGTGACTAATGATATCTCACTGTGGTTTTAATTTGCATTTCACGATGACTAAAGATGTTGAACATCTTCTCATGTGCTTATTTGTCACTTTTGTTATGAAGTGTTTATTTAAATCTGTAGCTCATTTCTCAAAATTGACTTGTTTGTGCTATTGAGTTATAAGACTTATTTATACACAAATGGCCCCCAATTTATGACTTCACAATGGTGTGAAAGCAGTCTGCATTCAGTAGAAACCGTACTTTGAGGACCCATACAATCATTCTGTTTTTGACTTTCTGCACTATATTCAATAAATTACGTGAGTTATTCACCACTTTATCATACTGTTTTTGAGTTAGATGATTTTGCCCAATTGTAGGTTACTATATATGTTCTGAGCACATTTAAGATAGGCTAGGCTAAGCTATGATGCTGGGTAGATTGGATATATTAAACACACTTTTGACTTAATAATATTTTCAATTTACGATGGGTTCATAGGGTTGCAACTCCATCATAGGTCAAGCAGCATCATAATAGGTACAAGTCTTTTGCCAGACACACAAAGTACAAATATTTCTTCAGCCTGTGGGTCTTCCTTTTCATTTTCTTGATTCTGTGCTTCAAAAAGCAGAAGATTTTTATGTTGATGAAATCCATTTCTTTTCTTTTATTGTTAGTAATTGTGGCATTCTGACAAAAAAAAATCTTTGTGTATTTCAAGGCAGAAAGATTTTTCTCCTACGTGTCACTCTATAAGCCTTATGGTTTTAAATTTTATCTTCAGATCTAAGATTCATTTTTAGTTCATTTTTATGTAGGGTGTGAGGTAAGATTTAAGGTTTATTTTTTTCTAAATGGTATAATCCATTGAGATTGAGAGTTCACAGCACCCAAGGTTAGGCACCTTGCTGGCTTGGGGGTGTGAAGCGGTGCCTGGACTGGAGCTGGAGGCCAGGTTTCCTACACAGCACACCTTCCTCACCCCGTCTCCAAGCTGCCTCTGCTTCAGAGCTGCTGGAGATGCCACACAGTCCCTTGTTTGCAGTTTGCCTTTTCAGTATTTTAAACATTGAAAATGGGTGGCCCATAAAGCTAAATAATTTAGGTCCTCTTTTTCTGATGCTGTCACTTGCAGGGGAGATAAAAGATGGGTTTGTCAGGAGGGGTGGCAGTCTTCCAAAGGCTACGCAAGCACATTCTGAATCTAAAGGGAAGAGCCCGATCTATCAGTCAATGTGGAGCAGAGGTCAGCTTCACGGGTATCAATCAGGATTTTTTTTCCCACTTTCTGAAATGTGGCCTGCGATACTAATGATCTGCTTGGGTCTCCAAAGATGCTGGATTCTTGCAACCTAAATAATAACTGTTAAGTGCAGGTGGAAATACAGTAAGTTCAAGAATAGGCCCAAGAGTTCCAGGAATCCTTAATGAGGGTTTTTAGATAACAAATGATTATGGTGCCACTGTTTCCTGAACATCATTCTGTTCTTTTGAAATACTTAAATTTTGTTTTAAAACTTTTTAAAGTGCACAGATAGAACATGAATATATTCTCTTCTCAACCTGCTCTAATCCAGATGCATCTTGCTCTGCCACTGAAACCAGCTTGGTCAAGGTCACTGGTGATGGCCATGTGGTCCTGTCTTCTCTTCACTAGGAGAGCAGATCACGTTCTTCTTCTTGAACCGTTTTCTGCGCTAGGCTTCAAGGACACCCAATCACCTGCTGTACATTTTGGTCCTCTCTCTTCCTTGATGGCTCCTCCTTCCACTGGCCTTAAATGTTGGGGCCACACCTTATCCTCTTATCTCCTTTAGGTAACCACATCTTGCCCCACAGTGTTAAGCTTTCCCTTTTACAAAGCGTCAGTCAGAGCCTTCTCCCAACATCCCACCGCCATCTATGTGACATGCACCTCCTAGATAGCAGTGGGCACCACTGTTAATTTCCCTTCAAATCTTGCCCACACCTCCCGCTCCTCCTTGGTCTGACCAGTTCCAGCAATAAAACCGTCTTCCATCATATTGCTCAAGATTTCACTCAAAGGTGATAGTTGATTCTTCTCATTTCTCACATTCCACACTGAATTCTTCTGTATATCCTGTCAACTCTTCATTCAAAATTAGATCCTGAACATGACCCATTGATGCCATTTCTCCTACTACTTCCCTTGGCAAACCATGTCTCCTCCTGGCTGGGCTACTGGAACCCCTCTGCTGGTGGGTCTCCCCACCTGCACAGCTTCGGAGTGATCTTTCTTAGCATGAATCTGTCCCTCCTCCCATAACTGAAAACTCTCCAGGGGCTTCCTCCTTCACCCAGGATACAGTCTAGACCCCTGACTGTGCCTAGAGGGCTCCCACCTACCTCTCAGAGCCGTTCTTCTCCTACCATCCCTGTGACCACTGCTCTCTGGTATATGAATCTCCTGCCTGTCTCTTGAACACAGCAAGGCCTTCTCACCTCAGGGTCAGTCCCTCTGCCTGGAATGCACTTGTCTGCATCTGCTGTGGTTCTGTCCTCAACATCATCAGCTGCTCAGAGAGGACTTCTCCAGCTCCACCTGCCATTCCCCATCATGTTACACTTTAATTCTACCCATAACAGCAATTTAAACCCGATCTTATATATGTGCTTACTAAATCTCTCCTCCTACCTAAATGTAATCACCTAGAGGGATCTGCCTTGTAGTTTAGTTCACCCCCTTCATAGAAAGCATCTAGAAGGGAATCCTGCTCAGGTGAGGCATCAGGAGTATTTGCTGACTGCTATGAACAAACCAGATATGTAGCTGAGTAGGGTAGCCCTTCTCCACTCCCAACCCACTCCCCCCCAGAGGACATTATTCTAACATATTCATGTCCTTCCTTCCAGCTCTTTTTCTGGGAACATATATCACATAATCGCCTGCGTGTGCACCTGTGTGTAGATACACACATGTGGCTGTCTCTGTTCTTGGTCTTTTTTGTTTTTTCTGTAAATGAGGTCTTTCCAGCCCTACTGTTCTGCAGCTTGTTCTTATCACTACAGGGAATCTTTCACTTCAGCACAGAGAGAGCTACTTCATTTTTAATGAAGGAAGGAAGGAAGGAAGGAAGGAAGGAAGGAAGGAAGGAAGACTAAATATCCCGATCCTCTACAATAAGTTAACTCTCCGACTAGACACATGGGTCAGTTTCACTGCTGCGGCTCCAGAACTCGGCCAGCAGTTGCCCCCTTGGGCGGACCCTGCTGTCAGATGCTCAGGGTGTCCATCCGTGTGGAGCCTCCTCCCCCATGTGGCCCATCTGCAGCCTTTTCTGTCTCCACGTGGAAGTGTGGCAGATGACATCTTGCCTGGAATGCCTAGACACTATTCCTGGAGCAAATACAATGACCCCCCCCCAACTAAGCCCAAGGTTGGGAAATAAACCTAAACACCTTTTTAAAACTACCAGATAGCAGAGAACACATGCATCATAGGAAAGAACTAATTTAAAAATAACATACATTTTAGAAAAATACCACAGTCCTGATAATTTTGACCTACCTTATAAGCCCCTGGTGTCCCTACCACACTGCCACTGACCGTGGACAGTTGCTATCCGCCAGAAGTCCTCAGTGGTGTCATCTCGGCACCTTATTTCATTATGCAAATTAAGGAGTGGGATGTATAATACACGCCTCACAACCGTAATTCAACAAAGGCCTGTAATTCACAGTGCCTCCTGGCTTTTCAAAAAATCTGTAAAATGGTTGGGGCCTAAAAAGTCACTTTTATTGGCTCCATAATGTGAAAACCAAAAGCACAAAATTAATATTAATAGATGCTTAATTAGCTGGGCACGGTGGCATATGCTTGTAATCCCGGCTACGTGGGAGGCTGCTGCAGCAGGATGACACCGCAGTTCCAGGCTACAGTGCACAATGATGGGGCCGTGGCACTCTAGGCTGGGTGACAGAGTGACAGAGTAAGACCCCACCTCTAAAAGTAAATAAAATATCACATTATGTCAACTAAAAAAGGGACTGTGTATAGGAGGGTCTTGCTGTGGACTGAATTGTGTTCCCTCAGATGTGGAAAGCCTGACCTCCAGGGTGAGGCGAGGCCTTTGGGAGATACTCAGGCTTAGATAAGACCATGAGGCTGAGGCTCTAGGGTAAGATTCACGTCCTTGGACAAAAAGACACCAGAGAGCTTGCTCACTTTTTCTGTCCTTGAGGACCCACCCAGTAGGAAGGTGGCCGTCTGCAAGTCCAGCAGAGAGCCCTCACCAGGGACCAGCCCTGCTGGCACCTGGTGTGGCTGATGGTGGGGGAGGAGTGGGAGGCCACCAAGATGCAGAGCCAGTGATGAGCAGGAGAAAGCACATATTTTGAAATTGAAGAGCCTTCTCATTAAACAGATGCTTTGATGTCCCTCTGGCTGTTCCTCCCCCTTTCATGCATGAACTTGGAAAGTCTTTTCTCTTCCTAAACTTTTGGGGATTAAGGGACCCAATTAAGAAAATGTTCTGTAGGCATATTCCGAGAGGCTGTATGAAATTTAAGACCTTCAAGAAAGAAAAGGATGTAAATGGCTGTTTCAAAGTTGCTGGGCAACAATTACTGACCTAGTTTATAATCTGTTATTTTGAGAAAAACGTAAGACAAAGACAGGTGCATCCTGGCAGCTGCACAGACCTTGACCAGACTCATGAATGGGCCCCGTATCTACTCAGAACGTGCTGCTTTTTTTTTTTTTGCCTGACCTCTTGTGTCAGTGACCGGGGCCTCCTCTTCCTAACTCTACAAATACTCTTTTGCTTAATTAGAGCAGAGATTGTATAGGCTGCAGTCGCTGGGAGCGCCAGCACGAGGGATCTTCCAAGCTTTGGTTTCAAGGCAGCATCCTCATCACCTGTGTCTCCTTGAACAGATCCCTGGCTCTTACTCATCACATCTGGGGATTGGCTTATGGAGGTTGCTTCCACATTGTATACATGGAGCAGCACAATGCTCCTGGAATACTAAATCAAGGCTAAATATCAGAAAATACACTAAAGGCAAAAGATGTGAAATAACTTAAACTTTGAATGTGCCATTTGTATTTTGACAGGCTGGGAAAAAATGAGTTGCCTTGGTTTTTAGGACAGCATTAAGTTTCTGTTGGGTAATCTTCAGTGATTCCCTATTGCTCACAGCAGCAGGTGGGGGCTTACACTTTAACACTTCTCAATTATCCAGAGGGCATCTTATTCTATGAGGGGGCTTTAGGGGTCTCTGGAGAATTTGCATTTCTGGTTCCTGGGTAGTGACGCAGAAGTGGATGTTGTGGTCTGGAGACCCCACTTGGGGAACCAATGGCTTGTAGTACAAGGTTCAAGAGCCTTAACTTGGCACTGAATGTTTTCTGTCATCTGGCCTGAGCTGGCCTTTTCAGTCTGTCTCCAACTCATAAATCCTTTGCTTTAGTCCAACGAAATGCTCCCTGCTCTTCACTCCTGCCCCATGAAGAGCTGAGTTTGACCCTCCCTCTTTCCCTTCCTTCTTGCTTTCTTGCTTCTCTTCTAATTTTCTTTCAAAGCTCAAATCTCACCTTCTAGGATTCAAACATTAGTTAATTCCTGCCTTCATTATCCTTGCCCTGAACAGCTGGAGTTCCTAGCAGGAGTCCATCTCCAGCACAATCCTCTGCATCCACGATGCTGGGGAGGGGTCTCCCAGAGACAGGTCTGATCTCATATTGTCTTTTCTGCTGAGATGCCATAAGGGCTCTGCCAACATTTGCAGCCTCATGAGTGTACTCTGTGTGTGTGTTTATGTGTGGGTGTGTGTGTATACTTGCAGGGATGGGAGGGGAAGGGGGTCTTTAGATCCATCCAGAGAACTCTCCTAACACACACACACACACACACACACACACACACACACACACACACACACACACACACACTTTATACAGTGCCACTCAGGGATCAGAGTGGACAGGCATGGGAATTGGGAAGAATTCTAAAAAAGTAATTTTCTAAAATTCTGAACAGTAATACAATTCCTCACCTGCTACTCCAGCTTCTAAGAGCATCAGTCACTCTCAAATTAGCTGGATTCTCAGGGGGCAGGGTGAGTCCCTGGGTTTCTTGCTCTGCCATAAGCCAGCTTCACCTGACATTTCCCATGTGCATGAAATGTGTCCCCAGCCTGTGTGTGTCCTCTCTCCCAGTCTCCGGTTCCTTATGGAGATGCTCACTGGGCCGGGTGGACAGAGCGATAGGTCCACACATCGGCTGTCGTTGGTTCTCCTGGGGGTTTCTCTTCCAGGTCAGGGCTGGATTTGTATCCAGTTATGCTTATCATTTCTGCAAAGCTGTTTGGCACCAGGAATGTGGGTGGCTGGGCTGACCTTCCTGAGACACCTGGGAGAGCTGAAAAGGCCAAGTGCTGGGGCATTGGCCATTGGCTGTGGTGTGTGTGTATGCAGAGCCAGCTCTGGCTAGCAAGTCCCCACAGTCCCGGGCTCGGAAAAGGCACAACTCCTCCCGAAGGATGAGAGAAACTGCCCATAGTCCTGGGCTGAAGTCTGAGCCGAAAAATGCCAAGAAATGATTATTTAAAAGAACAGAACTGATAATGCTTACCCTCATAAATATGAAACAGAATGAAATTTAAGAATATAAATTCAGAGCTTTTAAACTGGAAACACAATGTTGGATAAGGGACTTGTTAGACAACCCAGGATCTGTGTTCAATACAAAATCCCAAACAGGGGAAGATGACTTTTGACGATGAGAGATTTTTGAGCTCTTTGTATTAGAATTCATAATCATTTCTCTTCTCCAAATGTTTCACAGATAAAAAAAATTACATTGGGGCTTACTGGATAATATCGGCACTTTTCTTAAGCTCCAGTGCCCGTGTCCACACGCACACACTACACATGCGTGTACAGTGTTTCCTGCACTTCTGTTTGGCAAAGTGGTCTGCTGTTCCTGCCTAAAGTAATGGTTTTTGACTGGGGGTGGTTTTGTCCCTCAGGCACATGTGACAATGTCTTTGGTTGTCGTAGTGAGAGGGAGAGATTCTATTGGCATCTAGAGGACAGAGGCCACAGCTGCTGCTGAACACTACTGTCCAGGACACAGGGCAGCGCCAACCCTGAGAACTGTCTTGCACCAAACACCCACAGTGTCAGCCGAGTTTGGGAAACCGCCCTGCACGATTCAGGAATTGTCTGCTGTGCACCTGCCTCTCCTGAAGAGGGGAGGAGCACCTCATTTTAAGTCGTAAATGGCCCCATGCACCTTTCATTTCAAAGCTTTTAGCTGAGTCCTTGAGATTATTGGAGGTAGCAGGGGATATTATTATTATCTCTGGGTTACATCATTTTTATCATGTTTAGAAAACTAGAAGGTGACTTAATCATGAAAAGAAAGTAGAGCCCCAGATAAAGATGTGCTTCTCCTTCATTTCTGTGCTTCCAGTGTTACATATGTCCCCATCGGTCTTGGACAAATCAAGGGTCTTTGTCTTCTCTGAATCAGGCTACAAGGTGTGTCGGAGTCACCTGTCTGCATTCACAGCAAAGTATGTTGGGAAATAGTTTTTTGTGTTTTCAGAGTGTAGGATTCACAATGTGGGGAATTTTCAAATTATGGACACGGTGTCCAGCATATTTTACCTGGCCACATATGATAGCTGTGTGCTGTGTCCCCCTTTAACACTGGCAAACGTGAGCTCCTGTTCAACTTGGACTGGCCTTTGGTTTTGTGCGATGGAGAGGATGACCAACCCATGAAAAGACAAAAAGCCAAAGTCTGCCCCCTAAGAAGGGAGAGGAGAGGAAACATGGTCAACCTAAGGATGCAGCCCCTGTGCCATCTTCAGGGAGGCATGGTGCAGCCAGGGGCATGATGGCACGACCAGCCAGCGTGGCATCCGTAGCTCTGGACAGCTCTCTGACAGCCCCCTCCTGGCTCGCCCAGATCAAGATGCGTTCCCAGGAAAATGGCCAGAGAGTCCAACTGTTCCCTTCCCTGGTACACCCCAGGTCCAATGAACTCTGGGGCTGGGATTCCCACTGTCACCTGGCTTTTCCTTCCAATGGCTTTGAGTTCCTCAGAACAAAAGCCCCCACATGAATATCCCGGTTAGTCCCCTTTTGCACAGAGCTAAGCCCCGGCTAAGCGGAGAGCGGGAGACAGTGTGTGTTCCCAGGGTTTCCACTTGGCAAGTCCACTAGCCTGTGTGTTCTCTGGTTGAACACCTGTAGCTTTGCCTTGGAAAGATAAATCACCGCCTCCTGCAATAAGTATAACTTTGTCAGTGGTGTCTGTGGAGGAGGGCTAAGAGCACAGGGTGATGCCCGTAGGGCTGGCTGCTGTGGGCGGGGCGGAGGAGAGCAGAAATCTGTCCACAGATACAGACACACACTCACACATACTACACTCACACATACTACACTCACACACACACACTCACAAAGTCAGCCCCATACTCGCACATCCACACAATCCTGCCCTCATACAGACACATACACACTCGTGCACACCCACACTCACCTTCCCTCCATGCACACACGCTCACAACACACTCACATACCCGCTTCTTGTTTATGATACGGAGAAGTAGAGGATAAACTTTGCGGTCTTTCTTTTCCATTGCAGTGAGAGAAATCAACCCCAATTAGCTTTTGAAAATACAGACTTAACTAAAAAAGATCCAGATCTTTTAGGATACAAGGAAGAGTTGAATACTCAGGTGTCAGGAGAGAGCGAGCCAGGGCGTTCTCAGTGAGAATCCCTGCCTGCCTCCCCGCCGGCATTCCTCCCCACCACCTCCCCACCACCTTCCCTGGGTAGCTTTTAGTTCAGCTTCTGACACCGACTGGAAAACGCACCCGTTCCTACCAATCAGCTGTTCTCCCTGGGAAATGCCCGGGAGCCAGGAGCCCCGAGCCCCCCGAGGGCACAGCTCCCTCTATGGGCCAAGACCACCCCAAGTAGCAAGCTCAGCACAGCCTGGCTTGCCTTTCATCAGCTTCATATGAGAGATTTGTGATTTTGTCTCAGGTTTTTGTTTTTTTATTTAGTTTCTTTTTTAATTTTTAAAATTTTATTATTATTGTTTTTTGAGACCGAGTCTCACTCTGTCACCTTGGCTAGGGTGCTATGGCGTCATAGCTCACAGCAACCTCAAACTCTTGGGCTCAAGCATCCTCTTGCTCTAGCTTCCTGAGTAGCTGAGACTACAGGTGCCCACCACTACACTGGCTGGTGTTTCTATTTTTAGTACAGATGGGGGTCTCACTCTTGCTCAGGCTGGTCTCTAACTCCTGAGCTCAAGTAATCCATTTCCTCAGCTTCCCAGAGTGTTAGGATTACAGACATGAGCCACTGCACCTGGCTGAGATCTGTGATGTTGAACCAATGTGTATACACTTAGCTTCCTCATCTATAAAATGGAAATAATAATAATCCTTGCACTGTGGAGATATTAACCTACATTTATTCTTGCCCACATTAATTCTTAGGAATTATTGCTAAGAATAAATGTAGGTTAATGCATAAAAGTCATCTGCTACAAAGCTCAGCATATAAATTCTCAGAATCAGCTCTTTCTTTCATTACTTTGCCAACACATATTTATATGTGAGATACTTTGCAATAAAATACAGTAAAATGATGATAAATTTCAACAAGAGTGTCCCTAAAAACTTTATTTCTGTTGATTTTTTTTTGTCTTTTCTCTAGCTATGAATAATATACCTGACAAACCTTTTTACAAGTTTCAAATGGTTTTTGAACAGAATTCAGTGAAATTTGTTTGGTGTAAATTGCACCAAGAAATATAGATTTGTGAAACGCTTTCAGAATAAAATCTTGCTGAAACACTAGTATGTGAGTTGATATAAGCTGGACCTGGTGGCCCCTGCTTCCACAGAGAAAAGAATATGGGGTGTGCTCTTGCTCCCAGGGCAAGTGCCACAAAATGCCTACTCATAAGAACAGAATAAAAATGTACTTTTTAAATTTTTAATTGAAGTGTACTATCTAAACAAAAAAATGCATATAAATGTGTAGTCCCATGAATATTCACAAAATGACCACTTGTATGTAACTAGGACCCAGATCAGGAAACAGAACATGATTTATGTCCCCACAAGTTCCCTATGTCCCCTCAGTCACTTTCTCCTGGGATCAGTGTATTGGCCTGTTTTATATTTTGTGTCAATGGACTCATGCGGTATGTATTCATTGGTTGTCCTTTTTCACACAACATTATGTTTGTGAGATTGTTATGTTGTTCATTCATTCTCACTGCTGAGTAGAATTTTTGTGCAAATGTATGATTTATTTATCCATTCTGTTGTTTCTGGGCATTAAAATAATTTCCAATTTGGGGCTGTCATGAACAGAGCTGCTATTAATATTCTTATACATGTATTTGGGTAAACATATGCAAGTGAATTGCTGGGTCATAGGGCATGCCGAACAGTTTTACAAAGGAATTTACTGATACAACTAGCAGCACAGATTGAGAATTCCAGTGGCTCCACGTTCTTGTTAACACTTGGCATTTCCAACTGTTTCATTTTGGCTATTCTCATGGGTACACAGTGTTTTTTTTGTTTGTTTGTTTTGTTTTTTATAGTTTTTGTTTGTTTGTTTTTAGCTTTCCCTGATGATTAACGAGGTTGAGCACATTTCTGTTAGCCATTAGAACGTTCCCTTTTGTGAAATTCAGTCCTTTGCTCACTTGAAATTGGGTTGCTTATCCTTTCCTCACTACTCTGTAGAAGTTCTTTATATAACCTGGATACAAATTCTTTGTTGGGCATATACTATGTTGTAAATATCTTTTTCCACTGTGCTGTTGTCTTTTCACTGTGTGAATGGTGCATCTCCACAGTTTTTAATTTGCTAAAGACCAATTTATTAGTATTTTATACTATATGAATAATGTAATTATTTTCTCCTTATGACATTTTTGCCTACATCAGTTTGTGAATACGTTATTGTCTAAATTTCCTTCTGAAAGCTTTATTTTTTACCTTTAACATTAGATTTTTATTTTTACCTTTAACATTAAGATCTCATCCATCTGGAATTGACTTTTGTGTATAGTGTAGGATAGGGTCCCAGATATATTTTTCTCTCACATGGATAGCTACTTGACCCAATCCCTTTTATTAACAGACCATCATTTCCCCACTGTATTATAGTATCATATTTGTCACAAATCAGGGATGATCTGTTCCTGTATTCTCTGTTATTTCCACTAGTTAGTTTGCCAGTCCTTGCATTCGTATTAATCGCACAGTATTAATTGTTGTAACTTTAGCATGAGTTGCTATCTGGTCTTGTAAGATTTGTTCTTCAAATTCCAAATTCATATGGAATTTCCAGTTTGTCAATTTCCAAAAAAAAAAATACTGCTAGAAGTTTGCTGGGATAGTGTTGGAGTTATGAATCAATTTGGCATGAATTGGCATCTTTATAATATGGGATCTTTCAATTCATAAACCTGGTATATCGCTGCATTTAACTGAGTTTTCTCTCTTTTAATAATTTTTTAAAAAATCAGCTCGGAGGTCTTGCTCCGAGTTTTTGTTAGATTTTGTTTTGATTTTTCAATGCTATTATAAATGACACAATCTAAAAACTCTATTTTTTCTATTTGTTTGTTGCTAGTAAATGGGAATACAGTTAAGTTTTGTGTCCTGTTCTCTTATACCCAGAAACCCTTCTAGCTTCACGTGTTAATTCTAACAGTTTTTAGGTTCTTTCGGGTTTTCTACGTACATCATCATCATCTAAACAGTGAAAATTTTATTTTTTCCTTTCTAATTTTTCTGCCTTTTATTTCTTTCTCTTGTTTTATTTTACTGGGCGAGGCCTCCAGAACATGTTGAATATTGTGGGAGGCATCTTTATCTCCATCCTGAACCTCGGAGGGAAAGCTTTTGATATTTTACCATCAAGAATAAAATTTGCTATAGATTTCCTTATACTCCTAGGACATTAAGAAAGTGCCTCTATTTTTAGTTTATTAAGGTTTCATTTTTTCTAGAAATTCATAAATGGGTAATGAATATTATCAAAAATTACTTATAGCTGTCAAAGGTTTGTGTTATTTTCCTTCTTTCCCCCGTTGGTCCTATATGTTGCTCTGATTTATTTACTGAATGTTAAGCCATCCTTGCATGCCTGCAGTAAACCCCACTTGATCTTAGTGTATCATTTTTTTATGTTCTACTTACTTTGATTTGCTGATATTTTCTTTAGGATTTTTGGGTTTTTCTTAGGGAGAGACTGGTCTTTGATTTTCCCATCTTCTAGTATTCTTTTCAGGTTATAATAATTTGTATTTTCTCTTTATAGTGAGGTTAAACATATTTTCATGTTTAAGAACCATTTATAATGTTTTTTCCTGTGAGGTACCCATTCATATATTTTGTTCATTTTTCCTTTTCTTACCTATTTTAGGGGATTTTTATGCATTAAGGAAATTCATCTTTAGTCTCCTATATGAGTGCTCATATATTTCTGCCAGTTTTTCATCTTTAATTTGGTCCCTACTGCATTTTTTGTCATCATACAGAACATAATTTTTTATGTAATCAAAATTTTTAGTTTTTCATGACTTCTGGATTTGGAGTCTTGCTTTGAAGGATGTTCTCACTCCCATTATAAAAATATCCCCCTTTTCCTACTTCTGCAGCTTTATTTCTTAATGTTTAAATCTTTAATGACTAGCATTTGCTTTGGAGCAAAGCACATAATACATTTTTACTAAGTAAAAGTGAACTACAGTAAACTTCTACCTATTAAACTAGAAGAATTAATGAGTCCTCCAGGCAGTACTGGGCCTATTTTCATAGTTCAGTCCTTACTCACTGCCTGCAACCACTGTTCGTTAAGAGTTAAAAAGGCAAAGGGAAAGATATTTCTCCTGCTGATCAAGTACTTTCTGGGTGGCTCCTTTCCCAGACATGGGAGCAGGCAGGGAACTGGTGGGGCCTGCCAGCTGCTCTCCCTTACAGACTTCTCAGAGGCTGGGCAGGAGGAGGTGCTCCAACGGGGCATTCAAGGCAGGGGCAGGCACGGGAAAGCCCTGGGACTGTGGAAGGGCTTGGCGTTCTCGGAGGACCCTGTGTGAACGTGGACATTGGGGGCCTTTCGCGGTCTTGCCTTTGCCGCCATCTCCAGCAGGGACTTACTCCGAGGGGATGCAGATTCTAGGTACCCACTCTCCTACTGGGAAGTGTGTTTTGCAGCTGGTACAGTGGGGCTTGGTAGCCAGCAGCTTGAGGTCTGGGGTTCAGTTGTGCCCAAAGTCCTGGTTTCTCCTGGCATGTTATTTCCAGTCACATAGTGACCTGTCCTCTGTCACCTGGCAGAAGAATGGGTGGAAGATCAGCTGTCCCACACACCCAGAGGCACTTCTCCTTTGAAGCCAGGGGGAGAGGTGGGTGCCTCATTACCATCCTTTGAATGGAATGCTAATGGGGGTTGGGGAGAGCACATTCATTATTCAAGTGCCTCCTCCTCCCTGGACTCAGGAACACCTTGGGCTTCCCAGAGGCTGAACAAATGGTGATGGATCTGTCCCAACGGCCCAGACAGCCAGGAGTCTCTGGAGCAGGTGCAGTCCAGCTGCCCAGGTTCCCAACTGCCCTGGTCTTGAGTGAGTTGGACCACCGCCTCCGGCACCACCAGCCCTTCTGAGACAAAGGGTAACCCTGGTGAGTGTCACCCACCCTTGGCATGGTATGAGCTTGTGGGATCCCCCATAGAGGTGAGAAGGAATGACACCTGTTTTTGTAAAGTGATTGAATTACTGTCACTTTTTTAAAAAGTCCCAGTGTCTCCCAAAGGACATGGTGGGTGAAGCTGGGCACATCCTGTTCACTGCAGCTTCCTCTACTTGCCTTTGCATTTCCAATCACCACTTGTTTAGAAGGAACTGGCACCAAAACCAGCATTTGCTTTTTTGGTCCCCTGCGGGTTAGCACATCTATTTTAATGGAAGTAGATAAAGCCCTGGGTCAAGGGACTGGCTTGTGAAAGGGACAAATGGAAACAGCAGGGGAGACATGTCTGGGAGTGCTGCAGCTGGGAGTGGAGAGGAAATATGTTTCCAGGATGCTGATAAAAATTCTATTATGACTCCAATAATTCTTTTTTTTTTCTTTTAAATAAGATCGCATCAGTTTGAAAGACTGGAAGAGACTGGAAGTGTGAGAACGAGCATAGCTGTAACCAAGTATAATGAAACTTAAAGGATCCTTCCGGGCCTCCCCCAAATGCAGAAATGGGACAGTAGTGTGGGATTTGCTTCTCGTAGGAGCTGTGGCATTCTCGTTTGGTTTCTTATTTCTTTTCAGTGAAATACCTTCAGTGAGACCAAGAAATAGTACCCTCGAGAATGACTTTACAATAGCTCACAAAACCCTGTCTGGGATTTCCGTTGAGATGAATCTCGGGAATATCGATGCACCACGCCAAAGTTTTTAGAAATGTGCTAAGAACCCTATATAGTAGTCTCTAAATTTTCCTAATTAAGCTTTAAAGTCACTCCTTTTATTGCTTAAAAATCATTGAGCGTTACATTATGTCAGTATGAAATACAACTGTGCTAACCAGATAATAACATATTCACTTCTTGGGGTCCATTTAAATGCATTTGACTCCTGCAACTCGAAGAACACACGGGTGTGGAGGGAAGGGAAAGGAGGAAGGTGAGGCGGAGGATCCTGCGGGCCAGCACTCTTGAAAATGCACCTAACTCTTTACTGATTGACACAAACCTTAATGAAGTCCCTGCCCTGAGGAGTTTCTGTGTCTGCAGGCATAAATGTGCTGTGCAGGAGAATTAAAAGAAGAGAGATAATGCAACATAAACCAGCAGCTGCAATAAAGCAGGAGAGTGAGGTTAGTGCAGAGCGCGGCGTGGAGTGATACACCCACACTTGCAGAGAATTTTTTGCTTTATTTAATTTTTAAAGAGATATTTCTTTTAGATGCATGCTGTTGCCTCTGGCTCACAAGGATTACAATGAATCATTTAGTACAGCCACGCCAAAGGGCTGGGTCACCAACTAAAAAGAAGCATCATTTTTCTTTTCTTCTCTTTTTTTTTTAAGCTTGAAGGTGACACATACCCTGATTCTTTCTTGGTGATTCAGAAATACTTCAGGAGATTCCAGGACCTTGGGTCCCTTATAAACTCAGTTTCCCCGTGCCATGGTTGATTTTAGTGGGATAATCAGAAGAACTATTTTCTGTGTCATTTTGGTTGGCTGAGCTTTGATTTGCAAACACTGGCCATGGACACCCAGGAGGTTGTAGGCAGGGGACTCCACACCTTCCATAAGCTCCCTTCACTTTCCCAAGACACACCATTTTTCTGTTCACTCTGCCATGTGCTTCTAACTTTTAATCTTCACACCTCTTTTCCAGAAATGCTTCGCCAAGGCACGTACTTGCTGTGCGCCCCCACTGTGGCCTCTCCGGGTCTGACACACGTGGTGATTATACTCAGGGGGTCTGCGTCAGGGTGCTGCATTCTCAGGGCAGGTGCCATCTCTCCCAGCCCCTCTGTACTTAGCACAGAGGCTGACCAGGGATTGGGGTGGGTTGGACCTTACATGTGATAAGGAACAGAGGCTCACTCCCACTCATTCTCATAAAGACACTTTATGGGAGGAATCTGTGCTGCAGGAGAGGCAGCAGGACTCCCCAGGCCCCCAGAAAGAGCTACAGTTGCTCAGATTAACTGCAGTGCTATGGATGGATCCTCCTGGGACTCTAGGACCCTCGGACTCTAGGACCCTCATAGGCTGGTTCCTTCTTAGAGTGGCTACTCTCAAGCCTGGAATCAGAGGCAGTGTCTCTGACCTCTTCAGACCCCCATTGCTGCTCCCAGACTCTTCCCCGACCCCACTTCCTGAAGAGTCCTGCTTGAGTTCAGATGCCCTGTCCCCCGCTGCCGGCCCCTGCTGACATCTCAGGCCTTCCCTGCCACTCAGTAGCCCTGGGGCCCTGTCTTCCTTGCCGGCCCTCCTCCCCTTCCTTGCCTGTTCCTTAACCTCCCAGTCTTCACATCAGCTCCCAGAGACCTCTGGCTTTCTCGGCAGATGAGCTCTGAGATAGACTGGGAGCTGCAAGCCTTTCAGCTTCACAGAGCTCGGCCTCAGACAGGACTCTGCCTGGCTCAGTCTTTTCCTCTTTCCTGCAGAATGCTGTGTTCTAAGATCCTGGCCCCGTTGTACATGGCCTGCATAATCCCTTCTCCTTAAGTACAGCCAGAACCTGTGAGTATGTGATGAATATCAGCCCCATGACTAGGTCACTCAGGAGTCTGATTTGAAGTTAATTAAAGGACACCTCCTGACCTCATCAGGTGAGCCCATCACACATTCTGACCCTTCACATTCAGAGTGAGGGAGGCCCTGAAGATGGAGAGGCCGCAGGGTGAGTGCCTGAGCAGAGAGGCCCCTGGCCAGCAGCAGCCAGTAAGACAGCTGAGACAGCAGTCCTACAACCTCCAGGAATTGAATTCTTTCTGCCTGCAGCCCACCGGAGCTCGGAGGAGGCCCAGGCCCAAGACGAAGGTGCAGCCCTGGCTAATGGCTTGATTCCAGCCTTGTGACACCTGGAGCAGAGAGGCCACCTGAGTCTGGTCTGACTTTTGACCTTGAGATTGATCCCCATACCCTCACGCGGTTGTCAGGAGCTAAGTCTGTGCTTATTTGTGACACAGCAGCAGCAAAGTGGCCCCTCCTGTCCTGCCAGTGGAGACCCCTCATCTGCTGATCTGAGGTCTTCCCCCCACCCCTCTCCACTTCCTGTCCACTCTCCTGGGCAAAGCTTCTCTTGTCCTTCCTTTCTGGGATGGTGCCTCTTGTTTCTTCTCCTGCAGGTGATTTCTGTTAGCCTACAGACCTGCCTCACCTGAGAAAGATCCTCCCCCACCCCTTGTCCCTCTGGAGTGTACTTCTCAGAGGTGAGCCCCTCCACCCTCCCCTCCTTCTGTCCCAGGCTGGCTTTCACTCTAACAAGGTCGAAGGTGGCTACTCCCCTCTGCCCTCACGGGCCTTGCCCTCCTAGCAGCATCACTGCTGTCGGGCCTGCCTCCTTTCAGCTCGGGGATGCCGCCTTCCCCTCCACCATCACCAGCCAGGCCTTTTGGGTCTCCTTTGCTGGCCGCCCTCCTTCAGCCAACGCAGCCGTAGACTTGCTGTTCTCTGGCCCTTTGCAGGGGTTGGGGAGGAGGGTCTCGAGCCTCCCATGGATGTGACCAGTCCTGTTTGCCTGGGACTCTTTCTGTCTCTCTCTCCAGGCCCTGCTCCAAGCTCCGCAGTCACACAGCCAGTGGCCCACTCAGCTCCACCTCTGGATGGGTCACACACCTCTCAGTCTGAACATGTCTAAATGGAAATTTCCACCTCCTTCCATCCTGCACCCAAATCTTCTCCACAGTCTTCTTGCCTCAGTAGGAAACCAAGAGACCCTGTTAGAATTGCTTCCACTCCCACCTTCCCTGCAGGTCCCATCACCAAGTCCTAACCGGTCTCTCTGCCCCTACCCCTGCCCATTCTCCTGAAAGTCAGCACCCTGGTCCTCTGCGCCACCGCCCCAGGCAGGCGGTGTTCACCTTCACTGCTCTCTTCCCATCCTGGGTCTCACCAAGGTCCTTCCGGCTCCAAGGTGTCTCCCCAGGGTGGTAGGGTGCCTGCTGCCAGCTGCGTCCTTCTCCCCCTGCAGCCGGCTCTTCAGGGAGGCTGCCCTGGTCTCCTTCACTTCCACCCCTCTCTTTCCATCATAGAACCTACTGGAACTTGACAGTAATTCTTCGTGTTTTTCTCTCTTGTGCCCTGAAGGCCTGCTGTCTTCCTGTTTTACCTCCAGTGCTCAACACAGTGCCTGACACACAGGGGACCCTCAGTGGACATTTGTCACCGTAGGAGGTCATGTCATCATCACTTGCTGGCCTGCTGCCTTTCCAGCCAGATATTTCTATTACATCTATCTCATGACCCTGTCACATGAGTATCATGATCCCAAAGGTTTAACAGGTGAAGAAACCTGATTGGAATGAGGAGAAAAAATTTACCCAAGGTCGTCCTTACATAAGGGTCAGAGTCGGGCCTGGAATCCAGGCATCCTGGCCCGGCCGCTGCGCCCCGCACCTGGCCGCTTGGCGAGTCCATTGAGTCCATTCTCAGAACTGCAGGGACAAATTGGTGACGACTGACCATAGTCAGTTTGGAAATGTGCGGAGGCCTTCAGGGCAGTGGTGCTCAGGTGGGCGCTGAAATACCAGGAAGCTCTGAGGAGCAGCATTTATGTTAACAATCCCGCCCTAGTGGCTGGTCACATGGTGTCAGGTGCCTTTGTTCCCAGGGTGCAGCGCCCCAGAAAGGGAGTTTGCTCAATTTCACAACAATGATGGGGAAGAGAGAAGCTGGGACCAAGGTCAGGAGCTTGTAGAGAGGAAGCTGTCCAAGGGCCACACCACAGGCTGATGAGATTTTGCTCCTTCCTGGACAGAGAGCACTCGCAGCAGGATGGCTCTTTTCAGTCCCCTTGTTTTCTGTTTCCAATTTGTTCCAATGACAAAGAGCTTTGAAGCACCTCAAGCTGCCACAGCACAGAGCCCCAGACCACTGAGTGCCAAGAAGTTTCCTGCTTGGCTGGAAACATGCCAGTTTTCCAGATGCTCATGATGAAATACTTTTCTTACCACTGAGTGTGGTGCTCCCACAAGTGTCTTGTTTTTACAGGGAGTGACAGCAAATTGTACAAGTGTAATTTATATAAATTCCAGGTCTAGAGCCTTATTCTTAAATTCACAGTTGTGTCACACAGAACTGTCCTCATTTTAATATTTGATTGATGCCTTGGGGAGGGGGCGGGCAGTGCAGGGTGCCAGGCGGTCACATGGCAGACAAGGAAGGCAGAGAAAGTACAAAGCCAAACTACGATGCCAGCGTGACCACAGAACAAGGCCGCCACTCCTTGGGAGATGGAGGAAGTTGCCATGGTTTCAATCAGGGAATTTGTGCTGAAGACAAGTGCTCTGAGAGCATGTGGCCCTGTGCCTGCAGTCCCATACCTGGCTGGTCACCTCTCCCCCACACCCCTCACCTCTTTCCTCAGTGGGAATTCATGTGGTTTGGATGTGTGGAGCGTGGGAGGACTCCCAGCTCTGCCACTTTCCAGCCGTGGGATCTTGACAGAATCACGTGTACCCTCATAGAATGATGGGAATAATCCCACGCCTAAGTCATGCCTTGAAGGCTAGTTACAAGGACACTTGCCATAGGCTTAGGCTGGCACTAGCCCTCGGGGAGTGCTGTGGGGCGGTGACCATCACCTGTCATTTTCTTTCCTCACTTCTAATCTTAGTTTGCCTCTGACATGTTCTGAGACCTTGAGAAAGTCCTTTTTGGGGCTATAATTTCTTTGCTAAGCAAGGAGGCTTTATGCAACAAACACTGGTGTGTACCACTAGCGAGCTGGGAATTGGGTGGGTGCCCGGGACACAAAATCCAACAGGACTTGGCCTCCATGCTGCTAGGACAAGACTATAACCCCCTCTAAGAGCCAGGCTGTGGCTGAACGTTTTTAGTTTTGACCATTGGTTTGAATTTGGTACCTCAAAACGGCCCTTCAAAAGAGTAACTAGGTGTTCTTCTGTTACATAGATGGAAATAAGACCAAGGGGGCAGAGTCCTTCATTCCCACAGTTGTACCACCAGTGAGTCTGGGTTGCATTTGGCCTCATAAGTCTCTTGGTTGATCTGAGGTAGGGCCCACCTGGGCTGCCCTGGGTCCATTTCACTGCCCCTTGACCTCAGGGTCTGTCCTGCCCTGGACCAGATGCAGTAGGTGGCGGGTGGCAGGCATGCTGTGGACCAGGGGCTCCTGTTTGGCCTCACACTGTCATGTTGCTGATGAACCTTCCCTGTGAGATCATAGTAGCGTGTGGACACGTCCGGCATGTGCTGGCCAATCTCTGAGCACCACCCGCTGGGGTGGGGGCAGGGTTTGCCCTGAGTTGTAGTGTTCGCTGCTTCCTGTGGTGTAAATGCTCCCATCATAGCTGGTTCCGTGTTATGGACATGGCCGTGAGAGCTGGGTGCAGTCCACCACTGCAAGTGAGGAGCCGAACCCCTCAGGAACCTCAGTTTCTGCATTGTGTGTAAATGCAGCCTCGTGCTGGCAGAGGAGGGAAGGCATGTTTATATGTTGTAAAAGGAGAGCCACACCTGATGGTTTAGCTGCACTGGTCAGGGGTCTCTGCAGGCTTTGTTCCCTGGGTAGTGCTGACTACCACTTGGGTTATGGGCCTCTCAGCAGCAGGTGACAGAATTGTCTGCAGCCTCGTGATGGGTGCCCATTAAGACTGCATACATCTCAGCATCTGAAATACTCCTGTCCCAGGGAAGGGACCATCACGGCTAAATGAGCTTCTGCAGATTGCTTTGTACCTGTTTGACAGGTGGGACAATGTGCATATCAGCAAGGTTGCTTAGGCTGCCCAGGGTGGCACAGATTGCAAGTAGCAGAGCTGGGAGTTCCATCTGGCCTGCCTAGGACTCCCACAGTTCACTCTCCACAGAGTTGGGGATTGTGGTACGAATGTCTCTCGTTGCCTGTGTAGTAGGCAGGCTTGGGATTGGCAATGGATGTCTGTTCTGGGCAGGGGCCAGGAAGGTCCCCATGACTAGACAGGCATCATGTGCATGTCTTAAATTACAGACAGGAGTTGAGTTTCCTCCAGGGGAGGAGGGTGACCGACAAGTCCACCTTGATCTGGGCAGTTGATGGATGCCAGCGCCAGTGTGCACGCAGCGAGGAGAGGGCCCACTCTGCTCCCTCCATCAGGGCCCATAGGGCTGTGCTGACAGATTCTGAATAAACCAACACTGGCAGGAAGTCGCTGGGCCTACCCCTCCCCTGGGCAGCCTCCTGTTGGGGCAGAGGGGAGAGGAAGCAGTCTGCACCTTAGCTGGGTGGGGGCCTCTGGCTCTTCAGCTGTGGGCAATGGAGGCTTGTGCCAGGCCCAACCTCTTCCATCACTGTTTTCTAATCAGGGGACCTTCCTGGTCACAGCTTTTACCTCTATAATTCAGTTCTCAGGGGGAGGTCTTTCTTGCTTAACTTCCAAATTTACACCTCCCCTGTCTGCCTGCCACTCCTGCCTGGAGGTGTTGATGGGGCTTAGAGGGCCCCAGGCCCAGGGTGAGGGGCTGCTCCCCTCTGTTGGGCACACATCTGCCTGCTGTTTGCCTGGCCTCTGTTCTTGCCCTTGGCTTTGCTTGGAATACAGACGCTGTTTCTGAGAGTCCCCTTTTTAATTTGCAGCTGCCATTCTAGGCGGTGACGTTTCTCGGTCATATCCAAGCCTCATTGCACCGTGGATATCCTGTGGCTCCCGCTGCACAGAGACTGCAGATCGGCTTTCCTTTCTGTCATCAAGACACCAAAACTCCCCAGTCCTGCAGCCCCATCCTGAGAGGAAATTTTAATGAATTCAGCAGGAACTTGTGCAGCAGTGATAAAATATAATTGCCTACAATTTCACACCCACTCTCTCCTCTGCTCACTGCAGAACTCTAGCGCGCTGGCCGCTTTGCAATTTCATCTCCATGGACCGGACCTCTCCCTCCTAAGGTATTCAAGCCTCACATGTGCCTGAATGAAATGTGTCATGAATTTTCATCGTGATACCAAGAGCAGAAGCAGGCAGCACCACCGTTAAGATTAATTAGTGGGTGAGGGCCCACACTTTGGAACCTGTGGCAGACTATCAATTATATTCTTGGTGCATTTTTCAAAGGTTCTTTCTTCCAGAACATCTCCTGGTTTCTTTTTCCCCAGCTATTCTGATACCTTTGACTATGCATGGTGACTCAATATTTTCTCCACTCTGACCTCCTCTTGGAGAGCAGTCAGGTACAAAGCAGTGTCAGGAAGTGAGGGAACATGGGCTCGTGTACACATCTGAAATTACAGACGGGACTTGAGTTTTCTCCAGGAGGGAGGCTGTTGAGGGAGAGAGGAAGTCAAGGAAGGGGGGACATGGGCTTTGTAGAACCAGTAGATATTAGAACATCATAGTGCTGTTTTTATAAGACTGTGAGCTAAGAATATTTTCCACATTTTCAAGTGGTTAAAGAAAATAGAAGCATAATCTTTTGTGATATTTGGAAACTACATGAAATCTACATTTCAATGCCCAGAAATAAAGTTCTGGTGGAAGTGGCCCTGCCTGTTCATTTATGTGGCATCTTGTGCAGGGTCTTGTGCTATAGGGACAGAGCTGAGTGCCTGCACAACCCACGATGTTGATTTTCTGGCCCTTGCAGAAAGCGGCCCAACCTGCTACAGAAGAGCAGGTGCCTTGGTGCAGATGGCATGGTGTCTTAGCCGCCACCAAAGAGCTGCAGTGCTGGTGTCCCTTCGTCAGTGAGGAGGTATGTTTTTCAGTGATGCCCAGGGGTCACTCTGGTTTGAGACCAACACCTTGCAGTGGCACTGACAACCCTTGTGAGTCAGGGCTGGACGTGCTGGCTTTGTGGGGAGAAGGGGCACGTGACTGTGCCCATTACAATAGTGTCTCAGGATTCTCAACCATGTACTGCGTGTGCCAACAGCTCATTATTTGTCATTTATCACCAGGCCTTGAACATTCAGCAAAGTGAAAAATAGTTTGCCAATGAAGTAAAGTGGAAAATTAATTTCGGTTTTCCTCCTATTGCAAGTACATGCTGAAATTAAAAATGTAGGCTCTAATCCTAGTATGTTTTCATCGAGGGGCAAGTCTTACCCACTTAAAAAATTGAGAGGGGTGGCTTGCTTCATTCTGAAAGCAATTCTTGCTGGCCAAGAGAACTGTTGAGTGAGAAGGGAAATTTTTCTTTTATGTGGGCTTTGCTCAAAGAACAAACGTCGATTGTTGGGGGAAATGATGGAGGTGCTGTCTGCAAACATGGCCTTCACTGGTAAGAGCAAACACTATTCACAGGGAATGTGTCACCTTCAGACGGTCTAATTCCTTGTAAGATGGATGGAAAATAGAAAAGGACTAGAACATTCTCTAAGGTGTCTAATTTCATGTTTATTGTTTATAATTTAATCTTCTTTTTCTCTGAAACATGTGAAGGTCTAATTTCAGTAGAATTTCCAGAAAATATGTTGAGCATGACCAGGAGCTGTTAGTAAACTCTAGGGAGACTATTCCTGGTTTGTGTACTGAAGGATGCCCTCTCTGGGCTAAGTGTTATATAAAATATCCTGACTTGGCCAGATGCAAGGGGAGGTTGCTTAGTTGGTTGGTTGGATTTTTAAGCCATCCAGCTGTTGCTGTGATACTGCAGTTAATCCAACTTGTAGCCCCATCCCCAGGTCAAACCTAGCACCATGACCTGCAGCAGCGGTTGTGAGAGGCTCTGCCAGGCCGAGGCAGCAGGATGGCCCCGCCCCTCCACCGAGGGAGGTGGCTTTCCCCAGCTGCCTTCACTCTGCTCCCAGTGACAGCTCTGAATGGCATCGCAGGAGGTGTGGTGCAAACACAGGACCTGGCCTTGTCAGAGGCCTGGAGGAACATCAAGTGTCCACGTCAGAGCTGAGCCACATGGGCCCTGTCCAGGGAGGGACAAGCCCCAGTGTGGATTTCACCATGTACGAAGGCGCACACAGGGTATGGGGGGACCTGGAAGAGCTGGCAACAGCTTATTGCTCACTTTAAAATTTCAAGAAGACAAATAATTAGGAGAGACAATGGAAATATTTAACAACTGCAGAGCGCAGGCATGAACCTGTGAGAATAAATGGTTGTAAACAGCACATCCAGGTGTGAGGGTAGCACCCAAATTCCAGCTGGCATGTGACGGTTTTAGAAAAGGTTCTATATAAGTTACTAAATAAACGTAATTCTGGCACAAAGGGCTGAAGTTCGGTGAGTGGAAAAGCGACATGTTCAGCGTGCTGGTTTCTGGGTATTTAGTAATTCCAGTAATGAGATCATTAACCCTTCAGGGCCTCTTATGGCATATGTGGCCTGACCCCGTTCTTCTGCAGTCACCCAAGACCTCCAGGTGTGGACAGGTGAGCTGAGTCCTGGGGATACAGGTTATAGGTGTGGCCTCACAGCCCACGCCCGCCTCTGTGTAGGGAGGAAGAGAGATGCAAAGGTGCCTTCCAGGCAGTGGGAGTGTGGCGGGAGGGCCGCCGAGGGAGGGGGCGCAGTCAGGAAAGGCCTCCAGAGACTGCTCAGATGAGTCCTGAGGACCAGTCACCATCTCTGACGAGGCAGAAGAAACCATGTGCAGGTGACACGCGTGCAGGCAGTCTGCAGAATGTCCACACTCCTAGGAGACAAGACTGGCCAGGTGGGCGAGGCTCGGATTGCAAGGAATCTTCTGTGTCACACTTGGGGGTTCGGATTTCATCCTGGAGACAGGGGAAGCTGCTGAGGATTTTTCACAGTGCAGGAAATGGAATGATAGGAAGCCCCTCTGGCAGTGAGGCCAGAAGCTGGTCTAGTCTTACAAGGTCACATAATAGGAGCATGAGGTGGCGGCAGCCTGGCCTGGGGCTTTATCCGTGGTGATGAGTTGGGGGGAGGAGCTTGGATTAGGGCAAGAGAGAAGGCCTGGATGGGTGCACCCCACAAGATGCGAGAAAAAATGCCCAATGCGAGGGGGATAAAGGAGAGGCTGAGGGACAATGAGAGGGGCCGCCAGAAGGACTTCAGGTCTCTGACTCAGCACCTCCATCCCCTGAGGGAGGATGTAGGAGGATGCGTGGGGCCCAGGCCTGGGGAGCATGCATGCCCTGATCCCTCGTGATTCTCATCTATGGTAAAAGCAGCACTGCCTGGTACAGACCGTTCTGAAAGTGGTGGGGAAAGAAGCAGAAAGAGGGAAAGAGGCTGCCTGTTTACATTATCCAGTAGTGAAAAGGAATGAATGGGAGCTCCCTGTTTTAACACGCATGAATCTCAATTAAAATCTTGAGCAGAAGAAGCAGTGTGCAAACAGAATAATACCATTTGTAAACATTTAACAACATGCAAAATGATACTCCAGATTGCCAGAGGAAATGTACTTAGGTACAAAAGTAGATGCTGGGATGGATAAACATTAGATTCAGGAAGGCATTCATCTGAGGAGGGGTTGTTGCCGAGGAAAAGGAGGGGTGACTTTTGGTAACATCTATTTCTTAATTTGAGGGCTGAGTATTTATAAGCTATTCATTATACCTCCATACATCTGAAATATTTCATGATGTTTTTAAGTCATCAACAACTTATCAGCTGAGACCATCATGCTGACATGTATCCTACAAACAACTCTCTCATCCTCTCCCATCCAGAGCTTTCAGGAACATTCCCCAGAGCCAACAGCCCTGCTGGCTCCTCGCTTATGGTTCCTGGGTTGGCCCACAGGTCCCGGCTTGGAGCGCATGGATGTGTTGATGGGATTTGACCCTCCGGACTTTGGCAGGAAGCTTCTCCTGCCCCTTCCTCTCAGGAATCATAAAGCAGATCTGAGACACAGGGCATGTGAGTCACCACAACTGACTAAGAATCCCAAGTCCGTGATTCACCCCACTGGAGATGAACTTGAAGACCACCTTGGCCCTAAAGGGTTAGTTGCTCTCTGCTGGGAACCTGGTTTTATGGCTTGCAATATGCTGCTGGAGTGTGTTGTGCTCAGCTGGAGTTCCACGGACTGGTTCATAAATTGAATTTCATTTTCAGAACCAGGACAAAATGAAGAAATAATTTCACATACTGTATGTTTATTGAAATTATATCAAAATAAGCAATGATGGAAAATTTCTCTTGATGATATAATTTCAAGGATCATTTCGTGAGTTTGAAGCCAGAAAAGCCTCGGAAAATGTCTGTGTTTGAGAACCACAGGGAGAAGTTGTACGGGCTCTGTTCTGAGCATGAAGGGAGAAGATGGTCCCCTTTGACTCCCTTTGCCAAGTCCCCACTCCAGTCCTGGCCTTGCTTCTTACCTTCTAGAATCTCTGCATTGGCTACTGTTGATATTTTACAGCCATGCATAACACAGGTTACGTATTGTTTCTTTATTTTGATAGAAGATCTGAAATTAGTGTCATGGGATGCAGCGTTCAGCCCATGAGCATTTGAGTTCACAATGTGGCATAACTTGACTACATGTCAGGCAATCAGATGGTTTCGATAATATCAATTGTGATCTGCTGCTGACTGAGACAGATATTTTTCACCAATTTTGGTTAATATGAGGTTGACTCACTTCGTAAATACATAGGCATTTAGCAATATGTATAATTTTTGACTCTGGCCTTGACAGAGTGGTATCTTTGCAGAATATAATCATTTGTCTCTGTTTCTAAGAATGGACAACTTTTTATTTAAATTGTACATTTTTAAAAAATTTCAGGGTATTATGGGGTTACAAATGTTTTGATTACATGGATTACTTTTGTAGTGCTTGAGTCAAGTTATAAGACCTATAACTTTGTTATAAGTATGCCTATCACCCATCCTCTCCTCCCCGTCCCACCTGCTTGATTTCTGTTGCGTTCACTTCCATCTGTGCACGTAAGTGCTTATCCGTGAGTTCCAATTTATTAATAGCGAGTACATGTGGTGTTTATTCTTTCCAATCTTATGATAACTCACCTAGAAGAATGGTTTCTAGTTCCATCCAGGTTATGGCAATAGGTATTACTTCATTTTTTGTGGATAAATAGTGCTCCATGGTATACATATACCACATGTTGTTAACCCACTGATGAATGGATGGGCCTTGGGTTGATTACACGTCTTTGGGATTGTGAACTGTACCACAATAAACATTCTAGTGCAGACGTATCAAAAGAGAAAATGACTTCTTTTTCCTTTGAGTAAACACTCAGTAATGGGATTTCTGTAACTTTTAGTTCTTTGAGGTATCTCCATCTTATTTTCCGTAGAGATTGTACGGCTTTGCAGTTCTCCCAGCAGCGTGTAAGTGTCCCTTTCTCTCTGCATGCATGCCAGCTTCTACTGTCTGGAGCCGTTCTCACTTGGTTTAGGTGATATCTCATTGCGGTTTTGATTTGCATTTCTCTGATCATTAGTGGCTTGAACATTTTTTATATGTTTATTGGAGAATGGACAACTTCTGACGTGAATTACTGTTCAGGTATTGGGACGGACATCCATCTGCTGGCTTCTATCAGCATCTCTGTCTGATGCCGATCCCCTGAGCATTGACCTGAGTGTGAATTTGGAGGGTTTGATTTGCTTATTTTGAACAGTGTACGATGAGATGTGTAAACTAGCATATCGACTTCTTCCAATTCCTTTTCTGTTTGGAAGTTAGAATTTGCACCCTGCTGTATTTAATGTTTTATTTTGCATTCTCCACACCCTCTCTCTCCAAAGCCCAATCCATTTATCCTGTAAACATTCAAGGTTAACACAAAGTCAAATTGTGAATTAGTAAGAAGTGAAACGCTGATGAGTCAGGTGGGACCGACTGCATCGCCACCCCAACCTTCCTTAATTAGTTTGCAGATTCTAAGGTGGAGCCCTGCTGCCAGTGTGCAGGTGGCTCATCTCTGGAGAAGCTGCTCCCTTTGTGTGGACTACAATCAGATTGTCTTCTCTGAACACAAGAAACATTCAGGGGAGATTTTCTCATGTTGTAAAAGACTCCGAGGAAAACGAGCGCCCATGAGGTTAAAGTGAACAGCACGTGTTTCTGGCATTCCGAGTCATTCGAGGCATCTGATAATCAGCTCTCCTGCCCCATCTCAGGGGCTGGAGTGATTGTACTGTACATTTTGCTGAGGATCTGGCCAGGTAAAACCAGCAGGAGTGGTCATTTGACATAAAAGCGTCTTTGACTTCCATACACATTTTCTGAGATAAAAGGGAACACAAATGCTATTTTTAGCTTGAAAATAATTGTATTGCCTCTGCAGTGTTTCTAGAGAAAATTGGAAGTGGGGGTATGTTTGAAGAAAAATCTATCGTCATGATGGAAAAATTAAGTAAAATGGCAGATTACAAACTTTTTGAACCATTACTATGGATGTTGTACTGTGGTTAGTGGATTTTTTATTATGCTTAATGGGGTATCACATACATGCAATAGACTACACACATGCTGTGAGTAGCCTGATGCATTTTTGCACATGTGAACATCCCCATAACCACCATCCAGATCAAGACAGAAGATGCCCAGAGATTCAGAAGGCTCGTTCCTGTCCTTCTACTGCATCCAGCTGCCTCACCAGGGTAACCAGTAGTCTCACTTCTATAGCAGTAGATTACTTTTGACACTTGAACTTGATGGAAATGGAATTACTTAAGATATACTCTGGTGTCTGCCTTCTTCTCCTTGATTCACCCATGTCCTAGCATATTTCAATGGCCTGGTATTTTTCATGGCCATGTAGTATTTCACTGCATAGATATACCACCATTATTCCTCTGTTCTACTATTGGTAGACATTTGGGTTGTTTCCACTGCTTGGCTGTTAGGGACAAAACTGTGGCAAATATTCTGATGTGTATCTTTTGTAACATGCTAATCCATCTCTGTTGGACATGTATCATAAATATCCAGAAGAAGAATGGCCATTGTGTAACATGAGGCATAGGATTTTCAGCTTCGTAATAAGGTCTGACACTTTTCCAAAGTGGCTGGATCTCTCTACCTTCACACTCGCAATGTGTAGGAATTATGGTGGCCCTGTGTTCTCTCTAAAACTTAGTATTGTCAAACATTTTAATTTCAGCTCTTCTGTTATGTTTTCTTATTTCAGGAATGGCAGCAGCTCTTAATGACAGGAACACATTCTGAGAAATGTGTCCATAGATGATTTCAGCCTTCTATAAACATCCTAGCATGCACTTACACAAACCTAGGTGGGACTACCACTACATACCTGAAAATCCTATGCCTCATGTTACACGATGGCCATTCTTCTTCTGGATATTTATGATACATGTCTAACAGAGATGGATTAGCATGTTTACAAAAGATACACGTCAGAATATTTGCCACAGTTTTGTCCCTAACAGCCAAGCAGTGGAAACAACCCAAATGTCTACCAATAGTAGAACAGAGGAATAATGGTGGTATATCTATGCAGTGAAGTACTACACGGCCATGAAAAATACCAGGCCATTGAAATATGCTAGGACATGGGTGAGTCAAGGAGAAGAAGGCAGACACCAGAGTATATCTTAATATATGGGCTACATGGTATAGCCATTCACTCAGAGGCTGCAAACCACGCAACGAGACTGTACTGAAAGCTGCAGGCAGTTGTGAGACAATGATAATAATTTGTGTATCGAAATATAGAAAAGCCAATGCATTGTGCTATGATGTTACAACATCTGCAGTATCACGAGGCAATAGGACTTTTTCAGCTCCATTGTAGTGTCACGGCACCAGCATCCCTGACTGAAATGTCATTATGCAGCACGTGACTGTGTTCTGATGACTCGTGTGCTGAGCCTCTGCTCTTGTGCTTCTGGGACCCAGATATCCTCTTTGATGAAGCACCTTTTCAAGTCCTTTCTCCAGTTTTTAAAATTATGTTTTCTATCTTTTTCTTACTAATTTATAAAAGTTCTTAATGGATATATATATATATATATATATATACATATATATATATTAGATACCTTTTCCCTATCTATGGCTTGATTTTTACCTCTTGATGACATAAGTTCTTGATTTTTCTGAAGACCAATTTTATCCATCTTCTCTTTTAAATTAGGGCTTGTTCGTACCCTGTTAAAGAAATATTTGCCTGTCTCAAATTCATGAAGATATTCTCCTATGGTTTTTTTCTAGAAGCATTACAATTTGAATTTTCTTATTTAGGCCTGTGATTTGTCTTGAACTGATTTACACTTATGGTGGGAGGCAAGGACTGAGGTTCTTTTTTTTTTCTCTTGAATGGATGTCCCCTTGACCAAGAACCATTCATTGAAATTATTTTCTTCTTCCTGCTACCTTTCAGTCACGTGCTGGGTGTCTCACATGTTTTCTGTTATTTCTCACAATAACCCTACAATATAAACACTTATGGTTTTATTCTTACCATACACGTAAGGAAACTGAGGCTCAGAGAGATGGTCACAGAGCAGGAGCTTACACCTTCATCCTCTGCCTCTGCTAATATGTGCTGCTGCTGCGATTATTTCCTTCCCTGCTGGGTAAATGGTGTGGTAGAGTGAGGAGGGAACACCCATCGGGCCACACAATTGGCTGCAGAGAGAGGGGGTGGCATTACATTTCGGGTGAGTGTCTTCTCAAGCCAGCACATCTCCTCAGGACTCAGTCTGGTGGGGGCAGAGAGAACATCTGGATGGGGCGCCACCTGTGCAGTCTTCTCTCTCTGCCAGGAGGACTTCTTTGGAAGGAGCATATGCATTTCCATTGCACCTGTGTTTGCTTAGGTATTGTGGAGGGAGGTTCTAGACCAGTATGAAAGCTTTAGTCCTGGGATTGGATGTAACAAAAACAAAGGTAGACCACATTTAGAATCAGTATCCCACAGCACTTGAGGATAATAAAGGCAGACATTTCTCTCCTTCAGTAAGTATTTATTGAGTGTAGGCTAGGTTGCAGGCATGAGCAACATGGCAGTGAACCAGACAGTAACGCTGTTTAGTTCCTGCTCTAAGGAACTAACATTCAAAAAAGAATCTTGTTATAAAAGCTCTTCTAAGTTGCTGAACCCAAAATTCTTTCAGTTAAAGATTCACTGAATGTTAGCAAGAACTTCTCCTTACTCCAGGTTTATCTTGACAACTTAGTTCTTCTGGGCAATAGCCCTAGTCAATCTCCCAGTGTCTCAACTATTTTCTAGTAATTTCTGCTTTATCTCCAAATATTGAAAAATGGAAGAAGCAGCTTGGAATACTTTGGAAAGGCAGTGGGCCTTAATATCTTCCAGCAAGTGAATTCAGTCGATGGCCTTGGTGGTGGTGATTACATCTTTAGCGAACTGACACCTGGCTGCTGCATCAGTGCCCTGCAAACCTTTTCAAAATGACGTTCAACAAGTGTGTAAGGTCCCCCTCATCAATAAGGGAACTGGCTTTGGAGTTAATCTTGAAAACCACTAGTGTCTCTCCCACAGTGCCTTTTTCTATGAGGCATAATACAAAATGACCTCAGATGCAGCCCATGCTCTAAGACGTGAACTTGGAGTAATTGTGCCTGGTGTAGGAATCTCATGCTGCTCGTAGCTGCCGAGATGCTGTGGGTTACATTTAACAAAGTTGTTTTAGCTTTCTTTATTAGTCTTCAGTTTTTCTGCCATATACTTATTTGCTAAACACCCTATTTGCATGTTTCAAATGTTCTCTGTAACTTCAGGATGATGCTTTAGAGTCGATTTAATTATATCTCTTATAAAGAATTGAGGCTTAGAGGGGATCAGTGACATACTCAATGTTTTGCAGCTGGCTTATGAAGAGCAAGGACTTAAATTTAGGACCATTCAGCTACAAGGCTGGAACTGCCTTGATATATTTTTGTACTTAGACCATTTATATTTAGAAAGATCCCATGCACCTTTTACCATATTTCCCCCAATGGTAACATCTTACAAAACTACAGTGCAATCTCACGATCCAGCATTGCCATTGATGACATCAATCAAGACAGAACATTTCCATTACTGCAAAGATCCTTCTCATTGACCTTTCAATCTCACACTCATTTCACCTCTCCCGAACCCCTGGTAAACACTTATTTATTCTCCTTTTCTGTGATTTTGTCATGTCAATCCTTTTATGATGGGCTCTTTGTCCTCAGCATCATTCTCTGGAGATTCATTCAGGTTGTCACATGTGCAGATAGTTTATTCCTTTTTATTGCTAAGTCATGTCCCACAATACAGATGCTCCAGGGTATATTTAACTACTCACCCATCAGAGGATGTCTGGATTGTTTCCAGTGTTTTGCTTTTATGAATGAAGCTGCTATAAATATTCGGGTGCAAGTTTTTGAAGTGAACACAAATCTTCACTTCTCTGGGATAAGTGTCCAGGAGTGCAATGGCTGAATCTTATGGTAATTGCACATTCAATTTTTCAAGAAATTGCCCAACTGTTTTCCAGAGTGGCAGTACCACTTTAAATTCTCATGAGAGATATATGAGTGATCCTGTTTTTCTGCATCCTTGCCAGAATTTGGTGTTGTCAGTATTTTTTCTTTTTTTTTTTTGACACAGAGTCCACTTTGTTGCCCTTGGTAGAGTGCCCTGGTGTCATAGCTCACATCAACTTCAAACTCTTGAGCACAAGTGATGTTCTTGTTTCAACCTCCAGATTAGTTGGGACTACAGGCTCCAGCCACAACACCCAGCTATTTTTAGAGATGAGATCTCACTCTTGCGCAGGCTGGTCTTGAACCCGTGAGTTCAGGCAGTCCACCTGCCTTGGCCTCCCAGACTGCTGGGATTACAGGCATGAGCCACCTCTTGGTGGCTTGTTGTCACTGTTTTTTATCTTAGCCATTTTGATAAGTATGTAATGATGTCTCATTGCCTCATTATGGCTTCCATTTGTATTTCCCTAATGGCTAATGAGGTTGAACATCTTTTCATATGCTTACTTGACATCTTGTATCCCCTTCAGTGAAATTTATCTTTATGCCCTTTATCTATTTTCTTTTTTCTAAATTTCAAATTAATATGAGGGTACAGATTTTTAGATTACATTGTTTTCAATTCCAAGGTAAAGTTCAAGTTGCAGCTTAGCCTTTCACCCAGGGTGGGTGCTGAACCTCACGTTGTGCACATCCAATCGTCTGGCGTGTGAGATCCCACTGGTCACAAACCCTCCCTCCAAGGATTGTTTTCCTTATTTTTGAGCTTTGAGAGTTCTTTGTTTGTTTTAGATACTAGTCTTTTGTCAGACACGTGGCTTGTAAGTATTTTCTCTCCCTCTGTTGCTGGTCTTTTCATCTTCTAAATAAGGTCTTTTACAGAGCAAAAATGTTTGACTTTGAGTTCAATTTGTCAGTTTTTCCTTTTATGAATCATTCTTTTGGTGTTAATTCTAAGAGCTCTTGGCTTAGCCTTAGATCCTAAATATTCCTTTCAATTTTTTTCCTAAAATACTTACAGTTTTATACTTTACATTTAAGAGCATAAGACATTTTGAGTTTTTTTAATATAAGGTGTAAGACATAGATGAGGGATTATTTTTTTGTCTATGGATTGTCCAGTTGCTTCCATTTATTAAAAAAGCTATCTTTCTTCCATAGAATCACTTTTGTTCTTTGCCAAAAATCAGCTGGTCATTTTTGAGCAGATCTATTTCTGTATTTTTCTGTTCTTTTCTATTGATATACGTGTCTGTCCTTCTGCCGGTATCATGTGGTCTATTACTCAAGCTATAAAATGAATTTTGAAATCAGGCAGACCTCTCCTACTTTATTCTTTTTATATAAAACTTTGTTTTAGCTAGTCTAGTTCTTTTGCATTTCCATATAAATTTTTGAAGCATTTTGCTGGTATCTCCAAAAATCTAACTGAGATTTTGATGAGATTTGTGTTAAACCTGTATACCAATTTGGGTAAGAGAACTGATAGCTTTTCTATGTTGACTCTTTCAATCCTCGAATACAAAATGTCTTTTCGTGTATTTAGATCTTTATTTCTTTCATCAATGTTGTATAGTTTTCAGCATGCACGTCCTATATATGTTTTGTTAGATTTATACCTGAGTATTTCATTCTTTTGGGAAACTTTAGATGGTATTATAATTGAACTTTTGTTGTTCACTGCTAGCATATAAAAATATAACTTTTGGTATGTGTTTATTTTACATTTTGCAACCTTATTGAACTCATTTATTACTTCTAGGGAATTTTTTGTAGAGTCTTTGGGCTATTCCATGTAGATAATCATGTCATTTGCAAACAGGGCAGTTTTATTTCTTTATTTTTATTTCCTTTTGTTGCCTTATTTCAGTAGAACTTAACTAGCTTCTTAATAGAGTGAGTTACATTAATTTTTCAATATTGAACTAGTCTTTATTTCTGTAATAAGCCTTACTTGGTCTTAGTATATAATTCTCTTTACATATTACTGAATTCTATTTACTAATACCTTGTTAAAGAAATCCATATCATATTCATGTGTGTTATTGTTTTGGAGTTTCCTTTTTCTGTACTATCTTTATCTGATTTTGGTGTCAGGATAATACTAGCTTCCAAAGGTAATCTAGGAAGTGCTTAATTGATGTTAATTTTTTTTTTTAATGTTCAGTAGACTTCTTCAGTATAATCACCTGGGTGATTTTTTAGATGGAAAGTTATATGACTTCAATTTCTTAGACAGCTATGGGACTAGTCAAGTTTTCATATTGTGTGAGTTGCGGTAGTTTGAATTTTCAAAGAGTTGATCTGTTTCATCTCAGTTGTCAAATTTATGTGGGTAGAGTTGTTTATTACCATTTTTCACCTGCTATGTCTGTAGTTACAGCCCCTAGTTTATTCCTAATATCGGTAGTCTCTTTCTTCTCTATTTTTTCTTGTTAGACGTTTATCAACTTGATTGATCTTTTCAAAATACCAGCTTTTTGTTCCATTAGTTTTCTCTGCTGTTTTCTGTTTTTGATTTTTTTTATTTCTGCTTAAATTTTATCATTCCTTTCCTTCTGCTTGCCTCAAAATTAATTTGTTCTTGTTCTAGTTTCTTGAGGTGGGAGCTTAGATTATTGATTTGAACCTTTCCCCCATTTCTATGGTGTGCATTTAATGTTGTAAGTTTCCTTCTCAGCCCTGCTTTAGCTGTGTCCCATAAATTATGATCTGTTGTATTTTCATTTTCATTTAGTTCACTTTATTTTTATTTCCCTTGAGAGTTCCTTTTTGGTTCATTGATTATTTAGAAGTATGTTGCTTAGTTTCAAAGTGTTTGGAGATTTTCCTGTTATTGATTTCTAGTTTGATTTTACTGTAGTCAGAAAACGCACGGGGTATGACTTTAGTTTTGAAAAATTTTTTGATGTTTATTTTATGAGCCAGAGCATGGTTTATTATGGTAAGTGTTTCATGGACACTTGGAAATAATGTGCGTCCTGTTTTGCTGTTGGGTGCAGTGTTTTATACATGTTGATCCCATCCTACTGATGGTGTCATTGAGTTCTTCTGTATACATGCTGATTTTCTGTCTAGTTTTTCTGTCAATTATTGAAAAAGGAATGACGAAGTCTCTAAGTGTAATTTCAGATTTGTCTGTCAATTTTTTTACTTTTATCAATTTTTGCTTCGCATGTTTTAGAACCCTGTTGTTTGGGACATACATATTTATGATTTCTATGTCTTTTTGGTAAAATGACTTTTCATGATAAAATATCCCCTTTTTTCTCATAATTTTCTTTTCACTGAAGTCTACTTGATCTGATTTATAGTATTAATGTTTGCGTGATGTGTCTATTTTCATCCATTTCCTTTCATACTGCCTGTATTGTCATATTTGAAGAGAGTTTTGTTTCATTTGTGTATGTATGTATGTTGGTATGTATTGAAACAGAGCCTCATTTTGTCACCCTCAGTAGAGTGCCATGGCATCATCATGGCTCACAGCAACCTCATACTCTTGGGCTCAAGTGATCCTCTTCCTACAGCCTCTCAACCTGTAGCTGAGAGTACAGGTGTGTGCCACCACTACCAGCTAGTTGCCCTATTTTTAGTAGAGACAGAAATACTCAGGCTGGTCTCAAACTCCTGAGCTCAAGTTATCCACCCACCTCAGCCTCCTGGAGTGCTAAGATTATAGGGGTGAGCCACTGCACCCAGCCTTGAAGTCAATTTCTTTTAGACAGAAAATGGGTTAGTGAACTTTCATATAATCTACTCTGCCAAGGTCTGTTTTTTAACTGGGGAGTTTTCCATGTGAGTTTGTTCCAAGCAAGAGGTTAACAATGCAGTGAATGTTTTTCTCCCCCAGAGACAGCGCTTCTGCCCCAGCCACAGTGCTCTTCTGGTACCCCTGCAGGGCAAGGTTTGGCTCCCTCTGGCAGTCCACAGAATTGGGGAGGTATCTCTCCAAAATTTGAACCTAGCAGGATTGCTCTACTATCACTGCTGCTGCATGGCAGGTGCCTCTGCACAGGTTCTGTGCCTCTGCCCGCTGTTGATATGCACTTTCGCAAAGCTGGTCTACTCGCCCTCCCCGCTATGTCTCTCTCCACTTCTACTGGAGTCACAGATTCAGCACTGCTGTGGCCCACGCAATGCCCACCCCTAGCAAGGAACTATGGATACTCCTGTCTCTGCAAGGGGTGGGCTTCTAGACCGCCAGGTGAGTGGGGAAGGGTGGACTGGGAGTTCAGAATGGCAGGGGAAATATTTGTTCAACTTTTATGCTGGGCAAGAGAATGCTCAGACTCATACTTTGGTCTTCCTGGAGAAGGAGACCCAGGCTCCAGCGACTCTCTCCTGTGGGTGAGACAAGAGGTCTTCAGTTTACTGCTTCCTTGTAGAGATCACACAGCAAGCCACTCTCTTGGGGGAGGGAATGGACTCTCATCCTCTTTGGGATGGGTTTTGTACCTGAAATTTGCCTCCTTGGAATTGCAACTTGCCTCAGCAGGGATGATATGCAGTTATCAATCTTCTCTCTCAGCTCAGCTCCTGACCTTAAGCTTTATTGGGTCCTTTCTGGCCATTATCTCTCCCTCTGGAGAGGAGGAGCTTCTCATTTATTACTTTTGATTTTCCTGAGCTTTAAAAAGTTTGGTCTATCATCAAATTTGAATTTCCAGCCATTGTTCCTTCAAGTACTTTTTCAGCTCCATCTTTTTTCTCTTGTCCTCTTGGACTTCAATGACATGAACATTAAGATGTTATATCAGAATATCACAGGTCTTTGTGGCTCTAGTCAAGGTGTGTTTGTTTGTTTGTTTGTTTGTTTTGCAGTTTTTGGCTGGGGCTGTGTTTGAACCCACCACCTCCAGCATATGGGGCCGGCGCCCTACTCCTTTGAGCCACAGGCACCACCCTCTAGTCAAGTTTTTTTTCAGTCCATTTTCTCTCTGTTGTTCAGTTGGCTAGCTTCAACTGTTCTGTCTTCCAATCACTGATTCTCTTCTCTGTCCTCTTCATTCTGCTATTGAGACTCGTAACTGAGTTTTGGGTTTTATTATTGTGATTCCAACTTTTTTATTTGACTCTCTCATATTTCCTATTTCTTTGATGAGACTTTCTATTTTTTGCTGAGGCCTTTATTTTCATTTGTTTTGAGTGTGCTTGTAATCACTTGGTGAAGGATTTGCATCATGGATACTTTACTATCTTTCTTGGGTCATTTCAATACAACATGTTTGTCATCTCAGGGTGGAAATGTATGGATTGTGTTTTTCATTCAGTTCAAGATATTTCTGATTCTTCTTATGAAGAATGATTTCTAATTAAAACTTGGACGTTTTCATATTATGTTGTAAAACTCTGGATTTTATTTAAACCTTATGTTTCAATTAGCTTTTTATGAACCCGCTATGGCCAGGAAGGAAGTGGGGTGCCATATTGTTGCTGCCAGGTAGAGATAAAGTGCTGCTCCCCAATTAGCTTCAGTGGACACTGAAGGATGGGAGGAGGTCCTCATTGCTCCTGAGCCCCACTGGGTCTCCACTGATACCTCCCTGAGTGGGAGGTTAGGGATGTATTGTTTCATTCCCCACATGGCTTCCATTGACACTGTGGTGGGGTTAGGGGGAGCTTTGATATCAGTGGTGGTGGTAAAGGTCCTAAATCTCCACTAGAGCTCCCCTGGAACCACCACAGTAGAGGGGAAAAGGAGTACTTCATTACTACTGGGTGAGGGTGGAAGTCCAGACTTCTCCAGTGATCTTCACTGGCACCAGAGTAAGCAGGGATCAAAGTTCTCGCTCCTTACCTGGCCTGGCTTTCCCTGACACCACCTTGCCAATCTTGTTAGGTGCCTCCTGATAGCTTCACAGTGTGGAGTTCCAGGCTTCCCACTGCCCTTTGCTGTCAGCTAGGTGTGGGGGTACAGTTTTTTGTGGACTTTGGCTGGAGTTGAATTATTATTGTCTGAAAGTTTTCTGTCTAGCTAGAGTGCTTTTTTCTTGGCTAGAGAGCAGGCTTTTGTTGGAGGTTTTTTGTTGTTGTTGTTTGCTTTGTTTTGTTTTGTCTTTGACCCCCAATGTTTTCATGTTGCTTGTCCCTGCGGCCCCAAGTCTGGGATACATGAGGTGAAAAGAAAACCCAGGGAATTCACACCATGTCATTCTTTGGGACCTGTCTTGTTCTAACACCTTTCCAAGTCTTCTCATGTTTGTTTTATATGTAGTACACAACTCTTATAAATGTTTTATGCACAACATTAGCTTTATTTAGTGGGAAGAATAAGAAAACATACCCCACCAGCCCCAGCAGTGGAAGCAATGCTACTTGAAGTCATTGGATGTATTTTTATATATTTTTAAAGTATATCTCTTAAGTCTCTGATTTTGCTGTGTTTTTCTTTGTTTAGTGAACTTTTTATTAATGTGCACATTCATATGAAAAGGAACTGAAATCAAGCATATACAGCACCATGAATTTTTACAAAGGGAACAGAGCCAGGTAACACTGGTGTTCAGCTCACCAAGCAGACATTGCCAGCTCTGCAGTCCCACCAGCTCCCTCCCAATTACTCCCTTCCCCAAGAATAACCACCATCCTGACTTCTAACATGTCAACTGGGGTTTTAAAGGTTAAGAAATGATGACCTAGGAGGGAATAAAGAAAGAGACATTGATTTTGACAGGGTGAAAGCAGCGAGCACGTGCTCAGAAATGCACAGTGCAAGTGAGGTCGCATCATTCTTGTACTTACTTTTCAGGAATTCTAGGAAATGGGTTTGCCAAAGAAAGAAGAAGAGAGACAGTGCTCTTTAAACATGATGAGAGGTTTCTGCCTCCAGATTCTGCAACTGTCTTGGGATCATAAGCAATGGATAGAATAAAGCCTGAAATAGCCAGAGTATATTGGTAAGAATAAATGAATAATTTTAAAAGTTTCTTTACCAACGATCAAAAAAACCCCAAAGTACCTCTGGTACTTTGATTCATACCATGATTCACTGGGCCAGGTATGCAGGTCATGATACCTTCCTTAACATAATAAAAGGGAAAGAACAAAAAATTAATTAAGGCTACAGGGACACATTGACCAAGAGAACATAAGATATTGAAAACCAAACCATGATTTGTACATTTGTACACTGTACACTGTAGTGTGTGGGAGATTTTACTATACTCAATCTCACGTACTGTCCCAGGGTCCCTGGGGGCAGAGACATGGCTCTGGGTGAGAGATTAGAAGGGGAATGGAGTGACTAGGAAACACCGTTGCACAAGGGTGTTAGGAGGGCAAGGGCAGGGAAGTGCATTATGCAGGGTCTGGGCTGGGCTATAAGTCACTTACTTCATGCACAGGCTAAAACGCACCGCATCTTTTAAATAACAAGTCATCAATTATCTTTCCTAAAAATGATAGTGGTGTTTAAAAGTCATGTTGCCCACACCAGGGATGGGAAAATCCAGTCTAGGAATTGGCTTCGATATCAGTCACTCTACTGGTGCCAATTAAGGGGAGAGAGACACTGAACATCACAAGGTGATCAAATATCTTTGTTGTAAAGTGATTTTTGGTTTTTTGGATATACTCCTAGTAGAGGAATTGCAGGATCAAATAGCAGGTCTATTTTTAGATCCCTGAGTGTTCTCCAAACTTCTTTCCAAAAGGAACATATTAGCTTGCATTCCCACCAGCATTACAGAAGTGTTCTCTACATTGATGCCAACATCTATAATTTTGAGATTTTGTGATGTGGGCTTATCTTGAATTAGATGATATCTCAAAGTGGTTTGATTTGCATTTCTCTGATGATTAAAGATAATGAACATTTTTTCATGTGCCTATAGGCCATGCACCTGTCTTCTTCAGAGAAGCTTTTGTTCAAGTCTCTTGCCCACAATGAAATGGAATCACTTGTTCTTTTCTTATTAATAAGTTTGAGTTCTCTGTGAATTCTGGTTATCAGACCTTTGTCAGAAACATAACCTGAAAATATCTTCTCCCATTCTGAGGGCTGTCTGCTTGCTTTACTTACCATGTTCTCGGCTGTGCAGAAGATTTTTAGTTTGATCAGATCCAGTAATGTATTTTTGGTGTTGCTTCAATTGCCTGGGTGGTCCTCCTCATAAAGTATTCTTAAGGCCATTTACTTCAAGTGTTTCCCCTGCACGCTCTCCAAGATTCTTTATAGTTTCATGTCTTAAGTTTAAATCTTTTATCCAGTGAGAGTCAATTTTTGTTAATGGTGAGAGATGTGGGTCCAATTTCAGTCTTCTACAAGTCTCCAGCCAATTCACCCAGCACCATTTGTTAAATAGGGAGTCTTTCCCCCAATTATGTTATTGCTATGTTTTGCTAAGTGTCTGGATTCATCTCTTGGTTCTCAATTCTGTTCCATACATCTACCTCTCTATTTTTGTGCCAGTGCCATGCTGTTTTGATCACTATAGATTTATAGTATAATCTGAAGTCTGATAGCGTGATTCCACCTGATTTGTTTTTGTTTCTGAGTAATGTCTTGGCTATTTGAGTTTTTTTCTGTTTCCATATAAAATTAAGTACTATTTTCCCCAGATCTTTAAAGTATGACAGTGGTGCTTTAATAGGGATTGCATTAAATGTGTAGATTGCTTTGGGTAGTATGGACATTTTAAAAACGTTGATTCTTCCTAGCTGTGAGCATGGTATGTTTTTCCATTTGTTAACATCTTCAGCTATTTCTTTTCTCATAGTTTCATAATTCTCTTTATAAAGATTTTTCATGTCCTTTTTAAGGTACAGTCCCAGATATTTCATTTTCTTTGGCACAACTGTAAAAGGAATAGAGCCCTTGGCTGTTTTTTCAGCTTGACTACTGTTGTTACATATGAATGCTACTTATTTGTGAGTAGCCTGAGATACTGCTGTATTCCTTGATCACTTCTATGAATTTTGTAGTTGAATCCCTGGGGTTTTCCAGGTATAAAATCATATCATCTGTGAAGAGCAAAAGTTTGATCTCCTCTGATCCTATATGGATAAAATTGCAACACCTGCTGTTTTCTGATTTCCATTTGCCTGAATTATAGATGACCATCCCTTCACCCTGAGTCCATATTTATCTTTTAAAATGAGATTCTTGTATGCAGCAGATATCTGGCCTGAGTTTTTATATCCAATCAGCCAATCTGTGCCTCTGTGGAGGACAATTTAAGCCATTCACATTAATTGAGAGTATTCATAAACCTGGTAGTATTTTTGGATGCCATGTTTTTTGAAAGTCCTGTGGATATGTTTAATCCTTTCACTACTGTGGTAGTTGGTATTTGATCAAAAGTTTCTGAGTGGGTTTACTTTGGTGGTAGAGCATTGTGCTGGTCATTGTGGAGGATGGGTTTGAGAATATCCTGGAGATCTGGTCTAGTTATGGCAAATTTCTTCAACATGTGTATGTCATTAAAGTATTTAATTTCTCCATCATAAATGAAACTCAGTTTAGCTGGATATAGGATTCTGGGTTGAAAGTTGTTTTGTTTTAAGAGATTGGAGGTCAAAGACCATCCTCTTCGGCTTGAAAAGTTTCAGCTGAGAGATCTGCAATCATTCTAATATTCTTCCCTTTGTAGGTTATGGTTTTCTTATATCTGGCTGCTTGCAGAATTTTCTCCTTCATATTAACTTTGGCAAAGTTGATTACAATGTGTCTAAGAGATGGCTTTATTTGGATTGAGTCATGCTGGGGTTCTGAGACTGCTCTCTGAATTTCAGTATCTCTTGCCATGTTTGGGAAGTTCTCCATTATATCTTGGAGTAGAGTATCTGTGCCTTTAGGAACATCCTCTTCTTCAGGAATTCCTATAAGGCAAAACTTTGCTCTTTTGAAGTGGTCCCACAATTCTCTCAGGGAATGATCCATTTTTGCTCTCCACTTCTCTGCCTGTTTGAGCATTTGGGAGCATTCAAAAGCTGTGTCTTCAATGTCAGAGATCCTTTCTTCTGCCTGTTACCAAGGGATTCTACTGTATTTCTCAGTTCTTTGAGGGCTACAATTTCTTGTCTCAATGTGTCAAAATCTTTAGAGATTTTGTCTTTGCATTCATTGAATTCTTGAGACATCTTTTGAATTATTCCTAGGATTTCTAATTCCAACTTTACTTCCATTCTGTTAATCTTATTTGCCATCCAAATTCTAAACTTGATTTCTGGCATCTCAGCCATTTGTTTATGAATGGGATCCTCTGGTGTGGCTGTTTTGTTTTTCCTTGGGGGAATTGATCTACTCTGATTATTCATGTTGCCAGAGTTTTTCTGCCAATTCTGCCCCATGATTGTTTTTCACTGGTTGGGTAGATGAGCAGGTAAGGTGAAATTGGATTGGGGGATACTGGGGTTGTGATTACCCATCCCTTTACCAAAGAACTGGGACTGGTGACTGTGGCTTTTCCCCTACAGCTTTGCAAAGGTCCCATACAGTACTACAGCCTGAGACTCTGGGGACCTGCTTAGTGTGGTGGGACTAGGTGGCTCTGTCTTGTATTCAGCTGATCTCTGTCCAATCCTAGTGAATCAGTGACTCTGGGTTGAAGTCTCAGCTGTGGAGAAATACAAGCAACTGAGACATCTAGGCCCCTCCCCCCACCCCACGGGCAACAACTGGAAGAGGAAAATCAAACCTTCCCACTAAACAGAACCAGGGTACCACCTTGAAGGGTCTTTGGGTGATTTGCCCAGGTCAGGAGTTCCAAACCAATTGTCCCAGTCAACACCAACTCTCTAATGGGAAAGTTCAAAAGGTTTCCAGCAACTAGATAGCCAGGGTGTACTGACAGCTCAAGGGTGCCTTGAGGCTCAACTGGTGCCTCTTCCCCCACCTTGCACCTCCTTCACCGCCAGTCTCTGGTAACCCCACCACCCATCTGGTAACCCAGTCTCTTTGGCCCAGTTCTGTCCAATAAGCAAATGTGCCAGGGCTTTGCTCCTTCCAGAATCAAAGAAAAGTCAATGCCTCCTCTGCCTGGCCAGCACTCTCTGCCACCAGCCAGCAGGGGGAGCTGAAACATGCCTGCCTCAAGTACTCAAAGGCAACTGGGGAGTGTGCCACCTGAGCTCAGTCCAAACCTAAGGAAGTAAGACAGCAAATGTTTTTCTCCCTTAGCCACCGCACCTTTGCCCCAGCCTCTCTGCAGCTCTGGTATCCCTATAGGGTGAGGTCTGGCTCCCTCTGGTAGTCCTCAGAGTTGGGGAGATATCTCTCCAAAATTAGACCCTGGTGGGATCACTCTACTAGCGCTGAAGCTTCATGGGATGTGTCTCTGCAAGGCTCCAAGGTGGCTCCCACAGCTCCCACAGCTCCCACGTGGCAGCTGTGGCCAGGGCAGTGCAGGTTGCTCACAGCAGCAGTGGTGGTAGTGGCCGGGGCAGTGCAGGTGGCAGGTGGCGGTGGTGGCAGCTGGGGCAGAGCAGGTCACGTGCAGCTCCAAATAATATATTTCTAATATATTATAAATATATATAAAACTAATATATTTTGATTGATATAAAGAGTTGTTTTCACAAATCACATATATATGACTTTATGGGTGATTTAAGGGGTGTTCAAGGGCAACTAGAGACCTATCTGTTGTTCAGTTTTTCTTTGAGTCTCTCAACAAAACCAAAAAAAACATTGGTTTGGTTTTTAATTTTTAATTGGTTTTATTTTATAAACAAATAAAACAGCAATAAAATATATAATATATGCAACATAAATGTATATTCACATATATCCATATGGTTTTGAGGCCTATGTAGAATTGAATTTTACAAGTGAAAGCAATAGGTCACAAGATTTGTACATTTTAAATTTCAACAGATATTGCCAAGTTTTCCTCCCCCAGACATTCTACCGGTTTAATTTAGCCAATACTGTGGGAAGAATGAACCCATTTTCTTACACCTTAATGCTGAATTTTTACTGGGGGGGTGGTGGGTAGAGTGTGTGTGTGTTTGCTAGACTGAGGGAAAGAAAAATTTTCATAATGTTGCTTTTTTAAATTGAGGTAAAATTCCTGCAACATAAAATTAACCCTCTTATAATGAACAGTTGATGGCATTTAGTGCTTTCACGGTGCCATTTTATCTAGTTTCACCTCTCCCAAAGAAACCTGTGTTCATGAAGTGGCCACTCCCAATTCCCTAGTCCCAGCTTCCCCCAGTTCTTAATACTATCAATCTGCTTTCCATCTCTGTGAACTTACCCATTCTGGACATTTCATATAAAGAGAATCACACAGGAGGGTCATCCATGTTATAGCATGTATCAGAACTTCATTCCTTTTTATGTTTGAATAATATTCCATGGTATGTTATGTATAATGATTTGTTTATCCATTCATTCATTGATGGGCATTTGGCTTGATTCCACTTTTGGCTATTGCATAATATTGCTGATATGAACATTTTATAAAATTATTTGTCTGAGCACCCATTTTCAATTATTTGGGGTTTGTATCTATAATCATATGGTCAGAAGGTAATGCTGTGTTTGCCTTGTTAAGGAACCTCCAAACTGTTCTCCACAATAGCCACACCATTTTTTTTTTTTTTTAATTTTTTTTATTGTTGGGGATTCATTGAGGGTACAATAAGCCAGTTACACTGATTGCAATTGTTAGGTAAAGTCCCTCTTGCAATCATGTCTTGCCCCCATAAAATGTGACACACACCAAGGCCCCACCCTCCTCCCTCCATCCCTCTTTCTGCTTCCCCCCCCATAACCTTAATTGTCATTAATTGTCCTCATATCAAGATTGAGTACATAGGATTCATGCTTCCCCATTTTTGTGATGCTTTACTAAGAATAATGTCTTCCACTTCCATCCAGGTTAATACGAAGGATGTAAAGTCTCCATTTTTTTTAATGGCTGAATAGTATTCCATGGTATACATATACCACAGCTTGTTAATCCATTCCTGGGTTGGTGGGCATTTAGGCTGTTTCCACATTTTGGCAATTGTAAATTGAGCTGCCATAAACAGTCTAGTACAAGTGTCTTTATGATAAAAGGATTTTTTTCCTTCTGGGTAGATGCCCAGTAATGGGATTGCAGGATCGAATGGGAGGTCTAGGTTGAGTGCTTTGAGGTTTCTCCATACTTCCTTCCAGAAAGGTTGTACTAGTTTGCAGTCCCACCAGCAGTGTAAAAGTGTTCCCTTCTCTCCACATCCACGCCAGCATCTGCAGTTTTGAGATTTTGTGATGTGGGCCATTCTCACTGGGGTTAGATGATATCTCAGGGTTGTTTTGATTTGCATTTCTCTAATATATAGAGATGATGAACATTTTTTCATGTGTTTGTTAGCCATTCGTCTGTCGTCTTTAGAGAAAGTTCTATTCATGTCTCTTGCCCATTGATATAAGGGATTGTTGGCTTTTTTCATGTGGATTAATTTGAGTTCTCTATAGATCCTGGTTATCAAGCTTTTGTCTGATTGAAAATATGCAAATATCCTTTCCCATTGTGTAGGTTGTCTCTTTGCTTTAGTTATTGTCTCCTTAGCTGTACAGAAGCTTTTCAGTTTAATGAAGTCCCATTTGTTTATTTTTGTTGTTGTTGCCATTGCCATGGCAGTCTTCTTCATGAAGTCTTCCCCCAGGCCAATATCTTCCAGTGTTTTTCCTATGCTTTCTTTGAGGATTTTTATTGTTTCATGCCTTAAATTTAAGTCCTTTATCCATCTTGAATCAATTTTTGTGAGTGGGGAAAGGTGTGGGTCCAGTTTCAGTCTTTTACATGTAGACATCCAGTTCTCCCAACACCATTTATTGAATAGGGAGTCTTTCCCCCAAGGTAAGTTCTTGTTTGGTTTATCAAAGATTAGGTGGTTGTAAGATGTTAGTTTCATTTCTTGGTGTTCAATTCGATTCCAAGTGTCTATGTCTCTGTTTTTGTGCCAGTACCATGCTGTCTTGAGCACTATGGCTTTGTAGTACAGACTAAAATCTGGTATGCTGATGCCCCCAGCTTTATTTTTGTTACTAAGAACTGCCTTAGCTATACGGGGTTTTTTCCAGTTCCATACAAAACGCAGAATCATTTTTTCCAAATCTTGAAAGTATGATGTAGGTACTTTGATAGGAATGGCATTGAATAGGTAGATTGCTTTGGGAAGTATAGACATTTTAACAATGTTGATTCTTCCCATCCATGAGCATGGTATGTTCTCCTATTTGTTAATATCCTCTGCTATTTCCTTTCTGAGGATTTCATAGTTTTCTTTATAGAGGTCCTTCACCTCCTTCGTTAGGTATATTCCTAGGTATTTCATTTTCTTTGAAACTATGGTGAAGGGAGTTGTGTCCTTAATTAGCTTCTCATCTTGACTGTTATTGGTGTATACAAAGGCTACTGACTTGTGGACATTGATTTTATATCCTGAAACATTACTGTATTTTCTGATGACTTCTAGGAGTCTTGTGGTTGACTCTTTGGGGTTCTCTAAGTATAAGATCATGTCGTCAGCAAAGAGGGAGAGTTTGACCTCCTCTGCTCCCATTTGGATTCCCTTTAATTCCTTGTCTTGCCTAATTGTATTGGCTAGAACTTCCAGCACTATGTTGAATAGTAAAGGTGACAGAGGACAACCTTGTCTGGTTCCAGTTCTAAGAGGAAAAGCTTTCAGTTTTACTCCATTCAGTAAAATATTGGCTGTGGGTTTGTCATAGATAGCTTCAATCAGTTTTAGAAATGTGCCACCTATGCCTATACTCTTCAGTGTTCTAATTAGAAAAGGATGCTGGATTTTATCAAATGCTTTTTCTGCATCTATTGAGAGGATCATGTGATCTTTATTTTTGCCTCTGTTAATATGGTGGATAACGTTTATGGACTTGCGTATGTTAAACCAGCCTTGCATCCCTGGGATGAAGCCTACTTGATCATGATGAATGACTTTTTTGATGATAAGCTGTAATCTATTGGCTAGGATTTTGTTGAGAATTTTTCCATCTATATTCATGAGTGAGATTGGTCTGAAATTCTCCTTTTTGCTTGGGTCTTTTCCTGGTTTTGGTATCAGGGTGATGTTTGCTTCATAGAATGTGTTGGGGAAGATTCCTTCTTCCTCAATTTTTTGGAATAATTTCTGCAGTACAGGAATAAGCTCTTCCTTGAAGGTTTGATAGAATTCTGGAGTGAAGCCATCTGGACCAGGGCATTTTTTAGTTGGAAGCTTTTTTATTGTTTCTTTGATCTCAGTGCTTGAAATTGGTCTGTTCAGGAGGTCTATTTCTTCCTGGCTAAGTCTAGGTAGAGGGTGTGATTCCAAATATTGATCCATTTCCTTCACATTGTCAAATTTCTGGGCATAGAGTTTCTGGTAGTATTCAGAGATGATCTCTTGTATCTCTGTGGGATCAGTTGTTATTTCCCCTTTATCGTTTCTGATTGAGGTTATTAGAGATTTTACTTTTCTATTTCTAGTTAGTCTGGCCAATGGTTTATCTATTTTATTTATTTTTTCAAAAAACCAACTCCTTGTTTCATTAATTTTCTGAATGATCCTTTTGTTTTCAATTTCATTGATCTCTGATTTGATTTTGGATATTTCTTTTCTTCTACTGGGTTTAGGCTTAGATTGTTCTTCTTTTTCCAATTCCATAAGATCTCTTGTGAGATTGTTGATGTGCTCTCTTTCTGTTTTTTGAATGTAGGCATCTAAAGCGATGAATTTTCCTCTCAAAACTGCTTTTGCAGTATCCCACAGGTTTTGGTAGCTTGTGTCTTCATTGTTGTTATGCTCAAGGAAGTTAATGATTTCCTGTTTTATTTCTTCCTTCACCCATCTGTTATTCAACAGAAGATTGTTTAATTTCCATGCCTTTGGGTGGGGTCGAGCATTTTTGTTAGAGTTGAGTTCCATCTTTAGTGCCTTATGGTCTGAAAAGATACAAGGTAAAATTTCAATTCTTTTGATTCTGTTGATATTTGTTTTGTGTCCCAGGATATGATCAATTTTGGAGAATGTTCCATGGGGTGATGAGAAGAATGTATATTCTTTATCTTTGGGGTGGAGTGTTCTATATACGTCTATCAAGCATAGTTGGTCTAGGGTCTCATTTAAATCTCTTACATCTTTGTTTAATTTCTGTTTAGAGGATCTGTCCAGCTCTGTAAGAGGTGTGTTAAAGTCCCCTGTTATGATGGTATTATCAGATATCATATCGCTCAGACTGAGTAAGGTCTGCTTCAAGAATCTGGGAGCATTTAAATTGGGTGCATAAATATTTAGAATGGAAATGTCTTCTTGTTGTAGTTTTCCCTTGACCAATATAAAGTGACCATCTTTGTCTTTTTTGACTTTAGTTGCTTTAAATCCACATGTATCTGAAAATAAGATTGCAACTCCTCTTTTCTTCTGAATTCCATTTGCCTGAAAAATTGTCTTCCAACCCTTGACTCGGAGCTTTAATTTGTCTTTTGAAGCCAGGTGTGTTTCTTGCAGACAGCAAATGGATGGCTTGTGTTTTTTAATCCAGTCAGCCAATCTATGTCTCTTCAGTGGGGAATTCAAGCCATTAACATTTATTGAGATAATGGATAAGTGTGGTAGTATTCTATTCGTCTTATTTGGTGAGAGTCCATTGCTTAGTTTTATCTTTTGCATCAGTGTGGAGGTTAGGTTCTGTCCTTTGATTTCTGAGTTCTTACTTTGCTGCTGATCCATTGTGGTGGTCAGTGTGCAGAACAGGTTGAAGTATTTCCTGTAGAGCTGGTCTTGTTGTGGCGAATTTCCTCAATGTTTGTATATCCGTAAATGATTTGATTTCTCCGTCAGTTTTGAAGCTTAGCTTAGCAGGGTACAGAATTCTGGGCTGAAAATTGTTCTGTTTAAGTAGATTAAAGGTAGATGACCATTGTCTTCTTGCTTGGAAAGTTTCATTAGAGAAGTCTGTGGTAACTCTGATGGATTTGCCCCTGTAGGTCAACTGGCGCTTACTCCTGGCAGCTTGCAGAATCTTTTCTTTTGTCTTGACTTTGGACAGGTTCATCACAATGTGTCTTGGAGAAGCTCGGTTAGAGTTGAGGCGACCCGGGGTCCGATATCCCTCTGAAAGCAGTGTGTCAGAATCTTTGGTGATGTTTGGGAAATTTTCTTTTATAATATTCTCTAGTATGGCTTCCATTCCTCTGGGGCATTCTTCTCCCCCTTCTGGAATTCCTATAACTCGAATGTTGGAACGCTTCATAAAGTCCCATAATTCTGACAGTGAACGTTCTGCTTTCTCTCTCTTCTTTTCTGCCTCTTTTACTGTCTGAGTTATCTCAAGAACTTTGTCTTCTACCTCTGAAATTCTTTCTTCTGCATGGTCTAACCTGTTGCTGATACTTTCCATTGCATCTTTAAGTTCCCTAATTGACTGTTTCAGTTCCTTCAGGTCTGCTATATCCTTTTTATATTCTTCATATCGTTCATCTCTTATTTGATTCTGTTTTTGGATTTCCTTTTGGTTATTTTCCACTTTATTAGCAATTTCCTTCATTGTTTCCATCATTTCTTTCATTGTTTTCAACATGTGTATTCTAAATTCCCTTTCTGTCATTCCTAACATTTCTATACTGGTGGAATCATCTGCAGTAGCTACCTCATGGTCCCTTGGTGGGGTTGTTCTAGACTGGTTCTTCATGTTGCCTGGAGTTTTCTGCTGATTCTTCCTCATGAGTGATTTCTTTTATCTGTTTGCTTGCCCTAATTTTCCTTTCACTTCCTCTTGCTCTTTAAGTTCTTGTGCCTGTGGACTAAAGGTTACAGGACCAGAAGGGTGAGAAGGTTGAAGCGCAAAAAAAAAGGGGATGAAAGAAAGGAGGACCGAGTGATAAGAAAAAAAGAAAGATAGAGAAAGGAGAGGGGGTGGGTATAAGGAATATTGACAAAAAGAAGAGAGGCACAGAAAGAGGGAGACAGGGCAATATAGGTGTACAGTAGGGTACTTTGACACAACCTTAAAAAACCCCCACCTTCTGGGGGTGCCCAGTTGCGTGGTTCCCTTGAGGTCAGCAGCTCTTTGCTAACCTGATCAGACACAGTACCCCACCTCCACCAAGTAGAGAGGAAAGACAAAAATGCTATAAATCAAACCAAAAGAAGCAAACAGAAAACTTTACAGGGATAAAATTGGGTGAAAAACCCAATTATATCGGTAGAAACACTAGCAAAAATGAAGTTGAAGTTATTAAAAAAAGCAGCAATGGGAAATTATAATTAAACTAGGAAAATTGAGAAAGAAAAAGGGATCTGTGTGGAAAAGATTGAAATTAAAAAAACAAAAGAATATCAGCAACGTCAAAATAAACAAACAAAAAAAACAACCAAGCAAAAAAAAGAAAGAAAAAAATACACAACCAAAAACAAAGCAGTTTGTATATGTTATTGAATATTGTCTGGGCAACACGTGGTCTTCTGGGGTATGAGATGTTAGTCACAGTTCAGATACGACTGGAGGCTGCTGATTACTCAAACCCCAGCAGGTAGACACCCTGAATCTCTCTTCAGCCTACTTAAAAGGCACTTCGAACTTGTAAACTTGTTGAGCAGAAGCTTTCCCAGCTTTCTTGCTGGAATTGCTGCTGAAGTGGCTATCCACTTACTCAGTGTGCCAAAACCGGTCTCACTCTGCCCCTGAGGGTTAGGGCTGCAAGGCGTCTCAGACCCCACCCTTAGGCTACTTGGTTGCTGGGTTACCAGCTCCCACCCGTTTCTAGCTCTGCGACCCTGAGGGCGGAGCTTGCCGGGGCAGATCGCCGGCAATGGATCCGTGTGACCCACCGCCAAACACTATTAGCTCCGTCTGGCTCAGCGGCTCAGACTGGGGCCCTAGACACCGGCCAAAGTTCTCGCACTCCCGCTCAGGCCTTCCCCAAGGCAGTTCAACTCAGTGCCAAGTCCAAGGACATCAAAACAGTTCACAGGTAAGGCCTTTCTGGTTTGCAGTCTCGCTGCTACTGAACTTACAGTTGTGGGCGGGTTTAGACGGATTGAACACACGCGACCACTTGCCGGTTTTCCACGGATTTAGTCCTCCTCTTGGGGTCCAGAAGTCTCTCGCTGACTCCCTGTATCCTCATAGGAGTGATGATAGGCAGTTCTCACCAGCCAGAGACGCCTGGAGTCCTATCTCCCCAGACTCACGGTGCCCAGATGCAAGGAAGCTGTTACTCGGCTGCCATCTTCGCCACACCATTTTAAATCCCCACCACTGCATGTGAGTTTCCATGTCTCCACATCCTCACCAACACCTGTTATTTTCTGTCCTGTTTGTTTATTATAGCCATCTTAGTGGGTGTTAAGTGGTATCTTCTGGTTTTGATTTTTGTTTCCTCAAGACCAACAATGTTAAGTGCCTTTTCATGCTTGTTAGCCATTTGTATATATTCTCTGAGTATGTCTCCTGAAGCTCTTTGCCCATATTTAAAATAAACTGATTGGCTTTTTGTTATTGAATTGTGAGGGTTGTCATTGTCTTCTGGATCTCAAACCTTTATAAGATACATGTATATGATTTGCAAATATTTTCTCCCATCTATAGTCTTTCCACTTCTTGATAATGTCCTTTGACGTACAAGGTATTGTTTTAATTATTTTCTTTAAATATCGTTTCAAATTACATTTATCCAATTGCTAAAGAACTCTAGCATCTTTGTAACATATATTACTCATTGTATTATTTTTAGTGAAATCTCTGTTCAAATCATTTACTCACATTTCTACAGTATTTTCTTCTAATACAATCACAAGAGTTACTTTATAACATAAATATTAGTATTTCATTTTGACCTATAGTTCATCGTATACTTTTGTGTATAATAACATTTGTCATATAAATGTTGCTCATTATTTTATAATCCAATTGTTAATCTTTTATAGTTTCTGCAATTTTTTTTGAGACAGAATCTCACTATGTTGCCTTTGGTAGAGGGCTGTGGTGTCACAGCTAACAGCAACCTCAAACTCTTGGGCTTTAGCAATTCTCTTGCCTCAGCCTCCCAAGTAGCTGGGACTGCAGGCACCCGCCACAATACCTGGCTATTTTTTTGTTGTAGTTGTCATTGTTTGGCAGGCCCGGGCTGGGTTTGAACCTACCAGCCCCAGTGTATGTGGCTGACACCCTAGCAGCTGAGCTATAGGCACCGAGCCAGTTTCTGGATATTTTGTCTTCAGGGAAGACTTTTAATATTATCAACATTATAAAAATATGATTCTATTTTTTTTAATTTCACTTTTTATGTTTATACCTATAATCTATTTTAAATTTGTTTTGTGTATGGCCTTAAAAAAGGGCCATAAGATTATTTTATCCCCAAACATATTGCCAGTATTATATGCTAAACTGTTCTCTTTGATTTGAAATATCCCTTTCATAAACTAAAGTTTCAGATATATTGGAATATACCTGCTTTATTCTATGGATCTGTTCATTTCTTCTTGTGCTCAGATCACTCTGTTTTAATTAATACTAATATTAACAGAGTGAGTTTTGACGTGAAATATGACAGTATCCCTCTCTCACTGTATGTTATCCAAATTGCCTTGGTTAGTATAAATTTCTTTCTTTTGCATAAATTTATATACTAGAATGTCAAGTTCTTGATTAGATATGGACTGTATAAATTAATTTGAGCAGACTTGACTGCAATTCTTACTTTTTCATCCAGAAACATGTTATTTTTCCTATTCATTAAGGTATCCTTTTCCTCCAATATGATTTTATGATGCCCTTAGTATAGGTCTTTTATATGACCTTGGTACAGGTATTGTGTATGACCTTGGAACAGGTCTTGTATATTTCCTACTAAATGTGCTCCTGGATGTCCTATAATTTTGTTGCCACTGTTAATTTTTTTCAGCTGATATTTTCTAGTTGATTATTGCTGTTCTTCATGTAAATTACTGATTCCTGGAGGTTGCTTTGGTTCTGGTTAAATTACTCAACACTCCTAGGACCTCTAATAGCTTTTCAGTTTAAACTCTTGGATTTATAGTAGACAATCATATTGTCAAAATAATGAGCATATTGTCTCTTCCATTCCAACATCAGACTTCTTTCTTCTTAATCTTTCTGAGCTGGCAGCGCCCCTCGTGATCTTGTAAATGCTTGCTTTGTTCCCAGTGCCTGAAGTTTATTGTTTGGTATTTTATGGTTAATCACCACTATGTATGCCAGTGTTTGTGTGAATTGATAAAAAATCCACAAGTCCTGTAACATATTTAATAACTACATGTTGGAAAAAGTTAATTCACAAACTTTCCTGGATATATTGGTCTTAGAAATGTTGCCTATTTAATAGAAATCACAAAATAAGCATTATATTCCTTTTTATTTATTTAAAAATTTTCCAAATTTTAATACGTGATCATTTTATTCATGCTATATTTATGGCTGAATGTATTTCTGTGGTACTTTGGCTGAAGGTCTGTGCAAACTGAAGTGTATTTATTCGTATGATCTCAGATTTTAAATAACATAGTACATGGAGGTAGAGTCCTGAGATGCTGCTACTGCAGAGACTCCCATCAACAATTAAGAATATTTTTTCTCGGCCTCATGGTAGCTCATGCCTGTAATCCCGAAACTCTGGGAGGCCAAGGATCACCTGAGCTCACAGGTTTGAGACCAGCCTGAGCTAGAGCGAGACCTTGTCTCTAAAAATAGCTGGGCATTGTGGTGGCACCTATAGTCCCAGCTACTAGGGAGGCTGAGGCAAGAGAATCGCTTGAGCCTAAGAGTCTAAGGTTCCTGTGAGCTGTGTCACCACGGCACTCTACCAAGGGCCACAAAGTGAGACTCTGTAACAAAAACAAACAAACAAACAAAAAACCTTTCTCTCCCTGCCCCCAGTGACCTTGTTTATACTATAATTTCACCTTCACCTGTGTAATAATTTCCTGGCTGTAGACCAGAAGCCTAGCACAGACTCTATTTACAGCAGATAGCTTTCCCTGCTAAATGCACTCATGCACACTTCAATGTATTGCCGAGTATTTCCAAAATGACAGATCCTTCTGAAGTGGCTGATCTGCCATCCGCGGCCAGTTCCCTGTCTGCTGCCTTGTTCAGGGCCTGCGGAGGTACCCCAACGTGCTCTCTCCCCGTGGCCCCAGAGCTGTGGAAGTTTAATCAGCTTCAAAGCTGATTTTGCTCCAGACTCAGCTTTCTGCAGCAGAAATCTCTGGCCCATCAGCCAAGGACCAGTTCCTGGCTCCAGCTCAGCTGGCAGTATGCCTCCCATCAACATATTCAATATTTCATAATGCCTTGGCTTCTGGGTTTCCCCAGCCTGGTTAGCAGCGAGCATTGCTTTCGCTACTTCTGGAGGAAACCCTTCACTGTGGAGTGACAGAGTCACCTCTGGAGTCAGCAGAGGCAGACAGCACAGGGGCTTTGGAGGCGCCTGACTTGGGTTCAAATTCTGCCTCCTTCTGTTCTCAGCCCAGCTTCTTCCTGTGGTAAGTGTGATTAATCACACAGGGAGTCACACAGGGGTGAGAAAGGGGAAGGCTACACCTGTACCATGCACGGCATTTGGTGAACCGTGGTGTTAGCTGCTGAGGGCTGCCATCACGAAGGGCCATGCACGTGGTGGCTTAAACAAGAGGCATTTACTGATGCAAAGTTCTGGAGGCCAGAAGAACGTGGTCAAGGTCTCAGTCCCTTCTGGGGACTGTGAGGAAGAGTCTGTCCCATTCTGCTCTCCTAGGATCTAGTGGTTTGTGGGCAATTGTTGGTGTTGCTTGGCTTGTAGAAGCAGCGCCCCAATCTCTGCCTTTATCTTTACGTGGCTTTCTCCCTGGGTGTCTGCCTCTGGGTTTTCCCTGTGTATACACTGGTCACCCCAGGCTAGGGTCCACCCTAATGGCCTCATTTTAATTGATTACCTTGATTACCTCCATAAAGACCCTTTCCCCAAATAACGTCACATTCTAAGTCTCTGGGGCTTAGAACGCCAGCATAGGAATTTTGAGGGGATGCATTTATAATAATATTCAATAAACATTATCAATTTACAATTTTTCAATAATAAGTCAAAAGCGGGCAATAACCTCTAGATGAAAGAGCAGTATCTCTTCTGGGCTGTAGGATTTCTTGGGCATCCAGAGAACTCTTTAGACAGAAAAGAGTAAATTTCTATCAAGCTGAGCTGTGGGGCAACTTAGAAAGTGGCGAGGAACCTAAAGATCTCAGTCTTGGAGGAAAACAACCTTTGAAACTTTTGCACTGGTAAAACACACAAGGAAGGAAGGGGGTGCTCCCCTGTGTGGCACTTTGCGTCTGCGGCTGCAGGCAATAGATGTCTATTAGAGACGTTCAGTTTTCAGAAGAGCCAGGTAACAGCTGGTGTTGGGGGGGCTGGGTTGCTAGGCAACAGCTTTCTCATTTCCTGGGAAGGCTATGAACTGTCTCATCCACCTCATTCAAACATCTCTTCTTAGGTAAAGCCTACACTGGGCAAACTGTCGACAATTTAGAACTTCTTGTGGTGGGTGGGTGGTGAGATTATATGTGTAATCAGTCACATGAAGCCCTCCTGTTGGAAGCGCCATGGTAGACATTTCCTTTGTTGCTTCTGGGCTATTTTTCTTACTGAATTGTGGAAGACCCTTGGGGTGACTTAACTAGCAGTCCTTAACAGAAGTGGAAGTTAAGGATCTGTGCGCTGCAGAGCTTATGTGTGCTATCAAACCTTACTCCTCCTTTACTTTCAAATTTCAAGTGCCAGCGATAAAAAAGCAATTACCTGTTATCTTTTGTTGGAAAAGAAGATAAGCGGCAAACCCACTTATGTCCCCTTTATTTTTACTTTCCCCTGTTTGTTTAATCTCAGGTACTCCTATTGCAGGTTCCAAGGCGTTGGCAGGGCGGCAGCTGACTTGCCCAATCCAGTCCTTGGAAGCTTCATGTGTTTTAGGGACACACAAAGGCTACATGGTCAGTCCCAGCCACCGCCTCAGCTGCCCGGGGGCCTCCCAGGGTGAATTGTCCAGGAGGTCTTTGACCAGAGGACATTTTGATGAGACTCAGGCAGAGCTGTAAATGAATTTAAGAACAACTTTCCTCACTGATTTGTAGTGCAAGGCCTCAGAGTTGAAAGCACAGAGATTTATCCCCTGGAGGCCAGCATGGCTTGAGGGACAGCTCAGGTCTGGAGCCAGGCAGGTCTGGGTCAGAATCCCTGTCTCTTTCCGCAGACAGCTGGGCTGGGCTTCCTTTGTTTTAAAATGCGAGGACCACAGGAGAGCTTCCATCTGCGGTCCGCATGCAGAAATTAGGGCCTCAGGAAACTAGAGCAATTTCACTCTCTCCTGAAGTCTTGGGCAGCAGGACCTGGCTGATTCCTGAGGGCAGCCCTGGGGAGGGTCTTACGTATGTCACCTAGACGAAATGGGGAAACCGGCCTCCCTACCACCTGGCCCCTGCTATACCACCCAGTGGGCCCTCCCACAAGTTCAAAGTATGAAAAGTATGAAGAGCCCACATCCGTACAGGGGGCCGTTCTTTGTCCAGCTGATCGTCCCAGACCGAGGAGGCCCACTGATACCTGTGTCACATGCTGCAGCCGCAGAGGCCCCGGGGAGACCCACGGCGTGCAGACGGTGGAGTGCCCTCTCTTGACCATGTCCTCTGAGCCTAGCACAGCGCTGAGCCTTTGTTCCAAACTTCCACACCAAAAAAGATCCTGCTGCACCTGCCTTGTGATGATGGGCTCTCTGAGTAACAGCTCAGCTTGTTCTGGAAAAAGAGAAACCATTGGCAGGAATGCCAGTGCTCCCTCCCTACAGGCCCGAGCTGGCAGCCTTGGAAGTTCAAGGGCAGCTCTGCTTCCTGTGAGGTCTTGTGGCTCATTGTAATTCATGCCGTGCTCCCTAATGAGAACTGCTCAGAAGGGAAAGGCTTGGCTCAGGCAGAAGGAAAGCTCTTCTCTGTCACTTGGGAGAGAAATGGCCAGATTTTTGCCAGACTTATTTCCATCAGGAAGATTCAAGACAAAGAAAAAATGAAAACAGCTAGGATTTCATTTGAATCTATCTGTGTATCAGTCAGAATCCCTGCTGCCACAGGTCTACACTGAGAAGAGTTTTCTGGCAATTTCCTTTGCATCTGGAGTTTTGAGCAGCGCACTTGGTTTACAGAGGTCCGAGCACAGCTTCGCGTTTCAAGTCTTTGGCATCAATCTACTGAGAATGGACCCCGACAGATATGAGGGTTTGTTTAGAAATTTCCTGGGACTGGAAGTGATCATATGTGGCTCTTCCCCTGAGTGAGGCCTCAGATGTTCTTCCAAGGAGCAAGGTAGAAAGTGGCCTATTCTGTCCCTGAAAGGAAGATGCTGAGAAGTGACTATACTCCACAAACTGTCACCAAGGAGAAATGTGCAGAGTGCAGACCCGGCGGGTCTACGGGCAGGAAGTGCCACGTCCATGGTGTGGGCGCAGAGTCCCCAAGTCCCCCAAAGTCCCCCCACTTCTTTGATTTGCTGGAGGGGCAGAGAAAGCAGAATAAATGAACAAATCTGGAGTTCATTTTTAGGAGTTTGGATGTGCTTAGTAGCAAAGCCAAGGTGCTATGTGCCCGAGGTGCTATTGTCTTCCCTTCCTTTGGAAGTGAGAGGGAGATGGGGGAAGCTGGAAGTATGTCCCAGATCTTGGTTTATGACGCTCCCATGAAAGGAGACACCACATCTCCCAAATGCTCCAGGAGCTTCTTTTTGGCAGAATGCCATCTGAATGATCTTAAGGACTTAATTGGAGAGAATAGTTTCTGGTTACCACTGGAAGAGCCGGCATGTGAGGAGCGCAGGTGTTGACACCAAGGAGTATGAAATGGCAGAGAATAGATGCCCAGAAATTCTCAAGTGACAAAACCAGAGAAGCAGTTTGGGCAGAGATGTCCGAGGTCTGAGGCTCCCGGGGGAAGCACTGAACAGGAGCAGGCAGTGAAACTGAGTTTGGCACGAGCAGGGGAGCCCTGCAGGCTCGCAGGTGGGGCAGGGCTGCTCTCCGGCCTGCCACAGAGGGCTTCCCGGGCAAGCTGGCCTCGGGGGGCAGGAGGAGATTCCTCAGCCTGATGTGGACATGGGGCTGGTGAGGGGACAGAACAGGCAGTGGCCTCCCTCTCCCTGGGATCCTTGTGCCTATTCCCTCCTCCCGCATCTTTCCATGTGCACTATGTGTGGGGTTCTGGTCTAGCCTGACCCCCAACTCAATGGGGTTCCTGGTGGCTAAGGAAAGGCCACCATCTGAATGTTCCGGATGGACTGGGTCCCCCCTGGAGATCCAGCACATGTAATTCAGCCTGGTTCAGCAAGCATTCAATTACCTCTCATACCTACTGGCAGCTGCCTCTTCTCAGCTTCTGCCAAGTGCCAGGCTTTGCTTTCCGTGCAGTAAGCAATCCCATAAGGTGGGTGCAATGCATGTTCTCATTTTACAGACAGGAAGCAGCCTCCAAGGATTTAACTTTGCTGAAGTCCAAGTTCCATGCTCACTCCCTGTTGCTCCATCTCCCATGTCCGGGGTCAGGTAACAAGGACAGGACAGCCATGTCTCCTGTCCCCAGGGTCTACGGTCCACCCAGGAGAGCACCTGCCCAATCACTACAGGACAATGTACCCTGAAAGCACAGACTGGTTTGTTTTGTTGGCTGCAAGAAGTTCTGCAAGGAAATAGTTTAGTTGGCCATTAAATGATAAGACAGATTTCCCTGGGTTTAAAGGGACTTACTCTATGCCCAGGGGACTTAGGAGAGTGACCACCTTGACTGCAAGTTTCCAGGGCTAAGATACGTATAATATGGCTTAGAAGGGGTTTAAGCATAAGCATATTATCTATGAAGCTAAGAGAAGTCCACCGTTGGGGATCCCATTGGGTTTATGTGAGGCTTAATACATAGCTGCAAGTTTTTATTCTCTTTTAGTTTTAAGAACAGTTGTTTTGTGCCCCCTCTTATATGAGTCCAGACTCGACTTACAGAGGTTCATCTGGGGCAGTCCCACTTCGATGAAGTTTGCTAAAACCTCTAGACAAAAGAGACGGTGAGGGCTATCTTCTCTGAGGTTTTTAGGACAAAGAGAAGAAATGGGGAATGGGGTGAAGATGCCATTGTGACACTAGCTATTGGGAGGGGCCTCAGACCCCTGGCTCCAGGGCCTCTTAGGAGATCACATTTACAAAGAGGAGGCAGCTTGCCCACTAAGGATAAAATTGCTTACTGTAATAGGCAGATAGAGCCCTAAGTCGAGTTAGGGACTGGAAGGCTAGGATAGAAGAAAGCCAGACTGGAAGGCTAGGATGGAAGGAAGTCTGGCAGCCTGGAGGCTCACCTGGGAAAGACAGACGTGCACCCTGGCTGCACTGCACAGGACCGGAGGATTTGTTGACCTAGATGTGGACAGTGGCTGCCTGGGTTTGTATGTCATCCCCAGCTACCCAGAAGCTTTCCAAACCAGTGAAGGTAGTTAAATACAGTACAACCTCCATCACTGACCACCTCCCTACACTGACCACCTCCCTACACTGACCACCTCCTTACACTGACCACCTCCCTACACTGACCACCTTACACTGACCACTTCCTTACACTGACCACCTCCCTACACTGACCACCTCCTTACACTGACCACCTCCGTACACTGACCACCTCCCTACACTGACCACCTCCTTACACTGACCACCTCCCTACACTGACCACCTCCTTACACTGACCACTTCCCTATACTGACCACCTCCCTACACTGACCACCTCCTTACACTGACCACTTCCCTATACTAACCACCTCCCTACACTGACCACCTCCTTACACTGACCACCTCCTACACTGACCACCTTACACTGACCACCTCCCTACACTGACCACCAGCTTATGTTGGCCTAATTTTCATAGGTTGGACATACACCCCATGCACATATCAGTACAGCAGGCCGAGTTCCTTGTGTTGACCCCTCCACATGGTGATCAGTTTGTTGCAGTTCTCAGGTGGTCAGCTTACAGAGGTTCTACTATATTTGGTAACTCTGTTTTATATTGGATTGTTTATCTTTTTATCATTAAGTTGTAAAGGTTCATTATGTATCTGGATATCTGTCCTTTGTCAGAAGTACAGTTTGTAAATATTTTTACCCTAGTCCATAGTCTCCTTGCCTTTCATTTTATTAACAGTTTCTCCTCATAAACAGAAGTTTTTAACTTTGATGAAGTCTAATTCATCTTCTTTTTAAAATTACAATCATTACTTCCTGGGTGCTGCATGAGAAAATGTTGTCTACTCCTCATTCACAAACATATTCTGCTATGTTTTAAGGTTAGGGCTTGTGATTCATCTCAAAGTAGTTTTTGTGAAGTTTCTGAGGTTAGGAGTGAGGTGCATTTTTATTCTAGTGGAATTTCCGGCAGTCCCAGGGCCATTGCCGAGATAAACTCTGCTGGGTCAGGGTGAATTAAACCTGCTGACTGCAAATTGTTGGATTCCGTTTGCTAATCTTTGTTAAGATTCCTGTGTCTGTGTTAGAGTTTCTGAACCTCTGACATACTGACAGTTTGAGCCAGATAATCCTTTGTCATGGGGTCTGTCCACAGAGAGATGTTCAGCATCACCCCTGGTCTCTGGCCCCTGGGCACCACCAGCATATCCTCCACAAGTCGTGAAGTGTCTGAGGTTAGGAGTGAGGTGCATTTTTATTCCAGTGGAATTTCCAGCAGTCCCAGGGCCATTGCTGAGATAAACTCTGCTAGGTCTGCAGGCGGTGATCTCCACCTGGTGTGCCTCAGCTCATTGTTGGGCCATGAGAGGATCTCAGGTGTGCTGCAAAAATTTGTACAAATTAATTAAATTATTTTCAGAAGAAATTCAAAGCACAGTAAGCATTAAGCATATCCTTTTTTCACTCTCTTTTTTTTTTTTTTTTACCAACATAATGTAAATGTGCCATGGACGTTTAACTATAGGTTCAAATGTGCCGTGAGATAGAGGAGGTTGAATACGCTGCCCTAGACAGCGCCAACCACCACCTGCAGGGAAAATCACCCCCAGGTCAGAACTGCTCCTCCATCCAGAGGGATATTTGCTCTGTAACTTCTTTCTGTTCCTGGTTTTTGGTGTTCTGTGATGTCTTTATCAGGTTTTGCGGTTGGGCCTCTATCTTCTAAGGTTTCTGTGCTGTTGGCTTGCTTTCTTGGTTAAATGTTTGGTGGAATTCCTCTCCCGCTATGTGCCTGCAGGCTGCCTTCATTTTCCTGTCTCCAGTGAACCCATCTGAAACGGCAACATTCTTCATGGGAAGACTTTTAATAAGGGGTAAATCTTTACTAAATTTAGGGCTTATAAGACTTTCTTTCATCTTTAGTCATTTAAATAAGCTATATTTTTCCAGTGATTTGTGTACTTTTTCTACGTTGTTGAACTTATTCACATACAAGTTATTCAGAATATTTTCTCATTACCCTTTACATGTCCGTAGGTCCCTTCTATTCCTAACACGGCACAGATTTTTATTTTTAATTTTTTGCTTGATTAATTCTATTAAATGTTTTCAGAGAATGAGCTTTTAACGTTGATTTTTTTTCCCATTTCATTGATTTATTGTTTCCTCTTTCTACTCTTATTTTGGTTTGCTTTTTATTATCCATATGTATCTGTGGTTTTTTTCAATTTTACTGCTGGATAGTTGAAAGTCTAATGATTTATTGTTTATTTATTTTTCTGAGAAATGTCTTTTTTTTTAATTAAGTCATATCTGTGTACATTAATGCAATCATGGTATACAATGTGTTGGTTTTATATACAATTTGAAATGTTTTCCTCAAACTGATTAACACAGCCTTCACCGCATTTTCTTAGTTATTGTTTTAAGACATTTATACTCTACACCTAGTAAATTTCACATGTACCCTTGTAAGATGCACCGTGAGTGTGGTTCCACCAATCACTCTCTAATTTTAAAATTAGAAAATATGGAACACTTCACAAATTTGCATGTCATCCGTGTGCAGGGCCATGCTAATCTTCTCTGTGTCGTTCCAATTTTAATATATGTGCTGCTGAAGCGAGCACATCTAACGATTTATTTATAAAGTCTCCAGTCAAAGAAGATTTTGATTGTTTTCAGGTTTTTTTGTTTCATTTTGTTTTTATTGTTGGGGAATCATTGAGGGCACAAAGAACCAGGTTACACTGCTTGCATTTGTTAGGTAAAGTCTCTCTTATAATTGTGTCCCACCCCCAAGAAATGTGTCACACGTAGTGACCCCCCACCCCCTTCCTCCTGTCCTCTCTCCCCTCCCCCATTCTCCCCCCCCCACCATGCACCAGCATCAGTTGTCCTCATATCAGAATTGAGCACATTAGATTCTTGCTTCTCCATTCTTGTGCTGCTTTACTAAGAAGAATGTCTTTCAACTCCATCCAGGTTAATACAAAAGATGTAAAGTTACCATTTTTTTTTGTGGCTGAATTGTATTCCATGGTATATATACACCACAGCTTGTTAAACCATTCCTGGATTGGTGGCCATTAGGTTGTTTCCACAACTGGGCAATTGTAAATTGAGCTGCAATAAACAGTCTAGTGCAAATGTTCAGGGTTTTTTTAAACATTATTAAAAACAACAATACTATGAACAGGCTTATCCATGCAAATGTGCAAGAGTTTTTTAATGTACATACTGTGTTTTGTTTAAGATGCATTTTTTCGCATTTTAATAGCTCTGAAATCAGAACATTCATGTTAAAATTAACATCTTAGAGTATAACTAACAACTTTGTGATACATCAACAGTGACGTATCTTATAATGAATGAGGTATTTGGTTTTGATGAAATACTGTAAGAGTGAGCGGAATTGCTCGATGTTGGATATTTTCATCCTCGTATTTACCGATGTGTTGCATTTTACAGCGATTGTCCTCGTTCATGCTCCCCGGCCAGGCATGGGCCTTCCTGTTGCCCTGTGTTCTCACCAGTCTTTAGTATTGTTGACTTTTTGCCAGACTATTGGGCAGAACTGTCTACTAGTCTGCCAAGCTCTTTATAAAGCACTTTACCTTTCACATTTAAGTGTTTGGATGATCTGTAGTTGATTTGCAGGTATAATAAGGAAAAGGTTTTCAATTTTGGTTTTTCAAATAATGGTAACTGATGGTCCCAGCATCCTGTATTGCATTTTGTTTTTTTCATCTGGTGTTGATGATATATATCCAGTCCTGTGCAGTGACACCTCACTACTTTTCACATTGCCATATATCCAAGAGGGTCTTTTTTTTTGGTTCTAAATTCTTTCCCACTAGCCTGTTTGTTTTTGTTCATTTCTGCAGTAATAAATTACATCTTTATCCCTCATTTGTGTAATAAATTTTGGTATCTGATAGGGAAAATCCCTGGCTATTTGTACATCTTTCTCCAAGTGGCTGCCTTTTTTATATCACTGTCCTAGGTTTGACGTGTCCCTTCACACTCAGCCCCCACAAGAGGCTGCTGTCATCTGACACCCGGTGACACTCACAGCAAGCTGGGAATCAACGTCAGAGGCTGCAGGAATGAGCTTTAGGAAGGACTTGAGAGGGTAACTTACCCAACCAAGTCATAATTGCTGAGCCCATTCTGCAGATGAGCAAACCAAGGGAAGGCAAGTGACTTCTTTGGTTCATACAGCTGGTCCCTGGTGGAGCTGGTGTTAAGCACGGTCAGCTTAAGAATCGGTTCCACTGTGGAATCTCTGACCTTCAGATGGAACAGTGTTTCTTGGGATCCTATGACTTCATTTGCTCAAATAGGTTGTGCTCCATGCTTCCACAGAGTTGGGTGAACAATCTTACCCTTCAGTTTCACACCCAGCCCTCTCCCCACCTGTTTTGCAAGGGACAAGAGCTTTGTTCCTGCTCTTTCCTCACAGTACACTTCTCAGTTATTTATCCTTTTAAAGAGAGTATATGTTTTCATGCTTGTAAAACTCTCCGGACTGGTAGGCAGGTATGATCCCTCTCCTTGTATGGGTATTTGGAAGTGCTCAATCCTGGTATTCGCTCTTTCTCTTCACACTTCTGAGACCTGATGAAACCACGTGCAGGTGGCTGCTGGGGCACCTCTTCTCTCCTGTATCGTTACAAGTAGCTAGAAAAGAAAGGCCATGTGGAGAGTTGCTATCACCCCAGCTAATGCTTCATCTCTCTCTAAAGTTCAAGTTCATCAGTGAAAATTCCTTTATCTTGTCATTTCTCGTTTCTGGTTTCTGATGAGCTGGCACTTATTTTGCAATCAAGAGTAAAAATGTTGAATTACAATAATAACTAGCATCATTAAGTTTTTAGGAGTGTTTACTGCACAAAAGCTCCATGAGGGCAGACATTTTTCTGTCTATTTTGCTCCTTGCTGTGACTTTGGTGCCTAGATCAATGTCTGGCCCATGGCTGCCACTATATAAATATTTGCTGAATAAAGAAAGAAATGAGTTTTATTGGGTGTTTCCTACATGCCAGGCAGAGTGCTAAGGGCTTCCATGAGTCTTCTTTCTTTGTTCTCATGACGATCCAAGGAAATTGATATCCTGAGCCCTGTTTTGCAGTTGGGAAAACAGGAATAGAGAAGTTGGATGACTCGTGTAAGTTGCACACTTTATAAATGGTCATGATAGATTCAAACGCACATCTGTGGGGTGCCAAAGAACATGCTCATATCCTGCACCTGGTAACGTCTCCATCCCCCCGGCAGGTATGAGATTCTGCCTCACAGGAATCCGAGAGGTGCCATTGTTTCTTTCACTTCTTTGGGGGATGGGGAGGCATTATTAAACATCTTTTTCCTAGAACTCTGCAAAAATATCAATAACCCAATGTAAAAATGAAAAAAGAATCTGGGTAGACATTTTTCCAAAGAAGAAATACAGATGGCCAGTGAGTAAATGGAAAGATGCCCCATGTCATTGGTCCTTAGGGAAATGCAAGACCACAGCAAGATGTCACTTCCCACTCACTAAAATGGCCAAATAAGACAGACGTACTATAGCAAGTGTTGAGAAGGACGAGGATAAAACGGAACCCTCACATCGTGTTAGCGGCAACGTAGAGCGGTGCAGTCCCTTTGTTTTACTGCTGCTGTTTTTATTTTAATAGATTTAGGGGGCGCAGGCTGAATTCCATTACACATATATATTGTATGGTGGTAAAGTCTGGGGGTGAAGTCACCTCGGAAAACAGTTTGGAAATTCCTCAAAAAGTTAAACATGGAGTAACCATACTACCTAACAATTCCATTTCCAGGTATATACCTGTGAGAATGGAAAATAAATATCCCCACAAAAACCTGCACAGGATACTCACAGTAGCATTATTCATGTAACCCCAAAGTGGAAATAACCCACACGTCCGCAGGCTGTGGGAGAGCTGCACCACAGGTGGTGTATCCACGCAATGGAGATTATTCAGCCATAAAAGAAGGCAGTCCTCGTTAGTGCTACAGTGTGGATGAACCCCGACAGAACAGCCGCACGTGGGATGCTGCCATTTAAATTTAAAGTCCAGAGTAGGCAAATCCACTCAGGGAAAGTAGATTAATGGTTGGGGTGAGGGGATCTGCGGGTGACATATACTAGGCATGGGGTGGGGCCGTTATGGGGAATGATGTAAGTGACCCGGAATTAGTTGTGATGGTTGCACCATTGGCGACTATACAAAGACACTGAATTTTAGACTTTAAAAGGGTGTTCTTTATGGTATATAAATTATATCTCAATAAAGCTGTTAAATTAAAAAAATAATCAAAGCAAAGAGAGAGAGAGTTTTGGCCCAGAGGAAGGGCTGTGGTGAGAAGGGAGCCAGCATGGAGGATGCGGTCTCTTGGGCCTAGGGGAGTGAGCCAGCCTCTGCCCCTGTCCAGCTGAGGCCTCTCTGGGAAGCCCACCCACTTCTGAGCCTCTGTGTCCTCGTCTTGCCCTGTGGCAGGTGTGGAGTCTGCACATTGAAGGGGACCGTTTCCCTCGTTCTTGCCTAAACTGAAGGTCTGCTCTCCAGCAGGAACAGTATAGGACATTTAATGACAATAGCAGAAACAAAAACCCCCAACAACTCAAAGCAAAAACCACACCAGGGCGAGCAGCAGCCTCCTTCTTCTTGTCTGGCGGATCTGCGAAGCCAGAGCTGTGAAGCTGGCCTCGAGTTCTGTGAAGAGGCTGGCTGTGGTTTGCTAAGCGGGAATACAGGATAATGGCAGTGGAGTGAGCCTCTCTGAGCCTGGGTGTTTCCTTTAATTCTGGGCTTTCAGATCTGGTCTAGTGACAGTGGCTCTTTCCCCAGACCCCCAGTGTGCAGTGCCCGGCTAATGGCTCTTCTAATGAGAGATTTACGGCTCAAGGAGGTCAGGCGCCGTACCAGCCCCATCACCCACTCGCAGCAGAGCCTGTGATCATTTCTGTAGGTCACAGTTCCGGGCTCCACACGTGCTGCTCTAGCCGATCAGCCCAACAGAGGACAGGCAAGAAACCCCATGGTCCCACAAACAACATGAAAGACAGGAAATCCATCCTGACGACTTAGGGAAATATTTTGTGTGTTGTTTTCTTAATGAACCCTGAATCGGCAGGTCCTTTTGATCACCCAGGTGTGTGGCTTTGCAGCAGAGCTAGTGTGCTCCAGGCTGTCTTTTGCGGCAGTTTCAGAGACATCCCATTTTTCTTCATGGTGGGTTGATTGTTCGCCTGCCCTGAACTAAAAGCGGGTAACCTATTCCTGCCCGTCTGACAAAAAGTTGCCTGGTTATGAGCCTGGTAATTAGAATCCTCTTGCAGCTTGGATCCCTCTTAGGATGAAGCTGGGGATGGGGACATCTCTTTCGGGCCACGGTTGTCCCCAGCGGGATGCAGATTTTCTGCCACCTATCTTTGAGGGCAGAAATAGTCCCCTCTGAAATCCAAGCTCTGTGACTTTTAAGACTGTGTACTAACAATGCTTGTTTAGCGAGCTTGGCAGTGACAGAGCGTGTTCAGATGCAAATGACGCTGTTTACTACTTAATGAGAGGAGCTAAAGGAAGACTGCTGCCCTTCCAGGCACGCCCTCCCTTGGGTGTCCCCAGCACATCTTGGCCCAGCAACGGCCAGGCGAGAGCCCACAGCAGAGCGAGGTGGCATTCCAGAGGTCAGGCAGGCCTGGGCACACGCTTCACTTTGCAGATGGGGAAGCTGAGCCCGGGAGAGGGCTGACCTGCTCAAGCTCACAGCTGCATGGCCAGGTGGCTTCTGGAACCCAGAGTCCTTGTTCCCTGTCTGGACTCTTCCTGGAAAATCTTATCATGTCCTGGTAAGGCCAAAAGAACGGAACTCAGTTATCACCTTTCAACTTCTCCCACCACTTCTTCTTGCTGCCCAGGCCCCGGCTGGACGTTCTCTGGCATCTACACAGAACTCCTGCCCCCTCCCCAGGCCTTGGTCTTCTCTGACCCAGACTGTCTCCCAGCTTTGTGGGATCTTTCTGGACAGGGGTGTGCATCCTTGCCCTTTCGTGTTGAAGTCTACGTTGAAGGTGTCTGTTACATGACAGAGACTGCTTGTGTTTAACTGCTTACAAGGGTCAAGGACTTAAAACAAGTAAGAAAATATTATATAATGGGACCAGGGGGAGCCACAGAACAAAAGGCAAAAGGCAACTCATAAGAAAGGACAGAAAGCAGGACCTGAATCCGCGTCTGTCGCAGCGCTACCTGCAGTAGCCAAAGGCAGAAGCCACCACAGGGTCCACTGATGGGTGAACGGATAAGCAAACTGGTGAGCCGTCCAGTGGAATGTCATTCATCCTGAGAAAGGAAGGACGTTCTGATACTTACTTGGATGGGCCTTGAAGACCCTGTACTAAGAGAAATAGGCCAGTTACAAAGGACAAATACTGTGTGGTTCTGCTTACGCGAGGCTCCGTGAGGAGCTGAGTCCACAGAGACAGAGGTAGAATGGTGGTGGTCAGGGGCTGGAGAGGCTGGAGTGGGGAGTCGGTGCTGAGTGGGGACACAGTTACCGTCTTGCAAGCTGCCCACTGCAAGGCTGGGGATGGCTGGTGGGGATGGGGACATGACGTGTGTTTAATGCCACTGAGCTGTACACTGAAGAAAGGTTAAAATGGCAAGTTTTGTTAATATGTGTTACCACAGTTCTTTAAAAATGAGATAACCTACAAGAGGAAACAGAGCCACATTGTATGGAAAAATCTGTGTCTCATCCCCTTGTTAGAATGCGAGCTCTTTAACAGCTGCAAACCATTGTGTGTATGTGTGTGTGTGTGGGGGGGGCGGGGGTCATTCAAACAAACCACTCCTGACTCACCCCTGTTAAGGGCAGGGACCCCTGTGTTTTTCCCCTCTTTGTTACCCAGCACCTCACATGTCTGTGCTCTGAGGTGGCCACGACCACCTGATGCCAAACCCTTCAGCAGGGTATCAGAGTCGGCAAAAAGTTCCCGTGTGCGTTACCATATTTCATTGTTCTCACTTCTTCCAGGCTGGTGGCCCTGCCCTGTCCTCCAGGGGAGACCCACAGTCCCACCACATGACAGGTGGAGTTTGGGACGCCCCACCTGCGATACTCAGGGCCAGAGAGACGGTGCAGCTGAATCCAGGGAGCCTGAGTGACTCTGAGACTCGGCAGACAGGCTTTCAAAGCATCTTTGTTATACATCATGGTCTTCTGAAAGAGATGAAAATTATATGGAAAACAATGGGTAATAGAACAGTACATTTTGTTGAGGGCCTGTTACATGACAGTCCAATGAAAACCTTTATTTACTTCACTTTAATCTTTCCCAGCTGGATGGAGCCTATCCCAGTCTTCCTCTGACAGAGGAACAAGCAGAGCCTGAAGTCACGGGCTCATCCAAGGTTAGAGCATTGGAATGTGGCAGTGCCCAGGGTCGCCCCAGCCAGACGCCAACCCTGGGCTGCTCCATTTCCATTGATCCCGTGTACGGTGATTACTAATATTGCAAACTCTATAGGCTAATTGGAAGGGTGACTCTTGGTGAGATATGTAAATGAAGTTCAGCTCCCTCATCCATCCCATGGGGGGTGATAACTGTGCCCTCCTCAGGAGGCCGTTTTCTTTTTTTTTTTTTTTTTTTTGTAGAGACAGAGTCTCACTTTATGGCCCTCGGTAGAGTGCCGTGGCATCACACAGCTCACAGCAACCTCCAACTCCTGGGCTTAAGCGATTCTCTTGCCTCAGCCTCCCAAGTAGCTGGGACTACAGGCGCCCGCCACAACGCCCGGCTATTTTTTTGGTTGCAGTTTGGCCGGGGCCGGGTTTGAACCCACCACCCTCGGTATATGGGGCCGGCGCCCTACTCACTGAGCCACAGGCGCCGCCCAGGAGGCCGTTTTCATGTTAAGGGATATAGCACATGTGTAGTGCTTAGCCCGTGCGGGCCTCATGTGCACAGTCAATGACCTTAGCCACGGTGACGGGACAGAGATGCTTCTGGACTCAAAGTACCTTGGGAACACCCAGGGAAGGGACACTGGCCTCTGTGAAGCAGCTTACAGGGGCACTGCCATTTACGTAGTGACCGAGCCTCATCCCAGGTGATAAAATGCTCTCCCTGTGAAATAGCACATCCTATTTGAAAGGCAATGAACTGCCCAATTTCTCACATCTCCCTGTTGGCCTTGGCTGTGGGAAACTCACCTTGAAGTTGTGAGACATGTGCCAGTGCCATTTTTGCCCCATTTGGTTCAATGATTTTTCCAGCTCTTCATTAGCTTTTAAAAAATTAGTTCAACTGTTTGTTTGTTTTTTTTAACTGTGTTCTTAACTATAAGCTACCTCCAATTTGATTGCTATACATTATCTACCATTGTTCCCTATAACTTAGTATCAAAGTGTTTTACTAAATTGTATGAAAACCAATTGTGCTTTTAATAGCGTGCCTGGTAACTTGGTAACGAGTAGATTCAATATATTAATATTGTGGTGTTCTCTGAATTTTTTTAATATGAAGAAAACTTTCAAACACACTAAAATGCTATTTGGCAGGGGAATCAGAATCACCAAAATAAGTGAAAAATAAAGATGTACCAAGGAATTGGAGAGAAAGAAATTTGCACCTATCGTAGGCAATGGATGAAATACGTGGTTTTTTTTGTCTTATTTCTAACAAAGCTCTGCAGAAAGCCCCCCACAATGCTCATGCACACTTGTCACGGAAGCCTCAGATGTCAGCCCCAGAGTGCTGCTCAGGGCTCCCGCTAATGAGAAATGGCACCAGGGGGCAGGTGGACAGGCACCCCACCCCACCCCCACTCCCTTTGCCTTGTAAACATTCCAAAGACTCCGTCACTGGAAGAGCTTTCAGGTTCTTAGGCACTGGCTAGAAGGTGGAAGCCTGACTCATTCCGAGAGTAGTTACAGAGCCAAACTGTGGCCATTTTTTCTTTCGTTGAGCCAAACATGTCCTTGTCATTAAGAGACCTTGGAAACTGAATAAAATGGCTTTGAGATGCCCAAGGAGTATGAACCAATTGTCTGGGGAAGGTACGTTCTGATTTTCTCCCCACAGAAATAACCTTGATCAAAATACAAAATAATATATTCCCTCAGTCTGTAGTGGGCAAGCATCCTGGGTTGGTCCAGCACTGTGCAAGGTCCAGGGGAAGGAGGTGAACCAGACGTCCTTTAAAGAGCACAGGCCACTTAAGGAGCAGCTTATTATAGATCAGTGTGACATGGACGCACAGTAATGCCTGCCATGGGGCCCTGGTGTGAGCCGAATTGTGCTGCTGTAAAGCTATGTTCAAGGCCTGAACATAACCCGGTAACTGTGAGTGTGACCTTATCTGGAAATGGAGTCTTTGCGGGTGTAATCGAGTTAAGGTCACACTGGGTCAGGGTGGGGCTAGAGGTCAGTGAGTTGCATCTTTATAAGGAGAGAGAGATTCGGAGGCGCAGATGGGGAACACAGCCGTGGGAAAGTGGATGCATAGATCCGCGTAAGACCGCCACAGGCCAGCAAACACGTAATTGCCAGTGACCCTGGGAGCTGGAAGGCTCAAGGAAGAATCTGTCCCCTGGAGGGAACGTGATGCTTCTGGCACCTGAATTTCAACCTTCTGGCCTCCAGAACTGTGGGAGAGTGAATGTCTGTTGCTGTAAGCTGCTCAGGTAGTGTTCTGTCACAGCAGCCCCGAGGACAGATGCAGGCACCCTGTCTGGGAAGCCAGTGGTGTGGGAGAAGCCTGGGGGGAAGTGGTTCCAGGAGAAGGTGATCTGGGGCTGTGGTGAGGGAACACTGGGAAGGTGGACCCGGGATCACAGCTGCAGACACAGTCCGGTCAGCTGCGTGCGGGAAGTAGAAATCAGCTTGTTTTAAAGATTCCTAACATGGACCCCTGAGCTCCCAGGAGCCCCTACATGGGCACTCGGTTCTCATACTTTTTCCTGGGCCGGGGGGAGAAATGTGTCCCTTACATTAGAGTCTTTGAAGGAGCATGTGGCCCACAAGATCACAAACTGGAGATGTCAAGGGAAGTTGGCATGATCCTGTCAGGGGACGAGGCTGGGGGGCGAGGTTTGCTTGTGGCCTTGCCCAAGACCAGGCAGTGCAGGAAGGAAAAGTGGTTCAGAGCAGCAGAGCCCATGTCTCAGGATCAAACTGGCCTTGGCTTACAGGAGGACATTAAGGTGAGGGGAAGGGGGTGCAGAGGAGGGACCTCCCTACCCAGTGAGGGTTCTGGCCGAGGTGATGACACAGGAGGGAAGGGAAGAGGCAGGCGTGCAGGGGACTGAGAAAGCCACGTGAGGAGACTCAGGCAGCTGGTTCTAAGGCTGGTGCTCGCAGGGGCGGCTGCGCCCACCCCTGGCTAGAGTGGTCCATATGGGTTTGGGAAGAGGGCACAGAGGGAGGACCCAGAAAAGGGATCAAGGAGAGAACTCCCAAAAGAAAGTAAGACATAGTCGGGAGGCAGGCAGTGAGAAGAGCAGGAGTCAAAGATGGAAGAATTTCCAGAGAAACCAGGGAACAAGAGTATCACATCTCGCAAATGCGATTAATTGAATTTAATATGAAAAGCGGTTCTCTTGGAGAAACATCTGTTTTGAAATATTAAAAAGTGTTTTTTTAAAAAGGTGTGGTGAAAATTCAGAGTAAATCTTGACTACTCTAAGGCATTTAAAAGCACAGGGAATGGAGATCTGAGCCTTCTCTGCCCCGGTGCAGTAACATAGAAACGAAAAATCTAATCTAGAGACAGCTGGAGGCCGAGTTCGTCCTTGGCTGTTCCTCTGACAGAGTGACTCTCTTGGTGACAGTGCTTGTCCTCTGCCTCTGTAGGGACACTGCCAGCAGTGCTGGTGACAGGTGGGACCCATGTGGTGTCTGCCCACACTCGTGTTTTATTCAGAGGCCTACGTGCGAGGCTGCTGCTGCTCTCCAAATATGCTGGATTTTCTTGCTTTTCTGCTCTATCTAAAGCCTTTTCTGCCTTTCCTTTTGACCTTGTCTTGGACTGTGCCTCTTCCCCCCACACATCCCTCATCTTGTCTAAATTCACCCCACCTGAACAGCCCATTCTGGGTGTCCCCTGCCTCCCCAAAACTTGTCCTAGTTCCCTCGCTTAGAGGACTCTCAATGTGGCTTGTCCAGGCAGGGACAGCAAATCTGTGACTTTCTCGCAGAGTTCTTTGGAGGGGAGAGCTTCTCTCCTGCCCTTATCCCTCATCCCAGGGCCTCGCCGCCCTGGGTGCCCTGCCGGCTCCCTCCATGCTGGCTCCCACTGCCAAAGCACACCTTTCCTCCAGGGAGGAGCCCTGATGATGGTGAGGAGCCAAGAGGAGCTGAGTGACTTCTCCAAAGCCACATGTGCAGCCAGAGCTTGGCCTCAGGGCCTGGGAGTCTGGGGTCTGATCACTGATTCCAGGGGCTTCCCGACCCACTGTCGCATAGTGAAGGTGACCACCTGGCCGCAGGGAGGGCTGCCTTCATCCTGCTTATGAACAGTCATAACTGTGTCAGTTATCAAACCTACATCCAGGTGATTTGCACAAGGGGCGGGGCCTTACCTCCTCATTGGTGGGAGGGGTGTGCACGGTCTGCAGCTTACAGATGGATAAATTCAACCCGCCTGCTGCAGGTGAGCTCACGGTTGAGCTGGATGCGGACCCAGCGCTGTTCCACCCCAGAGCCTGTGCTTATTCCAAAGTCCTTAACCAGGAAAAATGCCACGTGACCAGAGCCAGGTGATTTCCATGGTCATCAGCTTTGTTGTCAGTTGACCATGAGCAACTCCATGGGAATCCCTGAGGCCATTCAGGTCTTATATTTGTGTTTCACAAAAAGTAATCTATGCACATCATCTTGGATAACTGTCTCCGTCACTCAGTAACAGTCATGCTCACAGACACAGCCATGTATCTGGATTAAAGCTGCCAGGGCTCATTGTCACCCAAGGATGAGATGAGACGTAGGCAGGCTTTGGACAGGTCAGTGGTGGCCCTTAAACTTCCCTTGAGCCATGTCCTTTAAAAATCTGCCAAACTTAAAAATCCTATAGCATGTAATTTTCCCCATAAAATGCTTTAAATTACAGTCATGTGTTGCTTAAGGATGTGGATAAGCTCTGAGGAATGTATTATTATGTGATTTTGTTGTTGTGCAAACATCATGGAGTACATTTAAAGTCTACTACGCATCTAGGCTCTATGGTAGAGTCTATTCTTCCTAGGCTTCCAGACTCTGCTGAATACTGTAGGCAGTTGTAACACAATCATAACCATCTGTGAGTCTAAACACAGAAACGGCGCAGGTGCACTGTGGGTCTCTCACCGTGAATGGAGCTTGCCAGACTGGAAGTTTCTCTGGGAGAGTCAATGGGTGGGTGGTGAGTGAGTGGGATTTCCTAAGACATTACTGTGCATTACTGGAGACTTTATAAACACTGGATACTTAGGCTATACTAAATTAATTAGAACAGTAAAGTGATGGCCATATCACTGGGCCATGAAAATGTGTCAGCTTCATTATAATCTTATGGGAGCACTGTAATATATGCAGTCCACATTAACCAAAGCATTGTTAGATCACTACACATCTAAAAGTTTGAGCTGATAGGCAGGGCACTCCCAGCTGAGGAAGCCATCCATTATAGCCCTTTGAAAAAGCCACCTTCCCTAGAGCACCTCCACTGTGGTTCCCTTAGGCTGTGGACGCCGGGCCTCTGGCCTGGATTTCCCTGCTCCCACTGTCTCCTGGGCTTCATTCACATTCTTGCATTAGCAACATGGCAAAGGCCACTGTGGCAGACATTGGGGGTAGTAGGTGCTGAGACCTGCAGCCTATGGCTGTCTAAGTCCACCTATGGCTCCAGGCAGACCACTCAGTCCTGCTGGCTTTGTCTAGGACAAAGTGCTTTCCACTCTGGACCACTCCTCCCTACAGCTCCATGAGGCAGTCGGGGGCGGGGGGTTGGTGCTCTGTGGACATGCAGCAGGTGATGGAGCCATACCTGGAGCCCCAGTGGTCCAGCTCTTTGGCCCACTGCTCTGTGCAGCTATGTTAGCCATCCTCGTGGAAGATGCGCCGGGGGGGAGGGGGCACATGTGTGGGATTTTACACAGAGATGCTAACAAAATGATCACCAAATTATCCTCAGATATTCTAAATCAGTGTGCATATTAGGGTCTGAGCCATCCATGGCCCCTCCAATGATGGCTGCATTAAGAGACTGAAGGCAAGTCGGTCTTGTATTTCAGCCTTTCCTGACCCTGGTGGTGTTAGAAAACCCAGAGATGCGATTCTCTCTTCTGCTGGGTGTCAACTCAGGATACTAGTGCACGTGATAGGGCTGAAATTGTACAATTATTACCAACTCTCGGGCAGATAAACAATTCTATGCAAGAAGGAATCTTGGAGCCTAATGAACTAATAATGAACTTAGAGTAGAGGAGAATGGAATAAATGAGAGAAATGTTCTTAGACTGTGCTTGATTCAATGTTGTCAAGTATAGTGTGTGAGTAGGGGACCTCAGATGTTATAGCAAAGCCATATATTCTATTCTGTCCTTTTACATACGAAAATGTAACAATAATATCTCTTTTTGCCTAGGATTACGGGACAACCATTACGGTACAAGTAATCAAATTGCCTTTACAAATCTCCCATCTGATGTCACAGAGAAGAAATCTGACTTCACAGAGGTAACACACATTTGTAACTTCTAGGGTAGTCAGCAAAGTGCATTCAACCATAAAACGTAATTTCTGGCCTATTCGTGATGTGATTTCATTTTATTTTATTTAGTCAAAAATTGAATTAATGCAGCAGAAAAATCTAACCACCAATGACTCAAACTTGTTATGTTAAAGGATGCACTATATATTTAATTATTCTTTTCAGTCCTTACCCACAATTTGTAAGTTTGAAGTATCATAAGAAAATTGATCTCAATTTTAAACCAACATTAATCTGCTGGAGAGAAAGAAAGAGAGAGAATGAAAGCTAAATAGCATTTTGAAAGTGGGGAAGAGGGACTTTGAAACCTAACGCTAGCACTGGCTGTTATACCTGCAAGAAGTGTCAGTGGTCTGGTACAGGAAAGAGAATTAGAGGTCATATTTACAAAATGAAGTGTTTCAGATTCTAGGGCAGAACTCCATGCATGGTGGTACATGTCAACTTTTCACATACCAGGCTCTATCTAGTTGACTCAGTCATTCCTTCCTACACCCCTGGGAGGTAGGATGGTCTCATCCTTGTTTTGAAGATGAAAAAATGAAAGCTTACATAGGTGACTTGCCCCAAATCTCACAGCTTGTGTTAGCTGTGCACTTGGGGCTTCTGTTCTTAACTTGCTCTGAAGGACTGTGGTGGGGGAAGGCTTATCCAGTTAACAGAACTTATAACACAGACTTCCTTGGGCAGTGCCTGTGGCTCAACAGATAGGGCACTGGCCCCATATGCCAGAGGTGTCAGGTTCAAACCCAGCCTGGGCCGAAAGCTGCAAAAAAAAAAAGTTGTCCAAGGTCTTACAGTTGACGAGGCGTCTGCAGTCTGTCATAGGTGCACATTCTCACACCAACTTTTGTAACTCTAAGAGAGACTGCCATGGAAAGAATCAATCAGATGAAACAACAAAGATATCTTTTAATTTTTTTAACTCAAAATGCTTGTCTTAGTTATTACGTTGATTTAGGTTTGCATTTAACAAAGATCAACACTTCCCTCAAGACCTCGGGCCCAAAATCCCACAAGATACAGGAAGGATGCTATTTTGGGTCCTGAGATTTAGTCATCAATCTTTAAAGCCCTTTCTCCATGGCAGCACCGAACTCACTGTCTCAAGGTGTAAAGATGCATGGCTGTAATTAATTGTTCCCTGGGAGCAGAAGCACAAGCTCTGGTTTTCAAGAAGAAGATCAGAAAATGAGTGGGAGGAGCAGTGGATCCTGGAGAGCCGTCCCTGGGAGATGTGGCTTAAGAGGGGAAGAGACTGAGTCAAGTGGAGGGTTACAGGGGTGATACGGCCGAGGTCAACTGCTACTCTTTTTAAGATAGCAAGAGACAAATTTTCCCACCTGTTTTTTTTTATGCTAGGCTGGCAAATTTCAGCATTTTCCTGTTGATGTCAAAATTAATCAGAGTTTGGTCACTAATGATGATCAGATCTTTGGGGCCACGTGACTGGATCCCAGTGACACACCCCCACACTCACACATGGTCACTATCTGTGCCCGAGTTAAATGGCTCCTGCAAATCAAAACTCCTGAACATGTGGTCTGGAATTACCTGGATCACATAATTAGGTCAGTTGTGTGACTTTCAAATTTCCCTCCTAACTTTGAGCTTTTAAATCTTATCCCCATGCGTGTGTTCTAAGGCTGCTGTAAGATGATGAAACACATCAGCCGATGCCCTGCCTTCTGACTGATAAATCTCTGAATTCCCTTTGGGGTGTACATGAGATTGATCACTCTCCTTCCAAAATGCACTTAGCTGAAGGTCCCTCTTCTGCTATATGATTATTTAAAAGGAGTAAAATATGGAAGAATTCTTTTCTTAAAAAAATAAGTTTAATTTCCTCATAAAAGTGATGGCAACCCCTTGCAGAAATGTGGGAAAATACAGAAATATATAAAATAAGAAAATATTTATAAGTACATTTTTCCGGGTGGCGCCTGTGGCTCAGTCGGTAGGGCGCCAGCCCCATATACCGAGGGTGGCGGGTTCAAGCCCGGCCCCGGCCAAACTGCAACCAAAAAAATAGCTGGGCGTTGTGGCGGGCGCCTGTAGTCCCAGCTACTCGGGAGGCTGAGGCAAGAGAATCGCGTAAGCCCAAGAGTTAGAGGTTGCTGTGAGCTGTGTGATGCCATGGCACTCTATCAAGGGCCATAAAGTGAGACTCTGTCTCTAAAAAAAAAAAAAGAATATTATAAGTACATTTTTCCTTATTTCTCCCATGCATTTTCAATATAAATGGTAATACGTATCAAGTTGTATGGCCCTCTTGTATTACATAATATCCCATCAGAAGCAATTTTCTGTGTTTGTAATTTTAGTTTTTAATTTCTGTGAAATATAAGATGTGGTTATGCATACCATGATTTACTTAGTCACTCCCCCCTTTATTCTTTTTTTTTGTTTTTTAGACAGATTCTCACTCTTTTGCTCTGGGCTATAGTGCCATGGCATCATAGCTCCCAGCAACCTCAGACTCCGAGGTTCAAACGATCCTCTTGCCTCAGCCTCCTGAGTAGCTCAGACTTCAGGCACCCACCACAATGCCTGGCTAGTTTTTCTATTTTTAGTAGAGATGGGGTATCACTCTTGCTCAGGCTGGTCTTGAACTCCTGAGCTTAAGCAATCCACCCATCTGGGCCTCCCAGAGTGCTGGGATTATAGATGTGAGCTACTGTACCTGGCCTGCGCCTCCGTTTACAAAACAGTGATTCTTAGTTGTTACCAGGAGCTGGGGGAAGCAGAGAATGGGGAGTTATTATTTAATGGGTATTGAGTTTCAGTCCTATAAGACAAAAAGAATTCTATTAACGGATGGTGGTGGTGACAGTTGTGTGACATCATGAATGTATTTAATATCACTGAATTGTACACTTAAAATGGCTAAGATGGCAAAATTTATGTTAAGTGTATTTTATCAGGAGAAAAGACAATGGGGAAAGATTATTCTTTCCAGCCTTTCACTGCTGTATATCACACTGCATGTAATCCTCTTTAGTAACTGCGCAGCAAGACAAAAGTTGCACTGTGAAGAGTGAGAAGAGCTCAGATTCTTTCATTTGTCTTAAAATTGACTTTCCCGGTTGCTATGCACCAGCGTGAATGTGTACATCCTGAACGCTCCTCCACTCAGGATCAAACGCCGGGAGGCTGACACATTACCCAGTGCTGATGGTCTTAGATTGATGAAGCGAGGTAAAGACAGGTTTGCAGCGAATGTGGGGGTGGCTGCCGAGTGTTCTGTGGGGAGATGGACCCAAAAACTCCCTGAGCAGAGATGGCTGCAGACTGCGTGGCAGCAGTGGGAAGGATGCAGGTTGAGGGCAGAGACGGCTGCAGGCTGTGTGGCTGCAGTGGGAGGACGCAGGTTGGGGGCAGAGACGGCTGCAGGCCGCGTGGCTGCAGTGGGAGGACGCAGGTTGAGGGCAGAGACGGCTGCAGGCTGTGTGGCTGCAGTGGGAGGACGCAGGTTGAGGGCAGAGACGGCTGCAGGCTGTGTGGCTGCAGTGGGAGGACGCAGGTTGAGGGCAGAGACGGCGGCAGGCTGTGTGGCAGCAGTGAGAAGGACGGAGGTTGAGAGCAGAGATGGCTGCAGGCCGAGTGGCTGCAGTGGGAGGACGCAGGTTGAGGGCAGAGACGGCTGCAGGCTGTGTGGCTGCAGTGGGAGGACGCAGGTTGAGGGCAGAGACGGCTGCAGGCTGCGTGGCTGCAGTGGGAGGACGCAGGTTGGGGGCAGAGATGGCTGCAGGCTGTGTGGCTGCAGTGGGAGGACGCAGGTTGAGGGCAGAGACGGCTACAGGCTGTGTGGCAGCAGTGAGAAGGAAGGAGGTTGAGAGCAGAGATGGCTGCATGCTGTGTGGCTGCAGTGGGAGGACGCAGGTTGAGGGCAGACACGGGTGCAGGCTGTGTGGCTGCAGTGGGAGGACGCAGGTTGAGGGCAGAGACGGGTGCAGGCTGTGTGGCTGCAGTGGGAGGACGCAGGTTGAGGGCAGAGACGGGTGCAGGCTGTGTGGCTGCAGTGGGAGGACGCAGGTTGAGGGCAGAGACGGCGGCAGGCTGTGTGGCAGCAGTGAGAAGGACGGAGGTTGAGAGCAGAGATGGCTGCATGCTGTGTGGCTGCAGTGGGAGGACGCAGGTTGAGGGCAGACACGGGTGCAGGCTGTGTGGCTGCAGTGGGAGGACGCAGGTTGAGGGCAGAGACGGGTGCAGGCTGTGTGGCTGCAGTGGGAGGACGCAGGTTGAGGGCAGAGACGGGTGCAGGCTGTGTGGCTGCAGTGGGAGGACGCAGGTTGGGGGCAGAGACGGCTGCAGGCCGTGTGGCTGCAGTGGGAGGACGCAGGTTGAGGGCAGAGACGGCTGCAGGCTGTGTGGCTGCAGTGGGAGGACGCAGGTTGAGGGCAGAGATGGCTGCAGGCTGTGTGGCTGCAGTGGGAGGACGCAGGTTGAGGGCAGAGACGGCTGCAGGCTGTGTGGCAGCAGTGAGAAGGATGGAGGTTGAGGGCAGAGACAGCTGCAGGCCGTGTGGCTGCAGTGGGAGGAAGCGGGCTGGGGGCAGAGACGGTTGCAGGCCGTGTGGTTGCAGTGGGAGGACGCAGGTTGGGGGCAGAGACGGCTGCAGGCTGCGTGCCTGCAGTGGGAGGACGCAGGTTGAGGACAGAGACGGGTGCAGGCTGTGTGGCTGCAGTGGGAGGACGCAGGTTGAGGGCAGAGACGGCTGCAGGCTGTGTGGCAGCAGTGAGAAGGACGGAGGTTGAGAGCAGAGATGGCTGCAGGCCGTGTGGCTGCAGTGGGAGGACGCAGGTTGGGGGCAGAGATGGCTGCAGGCTGTGTGGCTGCAGTGGGAGGACGCAGGTTGGGGGCAGAGACGGCTGCAGGCTGCGTGGCTGCAGTGGGAGGACGCAGGTTAGGGGCAGAGACGGCTGCAGGCTGCGTGGCTGCAGTGGGAGGACGCAGGTTGGGGGCAGAGACGGCTGCAGGCTGCGTGGCTGCAGTGAGAAGGACGGAGGTTGAGGGCAGAGACAGCTGCAGGCCGTGTGGCTGCAGTGGGAGGAAGCGGGCTGGGGGCAGAGACGGTTGCAGGCCGTGTGGTTGCAGTGGGAGGACGCAGGTTGGGGGCAGAGACGGCTGCAGGCTGCGTGCCTGCAGTGGGAGGACGCAGGTTGAGGGCAGAGACGGCTGCAGGCTGTGTGGCTGCAGTGGGAGGACGCAGGTTGAGGGCAGAGACGGCTGCAGGCTGTGTGGCAGCAGTGAGAAGGACGGAGGTTGAGAGCAGAGATGGCTGCAGGCCGTGTGGCTGCAGTGGGAGGACGCAGGTTGGGGGCAGAGATGGCTGCAGGCTGCGTGGCTGCAGTGGGAGGACGCAGGTTGGGGGCAGAGACGGCTGCAGGCTGCGTGGCTGCAGTGGGAGGACGCAGGTTAGGGGCAGAGACGGCTGCAGGCTGCGTGGCTGCAGTGGGAGGACGCAGGTTGGGGGCAGAGACGGCTGCAGGCTGCGTGGCTGCAGTGAGAAGGACGGAGGTTGAGGGCAGAGACAGCTGCAGGCCGTGTGGCTGCAGTGGGAGGAAGCGGGCTGGGGGCAGAGACGGTTGCAGGCCGTGTGGTTGCAGTGGGAGGACGCAGGTTGGGGGCAGAGACGGCTGCAGGCTGCGTGCCTGCAGTGGGAGGACGCAGGTTGAGGGCAGAGACGGCTGCAGGCTGTGTGGCTGCAGTGGGAGGACGCAGGTTGAGGGCAGAGACGGCTGCAGGCTGTGTGGCAGCAGTGAGAAGGACGGAGGTTGAGAGCAGAGATGGCTGCAGGCCGTGTGGCTGCAGTGGGAGGACGCAGGTTGGGGGCAGAGATGGCTGCAGGCTGTGTGGCTGCAGTGGGAGGATGCAGGTTAGGGGCAGAGACGGCTGCAGGCTGCGTGGCTGCAGTGGGAGGACGCAGGTTGGGGGCAGAGACGGCTGCAGGCTGCGTGGCTGCAGTGGGAGGACGCAGGTTGGGGGCAGAGATGGCTGCAGGCTGCGTGGCTGCAGTGGGAGGATGCAGGTTAGGGGCAGAGACGGCTGCAGGCTGCGTGGCTGCAGTGGGAGGACGCAGGTTGGGGGCAGAGACGGCTGCAGGCTGCGTGGCTGCAGTGGGAGGACGCAGGTTAGGGGCAGAGACGGCTGCAGGCTGCGTGGCTGCAGTGGGAGGACGCAGGTTGGGGGCAGAGAGGGCTGCAGGCTGTGTGGCTGCAGTGGGAGGACGCAGGTTGAGGGCAGAGACGGCTGCAGGCTGTTGGCTGCAGTGGGAGGACGCAGGTTGGGGGCAGAGACGGCTGCAGGCTGTGTGGCTGCAGTGGGAGGACGCAGGTTGAGAGCAGAGATGGCTGCAGGTTGTGTGGCTGCAGTGGGAGGACGCAGGTTGAGGGCAGAGACGGCTGCAGGCTGTGTGGCAGCAGTGAGAAGGACGGAGGTTGAGAGCAGAGACGGCTGCAGGCTGTGTGGCTGCAGTGGGAGGACGCAGGTTGGGGGCAGAGATGGCTGCAGGCTGTGTGGCTGCAGTGGGAGGACGCAGGTTGAGGGCAGAGACGGCTGCAGGCTGTGTGGCTGCAGTGGGAGGACGCAGGTTGGGGGCAGAGACGGCTGCAGGCTGTGTGGCTGCAGTGGGAGGACGCAGGTTGGGGGCAGAGATGGCTGCAGGCTGTGTGGCTGCAGTGGGAGGACGCAGGTTGAGGGCAGAGACGGCTGCAGGCCGTGTGGCTGCAGTGTGAGGAAGCGGGTTGGGGGCAGAGATGGCTGCAGGCTGTGTGGCAGCAGTGAGATGGACGGAGGTTGAGGGTAGAGAGGGCTGCAGGCTGTGTGGCTGCAGCAGGTTGGGGGCAGAGACGGCTGCAGGCCGCGTGCCTGCAGTGGGAGGACGCAGGTTGGGGGCAGAGACGGCTGCAGGCTGTGTGGCTGCAGCAGGTTGGGGGCAGAGACGGCTGCAGGCCGCGTGGCTGCAGTGGGAGGACGCAGGTTGGGGGCAGAGACAGCTGCAGGCTGTGTGGCTGCAGTGGGAGGAAGCGGGTTGGGGGCAGAGACTGGATCACGGGCTTATTCTGCTACAGGGATGGAGCAGCCCCCCTTGAGTGGCCAGGATCTGGTTTCTCTGGTCACGCCCTGCTTGTCTCTTACTTCAATTAATGAAATTGTGCTCATCTTAATAATAGCTCGTAAGGCATAAAAAGTTAGAAACAATCTATAAAAAGCATCAACGATGAAGGCAGTTTCCAGCACTACTAAGTCAAGTTTTAAAATTTAAAAGAAAGAAATAACTCAAAGTAGCATCTATGAGAAAGAAAATGTTAGGAAAATAACTAAGTGTGCAGCGGTGTGAAGGCTGAGAAACGGGCGGCTTACTCCCACAGCCAGGCATGAGCCCAACTGTTCATTCACCCTCTCTCTGACGTGAATGTTCTCCTTGAAATAGAAGGTGATTTTCCTCTTCCTTTCCTATCAAATCTTGTGTCATTTTATTTTAGATGAAAGAAACCTCTTTGCATAGCCGTGTTTAGTTAACCCAGTATAAAAGGCTGAAACGGCTTAATTTGGGAAGATATTTGATGTAAAAGTCGTATGACTTTCTTTTTTTTGTAGAGACAGAGTCTCACTGTACCGCCCTCGGTAGAGTGCCGTGGCGTCACACGGCTCACAGCAACCTCTAACTCTTGGGCTTACGCGATTCTCTTGCCTCAGCCTCCCGAGCAACTGGGACTAAAGGCGCCCGCCACAACGCTGGGCTATTTTTTTGTTGCAGTTTGGCCGGGGCTGGGTTTGAACCTGCCACCCTCGGTATATGGGGCCAGCGCCCTACTCACTGAGCCACAGGCGCTGCCCCAACTCATATGATTTTCTAAAGAAAATTTGCGTAGTTCAAACAGTAATAGGCTGACTTAGGAACCCTGAATGACGCCTCCTTCCCTTCTCTTTCTTGATTTCCCAAACTCAGAAGAGGGACTGGACCCAGAGTGATATGTTGTAATCTGTTGTAGGGTGAATTTTGTCCCTCCCCACCCCATCTAAAAAAAAAAAATTACTCATTGAAGTCCTAACCCTGGGACTCCCTCAGAATGCGATTGCATTTGAAGATTTGTTCTTTAAAGAGGTGATTAAAATTAAGTGACTGGTAAGATTATCAGAAGAAAAGATTAGGACCCAGGCCTGGGACAGAGGGAAGACGATGGCTAGCCATGTGCTAGCCAGGGAGAGAGGCCTTGGAAGAAACCGACCCTGCCAATACCTTGATCTGAGACTTTCATTTCCTAGGACTGAGAAAGTAAACATCTGTTACGTGAGCCTCCCACACTGCGCTGCTTTGTCACAGCTGCCCTAGCAAGCTAGCACAGAATTTGAAGAGGTTGTGTCTTACCTTTAATGATTTGATGGGCCTCAAATCATTAGGAAATAGGATTTGACACATAGAACTTCCCATATAGGAGTGTTGTGTATATTGAAGAGCAAAGAGCCCCCCATGTTTCCTTTTTCCTTTTAAATTTCTCTTGTTGTCTGGGGCTTTTTTCTACATGCTGGAAAAAACACAGCCCCTGACACACAGTAGGAGCTCAAATAAATGTCAGAGTAAATAAACAAATGCTTTGACCGTGGCTGCATGAGTATCAGAATTTGCACCTAAAAAATTATACTATTAATAATTCTACATTCCATCCATAAAATTTCAATGTATTAGATACATAATGTTATTTCTACTTATGCAACTCAGATAAACTCGAATGCACTTTTTAAAGTCCATGGAAATGTGGTATAACTTTGATATCAAGACCCTTCCTTCCCCTCTAGATTTGATTATATCAGATATCCACTGACTTCTACTGGACCCTAGTAGAGTAAGACCCTCAGTTATGTCATGTGCTTGTATTTTGAGAGGCACTTTCGTGTACTGCACCGTTTTTTTATCTCTACATATTTCCTATGAGGTAAAGAAGGCAAAAAGATTTTTTTTTAGAATGGGATGCTCCCAGGAATGGCGTCTCCCTGACGCACTGCACGATTCCAGGTTTTCAGAAACAATTCCAATACATGCCACTCATTATTGTTGTTTCCTCATCCGTTTGCATCTGACGGTGGCAAAATCACAGTCGCCCTTGCCAGGCCCCAGGTGATGAGATGGTGGCTGATTCCTTATCCCGTCCTTTGGCCTTCTGGGTCCTTCTGGAGTTATGCCCACACCTGAACTCCCCCAGCACAGCCCGGGCTTCCCGCGGCACCTGCAGCCCTGGCTGTGGCTGTGAGTCGCCATCTCAGGGCAACACTGCCTGAGTCAGGGTCTGTCCCAGGCTGAGATGACATTGTCCATTCCTAGCAAGATACCCCTTATTTATACGAAGACCAAGGCTCTCATGAGATCCTGAGCCCAGAGGGTGGGGCACCCTCTTCATGTCAGAGACCACAGTGTGAGGAAGCCTGGAGTTTCCACCAGAATCACCCTGGTGTTCTCCTGGCTCTGCAGCTGTGGAAGCTGAGGCCCTGTCCAAGGTCCTGTAGCCAGTGTGGGTGCCCCTGGTTCAGGGCCCCCAGGAACCCAGTGCTCACCCAGCCTCCTTTGTACCAGACCACGTGGATCAGTCACCTGGGAGCTGATTATAAACACAGCTTCTGAGCTGTATCTCCATAGATCCTGATGCGGCCAAGGTCAGGGAGGGAGGCGTCCAGAAATCTGCCTTTTTCCCCGGATGTTTTCTACGTGGGTAGTCACTGGTGCTGAGTTTGGGATATGTCATACTGTCAAACAAGACCCGTACTGCAGTCTCCAGGATGGGTATTTGTTTTTCCTTCAAAGATCAGTGTCAAGAGTTCCTACCGGGTGTGACTATGCACCTGTAAGCTGCATGGGAACAATTATTATGGGAACTAAATTTAACTAAAATAGGAAGGACAAGCAAAATAGGCACCAGGTGCACCTCGGTGACAAATGCCGTGGGGGAGGGGAGGGAGATGCCACAGCAGCACGGCCGGCCACCTGCTTTAAAACACATGGATGCCTCGGCCGTCTTGCCAGGGACGCTGCCTTATCTGCTTGGGGGTGAGGCTTGGGTGTTGGGGTTTGGATGAGCTCCCTGGTGGCTGAGACCCCCAGCAGGAGGTCCTTCCTCCTACAGGCTCCCAGCAGAGCCTGGGTTCCAGAAACCATGCACAGTATGAGCTGCAGGGTGAGGTGGGACTTCAGCTAATAGAGGAGGCCAGTGTCCCTACCCTTGACTCAGTGCTACCGCACTGACCGTCTGTTTGGGGGGGGAAAATGTAACCAGGGATATTTTGACTATTTAAAAAATGACGTAAATTTTAAAATGACTCTCCTATCCATTTCTTCTTCTTTGTTCATCTCCTGTTATCTTTGGAACATTTGGAATATTGTTTTAAAGACATGTGGCAACTTCCCATGTATCTTTAAAAAAAATAACCACCTCTAAGATGATGATGTTGTCATGAAAAACAAACCCAGCCACCTTCCCCTGCCTGACAGTAAGGACACGACGCCCCTCTGGTGGCTCAGATCACACACGCTGGTCCTCCGACAGCCAAGGGGACTCCAGTGTCAGATGTGACATTTAGTTATTTGAGTAAATGAATATTAATCCGGCCCGAAGGGGGGGAAAAAAAAAACGCTATGTTTGCTTATCATATCTCAAGAAAAGTGTACACCCGGTATACAGGCCCTTTCCCTTCAGAAAGTATTTTCTTAAGATAACCAGCAATCCCATGACTCCATTTGTGTTTCTCAAAGTGTGCTACCCCACCACCTACCACAGAATCACCAGGATTCAGGTTGAAATGCAGATGTCTGGGCCCCACCCAGGATGTGCAGAATCAAAATGTCTGGACCCGAGAAGCCTGCGGTTGCAGTATCCTGAGTGAGTCCCGTGCTTGCTGGGGTTTGAGAGCTGTGGCTATAGGTGCTGAGCACCCCAGTGATATGTCCAGGCATCCAAAGCAAAGATTTTTTGTAAGCAGCAGGGCGTAGTAGCTCCCAGAGCCCTGGCCTGAGCATGGATCCCATGCGGTCCCCATGCAAGCGTTCCTTTTAAGCATGTGGGGGCCCGCACCTCTTTAGCATTCACTAAGTACTGGGGCGGAGTCAGCTTTCCGTGTCATTTTCTGCAGTGCTTTATACATAAACATAATTATAAAAATGAGGACAGAGAAGATTCTTCTTCCTGGTCTTGACCTGATTAGATACTTTCTTAAAAATCATAACGCTCTTTCGGACACACTAGCACCTCCTGCTAGGACAGACAATCTACCAATTAGAAAGAATGAAACTTCTCAGTCATTTAAAATACTGGACAGAAGCCCAGCCTGATGGGACTGGTCACAGAAACAGCAAAATGCATCTGTCTTGCTCTGATCCCCCACCCATTCTAATGAATGAGATCCTCTGATTGTCACGGTTTTCATCTGGGCAAGCTTGCAAGTTTGGGCATTTGGATTTCTATAGTTTTGTTCTCTGGACTTTGATTCCTGTGATGCCAAGCAGCAGGGCATGACTGAATAAGTCTAAACCAGCAAAGGTGGAGGACTTCCAGGCGGACTCGGGCAGAAGAGGCTCCCTATAATCACATTCACTGTTCCCTCGCAGCAGGGCTGACGCTTCTCCCATGTAAACCTGTACCCCAAGTCCAGCCCACCTTCAGAATTACGCCTTTTCTCCCCATGGAGGCTGTGAACCTATATTTTGGGGCTCTGGGGTTTGGTGGCAGTGATTATCAGAACTATAATAGGTAATTCCTTTGGGCTCATCATTAAATAAACTAAGAAAACACACTCAGTGGAGAAAACCCATTCATTGGGCAGTCTGGTGTTTCCAGAACATGTAACTTTTCATGAACAGATCTGGGTTTCCCGCCCTTCTGGGAAGGGCCATCTCCCTCAGTGGTGGCATCAGGTGTATAGTAAAACGCCTTGGATGAGAACATCTGAGTGTCATGACCAAGTTCTTTGGTGCCCCGGTGGCAATCACAAGGCAGTTGACTGCCCACTTTCCAGTGGACAGCTTGAATAATCCGGGTCTTTTTCCATTTGCAGGAGACTCTGGCATCGCCAAACACTAAGATGACCTCATCCCTTCTCATTTCCCAGCTAATCGATGAGAGTAAATCAAGAGACAATGGGGCCATGTTGCCCCTGCCATGCATGGCCATGCGGCCTCCTACACGTCACCTGAAGCCATCTCTGGCGAACCGCAGCGGCGTCAACATCCACAGGGTGTTTGCATTACTTCCGGGCAGATTAGGAATCCCGACACCATCAGAAGAGCGAGGACCTGAGAGAGAACTGCCACCCAAAGAGGAGAACCCCTGCAGTGGTCCCCAGAAAGGGTTTGCATCCATCACCATCACAGCCAGGCGTGTGGGGCCCCCGGCCAGCGCCCTGGTGTGGGGGACAGTTGGGGGTCCACTGTGTCCCAAGTGCAGAGCCCAGGACACCTTGCTCCAGGAACCCCCAGCTGTGGCTGAACATGCCTATTCACAGCAGCACACACAATTCTCCAGAAATGGCTCTGTGATGAGGCTGAAGGTTCCTGAGGCCCATGCACAGCTGTGTGAGGGACACGAGTACTGGGTCACCCATGTGGACGACAAAGAGACCAGCTTTTCTCCAGACGTCCCACCGTCGGAAAAGGGCCCGCTAGTGTTCAGTTCCTGTGTCCACCTCAGGGTGTCTCGGCAGTGTCCGAATTCAGCCTACTACTTAGACAAGCCTCTCTCTGTCCCTGTGGAGCAGCCTCCGGTTGCTGGTCCCCAAGTGCACAGATCTGTCCTGTCGCTCACCCTCAATTGTAGTTCCCACCGGTTAACAGCAGGTGGGGTAGACGGCCTGGTGAATGGAGAACCAATGGGCAGGGCCCTGAAGCAGGAGCTCACGGAGGGGAGCCAGGGCCTCCTCGGCAGGCGCTGGAACCCAGGTGTACTGGAAAGCCACTTGGCAACAGGAAACCCATCAGTGGGGCAGGTGCATCTGGGCACTACCACGTGCCCTTGGAGTGGCTCCCCTGTGCTGGAAAACACAGTGTTTGCAGATGTGGGAACTAACCAGGTCACTGTGAGCAAACGGGCAGAGAACCAAGTGAAGCACCGTCACCCCAGTGGTTGTGCCAACCAGCTCTCCATTCACATTCCTGGCTGGAGTTACGCAGCAGGTGAGTGACACATCCACCCAAAGTGGGGATGTTCGTGGACATGCCCTGCCTAGGTGGGTCTCCTCCTACCTGTCCCTGGTAGGAGAGTCTACTGAGAGTTGCTATGGCCTGCTCTGCTCCAAGTGGACTCCCGATAGCTCAGTGTGGTAGCTATCCAGTGGGTAGATTTTCTTAGGTGAGACTTCTGTGGGTTAGAGACCTTCCCCCAAATTTTTGTTTCCCATTGTACCAGACCATATGTAACGAGTAGGAAATGACAGCCCCAGGGAAAGTTAATGTACACCATGCCTGGATTGCTCTCCTCAACAGATGAGAAGAACAGAATGCCAGCCAGCCCCAGATGTTTCATCACTCTGGTGCAAAACATCTGCATATTTGGAAGTGTTCAAAATTCTACACTTTTTACTTTTCAATCACATAGTTGGTATTTATGAGTTAGCCTCATAAAGATCATAAGATCCTAGACCACAGAGTCCCGCAGTGCAGGGTGTGTGTGTGTAGTAATTATAGGACATTTTCTAATTGGCCAAGTCGGGGACTCTCCGTGCCAAACAGCAGCACAATAGTCTCTCTATGTGGTTGTGTCTTCTGGGACAACATGGTCTAGATTTGTTCCTGTTTCCACAGCCAGGCAGATTCCCCAAGGTGGGCGGCCCTGGGGACCCTTCACCTTTCTTGGGGAGTCAGAAGAAGAAAGTCAGCCTTTTGGGAAGGAAAGAGACCAGATTTCCTTCTTTCTCTGTGTGAATTTCTGATTTTCAGCTTTACTTTCTGTGAGAGACTCTAGCTTATGAATTTGTGGCTTTCCATTTGGAGAATATATGTAAAGATAATAGTAGTAAAATGGAAAACACAGTACAGGCATGATGATTTTCTGGTGTAATTTTTGTCCATTAAAGCTTTATTAATTAATAAAAATGACTGTACGACATTGAGAGTATAATGTGCATAGACATTTTAAATGATGTAATTAATTTTAACAAGTGTGCATATATTGAATGCTCAGAGAATTTTAAGGCAATTTTGACATGACTTTCAGATTGATTAAACCATTGCAGTGTCCAAGTCTTATAGACTTATTGCAAGAAGGGAATATGTGAGCAGCCATCAGCGTTTCCAGGAGAAACCACACTTTAATGTTTAAAGGGATAGCTGCAACTCAGCCCTTCAACTTCCATGTTGACGAAGATTCTGGAAACATACAACCTGCATGGTTGTTGCTACCCCAGTTGACCAGGCCTTGTGAAACAATAATGTGGGTTTATAGTGCTTTCCCCCAAGGACTCTTCAAACTAGAGCCAGATCTCAAACATTCATCTCGGAGGAGAGGACCAAGAATGGAGAAAATGCCCCCAGTTTATTTTTGGGCTTTGGTGCTGAGAGAATTTTTAATTGTGACTATGTGAAATGACTACTCTCATAAAAGATTTTCTTGGGCAAATAGTAGAAGTTAATTCTACATCCCAGGGGCCGACATCACTCGAATAACCATATATCCCAAAGATTCACTAGCGGGATCCTTGAGCAGCTCTGCGTCCTGAGGTCTCATTGTTCTGTGTGAGGAAAGAGTTGTTTCCGGAGGCCGGGGGAGCCCCGAGCTCCTTCTTTTAGAGTTGCTGGGTGTTCATTCTAGCTCCGTGAATGTGCACATGTGACATTCACTCTGATTGTTTCTTCATTTCAGTACCTAGAGCAAGCGGTAGACTGAGACTTCTTGAAGGTCCCTTCAAGTTTAAAAAAAAAAAATTCTCTGGTCTATTTGCTTGAGGTGGGATTTGGGCATCTGGACGCCTCAGTCACAAAGTCCAAAGCCACAGAGCCTTGGCATGCACGGACTGGGGCACTCACAGGGACACATGGACCCTTGTGCCGTCTCACTTGGAAACTAATTTTCAGTGGATTCATTGCTCAGGCGACAGGAAAGCATTGCTGCCCGCGCTGTAGAATTTGCTGTAGAATTCTCTCCTCGTATTTACAAGGACAGCTCGTTGATGCTAACGACCACAGTCTGTCCTAACAATCTGCATGATGTTTCTGGGGTGAGCTCACTGACCTTCAGTCTTGACAGAGACTTTTTAGCTTTAATACAAGAGCTTTCAGACCGTGGCAAGGCTCGTTAAAACCCCGAGGGACTGTTTAGATTTTCCTGTCTGAAGCTGGACTCTTATCGGAGGCATTTTGACAGCCTCCTGTGGTCACACTTGCTATTAGCAGTCTTCATACTTCACAGTCACTGAACCCGACTCTTTATCTGGCTTCCAAAATACCTCGTAAGCAGGATCCTCTGCAGGCCAAATTGCCGGCATCCAGCTGCTCGGTAGGTAAAGCCGTGGAGATTCAACAAACCTCCACAAGGCTTTCTTAGCCCTAGCCAGTTGGTCATTGGACAGAAAGTCTTACAGATTGTATTTTTGAATAAGCGTCTGGGATATACACCCAGGACAATTCCTAGGATTAGAGAAAACAGGATACTTCACAAACCCGCACAGTGCACACAGGCTGTGTCTCCCGAGGCACACATTCCGGTCGTCATGTGGGTTCCAATTCTTCTGTCAGGGCTGAGAATTCAGGGACCGTTTCTCTTCTTGGTCCCCTCCTCTGCCCCTGTATATTCTATGTCCACATCTCCACTGTTGGGAACACTCGGTCAGCACCAGGCAGGAGGGCATTGTATACATCCCCGCATCATAAGAAAAGATTTCATCACCATTAACGCTGTCATCATCATCATCATCTTATCCATAACAACAACACTATGTTCTGGGAGTCCTCGGTGCCAGACCCTGGACCAGTTTCCCTTGTTCTGAATCACTCCAATCATCTTAGAGAGACTATCATCAACCTTATTTTGCAGACAAAACCAGTGAGCCTTGAAGATTAAATGATTTGCCTGAGTCCACGTGGCCATTACATGTCAGGGCTGTGCATTTGGGCTGCTGTTCCCTTCTCAGTGACAGCCCTATACAGAGCAGTTAGGATGGAGGTGACTCAGCGGCAGGCCCCTTCTCCACTGTCACCACCAGAGACAGTATTCAAACACGGCTTGTGGACGTGTGCAGTGGTCTCACTATTTGGTGGCCAATTACCCTGCTAAATTCTATTAGGAGAGTAAACTGTAAGGTAATTCCAGATGAAATGTCATAAGCCACGCCACTTGACACAGTTAAAACTTATTGGCTTAGAAATCCTTTCCTGATGGAAATCCAGTTCTTCGTGGCCGTCTATGGGATAGATCCCGTTGATCCAAATGTTCTTTCCTCGCTGAGTGCAGATGCCTGAAACACTATTGATTTAGATATGTTACTTCTGCCAATTTTGTTTTGCATCTGTGGCCTAGATCTGAAGTTTGCCCCCCTCCCTGAGCTACCCAAGTAGATGGAGTAAAATCTTCTGATGCTGTTAGACGCTGGAGAAGAGGCCAGTGAACTTGATGTGCTCACACCCATTAGCCCCATGCATTCATGTTCTGGGCTGGACGCTCATGTTCAGACACCCTCACGTTCTGGTGTCATTGGTCTGAGGAGGCCCCAGTGGTAGTAAGTGTCACTGGTGAACAAAAATGTAGAGGATTGGAGGAAATCCTTGCCAGGTCACAAAATGAGGGCTGTGTCTACTTTTGTTCAGGTGGTACAGTCAGCCACGGTGGTAAGGTTTATTTCACTTGCATCACTCAAGAGAAATAACACATTATGTGTGCACCTGCCAAGCCCACCTCTGAGGGACAAGGCTGCATCAGACTCTTAGGGAAAATAGGATGCTTAACAAACATGTGCAGACTCTGCTTCCCCTTCCCATGGGGACTTTTTACTAGAGGAGCCAGAGGATTTTTGAGGAATCTCAACCACATTTTACAAATGTGATTTTTTTTTTAATGATCTAGAATTGAGCTTAGTAACCTTTTTTTTTTTAAGAAAGGGCCATATAGGAAATATGTCCAGGGCAGTGCCTGTGGCTCAAGGGAGTAGGGCGCCGGCCCCATATACCCGGGCCTGGCCAAAGACTGCAAAAAAAAAAAAAAGGAAATATGTCCAGCTCTGTGGGCCATATGATTTCTGCAGCAACTCTTTAATTCTGCTGCTGTAGTGCAAAAATAGTTATAGACAATGAGTAAATACATGAGTGTGGCTGTTGCCAATAAAACTTTATTGACAGAAACAAGCAGTGGGCCATATTTGACCTGCGGGCTGTAATTCACTGAATTCTGATTGACAACTCAAATAACTTCATTCTCCAAATTAAACTTTACCCTGTTTACTGACTTCTGACCAAGAACTCAAACAAATCCATTCTCCAAGTTAAACTTTACTTGTTTGCCAATGTTGCTTGTTAGATTCCATGGAAATCAGACCCTGAGGTGTCATTTCCAGGGAAGGATATTTATTGGAACTAATAGGCAGGGCATTTGAGGGGAGTGTTCTTGGCAGTGACAACTGTGGATGAGGAGAAGAGGGAGCAGGACCAGGCAGATGGCAAGGATGTTCTGTGGTGCAGTAGCCATGAAGGCCTCAGTCAGCCTCTTAGGGAACTCTGAATTCAGGATGGCCCTTGAGTTACTCCGAGTTGAGAACGGAGGGCCAAGTCCTTTATATCCCTTTGGGAAGGGTGTGTGACCTTGGGCAAGGCAGCTCTCTTCAGCCTGCCAATTGCTATAGGGTGGACTGCTGATGGCTCCCAGCAGCTGGGGAAAGAGGCCTTCACCCCAGCAGGGGACCCTATCACTGTTCCAGGGGTCCTTCAACTTGTAAACAGGGGGCCAGTTCACTGTCCCTCAGACTACTGGAGGGCCGGACTATAATTAAAAAAAAACAAACTATGAACAAATTCCTATGCACACTGCACATATCTTATTTTGAAGTAAAAAAACAAAACGGGAACAAATACAATCACACCGCCTCATGTGGCCTGCGGGCTGTAGTTTGAGGACCCCTGCTTGGCCATTCTGCCATTCAGTCTGCTTTTTGACCCCATAAATCCTCTGAAACAAGTTAAGGATCTTGTTAGGCTAGAAGAGGGGCAGGAGATGGGATCATGGACTATAGTCCTTTGCCCCTGTAGGAAGAAGATAGTGGATAATTCTACTCTCTCTTTCGATGTTCATTCATTCATTCAACAAATGCATATTAGACAATTGTCCTGGAATGGGAGTGGAGACTTGGATGGGGGCAATGGTGGAGGTGTTTGAAAGTAGTCAGATCTGGGGGTCTGTTCTGAAGGTAAGCCAGCAGTCTTTGCTGATGGGTCAGGTGACGTGGCAGCCCCTGGTGACTGGGACATGCCTACAGGTGTATCTGACCCCCTCCAAGTTTCCTGAGGCTGCCTCCACCTGCCAAGCTTCCCAGCTAGATGGCAGCTTACCTGCTGGTGGCTGCAGAACTGCACGTTCTCCATGGTCGATGATCAGGTAAACAATCCTATCATGGTATTTTCTCACCTTGTGTGAAGCCAGAAGAATTGGGCAGAATGAATTTTTGTGTTTTACTTTACTATTATCAGCAAGATAAAGCAGGCAGTGTTGGATTCAGCTGATGAATGGAGAGAGACTAGGACTCTTGGTATTTAGCAATAGCTTGAGGAGAGGCATGAGGAAACCAAGGCCAGGAGGCCAAAGCCAGCCCTCCACTTTGTAAGCAAAGTTGCACTGGAACACATCCCTGTGTGTTTATTTTCACATTGTTCTGTGACTGCTTTCATCACTAAATCAGAGTGGAGTGGCTGGGACACTCTGAGAGGTTATAGGCCTTGGGCCTACAAAGGTTAACATCTTTACTATCTGGGCCTCTACAGATGAGTGCGCAGCCCTCTGTCCAGGGTAGGCTGTCTGGGTGACATGGGGCAGGTCACTTTCCTGCAAGGTCTCTTCATCTGCGGAATGAGAGAAGTGGCTCTGATTATCTCGTGAGCTCATCTCTCCTAGTTAATTTATACATGTGGGGGGGCCTGTGATTGTCTGTCCTAGGAGCCGTCAGACGAGCCTGATTTCAGGGTGAGTCTTCGGAGGTTGAGAAGGGGTGACGCTCGGCCTCAGAGGGGAGAGCTCTTGCTTTCTCCGCCTCCTCCCCTGTGCTCTGGGTTCTCACTGCCTGTTCTGACCAGTCCCTTCCTGGCTCTCCCTGGTCCTCCTCCCACCCCTGTGGGCAGGTGCCCACTGCAGTCCCACCGCGGCTCTGTGCCTTTTTCCTTGTCAGCAGCAGAGCAGACACCTCTGTGCCACCTGGGGCTGTTGCTCAGTGGCGGGCGCACATGTCCAGCCCAGCACCTCCTGCTGGCACCCAGACAGCCTCTCTGCACTCACCTGACCTGATGCATCAGCCATGGCACCAGGCACCTACTTGTCTTGGGTGCCATGGTGCTGAAACAAAACTCAGGTCGGGCGGGTTGCAGCTTTTCTTTTTTTTATTTTTATTTTATTTTATTTTTTTATTGAATCATAACTGTATACATTGATATGATCATGGGGCATCATACACTCGCTTCATAGACCATTTGACACATTTTTATCACAATGGTTAACATAGCCTTTCCAGCGTTTTCTCAGTTACTGTGCCAAAATATTTACATTCTACATTTACCAAGTTTCGCAAATATCCCTGTAAGATGCACCACAGGTATGATCCCACCGATCCCCCTCCCTCTACCCACAACCCCCCCCCTCCCTTTCCCACTTCCCCCTATTGTTAGGTTGTAACTGGGTTATAGCTTTCATGTGAGAGCCCCAAATTAGTTTCATAGTAGGGCCGAGTACATTGGGTACTTTTTCTTCCATTCTTGAGATACTTTACTAAGAAGAATATGTTCCAGCTCCATCCATGTAAACATGAAAGAGGTAAAGTCTCCATCTTTCTTTAAGGCTGCATAGTATTCCATGGTGTACATATACCACAATTTATTAATCCATTCGTGGATCGATGGGCACTTGGGCTTTTTCCATGACTTAGCAATTATGAATTGGGCTGCAATAAACATTCTGGTACAAATATCTTTGTTATGTTGTGATTTTTGGTCTTCTGGGTATATGCCCAGCAGAGGAATTACAGGATTGAATGGCAGATCTATTTTTAGATCTCTGAGTGTTCTCCATATCTCTTTCCAAAAGGAATGTATTAATTTGCATTCCCACCAGCAGTGCAGAAGTGTTCCCTTTTCTCCACATCCATGCCAACATCTCTGGTCTTGAGATTTTGTGATATAGGCTAGTCTCACTGGAGTTAGATGATATCTCAAAGTAGTTTTGATTTGCATTTCTCTGATGATTAAAGATGATGAGCATTTTTTCATATGTCTGAAGGCTGTGCGCCTGTCTTCTTCAGAGAAGTTTCTCTTCAAATCCCTTGCCCAGCCTGCGATGGGATCCCTTGTTTTTTTCTTGCTGATGCGTTTGAGTCCTCTGTGGATTCTGGTTATTAAACCTTTGTCAGAGATATACCCTGCAAATATCTTCTCCCATTCTGAGGGCTGTCTGCTTGCTTTACTTACTGTGTTCTTAGCTGTGCAGAAGCTTTTCAGTTTGATCAAGTCCCAGTAGTGTATTTTTGAAGCTGCTTCAATTGCCCAGGGGGTTCTCCTCATAAAATACTCACCCAGACCAATTTCTTCAAGGGTTTTCCCTGCATTCTCCTCTAGTATTTTTATAGTTTCATGTCTTAAGTTTAAATCTTTTATCCAGTGACAGTCTATCTTAGTTAATGGTGAAAGGTGTGGGTCCAATTTCAGTCTTCTGCAGGTTGCCAGCCAGTTCACCCAGCACCATTTGTTAAATAGGGAATCTTTTCCCCACTGAATGTTTTTAATTGGCTTGTCAAAAATCAAATAGCGGTAAGTAGCTGGATTCATCTCTTGGTTCTCTGTTCTGTTCCAGACATCTACTTCTCTGTTTTTGTGCCAATACCATGCTGTTTTGATCACTATCGATTTGTAGTAAAGTCTGAGGTCTGGTAGTGTGATTCCTCCTGTTTTGTTTTTATTTCTGAGTAATGTCTTGGCTATTCGAGGTTTTTTCTGATTCCATATAAAACGAAGTAATGTTTTTTCAAGATCTTTAAAATATGACAGTGGAGCTTTAATAGGGAGTGCGTTGAAATTATATATTGCTTTGGGTAGTATGGACATTTTGATAATGTTGATTCTTCCCAGCCATGAGCATGGTATGTTTTTCCATTTGTTAACATTTTCAGCTATTTCTTTTCTTAGAGTTTCATAGTTCTCTTTATAGAGATCTTTCACGTCTTTTGTTAGGTAAATTCCCAAATATTTCATCTTCTTTGGCACTACTGTGAATGGGATAGAGTCCTTAACTGCTTTTTCAACTTGACTGTTGTTGGTGTATATAAAGGCTACCGATTTATGGATGTTGATTTTGTAACCTGAGACGCTGCTGTATTCCTTGATCAATTCTAGGAGTTTTGTAGTAGAGTCCCTAGTGTTTTCCAGATACACAATCATATCATCTGCGAAGAGCGAAAGTTTGATCTTTTCTGGCCCTATATGGATACCCTTGATCGCCTTTTCTTCCCTAATTGCGGTGGCTAAAACTTCCATTACAATGTTGAAAAGCAATGGAGACAATGGGCAGCCTTGTCTGGTTCCTGATCTGAGTGGAAATGATTCCAATTTAACTCCATTCAATATGATATTGGCTGTGGGTTTGCTGTAGATGGCCTCTATCAGTTTAAGAAAAGTCCCTTCTAGACCAATTTTCTTGAGTGTTCTGATCATGAAGGGATGCTGGATATTCTCAAAAGCTTTTCTGCATCAATTGAGAGAATCATATGGTCTTTGTTTTTTAATTTGTTTATGTGCTGAATTACATTTATAGATTTACGTATATTGAACCAGGCTTGACACCCTGGGATAAAACCAACTTGGTCATGATGTATAATTTGTTTGATGTGTTGCTGGATTCTGTTTGTTAGGATCTTGTTGAATATTTTTGCATCTATATTCATTAGTGATATTGGTCTGTAATTTTCTTTTCTTGTTGGGTCTTTTCCTGGTTTGGGGATCAGGGTGATGTTTGCTTCATAGAACGTGTTGGGTAGTCTTCCTTCTTTTTCTACATTTTGGAACAGTTTGAGTAATATAGGTACTAATTCCTCTTTAAAGGTTTGGTAGAATTCTGACGTGAAACCATCTGGTCCTGGGCTTTTCTTTTTAGGGAGGTTTTGTATACTTGATGCTATTTCTGAACTTGATATGGGTCTGTTCAACATTTCCACTTGATTCTGGTTAAGTCTTGGAAGGTGGCGTGCTTCCAAGTATTGGTCAATTTCCTTCAGATTTTCATATTTCTGAGGTTGCAGCTTTTCAATGTGCTGTCTGCACTTTCATGAAGTCTGTTCTTGTCACACTCCGTGCATTCCTGGAGGGCAGGACCCAGGTCTGCACCACTGGTGTTAACTTCTCTATGCTCAGCAGAGAGCCACAGAGCTCAGAGTGGGTGCTCTGGACCTACCTGCTGAATGAGGGCAAAGTTATGTTGATGACCCAACAAAGCCCATGCTGATGTCAGGGCCACTGAAATGTACCTTCTTCTTGTAATCCCTCTCCAGTGTGCATGCCCAGAACCTCTCTGGCAAGAAAAGGGTGGGGAGCCATGTAAGACTCACTGTTGAGAGGTAGGTTCGCAAAACTAAAGTGGAAGATCCCCACTTGATTTTAAAACTGATAACTCAAAATATTTGGGGAGAATGTCTCAAAATATTGTTTCCCTCTAGGAACTCAGTAGGGACAAGTAAGTGTTGTTATGGAACAGCTTTATTATCCTTCACATGGTCAAATTTAATGTCAAAAGAAGGGAAAACTTACAAGCAGTGTAGCAAAGTATTTTGAAGTGTTTTTAAAAGATCTTTTATCTGTTTAACTCTTGGTGAGTCTTGATGAGACTTGTGTCATTTCCCCAATAACCATAAATCTGATCTTCAGATCAGGCCCTAGAGCCTATCTGATGCCTGGAGGTTCCTCATTCTAGCCATCCCAGAGAGCTTCATAGAGAACGGGTTTTTTTCTCTTTTTTCCTTTTTTTCTTTAGTAATCTTTTCAAATGTATAAACAGGTATAACCCTAGGTATAATCCTATGGTTAGGACATAGTCACTCTAATGGGCCATTTGCTTGGGTTTGCCAGGAATAGATTAAGAAAAATGGACTCAAAGCATAAAGCAGGCTGACCAGATAATGGCTGGGTCTTTTAAATTGGGATACTGCAGATCAATTGAAAAACAGCAGTGATCAGGGTAACCTCGCAGAGGCACCGCGGGCCTGGGAAGGAGAGCCAGCCCGGTCTTATTTCAAACTCTGCTAGCTGCTTGCTGGTCCTTCAGGAGGTAATTTACATGAGGAACATTCAGCAATGTGGGTTCATAGTGGGGACTAGTCCCGGTACTATCTGGGCTGAGCTATCTGTAGGAAATCAACTAGACATAATCTTGGAAAGAGAAAGTATAGGAGTATGATTAATTCTATAAGGAAAAGTATTCTTTGTTTTCTTTTTCTTTTCTGAGACAGAGACTCACTTTGTCACCCTCAGTAGAGTCCCATTGCATCACAGCTCACAGCAACCTCAAACTCTTGGGCTTAAGCGATTCTCTTGCCTCAGCCTCCCAAATAGCTGGGACCACAAGTGCCCGCCACAACACCCAGCTATTTTTTTGTAGTTGTCATTGTTGTTTGGCAGGCCCGGGCTGCATTTGAACCCTCCAACTCTGGTATATGTGGCTGGCACCCTACCCTCTGCGCTACAGGCACCAAGCCAGGAAAAGTATTCTTGATACAGATGACCTGGAAAATGGGAGCGGGGAGAGTGAGAAATAAATGGCATGTCTATTTCCTTTGGTTGGTGAGTTCTTTCTGTTTTCCTGATAATACTAAAGTAAAGCTCCACTCGTGTTTTCCTATAAAATGTGATTTTTCTCTTAGGGTTAATGAGTAACAAGGAATGAACATGGTAGGTCCAGCCCATAAATTTATCTTAAACTGTGTTGGTGAAAGAGTCTGTGGTTAAATGCAAAAATATTTTTCATATCACTATCAAGTGTTAACTTATTTCCCTGTTAGATCACAGCCTCAGGAGGACATTCCTGCAGATAAAGTGTCACAGTCCACAAACAGCATTCTAGTGATCTGACTTGATCCAGAGGCTGTTGTCACAGAGTGTAGACAAGGCGCATTTAACAAGGTGAGGGCCAGATGTGTTTGGGGACCTCTTCTAAGACACTCAACACCGACTCAATGCTGGCATGAGTGCATCTGGTGTGGTGGCTCCTGGTTAAGAGCCCTGTTCTGGAGGGCAGCACATCCCTTCTCTGCGCCCTTGCTTCTCACCTGTTCAGGAGTAACGGGCAGATTCTTCAAGGTGGGGTCCCTGGGAGGTGCTGCAGGGCAGGTGCACAAGACAGGTATTTTCTTTGCATGGAACATAACCTTTCTCGTGTCACTTAGGGTTGGAATCTTCTCCCTGAACTGGCTGCTCTGATTCTTGTAACCCTGTAGAAACATCATAAGTCAATGTCAAATGAAGAATATATAAACTAGCCCATTAGGTGGTTGTTATCTTCACAATCAGAAGCTGAAGACAAAAGCTATAAAAATTCAGGTTTCCTTAAACCATTTTCTCTACTGGTTGAAACACTGGCTTACAGGGACGGCATCGCTGCAGCCTCCTGCAGAATCGTTTTCTTTGTGCTTTAGTGTCATGCCAGAAGCCTGCACCGAGCATGTGCACCACTCACGTTATCAGACAACATTGTTTATATGGGCTCGACAAGAAAACAGACCTCAACGCTTCCTTTTCCCAAGAGTTGTGCATCTTCCAGTAATTCCAGTTTATCTCTTGGAGCATTTGACCTGTGTGGCAACTATGGTTTCTCCTTCTGTGTTACTTTGGCACGTTCAGGGCCAAACTTGAGACCCGTATTCTGCAAATTTGTGAGATTTCATGGCAACATCTGGTGTGCAAAACTCACACTCCTGGCTTTGTCTTATTTTTCCCCTGCATAAATACTTACCAAAGGGAAAATGGTATTAGTTTTACTTAAAATATGCTCACTGCTCAGGTAGGACCAAATCCAAGGGCAAAGTTTGCTGTGGAGTGCAGTGGCTTAGAGTACTGGTATATATTTAGCACCTGAATGGCTCTGGTGTTAAAGAAGATAGAGGCTTGTCTGCTTTTGTATGTCAGCAGAGCATTTGTAGGTATTTTTGATCAGATGGCCTATGAAGACAGTAAACACATGGCTGTGAGCTCCCCTACACTTCCCCTGCACCCTCCTCAGGATGCTGGTGGTGTGAGCACCAGCAAGCCGGTCCAGCAGCCTACACAGCGGAGCACCAGGCCCCAGCCTGTGCACTTGGAAGGGGTGTTCCATACAATGCATCGCATGCCAGAGTGGAGAGAGATCATTTACTAGGGGCTGGGGAGGATTTATGCTGCCATAATTCATTGTGCAAAGCCTGTCATGGGAGTCTTGGCCTCCAAGCCCACCCTGGCTGTCGGTGCTGCTGAGAGCTGGGCTTTCCCTGCCAGTCTAACACCATTCCCAAAAATGTTGCTTAGGAAAGGGTTGAAATGGAATCAGTCTCTTTGATTCCTTTCCTTTTCTTTTTTCTTTTGCTTTCTTCATTACACTTTTATTTTTTTTCTTTATTAAATCATGACTGTGTACATTAATGCATTTGTGGGGTACAATGTGCTGAATTAATAAACGGTGTGAAATGCTTACATCGAAATGATTAACATAACCATCACCTCGCTTGCTTATTTGTTGTGGTAAGACATTTATACTCTATTCTTAATAGTTTTGAACTGTACCATTGTATTATGCACCTTAGGCGAGGTCCCAGCAAACACCTCCCTCCTCCAGTCCTCTCTCTGCCTCCCTGCTCTTCCTCTTTCTTTCTGGACTAACGTTATGTTTTATCGTTCATATGAATGTGTAGGTGATTATATGTTGGTTTCGTATATTGGATATTTTTTCCCATCTTTTTTTTATTAAATCATAAACACACAGATCATGTATACGTTAATGCATTTATGGGGTACAATGTGCTGATTTCACAAAGAATTAGGAACGCTTTCATCACACTGGTTAATAGAAACCTCGTCTCGTTTACTTATTGTGTTAAGACATTTATACTCTATACTTAATAGATCCAACATGTACCCTTGCATTATGCACCGTAGCTGTGATCCCACCATTCATCCTCCCTCGGTCTGATGCCCCCTCCCATCCCCCCTCCTCCCTCCTTCATCCTGGGCCACAGTTGTGATCTATTCTTCATGTGAAGGTGTGAGTGATGGTAAATTTCTAATGCTTTTTTTTTCCTTCTGAAAAAACAAAATATGTGCATTATAAAAATTAAAATGTAAATAAGCAAGAAAGGAGCATGAAATCAAATCAGCCACAACCCCACTCCGGGCAGAGACAGCACCACACTACTGCTGTTTCAGAAGGACTTTCTGCGATCACTTTGCTTCTATCATAAATGCAACCCACTTTCGTTTTTTTTTTTTTATAGTTTCTTTCCTTTCATTTTCTTTTCTTTTCTCTCTTTCCTTCTTTTTTTTTTGAGACAAAATCTCAAGCTGTCACCCTGGGTAGAGTGCCGTGGTGTCATAGCTCACAGCAGCCCCCAACTCTTGGGCTCAAGCGATCCTCTTGCCTCAGTTCCTTTTTTTTTTTTTTTTTTTTTTTAACAAAAAGAGGGTCATGTGAAACATAGCACTGTTCTGGAAGGCTCCTTTTTCTCAACCTTGGATTGCTGAGCCCTATTTCAGGTGTCACACAGTTCCCTGTTATTTCAGTGACTGCTTAGGCTTCCATTGTATGGATTTGTTTAAACTACTTTGTAAAAACCTTACTGTTCACTTTTACATTTTTCTAACAATGTGTTGATAAATGCCCTCGGGGAGAAATGAGAGCATTTTGTGTAATTCTGTTAGAGTCCTAGGATTTCTGGTCTAAGAATAGGCAGCATTCTAAGATTTTTGAGTCTGGGTTTCCAAATGACACTGCAAGTTGTGCCATCTCTACATACAGATCAGCCTCCCTAAACGTGTACAGGCATCGGGTATGGTCATTACAACAATGTCCATGCTATTTTGATAAATGAAAAATGACATTTATGATAATTTGCATTTGAACTTTCTCCTATGCCTATTATACACCTGAGTTCCTCCTTTTTTGCCTTGCCTCTATTTTCTTTGCTTTTCTTTAGTCTTTTCTTGTTTTGCCGTTTTTATTTGTTACCATTGTCCTTTTGTATTTTACTTTGATGATGCTTATAGTCATTTTTAAAACTTCGCATTTTGAAATAATTTTAGATTAAACAGAAGTGCCAAGGTAGCGCAGGGAGGTCCTGCACACCCGACACTGAGCTTCCCCTCGTGGCGACACCAGATGTGACCACAGTGCATTCATCTGAGACAGAGTTTCCTAACTCTGATGTTTTGACATCTTGGGTCATGATTCTCTGTCCTGGGGGACTGTCCTGCTCATTGGAGGTTGTGTGGCCACATCCCTGGTCTCTACTGTGAGATGCTAATGGCACCTCCCCTCTCTTCCTGGGATACAACCAAAAATGTCTCCAGGCTTTGCCAAATGTTCCCCCAGGGAACAAAATTGGTCCCAGTTAAGAACCAATATAAACTAGGCAAGTATCAATAATGCTGGCACAATACTATTAACTAAACTACAGCCTGTTTTCTGGTTTCCACTAACATCCTTTTTCTGTTCCAGGACCCAAATCCAGGATGCCACCTTGCATTTTGTCATCATGTCTGTTTCTGGTAATTTTTGACATTCACGTTTTTCTTATTGTATATTGTTAATCCTCTTCCCTTCACCTTCTCACTGACAGGCTCAGAAAGGCCTTCTCCAGCCCACACTCCTCTCTAGAACTTGTACTGACATCTGTAACCCCTCTTGGGTGTGTATATCCTGTAGGATATAAGGTTGGAATCTGCTTTTCCTAAATGGTTTGCCAGTTGTCCACTGACCATTGATGAGCTAATCCATTATCTCCCTACTTGTTGGAAACATCAACCACACATCAATTTCCCTGACGCAGTCATTTCCTTCCAGAAATTTTCACGCAACTTGAATATTGCAAGAATCATAAAAGCTGCTCTGTTTCTGCCTATGAATTTGAAAGATGGGGAGTCTTTCGGATGCTCCTAAATGTAAAAGGTTGGCATTTGACACATATCATTATAGGAGTTAGGCAGCAAGAGACTCTGGCTGCTATACATTTTTTTAATTTAAATTTTATATTTTAAAGATGACCTCTTAATCTGGTCCTGTATTCTGGCATTTATATTTTATTTCTAAATTGGCTATTTTGAGGCCTAATATACTTAAAGTGCACACATTTTATGTACATATTCATGCAACCAAACACCACAGTGATCTATAGTTATTTCTACCCCCTCCAAAAATTTTGCCCCCCAAAAGCTTCCCGCACTCCCAGTCTCAGGAAACTACTGACTTTGTGTCACTATTACAGAATTTATATAGATTGAAGAAATTGAGCATATTGTTTTGTGTAAGGTTCCTTCCACTCAGACAAATGCTTTTGAAATACATCCATGTAATTGCTTGTGTCTTTAATTTTGATCAGCAATGTTCAGTAGTTTTCATTGTAGAAATCATTCTGCATATTTTGTAAAATCTGTCCTTATTTCATATATTGAATGCTACTATAAATGAAGGATATTGAATTTTTAAAAATTTTATTTCTAATTTTTTTTATTATGTTTAAACATATATGTAGTTGACTTCTGTGTAGTGATTGAATCTTGCAACTTTGCTAAGTGCACTTAATAGTTTTCTTTGGCTTTTCTATGAACATAGTAATATCACGTGTGACTAAAGCTTTACTTACTCTTTTTCCATCTTGATGACTTCTATGTCTTTTCTCTTGCCTTACTGTACTAGGTAAGACTTCCAGTAAAATGTTGAGTAGAGGTAATGAGAGAGGACCCTGGCCTAATCCTTGTTAGCTATAGGGATTTAAAAATATAGATAGATTCCATTTGTCAGGCTGAGAAAAGCTTCTTCTATTTGTGTTTTTGTTGTTGTTGTTCTCTCTTTTTGGTGATAAAATGTACAGAATACAAATTAATCATTTTAACAATTTTGGAGTGTACATTACGTACCGTCATATTGTTTTACAACTGTCACCACCGTCCTTCTTCAGAGTGCAGGAGTGAAGCTCCCTGGCCATTCCCACTCGCTCCCCATCCCCTGATGCCACCACCACTCTACTTTCCATCTATAAACTGGATGACTCCAGGTACCCTGTAGAAACGCAATCATGCAACGTCTGTCCCTTTATTGTACTCAGCATAACGTCCTCAATGTTCATTTACGCTGTATCATGTGTCAGAATTCCCTTCCCATTAAGGCTGATCCTCTTGACTGTATGTGATATATTCTAATACAGAATGTTAGCTCACATGCCCCTGGGTAGCTTCTAGTTGTACGTAGGTACATGTGTTCAGGGGTTAATATCCTATGTTTGTATATGCCACATTTTATTTATTGATTCTTCTGTTAATGGACATTCAGGTCATTTCTACGTTTTGGCTATTTTTTTTTTGCAGTTTTGTCCTGGGGCCAGGTTTGAACCTTCTACCTCTGGTATATGGGGCCAGCACCCTACTCCTTTGAGCCACAGGTGCCACCCACCTTTTGGCTATTTTAAATAATGTGCTGTGAACATGGGTGTATAAACATCTCTTTGAGCCTCTACTTTCAATTCTTTGGGGTATATACCCAGAAATGGAATGATTGGATCATATGGCAGTTCTATTTTTGATGTTTTGAGGAATTATCCTTCTGTTTTCCATAGTGGCTGCACCATTTTACACGCCACCAGCAGTGCCCAAAGGCTCTAATTTCTCCACATCCTACCTTCACCTGCTGTGCTCTGTTATTTGATAGTATCTGTTCTAACGGGCATGGGAGTGGCATCTCACTATCGTTTTGATTTGCATTTTCCAAATGATTCCCTCGCGATACTGAACATCTTTCCATCTTTTTATGTGGTGTTGGCTATTTGTATGTTTTCTTTGGAGAAACGACTAGATAAGTCCTTTGTCCATTTTTATTTCTGGTTGTTGGAAGTTTTTGTTGTTGCTGTTGTTTCTACTCCTAATAAGAACTGTTTTTCTGCCTTAGCATTATAAACTGACAATTTTTTTTTAAAAAATATATGAGAGAGGAGGATGTTTCTCCTTAATTTTATAAATATGGGGAATTACATAATTTTCATATGTTAAATTCACTCTATATTTCTAGGATAATTGATCATAAAATTATAATACATTATACTTTAAAAAATGTATTGCTGGATTCTATTTGCCAATATTTGAGGGGATTTTTTTTCCATTTATGTTTATGAGGAATATTGGTGTTGTTTTCTTTTTAAAAATATTTTGGGTTTTGATATCAGAAAAAGGTGCCAGCTTTGCATAATGAGCTGGGAAGTCGTCTCTCTTCTGTTTCCAAAAGAGATCCAGGAGGTTTGTGTTATTTCTTCTTCAAGTGTTTGGTAGAAATCACCATTGATCTCACCTTGGCCTAAAATTTCCAGAAAGCTTTAAATTATACATTTAATTTTTTTACTTGCTGTGTGACTAGTTAGGGTATCTACTTCTTAAGTCTGTTTGGCAATTTGTGTCTGTCGAGGAATTTGCCATTATGAGAGTTTGTTTAAATTAATGTCATAAAGTTGTTCATAGTATTTTTCTATTATCCTAGGCTCTGGTGATGTTCTCTAATTTATTCCTGAGACAGGTTAGTTTGTGTCTTTTCTTTTGTCCTTATCAGTCCTTAGTTAGAGGTTTATCCATTTTATTGATTTTTTTCAAAGATGCAGTTTTTGTTTTAGTGAGTGTTCTTATCTGTTAATTTTCTATTAATATCGATTTCTGCTTTTAGTCTTATTATTTCCTTTGAGCCACAGGCACTGCTTAGTCTTATTATTTCCATTTGTCTATTTACTTTATATTGAATTTGCTTTTTCTTTTATGTTGCCAGCTGTTTATTCACAGCCCTGAGCAGGTGGCTAATTGGATGTGTAGCGTACTCAGACCCACAGCAGACTGATTTGCACATCCCAAGCCCTGGGGGTGCACAACTCAAGGTTGAGCTTCTTCAGGGGAAGCTTAAGTTAAATGTTTCCATATAATCATTTTTAGCTGTAATTTCCTTCTAATTTTTTAATATATATTATTTTTTATTTTTATTCACATTGAAAGATTTTCTATATATGCTCATTCATATGCCACTGTTTTAATTGTGTCTTCATCCTGATCTTTAATGTCTAGTAGAACAGGATTATAATCACTACGCTTTTTGATAAAATTTTGTTAGCTATACTCATATTTACTTAAAGAAATTTAGGCCATTTACATTTATTGATTATTGAGATGTATGGATTTATTTCATATTATTTCTATTTGTTTCACCTCTTTTTATCTCTCTAATAGCCCTGTATTGAGTTAATTTTTTTCTCATTCCAGTTTTTGTCTCTGATAGTTGGAAAGTCATACTCTTGAATTCTATTATAATATTTTAGTGACCAGCTACAAATAACAACGTGAACTTAATGAAGCCTAATGTTAATCAGTATTTTTCCTCACCCCTTAATTTAAAACCTCAGCCCCTTTTTCCTCCCATCATCCCTTTGAACAGATGCATTGCTGCTGTTAATAGGTTTTACTTCTATCTTGTTTGGGTTTTTGACTCTTACAAATCAATGCTCCTTTTAAACAATGTTTCCATTTACCTCCTATTTACTGTTGCCTTTGCTCCCATTTCCTTTACGCTTGTCAGATCTTAGTTTCTGATATCAATCATCACCCAGTTTTCACCTTTGACAATTAATATTTTATATGTTTCTTTCAATGGTACATCAAAGTGACTTTTCTGGTAAAGTTAGTGAGATTAGTTTGGTGGAAAGTGGAATTTCTAAAAACATCTTTATTTCAGTAATGTTCTTGAAAGAAAACTTTACAAAGTATACTAGTATATAGTATATATATTTACTTATATATATATACTATATACTAGTATACATATATAGTATACATATAGTATATAGTATTGTATATAGTATATATATATAGCATAAAGTATACAATAGTATACAAAGTATTCTATGTTAACAATGTTCTTTCAGACCTTTGGAAATGAGCCAGTGCCTTTGGCCCCCACTGTTGCTGTTAAGTCTAATTGCACACCTTTTTTAGCATTCCGTTGGGCTGTTTCTAAGATCTTCTCATTGTGTTTGGGGGTGATGCTTCATTATAATGTATTCAAATGTAGACATCTTTTTTGGTTATTTGCATAATGTATTATGCTTCGTGATGGTTTTTGTCTTTATTAGTTCTAAAAATTTCTTAGCTATTTCATTTCCTCTATCATCTCCTTTCAGAAATCTGATTAGATGTGTTTTATACTTTCTCGTTCTATTCTTTTCAGTCCTTTGAAAATATCCTAGACCCTTTGGCTTCCACAGTTGCTATGGAGAGGCAGCTATAAGTCTAATGGTCATACCCTTCTCCCTTTCCTTTGGGGGAATGTGTAACCTTCTAACTTATCTTTCACAGCTTCTGTTTCTTTGACTCTCTATGATACATTCGATAATTTTTTTATGTTCTACTTAACTAATTCTATTTTTAGTTGTATCTAAAGTCATTTGAGTTTCAATGTCAATTAATCCTTTTTCATTTATAGACGTATAGTAGTCCCTTTTAGCTTTTTTGAAATCACTCTTGTCACTTTTTTTTTTTTTTTAGTGGAGAGTCTTGCTCTGTTGCCTGAGATAGACTGTGGTGGTATCATCATAGCTCACTGTAATCTCGAACTTCTGGGCTCCAGCTTTCTTCCTGCCTCAATCTCCTGAGTAATTGGGAACACAGGTGTGCACCACCATGCCCAGCTAATTTTCCTGTTTGTTTGAAGAGATGGCACGTCCTTCTTTGTCAGGCTGGTCTTGAACTCTTGCTCTGAAGCAATTTACCCACTGAAGCCTCTCAAAGTGCCAGGAGTACAGGAGCGAGTCACAGAGCCTGGCTCACTCTGGTCACTTTTATAGTCTCTTGATCTTACTCATAAATTATTCTCTCACCTTTCCAATGTTCATTTCCAATGTTCACCTTTGAACATTTATTTTATGTCCTATATATCTTATTTCTAGTATCTGAGGAATTGTGTATCTGATTCAGTAGCCTGGTGTCCCAGCTCACTTTTGCGTACCGTAGTTGTTTCTTGTATTATGATTTCTCTTCCTTACACTGAGTGTGATTCTGAGCTCATGTCCATTGGAATCTTTCTGTGGAAATTGCCTGGGTTTAGAATACATTCTTCCAGAAGGTATTTCTAGGCTCACATTATGCTAAATTTTTAGCTTGTGGTTGTTTATTCTTGTACGAAGCTGATTATGTGAATGTTAGCCCCAAGCCTGAAGGCAGGACAACTTGTGATTATAAACTGAACCTTTTGGGAGGAGTTTTAAGTCTGAATTCCTCCATTTTCAGGTCACAGGTTTTGTCTTCTGGCCTCTGTTTGGTCTTTAATCTAAAACCACAGGCTACAAGAAATCACCAGTGGCTACGGTAGCTGGGTTTGTTCTCCAGTTTTCTTCTTAAACTCTGAAGAGTTTCCTTACTTTCTTTCAAAGTGATCCATATATTTAAAATATGTATTTATGCTTATTTACAACGTTTTTGGTTGCTTCATAGCTTCATAACATGCGGGTTTGGGTGGTGGTATCTAGATTACCATATATGGTGGATATAAAAGATCGCGCAAATTTCTTTCTTCTAATTAGATTTTCTGGGCCCTTCTGTAACAAATGATAGGACTTTTTAAATAAAAAATTAAATGTGTAGATGAATTTAATTATCACATAGCAATACTACTTTTTACATAAAAAAATTTAATTTGTAGATGAATTTAATTATCAAGTAGCAATACTAATTTTTCTGCACATATCCATGGTATGCCGCCTCACTTACATAGGTGAACTTAATGGCGTGTCTTAGATCATCCTACAGTAACAAAGGGCCACAGACAAGGGAATTTACAAACAGCAGAAATTTATTACTCACAGTTCTGCAGGCTGGAAGTCTGAGACCCGTCAGGGTGCAGCACGGCAGGGTTCTTGGGAGGACATGTGTGGTTGCAGACTGCTGCTTTCTCCTTGTGTCCTTACACTGTGGAGGGTGAGCTCTCTGGCTTCCTGTAAAGGCACCAGTCCCATTTAGGAGGGTTCTACCTTCGTGACTTAATTACCTTCCAAAGACCGTACCTCCTACTAATGGTCACATTGGGGTTAAAGCTTTAACACATACATTGAGGAGAACAGGGACGTTCAGTCCAGTGCCCACTCTTGAAGAACTTTTTGTTTCACTTTGTTAGGCCTTTTCTAACATTGATACAGTTTTTTTTTTTTTTTAATTAAGCCATGAATTAGAGTGGCCTATTTTCCTTATTAGAGGTTATTAGATGTTCTCTACAAGCATGTGAAACAGGCTATCTAATATTCAGATTGTATGGTAATAATAAAGCTTTTAACTCTACTCTTAATGTTGGACACTTAGCTTGATTCCTAATTTTTTACCACTGTAAATAGTATTTGAACACCTGTATGTGTAAAACCTTGACCACACCTCTGTTTAGTTCTTAAGCTATATTCCTGAAAGATGGATTGCTGGTGAGCAATGTGAACATTTTTAAGACTTTGGAGTCTATATTACTAATTGTTCTATATCCTATTACAGCAATGTGTGCAGCCATCGACAGTGTAGGGCATTTTCTCTATATATTCATGCTAGAATTAAGTATACATGCTTTTACACTTTGCTAATTTGATGAGTGAAAAGTGGCATCTTATTTTTGTCTAATTTCATGTCATAGTAAGGCAGAACTCTTTGTTTGCTGATTGACCACATGTGTGTATTTCCTACTTTGGAAATTGTTTTAGTGTTAAGAGTCTTTAATGAAGTGGTTCTCAACCTTCCTAATGCCATGACCCTTTAATACAGTTCCTCATATTGTGGTGACCCCCAACCATAAAATTATTTTTATTGTTCCTTCATAACTATAATTTTGCTACTGTTATGAATCGTAATGTAAATATCTGATATGAAGGATGTATTTATGCCTTGTGAAGGGGTCACAACCCACAGGTTGAGAACCACTGCTTTAATGTATTAACTTTTCCTTTAATTTTTTTCCATTTCAGAATATGATAGGGCTGTAAAATGTATTAACTCTTTTATGTCCCCACGGACCACCGTGGTTACCCTGTACCATTTGAGCCAGCCTATAGTTATCTCTAAATCATTTTGAACTTGCGTTTTACCTCTTGGCTATTGTGTTCTGGCTTCTTTGTCTTTAGAGAATTGGGGTAGTCATGTCAACTCAAAATAATGACGAATCTCGAGGGAATTGGCACGTACATGAAGAGACTGGGAATGTAAAACACACACCCTTTAAGGTTTAAGTACAGAGTCCATATGAACTACTACTCTTGGAGATACAGTGAAGAGAAAGGTAACTTTCTCTGTCTCAAGATGTATACAGGGGTGGCGGGAGGGAGAGAGAGAGAAGAGAGCTCTAGCAACCATGTTTGCAAAATGAGTTAAGTCAGGCCCATGGGATAGCCCCATTTATGCTAAGCCTGTAAGATGGGGAGGGGGGTTGATTTCCGACGAGTGGAATGGAAGCAGCACACAGCAGACACAGATGTCCCCAAGGCTTAGAGAATGACAGACGGGACATGGTCTTGGCTTGCTGGGGTTTGCTGGGCTGCAAACAGAATGTGGTAATGGAAAAGCAGTTTAGGGCCCTGCGTGGGAGGCCATCCACACCAGAGATCTGTGAGGAGTGATAATACCTGCATCTGGTGTGAAATCTGTGCTCACGGAGCTAATGCTGAAGTCTTATTCTGAAGCTCTGGTCCTCCTTTGGTCATATTTCCTTATAAAAATACATCCCATGATCTCAAATCACAAACCAGAAGTGTGTATATATTTTCAGACAACGCTGACGAGGCTGAAATATCACTGATCATTTCAAGCTCAGCTTGGGGGCTTGCAAATGAGTCCTGTGCTTTTCTCCTGCTCCTGGATCAAGTCAGCACACAGGCCCTGAGTCCAGGATGAGTGGGGAAAGGGTTGGGAGAGGATTTTTAACATGATGTAATTGATATGAATTCTTAATTACATTATGAAACTTAAAGCACAAAACTTGAGTCTCTGCAGCTGAGATGAATTAGTTCCTCAACCAAAAGAAATGAGAGAACAGCTCAAAGAGCAGCAGAGACCAGAATGCCAAGGGCAGAGCAGTGTCACTCAGGCTCCACCTGCCAAGCATGAAATGCTCTGAGTTGAGAATCTCCAAACTTCCAGCTGTCCCGGCTGGTTCAGAAACTGCTGGCCACATGCCTAGCAACATGGTGAATAGTTTTGCTTTTTAAAACATTTGTTTATTAACAACTTTATTGAAATATAATTCTCAGAGCATAAGTGTCTTGTTTTGTGTTACTTGAGCCAGCAATATCTTTTAGAAGGTAATTATTTAAAAATGCATTGAATCTCTCAATGTGGCCTACTATTCAGCAAGGGTACCTGATGTCACAGCTACAGGGAAACTTAAAATTAATCATCCCCCAAACCAAACTTGTTCTATAACTCTTTTTCCAGTGGAGAAATTTCCCATTAAAATTGGGCTTATTTTTTTCTGCAAGAAAATGGACACCACACTTCTAACGTCAGACATGGCCTGACCCTCTCCATTTCCCTCATGACACTCTAGAGTTTGTTGTCTGGTCTGCATGCCCCGTAAAGATGACCAGCCACTTCCTTCCTGAAAATTGCCCTCATGTGGCCAGGTTGGTGGCCATGTCAGAAATGGAAAATGTGTAATTTCGAATCCAGGGACAAGTCCTAGCCCCAACTACTCGCCAGACAGGGAGCAAACGATCTCAGCGGCAGTGTTACTGAGCTGTTGACGTCTCTCTCCCCACTCTTCTGTACACTTGGCTTTTGTCTGATTTTCTACCTGCCTGTGCTTCTGAGAAGGCATTATGCAGAGAAATAATGTAAGTTTCATAGTGGAAAAGGGCAAGAGCTGATGCCCATAGTGTGTGATTGAATTGTTGTACCCACTGGGCTGGGCTGCACACAGCCCTGCACCCTATTTGTCCCTTTCAGCTGAAAGGATTTGTACTGCAGGGCTTTTCCTGCCTGTCATTAGGGTCACAGCTGACAACCCTAAAACAAAAGACAGATTAACAAGAGAAAATCCTAACAAATTTATTTAATCTTAGTTTTATGTGACATAGGAGCCTTCGAAATGAAAACCCAGAGACACAGGAGAAGCTATCTGATTATACACTTGGGTTGGAGGCAGCAGGGACAGCCATGTAGGACAAGAAAGGGTCTGAGCAGATGGCCTGAGTGCGGAGACCCAGCGGGCTCGTCTGTTCAGATTCTTCTCAGCCTTTCTGCTCTAGCACTCCTCCTCTGGGTCTAGAGTAGACCCTTTGAAAGGAGGGATTTAATTTTTTTATGTCAAGCTGTCACACAGAAAGGTGTAGAACATTAGAGTAATATTTTTAGGCTTTTTGGCTGACTTTGGGGATGAGGAGTTCAGGTTTCTATGATCCGTGTTGGCAAAGATGGATTCTACTTTCTGTGACTTGCTTTGAAGAGAATGAGGGTGAGAGAGAGGAGGGTGAGGAAAAGTTGGGGGAAAGTCAGGGGAAGACTTTGCCTCTGGGACTGCTTCTGAGGCTTCAGGTGGGGGTATCATTTTCTGAGCCCCGACTCTAGCACCTGCCAATATGGCAACCTGGTTAAGGTGGGTGAGGCTCCCTCCGCCCTCCCAAGCACAGCAGGAACGGTTCTGGAGAAGCTCAGACATATCTGTTCCATTCAAGGTGTAGCCTTAGTCACATTGAAAGGCCATTGAAATTGAGAGCATCAGCCTCCTCTAGAGTAACGTGATTTTCTCCCCCAAGAGTGCAGATGGAACGGTCCCCTTCTGTCACAAATACCCCAACTTGCCCACTCTATGGGGGCGATAATTGTGTCTCTTTGTTCACTATGGTATCCCTCATCCATCATGGGATGCCTGAACATAGGAGGTGCCTGAAAATACTTGCAAATTCTTGCATTAATGTTTAGTCTTAAGATACTGTCAAATTCCACTGATGACATTTTTGGTAGGGATTCTGTACCTCCTTGCTGTTTCCTATTACCTGATAGTCGAGTGAGTCTTCACATTTTTACTAGGCTCCTCCTGAGCTAAAAGGTGTTACTGAAGACATGAGCCATCAATTAAGGGATGATGTAGTCACCTGCAAAGCGTTTGTTGAGAGCACATCATGTCAGGTAGGTGTAAGGCGCTGTGGTGAGCCAAGCAGGGTCCATGCTCCCTCAGAGCTTGGTGTTGAGTGAGGAGGAAAGAACGACTAGGAGAAGACTTCAATAGGAGAAATTTAAAGTGGTGATAAAAGCTTTTTCAGACACTGAAATCAGCTAGTGTGAGCAGGCCAGCTAGTTCCTGGCTTCTTCAGATGGGATGGCCAGGGAAGGCTTCTCCAAGCAAGTGACATTTCAGCCACAGTCTGCATGATAGGCCAGAGTGGCCTGCCTTGTGACAGTGGAGAGGATGGGACATTTTGGATGGAAGGAGCAGCCAGTGGAAAGCCTCTGACATGGCACAGTGAGGAGGGACAAGACGAAGGCCACCAGGGCAGGGAGCAGAGGAACAGGAGAGAGGCCACTTGAGTTCACGGAGGTGGGTGAGACAGGACGCAGTTGGGAGGAGTTTGTGGTTTATGTCAGGTGGGATGGGGTGAGCCCCCAGAGCGATCTAAGCAGAGTACTGTCACAATCTGACTCACATTCTCTCAATATCTCAGGGGATGCAGGAAAGTCAGCAGAGCGAGAGGGCCAACCAGGTGAGCAGCGTGAGTGAAAATGGAGAGAGCAGGTGGCTGGAGGGGCGTTTTAGGTAGAATTAGCAGGATCGATGATGGATTCTGTGCAGAACACAGGCAAGGGAGGAGTTGAAGAAACACCACATTTGGAGGTAAATAAGTCACTTACCTAAGGATCATGATGGCAGAGGTTGGTGCAGACCCCTCCTGGGCATCTACCAGTCATTTTCAGACACGTGCAATGGGGGGCCAAATGCTGGATGTTCTGTCTGTGGGGACCACCTTCATTGCCAGGCAGAGTCTAGATGTGTCTGAAAGTTCCCAAGCACTGGACCAAGTTGTGTCCAGAGCTGTGGCCACATTTAGTGATGTCTGCATGTTGAAGTGATGGGAAAAGCACCTCAAACAGTAGTCCTATGCAGAAAATCAGCGTGTAAGACAATATAAGACTGAGCAAATTATGCCAGATTTAGAAATTGCTGTACTTGCTGGAGACATGCAGACAAGAGGTTTATTTCTGATGATGTTATTCAGTGACGTTTTGAGTTTGGCCCACACTGGCGTTATTATTTTAAACGGCATTAACATTTTATGACTGTTGGTTCCTTAAACATGTGACTTCAGAAGGATCTTTGTGTCTTTCACTGTGATTTTATGATATGCGAGAGGCATTTCTTTATCCTTGCCATACATAAGCACGAGTAAATAATGAAAAGTCATTAGAAAAATTAAATTCACTTTTTTAGAAATTTTCTGTATAGTAAAGTTTTCCAAAGCACAGATCTCCTTCCAAACCCGTAATGCAGGACCTCACTAGCCAATAAAACCTTCCAGTGTCCTGGTCATCAAAGAGAAGATGGGATGTATTATGTTAAGGAATAAAAAGGGCATCCTTTTAACTGTGCTCATCTAATAAATTGAGCAGAATTCACATTATCCCCATCTCAACCTACTTAATAGCAAGTAACCTGTCTGCTATTATAACTACGAAGGAACTGGATCTCCAGGGCAGGGAATCTCTCTGATCCTTTCTGTTAGATTTTACAATCCTTAATAGAAGCAATGCATATGTTTTTCTTCTCCACATTTTATTTTTAGAAGATCTGGAAAAAGAAATGCCTTCAGCGAAGCCACATGACTTCCATTAGCCTTAATGGGAGAAAGGCTTCTTGGTGGAGGAAAAGAATAATCCCCAAGAGTATAAATAACAGCAGGCCCAGGCCCATGGGGAGGCCCCATGCGGTGCATGCCATTAGCTGTGTTCCTGAGCTCCAGGAGTTGGAATTGAATGCTCAGGCCCTTGGGAGCTCAGCACCCAGGGGCGCCGTCTTTGCTCCAGCTCTTAGCCCCATGCCCGGGCCTTTGAATCCAGCCCCCTTCTTGGTGCCATCTCTTTGCCAGCTCCAGGGTGACCCAGGGTGTCCCCTCTAGGGACACCCTAGAGCTTATCCCATTGACTGAACTTTTCTGAGAAATTAGTGCAGCTGGTAACTCGGTTCAACCAGAATGTACCTGAGCCCAACTCCGTGGAAAACCCATCAGGAAGGCCACTCGCTTTGAAATAAGGCACAGCCCTGCCCTCAGTGCTCACAGCCTTATACTAGAAGGGTCCAGAAGTTTCTGTCCACTGTTTGGCTTTGGACAACTATGGTTATTACTCCTTGGGGCCTGGGGTAGAGCATGAGTTTGCCATAATCTCATTACATCCTTCCCTTCTCCCACCCTGGTACAAATATCTGTATCCAGTGAATCTTCCTGAAGTGCTTGGGGGCACCTGTGACAGAGAGAAGGCTCAAGTGTGTCCATCTCGGTAGGGAACATGTGACAGGGCAGAGGCTGACGTGCCCCACTTTGGGCCCGTTTTCGCATTTAAAGGTCACATGAGGTTCTCAGATCTCTCCTCCAGCTCCTGCTGCTGACTCTAACTTCTTCCCTCTCACCTGCTCCTCAGGCACCATGACACAAAGAAAGCTGGCCCCTTGTGGGGACGAGGTCACAGTCAGAGGCTGGTGGAAGAACCCCTCCCCAAGAGCCCCTCTCAGACCCTGGACGATGGCTTGGTTTGCCCTGCCCAAATCAGAGCTCTTCTCCCACCCTGCAAGAAGGTCACATTTCTCACCTGCCTTGACCTTCATCCACCCTTCATCCAGTAAGTCTGGCAAGGAAGAGCAGACTTTAGATCCCACCACAAAGCAGACTGTCTTCCTGCCTCTCTGTCATCTTGTGCACATACTTCTCTCTAGATTTAAAATAAAGGGCTGAGTCTATCTGTATCCCTCAAGGATCTTACTTTTAAAGTTGTGCCTTAGGTGTGGGCCATCAGGGGCCTGGCTGAGTTACCATGAAGGCTCATCTCTGGGCAGTGTTCTTACTGACTTTGCATGAGCTTCCATTTCCCCACATGGAGCAGGAGGGTCGTTAGCCTGTTGTATAGACAGGTTACTTGAGCCGAGATGGGTGGGGTGACCTGCGCACAGCCACACAGGTAATGGGCGGCAAAACCAGGCGGGAGGAGGTCCAGGTTCTTTCCAGTGCTTTCTGTCTTTCTGAAATGGTGTCATGTTGCAAACCCAGCCACCCTGGAGGTTTTGCGTTACGCTCTTTGAGGGACTATAGTCACAGGCCCACAGGGTGGGCTTGGTGGGATTCTACTCTCCACCATGCTGAGACACATCTGGGGGTTTTAACAAATACAGCCCAGGATTTTATGAATAGGTTTATGCCATTCTTGGTGACTCAGTAGCTGCAGGGAGATGCGGTCATATCCCAAAGTTACTCACAAGTGACTTTCAACTGTATAGAAAACTGCTGCTCTTTGAGGGACATTTTAAACTATCACAAATGACCATTTAAAAAACTTTAAGTTTGTTAGATTGGATTTATAGAAATGGAGTAAAATGGCACAAAAATCCCCCTGGTTCCTTTCGCCCTGCTTTCTGAATGCTGCCAGTTGAGATGTGGACAGTGGGCACTTAGGCCAGGTGTGATCTGGGGTTCTCTCTAGGAGGCTGAAGCAGGTGCATTGCTGCTTGAGCTCAGGAGTTCAAGACCAGCCTGAGCAAGAGTGAGACCCCCTCTCAACTAAAAATAGAAAAACTAGGCCAGGTGTTGTGGTGCGCAACTACTAGTCCCGGCAACTCATGAGGCTGAGGCAGAGGATCTCTTAAACCCAGGAGTTTGAGGTTTCTGTGAGCTATGATGCCACTGTACTCTACTCAGGGTGAGAGAGTGAGACTCTGTCTCCAAAAAGAAAAAAATCAACAAGCATCGTTGCAACCTAAGGGCCAGGTGCCTGACTCACTTTTTACAATTTTTAAAAAGTTTTAATTCGCTTGGATACTTAATAGTTGTGTGTATGTGTCGGTTACATGTGGTGCTGTGATACAGACATGTAGTGTGTAATAATCGAATTGGAGTGAGCAGGGTATCCATCACCTTAAGCATTTTTAAAGGGAATTATACTGACCCTATAGCCTGACCCAGAGGATCTCTTTGAAAAGCATCAGGGCAGGACCCAAGATGGTTGAAAGGCAGGCAGGCGATGACGGACGTGGTAGACCCATCTTCCTAAGAGCAGCTCCGGGAAAACTTGGCTGGGGTGTTCAGAGGTTTTAAAGCCTAATGAAAGCCAACTAACTATCCTTTTTTCATACTGTTTTGAAATTATTGAATATTCTGACCAAAAAGGGGGGAGGTGGGCATCCCATGGTGGCTCTTTGTCGTTCACTGCCACTGTGAAGGTTGGAATGAAACAACTCTCAGCTGTGAGTGTTAACTGAGCATTTGAGAATGTCAGAATTTTGTCTCCTGCACATTGCTCCCCAAAAGATGTGTTTTTTTTTTTTTTCTGTAAGCAGTGATGCATTTATTTCCACAAAGAAATCCCTCCCTTCGTAGGTGTAAGGGAAATGCTTTTCCTAGATACAAATGTTCGCAGTAGCTTTTAAGAAACAGTTAAACATATTTCCATTTTTCTGTATCTAAGTGGCCTCCTGGGACAAGCCCATAAACGAAGCATGTTTTGTTTCTTGTGAATTACTCACCGAGAAGAGGAATAAATAACTCAGGAAGTCGACGTTCAGTGGGAGCGATTAGAAAGAGCAGCCTTTGTCTGGTGGGACACCACATGTTTATTTCATTGGGAAATGATGGTCACTTGGGGAGGGAAAAGGCATTAAACATCTAAGTCTGTGGTCACATGAGACAAAGGCAGAGAAACCAGCTGGGTCAGTGTCTCCTGCCACAGGGCGGCTCCTGTCCTTGCCGGCTGTCGTCTGCCTGTTTCCACATGGCAGGTCTTCAACCAGTGGCCTGGGTAGTGTCTCCAATTCTGATTGTCAAAAATGGGTCTTCAAAGGGCACAACATTCCTAGAAGGCACACACAGGGCCATATGTTTCCAGCAGAGTTTGGGTTGACATGATTGAGATTTGTAAAATGCATCTGAGAAAACCTAGGAAGGGCTCAGCACCCCAATGGCAATGGCGCTGAGAAGCACAGCCCGGGGCCTTTTCCACCGGAATCCTACAGCCTTGGAATTCACTTCCTTCTCTGCCGTGGAATCCTCTGAGGTATTTCTATCTTCCCAAAATGGAGTTTCCAGACCTCATAATGGAAATGACGGTCTGAGGGGGCCGGAGGGAGGAAAAGGATGGACTGGGAGAGGCAGGAAGTGGAGGTGTTGTGTGTCTCCTGCAGTCGGGCCACAACGCATCAGCGAAACTCTGGTCTTAATCTCATCTGTAGGCTCAGTCTTCCCTCACGTTTATTAAGCTTTTCAAATTGACTCACACACCTCAGCATGAAATCAACCCATTTCTGACTTAAGTCCCATGACCAGGAATAAAAGATTTCTACCTGTTAGTCTCCATTTTCAATTTAATTATAATTAGTAAGTTTTGCAAGGCATACTCACATGACCATTAGCTACTCACTTTTCTAAAGAGGAGAAAATATAGGATATGTTCAAGTTATTTCAGGGAACAGCTGTCCAAGCAGGAGTGACGACTGTGCTCAGGCTGAAGGTGGAGCCCTTCGTCTCTGGAGACCTGTGCTTGTTAGTCGATGGACCAGTGCTCAGAACTGTAGCAGGGAGGTCGTTGTAGGGTGTTGTTCTAAAACACAGGAAAGTCGAGATCAGGAAGTCAGGATCAATACATGTGTGGCCATCATGGGACTGGAGCGTATCAGTTATTCACTGACGTAGTCGGTGGGGGTTGGGGGAGGGTGTCCAAGCCTCCTGGAGCTGCCGGCCTCATTCAAGGTATCTTGTATTTCACTGCCTTGGGGCTTTCAAAATGGTCTTTTCAACATTACTTTGACCATGTTCATTAGCCAGTCCCCACATTCTAGATTTAGGCGTGTTTAGCGATGTGACTGCTCAGCACAGGTGAGGCACCCCCAGCTCAGCGCTGGAGACAGAATCTGCTATGTGGAAGAGCCGACCCCATCTGCCCAAATGCAGTCCAGCACGATGCCCCTTCATTCTGTGGCGGGGCCCTCATTCCCCCGGGCCTGACCCCTCATCCTTAGACCCGTGCTGCTTGCTCTTGACTCCCTTGCTGAGAGAGAACAAGAGCAAGGAGCCGGTGACGCCAGTGGGGGCCGCAGACCACCTGGTCAGTCCCCCAGAGGGAGGTCCTCGCAGGGACGACGCTAGGGGAAAGGTGGGTTCATAATTTGTCGGGCATCGCCAAAGCTCCATTGTTTTGTAAGTGACATTTAAAGCCTTTTTTTTTTTTTAAAGCTAAGTCCGTTTTCCTTAATTGATATGACTGATGTTTGCTGTCAGCTTTCTCACAATAATTACTAGTATTTTCTCATATTGGCTGTATTTCTTTCTAAAATGTATTATTTGCTTTGAAATACCTACACATATATATTCATTAGCTTTGTTTTGGTATCTAAGAAGATTTGTAGTTTAGCTCTAGTGGTTATATTTGTTCTTATCCCTTGTTAAATTTCTTTAGCCCCTGGTCTCTGAGTTGTTGAAGGGACAGCAAAGGCAGGGGGTCTTTAGACTGTTCTTTCACATCCTTGTCTCTTTATGGGCCCATGGCAAGATTGTGCAGCGTCCACCTTTGACATTAATGCCCTGGTCAGTGACATTCTGAGTGACACAAGTCAACTGTGAGCAGGGCTTGATGGGCCACGCGGGTGATCCATCCTTCTCCTGATCACCATGGTCATGGAGGCAGGTGTCAACCTTCCTGAGTGACCCTGATCAGCAGAGCCCCCTGGGGCTGGCACAGGTCATGTAAGTGTCACTGTTCTGAAACCTGGGAACCAATTCCACCTGGGAATTGATTGCAGTGCCAATTCTGATCCACTGGGTCTGAGGTGTTGTCTACTGGCTCACATATCACACTTTTAGTAGCAAGGTTCTAAGCCACTGAAATTTGTTTGCTTTTGTTCTTTGTTTCTTAACTGTAACATATCCTAATCTCACAGTTCTCAAATGTAGTTCCTGTAACAGCAGCACCAACATCACCTGGGAACTCAGAAATGAGCATTTCTGGGTCTCACTCCTGATCTATTGAATTAGAAACTCTGGGGTAAGCCCAGGAGTCAAGTTTTAATAAATCTGTCATGTGATTCTGATGTGTGCTACCACTAATCCAACCTAAATAGACCTATGCCTGTATAGATCAACTAGGACTTGCATTTAACTTTGAGTAATTAGACACTCAAAAAGCAGTGGCTTAAAACTGTATGAGTTTATTATAAAAGAAATCCAGAGGAGGCATTCCAGGGCAGGTATTACAAGCCTACAACATTATCAGGAACCCTGGCTGCTGCATTTTCCTTCAGGTCTGGCTCTTATCCTTGTGCTCACAGAATAGCTGCCAGGACTCCAGCCATCACATGCATATCCATACTGAATACCAGCTGGACCATCCACTCTCCAGACCTTTCTTCCTAGTTCTCCCAACCTATGAGACCAAGATGTTTTTAGCTGGGACCATTGCAATCTTGAATAAAACAAAGGTTTTTGAAATACTATTAAAAAAAAAACAACAACCCAGGAATGGATATTGGATAGGCAGCCAGCTGTGTCTGCCACAGAAGTAGTGAGAACTAGAGGTCTCGATCATGCTGAATAAAAGGCATGGGCAGAGCAGCAGTCATGGGCTGGAGCAGTTGGTGCATGTGGTCGGGCAGTAGGAGGTTGTGATGGACTGGCTGGGGGTGGGGGGAAGCAGCTCAAGGCACAGGTACGTTTCAGGCCTTGCTTTCAGGAATGCTGGCTGGAGTGGAGGTGATGACCACTGGTGGCAAGAGGCACAGGGCAGGGATGTTGGTCTTTTTCACTACTGCATCCCCAGTGCCCTGTAACATTACCTGGAACATAGTAGATTCTCAGTAAATAGTTGTTGATTTGAAGATAATGAGTTCCAGAAATTTCTCTAAGAAAGCAGGAAAGTCTGGTAGAAAACCTTGTTTTCTCCCTGCCTGGATTGCTGAAAACTCAGACAAGGATAATAAAACAAAAGTCACACAGATACATGCACACATATACACAAGTGTGTGTTCCCAACACGCATCAATTGTGGGATGAGAGTCTGGGCCTGAGCAGACGTTGCACTCTGCAGTAACCTTGACCAAGTTTCTTCTCTGCTGTTCCCTTTGCCACCTGGCAGGCCAGCCTGATTTGGGGATCAGTTTTAACAGGCCGCATTTCCTGCTTGGTGGTCAGAGCACCCAGGGAAGAGCAAATGGGGGAGTGATGAAGGGCAGCCGAGATGATCAGGCATCATGGTAAGAGCAGCCCGCAGCACCAAGGAGCCCCCCACCTCCGCAGCCACACAGACCCATGGTGATGCTTCCATGTGCCACTGAGCATGGAGGGGGCCACTGCATTCAGTGATAAGCTGCATCTGAGATGGAAATGAAAGAAAAGAAGAAAAAAATCCTATATTGAGGCACTAAAGCCACACACACCTCCCAGGCACGGCTGCTGTGAGCGCCTTGGGGAGGGTCAGACCGTCAGTATTGCTGTTTTTTAATATTTTCCATAGGTAGAATTTTTTGATAGGGATCATTTATTGGTCTTAGAATTTAGAAAAAGTTTTTTTTAGTGGAAATATTCTTAATGAAAAATGTAATTTTAACAAAAGTCAAAGTAGTCCTGGAAGCAGATAGGCACCTGTGTGTGTGTCTGTGCCTCGTTCCTGCCTTCCGATGCTGTAGTGTGTTTTACAACCTCTGTTCATCAACCCGGAAAACTCTAGGATTACGGCACTACTGAAAAAGCAGCTCTGGCTTCTTACCCAGCGTCCCCTCTGGGTCTCCTCCCGGGGAGGGGGTGATTTGTGCCCCTCCTTTCCAGCCACTGAACATGTGCATCTTCCGGTCCCTGCATGGCGTCTTGAAACTTGACCCCAAGCCAGTAACAGTGAATATGCTGGGCTTGTTATCTCCTTTCCCAATACTCAGTTCCAGTCGCTGGACTTTGCGTAGCTGTGCCCTAACACCGTGCTGTCATCTTAGCAACAGCCGTCCCTTCTAGACCAACTGCCCTGGCTTCCCGAAGGAGAAGGCTCTTCTCATAGGCCACTAGCAACTGGCGCCAGTTTTCACAGGTCACTGTTATCTCTCTGTCCTTGGTCCCCTCACTCTTAGGTCTACTTTTTTAAGGAGAAGGTTCTAGTGATTGATGTTTCCAGCAGAAGACACATGTTTACTGTCTAGGAAGTGCTGGCGTTTGCAGGAAGTCTGGTTTTCTGCAAAGAAAAGTCTTACTGGTGTGTGCTTCCTCTGGCTGGCTGGCTGTGGACACCCCTTCATCCTTGCTGGCCGATTTCCAGGCTGGCTGTCCCCTTGGGCTCCCTTCCCTCCTCTCTGTCTGCTCCACCCAATGGCGCCAGCTCCAGCTCTGCTTTTGCTGTGTGGATGGTCTTTGGGACGGTTGGTGACGCAGCTCACAGCTCCTGTTTCTCTCTGCCAGGGGCTGTTTATCCCATTTGCCACCTGCCACCTCCCCCTTTTCTGCTCCCTTCCTGAGCTGTGACATCACACTATAGCAACTGAACAGAAATGTGCTGGAACAATTATCAGTTGACTTTAAACAGAAGTCTGGATGGGGTGAACTGCAGCAGGACCAGAGTTCCTACTTCTAGGAGAGGAGCTAGGGCTTTCACCTGCAGCTAAGAGCTGAAGCCGTGACCAGTCACAGTGCCCAGATCCCAGACAGCATCTCCCCACGACGTCAGACACCTCTCTTGTTTCTTAAGAGCCGCAACAGAACTGGACTTTCTTTTATTTCATCTACTGTGTATTGTAATTAAAAGTAGTGTCAGCTTCTCTCTCTCCTTTGAAAGGAAAAGAACAGAGCGAAAAATGCTTACTTGAAAAGCTATGCACCTATCATGTGCCCGTGGTCATGCACCTTCCTTCCTCTTCCCTGTCCTCTGTGACCCCTACTGAAGAATGACTTACCTCCTCCTGGAGCAGCCTCTGGCTTCCCAGCACCAAAAGAGGGGACAGCAAGGTTTTTCTGAAAACCAGGAGAGTTCCCAGTTCACCTGCAGGTTGCCGGTGCAGAGTGGGTTCCCTCTGACAGACATACAGTGCTACCAAGCTTGCTTATTTGGTTTCAAGGAAGATGGTGTAGTCTCAGATTTGCTAGAAGAGAACCTACAGGTGAGGGAGAAAGGGGACAGATAGGATGTTCATGAAATACAGACCTGGGCTGGGCGTGGTGGTTCATGCCTGTGATCCCAGTACTATGGAAGGCCAAGGCAGGTGGATCACTTGAGCTCAAGAGTTGAGATCAGCCTGAGAAAAAATGAGACCTGTTTCTACTAAAAATAGAAAAATTAGCTGGGTGTGGTAGCAGGTGCCTGTAGTCCCAGGTACTTGGGAGCCTGAGCAGGAGGATCACTTGAACTCAGGAGTTTGAGGTTGCTGTGAGCTGTGATGATGCCATGGCAGGGTGATAGAATGAGACTGTCTCAAAAAAAAAAAAAAAATTAGAAAATGCAGCCCTGAACTTCAAACTCACAAGCCATCTTACGGAATTGGAAAAAGAAGAACAATCTAAGTCTAAACCCAGTAGAAAAAAAGAAATATCCAAAATCAAATCAGAGATCAATGAATTGAAAACACAAGAATCACTCAGAAAATTAATGAAACAAGGAGTTGGGTTTTTAAAAAAATAAATAAAATAGATAAACCATTGGCCAGACTAACTAGAAATAGAAAAGTAAACTCTCTAGTAACCTCAATCAGAAATGATGAAGAGGAAATAACAACTGATCCCACAGAGATACAAGAGATCATCTCTAATACTACCAGAAACAATATGCCCAGAAATTTGACAATGTGAAAGAAATGGATCAATATTTGGAATCACACCCTCTCCCTAGACTCAGCCAGGAAGAAATAGAGCCCCTGAACAGACCAATTTCAAGCACTGAGATTAAAGAAACAATAAAAAAGCTTCCAACCAAAAAAATGCCCTGGTCCAGATGGCTTCACACCAGAATTCTATCAAACCTTCAAGGAAGAGATTATTCCTGTACTGCAGAAATTATTCCAAAAAATTGAGGAGAAAGGAATTTTGCCCAACACGTTCTATGAAGCAAACATCACCCTGATACCAAAACCAGGAAAAGACCCAACTAAAAAGGAGAATTTCAGAACAATTTCACTCATGAATGTAGATGCAAAAATTCTCAACAAAATCCTAGCCAATAGATTACGCTTATCATCAAAAAAGTCCTACGTCATGATCGAGTAGGTTTCATCCCAGGGATGCAAGGCTGGTTTAACATTCGCAAGTCCATAAACGTTATCCACCATATTAACAGAGGCAAAAATAAAGATCACATGATCCTCTCAATAGATGCAGAAAAAGCATTCGATAAAATCCAGCATCCTTTTCTAATTAGAACACTGAAGAGTATAGGCATAGGTGGCACATTTCTAAAAGTGATTGAAGCTATCTATGACAAACCCACAGCCAATATTTTACTGAATGGAGTAAAACTGAAAGCTTTTCCTCTTAGAACTGGAACCAGACAAGGTTGTCCTCTGTCACCTTTACTATTCAACATAGGCAAGACAAAGAAATAAAGGGAATCCAAATGGGAGCAGAGGAGGTCAAAGATCATGCTGATGACATGATCTTATACTTAGAGAATCCCAAAGACTCAACCACAAGACTCCTAGAAGTCATCAAAAAATACAGTAATGTCTCAGAATATAAAATCAATGTCCACAAGTCAGTAGCCCTTGTATATGCCAATAACAGTCAAGACGAGAAGCTAATTAAGGACACAACTCCCTTCACCATAGTTTCAAAGAAAATGAAATACCTAGGAATATACCTAACAAAGGAGATGAAGGACCTCTATAAAGAAAATTATGAAATCCTCAGAAAGGAAATAGCAGAGGATATTAACAAATGGAAGAACACACCATGCTCATGGATGGGAAGAATCAACATTGCTAAAATGTCTATACTTCCCAAAGCAATTTGCCTATTCAATGCCATTTCTATCAAAATACCAATATCGTACCTTCAAGATTTGAAAAAAATGATTCTGTGTTTTGTATGGAACCAGAAAAAACCCCATATAGCCAAGGCAGTTCTTAGTAATAAAAATAAATCTGGGGCATCACTGTACTAGATTTTAGGCTGTACTACAAAGCCATAGTGGTCAAGACAGCATGGTACTGGCATAAAACTAGAGACATAGACACTTGGAATCGAATTGAAAACCAAGAAATGAAACTAACATCTTACAACCACCTAATCTTCGATAAACCAAACAAGAACATACCTTGGGGGAAAGACTCCCTATTCAATAAATGGTGTTGGGAGAACCGGATGCCTACATGTAAAAGACTGAAACTGGACCCACACCTTTCCCCACTCACAAAAATTGATTCAAAATTTTTGAATTTTGGATAAAGGACTTTAAGGCATGAAACAATAAAAATCCTCCAAGAAAGCATAGGAAAAACACTGGAAGATATTGGCCTGGGGAAAGACTTCATGAAGAAAACTGCTGTGGTAATTGCAACAACAACAAAAATAAACAAATGGGACTTCATTAAACTGAAAAGCTTCTGTACAGCTAAGGAGACAACAACCAAAGCAAATAGACAATCTACACAATGGGAAAGGATATTTGCATATTTTGAATCAGACAAAAGCTTGTTAACTAGGATCTATAGAGAACTCAAATTAATCCACATGAAAAAAGCCAACAATCCCATATATCAATGGGCAAGAGACATGAATAGAACCTTCTCTAAAAATGACAGACAAATGGCTAACAAACATATGAAAAAATGTTCATCATCCCTATCTATTAGAGAAATGCAAATCAAAACCACCCTGAGACACCATCTAACCCCAGTGAGAAAGGCCCACATCACAAAATCTCAAAACTGCACATGCTGGCGTGGATGTGGAGAGAAGGGAACACTTTTACACTGCTGGTGGGACTGCAAACTAGTACAACCTTTCCGGAAGGAAGTATGGAGAAACCTCAAAGCACTCAAGCTAGACCTCCCATTTGATCCTGCAATCCCATTACTGGACATCTACCCAGAAGGAAAAAAATCCTCTTATAAGGACACTTGCACTAGACTATTATTGCAGCTCAATTTACAATTGCCAAAATGTGGAAACAGCCTAAATGCCCACCAACCCAGGAATGGATTAACAAGCTGTGGTATATGTATACCATGGAATACTATTCAGCTATTAAAAAAAAAATGGAGACTTTACATCCTTTGTATTAACCTGGATGGAAGTGGAAGACATTATTCTTAGTAAAGCATTACAAGAATGGAGAAGCATGAATCCTATGTACTCAATTTTGATATGAGGACAATTAATGGCAATTAAGGACATGGTGGGGGTGGGGAAGGAGAGAGTAGAGGGAGAAGGAGGGAGGGGTGGGGAAAGGAAGAGCAGACAGAGGGAAGGAGGGAGGGGGTGAGGCCTTGGTGTGTGCCACACCTTTTGGGGGCAAGACACGATTGCAAGAGGGACTTTGCCAAACAAATGCAATCAGTGTAACTTGGCTTATTATACACTCAATGAATCCCCAACAATAAAAAAAAAAAAAAGAAAGAAAGAAAGAGAGAAAAGAGAAAGATGTTGAAGGAAGAAGGCAGTTTCAGACTACTGAGGGTCATGGGAAATAACATTACAACCTTTAGGAGACTCAGAGCCTGCCCTGCAGTTGGGATTAGAGATTGGCATTTGTCTGGGGAGCCAGAGACAGATCAGTTACTGCATTTCTAAGAAACAATGAGTTGTAGGGTGATCCAGCTTCCGAGGTGAGAAAATGTCACCACCGGAAACCTTAAAACAAGGGAGGCAGCATATGTCTTGGGCCCGTGAAGTCCTGCTTTCTTCGGAAGCAGCTCTTCGGTTGACGGTTTGGTTGAAGTCTGTTTTAAAAGGTCAGGAAGCTTCACAGAGCTGTGACCCTCAAACCCTCTGAGAAGATCTTTCTCTAACCAATATTCTAGAGCATGGAAGTTTCATCTGTAATGAAAGTGATAACTTCACAATTTGGACATACATGACCCTAAACCGAGTTCTATATGTTACCGGCCCACCTGAGGCTATTAAACGTCCCCAGACGGCTGCCCTCTCTGGGCTCACGTGTCCGTCTTTCTCAGCGTTCTTGCTTTTCCTTTGAGATTTCATTGGCAGAGCCTTGCTGCTGTGCTGGTCTCTCTCCTTGGCAACCATTCGGGCTGTTGAGTTTCGTGCTGTGAACAACATTGCCACATATATTGGAAGAACGCACCCACGGGGAGCCACTGACTCAGTAGAGGCTCATCAGAGAGCATCAGAGATTGGTGTAATATTTGAAAAGAAGCAGTAAAATATCTTTTTCTATCAAATTGGTTTATGATGACATTTTCTGGCCAATGGAGGCAGTGTCTTGATGATGGGACACCATCGCACGGGCTGGCGCTGTCCTTACCTGTCCCAGGTCATGCCTCTTCTCAACTGTCTCGATGATGTGTTGTGAGGCCTTCAAAACTGTGCCATCCTCTGTGCCCCATCCTGCTTGGTTGGCTCAAGGCCCATATTTCACCACAGTATCCTGTTCCCACTTGCTTCTGAGGCCTGGAGTTGAACACAATGAGGTCAGGGTCAGAAGATCAGAAGTAGCCCCTCCCTGGCCCTGTTCCTACAGTCAGCATGCCTGGCCACACACCAGCCCACCTGATGCCAGCTGTGGTAAGCCCTTGGTATCCAGGACTCACGCCTGTTTTGCCACTATCTTCGCCAGAATCACATCCCGCAAGCTGCAGAGAAGCTAAGGCCCAGCCAACCTGCTACACTCACTTCTGGAAGCTTTTTTCTAACCAATGAGATGATGTCCTTACCTTAAAGTAGCTAACTTTGTGCTTGCTACATAGGATTTTGGTATTGAAAACATATTGGTTAAGGAACCTACAGAGATGGGAAGATCAGAAATAAGAGCAGTGAGCAGAGTGACCCACAATTCAGGTGAGTGGTTGCATCTGGTAGAAGGTGGGTGAGTGTCATCCAGGAGCAGCTCCAGGGTGATGTTCGAAGCCCAGGGAATGTCCTGCTTGTAGGAAGCAGTTTTGTGAGTGCCCTGTTTAATGTCTTTAAATTATAAATAGTATAATGCATTTCAAATAAAAATAAACTCAAGAAAAGCATAAATGAGCACGTCAGAGTGGTCCAAAAGTTCTTCTCTAAGTCAAGGTTGTGAGTTTGATAGAAAGGACTTATGGCTATTGGGTGGGATCTTTGTTCTTGGGTTTTCTTTGCTTCCTGGTATGCAGCTCAATTCTGGGATAGGCGAGCTTGCTGGACAGTTGAGCTATGGAGCAGCAACCAGTTTTAGAACAGGGGACGTCAGGGATGTTACTATTTAAAGGGAACAGTGGTGCGCCGGCCTCTCTGTGTGGCAGACTCAAGAGGGAGGCTTTGAGCATCATTTTAAGATGTAGACATGCCCAGCACGGGTTGCTTCTTTGTCACGCTTCCCTTCAGATGGGCTGAGCCTGCGGTGGCTGTAGGTCTTCACTGGGATGATGTAGTTTAAAATAAGGGGCCTGAATGGAGAACTGTGAGTCCAGGCTACATGCGGAGCACATGGGAAGGAGAGATCCCATGAGCTGCCAGCCCGGGGAAGGCCCCACTGCAGGCAAGTTCACGGATGATGGTCGTACAGTTCAGAATCCACAGAAAGAGACCCGATCATTAAGTTGCCAGGAAGTCCTTTGCGGGCTCCGTTTTTTTTTCTTTTTTTAGTCTACTAACTACATTCTGCTTCCTGGGGGTTGTCTCTTTCAAGTCACAAGTGGAATATAAGAATATTCACATAAGAATTTGTATTAAACCAGATAGAAATAGATAGATGATAGCTAATAGACACGTAGATAGGTGAAAAGATTGCATGGTCTCTCTGAATCTATAAATAAATGCATCAATTTAAAGAATTTAACGCCAGATGAATCTCTGCTACCTGCCAGATAAAGACAGCACCTCTGGCAACTGACTTAGCCTCTGTAAGAGCGCTTCTACTAAAAGGCCACAAAGTAGCAAGAAATGACTCTTTTACAATAGAGTCTTCTGCAATATTTTATACTTAAATAGCATTGATGATTTTTTAAATAAAAATTTGGAAGGATTTTCCTGTATAATTTAGCGAAGCCAACTTACAATATGTGGGCAGTTGACACTTCAGTGTTGCCATGCTTTTGAGTACCTGACACTGGGACCTGGTGGCACCTCGCCTATATTTTATTTGTCTAAGGGCATGGAAAGCTGGGTTCACCCTCTTGGTGAATCAGGAAAAGGGTAGCTGTCGGACTGTCTCACCTCTGCTTGGGGGCCCCAGGACTTTGTTCTCCCCTCTGCTTTGCCCAGCCTGGTCACACCCACTCACAGTCTGCTCTCATTGGCTGAAATATCAGACTCAGGGACAAATTATACACATCTGAGAAATGGTTACAGGAGGTCGGTGTTATTGTCTGAGCTGGTTAGTCGCAGCTCAATTCCTTTTTATATATAAGACATTTCATATGAAATGTTAATTTCATAATAATTCATATTAATTCATAATATTTTCATAATATGAAAAATTTCATATTAATTCATAACATGAAATTATATATTCATATTAATTTCATTCATATGAAAATTAATATGAAAAGACAGCAAGAATCTTCTAACAGCTGTTATCATTCCGTTTCTTCTCCCCAACACCCAGTAAGGTTAGGACACATCCCTCCTGGCAGCACTGGCTCTCTCTAGGAATCCACGGCCTTGGGTGGTATCAGCTTGGGGTGGGGGACAACTAGTCATTGCCTCATTTAAAATAAAACTGTTGAAAAGGTATAGAGTATTTCAAAAGAAAAGAAGTTGAAAAAGAAACCAGATTATAAAATGGGTGGTGGAAAGAAAGACTGCCGTCCATGCCCAGCTCCTAGTGCTACATTGCCCTCTCCTGAGGTGAGTTTTCCTCCTTGCCTTCTGGGTCCTCCTGGAGATATCCTGAGCACAGAAGCATTTACTGAGGAAGTGTTCCTGACACCCTGCCCACCTCTTGCTCTGTTCAGTGAATAATGTATCTGACGGATTGTTCCACATCTACACAGGAGCTCATTCTCCTTAACTGCAACAGAGCATAGACTGAGTGTCACTCATTTAACTGGCCTCCCAGTGCTGGACATGGGTGTTCTCCAGACTTTCCCTATGGAGGCAAACAACATGTGTGTGCGCATCCTGCGATCCGCTGCTTCTACAGAGCTGGGTGAGCCGCCTGATAAGCTGCCTCCTGCCTGCGTAGCTGCCCTGGCTCATAACTTGGCATCTGTGTTTCTGCCTCAGTGATGCCAACTAACGTCTCTCAGAAGCTGACTGTGGGGCAGGGACTGTGCCAAACACTTTGCATGGGTTATTTCATTATGTCATTGCCTCTATGTTAATATTGATATTTCAATAAATAATATAAATATGTTATATATAAAATATATAATATATATGTATAATTGGCTTATATGAATTACATAAATATATGTTTATTCCATAAAGCTTAATGATATAATAAATAGATAATATTTAATATCTAGGTAATCTTCACCTAGATTTTGTAGATGAGACTGGATAGTTTAAATATGGTGGGGGTGGGATTTGAACCAAGGGACTCCAGCCCCAGAATCATGGTGCCAAATCAGCCACTTTGTTGCTCAATGTAGAGAATAATAGATGAGTTCCTAAGGCCACCACTGGGCACTGAGGCTTTAGAACCAAATGCAGGATAGCGCTGGGCACAAACGGAGCCCTCACTGAGCTTCCTGGGTATCTTGCCAGGAAATGACCATCACCCGTTAAAAGTTTTGAGACCACATGGCCCTGGGTACTAATCCTGTGCGTTCTCCTGAGGTCACGCTGTAGCCCCATCATCCTGTCCCCAGAGAGCACCGTGTGCAGCAGAAGTCAGATTGGACTAATCAGATATATACATATATACATTTTTTTTTTTACACTGGTTTTATAGACCGTTTGACACATTTTCATCACACTGGTTAACATAGCCTTCCTGGCATTTTCTTAGTTATTGTGTTAAGACATTTATATTCTACATTTACTAAGTTTCACGTGTACTCTTGTAAGATGCACCACAGGTGTAATCCCACCAATCACCTTCCGTCCCCCCATCCTCCCCCCTCCCACTCTTCCCTCTCCCCCTTCCCCCATTCTTAGGTTATAACTGGGTTATAGCTTTCATGTGAAAGCCAAAAATCAGTTTCACAGGAGGGCTGAGTACATTGGATACGTTTTCTTCCATTCTTGAGATATTTTACTATGAAGAACATGTTCCAGCTCCATCCATGTAAACATGAAAGAGGTAAAGTCTCCATCTTTCTTTAAGGCTGCATAATATTCCATGGTGTACATATACCACAATTTATTAATCCATTTGTGAATCGATGGGCACTTGGGCTTTTTCCATAACTTAGCAATTATGAATTGGGCTGCAATAAACATTCTGGTACAAACATCTTTGTTATAATGTGATTTTTGGTCTTGTGGGTATATACCTAGTAGAGGAATTATAGGATTGAATGGCAGGTCTATTTTTAGATCTCTAAGTGTTCTCCAAACATCTTTCCAAAAGGAATGTATTAATTTGCATTCCCACCAGCAGTGTAGAAGTGTTCCCTTTTCTTCACACCCACGCCAACATCTCTGGTCTTGGGATTTTGTGATATGGGCTAATCTTACTGGAGTTAGATGATATCTCAAAGTAGTTTTGATTTGCATTTCTCTGATTAAGGATAATGAGCATTTTTTCATATGTCTGTAGGCCGTGCACCTGTCTTCAGAGAAGTTTCTCTTTAAGTCCCTTGCCCAGCCTGCGATGGGAGCACTTGTTCTTTTCTTGCTTATACGTTTGAGTTCTCTGTGGATTCTGGTTATTAAACCTTTGTAGGAGACATAACCTGCAAATACCTTCTCCTATTCTGAGGGCTGTTTGCTTGCTTTACTTACTGTGTTCTTGGCTGTGCAGAAGCTTTTGAGCACAACTCTCATTTTATTTCTAGTAGACACAAACATATTCCCTGGAAGCAACGAGAAGCAAGGAAGAGAGCACGTGGCTTTCTCTGCCCCCCCAGTGGAACGGACGCCCACTAAACACTTCCTTTCTGATGGGGACAGTTCTGCAGGCGATGACTGTCAGTCTAGTGACCTTTCTGAGCCCACAGAGAGACGACATCAAAGCTCCCTGGAACCCAGAATCCCTTTTCCTGGGTTTCTTTGCCCCTTACAAGATTTATGCACATCTGTACAGGAAGACACTGGTGCTCAGATAGAACGAGAGCTCCCCACAGGTAAGGAGTGAGGGTGGCAACTCGAGATAATTCCTTCTAGATGTTTCTGCAGAGAGCCAGACAAGGTCTTTCTGGGCCTGGTTCACACGCACTCACCTGCCCAAGCTGCCCCGTCTCCAGCTAGAGAGCAAAGGGGTGGCAGAGCCAGCAGGTCTAAACATTGGGCAAGCCACACTTCCCAAGCATCCAGAAGGCAGCCCCACCTGGATCAGTGGCTTCCTGTCCTACTGTGTACAAGGCCAGTACTTCCTGAGTCCCGGAAGAGGGCCCCACCCCAGGCACACAGAGGGTTCCTGGGCTCAATTATGAGAGGTCTGGGTGCAGGTGGCTGTTTCAAAGACAGTGGGTCCACCAGGCTGCCTAAGGCCCCCATGACTGACAGCTGGGACAATGGCTGAGGACTGCAGACCCCCGCACAGGCCCCTCCTTACCAGGTAGGACACATGCCCACAAACTCAGCCTCTCACCAAGGAAGGAACCAAGAGCTAGAACTCACTTGCACATTTCTAGAGGCCACGCTGCCGACCACCACTGTGAACGTGACGTGTAAAAGCAGGAGAGCAAAGCAGAAAATGGTCTGGGGTGCCCAGTTATGGCAGCGGCAAAATCTGGATTTCCTCTCGCTCTACAGATTTTTTCAAATAACTATGGAAAATGACAAGGAGAAAGACACCAGATTATATAACTTTGGGTTGTAAAAGTTAGTTATGATAGTTGATTAAGATAAATTCACTTTTTTTTTTTTTTCTGAGACATAGTCTCACTCTGTCCGCCTGGGTAGAGTGCCGTGGCATCTCAGCTCACAGCAACCTCCAACTCCTGGGCTCAAGTTGTCCTCCTGCCTCAGCCTCCTGAGTAGCTGGGACTTCAAGCACCTGCCACAATGCCCAGCTATTTTTAGAGATGGGGTCTTGCTCTTGCTCAGGCTGGTCTCAAACTCAGGCAATCCACCTGCCTCGCCCTTTCAGAGTACTAGGATTACAGGGGTGAGCCACTATGCCCTGCAATAAATTCACTTGGAACCCAGGTTAATCCCTAGCTCTCCATTCATTAATCCTTCAGAGAAGCACTTATTAAATACCTCCTGTATGTCAGGTGCTGCAGGGGGGCGTGTCCTGACCTCCACACTCACAGTCCCGTGCATGAGACCGTCCACAGCATGGCCGTGTCTGTGTGGTGGGCAACTGGGGAGCTGAGGACAGCCCAACATTCTGAGGAGGGTCTGAGCAGAGGTTTCTTCCCCGAGGAGATGATTTTGAGCGGGGACTTGAAAGTGCATTCGAGGTTTAAAAATCTATCCCAAAGGCTAAGAACATTGCAGGCTGAGGAAAAGGCATACGCAAGGCAAAGACTTGATGGGGGAACACGGCTGACTGGGGAGTTGCAGGGTCCCAGGGCGCAGGGGGCTGCATGAGTCTGCGAGGGCCACAGGAGCCGAGTTGGAGGGCCTAGCTGAACCCACTAAAGGAGTTGGGACTGAAGGCAGAGCCAAGCCTTCGAAGCAGAAGAGACGAAATTAGATTTGCTCTGGAGGAAACTGTCCCGTGAGCCATGTGGAGGGCAGATGGGAGAGGGACCACGCAGAGACTGAGATAGTCGCAGAGACTTCCAAGACCCAAGGGGCAGGTCTCTGTCTGAGCAGGGAAGGGCACAGGAAGTCACGGCTGGCCCATGGGTGCTTGTCTGCTGGTGGGGAGGGTGGGAGGGAAGGACGCACGGAAACGGTGTACCAGGTAAGGCCCGGAAGACACTCCCAAGAAGCAATGGCAGCGGCGCGGCAGAAGGCAGGGTTAACTCGCAGGGGGGCGGGGGCTGGTGGTCAGGCCTGAAGGGAAGAGGGGCGCAGGGAATCCTCGAGGCAGAATAAGAGCAAGTGTTGGGGACGTGAAGGGGCACGGCCTGAGGTCCCTCCCCCACCAAGCAGTGTGGTGGCCGTAGAGGCTTACGGGTGGCAGCTGGAGGCGCACCCACTATCCATAGTCGTGGATGGTCCAGTTGGCATGGGCTCGTAGGAAGTAAGGACCATGATGGGTTTTGAGTAGAAATTGGATGGCAAGTCTGGGCCAGAGGGGAGCCAGGCATGAATGGTGACAGTTACAGCAGGGACTTCAGAGGAAGAGTCATGGGAGAGGCAGCCAGGGCCGGGTGAGTCCCTGATGGTCACCTCTCCACTCTCAACACAGCAAGCTCCCTTTGGGCACCTAGCTTGGTGTCCTGGAGAGGTCAGTGTGGGTGTAACATGGTCCAGCCCTGGAGGGAGTCACAGGCTTGTGGTGTTCAGACAGCACCTTCCAACCCCACCTGGTCCTGGATACTGCTGGGTGGTGACAGGGTGGAAGCAGAGATGGGTCCTGCCATAGGAGGGGAGAGACTCTTTCTGAAAGCTTGTGCTCAGCCTGGGGTAGGAGGTCACCCAGATTTGTGGAGACAGCAGAGCACGTGGGTTAAGGGTGAGAAAGAGGCTGTCAGGTTTCAGCACTGGAGTGGTCTGGGGAGCTTGGGGGAGAAGTGAGGCAGATGCAGTGGTGAGTTGGGGGGCTCAGACAGGGAGTGGGCTCAGGGTAGACTAAGGATGTTGTGCTCCAGGCTGAGGCATTGGCCAGTAAGTGACCAGTGACTGATGCTGTTGAGTGAATGCATTTCCTGACTTGTTCCACCAAGGAAAGTCAAAATGGTCCTAGGAAGAGGCCAAAACCCAGTGTTGAGAGAGACATCATGCCAGTTTCTCACACTGAGCCAGTGGTTGTCTCTGGCAAATTAAGGGGAGGGATAAATAATTGAATACGAGTCCTCCCTCCTTATATCATTAGTGTAGCAAACACAAGATCGATTAATAAAGCAACCGAACTGTGGTAATTGCACAGGACATGACGTGCAGCACAGAATAGAAAGTTTCTTTTCATTTTAAGTCTAGGTGTTGGAGGCATCAGCAGCCGAGGGAATAGCTCTGTGGCATAATTAGCCAGTTGTGAAGCCTGGTTGAATGTGAACATCCCTCCCTGTGACCCAGGCAGCCGGGAGGGTCTGTGATGGGACGTGATGTCAGCTTAATGAGGCCCATTAATATCCTCTGGCATTTCCATTTTCAAAATGGTCTTTTGTGTCCAATGGCATTGAGAAACCAGGCGAAAGTCACTTGGTACCCTCTAAAGGGGATCTGAATCTCTCCTAGGAGACCGCACATGCTGTGACTTGGTCGTTAAAATAAAGGAGTGTCAGAAACATGAGGACCCCACCATGCCCGAGCCCTCGCCAGTGCCTCCTACACAGCCAGAGCGCCCTGACCCGTCTGAAGACTGTTCCAAGCCTCAGCAAACACCTGCGAACTCCTTGACCTTGCAAGTAAGGCCTCCGTGCGTCCCGGCTGGATTCCCACCCGGGGAGACCCTTCCTGGGGTGTCAGTGGGTATATGACCTCATTGCTACCTGTGAGGCAGGAAACCTGACTCCCCTTCCTCATGGCCCCGTGACTCTGGGCAGGTCCCCAAAGCTCTCTGGGCCTCCATTTCACTGTTTGAATAATGGAGACAATGGTACTAACTCCTCCAGGGTAGAATCAGATACTCTCGGTAGTGACAATGATCATAGCAGTGACAGATTCCCAGATGTCACACAGGTCACGCCACAGGCATCAGTGCCTTCAGTCCTCACAAGACCCCTAGCAGGCAGAAGCCCCTGTAAACCCATCCATCTCCAGAAGGGGACACTAGCCTGTGAAAGGCTAAGCTGCCACAGGTCGCATGGCCATAATGAAAGAGCATGAAAGGTTTCATTTGGCATCTTTTCCTGATTGTGCCAGTAATATGGATACATTTTTAAAGTTCAAAACCTGCAGACATAAAAATTAAGTGGGCAAACAACTTAAGAGAGAAAATCTCCCAGATGGTGAATCGCACACCTGCTCCGGAAGACTTAATAAGGCCACACACCTCCCTATGACTGTGGAGAGGAGCCAGCAGCAGCTCCTGCATCACTGGGACTTCAGTGGGCCCTGGGTGAGACGCTTGCGGTGACCCCAAAACAACCTAAGCCTCCAGGGCTGTCCTTGGGCAGGTGGGCCACAGGCAGCACTTGCATCTGGGCTGACAGGCCGTTCCGAGGGTTCGTCTCTCCAGGCCTGAAACTCTTCTGGAGCTCAGCAGTCCTGGTGACTTATGACTTGTGGTGCCTCGTGGCTGGTGCTGGCCCAGAAGACTCTGTTCGCACATGCATGACCATGACACAGATAACGCCCACACTGCTCTTCCCCTGGGAAGTCTGAGCTCTCCGTGGGCTAGGAGAGGCATGGGGCAGGGAGCAGGACTGGTAAGCCTTTGTTGCGCACATGCAGGGCTCCAGTTCATGGCGGCAAGAGGTGTGTTGTCAATGTGACATGGCTGGTGCTTCCAGGAGCTCACGGCCTAGCGCAGAGGTGAAACATGTGAAATCACTCTTGCTCTAGGCCATCAGGAAAGGGCCAGGATGCTTGGGCTGAGCAGGGCCCTCCAACCTGGCTTGTGGGGGGAGACAAGGTGGGCCGAGGGGTGTGACTGGGTGTCCCTCCAGGCAGGGGGACAACTTGAGCAGAGACACTCAAAGCATGGCAGGTTAAGACTTGGGAAGGCAATGGGGGGAAAGCACAGGGTGCCTATAGTCAGGGGCCACCAGGTGATCTCCCAAACTATCCTGAGCCTAAGTTTTGCATCTGTCAAATGGGGAGAAATACGCCTGCCTTCTTGAATCCCCGTGGAACTCCAGGAGGAGATGAATTACCCCCAGAGCAGCTAGCCCAGCACCCGGCACAGAGCAGTTGGCAGTGAATCTTCTTCAGGAGGCCTGCATGGGTAGCGTGGTGCGTGCACATGGGGAGATGAGGCTGAAGGGCAGACACGGCCACTTTGGACCTGTTCTGTGGAGCTCCCAGAACTGTTCTGCAGAAGCAAAGCTTTCCTCCCACAGTTTCTACCCAGAAGGAGTAGTTTCCTTTAGCCACAGTTATTCACCCTGGCTGGCTGATCTGTGTCTGGGCTCCTTAAGGCTTCCAGGCCCCAACAGAAGCAAGTGACCCATTGCAGCCCCATTCCTTCCCCACCCACATCTCTTTGGAATATGGAGAGTGGGGCTCTCAGATTTTGGTCGTTTGAAAATGAATGATTTGACAGGGTTAAGGGATACACAGGCAGATGTCACCTTTGCAGTCTCAGCTTTGACGCTGGTTACTGGTTGATCCTGCTGATGGGGCCCTTAGTGCTTGCCAGGACTAAGGACACCAGGACCGGTGTCACCAGCATGTCATCACCATCTTTACACAGGCTCTGAAAGAGGATTGGGACATGCTTCTGCCCTGTGGCATTGGTCTCTCAGTGTCACACTGTTCATCTGTTTCTTGGCCGTATGGGGTGGATGTGCCGCCCTCCCATGTCACTTCTCTTACAGTGAAATGTCTTCTTTGCTCCAACTAGGAAGCGCTGGAAGTCCACAAACCTCAGTTCATTTCTCGCTCCCAAGAACGGCTGAGGAAGCTGGAGCACATGGTGCAGCAGAGGAGGGCGCAGCCGAAGGAGGACCCTGGGCAGAAACAGAGCCTCCTTCCCGTCCGTGCCAGTAAGAAGCAGTTCACCATCCCCCACCCTCTCAGTGGTAAGCGGCAGGTGGCGGGGGAGTGCGGGGGGGTTCCTGGACTGGGGGTGCTGGTTCCAGATGCCACCACTGACTCACAAGAAAGCCTGTTCTGGGGGCCAGACCATTTGAAAGATTACATATGGGCACTGAACTCAGCAGAAATAACTTGGGACACAAATTCACCGTTACAGCTGGGAAAGAAGCCACACGGCTGTAGCAGCCAGAGTAGCAAGTTCAAATTCTTGGCTCCTAACAGATATTTGCAAGAGATCCCCTTTGCCCTTTATAGATTGCAAAACAGATCTCAGGGTCAGAGGTTGACTCCAGCTTGTCTACATCAACATTCGTCATCTTGAAACCCCTTTCCTGCTGTGAACTCAGCAGATGGCAGGCTTCCCAGCACTGCGGGCTGGTGTCAAGCTGACCCTGGCCAGGGTGGGGGCTCACTCACTCACTGGAGAAGGAGTTATCAGGAACCTTCTCTGGGTGCCATGCTGGAGGCTGGGAATACCGCTATGAGCAAGCCTGGCCTCAGTCCTTTCTTCCCAGAGCTTATAAACAATTAAACCAGCGAGAATAACAGAGAGAGGCAGAGGCAAGAATGAGGGACACTGGAGCACATTCCTGTGGCCTGCCAACCCAAATCTTAAAATCTGGAGGCCCAGAGAAACCTCAGTTTGATTCCTTGGGATACAGGAATGAGATCTTTCTTCTTAGGAAAATGTTCTGGCCCCTAGGAGGTGAAATCATGAGTATAGCTCTGAATAAAAGTCTCCTGGGGAAATAAGCATAGTCAATAAAGTGCAGCTCAGCAAACATCACCAAGACGTTCCAAGGGCACCTGAGGGACAGGAAAAAGGGGTTGTAACGGATGCCCCGTAACCTCCCCTCAGGCGGGTAGGTCTCCTTCCTTCTGCCAGAGTGGGGCTGGGAGAGCCGTTTAAAGACGTCAGTGGAAGGTGAACTTGAACACATCCTACTCATGGCTGAGAATTGGCAAAGCACCTGTGGCTCCTTCCTCTTCACACTTTCCAGTGTACTGAACCAAGGAAATCAGCAAAATAGATGTACGAAGAAATTCCCCAAGGAAAAATGTTTCCTGCCCAGCGTTCCAAGCCCCCTGGCAGACGCAGCCTGGGTGTGGGGGTGTTCTCCAGGAGGCCGTTAGTCTCTGGCTGTCAAAAGAGCCGTCTGGTTCAGACATGGACTTCTCAAAGTGCTATGAAGACCAAATGCAATGCCATCCCCAACTAGGGTCCCCCGGGCCAGTCAGCGACTACACTTGCCTGATAAAATGGTTAAGCTACCAAATCTGTCATCAACAAATACAGGATAACTCTACTTTGGAGCTCAGGATAATTCACAGGTGCACCCAGATTGGCCTCTGAGAGGCTTCCTTTTCAATCAGGTCCCTTCACTTGGAGTGGGAAGAAACGGAGGCACACAGGCATTAGGGACCTGCCGTGGCACTGTGCTGGGTCCTCCTCTCCTAGGCCACCACCTCCCTGCGTGCCATGTGGCCGGCCACCAGCAGCCTCGAGTACCATCATCTAGATATTGGGGGTGGGGGAGGGGCGGCTGACCTTGAACGTGTGCGTTGGTTTCCCAGGAGTGCTATGAGAAGTGACTACAAACGAGGTGGCTTATTTAGAGAAACATTTTTTCTCACTGTTCTGGAAGCCAGAAGTCAAAATCAGGCTGGTTCCTCCTGGAGGCTCAGAAGAGATTCCTGTGCCTCTCTCCCCATCTGGAGGCTCCTGGCAGCCTTTGATATCCTCAGCTCCTACACACAGCACTGCAGTCTCTGCCGCTGTCCTCACACGGCTTTCGGCCCTGGTGTCTCTGTGCTCTAATTTCTTCTTCTCATAAAGACACTGTCACTGGAACAGGGCTCACCCTAACCCAGTATGACCTCATCCCAGCCTGACAACATTTGCAAAGACCCTACTTCCAAATAAAGCCATTCACAGTCACGGGGGGGTGGGACTTAATTCTGCTCACTGCGTCTTCCAACCGTGTGTTTGCCCCAAAGGAACATGCTTGTGAGTCTGCATTCCTTTAGATGAAAATCTTTAAGTCATACATAATAAAAGGGGATTGTGCCCAGTTCATAGTTTTACATAAAGGAGGCACCTTTTTCCTCCTCAATTTCCAACAGTCCTGGTGACTGGCACATTCTCGGTGGAACTTGACTGGCATGGATTTTACAGCCATGCTGACCTGTCCCTGAAGGATTTATGTTGACGACAGCTTTCCTTGTGTGTTTGTTTGCATTGGGTCAGGGAAATCGGACAACTTCTGAAACCAGACCCTCTGTGCGCTGGGGCGAGTGAGAGGGAGCGTTTAAGGCCCCATTAAACAAGTCTACAGTGCACATCTTGTCTTCAGCCTGTCTGTTGGCAAGATGATAAAAGCAAAATGCAGATGTTTTTCTTACATGACAAATTAGTTAATAAATCATATGCGTGAACAAGCTCTGGCTACAGCATCAATGCGTCGGGTAAAATGAAGACGCTGTTTGCTTTTGGTGCCGGGGTGGCTGCCTGCAATCAGGGCTGGTCCAGTAGTCTGGGTGCTCCGGTAGCCCACAGTGCTGGGGAAGAGGGTCCCTGGGCCTGTGGGGATGATGAGGTGAGGCCCAGGGGCCAGGTATGCTTCAGGAAATCCAAGCAGCTGGGAGGCTCAGGGCAGAGTGACGTATGTGCCCAAGTGTGCATGCTAGTGTAAGTGCTAACTAGGGTTAGGCAGGAGAATGTTCACAAACAGCGAGGAATCAGGAGGCAGCACCAAAGGTCCTAGCTGCAGGACCTGTCCTGGACAGGACCTGTCTAGCCTGTCTTTGCCCTTGTCACCTATAGTCTAAACTCTTGGAGCCACTAAACTCAATGCTTAAGTCTCTTTCTTCTCACGGGAGCCACCTGGTCCACCTGCATCTGGCTATAGCGGGGACAGATCTTTAAAACCTGTTTGAGAAGCTGCTCTGTGCTAGACCCCATCTCTGGTCTCCCCACCTTGTGGGGAAACAGACAGGTGAGAAGGCAGTGACAGTCGGGTTTGCTTAGTGCCGTGAAAGAGGTTTGCCTGGATTGTCATGGAAACCCATAGATGGTAGACTTACTCCCACACTGGGGACATGGACGGTCCCTGGCTGGGGAGACCCGTGCATTGGTCTGTGCCAACGGGCCAACTAGAAACGGTTCAGTGAATGGAGGTTCGGGGTGGGTGAGGGGAAGGCAGTGGTGAGAGGGAGCTGGGGATGCCAGTCTAGCTATGACTGTACCATAGTGGGGGCAGGGCAGGGCGACAGAGGGGCCAGAGAGGAGCCTAACGCGAGGTGAAGCGTATTTGTGGCTACCAAGTGGAACTTACTCTGAGGTCAGCAGTCGAGGCCATGTGGTGTAGCTCTAAGAAGACAAAGGCAGCCCAGAGGGCAGGGGGTGCCTGAGGGTACCGATGCTCCTTAGGCAGAAGGAGCGGAGGAGGATGGTGACTGCTGAGCTGTGGAGGGGAGAAGCTGAGACCCAGGGAAGTGAGGGAAGTTGGCAGGAGGCTGGGCTTGGCCAAAGTCTCTGAGTTACCCACCCTCCGACCCGAGAGGCTCTCTCCTCCTCCCAAGTCAGTCCACCAGGGTGGCAGGAGGTGACAAGTGAGGCTTCCTTTCATTGCTGTGCAGCGGTCAGGCTCCAAGGTGGATCGGGTCATGTTCCAAGGCCACCCCTACCCGGAATTAGAGTGTTTCAGCTTGTCATGGCTTCTGCCTTCCAGGATGAGTCCAGAGCAGTGTGGAATGAAAGCCTAGTCCAGCACACGTGGGTCGTAGGGGGCACAGCACCTGCAGGTCCCAGGGAGTAGGGTACCTGTAGGTCCCAGGGGGTAGGGTACCTGCAGGGCATAAGTGCTCCTTCAGTGGCAGCCTTCACTGTCCACTGTGAACATGTCTGTGGCTTCATCCTATGTCCCCTGGAGCTCCCTATGCCTGGCTGTGGCTGTCTCCCACTGGGCTGGGGGCCCAGCTTCAGAGCCTCAGTAGATTGCACTACCCTCCCTAAACCCATACCCCACTCAGCCTGACTCTGCTCACCTCCACCCATCCCAGGTGGTCTCATCTACTGTCCTTCCTTAACTCTAGGAACAATCATGATCCAGGTCCCCAAGCCACCTGACAGAAGCCTATCTGTTCCTCCTCCTGCCTAACCCGCCAGTCCCTCTCAAGTGCAGCCTCTTCATTAGACCCTCCCCAGGCCCTCTCCTCTGCCTCCTGTAACACACAAGCTGCGCTGTGTGGCCACTTCCATTTCTCAGCTGGGCACAGTGCTGTGAGAAACTCACTGCTGCCCCTGAGCTCTACCTGAGGCTAAGTCAGAAAGCTCCACGGTGCTGAACAGGGGGCCTCACCTCCGTTCTCAGCTCCTTCCCCTCTGCCTCTTGGGGTCCTCTTCTATGGCTCTCTAAGGCTGTCCCCTCAATCTCTGAATGTATAGAAACCCACCAGGAACACGCCCTTCTTCCACAAAGCCCTCCCTGACTCCCATCCCCTGACCATTGGCCCCCTGCGAGTGCCCATGGCTCTTGTGTTCTTGCATATCTTAGGTCACCCCCATAACCTTCCCTACGTTGTCATGCTAGGGGGCACACGCCACACCCAGGCCCTCTGGAGCACCCTGCTGCCTGTAGGACTTCAGACCGAATTAATCTGAATGAATTGCATTGTCCAGACGTCCCCAGGTAGCCAAGTCAGAGCCATTCCAATCAGATGGATAGAGGAACAGAATTCTCCAGAAGCCACTGCAGAATCCCTTCTTCAAAGAATCTGCCTTCGCTGATGATTCTTGGCTGCAGCAAGTATTAACATCAATTTGTATTCCCAGAGCATCTAGCTGAAGATGTGACCCAGCGGATATGAGATGGCAGCAGAAGTCATCTTGGTAATGAAAATGTTCCGTTCGTCACACAGCCAGTTGAGATGGGCCGCTTCGTCCTTACTATTTTTCCTGATCTAATCTCAGGAATATTTTTCCATAAAACATTTAAATAATTATTTGGGGTTAGTCTGCCTAATATTACTCACAAAAGAATATTTAAATGAGCTTATCATATTAAAAAAATGTTTGCGTCCTTAGTCTACAAGGAAAACAGGAAAGATGAATTTCTTAAAAGACTGTTTCCCCAGTTCACAGCCATTCACATGTGCACTGCTATTCCTGTTCTCACGGATGTGGGGAGGTGTTGTGTTCTCTTAAGAGATGTGAAAAGAAAAGATCGATTTATGCCTATTGATCAGATGTAGATTTAAAGGACAGTTTCACCTCTAATTAAAATAGCATTCAATAAAAACACTGAATTGCAGAATGGTCAGAAAAATGGCTTTTTCCCCACTGCCTTGATTTTACTTTCCCAATGATTTATCTTGATAGTCCACAAAGCAGTTAAGTAAAAAACCTCGCAGTAACACTGCAGATATAAATCTACTCGGCAACAAACATAAAGTTTATTAATCATCTATAAATCACAATATTTTGTGGTTTTCTAAAAACGCTGGGAAACTCTGGAATTGGAACAAACAATACCTTTCATATCTACGGTTATTGCATCAGACTTCTTATACTGAATGCAGCTACTTTATATGAGGTTGTGATTCGAGCAATTGTTAAGGTTTCTTTACAGGAGTCATTTAAACTTGTCATTAAAATGTATACTTATTTTCAGCTTTATTAATGTTTCATTGACAAAGAAAAATGGTGTATTTTATGGTGTATGACATCATTTGTTGAGCATGTGTATGAGTCTGACATATGTAGATGTCGTGAGGTGATTAAGTAGAGAGAAATTAATCCAGCACCTCAAATATTCATTTTATTTTTTTGTGGTAAGAACATTTAAGATCTACTTTCTTAGCAATTGTCAAGTATATAATACTTTTATTACTAACTGTAGTCCCCATCTATGTTATAGGATTCCAGAACTTATTCCTCTTCTCTAACCAAAACTTTGTACCCTTCGACCAACATCTCCCAGTTCCCATGCTCCGGCCCTTGGTAACCACAATTCTGCTCTTTGCTTACTATGAGTTTGACTTTTTAGATTCCATATGTAAAGGAGATTATGTGGTATTTGCCCTCCTGTGCCTGGTTTATTTCACTTAGCATAATATCCTTCAGGTTCACCCACGATATTCTAGACTGTGAGTGTCTGTGTGTGTGTGTGCATGTGTGTGAAAGTGTGTGTGTTTGTGCGTGTGTGTGTATGCATGTGTATGTGTGTGTGTGATGTGTGCATGTGCGGGCGTGTCTGTATGTGTGACTGTGTGTCTGTGTGTGTGCGTGTGAGTGTGTACACATACATGTGTATGTGTGTGCGCACATGTGTGTGTGTGATGTGTGCATGTGCGGGCATGTCTGTGTGTGCGTGTTTGTGCATGTGTGTGTACACATACATGTGTATGTGTGTGCGCACATGTGTGTGTGTGATGTGTGCATGTGCGGGCGTGTCTGTGTGTGTGACTGTGTGTGTGTGTGTGTGTGCAGATATATACAAACCACATTTTCTTCATCAGTTCATCTGCTGATAGACCCTCAGGCTGATTTTGTATCTTGTCTACTGTGATGAACCCAGGCGTGCACACATCTCTTTTAGTTACTGATTTCATTTCTATTGCATGTATACAAACATAAATTTTAGGATTTTATTTTATTTCTGTTAAGGATGTCATTGATACTCCTGGCCTGTGAAGTTTCTACTAAGAAATCTCCTAATAGCCCACGGGTTCCCTTGTATGTGAGAATCTTCTTTTCTTTTGTTACTTTTACGATTCTGTCTTTGGTTTTGATTTTTGAAAGTTTGATCATAGCATATTTTGGTGTGCTCTTCTTTGGGTTGAATCTGATTGGACACCTTTGAGCTTTCTGTACCTGGATATCTTTCCCAGATATCAATAACTATTGTTTTCTTAAATAAGTTTTCTGTCCCTTTCTCTTTTCCTTCTTGAACTCCTATAACGCAAAAAGAAAAAAAATTGTTTTTTGATGCTGTTTCAAAAATCCTGCAGGATTTCTTCATTTCTTTTCATTCCTTTTTCTTTGAGTAGATATATATATATTTTTTAAAATTAAATCATAGCTGTGTACATTAATGCAATCGTGGGGCACCATACACTGGTTTTATATACAATTTGACATATTTTCATCACACTGTTTTAAATTCATTATTAGACAATTTATAGATTTCTATTTCTTTGGGGTCAGTTACTGGACAATTATTGCATTCTGCTGATGTGAATATGTGATTTACACATATTTCACATCACATTTTACATATGTGAAATGTGATTTTATGTTTCTTCCCCCCCCCCCCCCGCATGTTCCTTATTCACTTACATCAATATTTGTGCATTTAATGGAATAGTTAACTCTTTCAGACTTTATGGACTGGTTTCAATGAGAGTGGGGTGGGATGAGAATCATTCCTTTATAGCACCTTTCGAATGGGTGCTATAACATTGGCTTGGTGGTAGGTGGTAGTTCTGACTCCTCCGAGGGTGTGGTGGCATAGTTTCTGTGTAGCTCTGTCAGCTGAGCTTGTCATTGGAAAAGACTGCAGGTGTTCTCAGTGTCCAAGGCAGTAGGTATTCACAGCAGCAATGAGCGTTGTTAGGGTCTTCTATAGCAAACGCTGTAGGAGTTTTCCTGTTCCCTTTTTCTCTTACCAGAGATATCAGGCCCAAGGAGATCCCTCTTGGCACTGGGTCTGGCTTACACATGTACCTGTGGTGATGGTGATCTTGGTGATTCTCGTGTATAATACAAGGCACCAACGCAGTGGCTATGGAGCAAAGGTCTCAGGCACAGGCACAGATTCAGAGTTTACAGCTCCTGGGACTGGGACAGTGATGACACAGGTGCCCAAGTACTTTTACTACGACTGCTATCTTCATAATGGCATATAGATATAGATATAGATATATTTTTTTAAAGGGGAGTTTGTTTCTTTTTCTTTCTTTTTCTTTTTTTTTTTAGAGACAGAGTCTCATTTTGTCACCCTCAGTAGAGTGCTGTGCCATCATAGCTCACAGCAACCTCCAGCTCTTGGCCTTAGGTGATTCTCTTGCCTCAACCTCCCGACTAGCTGGGACTACAGGCACTTGCCACAACACCCGGCTATTTTTTTGTTGCAATTTGGCCAGGGCCGGGTTTGAACCTGTCACTCTCGGTATATGGGGCCAGTGCCCTACTCACTAAGCCGCAGGAGCCACCTGGCACGTGTATATTTTTAAGAAAATGAAAACAAACAATGCCAGATTATTTTTATTCATATATATGTATGTATGTATGCACATATATATATATGAACACACGTGTGTGTGTGTTTTAGATTGATAGATACACATATAAAACATATAAAATTCTACCCAACAGGTACAATTTTGAAAACTGAGAATAATAATAATAATTATTTTTTTTTATTGTTGGGGATTCATTGAGGGTACAATAAGCCAGGTTACACTGATTGCAATTGTTAGGTAAAGTCCCTCTTGCAATCATGTCTTGCCCCCATAAAGTGTGACACACACCAAGGCCCCACCCACCTCCCTCCTTCCCTCTTTCTGTTCCCCCCCATAACCATAATTGTTATTAATTGTCCTCATATCAAAATTGAGTACATAGGATTCATGCTTCTCCATTCTTGTGATGCTTTACTAAGAATAATATCTTCCACGTCCATCCAGGTTAATACGAAGGATGTAAAGTCTCCATTTTTTTTAATGGCTGAATAGTATTCCATGGTATACATATACCACTGCTTGTTAATCCATTCCTGAGTTGATGGGCATTTAGGCTGTTTCCACATTTTGGCAATTGTAAATTGAGCTGCAATAAACAGTCTAGTACAAGTGTCCTTATGATAAAAGGATTTCTTTCCTTCTGGGTCGATGCCCAGTAATGGGATTGCAGGATCAAATGGGAGGTCTAGCTTGAGTGCTTTGAGGTTTCTCCACACTTCCTTCCAGAAAGGTTGTACTAGTTTGCAGTCCCACCAGCAGTGTAAAAGTGTTCCCTTCTCTCCACATCCACGCCAGCATGTGCAGTTTTGAGATTTTGTGATGTGGGCCATTCTCACTGGGGTTAGATGATATCTCAGGGTTGTTTTGATTTGCATTTCTCTAATATATAGAGATGATGAACATTTTTTCATGTGTTTGTTAGCCATTCGTCTGTCGTCTTTAGAGAAAGTTCTATTCATGTCTCTTGCCCATTGATATAAGGGATTGTTGGCTTTTTTCATGTGGATTAATTTGAGTTCTCTATAGATCCTAGTTATCAAGCTTTTGTCTGATTGAAAATATGCAAATATCCTTTCCCATTGTGTAGGTTGTCTCTTTGCTTTGGTTATTGTCTCCTTAGCTGTACAGAAGCTTTTCAGTTTAATGAAGTCCCATTTGTTTATTTTTGTTGTTGTTGCAATTGCCGTGGCAGTCTTCTTCATGAAATCTTTCCCCAGGCCAATATCTTCCAGTGTTTTTCTTATGCTTTCTTTGAGGATTTTTATTGTTTCATGCCTTAAATTTAAGACCTTTATCCATCTTGAATCAATTTTTGTGAGTGGGGAAAGGTGTGGGTCCAGTTTCAGTCTTTTACATGTAGACATCCAGTTCTCCCAACACCATTTATTGAATAGGGAGTCTTTCCCCCAAGGTATGTTCTTGTTTGGTTTATCGAAGATTAGGTGGTTGTAAAATGTTAGTTTCATTTCTTGGTTTTCAATTCGATTCCAAGTGTCTATGTCTCTGTTTTTGTGCCAGTACCATGCTGTCTTGAGCACTATGGCTTTGTAGTACAGACTAAAATATGGTATGCTGATGCTACCAGCTTTATTTTTGTTACAGAGAACTGCCTTAGCTATACAGGGTTTTTTCCAGTTCCATACAAAATGCAGAATCATTTTTTCCAAATCTTGAAAGTACGATGTTGGTATTTTGATAGGAATGGCATTGAATAGGTAGATTGCTTTGGGAAGCATAGACATTTTAACAATGTTGATTCTTCCCATCCATGAGCATGGTATGTTCTTCCATTTGTTAATATCCTCTGCTATTTCCTTTCTGAGGATTTCATAGTTTTCTTTATAGAGGTCCTTCACCTCCTTCGTTAGGTATACTCCTAGGTATTTCATTTTCTTTGAAACTATGGTGAAGGGAGTTGTGTCCTTAATTAGCTTCTCATCTTGACTGTTATTGGTGTACACAAAGGCTACTGACTTGTGGACATTGATTTTATATCCTGAAACATTACTGTATTTTTTGATGACTTCTAGGAGGCTTGTGGTTGAGTCTTTGGGGTTCTCTAAGTATAAGATCATGTCGTCAGCAAAGAGGGAGAGTTTGACCTCCTCTGCTCCCATTTGGATTCCCTTTATTTCCTTGTGTTGCCTAATTGTATTGGCTAGAACTTCCAGCACTACACTGAATAATAAAGGTGACAGAGGACAACCTTGTCTGGTTCCAGTTCTAAGAGGAAAAGCTTTCAGTTTTACTCCATTCAGTAAAATATTGGCTGTGGGTTTGTCATAGATAGCTTTAATCAGTTTTAGAAATGTGCCACCTATGCCTATACTCTTCAGTGTTCTAATTAGAAAAGGATGCTGGATTTTATCAAATGCTTTTTCTGCATCTATTGAGAGGATCATGTGATCTTTATTTTTGCCTCTGTTAATATGGTGGATAAGGTTTATAGACTTGCGTATGTTAAACCAGCCTTGCATCCCTGGGATGAAGCCTACTTGATCATGATGAATGACTTTTTTGATGATAAGCTGTAATCTATTGGCTAGGATTCTGTTCAGAATTTTCGTATCTATATTCATGAGTGAGATTGGTCTGAAATTCTCCTTTTTGTTTGGGTCTTTTCCTGGTTTTGGTATCAGGGTGATGTTTGCTTCATAGAATGTGTTGGGGAAGATTCCTTCTTCCTCAATTTTTTGGAATAATTTCTGCAGTACAGGAATAAGCTCTTCCTTGAAAGTTTGATAGAATTCTGGAGTGAAGCCATCTGGACCAGGGCATTTTTTGGTTGGAAGATTTTTTATTGTTTCTTTGATCTCAGTGCTTGAAATTGGTCTGTTCAGGAGCTCTATTTCTTCCTGGCTGAGTCTAGGGAGAGGGTGTGATTCCAAATATTGATCCATTTCTTTCACATTGTCAAATTTCTGGGCATAGAGTTTCTGGTAGTATTCAGAGATGATCTCTTGTATCTCTGTGGGATCAGTTCTTATTTCCCCTTTATCATTTCTGATTCAGGTTACTAGAGATTTTACTTTTCTATTCCTTGTTAGTCTGGCCAATGGTTTATCTATTTTATTTATTTTTTCAAAAAACCAACTCCTTGTTTCATTAATTTTCTGAATGATTCTTTTGTTTTCAATTTCATTGATCTCTGATTTGATTTTGGATATTTCTTTTCTTCTACTGAGTTTAGGCTTAGATTGTTCTTCTTTTTCCAATTCCATAAGATCTCTTGTGAGATTGTTGATGCGCTCTCTTTCTGTTTTTCGAATGCAGGCATCTAAAGCGATGAATTTTCCTCTCAAAACTGCTTTTGCAGTATCCCACAGGTTTTGGTAGCTTGTGTCTTCATTGTTGTTATGCTCAAGGAAGTTAATGATTTCCTGTTTTATTTCTTCCTGCACCCATCTGTTATTCAACAGAAGATTGTTTAATTTCCATGCCTTTGGGTGGGGTCGAGCATTTTTGTTAGAGTTGAGTTCCACCTTTAGTGCCTTATGGTCTGAGAAGATACAAGGTAAAATTTCAATTCTTTTGATTTCTTTGATATTTGTTTTGTGTCCCAGGATATGATCAATTTTGGAGAATGTTCCATGGAGTGATGAGAAGAATGTATATTCTTTATCTTTGGGATAGAGTGTTCTATATGCGTCTATCAAGCACAGTTGTTCTAGGGTCTCATTTAAATCTCTTATATCCTTGTTTAATTTCTGTTTAGAGGATCTGTCCAGCTCTGTAAGAGGAGTGTTAAGGTCCCCTGTTATTATGGTATTATCGGATATCATATTGCTCAGACTAAGTAAGGTCTGTTTCAAGAATCTGGGAGCATTTAAATTGGGTGCATAGATATTTAGAATTGAAATGTCTTCTTGTTGTATTTTTCCCTTGACCAATATAAAGTGAGCATCTTTGTCTTTTTTGACTTTAGTTGCTTTAAATCCACATGTATCTGAAAATAAGATTGCAACTCCTCTTTTCTTCTGAATTCCATTTGCCTGAAAAATTGTCTTCCAACCCTTGACTCGGAGCTCTAATTTGTCTTTTGAAGCCAGGTGTGTTTCTTGCAGACAGCAATTGGATGGCTTGTGATTTTTAATCCAGTCAACCAATCTATGTCTCTTCAGTGGGGAATTCAAGCCATTAACATTTATTGAGATAATTGATAAGTGTGGTAGTATTCTATTCGTCTTATTTTGTGAGAGTCCATTGCTTAGTTTTATCTTTTGCATCAGTGTGGAGGTTAGGTTCTGTCCTTTAATTTCTGAGTTCTTACTTTGCTGCTGATCCATTGTGGAGGTCAGTGTGCAGAACAAGTTGAAGTATTTCCTGTAGAGCTGGTCTTGTTGTGGCGAATTTCCTCAATGTTTGTATATCCGTAAATGATTTGATTTCTCCGTCAATTTTGAAGCTCAGCTTAGCAGGGTACAGAATTCTGGGCTGGAAATTGTTCTGTTTAAGTAGATTAAAGGTAGATGACCATTGTCTTCTTGCTTGGAAAGTTTCATTAGAGAAGTCTGCGGTCACTCTGATGGATTTGCTGCTGTAGGTCAACTGGCGCTTACTCCTGGCAGCTTGCAGAATCTTTTCTTTTGTCTTGACTTTGGACAGGTTCATCACATTGTGTCTTGGAGAAGCTCGGTTAGAGTTGAGGCGACCTGGGGTCCGATAGCCCTCTGAAAGCAGTGTGTCAGAATCTTTGGTGATATTTGGGGAATTTTCTTTTATAATATTCTCTAGTATGGCTTCCATTCCTCTGGGGCATTCTTCTTCCCCTTCTGGGATTCCTATAACTCGTATGTTGAAACGCTTCATAAAGTCCCATAATTCTGACAGTGAACGTTCTGCTTTCTCTCTCTTCTTTTCTGCCTCTTTTACTATCTGAGTTATCTCAAAAACTTTGTCTTCTACCTCTGAAATTCTTTCTTCTGCATCGTCTAACCTGTTGCTGATACTTTCCATTGCATCTTTAAGTTCCTTGATTGACTGTTTCAGTTCCTTCAGCTCTGCTATATCCTTTTTATATTCTTCATATCGTTCATCTCTTATTTGATTCTGTTTTTGGATTTCCTTTTGGTTATTTTCCACTTTATTAGCAGTTTCCTTCGTTGTTTCCATCATATCTTTCATTGTTTTCAACATGTGTATTCTAAATTCCCTTTCTGTCATTCCTAACATTTCTGTATAGGTAGAATCCTCTGCAGTAGCTACCTCATGGTCCCTTGGCGGGGTTGTTCTGGACTGGTTCTTCATGTTGCCTGGAGTTTTCTGCTGATTCTTCCTCATGAGTGATTTCTTTTATCTGTTTCCTTGCCCTAATTTTCCTTTCACTTCCTCTTGCTCTTTAAGTTCTCGTGCCTGTGGACTAAGGGTTACAGGACCAGAAGGGTGAGAAGGTTTAAGAGCAAAAAAGGTATGAAAGAAAGGAGGACCAAGTGATAAGAAAAAAAGAAAGAAAAATAGAGAAAGGAGAGGGGGTGGGTAAAGGAATATTGACAAAAAGAAGAGAGGCACAGAAAGAGGGAGACAGAGCAATATAGGTGTACAGTAGGGTACTTTGATACAACCTTAAAAAAAAAACCACCTTCTGGGGGTGCCCAGTTGGGTGGTTCCCTTGAGGTCAGCAGCTCTTTGCTAACCTGATCAGACACAGGACCCTACTTCCACCAAGTAGAGAGGAAAGACAAAAATGCTATAAATCAAACCAAAACAAGCAAACAAAAAACTTTACAGGATAAAATTGGCTGGAAAAACCAAATAATAGCGGTAGAAACACTAACAAAAATGAAGTTCTAATTATTGAAATAGGCAGCAATGGGAAATTATAATTAAACTAGAAAAATTGAGAAAGAAAAAGGATCTGTATGGAAAAGGTTGAACTTAAAAATCAAAACAACAATCAACAACATCAAAATAAACAAAAAAAACAACCAAACCAAAAAAAAAAAAAAAAAACCCACAACCAAAAACAAAGCAGTATGTATATGTTATTGAATATTGTCTGGGCAACACGTGGTCTTCTGGGGTATGAGATGTTAATCACAGTTCTGATACGACTGGAGGCTGCTAGTTTCTCAAACCCCAGCAGGTAGACACCCTAAATCTCTCTTCAGCCCACTTAAAAGGCACTTTGCGCTTGTTCACTTGCTGAGGAGAAGCTTTCCCAGGGAAGTGCTTGTCGCTTGAATCACTGCTGAAGTGGCTATCCACTTACCCTGTGTGCCAAAACTGGTCTCCCTCTGCCCCCGAGGGTTAGGGCTGCAAGGCGTCTCAGACCCCGCCCTTAGGCTACTTGGTTGCTGGGTTACCAGCTCCCACCCAATTCCAGCTCTGCGACCCTGAGGGCGAAGCTTGCCATGGCAGATCGCTCACAATGGCTGCTTGTGACCTAGAGCCAAACACTATTAGCTCCGTCTGGCTTAGCGGCTCAGACTGGGGCCCTAGATAAAGGCCAAAGTTCTCCGCACTCCCGCTCAGGCTCTCCCCAAGGCAGTTCAGCTGAGTGCCAAGTCCAAAGACACCAAAACAGTTCACAGGTAAGGCCTTTCTGGTTTGCAGTCTCGCTGCTACTGAACTTACAGTTGCGGGCGGGTTTGGACGGATTGAACTCACGCGACCACTTGCCGTTTTTCCACTGTTTTAGTCCTCCTCTTGGGGTCCAGAAGTCTCTCGCTGACTCCCTGTATCCTCTCAGGGGTGATGATAGGCAGATCCCACCAGCCAGAGATGCCTGGAGTCCTATCTCCCCAGACTCACGGTGCCCAGATGCAAGGAAGCTGTTACTCGGCTGCCATCTTGCTCCGCCTTCCTGAGAATAATAATTTTTAATATTCTGTAATTGGTTCTTATTCTTCTTTCCAGTATTCTTTAGCCACACACTATCCACAATTCATTCCAGAAAAGAATCATTTCCTTCAGAAAGTTGAAAAATACCGTTCTTCGTATATGTATGCTATATATCCCTTGGCAGTTTGTCATTCCCAGTGCATGTTAAAGGCACTGATAAGTCCTATGACAAAGGAGCCAAATTAAATTTACTTAACTCACCTTGGAATATGTTTATCACATTTTTGAGAGTTCACTTTGGAAACAATGCTTTAGGAATTTATAATGCTTTGCTAAAGAATCCTCAAACTGGGGCTTCAATTTGCCATTTTTCATAGAAATCTGAGACTGATGGAAAGGAGTCTTAGTCTTCTACCACCTGCCTGGTCAGGCACTGCCAGGAGATGGTGGCTGAAGGTTCTGGGCTTCCTCTGGGCCATGGGACAGATTTTCATCTATGCCTGGCTTTGCCTCACTGGAAGCTTTCCTAACATTTCCACATTTCTCCACATGGGCTCCCCTGATGTCTGCAACCATTCCATAATGTTTGTACCCAACATAAATCCCTCTGGCAAAAGAGGAGCAGTCATGTTCCCTTTTGAAAGTCTTCACAGATGTCACAATGTGAAATAACCACAGAGAAAAGATTGTGGGTATGGCACATTCATACCATTGAGCTGAGAAAATGCCTGGAAGAAGCAATAATCTCCAGAGAACTAGCCACATAACAAGGGCAGAAGCTTGCCTTCCCCAGCACCTCCTCCACATGCAACGCACGCAGCTGCGTCAGATTGTGGGTCCCTGCAGCTGGGGGCCTGATAGTTGCCATGGTACAGAGAGGTTCTCTAAACACCCTAAATAGGTTGCCAGATTTATCTAATGAAAATACAGGCTGCTCAGTTAAATTTGCATCTCAGATCCAAAACAAATACATTTTTAGCATAAGTAGGTCCTGTGCAATATTTGGGATATACTCATACTAAAAAATTTCATTATTTACATGAAATGCAAATTTAACTGAGATTCTTATATCTGCCAATCCTTCCTCAGATTCTTGAAATCTATGCAGACTTGGCTTTTTTCCTCATCACTCTTATTCCATTCTATTAGGCAGGGGAACAGTGGTCCTCCAAGGTAAGCAAACGTCAGAATCACCAGGAGGGCTTGGGAAAGCACAGACCCCTGCCTAGCCCCAGAACTTCTTGTTCAGATGACCTGATAAAGGGACTGAGAATTTCCATTTGTAACAAGTTCTCAGGTGATGCTGATGTTTGGGTTCAGGAACTGGAAGGGAGCGAGAAGCCACACAGATGTTGGCGTTTATGGGTGAATATAAACCCTGCTATGGGAATCACAGCCTTGCATCTTCACAGAGGCTAAAAGTCCCTTTGATCCCATCAGTACTCAACTCTCGGGTCTCCTACCTATTTACATGAAGACTGGAGGTAAATCGCTTAGCCCCAAGACCCCCCTTTCCTCAGTTGTAAAGAGGAGAGAAGGCCTGCTTTAGTGGGTTGTTGTAAGGATAAATTGGAACATAACCTGGAACATAACCAGGTGCAGAAGGGACCATTTGGGGAATTGTAGTTGGTGTTGCCATTGGCGTCTTCATAGTTTATAGAGCACTTTCATTTAGGTCATTCTTGTAAGTCCTTCCAAGAACCTTCAAAGCAGATTGTTCCTCCACTGAGCAGAGGAACCAAATCTTGGGGAGCTCAAGAGCACACAGCACAGTGCAGAGTCCCAGGGTGACCCCAAGTCTTTAGACCTGGACACAAGACCCCTTTGCCATGGACTAGTGGACCAGGTCAGCGGAAGGAGCCCTTAGGCGTACATCACAACAGCATACTGTGTCATTTGCTAATGCTCTGTGTGTATGTGTCCGTGTGTGAGCAGAGACTAGGATTTTCCTGTCATATTTAGTGAGTTCCTGGAGGCTGAGTGGTGTTGCTCATTGCACAGCTGGTTTGCCTGCAAGTCTGCAGTGTACTCAGTGTAGAGAACACTCTATCACCTTGTTAGCCACTGCCAAGCTCCCCTGGGGGAAATGCATGTTTAGGCAGTGGTCAGGAGGTTTAACTGGAGTTCCTGTTGTGAGTTTCTGGTCTCATGTGGGATCTGGTTTAGCTTGAGAGTCTCTGACCCTGCCGACACCAGGGTGAGCTGAATTCACACGGGTGGAGCTGTTCCTGGGTCCTTGGCAGGACGGGCAGCCCTCATTAGGAGGTCGTCCCTCTGGCTTTTATGGGGAGATAAGAGAGATCCTGAGGTCCTTTGCCCCTCGATGGATCTTCTGAGGAGGAACCAACCAGCAGCATGGGTCCTGCTGGCCACAGGGACGGAGGAGAAACGGGAAGCAGGGGTGTTGCGTCTGAAGAGGAGGAAGAAGGCCGAGAGGAGACCCCCAGCCTCTAGAGCAGCCGTTCTCCACCTGTGGGTCATGACATTAGGAAGGTTGAGAACCACCGCTCCGGAGGCTCAGGTACCACTTGGGGGAGCTGGCCAGGAGGACAGCCTTAAGCTGTCCAGGACCACATCAGAGGAGACTGCTGGGGAGTTGAGGAGGGGCTATGATAGTGCTCTCAGGCCCGAGAGGCAGAGAAGGGTGGGGTCAGGGAGTGTGCCAAGACTCTGTTTTTCTCTAAAAGTTTTCCTCAGATGTGTGTGACTTGGGGGCCTTGGCTTCCCCCAGTTAAAGGAGCCAAAGCTCTGGTCCCCCGGCCTCATGTGCCCCTGTGGCATCAAGGGTTCTCTCCCAGGGAGGCTTGTGGGAGGCTTGCGAGCTGCCAGTGTCCCTGGACTGAAGTGGCCATCTCATGGCCACCCCTTCTGAAGGGGCGGGCCCTTTATGAAGTCCACTGTGACTCTCTGGTCCCCTTTCTGTCCATGGAAGCCCCAAGGCAGTGACCCCACCCCAGCTTAGGGGTAAATCTGTGTAAGGTCTCCATAGGGAGAACTATTCACACATCCTCCACTGGGGGCCCCTTCGCACTTTGTTTCTCAAAATGACTGTGGTCTCTTATATTTCAACTTTACACTCCAGTGAGGGTCTGAGGGCCTTGTGTTTCTAAGCTGTGACATCGGCAGTTCTCGTGGTCTGGGTGGTAGTTGGCACACAGCTATTTTTACATCAGTGCAGGCATCTCTGCATCTGCCACTCACCTGCTGGGCCCCTGGAGCCAGCTGCCCACCAGGTGCAACTGTCATTCAGCAGCAGAAGACTAGGAATGATTTTAGAAAAATGAGAATGTTTATCTAGCACGAGATCTTATTATCACAAGAGCACTTCAAAGCAAACAGCCTACAAGTCTTTAACCCATCTCTCACAGTATGAAATTTTCAGAGGGTGAAATAGGCCAGCAGAGACCACTTCCCTGTTGCCTTCATCAAGCAAATTAGAGATTCCATTGTTGGGAGCTGAAGAGAGATGGTCGAGTACCTGGATTTAGACCCGGAAAAGGATGATGTAATTACCCAGTGGCAGGACAGCCAGCTGCTCAGTGGCTTTAAATTGGCAGGAGGAACAGCCTTGTGATCTTAGAATGCACTCACATCCAGGTGCTCTAACGCACACCCCATCTCCTTTGGTCCGCAGAGGCCCAGGGTTTAACTGAAGATTCAAAGAAGGGGCAGATGTGACGTGTACACACAGTGCAGGCTGGCTAGGAATTCCCTGCTGAGTTCTTTCCAATAAACATCTCCTGTTTTTGGTATTTCTAAAATAGGGGAAGGAAATGTCTGAAAGATTCTTCAAAGTGCCCAGGATGACTGCAGCATATAGGCTTCTGGGAGGGTACTATCCTAATAAATCGTGTGAACTTGATTATCATTTACATTACCTGTTCAATAGGGAAGTGGAAGCTTTGCAATCAGAGCTGTAGATAAGGGCTCTGTGTGGAGGGAAAACGGCCCCAGCCTCACAAACAGGCAAGCCTGCAGGCAGCAGGGTGGTGGGTCCCCGGGCCTTCTGGTGACACCATCAGCTGTCTGTCTACACGTTGAGGTCACCTGTTCCTGTGTTTGTGCCCACAGAGTGCTCACACGTAGGATGTGAGGAGATTGATGGGACATCAGAACTGTGATTTCAGTAGCAAAGCCTCAGAAGCACCAAAATTTTGGTACCTGGTTGTTTGCTGACTTTGAAATAGGTGAAGATGTCTGGCCAAGTTAAATTAGCAACAGGTGCCATCCCTTGGACCAATAATGTGCCAGACACAAAAGACTTTCATGAGGAAAAAAGTATTTTCAAGAAACACAGAAATAGCCATTTACCTTAGTAATTTTACTGGGGGGAGGGTCTTCTCTATTTGAATGACTATTGAGGTAAATACACCTGTAGCCTTCCCCCCGTATCAGGGACTTAGAATACACAAAACTTCAAGGAAAATCCATACAAGACCCATAAACAGGCTGAAAATTGTTCTCACTGGTCATTTTAATTTTATAAAGGCAGAATTTCCAATGAAAGTGACTTTATAGGTAAGATTTCATTGTACTTTTGAATAAAGCTCAAGCAGGTTGGGTTTCCATCCCAGGAAATGGACCCTGTGGGTCACGCTGTGTGTGTCCCTGAGGAACTGGCCTCAGCCCCCTTCAGCCCAGCAGGGCCCACTCATGCTCTTGACCTCAGAACACTGCCACCAACTCGTGGTGGCAGATTCTGTATTTTGGGACCCCTTGAAGAAGAGCTTCTCTTACTGGAGGCAGGTCCTGGTGGCCCTGGGCCATCCTTTCCCCCCTTCTCCCCCAACTCCCACTGGCCATTGGAGAACCTTTCTCTGTTTCATAATTCCCTAAGTCAGTTCAGCTGTGTCCTGCCACTGAGTCCGGGGACATGACCACTCCTTCACAAGGCCTGTCCCCTCTCTGTGCAGACTTTGGTCTTGGCACTGAAAGGCCTTATTTATCTGTTCTCATCCTGGGCTCTGATCTCTTAGTTGTATTAATCTGTGTCCCCCACTGACTCTGTGTCTCCATTGAACAAGTGTTAAATGAATGTGCTCCTTAAACCCAGAGCCCAGGAGCCATCCTGATTCCTCTCTCCCTGCTCCACAGTGTAGATGAGTCCCCGGCTGCCTGAGCACTGCCGGCTTCCTCCAACCTGGCTGCAATTCCCTGTCCTATGTAGCTGCTGCCATTTTCGGGTCTCCTCTAACCAGTTCACGCTCTGACACGCCACGGCAGTCATCTTTTAGCAATGCAAATCAAATCTCATGTTTTAAATTCTACATGGCTCTCCATCTTGCTTACTCTGGAGGCAACCTCTGTAACAGGTTTGCAAAGCTCCTTAAGAAGGTTGCAAACCCCCACATGGGTTATTCCCAGGTCTGGCGCAGGATTCCAATTCTGGGAATCCAGAATTGGATTGAATTCTGGTTGGGATTCCAATTTTGCACAGGGATCTTTGTCAAAATCCCCAGGTGGCTGCAAGGTGTCACCGGGTGGACAACAGTAGCAAGCTCTTGCCTCTGCACCCCCATCCGCCACTACAGCTGTGATGACAGCTCCTCTTAGTTCCTGCCACGAGAGCTCTCTGGGCCTTTCTCCAGATCCTCCCATGCTGGCTCCCGTGGTCATGCAGTTCTTGGTATAAAGGTCTCCTCCCCTGAAAGTCTGTCCTGCCAATGTTGTGCCCCCTTTACTACGCTGCAGCTGCCTTTAATTTTCATCAGAGCATTTGCCAGATACTTTGTAGCTACTTTGTTAATTATCTAGCTCCTCCTTCAGCAAATGAAATACTTTTTCCTTTGAGCACCCCCTAGCAACATAGTAACTGCTCTTTAAGTGCACAAAGGAGGAGGAAGGAATATATGAGAAAGGGGTTTGGATTGGTCTCCTGGGAAGTGGAGCAGGGTATGTTCCAGGCTCCCAAAACACAGACTCTGCAACAACATGTTGGCTGTGTTCTGAGGTCAAGGACATGGGTAGGCCCTGCAGGACTGATGTGGGCTGGAGCCCGGCATTGCTGCTCACTCACTCACGGTGTGATTGCATTTGTGTGTGAGCCTTTTGCACTTCAGTGACCTCACGCCTAAGATGCAAAAATCCACGAGCATATCACAGGGTGAGCATGGGATGAATTGTGACCGTGTGTGGAGCCATCCATTAATGCCGGTGGTGTTACTGTGAACTAATGCTGACTGCTTGGGTGTACAGTGTCGCTCCCTCGCCACCTCTGCTGCTCCCTCCCTCAAGGTACTGAAAGCTGCTCAGGGCAGGTGTGTTCTCTGGACTCTGGGAGTGGCAGCCACTGGCAATGCACTGCCTGTACTGCGAACCACTTCCTCTGCCTCTCACTTTCCTCCAGGCTAGGAAAGCCCCTGCTGTTTATCAGATGGTCTTGGGGCTGTTATAAAAACCCAAAGTCAGCAGCAACCAACCTGCAAACACTTCCCTGAGGAGAGGGGCTGAGCCCACCAGCTGGGGAAGTCCTCTGCATAGAGACCTGTGTGTTTATCACCTAACACAGGCTGCTGGGTCCAGAATGCAAAGTCCTGCATGGCACAGCAGGCTGACAAGAGTTCAGAAAACAGTGCAGTTGAGGTGTCAAATAGCTCGCCTTTGCTTTTGTTTCCTCTTGGAAAGAAAAGCAAAGCTTAATTGTGGTATCAGGTGCTCTGAAGAAACAAACTGAAAAAAAAAATCGCATTTCCCAGAGCTGAGGACATACAATTAAATTGACCTGATCAAAATCTTACAAGCATAACTTGTGATGTTCATCCCCTGAGGATGTCTGTCTACATTGGCCTTGAGCAGCTCATGAGAAACCCTTGTCTGGACTGGTGTCTAAATCTTTGTACAAAGTTTCTTTTCCCTGAGTGGGAGTCTTTGGGGTTAGGTCACATATTTGCTTGACCCAGACCCGGAATGACTTCAGCCGACAGTCCCTGTTTTGGGAAATGCCACTGGGATTTTCCTGAGGCCCTTGGTTCTGGCCTGACTCTGTCAGGAGTAAAGCCAGGGCTGGTCACAGCAAGGCATCTTGGCTGGACAGTCTCTGTGATATTTTCATCTGGCTGTTCTCATAGTTCTATCCCTTTCAAAACACTGGTGACACTTTCTCCTAACTAGAAATATTCCAATTTCTCTTTCCTTTTTCTATTTCTCCTTTGAAGTTTGGTGAGGCGCCATATTCCTTTCTTTTATGATTGAATAGCTAGCTAGGTAGCATACCAGCTCAGCCTCTGCATCATTTCCCATATTGGACATCAGGAGATGCACTGTATTTTTCCAGAGGGAGAGAAATTGTTTAGTATCCCTGTCTCAATCCTACCTTCTCAGATATTCCTGGAAAATCCGGCATATTCTCAACACTGAGAAGTCTTTGTTTGTTCTACTGTATCCATGAGAAAGAGACAGCCCTGGGGGTTGGGTGAGATAAACAGAAACTGACTTAGGCCTTGGTTAGGGATGGAGAGCAGCCCACTCCAGTGCTGGGATGCTCGGCAGGAAGTCAAGTCACTCATCTGCTTCTGCCGAGCAAGCTAGTTACTGTCCAGGGGCTTCAGAAACCAGGGCAGCTATTCAAATATATCCCCAGGCAACAAGCAACTCAAACAGTGCGCCCACCCTTTCCAGCTACAGGGCTGGGGTCTCTTAGAAATTTCATAGTTACTGCAAAAGACCATTTTTCAATTATTAAAAAGGTAACACACTACTTTTTTAATACACCATTTTTTCTTTCAAATTATTGTATTTTTGTGTCTGCTAAAAGGAAATGTACGCGCCAAAATCTCCAAAGACCTTGGCCACACACATTAACCTTCTCAGAGGTTCTTCTATACGTCTCTCTTTTCTCCATAGGAATTTCCCCGAACATTTGAAACCCGTAGTGTTCACTGTATCTATGGCCTAAACCACAGGGAGGGGGTGGGTCACTGTCAGTACACACCAGTTTTATGTGCCCCATCTGCAAACATCCTTATGATTGGAAATACATAAGTACGTATGGAGAAACCTTCCAGTGTCATAGTGGTTTTTAGCCTCTGTACTTTCTCAGTCAAAGGATACCAAGTAGACGTGGCTGTTACATTGCTGTCTCTTAGTTTTGCTGCCACAAGAAAGGGGCAAGGTGGTCTTCACCCTAGAGAAGCTGAGCAGCCTTGGCAGAGAGCTGCAGACACCTGTGCAACGGCCTTCGTGCAAAATGTGCTAGGATGGGTGGAGAGATTTCCTTGTCCTTAGAGGCCTCAAAACCCTAAAGTAGGGATTTTCCTATTGGTGGGATGACCTTAGGCTCTGGGACTTCCTTAAAAAACTGTGACTCTGTTGCTAAAGTAAGCATTCAAAGGAGCTTCTCTCCAGAAAGTCGCTTAGATGCTCATCTCAAACTTCACCTCCTTACTTAACTGTCATCAAGACCAGCCCTGTTGGTCAGTCAGTTGTCAACATGGCCTCTCCCGAGTCCTACAGTATTTCCCACAAGGTTTGGCTTAGATTAAGGATCAATAAGAGTATGTATGGACTAAAACCCCGCCATAGTATTTCTCAAGAAATAGGGAACATTCTGTGTCTCTGACATTCTCTTTCTATTTTTTTCCAGATAACTTGTTCAAACCAAAAGAAAGGTGCATTTCAGAGAAGGAGATGCACCTGCGCTCTAAAAGGTACTCGGGGGTGGTGTGAGGCCGAAATTTGGTGGGGGAGGGATGGGAAAAGGTACTTGGGGATGGTGTGAGGCCGAAAGACGGTGGGGGAGGGGTGGGAAAGGGTACTCGGGGATGGTGTGAGGTGGAAAGACAGTGGGGGATGGATGGGAAAAGGTACTCGGGGATGGTGTGAGGCCGAAAGACGGTGGGGGATGGATGGGAAAAGGTACTCGGTGATGGTGTGAGGCCGAAAGACGGTGGGGGAGGGATGGGAAAAGGTACTCGGGGATGGTGTGAGGAGGAAAGACGGTGGGGGAGGGATGGGAAAAGGTACTCGGGGATGGTGTGAGGTGGAAAGATGGTGGGGGAGGGATGGGAAAAGGTACTCGGGGATGGTGTGAGGCCGAAAGATGGTGGGGGAGGGATGGGAAAAGGTATTCGGGGATGGTGTGAGGAGGAAAGATGGTGGGGGAGGGATGGGAAAAGGTATTCGGGGATGGTGTGAGGAGGAAAGATGGTGGGGGAGGGATGGGAAAAGGTACTCGGGGATGGTGTGAGGCCGAAAGACAGTAGGGGAGGGATGGGAAAAGGTACTTGGGGATGGTGTGAAGAGGAAAGACGGTGGGGGAGGGATGGGAAAAGGTACTCGGGGGTGGTGTGATGCGGAAAGACGGTGGGGGAGGGATGGGAAAAGGTACTCGGGGGTGGTGTGATGTGGAAAGACGGTGGGGGAGGGATGGGAAAAGGTACTCAGGGATGGTGTGAGGCGGAAAGATGGTGGGGGAGGGATGGGAAAAGGTACTCGGATATGGTGTGAGGCCGAAAGATGGTGGGGGAGGGATTGGAAAAGGTACTCGGGGGTGGTGTGAGGTGTAAAGACGGTGGGGGAGGGATTGAATGGTGTGCTGAACTCAGGTGTTGGCTGGTGTCTGATGAGGCCACTAGTTATCGGTCCATGTTTAAGGTCTGAGGTCTTTTTTTGCTACAAATTGGAGACACTGGCTAAAATGAGTGCAGTTGTGGAAATGTGCCTCTGAATGTTAATGCCCCTCTGAATGTTAATGCCTTTCCCAAGAACACCTTGGGAAAGGGCTAGGTCTTGGATTACACATCCATCTGGTAATTGGTTCCACAGAGATGCCCAGACCCTGAGCAGGATGCTTCAGCACATGCACATTGTCCCTCTGGGCAGGTGCTCTTTGTCACTGCCCCTTTGAAGGGAATTTTATGAGGAGGAGAGAAACCATTTCTCTGAAGGATCTTGAATTTGGCAGCAAAGAATCTAAACTTGGAAGCTGATGGTACGTGGGAGCCGCAGAGCCACAGAGGGGCCACAGGCCAGTTTTCCTGGCCCTGGGTCCCTGACTGGCTTGGCGACTGTGCTGTGGCACACCTCGCCACTCTAGTTGGCAGGTTGCTTTTCAAGACTTCTGATTCTCACCTACCTGCTACACACAAAGGCTGCCATTCTTTCTGAGACTTGGCCTTCTAACGAAAATATAATAGCTCAGCACTGCTGGCCAAGTTCGTGCAAATAAAATGTCAGTAGTTTATAATAAAGTATCTGGCACAGGGAGGAATTCAACAGTTAAATCAAATGGATAGTGCACTTAAAGAAACCACTGAAATAAGAATACTTTTCTCCCCACGCCAGGCACAAAATCTCTGCCAGGCACTGGGATTACTGTTTTCATGATAATGGGATAACTTAGATCATGCGAGGGAGCCTCTTTGTAAATACGGAAGTGAAAGTGAGAAGGAGCCATACCATTAAAGACCTGATTCATAGCATTCTAACTGGGGTTTTTAAAGGACCGCTGGGTTTGAGACTTGCTATTTCAGGAGTGCAAAGTTGCGTATATCTTGCGGCAGTCCCTTTTCAATTTAGTGGGAAAATTCAGCCACATCACCCGCCTTCCAGTCCCCAAACCCAGAGCCACTTTTACAGAGCCTTGCAAACTAATTAGAATAATAGATCTCAAAGCAGCATTAGCAGAGAATGTTGCCTCATCCTTTTACTAAAGAGGAAACTGAGGCTTGGGCAGGACACCTGAGCCAGCTGACACTGCTACCTGACTCATAGACTCCCCTCATTGGCTGGCCCGAGTCATAGTCTCCCCTCATTGGCTGGCTGGTCGCCTCCAGTGGCTTCACCAATTGGGTTTTCATTCTGCTATGTGGGCTGGGTCCTGGGTGGGCTCTGTCCCTGACTCACCCATAGAACCAAGGAACCAAGCCAGAGGGTTTTTTTTTCTTTGCATGTTTGTTTTAAATTATATTTTTAAATTACACTTTCATGTTAAAAATTCGAACAGTGGAGGTAAATCTAAAGTTCCCTCATGACCGACTATTCCCCCCACCCCCAGCCCCAGTGCTGTCTCCTAAGACGTCCGCCGGTGTGTCTCCTGCACATCCTTCTCTCTGCCTTTGGGGAGACTTTAATTTGTGTATACACTTATGTGATTTCTAACCACAAGTGGCATCATGCTGTACATTCTCTTTTGGCAGCTTTTTTCAATTTGTGAGCCCTTTTGTCAGAAGATGCATTTTTCTCACTCATTTTGATGATCTGCAGAGTGGTCCATTATAGGGATGAACCATGATTTATTTGGGAAGTTCTTTTAAGGAAATATTGAATCAGAAGCTGCAGAGTTGGGATCTAGGAGTTTTTATTTTAAACTCTCCAGATGACTCAGTTGTCAGTAGCAGGAAGTTAGGTTTATATGGATCTGAAGGAATTTCCACTGTGGTGCTCTGGGACATGTTCACTCTTTTACTGATTTCTTGATGAATTTCTTTCTAAAATTACTCCTGAATGTGGCAACTGTGTGTTCATTTCTTTGTGCATTAATTTAATCCATGTTGTTGCCCACAGTGTGTCAGGCAATGCGCTAGGCACCAACATTTATTTCCTGGCCCTCATGAGTAATTTATGTTACATGACTGAGTTGACAGTGTTGCCTGGTGGGAGTCAAACCATGGTTCAAATCCAGCCCTTCGTTAGCCAGCTGCGGCACTTAATGCAAGCGTCCCGATCCCAGTGGAGCTCAGAATCCTCATTTATGTAACAGTGGGACACTATATTCTTCTTCCAACTATTGAGAGGATTAAATAAAAGAATTCTTCTCAATCTATTCAAGCCTCGTGCCCACTAACTAAAATGCTACCTGCTTTTATTGTCATCATTATTTTTATACATTGTCCCTCTTATTTTAATAGTGGCACATCATGAATAGATTTTGTCTAGCTTCCAAACATGAGATAAAATGAAAAAGAGATGTTTTAGGTGCAGGCCATGTGTGTAACAACGCAAATGCTCAAGTTTCAGTGACCCCACTGTGTCAGTGGACTCTGGCAGACCTATGCCTGGCATTGGGTATATCAACAGTTACTTGTTAGGGAGCAGGAAAGGAGTACCCAGTAGAAGGATCCCTTAGGCCCTGCTTGCAGCTAGGAAGCTTCTAATTTTCCATCAGGACAAGAACATAATATTGACACCTGGGATGGATTTGGAAATAGCTTACTTAGAAATGCAATAGGTTAAGTGGAAAAAACCACACATACATTTATGTGTTTTCTTCCAGTGTTATAATCCTTGCTACTTCCATTCATTTGCTGCTCCTTTTCTAAGTCACAAGAAAGAAAAAATTGGGTGGCAAAAAATTATTTGGGGACAAGTTTACAATCGGAACAATGAAGCAGTGGGCTTGGGATCCCTCATTTTATAATTGAGTAATTAATGACCATGGAGAATGGAGGGACAAGAAAAGGGGCCTCCCAAACACATAACCGGCCTCTCCCACCCTGCCGGGTCGGTGGGACTCTGCCTGTTGTGCTGGGACAAAGTGCTGTCTGGGGTCTGTCGGGGAAGCCCTTTGCCTTGGTATCTCATGATTTTGAGACATCCCATCTGTAGCGGTTCTCCCTTTGAAATGTAAGAGCCTGGTGACAGGACAGGATACTGTTCCACACCAGATACGCACTGTCATGCTACCATTCAAAATGCTTTCTGAATCCCATTCAGAATCTATAATAACTTGCCGGAAGTTAAAAAGAAAAAAGAAGAACAAAGGAAACGGGTGATCTTACAGAGTAACAGACTCCGTGCTGAAGTCTTCAAAAAGGTAATGGCTTTGCCGCCAGCAGGTGTGATGTGTGTGGTGCACAGATGCCAAATCTGAACTTGACGTCTTTGTTCCCCTGTTTCTCTAGCAATTACTCGACCGACTCCTTCAAAGGAATGCAGTCTGACCGCAGGCTGCCCCGCTGACCGCACTTTCTGGACCTCGGACGACTTCAAACGCTGGATAAGCCATTAAACTTAGCATTATCTTCACGATGTGAAAGCACTTATTTTACTTTTTTTTTTCATAAAGGAAAACATCACTTCCTGAATTACTGACCCAAACCAAACAAACAATAACCCTCAAGGAAATAGGTCAACAGGGAAACCGACTTAATGTAACCCACTAGATACAGTCTCCTCCATTTTTTTTACTTCTGAGTTTTATTTTCTGCTTCTGACTTATACCCCTCTGCTATTTTCAGCCAAGTAGAAAGGCCTTAAACACTTGTGTGCTTAGATCCCTGGATGTCTATATTTTCATCAGATTTCTGGGACCTAAATCCATCTCTTTTTAAATATCAATCTTAATGCCTGCCAGTTCTGCAAACTCCAAAATGTGGATCATCACATACTACATTTTAGAACTTTGTGGGTAATGTGCACTTCCTAATTTGAGAGACTGCCTGGAAATCAGCGGGTGCTATACCAGAGTCTGTGGAGCAAGCAGCCTGTCTCTTTGTGACCTAGAGCAGTCCAAGTGGCCCTTAGCCACCCCTACCATCTTTCCTCACTTAGCAAAAGAATCCATTTCTATGCAGACTCTGGGGACAGAATTGGCTGAATAAACGTGCAGGTAACTTCAGGGTTTTCTGCAACACCCCCCCCCCCGCCCCCGAAAAGGTTGTGTTGTTAAAAATTGGCCTAATGCCTCCAACTCTGCTATTTATTCTTTCAAACATCTATAATGTCTGTTATTCATAAATGTGTGTTCTGAGAGTCAAGAACAAACCAGTTTTTGCAACACTAATGGAAATAAATGCAATTATTACAAAAATTGGGAGTATTTCTCTGTTATGCATTGTTATAAAGCTGCTGCACTGTGAAATGCCACCAAGGCCCCATGGGTACCACTGACTGCTCCTCATCTTCCTCCACCTCTGACTTCAGCATCCTTGTGCTCCCAGTGCCCAGGGGAGAGCATTGCCTCCGGGAGAGCTGATACACGAGGAGCTGGGGAACTATTGAGGGCAAGGTTTAGGATCCCAGAGACCTCAGCTCTCACTAGGACTCTCCCCAGGAAGGAGACAGAAATGTTGAGGATGTAGCAGGAACCTGGGGACACCTCTGTCCCTTTCCTGAGGTTGCCACCCTTCCTGCCCTTGTCCTGCTACTGCACAGGGGTCCCCCGTTTCTGAAGTGCGCTTCTTATACGTGTCTGCAGGCCTGCTGTTCAGACATTCTACCCAGGGTTCTCTTCTGACATCATCTTCCTCTCTGCCCCTCTCTCCAGTGTGAATTAGAGACTTCACCATTAGCACATCACTCAGGAGCCTACGCCGTCCTGCCCACGAGAGGCGGTCTGACAATGCCACCAGGAGCAGAGGCTCAGGAGCCCGGCCTCCTGCATTCAGCCCTTAGCTGCTGCTCCCTGGTCTATGGCCTTAGCCAGGAGTTATCAGTCTGAGTCCAAACAAGGGAGAGAAAACACAGTCTTTTGATGGGAACGTTTCGTGTACTTACTAACCAGTAGAGGATTGGAGTCATAAGAGATTGGTAAGTGAGTGGTAAAGACAGCTGTAAAGAATGCAGGTGTGCCCAGCAGATTTAAGGAGTAGCACCACCCCTGGGAAGAGAGTTGCTGTGGGCTGAGAGGGGCTGGATGTAGCTCAGCCGAGGACAGAGAGGTGTCTGTGGTGCCATGTAGGTGGAACCTTTGAAAATGAATCTCTGGAACTCTCCAGAAATCTGTCTGGTAGGATGCTTGGGGAGCTGTCTTATTTTAGGTGCTCTGCCATAGCACCATCTTGGGAAGGTGTGGGGAAGCAGCTGGCCAGGCGTGCCCTACAGGAGCCTGTCTCTGGAGCCTGCAGAGCAAACTCAACATCTAGGAAGCAATAGCCTTTTTCTCCTGCAGCTTCTCTCTAGCTCCCTCTCCTAACAAAATGTAACTTTGTGTCTGTAAGCAAAAGGAAAACATTGAAAGGGCCTGGCTCCATTTTAACAGAGCAGGAAAAAAGGATGAATTTGTAGGTGAGGGAGGATATAGTCAATAACTGAGACTGCAAGTTATTTATTTATTTTTATTAAATCATAGCTGTGTACATTGATATATTCATGGGGCATCATTCACTAGCTTCACAGACCATTTACCAAGTTTCACATATACCCTTGTAAGATGCACCACTGGTGTAATCCCACCAATCCCCTTCTCTCTCCCCACCTCCCCCCTCCCTCCCTTTCCCCCTTCCCCCTTAACTTAGGTCGTAACTGGGTTATAGCTTTCATGTGAGAGCCCCAAATTAGTTTCATAGTAGGGCTGAGTACATTGGGTACTTTTTCTTCCATTCTTGAGATACTTCACTAAGAAGAATATGTTCCAGCTCCATCCATGTAAACATGAAAGAGGTAAAGTCTCCATCTTTCTTTAAGACTGCATAATATTCCATGATGTACATATACCACAATTTATTAATCCATTCGTGGATCAATGGGCACTTGGGCTTCTTCCATGATTTAGCAATTATGAATTGGGCTGCAATAAACATTCTGGTACAAATATCTTTGTTATGATGTGATTTTTGTCTTCTGGGTATATGCCCAGCAGAGGGATTACAGGATTGAATGGCAGATCTATTTTTAGATCTCTAAGTGTTCTCCATATCTCTTTCCAAAAGGAATGTATTAATTTGCATTCCCACCAGCAGTGCAAAAGTGTTCCCTTTTCTCCACATCCGCGCCAACATCTCTGGTCTTGGGATTTTGTGATATAGGCTAGTCCACTGGAGTTAGATGGTATCTCAAAGTAGTTTTGATTTGCATTTCTCTGATGATTAAAGATGATGAGCATTTTTTCATATGTCTGAAGGCCGCGCGCCTGTCTTCTTTAGAGAAGTTTCTCTTCAAATCCCTTGCCCAGCCTGCGATGGGATCCCTTGTTCTATTCTTGCTAATGCATTTAAGTTCTCTGTGGATTCTGGTTATTAAACCTTTGTCGGAGACATAACCTGCAAATATCTTCTCCCATTCTGAGGGCTGTTTGCTTGCTTTACTTACTGTGTTCTTGGCTGTGCAGAAGCTTTTTAGTTTGATCAAGTCCCAGTAGTGTATTTTTGAAGCTGCTTCAATTGCCCGAAGGGTCCTCTTCATAAAATACTCGCCCAGACCGATTTCTTCAAGGGTTTTCCCTGCACTCTCCTCTAGTATCCTTATAGTTTCATGTCTTAAGTTTAAATCTTTGATCCAGTGAGAGTCTGTTTTAGTTAATGGTGAAAGGTGTGGGTCCAGTTTCAGTCTTCTACAGGTTGCCAGCCAGTTCACCCAGCACCATTTGTTAAATAGGGAGTCTTTTCCCTACTGAATGTTTTTAATTGGCTTGTCAAAGATTAAATAATGGTAAGTAGCTAGATTCATCTCTTGGTTCTCTATTCTGTTCCAGACATCTACTTCTCTGTTTTTGTGCCAATACCATGCTGTTTTGATCACTATCGATTTGTAGTAGAGTCTGAGGTCTGGTAGTGTAATTCCTCCTGCTTTGTTTTTATTTCTGAGTAATGTCTTGGCTATTCGAGGTTTTTTCTGATTCCATATAAAATGAAGTATTGTTTTTTCAGGATCTTTAAAGTGTAACAGTGGAGCTTTAATAGGGATTGCATTGAAATTATATATTGCTTTGGGTAGTATGGACATTTTAACAATGTTGATTCTTCCCAGCCATGAGCATGGTATGTTTGTCTATTTGTTAATATTTTCAGGTATTTATTTTCTTAGAGTTTCATAGTTCTCTTTATAGAGACTCTTTCACGTCCTTTGTTAGATAAATTCCCAAATATTTCATCTTCTTTGGCACTACTGTGAATGGGATAGAGTCCTTAACTGTTTTCTCAACTTGACTATTGTTGGTATATATAAAGGCTACCGATTTATGAATGTTGATTTTGTAACCTGAGATGCTGCTGTGTTCCTTGATCACTTCTAAGAGTTTTGTAGTAGAGTCCCTAGTGTTTTCTAGATATACAATCATATCATCTGCGAAGAGCGAAAGTTTGATCTCTTCTGACCCTATATGAATACCCTTGTATTTTTCATATCTTTGAGGGCTGTAAATTCTTGCTTCAGTGTGTCTAAGTCTTTGGTGGTTTTGTCTTTAAATTCATTAAATTCTTGAGACAACTTTTGAATTTCTCCTCGAATTCCTAATTCCACTTTGTTAATCTTGTCTGCAATCCAAATTCTGAATCCGATTTCTGACATCTCAGCCAGTTGTTTATGAATGGGATCGTCAATTGCATCTGCCATATCTTTCCTTGGGGGGGGGGGTTGATCTATTCTGGTTATTCATGTTACCAGAGTTTTTCCGCTGATTCCGCCTCATGGTTATTTTACTCCCTCTGATTTTTTCCCCTGGGGCTTTGTCGAGGGCCTGTACAGTGTTGTGGCCTGAGAAACTGGGGCCCTGACTGGTGCGGTGGGGCTAAGTGGTTCTGTCTTGTTTTCAGCTGGTTTCTGTTCCACCCTAGTAAAACAGATACTCTGGATTGAAGTCTCAGCCGTGGAGAAGTATCAGCAATTTAGTCACCCCGCCCCCCCACCGGCAAACAATTGGAAAAGAAAAATCAAACCCTCCCACCACTGTGCACCCAGGGCACCACCCGATTTGTCCTCAGGCGATTGGTTCAGTTCAAAAATGTCCAAATCAATTGTCTCAGTCTGCACCTGTCTCGGGTGAGAGAGTGTAAGAAGTCTCTGGGAACTGGATCACAGGGGTCTGGTGACTACTCTGGTGTGGCTTGCTCCAGTGCTGTGTGGAGTCGGGAGAAGCCACCCAGCCAATAAATCAGTCTGGGAAGGTTGATGCCTCCTTTCCCACCTTGCACCGCTGTCACACCCAGTCACTGATAGCCTGCAGTTGGCTGACCCAGTTGCCTGTAGTGAATCTGTACTCCAGGAGTTTGCACCTGCCTAAATCACAAGGAAGTCTGCCAGGCTGCTGCGTTCTGCCTCTCTCTAGCAGGAGGAGGTGAGGCCTGACAAACTCGGGTGCTTGATGGAGGTTGGGGGGGTTTCACTCAGGTCCAGTCTCCCCCCTGATTAATGTTACTGACAGAACAGAACAGAACAACTCTGCGGTTCCCCTGCAGAAGAGAAGCTGAATTGAGTTCCAAATCAGCTTGTCTTTGCTCTTGTATTGTCTACAGGTTGATGATCCCCTGAGGGCCAGGTGCGTCTTAGGTTTAGTAAATTGGACCTCTGGGTCAGCCTCGCCCTGGGAGTTTCCCCCGGTTTGCAAGTAGCCTCAGGCAAATCCTATACTCAGAGTCTCTGGTTGCCCAGGGAGACAGGGGGTGTGGCTTCAGAATATTCGGTAGTAAGCTGTATTGCTAGCAAAAGAGGGCTGCTGCTTTATGGCTCAGGCAACTGCTGCTCCAGTGTAGCTCCCTTCCGGCCAACCATCCTCTCTCCGCTCCTGTACCCCAGAGTCTGCACCAACCTGCTGCAGCCCAGCACTGTCTACACCCTTCAAGCAATCGCCCAAGAATCTGGACCCCTGGGGGACTGGCCTCCAGACCTTGGAGCGAGAGCAGAGGGGAGTGCGGGGAGCGCTGGGAGCCTGGGGTTGAGGGCAGAGAACACACACAACTTTACACAGTTTTATGCCTGGCCATATTGTCACCAAAAGACGGCTGTCGCACTGTGCCCCAGGGAACTGCCACTCTGGTGCAGTCCCCTCTCCGCCGACCAGGACTGGCCTCCAGACCTCAGTGTGAGTAAAGGGGAGCGCTGGGAGCTCAGAATTCCAGGTAGAGACTATATATAGTTTATATAGTTTTATGCCTGGTAGGAGGACGCCGTGGCACCCTAGTAGGGGAGGTAGGTCCAGTTTTTAGAGGGTCTCTGCCATGGAGTGTAGTGGGAGGACCTTTGAACTCTTCCCAATTGTTTGTGGGTAACTCTGAGCCGTTCTCATGGGGGAGGGGACTCCCATCCGCTTGGTGATGGATTTTGTACCTTTTGTTTGTATCCTTGTGGTCGCCGCTCACCTCAGCGGGGTTGATGTGCGTTCTTCAACCTTCTCTCTTAGTGCAGCTCAAATCCACCAGGTTACTTGCTGAATTTTTGTCCTTTAACTCTCCTACTGGACGGGAGCCTCTGTGGAAAGCTGGCTTCAGTCAGCCATCTTGTCTCCTCGACTGCAAGTTATTTAACCTGGCCTCAGTTTCCCAACTATAAAATGCACATAATTCTAGTTCCCCCTCCATAGAGCTGTTACAGAAAGAGGATAAGGGAGGCAGAGCATGATGGTGGACAGGACGGACGTTTAGCCCACCTCTCCCAAGTCATCAGGTGAGAGGAAGAGGGGTCTGGACCTTTCCCGCAGGTGGATTATTGGTGTGGACAGACAGCCGGAGACACTCAGTGAATTGGCGGATTTCTCTATATGAGGGGTAATGTAAAACCACGGACTCTGTTGTAGAGATTTTTCCCTGATTGGCCGTGCTGGCCGGCAGGCCCTTCCCTTATGGAGGACAGCAGCTTGCAAATACTGGCAAAACACAACTGATGAAAATTTATTCCTGAGCTGAGGGTGGCACCTGAAAGGAGAGCCACTCAAAACCACGGGGAGCTGGGCAACCCGATGGAAAATAGAAGGGAAGGGATCCCACCTGGGAAGCAGACATTTTGGACTATCTGAAATGGCAGACACCTTCCCCCAGAACAACAGGAGTGATTAAATAGACTGGGGCATTCCTGGTGGGGAATGTTGGAGGGGGCTGGCAGTTCAGGCTGTACGGCGAACTGCGGGGTGGCTGGACTCAAAAGTCCCGATTCAAAAGGGAGACTCTGAATGACAAAACTGAGAATAAGGTCCCCAAGTGCTCCAGCCACGGGAACCGGCAGTAGCTGCGGACCCACCAGCAGCTGTGGAAGCCACCAGCAGCCAACACCCTCCCCCACAGCTGATTGCAGTCACCAGTTTGCAGGAGAACGTGGGAGCAGAGTGGAAAGATTTGTGAAGCATGGACTCCTGCACTGAGGTTGGATAGGAGTGCCGTCTGGAACGGAGCACCTAAGGTTGAACAATAGTTGGGTGACAAACTTTTACAGAAACTCCAAAATGGCAATGGCCAGGTCGGGTGGTTACCATGGTAACAGTATAAACTGTGAATCAGGTATAAGCCTGGGAATCACAGCGCCACCTGGTGTCCAGAAAGTATATTGCATTATAAATATATTCCTATGAAAGTTGATCCCTACATCATACATATAGATGTATATTTCTACACATATACAAGAATAATATTTTTGTGGTTGGTGCCTTTTTTTATTTTCTCTCTCTTTTTTGTTGTTTTTTGTTCTGTTTTTTTCCTCACCATTTTCTTGGAGGAGCTATTGTTAATTTTTTATTATTTTTTAAATAGATATATTTTTATTTCTATTTTTTCTATTTTTAATTTCTCTTTTTAACTTTTTTATGAACAACACTTTTTTCTTTTTTTCAATTTTACAATTATCACTATTTTTATTGTAGTTGTTTTTTGTTGTCGTGGGTGTTGTCTGTATGTCTGTGTGTCTCTATCTGTGTGTGCATCTATGGGCTCATGTGTCTGGTAGCCTTGGTATCTGTTTATTTGCTCATTTTGTCTCAAGGAGTTTGGTGTTACAACCTGCAATTCTGAGCTCCCAGCACTCCCCTCCACTCTAACTCTGAGGTCTGGAGGCCTGTCACCCAGGAGTCCAGATTCTTGGGTGATTTCTCGAGGGGTGTGGACAGGACCTGGACTGCTGATTCTGTGGCATGGGAATGAGAAGACAACAGTTGACTGAGAGGGAATCACACCAGAGAGGCAGTGACCCGAGGTGCAGAGCAGCAGCTGTCTTTAGCAACAACAAGGCCACCCCTGGATATCCCAAAGCCTCTCCCCCTGTCTCCCTGGGCAACCAGAGGAGGCCAGGCATCTTCTCAGATGGCAGCCACCGTGGAACAGATCTGGACTGAAACACAGGCCCCATGAGTAAAGGGTTTGCCTGAGGCGGTACTGGCCTGGGTGGAACGTGGGGATAGAAAATGCACACGCAGAGCTGGGAAACTCCCAGGGCAGGGCTGACCCAGAGGAACGCTATACTGAGCCTAAAATGCAACTGGCCCTCAGGGGATCATCAGCCTATAGACAAAGGAGGACAGGAGGCTAGAGCTGACAGCTAACCGTGCTGCGAATACAAACCTGCAGGAGTAAAGACAGGGCCTGAGGCACAGGTTCTGGGAACTCAAATCAGCCCCTCTTCTGCAGAGAAATTTAGCTGGGACAGAAACAAACTCCCACAAGGTTGTTCTGTTCTGCCAGTACCATCATCAAGGGTGGGGCTGGAACTGAGTGAATAACCCCACAGCCTCCATCAAGCGCCCAAGGTTGACAGGCCTCACCACCCTCTGCTGGATAGGGGCAGAGAGCAGAAGCCTAGCTGAACAGACACATACTTCCTTGTGATTTAGGCAGGTGCAAACCTCTGGAGTATCTGCTCACTGGAGACAACTGACTGGGTCACAGCCCTGCGGGGCTAGCAGTGACTGGGTGTGACAGAGCTGCAAGGTTGGAAGGAGGCATCAACCTTCCCAGACTAATCTATTTGCTGGGTGGGTCCTCCAGACTTCATGGAGCACTGGAGAAAGTCATATTTGAGCTGTCACCAGACCCCTGCATTCCAGTTGCCAGAGACCTTTTAAATTCTACCACCTGAGACAGGTGCTGACTGACACAATTGATTTGGACCTTTTGAACTGAGCCAATCACCTGAGGACTATTCAAGTGGTGCCCTGGGTGTGTGGTTGTAGTAAGGTTTGATTTTTCTTTTCCAATTGTTGCCTGTGAGGGGTGGGGTGACTTAATTGCTGGTATTTCTCCACAGCTGATACTTCAACCCAGAGTAACTGTTTCATTAGGGGCGAACAGAGACCAGCTGAAAACAAGACAGAACCACTTAGCCCCACAACATCAAATAGGTCCCCAACATCTCAGGCCGTAGCACTGCACAGGTCCTTGACAGGGATCCAGGGGAAAAATTAAATGGTGTAAAGTAATCATGGGGCAAAATCAGCGGAAAAACTCTGGTAACATGAATAACCAGAATAGATCAAACCCCCCTCCCCCCAAGGAATGATATGGCAGATGTAACTGAAGATCCCATTCATAAACAGCAGGCCAAGATGTCAGAAATTGAATTCAGAATTTGGATTACAAACAAGAATAATAGAATGGAGGAAAATCTGGAATTAGAAATCCGAAGAGCAATTCAAAAGTCAGAATTAGAAATTCAAGGAGAAATTCAAAAATTGTCTCAAGAATTTAATGAATTTAAAGACAAAACCATCAAAGATTTTGATGCACTGAAGCAAGAATTTGCAGCCCTCAAAGATCTGAAAAATACAGTAGAAACCCTCAGTAACAGAGTGGAGAAAGCAGAAGAAAGGATTTCTAACATTGAAGACGAGGCATTTGAACACTCCCAAACTCTCAAAGAAGAAGAGAAATGGAGAGCAAAAATGGATCATTCTCTCAGAGAGCTGTGAGATAATTCGAAGAAGGCTAATATCCACCTCATTGGAATCTCTGAAAGTGATGAAGTGGCCTCACAAGGCACAGAGACTCTTCTCCATGAAATTATGAAAGAAAATTTTCCAGATATGTCAAGAGATTCTGAAATCCAGATAGCAGACAGTTTCAGAACCCCAGCACGACTCAATCCAAATAAGACATCCCCCAGGAATATCATAATTAAATTCACTAGTGTTAATATGAAGGAGAAAATTCTGAAAGCAGCTAGATGCAAGAAATCCATTACCTACAAAGGGAAGAATATTAGAATGACTGAAGATCTCTCTGCTGAAACTTTCAAGCCAGAAAAGAGTGGTCATCGACTTTTAATCTCCTAAAGCAAAATAACTTTCAACCCCAGATCCTTTATCCAGCTAACCTGAGTTTCATTTATGATGGAGAAATTAAATACTTTAATGACATTCATATGTTGAAGAAATTTGCCATAACCAAACCAGTTCTCCAGGATATTCACAGACCTATCCTCTATAACGACCACCCCAATCCTCTACCACAAAAATAAACTCACTCAGAAAATTTTTTTTTTATTAAATCATAACTGTATACATTGATATGATCATGGGGCATCATACATTCACTTCATAGACCATTTGATACATTTTCATCACAATGGTTAACATACCCTTCCTGGCATTATCTCAGTTACTGTGCCAAAACATTTACATTCTACATTTACCAAGTTTCGCAAATACCCCTGTAAGATGCACCTCGGGTATGATCCCACCGATCCCCCTCCCTCGACCCACCACTCCCCACCCTCCCCCCTCCCTTTCCCACTTCCCCCTATTGTTAGGTTGTAACTGGGTTATAGCTTTCATGTGAGAGCCCCAAATTAGTTTCATAGTAGGGCTGAGTACATTGGGTACTTTTTCTTCCATTCTTGAGATACTTTACTAAGAAGAATATATTCCAGCTCCATCCATGTAAACATGAAAGAGGTAAAGTCTCCATCTTTCTTTAAGGCTGCATAATATTCCATGGTGTACATATACCACAATTAATTAATCCATTCGTGGATCGATGGGCATTTGGGCTTCTTCCATGACTTAGCAATTATGAATTGGGCTGCAATAAACATTCTGGTACAAATATGTTTGTTATGTTGTGATTTTTGTTCTTCTGGGTATATGCCCAGCAGAGGGATTACAGGATTGAATGGCAGATCTATTTTTAGATCTCTAAGTGTTCTCCATATCTCTTTCCAAAAGGAATGTATTAATTTGCATTCCCACCAGCAGTGCAGAAGTGTTCCCTTTTCTCCATATCCAAGCCAACATCTCTGGTCTTGAGATTTTGTGATATAGGCTAGTCTCACTGGAGTTAGATGATATCTCAAAGTAGTTTTGATTTGCATTTCTCTGATGATTAAAGATGATGAGCATTTTTTCATATGTCTGAAGGCCGTGCGCCTGTCTTCTTCAGAGAAGTTTCTCTTCAAATCCCTTACCCAGCCTGGGATAGGATCCCTTGTTTTTTTCTTGCTGATGTTTACTCAGAAAATTTTGATCAAACTCCAACTTCCACAATGGCGAAAGGACTAAAATAGTCCACTGGACTTTTGAAAAACTCAATACCCAAAATTTTACCAGACCTATCAATATTCTCCATTAATATGAACAGCTTAAACTGTCCTCTAAAGAGGCACAGGTTAGCTGACTGGATACAAAATCTCAGGCCAGATATTTGCTGCATACAAGAGTCACATCTTACCCTACAAGATAAATATAGACTCAGGGTGAAAGAATGGTCATCCATATTTCAGGCAAATGGTAATCAGAAAAAAGCATGTGTTGCAATACTATTTGCTGACACAATAGGCTTTAAACCAACAAAAGTAAAGAGAGATAAGAATGGTCACTACATATTTGATAAGGGTAATACTCAATATGATGAGATTTCAATTATGAATATTTATGCACCCAACCAGAATGCACCTCAATTTATAAGAGAAACTCTAACAGACATGAGCAACTTGATTTCCTCCAGCTCCATAATAGTCAGAGATTTCAACAGTCCTTTGGTAGTGTTGGATAGATCCTCCAATAAGAAACTGAGCAAAGAAATTTTAGATTTAAACCTAACCATCCAACATTTGGATTTAGCAGACATCTACAGAGCATTTCATCCCAACAAAACTGAATACACGTACTTCTCCTCAGCCCACGGAACATACTCCAAAATCGATCACATCTTAGGTCACAAGTCTAACCTCAGTAAATTTAAAGGAATGGAAATTATTCCTTGCATCTTCTTGGACCACCATGGATAAAAGTTGAACTCAGTAACAACAGGAATCTGCATACTCATACAAAAACATGGAAGTTAAATAACATTATGCTGAATGATAGCTGGGTCAGAGATGAGATTAAGAAGGAATTCGCCAAATTTTTGGAACAAAATGACGATGAAGACATGAACTATCAGAACCTCTGTGATACCGCACAGGTAGTCCTAAGAGGGAAATTTATAGCACTGCAAGCCTTCCTCAAGAGAACAGAAAGAGAGGAAGTTAACAACTTAATGGGACATCTCAAGCAACTGGAAAAGGAAGAACATTCCAACCCCAAACCCAGTAGAGAAAAAGAAATAACCAAAATTAGAGCAGAATTAAGTGAAATTGAAAACAAAAGAATTATACAACAGATCGATAAATCAAAAAATTGGTTTTTCGAAAAGATCAATAAAATAGATACACCTTTGGCTAACCTAACCAGGAAAAAAAGAGTAAAATCTCTAATTTCATCAATCAGAAACGACAAAGATGAAATAACAAGACTCCCCAGAAATTCAAAAAATCCTTAATGAATATTACAAGAAACTTTATTCTCAGAAATATGAAAATCTGAAGGAAATTGACCAATACTTGGAAGCACATCAACTTCCAAGACTTAGCCAGAAACAAGTGGAAATGTTGAACATGCCAATATCAAGTTCTGAAATAGCATTAACCCTACGAGATCTCCCTGAAAAGAAAAGCCTGAGACCAGATGGCTTCACGTCAGAATTCTACCAAACATTTAAAGAGGAACTAGAACCTATATTACTCAACCTGTTCCAAAAAGTAGAAAAAGAAGGAAGACTACCCAACACGTTCTATGAAGGAAACATCACCCTGATCCCCAAACCAGGAAAAGACCCAACAAGAAAAGAAAATTATAGACCAATATCACTAATGAATATAGATGCAAAAATATTCAACAAGATCCTAACAAACAGAATCCAGCAACACATCAAACAAATTATACATCATGACCGAGTCAGTTTTATCCCAGGGTCTCAAGGCTGGTTCAATATACGTAAATCCATAAGTATAATTCAGCACATAAACAAATTAAAAAACAACGACCATATGATTCTCTCAATTGATTCAGAAAAAGCTTTTGATAATATCCAGCAACCCTTCATGATCAGAACACTTAAGAAAATTGGTATAGAAGGGACATTTCTTAAACTCATAGAGTCCATCTACAGCAAACGCACAGCCAATATTGTATTGAATGAAGTTAAACTGAAATCATTTCCACTAAGATCAGGAACTAGACGAGGCTGCCCATTGTCTCCACTGCTCTTTAACATTGTAATGGAAGTTTTAGCCATTACAATTAGGAAAGAAATGGCGATCAAGGGTATCCATATAGGGTCGGAAGAGATCAAACTTTCACTCTTTGCAGGCGATATGATTGTATATCTGGAATACAGATATAGGGACTCTACTACAAAACTCTCAGAAGTGATCAAGGAATACAGCAGCATCTCAGGTTACAAAATCAACTCTCATAAATCGGTAGCCTTTATATATACCAACAAAGTCAAGCTGAAAAAACAGTTAAGAATTCTATTCCATTCACGGTAGTGCCAAAGAAGATAAAATATTTGTGAGTTTACCTAACAAAAGACATGAAAGATCTCTATAAAGAGAAGTATGAAACTCTAAGAAAAGAAACAGCTGAGAAGGTTAACAAATGGAAAAACATACCATGTTCATGGCTGGGAAGAATCAACATTGTTAAAATGTCCATACTACCCAAAACAATATACAATTTATGCAATCCCTATTAAAACCCCACTGTCGTACTTTAAGATCTTGAAAAAATAATACTTCGTTTTATGTGGAATCAAAAAAAACCTTGAATAGCCAAGACATTACTCATAAATAAAAACAAAGCAGGAGGAATTACACTACCAGACCTCAGACTATACTATAAATCGGTAGTGATCAAAACAGCCTGGTACTGGCACAAAAACAGAGAGGTAGATGTCTGGAACAGAATAGAGAACCAAGAGATGAAACCAGCTACTTACCATTATCTGATCTTTGACAAGCCAATGAAAAACATTCAGTGGGGAAAAGATTCCCTATTTAATAAATGGTGCTGGGTGAACTGGCTGGCAACCTGTAGAAGACTGAAACTGGACCCACAACTTTCACCATTAACTAAGACAGACTCTCACTGGATTAAAGATTTAAACTTAAGACATGAGACTATAAAAATACTAGAAGAGAGTGCAGGGAAAACCCTTGAAGAAATCGGTCTGGGTGAGTATTTTATGAAGAGGACCCCCCCCGCCCCGGGCAATTGAAGCAGCTTCAAAAATACACTACTGGGACCTGATCAAACTAATAAGCTTCTGCACAGCCAAGAACACAGTAAGTAAAGCAAGCAAACAGCCCTCAGAATGAGAGAAGATATTTGCAGGTTATATCTCCAACAAAGGTTTAATAACCAGAATCCACAGAGAACTCAAACGTATAAGCAAGAAAAGAACAAGTGATCCCATTGCAGGCTGGGCAAGGGACTTGAAGAGAAACTTCTCTGAAGAAGACAGGCACACGGCCTACAGACATATGAAAAAATGCTCATCATCTTTAATTATCAGAGAAATGCAAATCAAAACTACCTTGAGATACCATCTAACTCCAGTAAGATTAGCCCATATCACAAAATCCCAAGACCAGAGATGCTGGCGTGGATGTGGAGAAAAGGGAACACTTCTACACAGCTGGTGGGAATGCAAATTAATACATTCCTTTTGGAAAGATGTTTGGAGAACACTTAGAGATCTGAAAATAGACCTGCCATTCAATCCTATAATTTCTCTACTAGGTATATACCCACAAGACCAAAAATCACATTACAACAAAGATATTTGTACCAGAATGTTTATTGCAGCCCAATTCATAATTGCTAAGTCATGGAAAAGCCCAAGTGCCCATCAATCCACGAATGGATTAATAAATTGTGGTATATGTACACCATGGAATATTATGCAGCCTTAAAGAAAGATGGAGACTTTACCTCTTTCATGTTTACATGGATGGAGCTGGAACATAGTCTTCTTAATAAAGTATCTCAAGAATGGAAGAAGAAGTATCCAGTGTACTCAGCCCTACTATGAAGCTAATTTATGGCTTTCACATGAAAGCTATAACCCAGTTATAACCTAAGAATAGGGGGAAGTGGGTGGGGAGGATGGGCGGAGGGAACGTGATAAGTGCACCTGCGGTGCATCTTACAAGGGTACATGTGAAACTTAGTAAATGTAGAATATAATTGTCTTAACACAATAACTAAGAAAATGCCAGGAAGGCTGTGTTAACCAGTGTGACGAAAATGTGCCAAACTGTTTATAAAACCAATGTATGATGCCCCATGTTCCCATTAATTTACAGAGCTATGATTTAATATTAATAAAAATAAATAAATAAAAAAGAAACAGGATAAGTCAGTGCACACTGAGGGTTTAGAGTAATGTCCAGCTTAAAGCCAACACACCAAGAATATTTTCTGTTATCAGTAGAGATGGAAATTGAAGTGTCATGACACACCCAGGAGCACAGAGGCCATGAGTTTTTCATCCCCATAGTCACTCAGCTTGGCAGTGAGATGTTCCAAAAGACCACCGAACTCATTCAAAGACGATGCTTAGTAAACTTGTCTTCTTTTATGCTCTTTTCACTCTTAGAAACCATTTCAGCAGCATGGAAAGCAAGCTTACCTTAAGGTTAATTTCTGCTTTCTTAAACTTATTAGGCCTTTTCCAGGATGCCACTCTGCATTTCTATTTACATTTTTAAGTGTTTAAGAAAAATAAACATTTTACATCAAAGGATAATCGTTTGTAAAGATCCTGCACATCTTTTCTTGTTTTTAATACTCTCAGAGAGTTTCCAAAGCTTTTCTTAACCAATCCAACCACCCCTAGACTGTTCCATGACACTCCTCACAAAGGAGGGTTTATATTGACAAACGTTTGAAGGGAGAATGTTTGAATAAATTCTGAGGACAACTCTTAACTGAGTGCCCGAGGTAAACACTCGACTGGGTCCGGGAGGTCTGATGTGAGCTCTTTCCTTTGGCCAGCTAGCTTGGAACAAGGTTGGAAACTAAAGTTGGGAATTTTTTCCTCCTATTATTACTGTAGTAATTTGTTTTCTAATCCTGATAAGTGAATTGCAGATAGCCGGTATTTCTTTTGTGTTATAACCAAGTTTTAACGGAAATACAACACAATTGAAACAAATATGGAAATGGCATCCCTTATATTTCTCTCAGGAACTGGCCACCCATTTGTTGGGTTCTTTTTTATTGAGATCAGACTTCGGGAAAGGCTTTGAGGATTTTGGAAATTCTAAATAGAGTTGGCCACTGTAATTTCCATAATCAAATTCTGTCCAGGAATTAATTTATTTACAACCGAGTGTGTTTTGCTTCTTCATTGGTGCAGCAAGTAGCAAAAGCTGAGGTTTTTAGCTGATATTCATGAGCTTGGACCCAGCAACCTTTACAAAAATTAGTGATTTTCAGGCACTAACAGCATTAGGCTGTCTTGCTGTGGTCTGTGTGACTTCATGTTGGAGGAGAAACTCCTATTTGGGTTATTTGTCCTGCCAGCTGGTAATGGAATAATGAAAAAACAATTGCCTTGGTTTTTTTCACCAGTGTCTTTTGCCAACCAAACTTCCTGGAAGTTGTGTGCTCCCTGAGTCAGCAAATGCTTGCTCAGACGTTACAGGCGCTTTGAAAGAGAACTATTTGTGAAACAGCCAGTTGTCAGAGAGCTGTTGAAAATTCAATGCCTTATGAAGTTCTCTCATTTCAACACTGCACAAAAATTGCAGTACAGACGGTGGGCCTGGTCTCCGTCAGCATCAAATGACCAACAGCCTGAGTATGATGCTCACGAAGCACGGCGACAAGGGTGGGTGTGATGTGGCCGCCAAATAGGAGGTGAGCTGACAGTTGGTACATGAGTCCTGGAACATGATAGAAAAATGACCCGCTGCGGTTCTGTGTCAGAGTACATTTGCTTGCGCAAAGGAAATGATCTGTTAAGTGAGTCCCTCTGCAGATGGTTCCTCTCTGTAGAGGTCATGATATCTGTACTTTTGTCAATACTTGAAAATCGCCCATGAACGTCTAGCTCTAATAAAACCTTAGGAGTGGGCTATCACTGGCCGAAGCAGCCTGCACTGGGGCTAACTCGCTGTGGAAATTCCTCCAGCCTCTTTCGTCTCTCCCACACCGACAGGACATTTCCTCACTCAGTCAGGGGAGTAGGATGCGCAGAGGCTCCCTGGGATCTCATCAGATCTCCTCATGCCCCCAACAGTGTCCTGCTCACCACCGGGGACCAGCAGACTCCTTCACTCACTCAGAGGTTTTAGCCACATGAAACATACCAACAGTGTGGGCAAATCTCTTCCAAAATTGAAAGCTTTTTTCTAGTTTGAGGGATGCCTCAGGCACCATTCTGATCCTGAGACCCCAAGAGATCATCTTGAGGTGGTTGGCTGGGTGTTGGACAGTGGTGGGGGAGGGTTGAAATCCTACCCCCTTTTTGTTCCTGCCTCTTTCAGAAGGTTTTCAAGTACACATTCTGGGCCAGAAATGTGACTCCAAGCAGTGGCTTCTTTCTCAGCTCTTTCCCCATCAGGAGCTTGAAAAGGGGGAAGGAGGGACAATGAGACCTTACCTGCTCCAGCATCTTAAAAAATGCGAGGTCGTTCTTATCAAAGCTTAAAAGGGAAAAAAAGAAGCTTATGATCTAAATTGCAGTTGAGGAAAAAATGAATTTCTTTAAATCATTTTTATTTAAATAGAAACAAGAATGTGATGGAGGAAAAGTGTTCTTTTGATGATTTTCAAAGCATTCTTCCTCTGTTCAAACATCTTTCCTTTCCTGACACGACTGAAATGGTGAAACAGCTGTAACTGACATCGGGGAGAAGATATTACAACTGTCACCCATGTTAACTACAAACGTTGGGTAATATCCTTTCATCAAAGCCAATGAAGCTGCCTGCTCTACCTGCCCAGTGATGTCAGGGAGACGGAAATTATAAACCCTTTCAGAACTGCTGATTTATAAAGAAATAAATGCACACTTTTGTGTGATATCCACAGTGGCTCCTCTTCACCAATGTTATTAGACGGATACCAAAGGAATTAGTGATGATGGCCCATTTAGTGATACATGTTGCCAAATATAAGCTTCACATTAAAATCTACTAAGCGCATGTACATACAGAATTTCTGTTTTTTTTTTTTGTTTGTTTTGTTTTGTTTGTTTAAAAATATACCCAAAGGCTAGTTAGGTCAGATTTAATTATTATATGTTGATATAATCGGAAGTACAATACCAAGACTTGCTCTCTTAGTTGAAATGTTTATTAAATCAGAATGACAAAATAATTCAGGATATTTTTCTAGGTTTTGGGTAGCTTATGACATTTCATTAGCAAGGCTGAACCTAGCTTTTTACTGAATAACAGATATTTTCACATGGATTAAACTGGGGTGTGTAGATGTTAATATTTCTGGATGGCAGAATTGATTCAGAAAAGTTATACGATTTTATTGAAGCGCATGTTTTAGATTGGGGTGTCACAACCCTAATTGCCAATTAGAAGTTGAGTGCAACCCCCCTTTTCCTCCTACCCCCAGCACAGCAAGTGGCTCCTGATTGGATGATGTGAGGAACCTTTAAACAAAGGAAAAAAAAAAAACTAGAAAAGAAAACTCTTGAACCCAGAGCACATTCTGAATGTTGCTAAAAATAATAGCTTAGAAATTTTTATGTGAGCACTAGCCCTGTGCCACTCACTTGCATGAGCTTTATGAGTTCCCATTGGTCATAGCACTTTCTGCATGTACAAATAAATTGTAGCCTCTTTACAACCCATTCCCGACACAGCCTATTTCAGGAGGTTCCATCCTGCTGTTATGAAGATGAGTTAGTATATTAGCATCTTGCATCTTCCGAGTCGGGCAGTTCCACTTCATTTAAAGGTCCAGTCTGTTTGAAGTGAGCCCACTGCAACCTTCTTTCCAAAATGGTAGCTAGTTATGTAATGGGGATTACTAGGGTGGGGATGTGTAAGATAAAATCTCAGATTTGTGTCCAGGGTCCTTGGGTAGCAACAGATTGAATGTCTGTGTTCACACATTGAAGCCCTAATCCCCAGTATGGTCGTCTTTGGAGATGGGACCTCCAGTGAAGTAATTAAGATTAAACAAGGTCATAAGTGGGTCCCTACTCAAATAGGATTAGTGCCCTTCTAAGAACAGACACTAGAGCGCTCCCCCTCCCCAGAGTGCATGAAGAGTCTACATAAGTGAGACTATGGAATGAGATGAGATAATGGCAGCCTGCCAACCCAGAGATGTGACCTCAGTAGAAACCTACTTTGCCACCACCTTGCTCTTGGACTTCTCAGCCTCCAGAACTGAGACATAGATTTCTGTTGTGTAGCCACCCAGTTTTTAAGACATCGTGCGTCAAGTAACAGGTAGTACAGGGCACTTGTCCTCTGTGGGCATGTTGCTTATCACTCTACGGGTGCCTGCTACCCAAGAGCACAGCAGGAGAACTCTCTGAGCAGAGCCTACTCTTCCTCTAGCTGTCTGTGTTCCACTTGCTCATCGGCAGGGATCACATACACCCCAAAGGCCTGGGTGACTCCTTCAGACCTGAGGCTCTGTGCTATCCTGCAGCCCTTGACTCCAGAAGAACTTCATTCAAACTGACATGACTCTCAGCAAGTCTGGTGACCAGTACCATCCACTCCCCTCCCCATCGACCCATGGTGTCCCCTGGAAACCTGCTAGAGAGCCAAATAAGCCCAATAAGACCCTTCTTCAGTCTAATCTGGTGGTGGTGGGTTTCCCCTCTGACTGATATCCTGGATTCTGTCTTCCTAGGCATGTAGATAATCTCCAGGACCTAGGCCCTTAGGCATAGTTCTTGACATCCTAATGGAACCCCCCCCCAAAATCACACCCCACTCCCACAGAAGGCCTCACCCTCAAGACAGTTGTCTCATGAAAGGTTTCAAGAGAGTGTGTTTTTGAGTTCAAAGTTGCCAAAATGGCCTTTTAAAAAATGTATTTAAAGACATTTTCCTTTTTATAAAATAACCTTTTTTCCCTTTGGATATATACCCAGCAGTGGGATTGGTAGATCAAATGGTGGGTCTACTTAAGTTCTTCGAGTTATCTCCATACACCTTTCCATAGAGATTGCACTAGTTTGCAGACCCACCAACAGTGTGTAAATGCTCCTTTCTCCCCACATGCATACCAGCACCTGTTGTTTTGGGACTGTTTAAAAAGAGCCATTATCACAGGAGTTAGGTTATATTTCCTTGTTGTTTTGATTTTTATTTCCCAAGTGATTAGAGATGTTGAGCATGTTTTCATGTGTTTTTTGGCCATTAGTAGATCTCTGTTTGAAAAGTTTCTGTTCATGTCTTTTGCCCAGTTTGTAACAGGGTTGTTTAATTTTTTTTCTTGCTGATTTGTTTGAGTACTTTGTAGATTCTTATTATTGGTTTTTTATCAGATAGCATACATACAAATATTTTCTCCTATTTGGAGAAAATGGGTTTGTTTCTGTGGGCTGTTTACTCTGTTGATTGTGTCCTTAGCTGTGCAAAAACTTATTAATTTGATTAGGTCCCACTTGTTTATTTTTCTTATTGCTATGATTTCTTTTGAGGTCTTCTTCATAAATTCTTTGCTTAGGCCAATATCTATAAGTTTTTCCAACATTTTCCTCTAGAATTCTTATAGTCTCATGCCTTAGGTTTAAGTCTTTTATCCATCATGAATTAATTTTTGTGAGTAGTGAGAGGTTCAGATCCTGTTTCAGTCTCCTACATGTAGCTATCTAGTTTCCCCAGCACCACTTATTGAATAGGGATTCTTTCCCTGTGTATGTTTTTATCTGATTTGTCAAAAACCAGATGGGAGTATGAGGATGCTTTCATCTCAGGGTTCTCTGTTTTAATGCACAGGTCTGTGTCTCTGTTTTTGTGCCAGAACCATGCTGTTTTGGTTACTATAGCTTTGTAGTATAGCTTGAAGTCTGGTAAGGTGATGCCTCCTGCTTTGCTATTACTAGGTAAGGTTTCATTGTATATTGGGGGTCTTTTTTGGTTTCATATAAAGCATAGAAATACTTTTACAAAAAGGACACTTGCACTCAAATGTTTATGGCAGCACAATTCATAATCCCAAAGATGGGCAACAACCCTAGTGCTCACCAATACATGAATGAATAAAATGTATTATATACATACCATGGAGTATTACTCAGCCATTAGAGAAATTGTCACCTAGTATCTTTTGTGGCAACCTGGATGGAACTGGGAACCATTCTTTTAAGTGAAGCATCACAAGAATCGAAACACAAATTTATACTCAATACCAAACTGGAACTAACTGATCAATATGTAAGTACACATATGCAAGTAAATCTCAATAAAAATCAAGTTGATGGGAGAAGGGATGGATAAATTCACACCTGTTGGGTGCACGGCACGCTATCTGGATGGATGGCCCACTTATAACTTTGATTCAATCTGTAAAAAAAGGAAGTATGTAAACAAAACATGTGTATCCTTTAATATTCTGAAATGTTTTTAAAAAATAAATTTTCCCATTCTTTTCTAAGGGAAAAAGTCTAATGACTGATAACCAGATAGATGTTCCTTACCTGGTTACAAATCATTCCCTGTTTACATTTATGATTCTCAGAAAAGTCCTAGGAGGTGGGAGGCAGGTGGGCTCTGAATTGGCTTCTTTTTAATAGAAGCTGGAAGTGGGTAGGGATTAGCAATAGTTTCTAATGTCAGAAACAAATGGAAAATTATAACATCAGAATCACTCATAGGCATCCCTTTGGTGCCATCCTGAAGACAAACTAGTGTCTCTCTGTATGAGTCAGCATACTCCACGAGTGTTTCCTCCATCTTTGAAATAGATTGAGCACCGCCTAAGAAGTTGGCATGTTTCAGGGATGTTATGAACAGAGAGCATTTCCTTTAAAATCTTAGAATCTCACTCCACAGGGTGAGATGGTCACACTTTGGGAAGGAATCCCCAGATGTACATTTGCCATCTGGTCCCACCTCCAGGGAAGAGACCACCCTGGGCTGATGAGTGATCATTCAGCCGGTGGTTCATCATCCCACCCCCTGCCACTTCTCCTCCTTGAGATCATCTCTCAGTTAAGATAAATGTAGAGTGTAAAGTGCTGCCACTGAATGATCTCCACCATGTGTGAAGAGACACACTACATCAGAGGACACAGGTAACTCGTGCAGGTTATTTCCCGTCAGCAAGGTAGGACTGGGAGGTGAACCATGTCTTTCTCCCCACAAAACTCCAAGCTGTTATGTTGACCCCATGCTGTAGATGGTGTGTGTCTAAGAATGGAAAGTACAGATATACTTTTATATATTTATAATATATTTATAATTATAAAATTTTGACCCCAAAGAAACTTAAATTATGGAATAAGATCTCTCAAAGCTTCAGGGAAGTAAAATTAGAAAATGCTTGTCTTAGAAAACTACATACTTAGCAAAATGCCAGGTACTATAGACTAAGGAAGAATTACACAGTCTACCATGACATGGGAATGGTAAAATGATGTTGGTTTTCAACTCAACTGAAAGCACTCTGGGGTAGGAAACAGGTCTTGCTCCTCCTCCCCAGAAATTAGTACCCATGCATGTCAGGATGTTTTCACTTCAGTGTCACCAGCCATCAGGACTTATTGTTCCCTTAAGCCACCAACTGTTTCTCACTGTCCCTTGGGTCTCTCATTCCATCTGGGAGAGCACTTGCTTGAATTCTCTCTTCAATGTTGAATCACAAATTGCTGTAAATTGAATCACATCCTAAGAGGTGGGAAAGGCTTCTTCTATATGCCTGTAGATAAGTGCCCCTCATGTGCCCCCCTCTGTCATTCCTCATGGTGGCTGTCTCAGAATTGACCATGCTGATGACCATGGGAAGGCGAGGATACTGGGCCAGAAAGTCGAAGCTTACTTCTAATTCTGAACTTTCTGAGTTACGTAAATAAAGGAGATTTATTCTTGATTAAAAAACAACAACAACAACAACATATTGGGCAAGATTTCATCAAATCTATGTCACAACTACGATGTGATAAAAAGATGTGAGAATCAAAGCTCATAACTTTCTCATCCTTTTATAGAATACATGTGTTTCCCTAACACATATATTATTAATGATCAAGAAAATATTAACTTCATCTAAAAATGCATTATTAAAGCAATCTGTGCAACATACACACCAGTTTTCTCCAGATGCTTTATTTAGAAATCCCAAGCTCTTTTTCTTCTTGGCATTGTGGAAAGAAACAAATCTACAGATGTTGATTTGTAATTACCAAGAGAGTTCATGATCTTGTGGTCAAGGAGTCAACACAGAATCAATATTTCTCTCCAAAAGGCAAGACTTCAAATCAAAGATGGCCCCTCCAAAGCTGAGAGAGCACAGAAGCACTGTGGAAGCAGCTGCTTTTAGAAATGCACTCACTGTGTGTTTTGTTTTCTCTGTGGGAACTTTCTAAAATGGGGTCTAAAGTCCAGAAACCGTAATTAGGCCAGCCTCAACTGATGTTATTGTTGTCCTCAATGTACGCACTTGAAGACATCACAGGATGGTTTGCAGCGACAGTTGACTCATCACCATGAGCTTATGGACAACACTTTTCCACTTTAAAATAATACTCTGATTTCACTCTTTGCAGACAAGCCCTGTCTAATCAGCTCTATGAATTTTCAGAAGTCATCTACATTAGAAGGTGCACATCTTAATTCAAATCTCTGAAGAGGAGGAAGGAAGACACTGACTTCAATCTTCATTTAGTCCTGTTAACGGAACTTCCATATTCTGAAACATTCCTCCCAGTGACTGGCTGGAGGGCGCCATCCCGGGAGGGAAGCTTTCACCTATGCTTTGAATTCAATTAGCCAGATCCTCCAAGGGACACTATGGCACAATTTAGGACATTGCTTCTTGAATTCTCATCTGCAGCCTTGCAAATAATTTTCAAAGGTCATTAGATGATAAAGAGTTTTCATTCCCCTTCGTCCCAGTCACCAGCAAACACTTAATGATTAAGTGCCTACTTGGTGCCCTGGGCTACGTACTCCTAGATGTCTGAGAAGGGCCGCAGTGCAAAAATTAAAGTGACTAGAGGAAGTATACATAATTTGTAAACATATGAAAACCAAGACCTTTGTACAACTCAAGGAAGGAAAAATACTAACAGGAAAGTGGTCATAGGAAATGAGCAAGCCCTTCACAGAAGAAATGCAAATGGTCGACAAACATGCAAAAATGCTAAGCATCACCGATATTTGAAGAAATGCAATGAAAATGATGAAACACTTAAACCTGCCAAATCTTCCTTTTTTCCTCTGTTAAGACTCAAGGAAGACCATTAGTGAAAGCACAAGGAACCACGTGATTGAAGGTGGGGGTCATCGCCGCACTGTTCATGCCCTGCCCTAGGAGATGTGCCCTCTCCCCAGGCCACCCCACCCTCCCATTGCTTCTCTGAGTTAGACTCATTGTGGAGCATGTGTTCTCAGAACACACCACCCCCCAGCAAAGCGAAGGCTCCTGGGAGCTGAATGAGGGGCAACCAGAACCCAGCCTTGCAGAGAAGCTGCCAGTCTGCCAACGGGAGGGAGGGATAGAGACACTGGCTTCAGGGAGGCGACTCAGACACAGCACCAGGCTCTCTTGGTCTGCAGCTGGAGGCCCTCGGATCCCCCTGCAGCTCACAATGGCCGGTGTCTCATCTGAACTGCTTTGAGCCGGGCTCCACTTTTGGCAAACCCACAAAGCAGTGCTCCTGCGTTGCTAGGAGAAGAGCAAATTGGCACGGATTTTCCAGGGACACTCGGGGTTTGTAGAGCAGCCTTTCAGATAGGGTGCTTTCAACCTAGCAATTCCCAGTAAGAGAATTTATCAAAGATGTGACTCAAGATTCATGTCCAGGGACACTTATTAAAATGTTATTTTTTATAAGGGAAAAGTTGGAAACAACCTATAAATGATACCGGAAGGAAACTTTACGTCTGTAAGATGGTATACAAAGGTCCTGGGTACCTGTTTATGGTAGACCGGTCACATTGCAAAGTCTGCTGTAAAAGTTAAATAATGCAAAACCTACATTGGCAGAAAATGATGGTTTTTTGCATAAAAACAAAAACCCTGAAAGTGTATCATTCAAAATATATTAATATTTTATTTTGAAATAATATCACATTTATGGGTAAGTTGCAAAATAGTACAAGAAATTCCCTCGTATCTTCACCTGAGCTCACCAGCTGTGAACATCTTACAACATTCGCTTCATTGCTTTCTCTCTCTCTCTCTCTCTCTGTACACACACGTTACTATTCCAATAATACTGGACCATTTGCACCACATCAGCAAGGTAGAGAGGTGGGATCGATGGGTTCCGCCTGAATTAAAAATATCAGAAGAGACATCATCTGTGAGCTTGCCTTGCTTTGCTGTCACAACATCAAGGTAAGCCATTTTTACACCATATTGTTTGTTACGTGATGAAAAATGGATTCTTTCTGACAATCGCAAGTGTTCGAAACAATGGTCGGATATAGATGAAGTGCTGAATATTCATCAAAAAAAGCTAATGATGTCTGTTGGGTGGTCCATTTCTGTTATTACCCACTAGGGAGCCGAGAAACCTGGTCAGCTGATCCCAGGGGATGTTACTGTGACCAGCTGGACAACATAACGAGGTTGCTTGCGATTATGCAGCCCAGACGGCTCAATGAGACAGGCCAGTCCTCTTGCAAGAGAACATTTGACCACATGTTGCACAAACAAAGCTGCTGAAACTACAGAAGCTGGACTCTGACACTCTGTCATCCACCCTACTCATCAGATTTTGGACCAAGTGATGACAACTTCTTCCCAGGCTTTGGACCACTTGTTGCAAGGAAAAATATTCAATTCTCAACCAGCTGTGGAAAATGTCTTTCTCAATTTCACTGCCTCTTGCTTTCCAGGCTTTTTCCGCCGCTGGCATAAACTAGCTTCCATTAAGATGGCAAAACTGTGTCAATAGTTTAACCACGTGCTTTGATTAATTGTACCACTTGTTCGACATATAATAAACTAAACTTTTGATTTGTAATCGGATGTTTCATATTTAATGACCTTAATATGTATGTACCATATATTACATAACTTGTATATAATACATAATTTTATATAATATATAATGTATATGTATGATAGTATGCATATTTTATATATGTGACATACTCTACATTAATAACATGTATGTTATACTGTACTATTAAGCACGTTATATAAAATCATACGTATTATTTTTCTGAACTATTGATTGTAAATTGCAGAAATCATATTTTACCCCCAAATCTTCATATGTTCTTTTTATTTTCTCCTCCTTTATTCTTCTCTATTTTTCAAATTCTCTATCTTTGTAATTAGATAAAAATAAAAACATTTGTTACCTTAAAAAAAGCAATTCACACCCTTTGCCTCTAAAACTTTTCACTTAATTTTAAAATCACTAGCTAGGCACTAAGTTGATACAGTCTTTTAAAAAATCAACTTACAAATACATATGTAAGCTTTAAAGATGTACTTTTTAAAAAACTAATAATCCTACTGCTGGGACTCTGTTCTAAAATGGCAAGATGTACAAAATGTTCTTATAGTGTTCTTCATAAGACTGACATAAAAATGTCCGTCAGCCAAATGTCCAACAACACAGAAATGGTTATGAGAACCAGAAGACCCACGTAAAGAAACAGTACACGTCCTTGGAAGTGGCATCCATGAAGACTCAGGCCCACCAGAAGTGCATGGCCGTGCCTTGGACACGGGCAGCCCTGCGAGGCTGCGTGGGGTGGGAGAGTATGCTTGGCAGGCGATCCTGAGGGCTTGAGTGGAGCCTGTAAGAAAGAAGCACCCGAAAAGTGGAGCTGTCTGCTCAGTGAGCCCAACTCGCCTCTCCAGTTGGAAGTTCTGAGCCCACACAGAGTCCTGGTCCCTCTAACAGGGGCAGTGGACACGGATGGGGGAGATGTTCTCCCCACTCCACATGGAAGGCAGACCCCAGGATCAGTTGCTCCCTGCTCTCCTGCCAAGCCCAGGTGCAGCCTCAGAACCACTCTGGACAACAGCATTTCTGGAAGCCAACACATGAACGCAGGGACCCTCGGAGATAAACCTGCCTGTCACCTGGGCCACGCCTGGAGGAAAAAGTACAAAGTACTAGTGGGAGCTCCTGGGCCATGATATCAGGAGGACAGGGGACGTGGTGGGAGGCAAACTGGCTGTGAGGGGAGCCATCTGCACACTAATGGAAAAGACTCAACTCCCAAAAGGTCGATTTTCAGGAATAATGGTCACAGCCCTTGCCAGAAATGTTTCTTATAGAATTGAATGGTCCTGGTTCCACTTTCACTTCTCTGAGGCTTGGGTAGCCCCATTGATCACACCCAGGGTTCTTCTCAAGGCTGCTTTGATAACCTGAAAGATTTAGTGTCCTCTGGACATAGGAGTGGAAACTGTCTCCCTGAGTCCTGGGCATAGTCAGGCTTCAGCTTGGCTCAGTGGAAGTTAGTGTGACTTTTGAATGGGAGGCTGCTGCTTTGAGCCAACCTTCTTGCCAGGGTCCAGGACAGATGCTGGGATGCAGGCTCTGACCCCTGAGCAGACCACAGAGACTACACCAATTGCTCCCGAGGAGCAGAATCAGACCTGGTGACAGGGCTCTGGTGGGGGCCACCTAGGACACAACAAAATTGGTTGAATCTCACTTGATGGAGCCGACCTTACAACAAATCCATTTCTAAGGTGAATGCAACCATAATTGCTCCTTGAGGAGAAAAGAAATTCATTAAAAAATAGTAATATTCTCTCTGCCAAAAGCGTGATTGCTGCAGTGGCGTGTCCTCAGAACGTCCCTCTCTGTAAGTTCAGACAGGAAACATTTAGAAAGCACAAGGCTCTCCAGGATTTGCAAGACAGCCCTGTAAGTTTGTCAGATGTGAGGGGTGCGTGGCAGAAGGCAAAAAGAGACACAATCCCCAGGAATGAACCTCCAAGTGCAAGTTTTAACTTTAAAATCCATTTCATTTATACCAAATGAGATCTGTACGGAAGTGACATTTTAAAGGTTCCAGTCGTGCTGGAATAACAAAGACCACCATTATGTTGGAAAGAGCAGCTGCTCTTTGAAGTTTTAAAGGGCAGAGACAGAGCACCCAGGTGGAATTAGGGCTGGACTTAGGAGGCAATGTAGGGAAGAAGCTGGGAGAGAGGGTTTATAGTTTCAGACGCATCTGTGGACAGTGTGGTACAGGCAGGGCCGCAGGTGCTCCCTGCCTGGGAAAATGAGACACTGGTGGGTGCAGGGGGTTGTCCAGCCTGGCTCACCCCCTGCAGTCTAAAGACAAGATATAAATTACCGAATTATTCCAGGATATAAAGTGTTTGAACTATTGTGAGCAGATGGACTTGGTGACCTATTTTCTGCTAGTGAAAGAGCAATAAAAAGTGGCCTTCAGCCGCTGAAGGTCATCTTCTTAGCAAAGATGGGCTAACCTGGACCCCAAAGAGAGGGGTTGGACCCCAGGACACAACAAAATTGGTTGGGTCCAATTTTTGACTGTCTTATCTGTGGAGAGAGGGTATTTGACTGTCTTATCTGCGTCCCAGACGATGCAAACCAAGAGTCCCCACCAAAACAGCTGCGGCCCATTTAAGCAGCTGCTTGGAATTCAAGGTTTTATAAGCAAACTCAGATTGGAAGGCACCCGTGGCTCACAGCTCCAGATTGAGTAAGATTGTCACACGGCCCCTGACCATGTCTATCTGGGTGCCAAGAGTTGCTTACAAGTCTATAACCAATGCGCTGTTCTGTGTCAGCACGGTTCAGTCCTGTAGCAGGTTGTTATGAAAAGATTAGAACGATGTCCATTTTTCCCAAAGGCTCCCAGGTAACGACTGTTTTGACGCCATTGTCATTGGAATGCAGTTTTCTGGTGCTGGAGCATTGTTCCAAAAAAATCTGGTTTGCACAGTTTTTTCCTGGAGTAGAGACTGCTGCTCTCAGAGGGAAGTCATACGTCATTTGTCAAATAATCTCCCGAAGGAAACAGTGACCAGACCCTGATAAGAGGATGGTCTCTGGGACGGTGCTTTCTGAATGCTTCAATGTGCTGGTGGTGAAGGTCCAAGGTGGTCTGGGCCCAGCTCCAGGCCTCCACCTCCTCCCCCTCTCTGGCTCCTACTTCTGGGCAGGTGTCTAAACTTCAGCCGTGGGCACTGCACTTGGGGTTTCTGCCTGCACATCTTCGTCCATACTGTTCCTTCTACCGTGAAAGCCAATCTCAGTGTCTTCACCTGCTGAACTCCTACCCTCTCTTCAAGACCTCCTGTCACCCTGGAAGGGGCTCCTGTCCTCTCCCCCCAAGTTCCCACATCCCACGTGGCCACTACACAAACACTCCCAAGAGCTGATTAAAATTCCATTTTTAGGGACACAGATGTTTCATTGGCATGAGAAATTGCCAATATTCCTAAAAAAATCAGTTACAAAAAGTGTATCCAGCATAATTTTCACTGGGCTAAGGTAAATAAATAGATAACGATTATCTAGGGAGGTTAATGATAAAAGTGTGGATGGTTTTTGCTTTATTCTGTATGGTTTTATATCCTTTCTAGAATTTTTATAAGGAAAATTGTATTAGTTTTCTGTTGCTGCTATAAAGAATTATCACAATGGAAACAACACTAAATTTGTAATTTTCTAGCTCTGTAGGTCTGATGTCCAGTGCCTTTGTCACTGGGCAGAAATCAAGGGGTCCGCAGGGCTTCAGGCTCCGGGAGGAGTCTGCTCCTGAGCTCATTCGCGTTGTTGGCAGAATTCAGTTCTTGTGGTGTAGGTTCCTTGGAGGTGTCTGTTTCACAACTGTTTGCGAGGACCACACTCAGCTTCTAGACCCCACTCCCATTCCTCAGTTTCTGGTCCCCGTTCCCTCTCTTCAAAGCCACACAGGGAGTCAAATTCCTCTGAAACCTCAAACCGCCCCTGCCTCCTTGTCCCTCAAATCTGACTGTTCTGTCTTCCCAGTCTACTTTTAAGGTCATTAATCATCCTGGCTAATCTCTTTAAAGTCAGCTGGTTTTAGCAATCTTAATTCCATAGGCAACCTTAATTCTCTTTTGCCATGAAACTGACATATTTGCAGGCATAACACTAGGGCCTGGGGCCAGAATCCCTCACCCCACAAACATTGGCTTTTAATTAATGAAAAAAATGCTATTGTAAAAGGCATCAATTTAAATGAGGTGGAGGAATATCTACCCTACTTTGGTTTTTAAAAAAGTAAATCTATAGTCAATCTTGGCTACAAAATGACTCATCACTTCTCTGAACATCTAGTTTTCTTAGAAACTTCTGGTTTTTGGAAACCCTCTACTAAATTCCAAATTTCTTGGCAATTTCTTTTTCTGTTCTTTAAAAAGGAACTTCATGTGTGTTTTCCTGCACTCTGTGATTTCCTCACCCCTGTGAGCCCAGTCCTTGACAATGTGACTTCTCAGTGACTCCTGTTGAAAGATAAGAGTCTCACCCTAATGTGGCCTATGTGACCGGCTTGGTCAGTGGATGTAAGCCGCCATGATGCAGGCAGAGGCTGGGCCTCTCCTGCTCTGTGGATCCCGGAGACCACCACAGAGGGAGGCTCGAGCTGGCTCCCGGGAGAACGAGAGACGTGGCACAGAGCCACCCATCCCTGCTCGCATCCTTAGACCCAACCTGCTAACTACTAGAAATGTGAGTGTGGCCACACGAGGTGTCACACCTCAATCCAGCTACCAGCTGACCACCGACCCTCCCAGCCCGCCTGGAGTTGAGGAACAGCACTAAGGACCCACAAAATAATGGACATTTCTTCTTTAAGCCATTAAATTTTATAGTAGTTTGTTGGACAGCAAAGGCTAACTGAAACAGATTTTAGGAAAATTTGAAATTGCAAAAAAATGAATAAAAAACCAAAAAGATTACCCCAGTGTGAATATTTGTTTATACAAATGTTTATAGATGTTTTAGTCACATAGCTAGAGAGAGCAAGAGAGAGAGAAATAAATAGAAAAATGATAGACACCACACGGAATTTATATAATATTTTATTGAAATCTTGCTTTCTCCCTTATCTCAGAATTAATTTATGTCATGAACTGTTTCTAGAAATCGTGGCTTTCACTGACTTGGTAACATCTTTCAAACACCAAAATTTTCCTAATGGTCACTTTATACACTTGATCTTAGCCAAAAGGCTGAGAAGTAATCACTTTATTAAATAATGTCATCAATATAAGCTCCTTTATCAACATCCGCTCCCATAAATTCAAGCACCATAAATATTCAAGTCTAATTGATTTAAAATAAAACACCGAAGTATCAGCCATCTTACATTGCTTAAGGTTTTCTGATTAAGTGACTAGAGCTTGAGCTTGGGTTGGTTCAATTTGGCCCGGGAAACAGGAAACAGTCCTTGTTACCCTGACTTCATGTGAGACGCCTGCTTCCCTAGGCTCAGGGCCCAGGCTGAGCAGACAGGAAGAGCAGCTGGTCAGTGCCTCTGAATGCAGTACACCTGTCTCAGCTTAGCCCTGGGTGGTGCTCCCTGCGGCCCCAGACTGGGTGGGCAGACGGTAGGGCAGCCTCCTGCATGGCCTTATTCTAGGCTGATGTCTATTAGGAAGTCCTGGGCCCTCTAGAGGAAGAGACGAATCAGAGAAAAGCAGCTGCCTCATTTTTAGATCTGTTCCCTTCTGAGCCCCAGGAGGAGGGGAGCTGTCGGTGGGAGCTACTTAGGCCACAGCTGCTGTCGATGCCAAGAACATGGTTCAAAAGCCGCACGCAAATCCATAGGAAGTCCAATTCTTTCTGGAACTCTAAATCTTAACACTCAGGCATTTACACCCCATCCTTCAGAGTTCTCCATCTTTAATTATCTCCCCCACCCCAACTGCCCTCTAGCCCCAGATAAGGCACCTGTTCCCCTCCCCTCTCATTCCTGCTTCTTGGTTTCATGGCTGCTACCTAAGGTCACGGGCTCCCAGCTTCACCTCTCTTGCCAGCCAGAAAGAGAAACCTGCTCTCCTCTGCCCATCACTCCTCCTGCAGCACAAAACCCAGGCATCTGCCTGATGGATGAACTTCCCCCAGCAGGTTGGAGGACTCAGGGCCATCCATACGGCATCTCCTTTCCTTGGGGGAGGTGGAGAGGAAAGTCTGAGAAAATCTTCCCACAATAATAAATTTTTTCAGTCAAACTGACAACTGCTATCTTCACTGAAATTCCAAGGAGACATAAGGAAACAAGGCAGTCTGATTGGGGTCATGGGTCACTGTCAGAGCCCAGCACTGTCCATCTGGCCCTTCCAAGGTTTCCCTGTGCTCAGCTTCTGGACGATGGGCTGAGGCTGTGTGGGCTGGGGTGAGGGACAGGGTGTTTGCTCAAAAGCACTCACATGTCAGTGCTGGAGCAGTCTGGCCCTAAAGGGCTTAGTCTTGTGCCCTCCTATGGGCATGGAGGCCAGTATAAAAAAAATGCAGTGGAAAGCCAAGTGCAGTGGACTACAGTCAGGAAGACAGCGATGTTCTCAGTCCCAGACCAGTGTGACTCAAAACCGGGGGGTACTAGAATGACATTCGTCCCAGTTTCCTCCATCTCTTTCCTGCAGCTCAGCTTTTTCAGCCCTCGCCTCTTTTAATTCTTTTTTCATTCTGCAGCACACTCTGTATATAGAAACCCTCATAAATTGCTCACAACTGAAGCTGCAGATGTTAGTTCACTGGTGAAATCATTTTGCAGAAGTTCAACGAACACCAAATATTTGTCTGAAAGGTAGGCTTCTCAGTTTAATTGTTGGTGGTTACAATGAGCTCCACAGGCTCCCAGGTTATTTTAACCCAGCACTGAATTCTCAACCCACCATTATATAAATGTCAGCCTTTCTGTGGACGTGTCTATTGGAGAAATCCAAAATAGCATCTCTGCAGTCATTCTCCTCTTGGGGGGGGGGGTGCACTTGGAACAGGAGGTCAGTGCTGGGAATTCCTGCAGGCAGACACAGGCTGGGCCAGCATAGCATTTGCAGAGAAGATTGCTGATCTTGGCAAGTATTAAAAATGCAGAGTTTGTAAATGATGTTTCCTGGGATTATGGCAGTGCGGTGGCTTCCTCCTGGCAGCCAAATCCTACTCCTTTGCGCTTCCCGGCCTGGTGCAAATGAGGCCGGGGAGATAGAAAATACATCCCAGTCCCTGGGAGCTTTCTGAATTGCAGGCCAAATTCTCCCCATGTGTGACAGCTATGGAAATAGGTTTACATGGTCCAAAGAGCTTAGCTGCTACGTAAGATCAGTGCCAAGTCCTACCAGGTACATAAGTTTTAGGCTTTAAAGACTATTGATTGATTAATTGGTTGATTGATCCATTTGTTCATCCAATCAATATTGCTTGACCCAGGCCCTGTGGCAAACACTGGGATCCCAGGCAGAATAAGATATTGCTCCTTCCATATTCTTAAATCACCTCAGCTAGGTGTGTATGTGGTGTTGTGTGCTAAGCACATAACACAGGAGGCATAACAGCTGGTCAGCTAGTGGCCACCGACCAGTGTTCCTAGAATGATGCTATCCCAGAATGGGGATACCTAATTCTACTGTCCCTTCTTCATTGGTTACCTGGCCTAAGTCCACTAAGAGAGGGTTTCTCTCATCAACTATTTGAATACCCTAAGGTGGGGTTCATACAGAAAAGTCAAGATAAATGCTTAAATCTTTCTCTTCATTAACCTAGTCTCAAGTAATGTCTTGGTTCCTGAGCAACCAAGGAGATGTTTTGTTTTCTTATTTTTTAATCTACCCTAATGAATTCATGACTACAAACATATTTGGTGTGTTTTGATACACTAAGTTTTTAATGTTGCTCAATTTTTCCCGTCCTTAATGAGAACTTGGGTTAGCTCCTCCTGGGTCCCTTTAACATGACTCTTATGATCCTTAATAGCTCCCTTTCCTCTGATACGACCAGGTATTGCAGGCTCACCTTACAAATTTCCTGCCCTACACCTGGAAGAATCAGCCGTATCTCCAAGGAACCCTGGCTGCATTTAAGGGGAAATGGTACATAGAGATCATAGTCCAGGCACCGAAGGCATTCCTCACTGATGGGTGGTTATAACTTCCAGACCTTTTCAGTGCATAAAGTGAGGAAACAAGTTCTTTTTTCTCCAAAATAAAATACATCATGAGTGAATAGTATACTTTACTCATGAACATTTTCAGTTAGAGTTGAAGGGGCATTTTCCTTTATCTCATCCATTTTCAATCTCAAAACAACCACCCTACCCTTATACCCCAATAATATAACTGTTAAAAACCACTGAAGTTTTTTTTCCCCTTTTTTCTTTTTCTTTTTTTTTTTTTTTTTTTTTTTGTTGTTGTTGTTATTGCAGTTTTGGGCTGGGGCCAGGTTTGATAAGAAAATACAATCAAATGTTTTAAAATCACATTGAATCGTTTTTTCTTTGTGGTCATGCCACAAATCAATATATACTTAAGTTTTATTTCATTTCCTTTTGACTTTTAGGGACTTTTTTTTCTTTGAAACAGAGTCTTAAGCTGTTGCCCTGGGTAGAGTGCCATGATTGAGGCTCACAACAACCTCCAACTCTTGGGCTTAAGCGATTCTCTTGCCTCAGCCTCCCAACTAGCTGGGACTACAGGCACCCGCCACAATGCCCAGCTATTTTTTTGTTGCAGTTGTCATTGTTGTTTTAGCTGGCCCGGACCAGATTCGAAACTACCAGCCTCAGTGTATGTGGCTGGCGCCCTACAGCTACAGGTGCTGCCCATAGGGATTGTTTTTTTTTTTTTAATATTTCAATTTGTTTTATAGTTATGAAAAAATATTTTCATGGTTTCTGAATCAAATCTACTAACCAAAGTACAGAAGATTCTCCTTAGCTGACCACCTCCCTCCTTGGACCACCTCCTTTCGTTGCCCTAATTTTCATAGACCAGACATATACCAAATGTACATATTAGCACTGCAGGCCTAGTTCCTCACCTCGACTACCTCTGTATGTTGACCAGTTTGTGACAGTCCCTCACAGAGGTTGTGCTGTGTATTCAGAGGCGTCTGACCTATCCCCTTTCTCTCTGACATGGGTGTTTTATTTCCTTACACGAGATAACTCTACAAAATATGGTTTATTTTTCCATTAGAAAAACAATTTGACAGTAATAAACCTATGATGTCATACCCCTACACATATACAGTATATCAAGGGTGTCCAACTTTTTTTACTCTGCCGCACATTGAAAGCAGAGCTGTCTTGGGCCACATGTTAGTTAACACACAAACACTAATGAAAGATGATGAGCAAAGACAAAAAGCCTGTGTACACTTGTCGTGATATCTGACACCATGGATAAGTAAATAAGGCCTCCCAGAATCAACATGTGGCCCATAGGCTGCAGTTTCGACACCCCTGAAGTGGTTTCTCTGTACATTGATCACCCGAGGGATAACACATGCAGGTGGGCACCATACAGAAACAAGGTCTGCCTCTGGTACATGCATATGGCGCCTGTCCAGTCCATGAAAATTAGGTCCATTTGAGGTGGGCAACTATGGAGCTTCCACTGTCCACTGGACAGCTTCTTGGATAAATGGTGCATACTACACATACTTTTAGCCACCTTGCTTGGAGACAACTTTATAATATCAGTGTTTACACTGAATAGTAGTTCCTTTCTTGGTATTCATTGATTAAGAAAATATGTAAGGATAAAAAGCTACAATGCATTCAGTATCACTTTTAAATACATTTATTAATCCTAATGCATGGATGTGTAATTGAAAAAGGTACTCCACATGTCTTTTTGGCCTTCAATAAATAATACTTGGTACAAACGTTGATTTGAGTCACCTAGACAATCAGGAACCTAGGAGAACTACTACTTTTTCTCCCCCCTCCTCCCCTTTTAAATTTTGGAATATTTTCAGATTCACTAAAAACATGCAAAGACCATACAAAGAGTTCTCCCATATCTCTCACCCAGTCAACCTCTTATCAACTTCTAAAATGCCATATAACGTAGTGCCTTTGTCAAAACTAAGAAACTGACATTAGATTTCACTGTTGTTTTTTTTTCCTCAGGTCCCTTTTCTTTTCCAGGATCTAAGCCAGAATAAAACATTGCATTCAGGATCTTTCCACTTTTAATCAACCCCCAAAGTTGATCAATGTCAAAGAGTACTCCCACTTCACAGGTGGAAAGGGACAGAAAACAGGCGGCTTACTGGTGGTAAGATGGTCACAGTATTTCATTACAAATTTGGGCAAAATATGCTTTTTAAAGAAGCGGTCTGGTTTAGGAAGAGAAATTGCAGAGTCTAAAATTGGGTGGTCCTGTGTTCAAGTCCTAGCTTGGGTTTCCTATTTATCTGGTTGTGAGGTTTTGATTACTATCACTGAGCCTTAGTTTTTCATCTGTAATACAGGAAACTAGAATATTCTTCACAAGGCAATAAGGAAGTTTATAAGCAACATATGTGCAGAGTTTGACCACAGCAGGTGCTCACTAAATGATAATCATCGTTCTCATCACATCTCATCAGGCAGGCCTGTAACTCACACTCCAGACTGGATGTCTGGTCATTTGCTATCTAGAACGTAAGTCTTTCTTATAAAACGTATGCGATTTTTATTCCTCCAGCTTACTGTGTGGTTACAGCTCGGATATGTAACCTCTAATTAAAGTGACACTAAGAGGGGAGGTCAGGGCGCTTTAGAGAGGCATCTGCATCTAAATCCCCCATGACTCATGCAAGAGTCGCCTGGCTTCTGTCACAAGGTAAGGTTTTCCACCCACATACACTGTCATTACCCTGCAGATATTTTACCAGAAAATTAGCATTTAATACTGTGTAAATTAACTTTTTTTTTTAGTTTTAAAAGAACTGTTAATACTTTTTTAAAGTAATTTCTGGCAAGTTTGGCATGGGGGGGGAGGTAGCAGAAATGGAAAATCAATACTCCTTTCTGGAAAGTGACAGTGTCGATTCCCAGGGTATGTGTGTGTATGTTTCTCCTTTCCTTCTTTTGCAGGGAATGCAAGAAACTTTTGTGTCACTTTCCAAAATAGAAGTCAAAACTAGGTCAGTAAAGAGCTATAAAATAGGTCAATTGCCTTAAATCTAAGCAGAAAAAGGAAATAGGGTTGAGCTCTAGGAAAGACCTCATGTTTAAACCCCTGGTGCCTGCTCTGTGAAGGCCTGACCTTTTGGGGAGCAGGGGTGAGACCAGACCCTCCATTGTACCACTGCTGATTGTTCAAATTTTCTTTTTCCAGGACAGAAATTATTGCTGCTGGTCATCAGGACTAAGCTGGCAAATTTCAGCCTAATGTTCATTTGAAAACCCCATGTGGGGCTTGGGGGGATGAAAAGGTGGTGGGGTGCTTTCTTTTTTCCAGGCTAGGCAGACAAGTGCCTGATTTTGAACAGCAAAACCACGGACAGTACTGGGCCACACTTCCAGTGTTGTTACGGTGCGGGGAGATTGGATGTGGAGTCCTGTTTCACAACACCCCCACCTTCTGTGTTGCTGGACCTGTACCTAAAAGGCTCAGCCTGTAGGACCTTTAATGACACTGTTGCGTCCTCACCACTGCAGGCCGTTTTTCTATACAGCACATGAGACTGTCTGCATCTTATTCCCCCAAAAGATCATTCTCCTGAGGATGCAGGATTTTCATTTCTTCAGACTAGATTCTGTAAGGTTTTTGGCACTCTACCAGGCAGAAGGAGCTCTCTAACATATGAGATTAGAATTTTTTTTTAAAAAAAACATCAAATTTGATTTTGTGACCAAGGCTCTTCCATGTGACTTTCTGAGTTATTACCAACGCACATTTCTGGTTTCAAATTATTCTGACTCATGCTCATATTTAGTTTTTCCATCATTGGCAATACCTCTCAGTAACCACAATCCTTACCCATTGTCTGATTACCAGAACTAAACATAGTTTGATGCTGTTTGGAGCCTTAAAGGAGTTTTATTTTGTTTCTACTAAATTTTAAAATAGTACCAGAAGTGACAGACTTAGTTAAAAATCAAAGATTTTAGAAAATAAAACATGTCCCAGCACAGATTGCTAGCTCTGTGAAAATCTGTTCTAACTTGATTTGCAATGGTAATGGGCCTTAACTGGAATAATTAGGGAGGTTATTGGGAAAGTGGTTTGGGAAAGAAATGAAATCCACTTATCTTCTTGGACTTCAGCAAAAAATACAGTTACATGGAATCACTGTTCTTAAGCCTGGCTTGGAAAACAAATTGTTAAAGACCCAGGTGGGAAGAGGGTCACACATGGGTTCGTTTATCCACTCAACCCGAAATTGCTATCCCTTCTCTTTGGCAGGAGCTGGGCGAGGCACGAGCATATCAGATATAAGGTCAGATGATTAAGTTCTCAAACTCATCCTAGAAAAAATGCTATACATCTCATTACTGAATGTTACTATGGTCACCTTCAATGTACTCCCCTTGGCTGGCCATGCACTGATGCTAGTGCCTAGGACACCCTTCAAAGCAATTTTGAAACTCTTTTTCTAGAATGGCCATCAGAGCTGTCCTCATATGAGGTCTGACAATTAAATTCACAAACTCATCCTAGAAAAATTGCTACATACCTCATTGCCGAATATCACTAAGGTTGCCAGATGACCAAGGGTAGTTAGTGCTGACTGTGGACCAGCTGCAGATAATATGTATGTCTTATGAAGGACATTCAATATATTTCTGAAGGTAATGAGAACCCATTGAAGTTTTGCTAGATTTACAATCTAAATGCCTTTGCAGTAGCAATAGCTGGAATGGAAAAAAAATGAGCCCAAGGAGCCATGACTGTCCTGGAAGGCAGGCACCTTGGTTATCTAGCCCTGGACTCGGGGGCCAGGGGTAAAAGAATAGATAAGACAGGACTGATGTCCAATTGGAAGGGTTCAGCTAGTAGGAGAGAAAGGAAGGGGCTAAATGTGACTCAAGTTCTGGACCAGCATCGGCAGGGAGGAAATGAAGTGGGAGATCAGACAGACTCCATCTCCAGGTGAACTGCTCCAAGTTCATCAGCCAAGTTCATCGGCAAGTCCCTTCTCAAAGACACCTTTTGCTCTTCCAAAGAGGAGGAGTAATGAATGTGATGAGGTTCTAGGGCCTGGGGCACTCCGCAGGACAGATGCGGTCACTATTGTCTCAGGTAGGCTCAAAGTCATTCTCTGTGTCACAAAACCAGAAGGTTTTTGAAGACAGGGTCTGTGTTTGTACCGTTTATTTCTGGAGACATTTGCTCAACTTTTGGTTCTTTTATTTTTTGGCCCAGCCTAGAACAAAGAAAGCTAAAAACCACTTCTGACCATTAGGGAAAAGGCACGCCCACATGTTTGTATCAGTAGAACAGCGGCATCCTCACCCCGCTGATGGGCATTGGGGGACACACAGCTGTGGGGTACCACTGGGCCAGGATCTGTTTGAGATGAAACTTTCAAGTGCTTGGGAGCTGCTAGAAAATTAAAGCTGCATCAGATTCCAGCCCAGAGCTTGCCGTAAGAACAGGAGCAATTGACTCCAGAACTTCTGAGTTGTCTCTTCTGCCTGAGTTTATGGAGGAATTAACGGGAGAAAGGAGCCCTGGATAAAAGTGCCCCACAGGAGGCAGAACTGAGCGGAGAGGAAGCAGCAGGGAAAACCAGTGAGGAAGTGGGCTGACATAACTGGTGAGGGGAGAGGACCGTGTGCCCTCAGCAAGGCTGGCTGCCGGATGGGACAGAGGGCCAGCTCAGAGCAGCCTCGCCTCCTCGGCCTGCCCAGAATCCCTTCTTCACCCCCAAAGTAGAAAGGAGTTCAGGTCCACAAGGAGAGTTAAAATTCCCGACTGCAGAGTCCACCAGATGCGGCAAACCAGCCCCCTGCTTCCCTTGGCTGTGTGCAGACCCCTCTTGGAACTCTGCGGCCACATTTGGCCTCCACAGTTTAAGAGAAATCAAGAAACTGGAAAGGATCCAAAGGAGAGCAACAAACATGATTACAGAGAGTGAGAATGGGGCCCGGGAGGCACATTAGAGAAATTGGGATTGATTTGCCTAAAACAGTAAAGACAAAATGGGAACTGTATTCAAGTACATGAAGTGTCGGTTATTTTCCAATTTCAAGGGCACAGAATAAGAGGCAAATGGCCTAATTTGCCACGAGAGATCAGGTAAAGGAGGAGTTTCATAACATATGTAGGTCTTGGGAAGGCTTTCCCTGCAGTTACTGTAAAGCAGATCTGGCCTCTCTCCCTGGGAGGAGACAGCTAGAGACTAGCTACAGAGGCCCCTGCTTGTCCCCAGAGTGCCTTCCTGTGGCTCCCTGGCCCCTGCCAGTTGCCGTGCTTCTGGCTTCTGGGTGCCCACAAACCCTTCTAGGAGAGAGACATGGCAAGTGAGTGCCAGCCTGAGTGGTTGTGTCTCTCCAAAAGCAGAGCAAGTGTGGCCAAGGGCATCTGGGGACAAGCATGACCTTTCATGCCGTTTTCTCTTTGATGCATTCAAGATACAGACACCAGCAAAGTCCACAGGTTCTCTGGCAGCTGGCAGAAAATGTCTTCCAACTGCCTCCTCTCTTGCACAGCTGGGACACTGTGCGGAGGAGGAGAGGAAGGTCCCTGAGCTGGAGTCTGGGAGACCTGGGTTCAGAGACCCAGTTCTACTTGTACCCTGCGGTGGTGACCTTGGGTCTCAGGCCCCATGAAGTTTCTGTCTTTGAGGGTACCTGGCAGCAAAGCATGAAAGCTCAGGGGTACTTGAGCCCACAGATTATAATTTTGAGCTCATGACTTGTCCAAACCCGCAAAGTATTGAGTTGGTATAATTTCCCAAATTTGCCAGCAGGAAAAACCCATCTAGGATGCTTATCAACAAATACCCAGTTCTTTCTCCTGGATTGCTGATTCAGCAGATCTGGATATGGTTCAGGAGTCTCATTTTAACCAGTCCCCTGGGTGATTTGTAGGATTTACAAGTTTGGGAAAGGCTGGTGTCATTCATTCTGATATTATCAAGTGCCCGAGGTTTGGATGGTGTAAGGAGGTGATGGTCTAGTCACTAAACAGAAATGTAAACGCAAAGCACTTCACTGGATTATCGGGAAGACTCCTCCTCAGAGGGGTGTTGCGGGGGCCTCATAGTGGGGCCAGCTGCACGAGAGACAAGGCAGTCTGGAAAGGGCAGGGATCGACCATCAGGAGCTGGGGGCAGGCAGGGCTTCCTGGAAATAAGCCCACTGGGGGTTCTCAGTGGAATGGGTATAACCACATTCCCAGTGATGGACGTGGGTGGGAGAAGGATATGAGAGGATGTGGGGAGGAAGGGAGGCTGGGAGGGGACAGTTGTTGGAGGTCAGGTTCGCAGGTTGTCTGGACCACTCTCAGCTGCCTCCTGGGTCTGGGTTTGCTCCTGGATTCTCCACAGCAACCAGCTCTGTGCCTCGCACCTCTTGTGAGAGAAGGAAGTGCCAACATGTGGCCATTCCTGTCCTCCTTAAAAAATTAAAACAAGAGATTATTTTCTCTAAAAGTTTAGGCCAAAAACATGGGTGCTCATTATACATGACAGCACATTATACCCAGCAAAATCCAGAACGCTGCGAACCTTGTGAAACGTCATGTTCTGAGACAGCCTTCCCCGGGGAGCTGTGGCTGTCACCATGCTTGGGTATGCTACATGTCACTGTGCGCCTGGTCACTCATTCAACTGCCCTCTCAGAAGGAACTGAGCCAGTCACAGAACAAGCAAATCTGCCTGTGCCACCCCCACCCCCTGGCCTGAAAACATGACTTAAAAGATCTATACTACAGGCAGAGTAATGAATTTGCTGCAAGAATGAAAAGGGGTTCTGTTATAATTACACTGGGACAAAACTGGGACCCCTGGCCACCCTATCTACACCCCATAGTCAAAGCTCAAAAACAAGAAGAGAGGTGCCCTTGGTATTGAAATTATCAAGAATCCTTAGAAGCTAGAAAAAAATGTAAAAATAGAATGTCAGCTTTATGAAATGTGTATTAGCTATTGCTGTGTAGCAAATTAGCCCCCAAATTAGTGGCTCAAAACAACAAACATTAATTATCTCATGAGGTTTCTGTGGGTCAGGAATTTGGGAGCAGCCCAGCTAAATGATCCCGTCTCAGAGTCTGAGTCAGATGTTGCCCTGAGCTGCCAGCATCTGGAAACTTGACTGGGGTTGGAAGAGCCACTTCCAAGATGGTGTACTCACATGGCCATTGGCCGAAAACCTCAGTTCTTCTCCACGGGGCTGCTGGAGTGTCCTCATGACACAGCAGCTGGCTGCTCCCAGACCCAGTGATCTGAGCCAAGGAGGAAGCTGAAACGCCTCTCATGATTTAGTCTCAGAACTTAACAGTCACTTCGGGTACATTTGCTGTTTAAGAGTACTCGCTAAGCTCAGCCAAGACTGAAAGAGAAGAGGATTAAACTCTATCCCCTGAATGCTTGGACATTTTGGTTATGGTTCACTTTGTTTTTGAGATTCCCTTTCTCTGAGTACTGTCTGTACACTCAGCTTGCCCCACTAATGAGGGTGGGAGGATGACTGGGTGCGGACGAGAGAGCTGCTCAGGGCTGCTGTGCCTGGCAGGCGTCTGTGCGTTCCTTCTGGTGCGGTCAGTCCTGGAGTACTCAAAATGAGATCCCTTGGGGGGGGGGGGACAGGTGGCAGAGCAGGAACAAGCTCCCCCTCAGAGTACAGTCATGAGCCACATAACATTTTGGTCAGTGATGGAATCAATGTATAAGAATGTCTTAAAAGATTATGATGGAGCGGACCTACATAGGCGTACCATTTTTTAATCTTTTTACCGTATTTTTTACTGCTCTTTTCCTGTGTTCAGATACACAAATATTCATCATACAGTATTTGGAGATGTTAAATCAGCAGGTGACATAGAAGAATATAGTTGAGGTGAACTTTTCTGTCCCTCGTGACCCAGAGCATCCGGGAGCTCATTACCTCCCCCACAGCAGCATTCTTTCCTTGGCAGTTAGATGGGCTCCTTAAGTACTGATTCTGTGCCATAATGGAAGCATCAGAGAGACAAAAGAGTTTAATCCTCCCAGAAGACATTCATGAGGAGGGGAGGGCATGGATTCTTGAAGTGAGAATATCTATGAAAAGAAAATGGACTTTATGTTATTATGGGCTGAGAAGAGCGGGAGTTTCAGTCTTCCCAAGAGATGGAATTGAAAAAATTTCCAAGAATCTTAATCATGGGGCAACTGTGTTTATGTTTGCAGCAAGCCCTGGGATCTGTGCTTAGAGAGACAAAAGCTGTTCTGGGAGCCTGCCTCTGAGGTTCCAACAACAGGTCGGGCTACAGACGTCAGGAGTGGCTGCCTGTGACATCCTGGCTTTGGAAAGTTCGCCCCCATTTTTCATCTGCTTGTACTCAAAGCAGATTGAGCTTATATGAGTTTGGGTAAGAAATAAGTACCCTGTTCATTGTGAATGCCCAGGCTGTTAAACAAAAATAGCACACAGGAAACAGTATTGCAAAGGTCAATTCTTCTAGAAAGGAAGGGACAACAAGCCATCTATCTAAAATTTTAATGAGCAGATCCTGGCCTCTGACCCCACACCATTACCTAACAATCCAGTATTGAATGCCATGTTGGCTTCCATTTCCTGTGAATGAGGCAGCAGAATTTCCATCTAAAGGCAGCCCATCTGCCGGACGTGAGGTTTGGCGGCTGCCTCGCTGGCTGTCACTGACATGCTGCAAGAAGCCTTTATGGACAAAGAGTGAGCCCAGGCTCCTTGCTCCTCAGAGACAGTGAAGTAGAAGGTTGAAAACCAGCATTTGCCACTAGGATTTTCTTTTCCTTTCTTCCTTTCTTCTTTTTCTTTTTTCCTGCAGTGGGTGCTTTGTTTCATTTAGTCAAAAAACAAACCCAAGGATAATGTTGGACCACATTTAGCCCTTTAGAGAAAGCCTTGCAACTTCCAGGTTTAAAAAAGAAATTGGACTTCTATAGTCAAGAGTAAGAATTGAATATTCAAAAGCAAAAAGAAATCATAACTATAAGAGAAGGCCTGAGCTCAGCACATATTAGGTCCATTACAAATAAACCATTTAACCAGTCAGCATGACTCAAGAGGCCAACAGCTGTGCAAATCTGGCCTGATGAGCTCAAAGAAAACAATTTGTAATTCTCCTGCTCACTGTTTCTGAACTTCTATGGGCCACAACTATCAGAATCACCTAAGTACTTGCTAAAACTGTCCTTCCCAGGCCTTCCTAATCAAAGTCTTCAGTGCAAATGCCAGGGGTTTTGAATTCTTAAACATCTGAGGGATCAGATGGGTTGGGAGGCTTGTATTAATTCATTTAATGCTCACAACCAGGTGGTTTGTATTTTACTTTTACTTAACAGATGCTAAGAATGAAGCTTGGAACTCAGGGTTAGGGATACAGGCTGTATCTGCAAACAGAACTGAGGTTGGGCTGTGACTTACTTCCTCCCTGCGTGGTGGTGGTGGTTAGTAGATGTATAGGTGAGCTAGTTAACCTCAATGTGCTGCAGTTTCCTCATCTCTATATTCAGGATTTTAAAAGGAAATAATGCAGGTAAAGCATTTTAGCATAATACTCAGATTATAGGAAGGCCGGGATAACAATGCAGTGAACGATATTATCATCATCAAATAGCTTACGTACTCAGCTCTGTCCAATAATAGTGATTAATCCATTTTCCCCTACTAGACTAAAAAGTCTTTGAAGGCAAGAGGCACTTTTCATTGCTTTCCCATGTTTCTCGCATAGTGGTGCTAATTTTGATTAACTGAATGAATAAACAAAAGAAGGACATTCCACTGGTGAGGAGCAGGCCTGTATTTAAATAGGGCTTGAACCAGGCCTGGTTTCCAGGTTGAGTGTGGAGATTGAGAAGGGGGCAGGTGAGCCCCTGCCTCTAACCACGAAGTTTTTCTGTTTTAAAGTCCTGCACCTCCTTAGAAGGTTTGCAAAAACCTGGGGGTGGAGGAAGCTCTTCAGAAAAGCTACTCTGCAATAGGAAGAAACGGTAAGGAAGAGAGTTCCCTCAAACGCTAGCCGGCCTCTTAGACAGGGGTCTCCCAGGACCAGGAGGGGGTCTAGGCCCCAGCAGAGCAGAAGAATCACCTGCAGCTTTGAAAACATTCCAGGCTCCGCCCATTTTGGGAGCGCCAGAATTAATTGGTCTTAGTGAGAGTGGCACCCTCTTTAACCCTTACTATTCTAATAAGGTTGGGAATCATGGCAGCCCCATAGGTCTCCATACGTCCAGCCACGGTCACTTCCGTCTCTGTGGCCCCCTTACTGCGCTCCTTCCGTTGGCGTTTCCCCAAACACCCAGTGCTGCCCTGTCCCTCGGCCTCAGGGTTCGGAAAGCGCAGGAGGGCGCCCAGCATTCTTTATTTTCAAAAAGTTGACCCAGACGCTTCTTGTGGTCTAGAAAGTTTGGGCAACCTCACTGTGCACCCATTTCTGGGTTCAAGTCACATTGAAACAAGCCAGGCAACCGATGTAAAATCTAGTTCTGTAAGTGCAAAGCGTGACGCCCCGGGAGGCCTGGTGCCACGAGGCCACGCTTCTTTCTCAGGCACTAGACGCCCATTCGGGCGCTCGGGGCCTCCTTTCAGACCTGCCGCCCGCGCTCCAAGGGCTCCCGGCGGGCCGCGGAGCGAGAGCAGCCCGGTCATCGTTTCCAGCTCCAGACTGGAAAGCTGGACCGTGCCGCTGCGCGTGCTCTTGGCAGCCGGGAGCCCCGGGCCCGGCGGCCACATCATCTCGGGGCGGGGACGTGTGCGCTCCCGGCGCCCGCGCCGCCACCGAGCCACGTCTATGCCGCCGTTGCGCGCGGCCGGGGAGGCGCCCGGCCCGAGCCGTCCCCGGGGGTGGGCGAGCTGCGGCTCTGGGCGGGACCCTGGCGGGGGGCCCGAGCGGTCTCTAGGACCCGCGGGACGCCGCCGAAGGGCGGGGGCGAGGGAGAGACGATTTGTTCCGAAGTAATGAGAACGGTGACTGTTGGCCGTGGGTCGGTCTCCCAGGCCTGCCCTCTTTTGCTAACGATCTTCCTCGCCTCCGGGCCAACTCGGACAGTTTGCTCATTTACTGCAACGGTCAAGGCTGGGTCGTGCCAGCGCAGCGCGCGCACACACACACGCACACACGCGGGGGGAAAACTTTTTTAAAAAATGAAAGGCTAGCCCGGCTCCTCCGCGGCGCGGGCGCTGCCGCTGCCGAGGGGGTCGGAGCTGACTCGCTGCAGCAGGAAATCCCTCCTGTCGCGCCGCCCGGGCCCCGCTCGGCGCCCGCGTGGGATGGTGCAGCGCTCGCCGCCGGGCCCCGAGAGCTGCTGCTGCACTGAAGGCCGGCGACGATGGCCGCGCGCCCGCCGCCCGCGCCCCCCGCCCGCGCCCTCCTGCTCGCCCTGGCCGGGGCTCTGCTTGCGCCCCGCGCGGCCCGAGGTAAGTCGCCGAGCCCGGGCGGCCGCTGCCCGCCTCCCCGGGGCCACCTCGCGCTGCGCCGGGGCCGCCCGCCCGAGAGGCGGCGCACCTGGGCACGTTCGCGGCTCCCAGCGCGCGACACAGACCCCCGCCCGGGCACCGGTTCCCGAGGGCGAGGAGGCGGGACTTGGCCTCTGGCTCCGCGGTGGCCGGTGCCCGACTGGGCTTGGATGGCACAGCTCGGCGTCCTCACCCCCTTGGGTGACATTTGCCCGGATGTCTCCATAGACTGACAGTTACACGTGTCGCTCAGGATGATGTGCGTCGGGTCATCTTACTGGCCCTGTCCCATAGTGAATCTCCTCACCCCCGAAACTCCTTCACGAAGTTTCATTTCCGTCCCCCCCCCTTTCTCCCCATCCCCTTGGGGGTCGCGCAACAGCCAGGCAGGTGAGCCAGCCCCTTCCTCTGAAGGTGAGCCTTCCGCGCTCCACAGCCGTCTCCATATTTTAAAAATTGACTGTCTTACCTACTTCTTTAGGTTTTCTCCTCCCCCACTTTTTTCCAGATTACTCCCTAGTTGTCGGTGGCGGCCAAAATTTAGCAGAATTCTTCCGTCTCTCGCCACTCAGTTTCTCGCCCATAAATAATCGCTTACATCAACCTCGTGTAAAGCGAGAACTTTTTAGGAGTTAAGCTAAAGTGCAGATATCATAGCTGTTTTACAGACTTGGATTTTCCCGAGTTGGATCCCCTTTAAAACTGGGCACCTGTGGATCCTGCTTGCATAACGGGGACTCACCCAGCAGGTGCCTTTTTAAAAATTCAGGCGCTTCCCCTGGTCGCCTCCGCGGCCGCCGCCTCCTTTCTACCGCTAGGGGCGCTGTCGGTCCACCAGTGAATGACTTGCCTTAGCCCCAGGCTCTTAATGTCCAGGATTCTGTATAACAGGCATTTATTTTTCAACAACTGGCCTCAATCACTAACCGTTACCACTTTATAGTACGTCTTAATTTGCAATCGCCACTGCTAACCTCCACCTCCACCGCGTCTACTGTAATGTGGCTAAAATCCAGTACTTGTTGAAATCTACACAACAACGAAGACCAATTTGGAAATCAATGATTAAACAAGAGGATTGCACAAAATAAGGCAGAAGCAATGATAATACCAAGTGAGAACATTGCCTACTTCAGAAACTCTGACCTGTAGGTGAAAATAGTAATATTCAAAAGTTATTTAAAGACTTTTATATTATACAAATTGGCCCTTTTGAATATTTATTGAGGGAGAACCTTTAAGAAACTGAGTCTCCATGTGTACCTGAGGTGGTCTTTAACTTGGCACATTCTCTGTGTATAAACAGAAGTCTACTGAGCATGAACTAAATAAGTTTTAGAAGAAAATGTTTACTAAATCAGGCTAATAATGGGAAACTATTCCATGGGGTGGCTTTTATAATTTTATGACTACAACTTTTATGGAGAGTTTTTCTTTAGGATAGATATGACCCAAGGTAGAGAACCAGTTTGGGCTAAACACTTTGAATGCACTGCATATTGTGATATTCCAAGATTCACTGCTGTTTTTACCTTTGAATTTTCCATATCAGGTCTTAATCAGTGCCCCAGTTTGTACGGTTGAGGTTATTTAAAAATCTAAACCTAAGATGAACCACTTCTTTGTGCTGGCAAGAGAAAGGAGGAATTCTTGCTGAGGACCAAGCATATTTAGGGTTTGTCTCCAGTCTTGTCTGTTAGGCCCAGCCCTGGCACAATTGCCTACTTGGTACCTTCCAGGGAAACTCCACCCTAACGGGTACCAAATAGAAGCCTGGATTCCAAGCCCTTTACTTGCAAATCACCCTTCAGTCTTCCCCAACTCAGTAGTAACGTCCTGTGCCTTCTCCAGATGCGTAGGATACACATAGAAAGTCATCCCGAGTCTCTTCTTTCACTTCATAAGTCACCACCCTCAAACATATTCCAATGTCTCTTATTTCCCTATGTGGAAGTGTAATTTTTTCCGAATTTAGACCACTTAAAAGGAGGGGAGGCCTCCTCTCTCTCCTATGGTAACCTCCCAACTGGTGCTGGCTGGTGTCTTCTACTCAGCACTACAGCCTAAGTCATTTTCAGTCATAAGTATAATCATGCAAGTTTCTTGTTTAAAATTCTCTAGTGGTTTTCTATTGCCCTAAGGAAAGGAAATGCAAACCTTTAGACAACCCAATTCCTGTTTTCCTCTCTGCATCTCTTATCAGTTTCTCCCTTGGTTACTTTACTCCACCTACACTATCTCCTCTTTTCAACTTCCCAATGGGGTGGTAGGAGGGTTTCTTCAAAACATTCAATATTTGTACAATAAAGACTTTGCAAATATTTTTCATAGTTCTGCTGTGCAGTGTTTTATGATTCCATTTTATCCCTCTTGCAACTTTTTGTTTTTCCTAAAGTTAATACTTGCCTTTCTTTCCCTCCCTTCCTGTTTTCTTTTTCCTGTGTACCAGCCTGTGATATAATAAGAAATATATTCGATCTCTGGCCCTGGTTCTTGGTATACAAATCCTAAAGCCCTTGGAATTTCTGGAGTGTTAAGAAGTGTCTTTTATATGCTAATGAGATGACTGGTGGCCCTTAGACAGCTTCAGGATTAGGGCAGGTCACCAGGCAGACAAAAGGATGATTAGAATAGGGACGTGCAGCCCCACCCTCCCCCCTGCATTGAGGGGATAGACTTAGGTTGAGGTGATTATCAGATGGTAAAGTGTGTGCAATCAATTGTGCCTATGTAATAAGGCCTCCATGATACTCCACAAGGGAAGGGTTTGGAGAGTGTTCAGATTGCTGAACACAGAGGTACCCTGAGGGTGGTGTGTCTGGAGAAGGCACAGAATCTCTGCACTTTTCCCCATGTTTTTTGCCTTATGTATCTCTTCCATCTGCTGTTCATCTCTGTTTTATTTTATCCTTTCTTTAATGAGCCAATAGGCAGTTGGTCAGTAATATAGGTGACAACTTACTACTTGTAATTGACACTTGAAATAGGGCATAGTCTCGTGATACTGAGGCCTAACCTGTGGGATCTGATGCTATCTCCAGGAAGACAATCTGAGAATCAAATTAAATTGTAAAGCACCCAGTCAATGTCCACTGAAGAATTGGCTGTTGGTGGGGAAAAATCTCCACACATTTTGGTGACCAGAGGTGAAACGTTCTGTATTAAGAATGAGAATGGGGAATGCATTTTTCTTGTCATTTGCACAACTTTTCCATTACCCCCAGACTTTCTGGGAGAATTATTAAACTTCCAATATGATCAAACACATTGTAAACTAACCAGCAGGTAATCTATAATTGTAATCTATAATTATCTCTAATCTATAATCTATAAAAAATCCATAATTTTTTCTTGATATCATTTTTTCTGGAGCCCTTTCTCCTCCTGTCCCAGTATGAACTGGTTCCTTTTTAGGCATACAGTTCAGCTGTTGTCTCAGGATTACCTTTATTACCAAGATACTGGAAATTGCTCTCACATTTTCCAATGTTGGCACCATAACTTACTTTTTCATTCCGTATTTTTATGGCGCACATCTTCCAGCAACTTCTTGAGAAAGGTTGTTTGGGGAATAAAATTTTTTGATAGTTGTGACTGTGTGAGGGATGCATTCAGCTACAAAGAATAGAAAACTTGACTATAGCAAATTTTAGAAGGTGGGGTTTCAAGTTTTTGTTTGTTTAATGACAATTGTAAAGTAATCAGTGTAGTAGCAGATGTGACTGGTTAGTGATAACAACCAGGGAGCCAAATGCTTTATTTGGATATGTTGTGCTTGGATGTTGACTTCTGCCTTCCTTCTTACTGCCTCATGGTCTCATGATGGCTGCTGTACTTCTTGGCCTTGTCTCTGCATTCCAGGCAGTAATAGAGCAGAAAAGGCGAAAGGCAGAGCCTGCAAGTCTATTTTCATCAGGAAAATATTTCTGTGAACCTTTGTGACAAATTTTCTCTTAGTTCTCCTTGGCCAGACTGTGATGCAGGGCCACTGCTAAGTACATGGAGTGATAGAAAAGTACTATCTTATTAAACACACTGGTGCTTCGAATAAAACAGTTCTGTGAATAAAAAAGAAGGCCGAAATGTATGTTTGCCACACCTTCCATACGAAAAGGAAAAGTATGTGTGTATATGCGTGCATACACACACACACATACACAAACACATAAATTCCACTCTCATTTCCTAGTTGGTTTAGGTATAAAATTCCAAGGTGGAAGTCATATTTTCTCAGTGTTTTATAAGATATGTGCTCATTGTCTAGGGCCATTACTGCTTGAGAAGTTGATAGCATCTTTATTGTCAATTCTCTGAACGTATTTTTTTTTTCTTTTTGGAAGCTATTCTTTTTTTCTCACTAGTATTTTTATATTTCATGGTGATATATTTTAGTGAAGTTCTTATCAGTGTTAGGAACTCAGGGGGGCTCTTTCAATTTGAAAATTTATATTGTAAAGTTCTAGTATACTTTCTTGTATTATTTCTTTAATTATTTCTTACTGTTTTTGCCATGCTTTTTCTGAAACTGCTATCAGCTGGCTGTCCCAACATCTTGAAAATACCCTTTAATTTTCTCATCTACATTTTTATGTCTTTGCATTTTTGTTCTACTTTCTGGAAAGGTTGTTTAATTTCATTTTCTGATCTTTCTATTTACATTTTTTATTTCTCTGATTATATATTTAATTCCTAAGAGGTGTTTCTTAGTCTATGAATGTTCTTTATTACTATAATGCCCTATTCTTTTCTGTGATGAATATAAGATTGCTCTTAACTCTGAACTAATCAGTACTTGTTAAACATTCTTTGTTCATTTCATTCTCCTTGTTCTGAGATTCTCTTTTCTTCCTCATTTGTTTATATCTGCAAAGCCAGCAGAGGTAGGTGACTGCCCCTCTCACTGACAACACAGGAGATGTATTTGCTGAACAGATATTTGTAATATCTGTTTTTCTGAAATGCCCAATTTTTCTCTGATATTTAATAACATTGAAGAGCTGATTGAAAGTCCTGTATCCTTCCACAAATGGATTTACTAAATAGTGGGATTTCCTTTTATTGGGAGACCTCTATATATTACTGATTCTTTTTTCTTACACTGGTCAGTTTTCCCAAGGAAGAATCCTTCAGTTTCCTACTAATGCAATTTAAGTCTGACTGTACAGCTTGTGAGCTAAGCAGGATAACTGGGTTAAAGAGGCTGTCTTGCCATTAAGTATGCTTTTTTTTTTTTTTAATCCTTTTGTTTTCAATTTGTTGCTTTGCTGACCCTCCCTCCTTATACCTGGGAATCCCAAACTTCTATATTTCAGTGTGTTCAGCAAATACATCTCCTGTGTTGTCAGTGAGAGGGGCAGTCACCTACCTCTGCTGGCTTTGCAGGGGGATCTAACTTCCTGCATGGTCTTTCTGTATTGGCCTTGAAAGGGACCCAGTGACTCTATTCCCAAATTTTTCCAGCATTCTGCTTATCTAGCTCACCTTCTGAAGGCTTCTCTCTTCTCCAGCTCATGGGTCACAGCTCTCTTTTCCCTAGTTAAATAGATAACTTGTCCATCCTCCAAAGTTTTGCTACTTTCTCTTACCTGTTATCTTCTCTCCAATCTTTTGTTTTTTATTGTTATTATTATTCCTTTATTTCAGGAGGGAGTACTGAGGAACACCTGTGACTCTGCCATGCACATGTACAAGTCAGCCCCAGCTTATAACCAAACTTAACATTCACACATGTTCTCTCTCTCTTTCTTATCATTTAGCCTTTCTAATTCTTCTTTGTGAAAACAAAAATTAAACTCCTTTTTCAATGTTTCAAAACTTTTTTTTTCAAAATCCATGAAAACTTAGTCAACATACACCTAATTAGATAAATGTTGCAGCTGTGGAAACTAAAAAAATAAAAAGTAAAAAAAAAAAAAAAGAATGCAGCTACATCCTTTGAAGAAGCTAACTATATTTCTTCCTGGTGTAGATGATGCTGTAATGAACTCATTACAGTTGCAAAATTTTTTTTTTTTTTTTTTACTAGAGTGTGTTTCAAAGGCCTTGTTAAGCTAAACTGTTCTTGCAGTATTCAGGATTTGTAAGACAGGTGTGAGAAACCCGTCCCACACGGCTCTCCATCATAGCCCATGGCTGCTTGCCCATGGGACGCTGTATTAAAAAGCTCTGGAGTCTATACGCGTTCTTCAATTTTCAGGTCAGTGAGATTGAGGGGCGAGGCTGATCTGATCTAGACAGAATGTTTTCAAAGGTAGTGTTTGTGCATTTTCAGTAGCTGTTTTTTTACATGTATGTTTGGTTAGTATTTTATTAAACCTAAAATTTTCATGCCAGCGCAGAGTCACTGAAAATGGCGTTTATTGAGTGCTTTGGTGCCAGGAGTTGTGCTAAGGTCTGTGCCCTCACTGTTCCTTGCCCTGCCTCACAGTCCGGGTGAGACGATCTTGCTACTGTCTGGCAGAAGAGGAAACTGCGGCTTCATGTGGCATTTGCCACATGGCAGAGGAAAGCAACCTCTGCCAGGAGTGTCCAGCTCGTGGCCACGTGCAGATTTTGTGAGGACGTTTTGTTTATCTGTGGTGGTGGATATCATGAAAATTATGCAGGAACTTTTTATTACGTTTTGCTCATGAGCTTTCGTTAGTGTTTGTGTATTTAATGTGTGGCCCAGAGAAGCCAAATGGTTGGACACCCCTGCTAGGCTGTATCATGATGGAGACTAGGTCTTAACCGAGCTGTGATAAACACTTTGTAATTGATGTACTCTGTCTTTGGCATAATTGTAATGTCTATAGCGATGAGATTATAATTTAGGTTGGTTTTAAAGAGAATGGTAATGCAGGTCAAATAAACTCTGCAGATTGAAATGTGTGCGCGGATGTTGTGGCTCTGCACAGGCTGCCGTCTCAGCCTTCATCCTTTCTCCAGCTCATTTTTCAACCTATTTCCTGTGCTTTATTGAATACTCAGTATAACTTGCCACCAATTGATAGACAGAGTGGAGAAGCTGAATAATTCAGCATCACATTGATATTTTTTTATCCTTGAAGCTTTCATTTCATCCTGAGGCTACATTAAGAGCTCAGATTCATGGCAACTATTTAAAAAATTGGACAGCTTCATTGGATAATTCTGGCCCTTCTGTCTGTTCACCTGTTCCTGGAAGCTTTGGTCTCCCCAGTCAGGTCAGAGGACTCATTCTTAGAAATATTTATGTACCGTGACACACCTTTCCCTAGCACTGGCTTGTAATTTGACAAAAAAATTCCCGTGTTTTGTGTTTTGCTATGTTTGTAATTAAAGCAAGGGTAGAATTTCAGCATTTCTTATGAGATCTGTGTTCACTCTAAGCTGAGTGTGATCGGAGAACCTGTTTTGCTGTTTCATTTTAGTTTTAATCCTGGATATTTAGGTGGGAGCTGCATTAGGAGTTGGAATTTGTGTTCTATCTTAGAGTGCAGCTGCTTTCTGGGTAATGGAAAGGCACATTCCTGAAATGAGGCATACTAAGTAAAATTTTAAACTAAAATCATTTTTTTAAGCCAATTCCAGTGTAATTTGAAATAGGATCGTGAAAAAGAGGAGTGGAAAGAGAATTTGGGCCCCCTCATTTATTCTTTTCTAAAATATGAAAATTTTAAAGTTGAAAAGATAATACTGAATAAGTGACAGTTTTATTCTTACCAACCAAATTTTACTATATACATTTCAGAACTTGTACAATTGGAAGATGTAAAACGCTGGACATATCCGTAGCCATTGCTCCTCTCCCTCCCCATCTAGTTCTCCCTCTTCTTTGTCTGGAGATTACTCTGAAGTCACTGGGCTTATGTAGGCACATATCCATAATCAACATCTGATATTGCCTTTGTATTTAAATATTAGTAAATGGTACCCTATTGGGTATGACAACCTTCTGCAACTTGCTTTTTTAAAAAAAAAAGTATCTATTTTTAAGACTTATGTCAATATGTGTTTGTTCATCCCTTTTAATTGAATGATTAAATCCCCAATCGTACACTCCTCTGTGGATAAATACCTCTTTCTGCCAACTTTCTGATATTGTGATGGTGCCAGGATCCGTATTTCTGTCTCCTTGTTGTGAGCTCTAGGGATCTGTTACAGAATTTCTGAGTTGTAGAGTACACCAATTTTCTAATTTCACATATTTTGTTAAATTGCTTTCCGAGTCGGTTGTGCTAATTTGCATGCTTACTTGTTGGAGAGTTCTGGTTACAAACATGTCTGTCAATACTTGCTATTTTCAGTCTTTTAAAATGTTGCCAAGCTGGTTGTGAAATAAATAGCTTTTGCTATTTTTAGATATTGTTCATTCTTTTTTACTTTATTGTGTTATACTGCTGAAAGATTTATTCACACCTGTTTCTTCTCAGTTCTGTTTAATTTAGAGGTTATGCATTCTGTTTCCACAATTTTAGGGCACATGTTAGTATTGATGCTTTTTTTTTCTCTCTTTTTTCTTTTCTTTCCTTCTTTTTTTTTTTTTTTTTTAACAAACATTATCATTGTTGTCTGGCAGGCCTGGGCTGGATTCAAACCCGCCAACTTCAGTGGATGTGGCTGGCACCATAATTACTGTGCTATGGGCGCCGAGCCCAGTACTGGTACATTTTTAACCTTTGTACTTTAGTAGCAGAATCTAGAAGGAGTCAGTAACTCAGGTATCCTCCGAAACAATCCTACGGGCTCAGCGTGCCTGTCGTCATTCTTCTGACTCTTGGTTATTGTCGTCATCTAGTATTTCAGTCCTACCATTTTGAAACACATATCTCATCCCAAAAATGTGGCAGGCAGTAGTAGGCTCTGTTCTGTGTCTGCCGTCCAGGCTGGTTTTGATTTACTCCAGGAGTTGGGATCCTTTTTGCATCACAGCTTCTTACAGACTGCCCCCATGTCTGGACTCAGCTTGCTTCTCAGGAGGGTAGTCTTCCATTAAAGGTCTTTGAGTAGAAAGATCTCTGTACTTTTTTGCCTGGAAAATGTTTATTTTATCTTTCTTGTGAATGTTAGTTTAGCTACGTGTAGAATTCTAGGTTGGGAGTTATTTTTCTTTAGCGGGCATCACGTTAACTCCCCTGTTACTGTTAAGAAGTCTTTAGTTTAATGATTGTTCCTTTGCACTAAACCTGCCTTTTAAGGCAGTTCTTTGTTACCGTTTTCGTGTGTGTGTGTGTGTGTGTGTGTTCCTATTATTTTTATTACCATGTGTTTTTTATATGGATTTATTTTTGCGTATGTATATCTGACCTTGCTTGCTGTACTTCTTGAATCCAGTCAATCATGAAAGGTTTTAACCATTATCCCTTCCACCTCTGCCTCACCCTTTTTCCTCCTTTATCTCCTTTGGAACTTTTATTATATGTATTGGATGTATCATTCAGTCATCCCATTTTTAGCTTATGTTTGTCTTTTTATCACTCTTTGCTGTGTACTCTGGATGACGTCTCCTAGTCTCAATTCCACTTCTTCAATTCTCTCTTGAGCTGTGTCTAAGTTGCTGTTTAAACTGTCCATGGACTGACTTTACCTTTTCTGATGTCTTTATTTTTCATATGTAAGCTTTGTTTTGCTCTTTCTCAAACTTGTTAGAGCTTGTTAGAAATGTGTTTCATGATCTTTTATTATGATTGCTTTGTATTCTGTGTCTTTAATAGTTTTGAATGTATAGATCATTATCCATTTCAGATTATTCTATCTCAAGTTCTTAGGTACCGATTCGTATTAACCTGGACTGTCTCTTCCAATGCCTTGCAATTTTAAATTATGAACTCTTTTCAGACTTTTTCTTGCCTCTGGTAGGCACCCTGGACCATGAACGCTCCCGTGGAACAGAGTTTGTTCACTTAGGACAGCTGCCACAGGGATTTCACTTGTCTAAACCCAGTTTTTGTGTAAATGTCTCTTTGTGGGAATTTTACACCACATGGGTTATTGCAATTTTGATCTTCACACCTGTGGGGAAGAGGCTGGAAGTTTCGATTCTCTTGGGAGACTTCTAAACCCTCACCAGATCTCTGAGCAGACACATCACTTTGAAGTTTCCCCGGTGCATTTGGTGAAGTTTTTCTCACCTGGATGACTTGGCAAGGGCTCAGCTGTAGGTCTCCAGCTGTGTGTGCAAGATCACACCTCCTGCTGCCACACCTGCATGTGCTGGGTGGAGGCCTGTGTCTGCTGTGCCACCTGGGTTTCCAAGGCTCCTGCAGTATTCCAGGGTTTTGGCTGGGGGTTCCTGTAATTCCCTGGTGATTTCCTTTGCTTTCTTTCTGTGGGCATTCTACCACCTCTTGCTTGGTGTTTTGTGTTGTGGTAGGAAGGCTTCTGTCTGCCTCCATTTGGTCCATTGCATTTTCAGAAGTCAAAGTCCCCGTTACTGACTCTTTGGGTCTTTTAGTCAACACATTTGTTTGCTGCCTGTTTTCATCCTAGATTTGTGCCAGGAACTGGTGATACAGAGGTGAGAACCTCCGACGCCGGCTCTCTTGCCTCGTGGCATATGGAGCGAGTGGGTCCTAAAGACGTGCAGAAAATGAGCCAAACCCACCTGGCAGCCTCAGTCTCAGCCGCCAACACTCCAAACACTCAGTCGGAAAAGCCAGTCAGCTGCTTTCCTGCTGGCATGTTAGTCTTTGCCTTGGCAGCTGCAGGGGTGAGATGTGCTAATGATGGGGCCAAGCTGAGCTTTGGGGGTGAAGCCCTCAGCTGTTCCCGTCTCCCTCTGGCTGAGGCAGATGAGAGCAGCTGGGAAGCAGTGCCAGGACACACTCCCAGAAGCTGCTCCTCTGCCAGCGGAGGTGTCAACAGAATTCCATTCATGCGAGCCTTCCAGGAGTGCATTCAGAATCTGTTCCACACTTTATAATTCTAATATAGAGCGAGCATTGTACAATGGAGGAAGCCGCTGCTGAAGACACTTGTTTGCATATCTTTGTAACCTTTGGAATGAATGTTGATTCTGCACAGAGTGATTTCCCCACTGACATCTAGTTGCCTGACGTATCGCTGAAGTTTGGATGTGCTGGGTTTAGTCGACTCAATTGGTGAAGTTTTACTTCCAGTTTCCTAGTAGGGAAAGTCTGTTCCTTGGAGCATGATTTACTCAGCTGCAGTAGACAGTCCTTTTGAAGCTTCCTCTCTGTGTTCTCTCATATATTTTAGTCTCTTTTCTCTGTTTCTTATCACTGCCCACCTTGAAGTGTTTTTCATCCTTTCTTTCTCAGCATGGCTGAAGGCTAAAGCCATTGGTTATAGAAGCTTAGTAAAGAACTGATTCCAAAAAGGGGAGGCAGAAGGGACTGGATAGGATATAGTTTGTAAAAGCTAAATCAGGACAACTGTTTTCAAGCATAAAATATCTCTAAGAAGCATCTGTTTCTCTTATGGACATTGATGATGAGACTTCTTTAACTTACCTCCCAGGATGTTACAGCCATGCGGATTTAGTAGGTCAAGAGAGCCATGTTCTCACCCTGTAGTTATAAAATTGGCAGGTGGCTTGGATCAGGGCCAGAATTCTGGACTTGGAGTGAGAAGTGGCTCTGAGTCCTGGCTTGGCCTCTTTATAGCTGTATGACCTTGCAGAACTCATTAAATCATAACCCAGTTTCTTTGTCAATGAAGAATAAGGGTACAGCCTACCTCCCTGGCCATGGTGAGGGCTCAGTAAGGGAAATGTTGGGAAAGGGCATTGTCACTAAGGTCTTCTCTTTGGATCTTAAAGGGTGACACCTGGTGCCATTGTTTGCTCAGTGACTGAAGTTGACCCTCATGCCTTGGAAGGCACAAGTTCTCAGCATCCATGAGCCACCATCCCCTCCTGTTCTTGGTAGGTGGGTGTCTTAAGTTAATCCCACAATTCAGCCAAGTGGGTGGCATAGGTTTGGAGAGCAGGATGGTTTCTGTTCCTTTCTCTCCCACTATAAATCTCTTTGTCCATCAGGACTATTTAAAATTATTCTTATGATGTCATCCTTTTCAAATATTGTGTGCTTATGGCAAACAAAATGGTGATCAGTTGCCCCCTTTCCATACTGAGGGCTGGACGTAAGGGCTGGAGAGAATGAAGGGCAGCGGAGACCCCAGCCAGGGGCATGGATTTTTCCAGTCCTGGTTTCCATGGGCTTCTGAGAAAAAGGCTTGGGAGGCGGACTCAGAGTAGGAGTGGAAGGGTGCTGGGCAGTCCTCATAAGATTTGCTATAGAAAGAAATACCTTTCATTTGTGGATGAAGCATCTCTGTAAGGTCTTGACCTCGGTGCAGCTCACAGAGTGTGTGATTCCGACAGTGCGGCCTCTTAGACACTCAGCTTCCTGTGCTTCTGAACAATACAAATTTGGAACATACTAAAATTAGACCAAATAGTGGTGTTACTTTCCCAACTTACATGAGTAAATGGGAAGATTTTTCCCTCCACTGCTAAGACAGTTTACCTCCTAAGTCTTTCTTGAATTGTGAGTTCCAGCTACCATTTCTTCTGAGTTGCAATGAAAACAAATCAATTTTGTGAAATGTCCACTCAGTCTTAGCACCTTGTCAGGCAATGCTCGAGGGATCCTGGTGATGGCTTTATCTGCAGACCTTAGGGACAGTCATGTTTCTCAGTGGTAATTGACCTTCCTTTGTAGGGTAGGATTAAGGACGTCCACAAAGAAGTTTTGGCTTTGTGGCTCATGTGTCTAGTCCAGGAACTTTCCATACATTTTCAGCCCATTCTTCCCACCCCACCAGGAGGCAGGCACTGTGATCACTCCTTTTTCCAAGCGGGAGAGTCATTACTATAAAGTGTAATTCTGTATAAGGTCATCGGCTAGCAGGTGGCAGCTGGGATTATACACAAATAGAGAATATAATAGAAATGGGACCTACCCTGCTAATAGCAATAGTAATGGCCCCAACTTAACTTTCAGCAGGCCCTGGGCTAAGTAAGCCCTTTACATGGATTAACTGGATAATTGTTTCCTTTTTACAGGTGAAGAAAGTAAGGCATAGAAAACTTGCAATTTGCCTTAGCCCCTGCACCTTGTAGGGAACTGAGCCAGGACTGACTAGCAGTTGACCTCACAGCCCATGTGCTAAACCCTGGGCTACCCTGGGAGCAACCATGAGGTGCCCTTCTAGACTCTAACCCCTTCAGAATGCCCTCAACTTGCATTGATCCTGTGACATTGGGTTTTGAGAACAGCTCATCTTTCCAGGAAGACCATGGGGTATGAATGATACTTGAATCTTTTGCTATGGGGATCCCAGGAACTTGTCCTGTGGGCCTGATCTACAAGGGCTGACAGAGGACTGGGGGCCTATTTTCAGGGCCTAGGACTTCAACTCTTCATATAACAAATTACCGCAACTCAATGGCTTATAACAATGCCCGCTTCTGACCTCACAGCTTCTGGGGATCAGGACTTCCCTGGGTCCTCTGAGCTGCTCTTATAGGCTGTGACAAAGTTGTCAGCCAGGACCGGGTCTCACCTGAAGGTCCACCTGGGAAGGACCTGCTTTTGAGTTGACATAACCATGGCAGAATCCACTCTCTCTCTTTTTGTGTAGAGACAGAGTCTCACTTTACTGCCCTTGGTAGAGTGCCATGATGTCCCAGGACTCACGGCAACCTCCAGCTCTTGGCTTCCGTGATTCTCCTGCCTCCGCTTCCCGAGCAGCTGGGACTACAGGCACCCGCCACAACGCCCGGCTATTTTTTTTGTTGTTGCAATTCGGCTGGGGCTGGGTCCCAGTCTCTTGAGCTGTCAAACTGAAGGTCTCGGTTCCTAGCTGGCTGTCAGCCAGAGCCCCCTCTCATTTTCTTAACAAATGTTCTCTCCACTATAGAAGCTTGCTTTACCAAGACAGGCAAGCTGAGAAGAACTTAGAGTCTCCAAGCAAGACAAAATTCTCACACTGTAATCTAATCATGGAAGCGATGCCCATATTCTCTTGGTTGGAAGCAAGTCACTAAGACAATCCACTCTTTTATTTTATTTCAGATTAATAGGAGGGTACAGATGTTTAGGTTACATTGTTTTCATCTCTAAAATAAAGTTCAAGTTGTAGTTGAGCCCTTCACCCAGGGGGTGTGCTGTATGCCCTTACGTTGTGCACATTTGATCCCATAATCCCATTGCTAGGCCATCTACCCGGAAGAAAGAAAAATCATTTTACCACAAGTACATTTGTACTAGAATGTTTACTGCAGCTCAATTCACAAATACCAAGATGAGGGAGCAACCCAAGAGACAGTCCACTCTTAACCCTGATCCTGACCTTGAGAGGGTTACACAGGGAGTAAACACCAGGAAGCAGAGGTCCTTGGGAATGGTCTGTCTACTGCGAGGAGTTAATTAGATAATGAGTGTTGCTGATGGCGGCTATGACTTTGACAGCTGGAAGCTGCTGTTTTCAGAGGTGTCTGCTCACTACGCGTAGGTATCAGAATGGGCAGCAGCACCCTTTTGGTTAAGGTGGTTCTGTTTCTGCGTTTTAGTTGCTTATCTTAGTTCAGTGGTTCCTGATTTCTTCCTAATGCCACAACCCTTTAATATAGTTCCTCATGTTGTGGTGACCCCCAAACACAAAATTATTTTCGTTGCTACTTCCTAACCGTAATTTTGCTACTGTTAGGAATTGTAATTTAAATATCTGATATGCAGCATGTATTTTTATTATTACAAAGGGGTCACGACCCACAGGTTGAGGACGGCTGCCTTAGCTGGTCTCCATCTTTCTTCTTCTACTTCTTCTTTTTTTTTTTAATGACTTGAGTGTCTCTGTTGTCCGAGGCTGACCTTCTTTCCCCATTCTGATGCAGAGAACTAGCCCAACCCCTGCTTGGCTTACACTTCACTTCTTCCCAGAGTGGTCCACTGGCCCTTCCCACCCACCCACAGCAAGGAGAAGTCCCTGCCAAGTGCTCTCAAAGGATTGTTTCTCTATCTTTGCACATTTCACCTTGTGTGCACCTGAATTTAAGTTCCAGGGTGACAGAGACTAGATCCATCTTCTTCCCTGTTGAGTCGCCTGTGCCTAGAGCATCGTGGCTGGTCAGTCCTTGTTGGCACAGGAGTGTATGGTCCCACTTCATGTGCTGCTGTTTCCTTTCAGCAAATGAGAGTCACTAAAGCTCTACTCTTAAAAGTTTTTGTCTTTGTACAACCTTTCATGTAAATGAATTATACATTTGGAAAATCTTTTTAAAAAAGACTGTACTAGGATACTATTTTGAATTGTTAGATTGGGTAGAAAATGTGATGTGATCATTTAATGAAACTCGAAAGAGGTCTCTGCTCATTTTAGCCTTTCCTTTGATCTTCCCAAGACGTATACAGACAGAAGGATGAACAGGAATAACTCCGTGTACTTGTATGGGTTTTCTGTAGCCACATTTGGTGACCTAGTGATGGTAAGCTTAACTTTATATTTACTATTTTTCCTTTTTTATTCCTCCTTTCCCACTTTAAACTTTTGAAGTGATTTTGACCTAAATGAGTCAAAATTCAGTAGGAGGATAAAATGATTCTTTCTGAAACAGAGCTCAACTTCAGCAACTATAAAAGAAAAAAAAAAAAAAACAAAAAAACCAAGCCTGAAAACAAAATATCTTACGTCAGGCTAATTTGCAAATCACAAATTTTACTTTATCGCTCTTCCTTACATTGACCTTCTTATTATCCTTTTATTGACATCCATGTTTGATTTCAGTGGTTTTGGGAAAAACATTTTTATATATAAAAGTTTGAAAACTTAACATGAAACATTATTGTTGATAAAGTCACAGTAATTTAAAAGGCACATTCTTAAAGTTGTACCCTATTTATTTTTATAATTCATATTTGTCTTGGTGGTTTCCCACCATCCTTTGTAGAAATAGCGTAAAAACTATGCTGGGATCATGAAACTGTGAAGTAGGTTATTGAGGGAATCATGAAATTCGTGTTTCTGGAGGGTTTTAGTATAAATAACAACTGGGTGGCCTCACTAGTTACAGTCCTAGGAATGTGGACTAAAAATTAGCCCATTCATTTCCTGTTTATCTGGTTTATTACACACACACACACACAGAATGTATTGTTGGAATGGCATGAAGTAAACAGGACGCGGATTGAAAGTACAAGCTTGCAAAAAGTGAGGCTCACCAGAGGTGCAGGAGAGCCTTGAACAACTTTTACAGTTGCTATTTATTGAGGGAAAACACGACAGATAGGAAGAGTGCTTAAGTAATGACACACAGGGGCTACGTGCTTAAGGACCACAAAAAAGGAAATTACGTGCTCTTTATCCACAACTCCCACAAGGAAGTGCCATAAAATGTTTAAGGTTTAACACCTGCTTACTATCCAGTGACCGATCTTATCTCATTCCGGAACACTGAGTTACTTGGGGGCTTGCCTCCAAGTTACAAGGGATCTCTAGGCCTGCAGGAGACGGTCTTGCTCTCAGCGTTTCCCTTTGATGTGTTAAGAATCGGTGACTGGCTTTTTCGCAACGGGTTTGCCGCCAGAACACAGGTGTTGTGAAAACTGCCCATACGATCCAAAATGGGGAAGGAAAAGACTCATATCAACATCGTTGTCATTGGACACGTAGATTCGGGCAAGTCCACCACTACTGGCCATCTGATCTATAAATGTGGTGGCATTGACAAGAGAACCATTGAAAAATTCGAGAAAGAGGCTGCTGAGATGGGAAAGGGCTCCTTCAAATACGCATGGGTCTTGGATAAACTGAAGGCTGAACGTGAGCGTGGTGTCACCATTGATATCTCCCTGTGGAAATTTGAGACCAGCAAATACTATGTTACTATCATTGATGCCCCAGGACACAGAGACTTTATCAAAATCATGATTACAGGCTCATCTCAGGCTGACTGTGCTGTCCTGATTGTTGCTGCTGGTGTTGGTGAATTTGAAGCTGGTATCTCAAAGACTGGACAGACCCGTGAGCATGCCCTTCTGGCTTACACACTAGGTGTGAAACAACTAATTGTTGGCATTAACAAGATGAATTCCACTGAGCTGCCCTGCAGCCAGAAGAGATATGAGGAAATCGTTAAAGAAGTCAGCACTTACATTAAGAAAATTGGTTACAACCGTGACACAGTAGCATTCGTGCCAATTTCTGGTTAGAATGGTGACAACATGTTGGAGCCAAGTGCAAACATGCCTTGGTTCAAGGGATGGAAAGTCACCCCGAAGGATGGCAATGCCAGTGGAACCACGCTGCTTGAAGCTCTGGATTGCATTCTGCCACCAACTCGTCCAACTGACAAGCCCTTGCGTCTGCCTCTGCAGGATGTCTACAAAATTGGTGGTATTGATACTGTCCCTGTGGGCCGAGTGGAGACAGGTGTTCCCAAACCCGACATGGTGGGCACCTTTGCTCCAGTTAATGTTACAACTGAAGTAAAGTCTGTTGAAATGCACCATGAAGCTTTGAGTGAAGCTCTTCCAGGAGACAATGTGGGCTTCAACGTCAAGAATGTGTCTGTCAAAGATGTTTGTCATGGCAATGTTGCTGGTGATAGCAAAAATGACCCACCAATGGAAGCAGCTGGCTTCACTGCTCAGGTGATTATCCTGAACCATCCAGGCCAAATTAGTGCTGCCTACGCTCCTGTACTGGATTGTCACACAGCTCACATTGCCTGCAAGTTTGCTGAGCTGAAGGAAAAGATTGACCATCGCTCTGGTAAAAAGCTGGAAGATGACCCTAAATTCCTGAAATCCGGTGACGTCGCCATCGTCAGTATGGTTCCTGGCAAACCCATGTGTGTTGAGAGCTTCTCAGATTATCCTCCTCCGGGTCGTTTTGCTGTTCGTGACATGAGACAGACAGTTGCTGTTGGTGTCATCAAAGCAGTGGACAAGAAGGCTGCTGGAGCCGGCAAGGTCACCAAGTCTGCCCAGAAAGCTCAGAAGGCTAAATGAATATTATCTCTAATACCTGCCCCCCAGTCTTAATCAGTGGTGGAAGAACGGTCTCAGAACTGTTTGTTTCAATTGGCCATTTAAGTTTAATGGTAAAAGACTGGTTAATGATAACAATGCATCGTAAAACCTTCAGAAGGAAAGGAAAATGTTTTGTGGACCATTTGTTTCTTTTTGTGTGGCAGTTTTAAGTTATTAGTTTTTAAAATCAGTACTTTTTAATGGAAACAACATGACCAAAAATCTGTCACAGAATTTTGAGACCCATTAAAACAAAGTTTAATGAGAAAAAAAAAAAAAAAAGAATCGGTGACTGTCCTTGCAAGCATGACGTTCATGCCTCCACAATGCATAGCTGCCCGCATGCATACCATGTGTGTTTATGTACATATATCCAGAAATCTATGTTGGATTCCCTAATAGGATTTTCTGTCTATGTTCATAAGAAACACTGGTCTGAGAGATTTTTTTTTTTCTTAATTTTTATTAAATCATAGCTGTGTACATTAATATGATCATGGGGCACCATACACTTGGTTCATAGATCGTTTGACACATTTTCATCACACTAGTTAACATAGCTTTCATAGCATTTTCTTATTTTGCTAAGACCTTTACATTCCACATGTATACTAGGATTCACATATACCCTTGTAAGATGCACCACAGGTGTAATCCCATTAATCCCCCTCCCTCCACCGACCTCCCCCCACTCCCCTCCCTTTCCCCCTTCTCCCTATTCTTAGGTTGTAACTGGGTTATAGCTTTCATGTGAAGGTCCTACATTAGTTTCATAATAAGGGTGAGTACATTGGGTACTTTTTTCTTTATATTCTTGTCCAGATTTTATACTGGCCTCACACTATCATGCTAAAGAGTTAGGAAGGTTCTTTCCATGTTTATTTTGTGGAACAGTTACTGTAAGACTGCTATTTCTGTCTTAAAGGTCGGATAGGCATCTCTTCAGGGTAGCCATCCGGGCATGGAGGCTCGAAAAAAAAAATCCACGTTATCTGAGTTTATTGCCATCAAATTTATCACCATAACATTTTTCATACATCTTACCACTTAATGCCCATATTATCTGCCATGATGTTCCTCCTCTTTAATTCTTAACAGTGATAAATTTTTTTCCTTCAGCTTTTTCTTTCCCCTTGCTAGGAATTGAACAACTTTATCACTGTTGGCAAACAACCGACTTAGGTTGCATGGATTTCCTCTTTTGATTCTTATTTCATTGACTTAGGTTGCATGGATTTCCTCTTTTGATTCTTATTTCATTGACTTAGGTTGCATGGATTTCCTCTTTTGATTCTTATTTCATTGATTTCTGTTCATTATTAATGCTTCCCTTCTGCCTTGTCAATGTCTTCCTCTTTTCCTGAGACTATTAACCCCCCAAATTTCTTATTTTCTTCCATTTGTAAACATAAATATCTCTGTAAAGTACTCCCTTACATTTTCGTTAGGATGCCTTATCAGTTTACAAAGAAATTAAAATACATATTTTAATTTTTTTGACCCATGGCTTATGTGGAAGTGTAATTCTTAATTTTCACACTATTGAGATTTTTTTCAGTTAAATTTTTATTTTAAATTTGTGATTCCATGTTCTTGTGATCAGAGAGTGTATGCTTTCTGATTTTGGTTGTCGCATTTGTTGCAAGCTTGTTTTATCCTCTACCTTATAGTTGGTATTGATGGATATTCCATGAATAGTAGAAAGGAATGTGCCTTCTGCAATTGCCAGGTGGGGTAGTGTTCCGGAAATGGTACCCAACGATGGTGGTGTTTTCAAATCTTTTTTTTTTTTTTTGCAGTTTTTGGCCGGGGCTGGGCTTGAACTTGCCACCCCCGGTATATGGGGCCGGCACCCTACTCCTGTGCCACAGGCGCTGCCCTCAAATCTTATCTATCTTACTGTTTACCATTTCTATGCAGCAAACCTTTAACTGTAGTTATTAATTTATATATCCATTTAGTTCTACCATTTTCTTCATGAATTTTGAAAGTCTTGTTAGGTCTATACACATCTGGGATTATCACGTCTTGTTGAATTGACCTGCTTATCATTATGAAATTTTCTTCTTTATCTCTGGTAGTATTTCTTATCTTGAAATCTACTTTTGACAGACACCCGTGTTTTGTGTTCAGATGTGTATGCATGAGGCATCTGGTTTATTCTTTCTCTTTTTTTACTTTCAATATGCCTGTATTTATGCTTGAAGTGCATTTCTTGGAAACGGCCTATACTGACAGTTTTAGTCCATTTTGAGAGTTGTTACCTTTTAATTGAAATATTTAATTTGATTACATTTAATTTAATTAATCATGTGGGTTGAGAGCTCATTCTCTTACTCTTTTAAAAATATTTACCTGCTATGTTTTTGTTTTTTCCTTTTCCTGTTTTCTTTTGGATTGAGTAGCTGTGTTCTATCGTGTTTAGTTGTGGTTCTTAGTTTTATTATATTTTAGCGGCGGCCATAGGGATTAGAATATGTATCTTTAACTTACAAGGTTATTGAAAGGAACGTGCATCCTCCTGTGAGATCCAAAAAGGCAGCATGACGTTCGTGTGGCCGCCGTGTCTTCAGGCATAGTTTTATGGTTTTATTAATTTTTTTACATTTAAATTATTCATTCATCTAGCTTTATTTTTATAGAGAGACTATGACTCCACGTCCATGACTACTGAGTTGTGACCGCTGTTTTAGTTCAGTCTATTTGAAATACTACCTTGATCCTATACCAAGTTTTTCTACACCTTTGGATCAATTGGCTCATTTTCCTTCACTTCTGTTGATCTGTCTGTCCATGTGCTTCTACTGCCTGTTTAATTACTGCGACTTGATTAATTCTAATATCCGATCGATCTAAGCCATTTATAATATTCTTTCAGAATTTTTTGTACCTTGATTATTTTCCAAATAAGCTTTATAATCTAAAAGAAATCACCGTAAGTGTGAGCAGGGTTGCATTAGAGCCGCAGGTGAGTTCAGGGAGGAGGAACCACCTGCTGGAGTGCGTGCTTTGCCATCTGCCTTCCAGAGCTGTGCTCGCTCTTTCTGGCCGGTTTCTCTGAAGCCTCCTCATCTGCAGCTAGTGGCATTCTTGCTGTCAAATGTTTATCGCTTTTTTTATTTTTTGCCAATTATCGTTGGGGTTTAAGGAGCCTATAACACCTTCCTTTCCTTAGGAGGCTGAATGTTAGTGACCACACCTGTCAGTTATTACTGTGAAGATGATGGTAGAATTTGGCTTTAGATCTTGGAGTGAGTTATTACGGCTTCACTTGCGAATTTGAGTCACCAGTCCTGCTGGACAATATTGACGATACTGAGTCTTGCCTGATAGGGTCCTGATTATGGCAAAGAATAAACCAGAATGAATGTGCAGTAGACGGAGGCAAGCAGATGAGGAGATCCCAGAGGAAATGAGCCCCAGAATCCAGTTCCTCCTCCCGGACTCTTCCGTACATGGCTGTTTTGTCCCTGGAGGAGCCGGGGGCAGGAGTCTTAATCTAACGAAGTTCATGCACCTGGAAGCCAAGGCAGAGGGAGGGGGAGGAGTTGGGCGAAGGCAATTCTCTCCAGATGCTTCCTAATGCAGTCGAATTTTGTCCTCTTACCGTTTATCAACAACCTGTGATTCTTCTTTTTTTGAATTGTCAGTTGATATCCTTTGATCACTTTGTTACCGAGGATTTTGGGCTTCCCTTAATTGATTTGCTAACAGCTGTTTGTGTATTATAGTACTATCCTTTGGTGAGCCATAATTTGGGATAAATAGCATTACTATTCATTTCTTACAAAATATTTTTTAGGTATTTTTTTTTTAGTTATTTTTGTTTTCTTATAAATGGGATCCAACTTTTATTTTTGTAATGGTGTTTTCTTGTATTTATTTACATATATATTCTGAAGCCGGTCTGTTTATTAAAATATCTTGCTGATTTTAGGAGATGTCCTGTTGATTTTCTTGGGTTGCCTATGTAACTAGTCATATTACTTATAATTATTCTTTTCTAACATTTACTTCTGAATTATTTTTTATTACTTTATTGAAGTGTCTTAAATATAAAGAACAGATTTAGAAATGTATACAAATAGAAAAAAACCCGTCTTTTGTTTGGTTTTTAAGGTGAAGGCTCCTGATAGTTCATCATTGATTATAGGGTTGACTGTTGGTTTAAGATGCAAGTGATTATTTTAAGTAGGAATTTATTTCTTGTTTTGAAATAGTTTTTATAAAACATTACATATTGAATTTTATTAACTGCTTTTTAGACACATACTGATGTACCATAGCTTTCTTTTCTGTCTCTTTTAGTCTTTCGACCTACTGATATAATTAATCATGGGCTTATTGATATAAATATTCATCGATGGATTTCCCAGTATTAAAATATCCTTACATTTGGAAGTTTATTCACCTGTGTGAGGTGTATCACATTTCTAATATTCTACTGAATTTAATTCCCTAGTATTCTACTTAAGACTTTTCACATCCATTTTAAGAAGGAGACATGGTCTTACAAATACATAGTCGTTCCCTATTTATACAAACTCAGTCATTTCTGGTCTCTGCTAGGTGTGCTGCCTGGTATTTGAACCCTCTGCTTATTGACAGGGTGACTGGGAAACTCCGTGTCTCCCGTCCCTGCAGCAGGCCAGCCCCACATGTTCTCCTGGGGAACAAACACATTCTGATATGCAAGCCCACTGACATGTCAGAAAACCAAACTCGGAACCACAGGGTGGGGAAATGGGGTCCACCTCTTGAGAGGAGTTGTAAATCCATGTCCATCTCAGCCCCAAAGCAAGGGGCTCCTTGGGGCTCAGTTGGAAGCAAAGTGAAGTTTTAGGATTATGGCTGATGGCCAGAATGGCCCTCAAGTCTTTGTGATTTTGGGGGGACAGTAAAAATTATCTGGGAATAGTCTGTCTTTGGGGACTTTCAAAACTCTCCCGTAAAATTATCTGGGCTGAGCATCTTTATGGGCATAAATCTCTAAGAGAGTTTTCAGCTTCTTACATGCTCATGGGTTTTGCTCTTTCTTATTGAGCCAATTTTGGTAACTTCTCCTTTCCTGGAATATCATTTATGGTCCCCATGTTTTCAGAATCATTAGTATAAAGAATGTGTAGTACTTGATTATAATTTCATTTTTATAGCTATAATTATACTCATCTCTTGAAAGTTTTTATTATAATTTGAGAAATTATGCTTGTATATATTTATGAGTACAAACTGATATTATGATTTATGAATACAATGTAGAATTATGAAATCAGCTAATTAACATATCCATCACCTCACCATTTTTTGTGATGAGAACATTTGAAATTTATTCTTAGCAAAGCTACTATTGGCGACTTTCACGTTGTTGTGCAATAGAGCTAAAAAATAAAAACCATTCCTCCTGTCTGAGGCTTTGACAATTCCACCCGGTTCTCCCCATGCCGTGGACGTTTCTGGTAAGCACCATTCTGTGCTCTGTAGGAGTGGATTCTACGTAGAAGTGAGAATGCAGTCTCGGTCTTTCTGTGCCCGGCTTATCTCAGCATAATATTCTCCAATTCCATCCGTGTTGCAAAGGACAGAATTTCTTTTCTTAGACTGAGTAGTATTCCCTTGTGTATAGCCACCACATTTTCCTATCCCTTCATCTGGTAGACACTCAGGTTGTTGATTCCATAACTTGACTGTAGTGAATATTGCTGCAGTGAGGAGCAGTGAGCACATCTATTACTGATTTCAGACCTTTCGGGTAAATACCGAGAAGTGGGATTGGTGTGTCATCTGGTAGTTCTTTTTATTTTTTTTGTGGAAACTTCATACTGTTTATCATAAAGGCTGTCCTGATTTACATCCCTACCTACAGTGTACGAGTGTTTCCTTTTCTCCACATTTTCGCCCCCACTTGCCGTCTTCCACTTCTTTGGTAATGGCCCTTCTGACAGGTGTGAGGTGAGAGCTTATCGTGGTCTGCATTAACCTTTCCCTGATGGTGAGCGATGGTGAGAATTTTTTCATATATCTATTGGCCATTTGTATCTCTTCTTCAGAGAAATGTCTATGCAGATTCCTTGCCCATTTTTTAATCGTGATTTATTTTCTTTCTAAAGAATTATTTGAATTCCTTATAAATTTTGGATATTAACTCTTCATTAGATATATGGCTTATAAATATTTCCTTCCAAGCCATAGGTCATCTTTTCATTCTGTTAATTTTTTTCTTTGTTGTGCAAAAGCTCTTTAGTTTGATGTGGTTTCATTTGTCTGTCTTGCTTTTATTGCCTCCGCTTTTGGAACAAATCTAAAAAGTCACATGGATGGAGCTGGAACATATTCTTCTTAGTAAAGTATCTCAAGAATGGAAGAAAAAGTATCCAATGTACTGAGCCCTACTATGAAACTAATTTATGGCTTTCACATGAAAGCTATAACCCAGTTATAACCTAAGAATGGAGAGAAGGGGGAGAAGGAGGGGAGTGAGGAGGAAGGTGGACAGAGGGAGGGTGATTGGTGGGATTACACCTGCGGTGCATCTTACAAGGGTACATGTGAAACTTAGTAAATGTAGAATGTAAATGTCTTAGCACAATAACTAAGAAAATGCCAGGAAGGCTATCTTAACCAGTGCGATGAAAATGTGTCAAACGGTCTATAAAACCAGTGTATGGTGCCCCATGATCGCATTAATGTACACAGCTATGATTTAATAATAAAAAAAATAAATTCACTGCCTGGACTAATGTCATGTAGATTTTCCCCTGTGTTTTGTTCTGAAAATTTTATATTTTCAGGTCTATTATTAAGTCTTTAATCAAGTTGGTTTAATTTCTTATATGGTGTGAGATAATGGTCCAACTTCATTCTTCTGCAGACAGATGTCCAATTTTTCCAACACCATGTATTGAAAAGACCGTCCTTGGGTGGCTTACTGGGTAGGGCGCCGGCCCCATATACCGAGGATGGTGGGTTTGAACCTGGCCCTGGCCAAACTGCAACAAAAAATAGCTGGGTGTTGTGGCAGGCGCCTGTAGCCCCAGCTACTTGGGAAGCTGAGGCAAGAGAATTGCCTAAGCCCAGAAGTTAGAGGTTGCTGTGAGCTGTGATGCCACAGTACTCTACTGAAGGGGATAAAGTGAGACTCGGTCTCTAAAAAAAATTGAAGAAGAAAAGAAAAGACTGTTTTTTCCCCATTGTGTACTTTTGCCACGTTTGTCAAAAAATCAATTAACCATACATGTGCGGGTTTATTTCTGGGTTCTCTGTTCCGTTCTACTGGCCATGTGTTATGCCAGTACCAAGCTATTTTAATTACTATCCCTTAGTGGTATAGTGTGAGATCAGGCAGTGTGATGCCTCCAGCTCTGTTTGTTTTCTCAGTATTGCCTTGGCCAGTCAAGGTTTTTTGTTGTTCCACATAAATTTAAAGAATTTCTATTTTTCACAAAAATAGAAAAAAAATTAGAATTTTGATGGGAATTGCACTGACTCTGTAGGTTGCTTTGAGAAGGATGGACATTTTAACATCCTTCTAATCAATGAATCAATGAATATGGGTTATCTCCCCATTTATTTGTATCTTCTTGAGTTTATTTCATTGATGTTTTATAGTTTTCAGTGTACAAGTTCTTCAACTCCTTGGTTAAATTTATTCCTAGGTATTTCATTTTTTATAGCTATTGTAAGTGAGCTTTCTTTCTTTGGAGTATAATTTATTTTGGATAGTTGTTACTGTGTAGAAATATTATTCATTTTTGTGTGTTAACTTTTTTATCCTGAAACTTTACTGAATTAGTTTATTCTAACTTTTTTTTTTTTTGTAGAATTTTTAGAGTTAGAAAACACAGCAAACAGAGATGATTTCATTTCTTCCTTTCCTATTTGGATTTTTTTTTCTCTTTTTCTTGCATAATTGCTTTGGAAAGGACTTTCAACACTGTGTTAAATCTGAGTGGCAAGAGTGATCATTTTTGTCTTATTCCAGATCTTAGAGAAAAGGCTTTCAAGTAAGTTTTTACTATTGAGTAGGATGTTGGCTGTGGGCTTATTATATGTGGACTTCATTGGGTTAAGGTAAATTCTTTCTGGTTTTATAAAAGGGTGTTGAATTTTGTTAAATGCTTTTTCTGCATCTAATGAAATGATCATATGGTTTTTGCCCTTCATTCTATTAGTGTGATGTCTGTCTTGAAACATCCTTGCATCCCAGGGATAAATCCCACTTGATTACACTGAATGATCCTTTAAATGTGTTTTGAATTCAATGTCTTAGGTTTTTTGATGAGGATTTTTGCATGTATGTTTATAAAACACATTGGTTTATAATTTTATTTTCTTGTGATGTTCTTATCTGGCTATCAAGGTAAAACTGGCCTGTAAAAAGCATTTTAAAGTATTCTCCCTTCCATTTTTTTGTGAAGTGTTTGTAAAGGATTTGTATTTCTTCTTTAAATGTTTGGAGAATTTAGCAGTGAAGTCATAGGTTCTGGGCTTCTCCTTTATGGAAGACTTTTTATTGCTAATTCAATTTCCTTACTTTTATTTGTGAAAGATTTTATTTCTCCTTCATTTATAAAAGGCACTTTGGATATGTCATCACACTCTCTCCTGGCCTGCAGATTTTGTGCCAGAAATCCACTGAGAGTTGTATTGAGACTCCTTCATATGTAATGTTTCTTTTTTTTTTTTTTTGCAGTTTTTGGCTGGGGCTGGGTTTGAACCCACCACCTCCAGCATATGGGTCTGGCGCCCTACCCCTTTGAGCCACAGGCGCCGCCCTATAATATGTTTCTTATCTTTTACTGATCTCAGAATTTTTTGTTTACCTTTGAAATCTGATAGTTTGATTAATGTGCATCTTGGTGAACTTCTCTTTGAGTTGAATTTGATTGGAGACCTCTATGCTTCCAGCACCTAGATGTTTAAGTCATTCCCCAGATTGGGGGAATTTCAGCTTTTTTTCCTTTAAATATATTTCCCAGCCCCTTTTCTCTTTCTTCTCCTTCTCCTGAAATTTCTCTTATGCAAAGGTCAGGTCTCTTAAAGTTGTCCTATAATTTCTCATTGGCTTTCTTTCTTTCTTCTTTTTTTGTTTTGCTTTGTTTTTTTTGTTTGTGCGTGCGTTCTTTCTTTCTTTCTTTCTTTCTTTCTTTCTCTCTCTCTCTCTCTCTCTCTCTCTCTCTCTCTCTCTTTCTTTTTTGCTTCTCTGATTGAATGATTTCAAATGTCTGACTTCAAGCTCACTGATTCTTTTTTTCAGCATGCTCAAGCCTGCTATTGAAAATGCTTTCTGCATCTCTCAAGTTCCTGTTTTTTATGTCTATTTCTTTGTTGAGATTCTTATTTTGTTCATGTAATTTTTTTTGAAATTTCATTCATTTGCATATTATAGTTCACTGAAATTCTTTGAGAGATTGTTTTGAATTCTTTGTCTATCATTTCATAGATCTCCATTTCATTAGGGTTTGTTAGTTTCTTTTGAAATTGTCATGATTTCTGGCTTCGTAATTTTTCTGTCCTTGCATTTGTGTCTGTGTTTAGGGAGAAAGCCACCTGTTCTGGCTTTTATAGGTGTTCTTTGGCAGGGATAGACCTTCAGTGTTTAACCTAGCCTGTAATATTGGATGACCCAGCTGATAATGACCCTGGGCAGGCAGAATTTACTTTCAGTTCTCTAGATGGTGGACTGCTGTCTTTGCTTTGAATGAGAATAAAACAGCTGGCTGGGCTCTGGTATATGGTGAGACCACTGGCTGGGGACTTAGGAAGAGCTACTGGCTGGTCACTTCAATTGCCTCTGATCAAGCCAGGCCACAAGGTGTGTTCCTTGGCCAAGTGGTGCTGCTATTTGAATTCTGCAGTTGTATAGGCTGCAGGAGATTAGGTGGATTCAATGCTTAGGGCCGATAAACTAGCTGCTATGTTCTGTAGAAATGTATGTTTGCCTAGGGAGAGTATTGGGAGTGGGGCAGGCTTTGAGACTGAGAAGTGTGCCATTTAAACTCCCAGATGTAGCATAACTAGGACCAACTCTTTGCCAAAATGCACAGTGGCAGGTGTCTCTCTCCCTAGGTGGGGCTTTGGGGTGGAGTCTAGGGCTGGGCCTGGAGGCTTGGTGCCTAGGGATTCAAGCCCTGCAGAACTTTCCATCACTTCTGGGAGAGACCAACTTGGTTTTGGAGGTTGGTTCTGCCATTGGGCACTGCCACTGGCAGGTACACAGAACTGTCACCAATGTCTGTGTACTGGTTGCTGTAGGCTCTGCCTCCTTGGTTTATGACCTGACTCTATCTAGGTGGCCAATTCATGCCATTACTCCCTGCATTCCCCGTAAGGTGAGACCTGGAGTGGGCTTCCTGGGAAGCATCTCAGAATGCTAGGAAAGCTGGATCTCTCTGTTTCTGGTTCTCCTTTCCCTCTGTAGAAATCGTGGGCCCTACGTAATCCTCTGTGTGGTTCTGTGCTGAGAGAGAGGATGGGGGAGGAGGTAAAACTTTCAAAATGAGGCTATTTCTCTTTCTCTTCCAGTGTGGTCTTTACTCGTTTCTCTGGTCCGCACAAGCCTCTCAGGTTTATTCCCAGGCTTTGGAGTTTTCACCAACATATTCTGATTTGTGGATAGTTGCTAGCTGAACTTGCTGTGTAGGGTAACATAGCCCGAGACCTAGTGTGCTGTCTTTGCCCATTTCTCTTTGTTTATAATTTATCTTATCAGAGATTTAGATAGGTATTTGGTCTGTCAGAAGAATTGAGTCTTGGCTTTATTTAATCTATTACTTTAATTTATGGCTTTTAACTTAGTAATTTCCGCTTTTAGTAACTGCGTTTCTTATATTTCAATTTTGGGATTTTTTTTTTGGTTGAACACTTAGTTCATCTATGGTCATATTTTTTGATGATAAAAGCATTTAAAACTACATATTTTTCTGTTAGTAATTTTTTAGAAATGTAAACTTTTTTCTTTCTCTTTCTGTCTCCTTTCTTTTTTCTTTTCTTTTTTCTCTTTCAAGATGGGGTCTCAGTCTGTCACCCAGGTTGGAGTGCAGTGGCATAATCATAGCTCTGATATATAAATTCTTTAAAACAGAATTTTAAAAGTTTTCTACCTTTTAAAAATTTTCCTATGGAGAATTGCTGTTTGAACATTGACGTAAGAACTCTTGTGGTGCAGATTTTCTGTGAACTACTCTGAGTTTCAAGACCAATGCAAGTTTTAAAAATACGTGAAAAGTTTCAATCTATTTTACCAATCCCTCCAAAATGCAATGAGGATAGACTTAGTGTTTCATTGATTGAATATCTTTTTTGTGTATTTATTCATTTTTCCAAAAAAAATTTAATGGTGGTTACATGAAATCTTGTTATAATTAATTCCTGTTACTAAACAACTTAGATTTTTGTCAATGTTTCTCCTACCCCCCCCCCGAAGTGTAGTCCCCATGGACTTTTCTTTGTGAATAACCAACTAGCTTTTTCTCAGCATGAAATGTTTTCTTTTCTTTAAAAAGTTTTCTTTTCATTAAAGCTCAATTTTTTTTTAGAAAATTATTGATGAAAATTTTAGTTATAAATGTCATTTGCTCATATAATTATCAGCAAAGTCGATGGATCATAAAGCGTTATGGAATTTTAGAGATGGAGCAGAACCTACAAACTCAACCAGTCTTTTAGTTACCAACCTTTCCACGTTCCCCACAAATGTTGCTACGCACCTACTGTATGCCAAATGCCACATGCAGGGACTTCAGAGCTCTCTCCGCACCCTCCTTCCAGAATATAGGATCATTAACTATTTGACAGCTGGGGTTTGATGGAAGGCAGAAGCCAATTACACTTAAAAAAATTAGCATTGTTGTGGGATATATTCTAGGGCCTTTATTTTAATAAAAATGACCCCTGGAACACCAATACTACCCTGTTTTCCCCAAAATAAGACAGTGTCTTTTTTTAAGGTGTGCCCCCAAAGATGCCCTAGGTCTTATTTTCAGGGGACGTCTTATCTTTCCTGTAAGTAGGTCTTATTTTTGGAGGATGTCTCATTTTCAGGGAAACAGGGTACATCACCAGGACCCCAAGAAGCCAGATAACAACCTTAAATCTATAGTCATTTTTCAGATGAGGACTGCAAGCCTGAAAATGGAAAATGACTTGTCCCATGGTAGACACCAAACTAGTGAAGGAGCAGAATTTATGGAGGTGTAAGTAACATGTCAATGAAAAACCGAGTCTAAGGGATGAAGAGGAAATATCTTTTGCTTCAGAAAAAAGGTTTTATAGTGATACAATATTTTAAATATGCCATCTCAAATTTAATTTGATTAACTTCCTTAAAAAATGTGGAATTTGCTGTGAACATGATTCCACTGGCCAAGGTTAAGACGTGATCTTGTAGACTGTGAAAGGGGCTTTTTTCCTGGGGAATGTGCTTCTCAAAATAAAGGCAGCTGGAAGCCTGCAATTGGCTATTTGTGCCAGAGAAGTCAATTGGTTACAGAAAGGAGTTTTCTCTTCTTCTTAGGTACCCTGGAGGGTTCGTTATGAATCTTCTGAAAGGTATGTGAGTGGGACCAAGCTAGACCTGGATCCCATTAGCTTGGTCTATTCACAAATAGCAGTTAGCCTTAGTAGAGTCGGGTGGTGCCTGTAGCTCAAGGAGTAGGGCGCCGGTCCTATATGCCGGAGGTGGTGGGTTCAAACCCAGCCCCAGCCAAAAAAAAAAAAAAAAAAAAAAAAAGAAACCCACAAAAAAAGACAACAAAAAGCATTAGTAGAGTCATAAGTCCCTTATTTATTTTGTTTTGCTGTCAGGAACCCTCATATAACTCAGCTCTTCAATAAATAGGTTGAGGTTTTCAGCAAATTAAGTGGGAAAAAAATGAAAAACTAATGTAAACACCGTATTTGACCTGTTTGTCTTTGAGTGCCTGTTTGAATGTGCTGATTTCTCAGCCCCAAGTGCTGTTTCAGCATGCCTTCCCTTTGTTCCTGTTAACCCCTGTCTCCTGGGAAGCCTCCCTGAGCACTGTCCTCTCACCCCAGCCCTGGATCCCCTCTCCACGGTGTGGTAGTCATCCTCCCTGGGTGCTCTGCCATCTTGGTTTGAAATTGTTGTCCTCCCCATTGGTACTGTAAAAATTTTTCAGCTCTGGACCTGCAACTTCTACTTTTCTTTTCTTTTTTTTTTTATACATTTTTATTAAATCATAGCTGTGTACATTGCTATAATCATGGGGCATCATTCACTAGCTTCACAGACCATTTACCAAGTTTCACATATACCCTTGTAAGATGCACCACTGGACAGGGAGGAAGGATGTTCTTATCACAGTGGGGATTACAGAATGCAGATGTTCTCACAGCAAGAACAGCCTTTGTGCTTTTGACTTTAGGGTGGCGGCCAAAATCTGTTGACTCAAAGACCAAGGTCTCTGAGACCATTGGTCCACCAAATGGCCTGCATGGAAATCATCCCCTCAGAGCTTGTTTTGCACGTACCTTCTTGTACTCCATCCTGAATCAGGATCACATCTCTGTCGTGGTGGCGAGAGACTGTTTATCCACCTCCTTAAGTGATTATATGTCCAGCAACACTGACCAGCTGTGGGCTAAGCAGTCCGTGCAGCACCTCGTTTCCCAAAAGGTTATTACTTTAGAATTGCCTTCATAACTTTGTGTAGGTGTACAGGGGAGGTGGCCGACACATAGAGAATATTTTGTCAATATTTTGTAAGATTGTGTAAATAAAGGTACACTTAGCTACAATTTCCCGTTTTCCCTCTCTGTGGTCACTTTACAGGTAACTTTTGGAATGCCCGGTGTATCACCTGTGCTATTATTTACTTAAATAATTTTTCTTAATTTAACTTAAAATTTCCTTTAAATCAACATATACATTTTGCTTACATTTATTTAAGAAATAAATTGTAATTTCATTGTATAAACAGAAGACCAGTATCACTTGCTATAAATATTATAAAAAGATATTAAAGGAAAACAAAACAATGTTATTAAAATTCAGCCAAACATTGGTGTACTTTGATGTTATTGAACCAGAGATAGGTTCCCTTTGTGAGAAAAGGAGGATGGCTAACGGCTGGGGAGGTTGTAGGCCTGTTGTACCAAATGGATTTTGTCTAGTTGGAAGGCTTGACAGGGACCTGAGGAAGTGTTCCATCCTTGACCTCATGTGTCAGCACTGCCTGAGAGCCTCACTCATCAAGCCAGCTGGGCGGGGCTGCCCTTTGAGGGGTGCCAATGCGTGTTGGGTTCTGAGACTCAAGGCCTGAGGTCTTCTGTGAAGGCCCCAGAATGACTCACTGAGCTCTTGTTTAGCCTTCCAGTGACCCTTGAGTGCTTTTGAGATCCACTCTTTGAGTGTTAGTTCAAAGGCCAGGTGAGGCCAAGAACTGGAATTTGGGGATATATTGGTGACACTGGAAGCCAACCAGAGTCTTATGGGCTTGGTGTCCTCGCTGGAGGTGCGGCTGTGGGGAAAGCATGCAGGTGGGGGTGTTGTCTTGTTAACAAGGAGGTTGGCGATTTGTTCCTGGATCCTGGCCCCAAACCATTAACCAGGAGCACTTTCATACAGGTCACTTGACAGCTTCAGTACCTCATCCCTCTCCACTGTATCATCCAGTGTGTTTATTCAGCATGTGGTTGGCCCAAGGTGCCGCACCAGGACCACCTCAAGGTGCTCCCTCCCATGTAGCCAGGTGATAACCACCTGCCAGGCACCAGGTCCATGTCAGGAAGGGGGACTTGGTGCTCAGAGGCCCAAAGTGGGAGGGAATTGCTCCTTCTTGGAGACCTCCAGCATGCAGGATGGTGACTTCCAGTGAGGCCTGTCTGTGAAAATGGAGACCCCATTGACTTGAGTGGGGCTGGCAAGACTGAGCTGCCGCAGTTAGTCACAACCAGGCCACATCTGGTGACGTTGAGACGGCTACAGGTAAAACCAGGGGACAAAAGGAAAGGGTCAGTGGGCACAAGTTGTCTGGTGCCAGCTTTGGGCTGAGCTAGTGGGGTCTGAGAGCACTGCCCATGGGCACCTCTCTGCCACCCAGCCTCCCTTGAGGTCCTGGCTGTGACCTCCTTCCAAGGCGCACTCCCCTCACTAAAGTGACTGATTAGGCACACAGTGTACGGGCGCTCAGCAAAGGCGTCAGTGCAAGGAAGCATGAAGGTGGGAGGGAACAGTGTGCCGAGTGTCAGCCAGCAACTGGTATGAGGTGACTGGGGCTCTGCCCAGGGGTGCATCCGGGTGGGGTGTCTGGCCTACTGAGGTGGACTTCCCCCTGACCTATCCCCTTCAGTACGATGGGGTGAATAAAGTGGTGGCCGCATCTTTGTGCACCTGTGTGGGGAGCACACTGTAGACTGTAAAGTGCCAATAACTGGGAGACATTGGAGATGGCCCCAGACATTCCTATACACAGGTCCCTACAAAAAAACCCTCTAAGAGATGAGCAGAACCCAGCTCTGGGGCAGGAACTTCCTGGGATGGTGGTGGGGACGTGGGGCGGTGAGTCCAGCTGTGATGGAAACACCCAGGCAGCTGTCACCGTCCATTGAGCTGAATCCCTCTTCCACATCCTCCCCCCCACCCTGAAAGACAACCTTCTAGAGAACTCTCTTCACTTAGGCTTTGGCTGACTCTGGGTGTGTGTTTTCAAGAGGAGAGTTTTTCTCCATGTGGCTCTGATTTATGCTGATATTGTCAAGTGGCAAAATATAAATTGCGTTATTCCACAGAAAATTGATGTGATGATTTCTTTGCTCCCCACCCAGCACACTTGTCATGAGAAGAAGTCTTTAGGGCACACGGGGAAACTTCATAGAGTTACAACATGTGCCAGCACATGGACCCTGCTTTCTTTTAGTTGTTTCAACTTTTCCATTTTCTTCTTGGGAACAGAGAAAGTATTGAAATATTTACAAGAATATCACTGGCCAGCCAGTGGCAGATACTGTGGACCAAAGCTGTGTCTACAGGCTACCACAGAGTTGGAGGAAAACGCAAAAGAAACGCAGTCTACAAAGCAGGTGACTTCTTGACACTGAAGACAAGACATCTCTATTTCAACAGTTTTCGGTTTTTGTTTAGACATTTATCTTAAGGGGAAAACCACTTGGAAGAGCAGGCCAGAATGCCCAGGTGTGCTGGTCCTCAGGGAAATCCATCCTGGAAACTTCTCTTATTCTGGAACAGCAGAGGTGAATGTGATAGTATCTGTATCCTTACGGATTTGATGTTCTGTTTTCCTAGATAGAAAAGATATTCAGAATTGAGAATGTGAAGGACTGTAGAAGTTCATTAAGATGGGAGTTACCGGCCTTGATAATTTCTTTCCGAAACTGACCCTTTAGAGAAGGGCTCCCTCTTCATAAAAGGAATTATGTAAATATTTGGCTTCTCATGGATAGATTTGGACTTTTGTCCCTTACTTTATAACAATTGCATGCTAAAACAGGCATCTCCGGCAGCGGCCCCCTCATAAACTTAGCTTCTTTGACATATTTTAAAAGCAAATAATTTTGGGACACGTATCGTGGTCTGCTGCAGACATCATTTCTAGTTCAGCCAGGATATTATTTGAGAACTGCAAAGCTCTCTAGGTATTACATCCGTATATAAACCATGTGTGAGAAAGATATAAATTCAGTTTTGAAATATTTGTGTGACTGCTTTCGGCTTTCAATCCGTGCCAAACATGTGCTCTGGTGACAGATGGAGTCATGTGGGCCCCTGAATGAAAACATTTTATTGTGTGTAGACTTTGTCTTCCAGCAGTTGGGTTTGAGGAGCTGGGAGATGTAGAGGATCCAATTGCTAAGAGGTGTGTTCTCCAGTGAACATAAAATGCTTTTCCTCCCCTTCAAATACATTACTGGGTTACTTGGTCTCAAGTTCTGTGTCATAGAAAATATTGCTATATACTCTGGATTGATCTAGAATAACTAACTTTAAGGCATCTTCATGTTAACTTTAAATTTGGAAACTGAACATTTTCCTAAGAATTTATTGAAATTTTTGGCTTTGTGGGCCTGTAAACTATTCAGGGAGGCCAGGATCTAGAAATGCCAGACAAAGCAAAGGACTCCCAGTTAAATTTAAATTTTAGGTAAACAGTGAATATTTTTGTAAGTGTAATTATGTCCTCGATATTGTATGGGACATATTTATCCTAAAAAGTTACTTGTTGTTTATCAGAAATGCAGATTTAATAGGAAGGCCCATATTTTTATTTGCTAAATCTGACAACCCTGCCAGTTTATCGCAATTTACTGTTTGTGGTCATGAGCAATGGACTGTTATAGACAATTCCTCGTCAGTGAAGGCTAGGGAGTCTGCAAGTTCACAGACAACAGAGATGGGGGAAATCTCAGTCCAGTCTTCCCAGAATAAAAAGAAATATTTTGTTAGATGCAGTGGTTCTCAACCTGTGGATCACAACCCCTTTGGGGGTCAAACCCTTTCACAGGGGTCACCTAAAACCATCCCAATACCCCGTCAAATACAGGTATATAAAAATAATTTTATGGTTGGGGGTCACCACAACATGAGGAACTGTATTAAAGGGTTCTGGCATTAGGAAGGTTGAGAACCACTGTGTTAGAGCAAAAAGGCCATAGATCACAGGCCTTCTACTTCTGATTGGACTTCGGTTTAATACTTTTGTTCGCCCCATGTACATCCATTTCCTCACATTTCCCCTTCTTGCTGTTTGTTTTTACGCTGTGTGGGCAGAGTGGGGAAGGCGAGGGGAGTGTTCAGAATGGGCACTTATCCCTCCATCGAGGAAGCTTTCTCTCGCTCTGCCATCCTCACACAGGTGAATGCCGAATCCTACCCATTCAAAGCCTGGGTCATGGTGTCCCTTTTGTCAAGAGTCCATGGACCATCTCAGTGCAATCCGGGTTTTTAACCCAACTGGGATCCATCTTCAAGGCGACTTTCTCTTTCAGTCTTAATTGGACTTTATGCCTTCTGAAGGCTGAGTCCTGTCTAATTTAAGAAAAGAACACATAGTAGGGGCCTGGCAGACAGCTGACGCTCAGAAAAGGTTTGGTTTCTTCTTTCCCTGGAGGTAACTTCTAATTGAGTAAGACCTGGGATGAGGTACGAAGGCAAAGGCTTTCTGCAAGTGACCCCCTTCCATTTTCTCAGCCACCCCAGGGTTCAGCCACATGCACTCCCTGCACACATTAGAAGGTCAAGGTTCAGCCACATGCACTCCCTGCGCACATTAGAAGGTCAAGGTTCAGCCACACGCACTCCCTGCGCACATTAGAAGGTCAAGGTTCAGCCACATGCACTCCCTGCACACGTTAGAAGGTCCCACCTTTGGTGGAAGGCAGAGTGGCAAGTTGTCCTTATTCCCATGGATTCCTGAGATGGATTTGTGAGTCCTGGCTTAGGGCAGGACTCTGGGTCACCACTCAGCAGTTGGTTTGTTTTGGAAATGAACCTGTTTAATATTCTTAACACAAAGTGTCATGTAAATAAATTAGAAAAAATAGACCATAGATATGAGCATATCTATGAAACCATAATGTGAGCAAAGAATCCCCCAAATTAAGAAATAAAAAAATTGATAAAAATATGAAAAGACTCAATCTCAGTGATAGATGAATGCACATTAAAACAAGAAAGAGCTTTGTTTTCTTTATAAATTATCAAACATTATGTATAGGGCTTTCACTTTTTTATTGATAGTGTTTTACTTATTTATGGGATGGGATACATGTGATACTTTGTTTGAGTCAGAAGCTGCAGTATTTGTCTTTCTGTGCCTGTCTTGTTTTGCTGAACACCATGCCCTGCATTTCTGTCCATGTTGCTCCCAGTGACATGGTTGTGTTCTTTTTTGTGGCTGAATAGTATTCCATTGTGTATATCCACCGCGTTTTCTTTCTCCATTCGTCCATGGATGGACATGTAGGTTGACTCCTTTGCTACTGCGCTGCAGCACAGACATGGCTCCATGTGTCCCCGATAGCTACCCAGTAGTGTGATTGCTGCGCCATTTGGTAATTATATTTTTAGTTTTTGAGAAATCTCCATACTGTTCTCTGAAGTGGTTGTTCTAATCTGCATCTCCTTTGACAGTGGTGTGAGTTTCCTTCTCTCCACATCCTGGACAGCGTCTGTTATTCTTTGCCTTTTTAATCGTAGCCAGTGTAACAGGGGTAAGGTGATACCTCCTGGTTTTGATTTACTTTTTCCTGATGATTGGCGATGTTGTACACTTTTTCATATACCTGTTGGCACTGGTATGTCTTCTTCTGCGAATTGTCTAGCCATGTCCTTTGCATACAGCTTTCTCTTTATAATGACTGGACACTGGGTTGTCAGCCTGCCAGCCACCTGGGCATTGTTAAATGATAGGAAACCAGGCACTATTTCAGATGTAGCAAAGAGGAGGGCACCCTATCCTCTCCCCACCCCTCCATGCTGCCTCTAGCATCATTAGGGAGGGGAGGCAAGGTGGATTGCGTCTCTTCACCTGTGCTATGCCAGGTGCCCAGAAACTGACAGAGAAGATCAGAACCTGGGTGACACATGTGGGATAATTTTACACAGAAATAAAACTCAGAACAATTAATGCATTATTAGTGTGGGTTTTAAACCAACGTAGCCCATAACTCACTAAGCTCTTGCACTGATAAGATACTTGTTGGCTAGTACAGGATTAGGCGAGTTCTCTTTTTATGGGAGTAGATCAGAATAAACCTAGGTATTGTTGGGAGAAAATTATGTAATCATTCCTAAATGGAACAATTTTCTTTATTTTTTTGGGCTTTCTCTGTATAAGATGAAACAAGGATTTAAAGACAGTTAAGAACTTTGTTTAATTTCAACACTGAGAACAAAAGAATTTCTTAACAGAATTATTAAAAATGCTGCTAGGTTGACCTATAGGCCTACTTAATATTTATAAAATTGAATAGACTTAAAATCTCCCCAGGACTCTAATTTGCTATTAGAATAGTTGTGCTCATCCTGTTTGGCTATGTAAATTAGAATTTCCCATTTGAGTCCCCCAAATTCAACGACCACAGTCAACAGTTAGAAAATTAAAGGTTGTGGAAAATCCTCTCTGCACCTGTCTCCACATGGCCACACTTTGCCCTTGGTCATAGGCCAGGAGTCCCTACAACTGAATATCTAGCAGAGGGGATGGGACAGGAAGCATAGCATATGCCCTGCTGTTGCCTTCTGGAATTCTGAATATCTTTTCCCATATAGACACATGAGATTTCAGGTCAATAAACTATTACCTGAATTAGACCTCAAAGTGCATTTTTCTCTTAAAGAAACAAAATGTCCTAACTGGTGGCATGAGAGTCAACTGCGCAGGTTAAAATGCATTTGAGAGCGAGCCTTCAAGAACTAACCGAGTCTACAGAAAATGCATTTCAAATTCAAACAATTCAGCCTGTGCTTGCTGGGGTGTGCCTCTCCCTCAGCTAGCATGACAGGTGTGTATTTTTGAATAAGAAGGTAATAGGCTGCCCTGATGATAATTTCTATTATGGTCCCTTAGTTCTCTGTTTTGATCTCTTGGCTTCTCAAGGAAGCTTTCCTGCTGGGTAGATAATGAACAAAATGTTTTAGATGAGGAGTCTGGTTCACTTGGCAGTTCTTTCTCATTAAAACTAAGCAAATTGGAATTCTGCCTTATAAATAAGGCTCAGATGGAGTTGGTTCTGTGCATCAACCTACAAGGGCTGGGACATTGCTGAGTGAACTGAAAATCACCCATCAGAACTTCCAAGATGAGCCCTGCGCCTCAACCCCTATGTCCTCAAAATCACTACAAGGCCATGGAAATTTTTAATTTGTTTGATAGTAGTTCATTGAACAAATACTTGCCTGCATGGAAAGATATAGCAATGAATTTGGCAGACAAGGCCCCTACCTCTCAGTATTCCATTTTTGTTCAGGGGTAGGGAGAGAAGTGTTGGAGACAAAGAGGCAAAGAAATAAACCAAGATTGGATGCTGTTAAGTACTGGCCAAGGAGCAAAATAGGATGATGGGCTCGAGAGCACCTCAGACTGAGAGGAAAGGATTTAAATAGGGCAGCATCTTTGAGGGGTAATATTTGGTCAAACATTTGAAGTGTAAGGTTTAGGGGCACGCAAATGTTGGTTTGAGGGTACAGTCTTCTAAGCAGAGAGCACAGCAAAGCAATAGACATGGGTGGGACGTTGCTGGGCTTATCACAGGGTCGGAAGGGTGGTCAGTGTGGTCACAGTACAGTGAGCAAGATGGGGCCATCAGGAGATGAGATTCCAGAATTTAGGAAAACAATTTCAATTTTATTCCAATTATTTCGTGGCCAGAATGATTATTTACCATATAATATGATGAGGAGCACAGATCTACAACTTGGAAGTATGAGTTGGCGTCCTGGCTCCATGATTTGCGCAACCCTGGGCAAGTTGCGTAACTTCTCTGTGCCTCATCTCACTATCTATTAAATGTAGATGAATATTGAAGGGTTGTTGTCAGGCTTAAATAAGTTAAAAATTAAGATCAGAATGGGGCAGGAATTGCATAGCAATTCCTGATTTAGTGTTTATGGTTGTAATCAATATTTATTGATTATGTAATTTCCACTCAGCACTGTGTTTTTGCCCCATGACTAGCTCTCATTTATCCTTTCTTCTTCAGGTTCATACAATCCATTCTCAAGTAGAGAATGTTTCCAATATCATTCAGATCTATACTTAAAAACTCTGGGAGGGCTTCCCACCACACTCAAATAAAATGCAATCTCTGCCTTGGAGGGCCTGCCACAGCCAAGGCCTCCCCGACCACCTGGTTCCTGTTCCTAGTTCTCTGCCTCCCATCTCTCACTCCACATTAGCCATACCGACTGCCTGGTGTTCCTAGGACCCAGCACCTTCTCTATGGCCATCGGGCCTTCATAGCCATGTTCTCTTGATGGAAAACCCTACCACCAATCCTTTTTCTTATCAAATGTTCTCTCCTTTAAAATTGGAAAAGGGATGAGATTGCAAACTAACACAGCCCCTATGGAAAGAAGTATGGAAAATCCTCAAAGAACTAAAGGTTGACCTTCCATTCAATCCCACAGTCTCGTTAACTAGGTATCTACCCAGAAGAAAAACAAAATCATTTTACCAAAAGGACATTTGCACTGGAATGTTTATAGTCGCTCACGTCACACTTGCTGAGATGTGGAATTGACTCAACGTGCCCATCAACTTAGGAATGGGTTAATAAACTGTGGTATATGTGTACCATGGAAGACTCTTCAGCCCTAAAAAGATGGAGACTTTATATCTTTTGTATTAACCTGGATGGAGTTGAAGAACATTTTCCTCCTATGGATCACAAGAATGAAAAAGCAAGCATCAAATGTACTTAATACTAATATGAAACCAGTAGATGAACAACTATGCAACCGCACCAGAGAAAAACACAATTAAGTTCAAGTGTGTGTGTGGGGGGGTTGGTGTGCTGTCAACTAATGGGCACAGTGTAAGGGTACATGATACGCTTCCTGGGTGAACAATTCAACTACAGCTTGGACTTTACCTAACAAACACAAACAATGCAACCTCATTATCTGTACCCTCACAGTAATCTGAAAAAAAAAAAAAAAAAAAAAAAAAAATTGGAAGAGGGAGAACCTTGAAAGATGCACTGTAGGTGTGATCCCACCAATTACCCTCCCTCGTTGACCCATCCTCCTCTCTTTCCTCTGCTTCCCTCCATTTCCCCATATTCTTGGGCTATAATTGGGTTATCTCTTTCATATGAAAGCTATAAATTAGTTTCATAGTAGGACTGAGTACATTGGATACTTTTTCTTCCATTCTTGAGTTACTTTGCTAAGAAGAATGTTCCAGCTCCATCCATGTAAACATGAAAGAGGTAAAGTCTCCCATCTTTAAGGCTGCATAATATTCCATGGTGTACATATACCATAATTTGTTAATCCATTCGTGGGTTGATGGGCACTTGGGCTTCTACAGTGCATCTTACAAGGGTACATGTGAAACTTACTAAATGTAGAATATAAATGTCTTAACACAATAACTAAGAAAATGCTGTGAAGGCTATGTTAACCAGTTTGACAAAAATATTTCAAATTGTATATAAACCAGCACATTGTACCCCACGATTGCATTAATGTACACAGCTATGACTTAATAAAAAAAAAATAGAGTAAAAAGGGAGAACTTAAGATGATGATGCTATCTAGAAGAAAACAGTTAAGAGTTTTTAGGACACAAAAGAGCTAAAACACAGCATAAGATACCAACTGGAGCTATTGACTTTGGGCAATAAAAGTAGGATCGTGTCAGAGAAGTTACCCGGCCACGCAGCCGACAGGAGGAATGAATGGTGGTAGTTAGTGTTGACAAGACCAGTATGATAGAAAATGCTTTGGGTTTTGCCTGTAAGAGGAAGATTAAAAACGCTTTGCTTTTTAAATCTGTTGAATTTGAGGTGGTGATGGTGATAAGACTTGGAAATTAATATTTCCAGTAGATACTATAATATAGACCAGGCTCAGGTGAAATGGCCAGATGGGAAATCTGGTTGATGCTGCCAAATCAAAATACTGATTTGGCAGCATCAGCCTTAAAAATAAATGAGTTCTCTGGGGATCTGCAAGGGGAGAGAGGGAAGACGGCTGGTAGCCGAGACTTAGGGTACAGTCACTGGGAGAAGGCGAGGCCTGGTTAGAGATGTGGAAGAAAACCAGGGTCCCAGCCCTGCCCGTGCGGGTGTGTCTGTGCAGAAGGGGGTCGGCAGGGATGCCGGTGCCTCACCGGGGCTGGAACTGTGGGTGAGATGCAGAGGGACTTCTTTTTCATTGTTTTATAATTCCACTAGTGTGTTTACTAGACAAAATGGGATAAACCACCTTCCATTCTTGATCTTTTGTTGTTAACTTTCAAAAATTGTTTGGGTATAAATTTTAATTAGTTCCGTTGTCTGTCTATGTGATTTCTTACAAGGTAACTTTGAAGAATTTTGATTCTCACTCCCATTCCCCAAAAGTGTTAGAAGTGAGTTAATGGACTCGCCACCCGTAGCACAGTGGTTACAGCATCAGCCACATACACCGAGGCTGGCAGGTTCCAACCTGGCCTGGGCAGCTAAACAACAATGACAACTACAAAAAAAAAAAAAAAAAAAGTCAGACAGTGTGGCCGGCACTGGTTGTCCTAGCTACTTGGGAGGCTGAGGCAAGAGAATTGCTTAAGCCCAAGAGTTTGAGGTTGCTGTGAGCTGTGATGTCACAACACTCTACCGAGGGTGACATAGTGAGACTTTGTCTCAAAAAAAAAAAAAAAAGAGTAAATGTATTTGAAATGCAGAGGGTTTGAGTTTTGTCACTAATTCTGCCATGTATTATTGGGCAACTTTAAACAAAGCCTGCACAATTCTATAGTTCAGTCTTGTAGTTTGTAAAATGGAATTCATGTTAGCTTCCATTGACCAGCAAAGGGATATAAAATATAAGCTAATACAGTAAGTGATTTTGCTTGCCACAGCTGGGAGGCACCGTAGGCATGGAAAGTTATGTTTACGGGTGGTAGGGACAACTTGTGCTCGGGGTATGAATCCATTTGAAGCATTTATGGGAAACTATAACTGGCTTTCTTTGAATTTCAAAATGACACATAAAACATCTTTTCAGAATTTTAATTGTGCCATAGTACTTGATTGCTTTTATTTCCAAATGGCTCTGTCCTCCGGCATGCCCAGGGCTTTGCATCCGTGGTGCCAGGAAAACTGTTGGTTTGTCATCATGTATCCAAATGATTGTTTTTTTAAGTTTATTTTTTCCATCATAAAAGTAATATGTGCTGATGATAGAAAAATCAAAAATACGTCCTAACATAAAGAAGAGAAACATAATGAATTCATATCCCCAACACTCAAAAAATCCTGGCAAGAACATTTTGGTATCTTTCTTTCCAGAGAGTAATTAAAAAACTCAACCGCGCTAGATGATGTCCATGTACATTTCTGCGTTCCTGATCTCGTTTGCTCCTCCTCTTTCCAGCCCTCTGTGGTGGACCATGGTCACATCTTATAGCCTCATAAGGGATCTGAGTAGCAGGGAATGTGAGTGACTTGCTCAGGGTCACGGATAGTGTGGATGGGTGCAGGGCGTGTCTGCTGACTCAGAATAATCTGGCCGCTTCCCTGTACCAAGCTGCATCTTGATAATTTAATCTGCCAGTGTGGTGCCTCTGTCTTAGGCTCTGAGAGCATTTGGATTCTGTTTCAATAGCAACATATCAATGTGTTTATGTGACAGTCACTTGGTTTCACCTTCTTAAACCAAGTGGCCGGTCTGCCTTCTCTGCAACCCCAGGCCCTTGTAGCCAATGATGCGAAAATTAAGTTTTCATTTCAAATTGTTGCTGCTCTGTTTTCTAGAATCCTCTTTAGTACTTGGCAGGGCCTGTTGATTGCTCAAGGACCAGCTATTTGCCCATACCAGCCTTTTCATGTGCCAGGAAGCCCTGTCAGCAAGCACTTTATGTTGCTAGCTGGCCCACACCTGCTGTGTCGTTTCTTCCATCGGAACAAACAGCAATGTGGGAAGACGGGAAGGGCCAGCGCTCCAGTGTGCTGAGACTCGGAGCCCCTGGTGAAAACCTGCTGTCTGCGTGAGCCTTTGGCACAAACCAAACTGTTCTGAATGACACGATTATTCTTGTATGACTCAGATTAAATTTTAAAAATTATTAGTAGTAGAATTGATTTTTAAGGATACTTTTATATTTATAGAAAAACTGCAAAGACAGTACAGATGGTTCCCAGGTACCCCCCAGTCCCTTGGCCCTGTTATTAGCGTCTTATCACATTAGTGTCCTAGTACATTTGTTACTGTTAATGACGAGCCCATGCCGACGTACTGTTTTAAATGAAGTATAGGTTTTACTCACATTTCCTTGGTTTTTACCTAACATGTTTTTTCTGCTCCTCAGTCCTATCCAGGACACCACATTACCCTCAGCTCCTCTGGTCTGGGTCAGCACCTCAGATTGTTCTTGGTTTTGATGACATTGGCGGTTCCGAGGAGGGTGAGTCAGGTTCATTGGCGGTTCTGAGGAGGGCCAGTCAGGTTTGCAACACCCCTGTTTGGGGATTTGCGTCATGATCAGACTGGAGTTGTGGGTTTGGGGTAGGAATGTCTTAGCTGTCCAGTGGCATTCTCACTGGCCACATGGCTCACCGCTGCTAATGCTGACCTCAGTTGTCCAGCTGACCTAGGGCTTTCCAGCTTTCTATCCTGCAAAATTCCTCTTTTCAGATGAACTTTTACTGCTGGTTCTTCTGAGGATCTTTGACCTAAGTCATTTTAAAATTACATCACTAATTTTCACTTAGGGAGTATGGAGGTAAAATGAAAGAATGACATCATTATTTGGTTGAGTTTGGGGGTGTGAAACTGAATCGGGGAAGCATCTTTACCCTTCCTGAGGGCATCACCACCGTGCGGCCCTGAAACCAGCAGCTGCTTAGTTAGCCCAGTCAGGTTTCCTTTACCTGGGATATTTGGGGCTCATAAAAACACTGAATGAGGGTCTGAGGCTTTGTCCCTGGCATCATTTGCAGCGCTCAATGGCTGCCTCAACTTTCTGTTTTTGAGATGTTGAATATTTACCTTAATCTGCTTTTGGCACCTCAGATGGATTCTCCTTTTTAAAGTTCATGTGTAGGTGCTGATAATTTCCCGTTAAAGCCAAAACTCCAGGTGTGAGGTTTACATTTTCTCTTGACTAGTAGTAATCTCATCAATTTGTTTACCTGGGTCCCACTGGGTGGCTTAGGAGGATGTAAACCCAGCACCTTCCAGTCACCTAGATGTGTAGTGATTGTCACACCAGTGGTGTGGTCTAGTTACACAAACACTGCCTTTACGTCCAGAAGCTTGGATTCTGGTATCCTAGACTGACTTCAGGCCTTAGGCCTTTTGAAAGCCCTTTACAGCGTCGACTAAGTTGAGCCTCCTTAGCCCAGGGAGGCTCATGAAAGGGAAGAGTGTGGTTTCCATTTTGTAGAGGGCGGACCTCAGATGCAGACTTTGACAAAGGGCCATAAACCATGGAGGAGGTGGGACTAGGACCATGTCATCTCTGTTGGTTTTTAAATAACCTTGAGAGATTTCATTGCAAAGGCTTCTGCCCACTTCCTTTCAACAAGCCTTAATCAGATCTGAAGATGACTAACTCAGACGAGGAGAACTGATCATCACAGAAGATTGTTCTGTCAGAAACCAATGCATCTGGTATGTGTTTTTGCACTGAGGCTGAAGCAAACTGGCCATTTTATCAAAACAGCAAGTGATGTGTCAGGTACCCAAATCTCAGAAGAGCTGAATGTCCTCCCCAGGATAAGCTACCCTGTATTTCTTATTTTAGGTAATTGTGAGTTTTGTTGATGTCCAAATATATGTTATGGAAGATGAAATGTATGCAAACTATGGAGTTTATAAGGTCATACTTTTTCCCCTAGTTTCTCAGGCTTGAACATATACATCATTCAAGACCTGCTTTTATAATTTACCAATAAGTTCAGTCCATAAAGTACATTCTGATATCTCACAGCTGTGCATAATTTATTCTGCCTATCCATGCAGTAGAAATAAAAATTTTATTTGCTTCGTCTAAAAGAAATACCAGTGTATAAACACATGAGCAAAGCTCGTAAGAACCGGCCTTCTGACTATAGATACTGCTAAGGGGCTATTGTGTAACTAGTTAAAAAGCAGAGAGATGGCTTCATTACCCATGCACACAGATAATAAGTGCTGTTCTCTGCAAACAGTGCAGTTACTCATTTTTTTTTTGCAGTTTTTGGCTGGGGCTGGGTTTGAACCCGCCACCTCCGCTATATAGGGCTGGCGCCCTACTTTTTTGAGCCACAGGCACTGCCAAGTTACTCAATTTCTTAAAAAGATTGCACAGCATTCTATAAGTGCTGCTGTAGTCTGCCTCTAAATTCTCTTCAGAGTATTTAGAAATAAAGTCTTTCAGAGGAAAACATTTTAGCCAAAAAGGGTGCCTTTTGGATTAAGATGTTGGAATACAAAGGTGAAAAGGGAAATGTTTGGTGATTGAAATATTTTGCCTCCAGGACACCAAATAACTATGTCTTTCTCTGCCACCCCAAAGCCCATGGAAAAAATAATACAGAGGATTGAGGATGGTCTTTACGTTTGGTTTGTGTGGCCCCAGCCTGATCGTAAACCAAGAGGCCCCACCAGTGCCTCCTGCACATCCCCAAAGCCAAGGTGCTGAGTTTCCGCCTGTTGTGGACCCTTCAGGGTCAGGGCCACATGCCCCTAGTCTGACTGCAGACTCCCCTTTCCTGTGCCATCTCCTTCTTCCTGAGACGTACAGCTTGTCTAGGGAGTTTTAGAAAGTACAAGACTTTTCCTCCAAGTATCAGAGGCCTGGGTGAAAATCTTCCAGGCCTTTCGGTATTGTGGCCAGAGTACCCACGGGAACCATCCAGTCCTCCTGAGCACTGAGGCTGGTGGTGAGTGATGACACAGGCCTCCAGTTTGAGAACGCTTCTTCTGCCCAATTTAACAAGGCTCTTGGACAACTGGGTTTATAATTTAACAGTTTAACTCAGCACTACCAGGGCTGTCTTATAACTAAACTGGTTTGTTTATGTGGATGGTATTTTAAAAATGCTTGCAGTCACTTTTTTGACAGCTTGAATTGACTTTCCAAAGATAACAATAATGGCCATGGTAGCTCCCGGCATGAGAGTGGTTTTCAGTAGTTGAGGAGCAAGTTCATATGGACCTCCAGTTTTCACTCTGTAATTGCGGGTATTTTAAAGCTGCCTTAATCCAATTCAAATACATGCATGCACTCATAAGTTCTGTTGATTGCTCTGTAGTCTGGCTCTGCAGGAGCCGTATGGCTGGATCAGAGCTCATTGTTTCTGTATATTCCAACCTATGAACCCCACAGGTCCTGAGCTGGAGACTCAGGTCTTGGCAAAACCTAGAGAACGATGCCGTGGATATCAGCTAGTGCCGGCGCGCCCCTCGCCCATCGCGTGTGGGATCTCCCCAGGGCCCACCAGCCTCACTGTGCAGGAGAGGAACACATCACGCAGTGGCCTTCTGCGGCTGTCTGTGCAGCTGAGTGTCCTCACCTATAGGTCTGTCTCAGCTCGTGTGTTCTCCATCTCCCACTCCCAGAAAAGAACTTTGCTGGCAACTCTGTCGTCATTCTGTTTTCCTTATTTTAAGTTTTAAAATAACGTCTAATTTGCAGGCAGATGACAAGTTTAGCAGGGAGGCTTCCTCATCCTGCCCATGCCAGAACCTTGTCTCGCTCTGAAACTTTCTTACTTGCTTGGTGGTCTCTGTCCTAATAGAAGGATGTTGGTCACGGGGATGTCTTTATCTGCACCTCCTTCTAAGATGCACAGGACAGAGGGGGCTAGGCCTTCCAGAGTTGAGGGTCCTGGCAGTATAGACAAAGGGGGCTCTGGGTAACATTAGGGGGTATTGGCCTGAAGCAGGAAGAACGGGCTTTTGCGATAGAAGCCATCAGAGCTGGAGTCATCTATGAGAGGGCACATCAGAGTTGACGGATATTTGGTGAGTGAGCAAGCAAATGAACAGACAGTGGGCAAACAGCTAGACCTGGGGCTGATGCGTGGTACTGGGGGTGCTGATGCTGGCTGAACAAGGAGGCCCTGCCCTGCTGCCTCTGAGCACAGGGAGGGCTTTGGACTCAGCCTTGGGAGGAGGTTCCTTCAGCAAGGTCTCTGTGCTGCCAGAGCTTGCTCCCCAGAAGCCAGGAGAAGGACCTCTGCTGCCTGCCATTCAGATGGCCATCCTTTCCACATCTGGCCGGCCCTCCGCTGATGCTGAGGTGTCACCTCCTGGAGCCAATCCCCTGGCACTGCTTGCCCCCTCATCTCTTGAACACAGATTCATCCCTGAAGACAGCTCATCCTAGCCCAGAGGACCACACATCCTCCTCTCATCACTCAGCCTGTGCTCATGGCCCCCTCTCCTTCCTCCCTACAAGGTCAAGGGAACCAGCTCACCTCGCTGCCACCTGACCCTCAGCTCATCCCTGCTTCTCATTCCCTCGGCCCTCCACAATTGGGAGTTTCAAATGCTTTGTTATCAGCTTGAGAATTTTTTGAAGAGGCCGTGTCAGACAGTTGAAACTCTGAGTAGTGATCCTTTTGTAACCTGACTGTAACTGCAGACTTCCACAATGAGAATGATAAAATGGTGTGGATTTAAAAGTATTTGGGGAACCGTAAAATGTCTAGGATTAAAATTTCAATACCATTTGTGCCCAATAAATGTGAACTCTTTAGTAACTTAAAACTGTGCTATTATGAGTCAGGTCTGAAAATTATGAGTCCTGGTTGAAAAAATGGAAATAACTTGTGAGACTATCTGGCCCATCCTTTACCTTGAGGGATATACTGTGGTCGTGCCGAATAGCAGGAGCATGACCTCATAGGAGAGAGGCCCGGAGAAATTACCGTATTTGTTAAGAAAGTGATACGCTCTCCAGAAGAGAAAAATGTTACACTTTCCATTAGGACTGTTTATGGAAATGGGGCTCAATTGAACCTAAGTCGGCATATTAACTGGTTCAACAGACAGGACCCTAAGAAACAAGATCATATAATAGTTTATTGAATGACTTGATTTTTTTCTTTTTCTTTTTCTTTCTCCCCCCCCCACCCCCCGCCCCACAAACCAGTCTAGTCAGTAGTCTAGTCTGAACTGGAAAATTAATTTTGTCTATAGAGTCACTTACTAAAGCATATAAAATTAGACTCTGTAAGTACAGAGAGGAGAATTGGCATTGCATTGAACAGATTTGTTGGGACTTAAATTTAGTCTTAATACAGCCAAATTCTTGAGACTTAACAGAGAGTGAATCTTGAGTAAAGCATTAATTCATCATTTCAAAAAAGTTACTGTACATTTTTGTTACTTATGGAGGGACTGAATTACATTCCTTTACTGTGATAATGAGCTGGTGCATGTTAATATGCCTTCAAGGCAAAAACAAAACAAAAAAAAACCTTATGTTTTCTGTAAGTACAAAATTTTAATGGTTAAATGGACAGAGAATTCATCAGTTTTAACATTTACCATGATTTAATGGATTATACCCTTCCCCTGGGCTTTTTCAACTTCCAAATATTTTCACTGTGTCATTTATACGATAAGCTTCTGATGCCAAACTTTTCCTAACTAGAATGAAACATAGACTGTTTCCTTTTGATTCAGGGTTGAGCTCATGGGACCAGGAAGGAGCCTATGAAATCGTCAGTGCTTCTGTTTTGAATGGAGACCTCTGGATTCCAATGAAGAGCAATAACTTCAAGGTCAGATATATATTTTTTTCTTCTCTCAGCTTTGAGAATGCTGCATTTTTAAAATCACATAACTACCTTGATACTCTTTCACTCAAGTTTTATCTTTACCCATTTTAATGCTAACTCTGTAGAATGAAAGCTTTATTTTTAGGAGGATAAAATGCAAACCAGTTTTGATGAAGCAGTTCTGATGAGCACCCTAGAGCATTATTTGTGTCTAGTAAAAGTTATTTTTCAGGCTGGGTGTGGTAGCTCATATGTCTAATCCCAGCACTATGGGAGGCCAAGGCAAGAGAATCATTTGATTTCAGGAGATAGAGACCAGCCTGAGCAAGAGTGAGAGTTTGTTTCTACTAAAAATAGAAAAATTATCAGACCTGGTAGTAGTCCTAGGTACTCAGGAGGCTGAGGCAGGAGGATCTCTTGAGCCTAGGAGTTTGAGGTTGCTGTGAGCTGAGACCACAGCTGTCTCAAAAAAAAAAAAAAAAAAAAAAAAGTTATTCTTCACACAAACACCAGACATTACAATCCCATTTTCAGTTTAGTTGAATGATGGATATTTTTCTATATTCATGTCTATTTATCAATATTTGGGGGTTTTTGCATTGGTTGTTAGTAGGAACATACTTGTGCAAATTAAGGTGGCGGGTTCAAACCCAGGCCCGGGCAAACACTGCAAAAAACAAAAAAAGAAATCTATATTGGGCGGCGCCTGTGGCTCAGTCGGTAGGGCACCAGCCCCATATACCGAGGGTGGCAGGTTCAAACCCGGCCCCGGCCAAACTGCAACCAAAAAATAGCCGGGCGTTGTGGCGGGCGCCTGTAGTCCCAGCTACTCGGGAGGCTGAGGCAAGAGAATCCCTTAAGCCCAGGAGTTGGAGATTGCTGTGAGCTGTGTGAGGCCATGGCACTCTACCGAGGGCCATAAAGTGAGACTCTGTCTGTACAAAAAAAAAAAAATTTTCTGATGAGTTTTCATGCAGTCTAAACTTTATTTTGACACGTTTGATTTGAGCCATTTATGGTATAAAAAATAATATGCAGTAATTAAAATAATAGTGATTACATTTAATATTTTGGTGTGTTTTATCTGCCAAATGACATAACTTTCTTAAATTTCAGAACTTGTAGGAACAGTTGGAAAGTGATAAAAATGTATAGAAATGCAAGCTCTTTGGAGAGATCATACAGATGGCTTTGTCCTTGTGCTATATAGAACTATTTTTAGATCATTTTGCATAATAGAAAACAGATTTTTTTAAAGAGCAGTTTAGATTGTGCAAATCCTCTGCAGCTTCCCAGAATGACGGCAGTGGGCCACCTTTGTGTGGGTAATGATAAGATGATTTACATCTAAGGAGCTTGTCCTTGAAACTGAGCATTAGCAAAGGTTGGTGGTTTGATTAAATGAGCTAAATGCCACATCTGCACTTTTTAAGACACTTTTGTTTCCTGGAGATGGCTGCAGACCAAATATACAAAGTAGAACTCAGACATGGGGGTGTTGGTCATACTTCCTAGGAGAAGAACTGAAGACATGAAAGGCAATTTCATCATGCTATTTATCAGCAAAACCAGAAAAAATGTGATATCTGTCACAGGAAAAGAGGGTATTGTTTTATAAAGAAAGTCTATTTGAATGATTTAGAGGCACTAATAATACAAAAATAGGAACCAATTCTTGGATGGTAGAACTCATTGTGGGAACTTTCCCTGGGGGTACAGTTGCCAGATTTAGCAAATAAAATTATAGAATGCCTTGTTAAATTTGATTTCGGATAAACAATGACAAATTTTAGTGTAAGTATATCCCATGTAATATTTGGAACATACCTATACTACAAACAAAATCCATTGTTTATCTGAAATGCAAATTTAACTGGGTATCCTATCTTGTATCTGGCAGCTGTCCCGAAGGGGAGTCATAGCAGGGAGCTGAGGGTGGTAGGCTGGCCCCTGGTGGGCACCATTTGTGCACTGGTTTCTAACCAGCTTCCCCTTTCCTGCCTGCCAGCCATCTGGCAGCTGTCTCCAAGAGCCTCAAGGAGGAGTCAGTCAGCTTTGCTGCTGCTGACTGAGCTTATGACCTGATGACTGAGGCTGGAAAGCACCATCTTCTAACACTAGGAAAAACCATCATTGTTTGGTAGCTGTTCCACCTCCCTGGGATTCTACTTCCAGGATTAGAACCATGTGGGAGGCAGGCACAGGTCTGCTGCACTCACACAGCTCCTGGGGACTGCGTCATGTGAAGGGAACAGGGACCTCGGTGAGTTGGGACCCACATTTCATGTAGTGCCACAAGGCTCTTTTTTTTTTAGTTGTAGTTGTCATTGTTGTTTGGTAGGCCCAGGCTGGATTCAAACCCACCAGCTCCAGTGTATGTGGCTGGCGCCTTAGTTGCTTAAGCTACAGGTGCTGAGCCACAAGGCTCGTTTTTAACATGTACTATGGCAGCAGCATATGGCTGTATAATTACCACATGTCCTCGTATTTGGTGGGTAGCAGCCAAAACCCTGCATTGAAAGGAGGTCCATGTCAATGTCTGTTATGTGCACTGGAACTCTACATGGGGCAACGTGAGTACGTGGGAATAGGCTGGTGGAGGGTCGGTGTGTCTGTCCTTGTTATCAGTAACAGCCAAGACTTTTATTTATTTCTATTTTTTGAGGCAGAGTCTTACTCTCTTGCCCAAGCTAGAGTGCCATGGCATCATCATAGCTCACACCAACCTCAAACTCTTGGGCTGAAGCAGTCCTCCTGCCTCAGCCTCCCAAGTAGCTGGGACTACGGGCACCTGCCACAATGTTGAGCTAACTTTTTTATCGCTGTTGCTTAGACTGGTCTCAATCGCTAGAACTCAAACGATCCTCCCTCCTCAGCCTGCCAGAGTGCTAGGATTACAGGCATGAGCTACCGTGCCCAGGCTCAAAGCCAAGATTTTAATCTTAAACTGCATCAACACAGTATATCTACCAGTATACAAAGCACACTCATCTTAGCATTTTTGCAGGACACGTATGCTTGTGGTGCCCCTCAGTACAGACTTTTAGATGTGCTTCCTGCCCCTCTGTTCTGATCAGCCCGTTTTTAGCTGAGCACCCAGCCGTGCCAGGTGCTAGGTATGCAGTCAGTGAAGAAGGCAGACATTTTACACCCTCCACAACTTGCCTTCCAGTGAGAGAAACACAGTTGAAATAAATTCAGGTGGTGATAAGTGTTAAGAAAGAAACAGCAAAGTATTCGAGGGGCTAACTGGGAACATGTCATTTGATGGGTTGACCAGGAAAGCTCTTTCCAAGAGATGATAAGATACTAAACCTTTTCAATAAGTTTCAAAGAGCCAGCCACGGGGGGAGTGAGTGTGTACCAGGCTGGTATGCGAGGAGCAGGAAGGAGCCGGCGTGTCTGCAGCGTGGCAGATGAGACAGACAGACTTGGGGTGACACAGCAGCAGGAAGGGCCAAGATTCACCCACAAGCTCCTACCACAAGTGAACTTGCTGTAGAAATAGTATCCCACAGGAAACAGACACATCCCGAGAAGATACCCCATGGCCTTCTTTCTCTGATGAGTAAATACTCCGATCTTAGGTGACTTACCAAACCATAATGTGAATTTTTTTGTAATTATTCTTCCCCAGAAGAGATATGTACTCATATTCCTAACCATGAAAGGCATTTGTTATTTACCCAGAAACACCTAACTCTTACACATCATTTCTACTTGGCCGGCCATCCCACATCCAGTATGTGGAATTAGAAGTGTGGGCAGGCACTTTCAGGTTGGGAATGCCACGAGAATCTCAGGACTGAGGTGGTAACAGAGAGACAGGGGACCTGGGATTCCAAGTGCTGCCCTTTCTGGCTTTCCTCCAGATAACTTTCCAGAATTGTTTTCCCAAAACCAAACTGTAACTCATCACAAATCCTCTCGAAACCCTCACGTCCACAGCATGAAGGCAAACTCCAGCCTTGGTGTAAGAAGCACGTCTAGACTAGCTTGTCACTAACCACCACCCCCATCCATGGACTCAGCGTTCTGACCTCCAACGCCATTGTGGACTTTCCATCATATGATACTGTGCGGCCATCCTTTGACCCTCAGAGCTGACCATTCTCATCAGGGTTTGTCCTGAAGTATTTTGTGTTAAAAGGCAGTAACAAGTTCCTGGGCACATAATCATTCACTTGCAAACATTTATTAGAAGCCTCTCATTGCTTGGTGCTGGAGTGACATCTCTGCCCTGATGGGTGGTCAGGGAAGGAGTCCCTCTGGAGGTGACATCTGAGGATAACCTAAGTGCCATGATGGATGAGCCAACCACACAGAGATCTGGGGAGGAGCATCTGTGCAGAGGGAACAGAGGCTGGAGGCTGGAACAGAGGGGTAGAGGGGAGTGTACAGAGAGGTCAGCAGAGACCAGATGGGGGAGAACTGCAGGGCCAAGGCTCTCTGGGGCCTGGAGCTGGGGAGAGCAGGTGAGTTTTAACAGAGAGCTCTGACATCTGTACCAAGATCAGGCAAGCATGGGGCCCAGAATGGAGAAAAGGAGGGAGCGGAGAGGCTGCAGCAGCCATCCAGGAATGAGAGGGAGGCAGTTCAAACTTGCTCCTGGGCAGCAGTGAGGAGCTGTGAGATTGGACTTGCCAGCGGAATTAGGACAGTAAAGATAACCCCTGGGGTTTGGCCCTGGGTACATAAGTAGGGGACTGCCATCATAAACACCCCAAAGAACAAGGACCCCTGTTTAATGTGGGGTTCAGCACATCATTGGCATACTTGCACCCTGGTTATCAGCATGGCTACCTGTCAGAATCACCCAGAATCTTTTATAAGTGTTAAGCCTCCAGTCACTGTAAGTTAATTGAATGGGTTTGGGGAGGGCCCAGGCACCCTCCTGTGATTTTGAGAAGCACATGAGCTTTACAGCCATTGTGGACCCTGACACTGCACGCAGCCCCAGTGTGCTGGTCGACCTGGTTCACATGGAAGTGCTGTCAGCTTCCCTCTCTCCCCATTAGATGGGTTGTTAGTGTGTCCTTTCCAAATCAAGAATCAAATCATCACTGCTACTGGTAATATTGGGTAAGCACATAGGGGCAGGACACTACGTGACCTCGTGCACATTGGAGAGCCTGCTGCTTACTGTCTGTCTTCCTGCTGTCCCCTGGGATGTGGGACACGGTCGTCTGTTTCCCCTTCCTCATATGGTCATTGCAAGAAGGAGATGAAACCATGGCTCTGAGCCACATCAGAAACTTCCCACTGCTGCACAAGTGTAAGCTGACGTTGAAAGTTTAAAGTGTCTTATGGACCAAGCTCCAATTTCCTATCTAAAAAACAAAAACAAACAAACAAAAAAAACCCAGCCTTGGAACTGGGGAAGACATGTTAAAATGTGACTGATTGTGAAATGCCTTCAGTTACACTCAGCCTTTGAATATCCAGGAAATTTCCAATTTCCAGATTTGTTGCTTGAGAATGAAGTTATAGAAATAGTACGTGAAATGGAAAATAAAAGGCAAACCAATTAGAACGTGAAACCCACGCTTCCCCAAGCGTCCGGCAGGCCTTGGGTACAGGGATCAGGTGGCCGCTAATTAGGATGGCAGAGTGCCTTCCACGCCACACGTTTCCATTCGCTTTTTTTTCACAGCTGCCGAGCAGCCTTGCTCTTCCTCTCACAGCCATTCCCTTCTTCCATTCATGACCAGACTTCCCAGAGGGGTGGGACCCGAGCACCCCCAATTCCTCCCACCCCTCGGCCCAGCTCCGTCCCAACACTACATCAAAATGGCCTGTGCCAAGGTTGGAGCTGGAGCCCTGGTTTCCAAAGCCGGCCCACCTCCCCTCTTTATCTCATTTGACACTGCTTCATCTCCTTTGAAATTCTCTCCTCTTTTGGCTCCTGAGACCCTGCTTCCTTGTTTTTCCCTCATATTTTATTTTTTGCTTTTTTGGAGATGAAGTCATCTCACTCTGTTGCTCTGGGTTGAGTGTCATGGCGACACAGCTCATAGCAACCTCTCCTGGGCTCAAGTGATCCTCCTGCCTCAGTCTCCTGAGTAGCTGGGACTACTAGCATGTCACAATACCTGGCTAATTTTTCTGTTTATTATTATTTTTTTTTTCTTAGTATAGATGAGGTCTTACTCCCGAGCTCAAGCGATCCTCCTGCCTCGGCCTCCTGGAGTGCTGGGGTTACGAGTGTGAGCCTCTGTGCCCAGCCTCTTGTGTATTTATTCTTGCTTTTCATTCCTCTTCCTGGCCTGTCCCTTCCCTACTCCCCTCTGAGCATCTTGGTCACCCCTGGCTGACTCAAGGCCTCACTCCTGTGATGCACCCCTGTGCCCAGGGCTCACGAGAATGACAGCAGTGAACCACACAGTGTGTTCCCACTGGGTGTGAAGAGCTGGGTCAGGCACTTCAACTGCTTGTTGTCACCTGCTTTGACCCCTGAGACTCAGTCATCAACTTCCAATGAATTATAGGCCCCTCCAGCTAAAAGTTCCCCATTATCTCAGATTCCCTGTGCCCTGAGGTGGCCACTGCCCCCACTTAGTTTAATAGTTCCTGAAGGATAAGGTTGTCTTCTCCCTTCTCCACTATAAAGTTGGGGATGTCTGTCAACTCTCTAGGCCTGGCACGCCTGACCTGTGCTCCTCCTGTGACCCCACTCACTGCTGCCTCAGTCCTCTGCTCCAGCCCCTTCTGAAAGCGGAGGCAGGTGGTCTAAAACAAGTAGAGCCTGTCCCTTACAGTTTTCCAGTCCTTCAGAAGCTGCCCCTGACATGTGACTTTAAAGCCAAGGTCCTAGCATGATGCCGCGGGGCTTTGCAGCCTGGCCCACCCAGCTCTGGGCACTGCTCCTCCATCCCAGCTGTGCAGCTTGTGGGGCGGCTGTGTTCTTTGCCACCATGCTGGGCAAGTGTTCTGTCCTCATGTTCTCCTGGCCCTTGGGTCCCACCCATTCTTGAGGCGCCAGCTTACATGGCACCCTCTCTTATGAAGCCCATCCCCTGGGGGTGGAGAGATGCACCTGGTTGGAACTGCTGGATGGGAAAGGATGAGAAATATAAGGAACTGACAGTTGCCGGGAGCCTTCCCTTGAGTTTGGATGGGTTGTGCTAAGGTCCAGAAAACTTTTTCTATAAAGAGCTAAACAGAAATATACTCAGCTGTATACTGCTGCAACCTCTCACCTCTGACCTCTGCGTGGTACTGTAAACACAGCCGCAGGGAACATGTAAATGAGCGTGGCTGTGATCCAATAAAGCTTATCTGTGGACATCGTAGTTTGAATTCATTATGTTTGCATGTGTCATGAGATACTTTTTTTATTTTAAATCATGTTAAAACACAAAACCAGAGTTGGCTGGAAGGCTGTAGCAAAGCAGGTAGTGTGCTGGCTTTAGCCCCAGGGCCCCAGTGTGTGACCCCAGGCTGGATGTTCACGGACATCGCCCCCTGGGTCCTCCCAGCAGCTGCACAGGTGGAGTCTGTCCTGCACATTTGCAGGTGAGATGGCTGAAGCCCACAGAGGTGGAACGTGCAGAGGGAATACCAGCATCTGGGCAGGGTGTGCTATTCTTTGCAGAGTGCTCTGCTGCCTTCCAGAAAAAATGTTAGCTTCTTCCTCTTGTGTGTCACATTAGGGCCTGTTTGTAAGTCTGGTCTGCAGACAGCTGGGTGCTGGTGCAGAGGGCAGACGTGGCCAGCACTCACCAGTGCCCTCTCCCTCTCCAGCGGTCTTGCCTCTCCCAGGGAGCTCTGTCTGTCTGCAGCAAAAGGTGGTGGCTCCCTCCCTCCCTGCCAGCCTGTTTCCTATTCACTATTCCTTTTTGGCCAACGCACAAAGAGGATATGACAAGCCCAGCCTGGGATGGTTGCAGCTGTGCCCCCTGGGAGAGCTCTGTGCCTCTGACGACACTCAGCACCACCTCATTCATTTTTTCAGACCTCTTAGCAAGGCCTTGCTATCATTTTTAAAATTTTTCTATTTTGAATCAAGTCTGCCTACGGTTTCTACAGCTGCTTTTCCCACAAGCTTCTAGCATCATCGTGGAACTGGTTCTTTTAAAAAAAATTATTTTAAAATAACTGACCAAATATAGAGAATTCAGGGAGATAGGGCGGTTTGCATTGCTTAGGCAGAGATTATAAAGTATTTATTTTCTTTATAGTCCTTGAGTAACACTTTGTGTACTTGGCTGATGGTGTATAGCGTAGAACCTCTGTATGTTGACCACCCAAGGGACGGTCACCTACTGGTCAACATACCGAGGTGGTCAACATAAGGAACGAGGGCTGCCGTACTGATACCTACATATGGTGCGTGTCTGGTCTATGAAAATTAGTTCAGCCTACGGAGGTGGTCAGTGCGGGGAGGGCCACTTGATATTAGGAGAAAAGGAGCCTGAAGAATCCTGTTCCCAGTTGTTTCTTTGGCCAATACATAACAAATACCTGCTGACTCTGAGATCCTAGGTCAAGTCCCCATGGTAGGATGAGTGATACCCACTCCTACCCTTGGGAGACCCCCCAAGATTGTAATAAATCTAAATAATGTTAAGACATGAGATTTTTCTGGAGGCAGAATCTCACTATGTCACCCTCAGTAGAATGCCGTGGTGTCACAGCTCACAGCAACCTCACGCTCTTAGACTTAAGCGATTCTCTTGCCTCAGCCTCCCAAGGAGCTGGGTCTACAGGTGCCCACCACAACACCCGGCTATATATATATTTTTGTTATTGTCGTCATTGTTGTTTAGCAGGCCCTGGCCAGGTTCAAACCCACCAGCCCCGGTGCATGCGACTGGTGCCCTAACTATTGAGCTTCAGGCACTGAGCCGACATGTGATATTTTTAAAAGCAATTTATTGTAGAACTTAACTGAAAAATTACAAACAGCCATAGGGATTTGCACAGACCTCAAAGCCAATTTTCCTCATTTTTCACAGTTACAGTTGTGTAGTACGTTTGTAACAATGGCATATATTTTTTTCTTTCTAAACCTGAAATCTATCTTTATTTTTGGAGACAGGGTCTTGGCCTGTTGCCTGGGCTAGAGTGCAGTGGTGCAGTCATAGCTCACAACAACCTCACACTCCTAACTCAAGAAATCCTCCTGGCTCAGACTCCTGAGTAGCTGGGACTACAGGCACCTACCACCATTCCTGGCTAATGTTTATTTTTATTTATTTATTTATTTTTTTAGAGACAGTCTCACTTTATTGCCCTCGGCGTCCCAGCTCACAGTAACCTCCAACTCCTGGGCTTAAGTGATTCTCTTGCCTCAGCCTCCCGAGTAGCTGAGACTACAGCGCCCACCACAATGCCCAGCTACTTTTGGTTGCAATTTTGGCCGGGGCTGGGTTCAAACCCTCCACCCTTGGTATATGGAGCCGGTGCCCTACTCACTGAGGTGCTGCCCTCTGGCTAATTAAAAAAAAATTTTTTTTAGAAAGATAGTGGCCTTGCTATGCCAAACTCTAAACCTGAAGTAATTCTCCTGCCTCTGCCTTCCAAAGTGCATGAGCCTCTGTGACAGTTCCTGAAGTCTTTTAATAGAAACGAGTTCATGCTGGGGGTTGAGGTAATGTAGAACATGTACCTTCCAGAAAGGATTATGATTCTAAAATCTTACCTTAAACTAAAAAGCTTATTTTTCCCAAGGGAGATTTGATGTGTGTTAATGTTGCGTTTCATAATTTCATGTCTTGGGAAGGCTGGGGAAACCTTTACAGGTGTTCGCTGTGGAATCTCTCTGGAGTTGCAACACACACCCAGCGAGGACGGTTCCCTCACAGCCGCCCAATACATCTTGTGAGGGTGATGAAAATGTTTTTAATCAACCAAATTTAAAGTTCACATTTTAAAAAAGTGTTCCTATTTTTTGCTTAAAAAGTGAGAAGTATCTTTAAACCTGTCGTGACAGTGACTACAGGCATGATTTATTATTTTTTTTAATATCAGGTTAATGTGAGGGTATAAACAACCAGGTCACAATATTTGAATTTGTTAGATAGAGAACCTCTTGTAGTTGTGTCCTGCGCCCAAAAGTGTGCCACACACCCCTGCATTTGCCCATAAAGTGGGGCACCTGACACCTCCTTACCCTTCTTCATTCCCCCTCCCCCCAGCTTGAATTGAAATGAGTTTTTCTCCTATCTGTGCTTGAATTAGCTCATCTGCTGGCTTGATTATTAGTACTGAGCACATTGGATGCTTGCTTTTCCGTTCTTGTGATACTTTACTGAGAAGAGTACGTTTCAACTCCATCTAGGTTAATACAAAGATGGAAAGTCACTACAGCCACGATTTTTAAAATCACGTTCAAAACAACTGGATATAGCACCTCTGTGGAAGTGTGGCATATACTTGCACAGAGCTTCTGTGGAAAGATTTTCCCTTTATACTGATTAACATGCTCTCGGCTGCCCCCTCCCTACCCGCGTGTGTAAACACAGCATGGCGGTGGAAGGTGAACACCCGTGTTCTGCCTCCATTTTTTTCCTTGCTGCCTGCTAAAGAGAAAAAATGTGATGGATTTAAATTTAACTTCTCTCTGAAAAGAGAACTCGAACGCTAAGGAAAAATATTTGGGGGGTTAGCGTTCACCTTCAGAGGCCCACAACCCTTGTAATATGTAAGCATTTTCTCCCCTTTCCTGAGTACCGATGTTTGCCGCTTTGCGGGCAGCGTCCACCCCCGGTGAGAATGTCTGACACCACACGCAGACGGTCAGAGGTGTGTGTCTCCTGAGACTGTAGGCAGTCAAAGAGATCTGCCCAGGGAGATTTGGGACAGGCAAGAATCAAAGTTTATTCCAACTTGCCAAAGACCACCCCTGCTAGTTTAAAACATAAGCTTTTTCTTTTTTTTTTTTTTTTTTTTGGTTTTTGACTGGGGCTGGGTTTGAACCTGCCACCTCTGGCATATGGGACCAGCGCCCTACTCCTTGAGCCACAGGCGCTGCCCTACATAAGCTTTTTCTATAAGACCATTTTAGGTTTATAGAAGGATCCCAAACGCACTGCCCTCCTCATGCCCAGCTTCCCGTCCTCGCACACCTGTCACCACCACTCAGCCCACATTGACTCTGACTGACGTCCACGCCTTAGTCAAACTTCCTAGTTTGTACATAACGTCCTTTGTCCAGCCCGGGACAGCACTCAGGGCCCCATGTCACATTTACTGTCATGTCTCCTAGCTCCTCTTGGCTGTGACAGTTTCTTACACTTTCATTGTTCTTGATGACTTTGATGGTTTTGAGGGGTCAGGTTTGGTGTGGAGTGTCCTTCAGTGGGGATCTGTCTGAGGACCACAGAGTACCCATCTTGCTCCAAGTCAAGGACGCACGCTGTCAGCCTGGCCTTACACTGCCGCTGGTCCCCCTCGGCACCTGGTTCAGGGAGTGTGTGCCAGTTCTCTCCCCTGTCCATGCTGCTTTCCTTGGAAGGAAGTCACTGCCCACCTGAGATGTGGGCAGCTGTGGGAGCTCCCCTCTGTGCGGGGAAAGCAGCTGTGGAAATTATTTGGAATTCTTGTGCACGTGTGACTTGTCTGCACTCCCTGTTTGATTACATATTTAATTGTTTCTATCAGTGTGGTCCCATGGGCATTTATACTCTAGATTGTGACCTAACCCTGCATTATTTTGCTTTTCAAATGGTTCCTCCTTTGTCACTGGGAGTTCTTTCACTTGTCCCCTGCGTCCCTGAGTGTGTGTATGTGTGCTTTAGCACTTTGGTCCTTCCTGTCATGCAGGATACGCTGGGTTCATTCATCTGGTGTATTTCCCATTTCTGTCCTAAGATCAGCCATTTTTCCAAGGGGCGCCGATTCCTTGGAGAATATTAGAGACCAAAAATTGAGGTGCTAGATACACTCACTGTTGCTGGAGGTTGGGGGTAAATGCTCCTGGGTCTTCTCAGCTGATAGAGCAAGGAAATGAATGTGCACTCCGGACAGATTTAAAGAAACGAATCTCAAACGCTGGGTTACGGCTGAGGTACACAGTATCTTCTCAAACAATAAATTATACAAATAGATATGAGAAAAATATACCAAGAATTTGGCTTTCCATAGAGATTGAAAAAACACAATGGCTATGTCCGTTAAATTAATAAGTTCTTGAGAATCAAACCTAATCATTAAGTTCCTTTCCTGAAAAAAAATTATTATTAAAAATTAATTCCTAACTCTTCAGCATTTGACCTGTCTCTGGCATTTCACATCCCCTGAGCTGATCCATGCCTTAAAGATGCCTTTCTGCTAATTACTTGAAATCAAATCTGAACTTTTCCTAAAAATGACACATTGATTTTATTCAGCTGCATAACCATTCTCATAAGCAATTTTTACTCAGCCAAGTTACTTTTTTTTCCTTGACTCTACTAATGTTCTAAGCATATAATTTAAAGATTTGGTCACAAAAACAGAGCTAATGAGACCAGGGTTGTGGAGGTGTCTCTGCTGGGATTCTCTGTTTCCATGCGAACCAGTCGCTCAGCCTGGTTCTTTGGCCTCACCTGACTTACCGCGTCCCAGCTGGCCTCTCACGAGGGTCACCTCAGTGGCATGTGCACAGATGAGCCCACATTCAGAGCCACCAGGTGTACAGTAAATCCCACCACTGATGCATTCGCAGGGGGGCTGCATCTGTATATGAAGGAACCTAGTTTACATCTGTGATTCTCAGACGTCAGGCACCTGTGACCCACCAGCATGAATTTATTTGATAACTTTATTATGGCAGCCCCACTTAAGTTTATACTTGCTTGACGTACTACTGATTTTTTTTCCTCAAACACACAAAAAGGATATAAATGATTAAAATGAAGTGTGCCATATACCTCTTAAACTGCATTTGTCATTGGGAGAACACATTGCAAACACTTGGAAAATGCTCTTCTAGAACTTTAACAATTTCTCTTTTCATCTAGTACATGTTTATTGAATACCCTACCAGGGGTGCCCATGTACAGCCATGCCAATTGAGCCCTGAGCAACTCAAGTAAGGCGATCAGTTTGCTCTCCAGAGTTGAGTGGTGCTGAGGGCAGTGGTCCCGCCTAGAACAAGGTGCAGTTCAAGAGTTCGGGCATTCTAAGGGGTTTGATATACAACTTTTGAGGGGGGAAAATTACTGACTGGAGACCAACCTACTTTTCTACTGAGTTCTAGCTGCATATTCATTAAATCAACAAGTATTTATCAAGAATCCATCATGTGCCAGGTCCTGTTCTAGGTGCTAGAGGTATTTTACCCCTTTTTAAAAAATGCATAAGAACTGTCAATTTTATTGTCGAGCTCCTTTGCACCTTGCTCAGACATAACTGGAAACGTCAACTCCTCCTGCAGCACCAGCACAAACCTAAGGAAGAGTTAAGAGCCCACCAGGGGCAGAGCCTTCTATCCGATCTCCTTTGGAATCCAGCTCCTTCTTTCCTAGTTCAAAACAAGACCACAGGGGCATATAATCCTCGGCTGTGCCTGTTCAGCTAATAGGAATGTGTTTGCATGGCCAGAGGTCACTGCTGCTCTGACGGTTCTTTGACAGAGGCAGATCTCTTAAGTGGACTCTGTGGGAATGCATGGGATCCCTGAGCGCTGTCTATCAGCCGGACACAGGCTGCCTGTGTCTGTGCGTTCTGGAAATGTGAAGAATTACAGTTCTGGAGACCCCCTTTGCCTTCTGCATTAAGTAAAGAGACAAGGGAGCTCTGTAAGGCCGATCTCCACAGCTGTCTCGGTGCAGTTCCAGGGCCTGAGTTTTCCAGCCTGCTGTTTCACTGGCAGGTACTGAGCCCCGTCTGGTTCAGTCTGGAAGCCTCTCTGGGGCTGCAGCTGCCCCGGGAAACGTCTGTAATGGGCACAACACAAACTGGCCATCCTCCGAGTTCCAGGGATTAAACTAATTCTGGGATTTTCGTACCACATACGTCAGTTGCCCAGACAGGGTTAGAAGGAGCCATCAGTCAGGAAGGACAGAAAGGTGTTCTCAAGTCAAATCCAAAAGGCTGGGTGCATTTTTCTTGGTTCTAGCAGACGGGAACGCAGAGACTTTCTTTGGCACTGGCAGGCATTGTGAGGAGGAAGCTGGCCAGCAGAGTTGGCAGGTGGGGGACTGAGTTGGAGACGCTTTAAAGATCTTTCCTTATAAAATAAATGTCCAGAAGCTGTGGAAACGTACGTCTTTAGTTAAGTAAATATCCTCAAAGACAACACATGTACATTTTTCAGTGAAAGCTGACCAGATACTCTGCCATATTTTCAGATTCCAAGAATTTCAGCACACACAGAATTGGCCCATCCCATTCATTAACCTCAGAGGCGGCTCCCTTCATGCAATGGCTACGGCCACGGCAGGAATTAGTTTAGCTGTTTTATTGGAAGTAACAGAGACTGAAGCACAATCCTTAGTCTTTTTCTTGCCGTCTATCTCTGGTTCAAATAGGAAGGAACGTTTATAAAGTTACTGGCCTCCCTGCAGGCTGGGGCAGCCTGCTGAAAAACCCCCTTTCTCCCTGACCTTGTGCAGGAAAACACCACAGCAGGGGCTCTCAAGGACTCTCTGGAGTTCACAGTTAATTTTTACAGATGACTGTTAAGTATCTACTGCAGATAAGGTGCTGTCAGGATTTGGTGATGTGTAAGGAGTTTTCAGATTAAGCAGGGCCCTTGACGTCAGGCGAGGGAGTCAGCCTTTTATTCCACAGGCGATGGGGACCCAGGGAAGCTTTCTGAGTAATCAGGTGAATTTGGGGGGCTACTATTGAACATATTACTATAAACGATGGGCTCTTGGGCAAGTCCTTTTTCCTGAAGAGGTCTGTGTTATATCTGTTGAGTCACGTGTGTCCTGATTTATGATGCATGGTGCTCCCAAAATTTGTCCCAAATGAGAAGCAGTGCCGGGTAAAGAGTGGCCCCACTCAGGTGAAGTTCTGAAGAGCACTCAGCTTCGGCCGCAGTCCTGATGCTCCCTTCGGAGCCCCTGCCGCTGCCACAGCCCTCCCCTGGGCCATCCCCCTGCCAGTTTCCCCTTGCATCACCAGGGACGTTGGGTCTCCTCCCTAGTTGTCAAAATGACTACTTCTCCACTATCCTGGGGCTTGTGCTTACACCCCTCCCTTGCTCAGGCTCAATTTCTGCTCCTCCAGCAACCCCAAGGCTGTGCCACACCCACCAGCCCCATCAGGGCAAAGACAACTGGCTTGTGGCTCCTTCTCGGCTGGCTGCCTCCTCCAGCTTTCGTCCAGAAGAACCCTGGGAGCCCTCCTGTGAACACCTGTTCCTGACCTGGTCACAGAGTGCCCCCAGCCTATCTCGTTGGTGGGGCTGAGCCTCTGTCCCGAAGCCCCTCCCTGGGGCCGGCCTTCCCTCCTCTTCTCATTTAAGCAGGTGCCAGCTGGGTTGGTTGCTGGAATTGTTCTTTGCTTCCTTCGTTCTCTGACTCGCTGTTTTCTTAATCTGCTTGTATCCTGGTTTCACGTCTGCCTCCCCAACTGAACTGTCCGTTCCAGGAGACCTGTCTCCCTTGCTCACCACCCATCCCCCAAGTCCGTCAGCAGAGCTTGTGTGATAGATGATATGTCACGGGTGGGTGGCTGGGGCCAACACCTTGTGGCAGGTGTTGGGGATGAGGTGTCAGTGGACTCTGCCTCCCTTTCATGGGGTCTTCTGGGACCTCTGGCTATTCCTTGTAAGGTTCAAAAATGTCCTTCTGTTTTCCCAGGTGGGAGGGCTTTGGGACAGCCAGCTTCCAAGATGACCCTTGCCTTTCTGAAGCCTCCTCTTTCATTGAGTCAGAGCTGCTCCACGGCACCAGTAGGATAAAGCAGGAGTCTATGACCATCAGGTCAACTCCTCAGAGACGTTACGGTTTCTCTTGCTCTCTTGGTTCTCTCGCCGCGAGGGAAGCCAGCTTCCAGACCAGAAAGCTGCTACACAGCCCTGTGGCAGGGCCTACGTGGAGAGTGAGGCCAACAGCTGGCGCCAAGGTGCTGGGTGCGTGAGCGTGTCATCTTGCAGCAGGTTCCCAGCCTTACTCAAGGCCCTGGGGACTGCAGCCTTGGGAGAGCCCCTCAGCCAGGACCCCTCCAAGGCTACTCTGGATTCTGCTCCACCGAAACTCTACAGGAAGTAGGAAGCTGAAATGTTGTCTTCATTTGAGCAAAAGCGCCTCCTTTATGTGAGTAAGTAATAAAGTGTTCCCTGAAAATTAAAGAAGAAAATGCAAAGCCTGCAGGCCTGACCGTGACCGCCTGTGAGCTCTGGTGGCCCCTCCCCACATGCGTGGGTGTGCACACGCAGCTTACCAGGAAAGAGCCTGGTTCCTGGCTTGTCAGCACCTGAGATGGGGTGGTACCCACAGATTAATGGGACTGTCATCTGACCAGAGACAGTCATCTGACTGTCACTTGTTCCTGAAGCGCAGAAACAATAAGACTCAGACAATCAACAGACTCAGTGCTTAGCAGAGCTGCCCACAGCCTTGGTTTCGTGTCTGGCTAGGGTTTTATGTTTAATGAAGTTCAGAGGAAGAACCCGAGAAGAAGTTTCTGCCTGCTTGTGTTACCTCCTCTCTGAAGGCTCGCCACAGACCTGCCTCCTCCCTGACCACCTAGGCCCACTGACTGCACAATGTCCACGTCAACCACATGGTCAGGACCTCCCAGCTGCACATGGCATTTCTCCTTTGTGTTTTGTGTGTGGAGGAGAGACGGCTACCTCGAGAGGCACAGCCAGGTTCCAACTCCAGGACCGGCAGTGCTCGGGGTCAGAGAGGACAGGGCCCAGCTCTGAGACGGCAGGAGCAGGTGCATCTGGAAGGCCCCGCCGTGGCCTGCACTCCCCCTCCACCATCTGTGTTCCGTGCCTGTTGCTGTCACACTTCAACATCTGTGCTGTGCAGGGTTCCATTATGACACTGCCTGGAGTTGGCACAGACCCACAAACCACCCCAATTCAGACGAAGGTTGCAAATAGTGGGTCCCCGGGTCATCCACACTTCTGTGGCTTGAAGAGTTCCCACAACCTCCCTCAGGTTCAGTGTTTTGCTCTCATGGTTCACAGAACTCTACTTACAACTAACACTGGTGCTTTCTTATGACAGATGTGATGAGGGTCACAGGTGAACAGCCAGATGAAGGGGAACACAGGGCAAGGGCTGGAAGGGTTGTGGCCACCGAAGCTCTGTCCCATGGACTTGGGGATGTATCACCCTTGGGACATGTGGATTTGTTCACTTCCCCCCCAGAAGCTCTCTGAAGCCTGTCTTTTAGGGATTTTTATGGAGCCTTCATCACATAAGCATAAGGGATGATTAAGTCAACCTCTAGCCCCTCTGCCTCCCTGGAGGACAGGAGTGGGGCTGAGAGTTCCCAGCTTCCAACCGTGACTGGTGCCTCTGGTTACCAGACTCATCCAGGAGTCACCTCATTAGAGCAGAATGCCAGGGTTTCAGAAGCTCTGTTCCAGGATGGGCACTCAACCCTACAGGGGCCTCAACCTCTCTGCCCGGGCTTTGCCTTATGCACTGCGCTATTTTTTAAATCGTTACTTTCAGAGAATAGGTTTAGAAGGAATAATTTTCCTCTTTTAGGTTTCCACCTCCCACTCCAGTTACCCTTCTGCCTCCCTTCAGCAAATGTAAATGCAAAGTGGCATTTACCAATAACATACGCCAGTTGAACCTAAATTCAGACAAAAAGTGAATACCATTTTGGTGGAAGTCTATGCTGTGTGGGGTGTGTGTAAATGAGGAAGGCCCATAACCTACCCCTGCGGGGACTTACTGTCTCGGGAGCCCAGCTGAGAGGGGCAGGGACACTCCAGGACACCCGGCGTGCCCTGAAGGCAGGGATCTTGCTTCCTACTTTGGAGGATCCACTTGTCACTCTCAAGGTGGTTTTTGCTGCGTGTGAGAGTGTTCTTCCTCTCCCAGAGCAGTTTCGCCTTGTGGCCCCATCTGACCAAGCAGGTGTGAGGTTATATTAACAGTGTTCCTGGCCACGTGCTACTCCACAGGATGGTTTCACACCTTTTATCTACTAAGTTTCTTAGTCCTTCCTGTTGATAAAGAGACTGGCATCCTAATCAGTGATTTGTAATGAAAAACAACTCAGCAACATTTTCCCGTTTTAGAGTTAATACCCCGGTTTTGATGCTGAGGCCTCTGCTGCCGGCTCAGCCACCAGGCGTCCGGGAGGCCTTTGATTGCACCATGGTTTTGCTGTGTCATGACTGCAGCCTGCTCCTGCCCCACCAGCTGCTTGGAACATCTTTTGGCAAAGGCACGAACACCCTTGCTAAATTCCTGGTCGTCTTCTCAGGCTCGGGGCACCTGTGGTGGCTTCTCTTTTTTCCCTTGCAGCTACTGGCCCTGGATTTCTTGGTCTTAGGTTTCTCCTCATTCTCCTTAGGTTCTCCTTCTGCCCTTTTGACCCGTCTACTAGCTTCTGTCCACACGCCTGTTCTCTTCCACTAGCCTTCTAAATTTATGCAACTCCCAAGGTTAGACCTCTGTCTACTTTCTTTTACTACTTTCTCTCCCTGGAGCCTTTTAGAAGACCCCAAGAATTCAGCTCTCGCTTCTATTAACATGACACAAAATTCCAGCCTCCAGCTCTGATCTCTTGCAAGGTTCAAGTTTATGTTGACAGCCATCTTAGATCCTCTTTATCTGGTTATCATGCCATTTGCTCTGCTAGCCCTCAGAACTGAATCTTTCCACTTCTCTTTCAAGGCTGAGTGACTTAGGGATGTCCACACTGGCCCAGTGACACAGCATGGATTCCCACTCAGTGTGATGCAATATTAATTTTAACACCCAACCCACTATTCAAGCCTTCTTTCTTGGAATGGACTCTGCTGACAGTGATGTCTATTACTGAGAATTACCTAATAAATAACCGGCTCTTGGTTATGAATGACAGAAACCTAACTAAAGCTTACATTGTTAAATCAGGGATTCTTTTTTTTTTTTTTTTTGCTTTTTTTCTTTTTATGATACTGAAAAATCCTGGGGCATTTCCTGGCTTCAGACATGACAGATTCCAGGACCTCAACCAGTATCCCTGAGACTGGTATGTGCTCCACTGGTCCTGTTCTCAGAGAGGGCGACCTTCACGGTGGCAGAAAGCTGCTGACAGCTACAGCCTTTTGTTTCCCCTTCTCAGCAACCCCAGCTATAAACGTTGTCTTCCTCAGTGATATAAATAAAAGTTCTCAAATCAGGTCTTGGAGAACTAATTTCGGTTCTGCGTCCACATCTGAAATGATCAGTGTGGCCATAAGGGGTGAAATATTGTGACTGACCAAGCCTAGAGCCACGTGTCACCCATGGCACTGGGAGGGGGAGTGGTGGTTCCCCAAAGAAGCCTGGGGTCTGGCCCTGTGCAAGAGGAGACCAGGAGCCAAGCTGGCAAATGTCTGTGCAGTTGTGCGATTGCATCTCGGTTACCCCAGGACAGGCCTCGTGACAGCTGACACACGTGCTGCTCTTGGACAGATAAGTGGTAAGATCTGACCTTCAGCTAGGGACACAACATGAAAGAGAGTTCGACGTGTCACAGCTGTCCTTTGCAGTTGCTCGCTGTCAGACGAGAGTGCTTATCTGAGAGGAGATGTTCAGTTGTCTTCTACTACAAAGCACACCAGGAAACAGCCAATTTGCAATGAATATTTTTAAACTTCTAAAAGTTTAGTTTGAGGGCTTTTCCTCCAATAGGAAATCAAGATTTGAAGAAAGTCAAGGCACCACTTACTCAAAACTTGAGTTAATTGTAAACGGTGACTGTGTGGAAGTTTACTTCTCTACTCTATTAAAAAATGTTAAGTCAGTAGTGAAAACAAGATTTCCACAGTGATGTTTACAGTAGTAAAGAGAAAAGACTTGTATTTAAAGCTGTCTTCATGAAGTGGTATAAACGTATATGTCAGCTCTGGTGTACTTTAGGGGGCGGGTGCTGGGGGAGAAAGGGACGATGAAGTCGTCCATGCTCGCCTGGTGGTGGAGGACAATGTCCAGCTAGAGGAATGGGATTAGAGGACACACAGTTTCCCCCGTGCCAGATCTTAAAGTTGCATGACCCAGGAAGTGAAAGAACAAGCTTCTAACTCCCCAGAGATAGAACTGAATCTCCTCTGTAGTCTCCTGGGTCTGAGAAGACAGTCTGCTGGACCCCGAGGCACTAGCCAGAGGTGGATTGAGTGACTCTTCCTAAAAGTGAAACCCAGCCCTGATCCAGCTCAGTTCCTGACAAGTGAGAGACTGATCTCATCAATCTGATCTACATACAGATGAAAGGCCGTACTCTCTCTGGTGGGAAAATCATTTTAAGCCTTTATGGTACTTTCATACACAATTTCTGAACTCAAAATGTTTCAAAAACCAGGAAACTGTGACTGGTATTCAAGAGAAAACACAATAAAACAGAGTCATGGATGATACGGATGTTGGAATTAGTTGAGAAGGACTTAACAATAATGGTTTTAAAAAGCTTGAGATGGAAGAAAATGTGTAGAACTTCAGTAGTGGCCTGGGTTTCACAAAAACTGATCCAATGAACCTTTTACAACTGAATAATGCAATATCTAAAATTTAAATACTCATCAGGATGGAAACAAAAAGTTATTAGGAATAGTGCATTTGAAGACAGATCAATAGATAAAAATGAAACAGAAAAAAGTGAATGGAAAGGAGAAAGCATACACACCCTATGGAGCAGTAAAAAGTCTAACTTACGTGAAATTGGAATACTTTAAGGAAAGGAGAGAGGACTAGGGCAGAAGCAGTGTCTGTGGAAACAATGGCTAAGAAATTTCCACAAGTGATGAGAAACATCAACTCATAATTGCGACCTCTGTGAACTCCAATTAGAACAAATAATACCTCATCTGAGCCCATGATGATCAAACTGTTGAAAATCAAAGTCCAAGAGAAAATCTTGAAAACATTCAGAGGAAAAAAGACTTTCGCAGGGACAAAATTAAGACTGGTATGCCAGGCACGGTGGGTCACGCGTATAATCCCAGCACTTTGGGAGGCCCAGGTGGGCAGATCACCAATTCGAGACCAGCCTGAGCTAGAGACCCCATCTCTAAAAAAAATAGCCAGGCACCTGTAGTCCCAGCTATTTGGGAGGCTGAGGCAAGAGAATTGCTTGAGCCCAAGAGTTTGAAGTTGCTGTGAGCTATGTGCCAGGGGACTCAATCAGGGACCACAAAGTGAGACACTCTCTCTCTCTCTCAAGAAAAAAAGACTAGTAGCTGACTTTTTTCAGCAGAACATGCTACCTAGAAAGAAATGAAAAGGCATCTTGAGAGGGCAAAAGGTAAGAAGAGCCACTAGCCTGGAATTCAGATCTAGAAAAAATACTACTGAAAAAAGGAGAAGTAAAGATGTTTAAAGGCCAAAAAGAGGTGACAAAATTCATCTCTAACAAACTCAAAATATGACTACACAAAAGACTGTTTTTTGGATTGAAGGAAAATTATCCCAAATGGAAGCACAGAACTGCACAAAGAGCATTAGAAAGTAAATATGTCGATAAAGACAATAGTATTGACTCTTTAAAGCAACCCTTTTCAGGATTTATAACATGTAGAAGTAACATGTCTGATGGCATAAAGGGCAAGACCAGTGGGACTGAACTGTTGTAATATTTTTGCTGAAAACCATAAAGACACTAAGTTAAGATACACCATAATAAGTCTAGGATGCTTATTTTGATCTCTAAAGTAGGCACTAAAAAGATATCACAATAATATGTAAGCATTAGAAGAGAAATATGGAATAATAAAAATACATGATTCATTTTTAAAAACACAACAGAAGAATAAAAGAACAAAATACCAATAGACAAGAGAATCAGTGGGATGGTAGACTTAAACCCAGCTTGGTCAATAATTATAACAAAATTAAATGGATAAATTTTTAAAGAAGATTATAATATGGTATTAGGAAACCAAACTTCCTTTGTGTGGTTTACAAGAGCTATGTTTTAAATGTCAACACATACAGAAATACATGTATATAAACATAGAAATTTCTACAGAGATAAAATACAAGGGTGAAACAATATATACACCTGCAAGAACTTGTCAAAGTAAAGATGACTAGCTGTAACAATATACAATACAGTAGATTTAAGAGAGTACATTTAATTAAAAATGGGACATCTCATAATGAAAAATGGTCAATTAACCTGGCCGTAGTTATTTTCCTTTAATCTGAACTACGTTTAGAATTTTTTCAAAATATATATCACAAAACTTTGTAGAATTAAAAAGGGAAGCAGACTCTGCACCTGTAGCGCAATGGTTAAGGTCTAGCCACATACACTGAGGCTGGCAGGTTCGAACCCGGCCCAGGCCAGCTAAACAACTATGACAACTGCAAGGTGACGGGCACCTGTAGTCCCAGCTACTCGGGAGGCTGAGGCAAGAGAATCACTTAAGCCTAAGAGCTGGAGGTTGCTGTGAGCTGGGACGCCATAGCACTCTAGTGAGGGTGACATAGTGAGACTCTGTCTCTAAAAAATAAATAAATAAATAAAGGAGAAGTAAAGCCATATCATAGTTAAGGTTTTTATAAAAATAAACTTCTAAGTAAAACAATAAAAAATAAACTGCTTCTGTTTTAAGGGTACAGTTTAATGCATTTTGACCAGTGTGTCCATCCATGTATTTTTCACCCAAATCAGAATATTAAAGATTTCCATTATCCCAGGATGCTCCTTTGTAGGAATGATTGCTATATTCTTTGTGGTCTTTCCCTTCAACCTTGGTCCCACGTAACCACCAATCTGTTTTTTTAAGATCAGATTTCTCTCTTCTAGAAACTTATCTAACATGACATCATACCCTATGGCCTCTTTTGATTAGCACAATGCTTTTGAAACCTGTGGTGTTGGTGTCAGTAATCTATTCCTTGTTATTACTGTGTAGTAACTTGCTGGATAGTCCACAGTTCATTTATACATTCACTTGTTGTTGGACATTTTGGTCAATTCAAGTTTTGAGCTATTAAGAAGAAAGCACTTGTAATTAACCCTGTGTAAGTTGTTGTGCAGATATACATTTTTATTTCTCTTGGGAAAATACCCAACAGTGGAATTCTTGTTTCAAGCATTAAGTATATGTTTAGGTTTCTAAGAAATTTTTGAATTGTTTTCCGAAGTGATTATTCCATTTTACTTTCCCCCCAGAAACATAAACATGTTCTGTTTTCAAACTCATCAACACTTGATACATTCAGTCTTTTTCATCTCAATGAGTATTGGTATCTCACTGTGTTTTAGTTCACATTTCCTTAATAGCTAATGAAGGTGACCATATACTTACTGTTCGTTCAAATATATTTTTGACCCATAAATGTGTAATTTATATTCTTCTTCTTGGGTGGTAATAGTTCTTTATAAATTCTGGATACAAGTCCTTTGTGTTATATTTTCTCCTGCTCTGTAGTTTTACTTTATATTTTTTTAGATATCTTTTGATCAACAAAATTTTTTAAATGTGAGGTTCAATTTATCAAGTAGTATTTTATCTTTCCCAGTATATCACTTTCTGCCCTTTCCCTTTTAGTCAGTATGTATTGTTATATTCAAAGTGGGTCTCTTCCTGACAGCATGCAGTTAAATCTTGCTTTTTTACTATCTATCTCTGCCTTTTATTTTGGAGTGTTCAGACCATTTATATTTAATGTAATTATTGATATGGTTGGATTTATTGAAGTGCTTGCTATTTATTTTCTACTCATCTTTTTTCTTATTTTAGATATATATATTTTTATTTTTGGTATTCCAGTTTTCTATACTGCTGGTCTCTTGGCTCTTCCTCTTCATTGTATTTATAATTGATTGATTGATTTTTTGTGTGTGTTTGTATAAGATGTACTCTTTCTCAACTAGAGTGTTTCTTCCTAACCACAGGGAAAAAAATGATTTCACTGTCCATTTTTTCAATTTTCCCAAGAAAGATACATAATTAGCACCATTCTAAATGAATGTGATAGAAGTTGATGACTGTCTTTAGGCATTGCAACTTAAACTCTGGAGGAGGTCTGATTGAGGAGGATCGTGGGATTTACTTTGTACAATATAGTTCTTTAACTTATTCATAGACTATTGTCAAATAGTAGTATACCAGGATGGAAGAACTTAAAATTCTCATCACCCTAGGATCTTTGTCCAATATAATGTATTACATGACAGTATTCTCATGTTTAGGAGAAACCTGGGGATGCATTATCTTGCAAGAATTAACCTTGGAATCAATGTATCCAAGCCACCACAGGTGAAGAGAGTTTGATGCACAGGGTTAATCTGTCATAAAGATGGCATGTGGCTAGGCCAGAGTTTAGACGTATCGCTTTCCCCCTGTCCTGTGGCCTTCCAAAGGCTGTGCAGAAGTAATATCCCTTTCCCACATTCCCTGGTTTTGCTCAAAATGTACTGCTTCTCTTCAACAAAATGCCCAAGAGCCAGGAATGGGATAAGATTTTCTTAATTGCTCCAAGTGAGTTTCTTGAGGAAAAGTGCTGGATGTGAATCTTCTCCTCGTGGAAAGTAATTTAATGACCTGTCTTGGGAAACAGACCCCTGTGGAAGCTGTTACATTATTCTTACTAATTGGATTTCTACAGCTACTTAACTATTCCCACTAATCATGAAAGACCAATTTAATAAAAGGGAAAATGACCGTTTTGCTTAGAAAACCTGTGCCAGCATGTTTGCACTTTTCCAGAGCAATGACAGAAGCAGTAAAAACCGTTGTCAGTGGATTGCAACACATGGAGGTTGGGACAAGCGCCTGGAAGTGGGTGGAAAGCCCGCTGGGAGGAGTGGGGATTTTACCAGCCAGTGAGTGAAAAGAACTATCTGTGCCTCTGGAAACAGCAGTGGGGCCACTGAACATTGTAATCAATGTACTTAAACATCGGTTTCAAATGGGTAAATGTATTTAACACAACAAATACCAAAAGTAATCAACTGGCCCTTTCTCCCTTGTTTTCCTCTGGGCATCAGTGTTCTCCCAGGTACCTGGCTGCCCACTTTGACCCACCTTTCACTTACATTCTTTTATCCTCAATGTCCAGCTTGTTCCAAAACTGTGTCACCTTGTCCTCTGTTCCCTTCTTGTGAGAATCGCTTCCTTTCTGGCGTCACTGTTCTTGTATTCAATAGTAGGAATTGGAAACAGCGAGGATTTACTGTTTTGTGACTCAAAAATGCACACAGCTAAGGCATTTATCATTTAGGGTTGATGCATTCTTTAGTAATGGTACAATGGTGCATAAAGCCTATTTCTAAAACTTTTTCTTTCTCTCTAAATGATGTTTTTAGTTGTGATTTATAATTTAACATAATGAAGGATCCTCGCCACTGGTTACAAACAACTAAGTGCAAAGTGACTCAAAAAGCTGTGCTTTTGTTTTAAACATAGAGATCATTTCAAACTCTCCATACTCCCTCTCTCCCGCCTCCTGTTTCGTGGACCCCCCACTTATTATCCTAAGTGTTCTTCCTATTTATCTGTGTTTTTCCTTCTTATGATTTCTGTTTTTGCTGAAACTCATTTATCATGTTCAAAATATCATAAAAGACCAATTACTTCCTTAAAAATGCTGACTTTCCATTTTCTGTGCAGACTCCTTGCAATCACACAAATAAAGGAACCCAGACCCGGAAGCACATCTGGGATCGAGGTAGGACGGTTTACTCTGGGCCCCCACCTTGCAGAAGGATGGTCCAAAGGCTGGAGGTCCAGCTTGCAGAGTTTGGCTCAGAAATGTACTTGATAAGCAGAATGAGCGGTTTGGACTAATGAAACCCTGGGGGTGGGGGTGCTTAAGGAACAAAGAGAAAATGAAGCCAAATGATTGTTTGATTTAAACCTCAGAATTGGATGACCCTGAGAATCCCTCCGGAGAACACACTACAGATTGTTGTTCCTCCAGAGAATGTCGAAATATTAGATAAGACCAGGATGTTTGTGTACACTATTTGGACTTAAGATTGTTCTTAAGTGCCTCAAGCTGTCCCATGGCCATGATACATGCTGTCCATATATGTTCCTTATATTTGAAAGCCAGTAATTAATTAGGCCCCAGTCACAAGAGTATAAATTATGATTGAAGGAGGCAGAGTAATAATTGTGCCTGGAAATTGGGGAAGACGTGAGCGTGTCTGCGATTTGGACTAGAGAGTAGACCCGGGTGTTGTTGTCTTCTGAGTATTTCTCAGGGGACTCATAATGGTCCCTGCGTTTTTATTGCTTAGGATTAAATGCAACCTTTGATGATTTTCCTCAAAGCGTCTTGCCAGCTGGTCACACCTACATGCATTGACCCCACATGAATGTAACTTCCTCCTCCCAAACCCCAGTGATTCAGCTACGTCGGCCACCTCCAGCCCCCTTTTCCCTTTTGCTTACCCACGGTATTGCACGTGTGACCCAGAAACATGCAGGCTCTCTGCTCCTCCCACCAGCGAGCCCTCTGTTACTTTAAATGGGAACCGAAGCCTATCTCTCAGATAACCTTCCCAGATTAAGCACACGGTGATATATTTTTCAGTATGCCATCATTTGGGGACTGGGTGAAACTGTATTCAGTCTGACGTGGTTTGACTGTAGCTATATTTTGGCAAGTTTTCTCACATTCAGAGGTGGCCTTAGAAAGTCCGTAACACATGTGTTTGCACATATAAGTTAAATAAGAAGAATGGGAGCTCTGCAAGCCAGGGTTGTTAGTATTTAGGAGGTTATAGGCCATCTGGTTAAATACAGCTATTCAACAAGAAACATTTAAGTCCGGGTTTCTCAACTATGGCACCATTAACATTTTGGACTGGATAGTTCTATGCAGAGGGGAGGCAGGGAGGGGATTGTCCTGTGCATCACAGGATGTTTAGCAGCAACCCTGGTGTCTATACTCCAGACACTAGTAAAAACGGCCCCAGACGCTGCCACCCGGGGAGGTGGGGAAAATTGCCCCCAAAGCCACTGATTTCAGTCTACCTATTGAAATCTTGGCTTATCTTGAATACTCGTTTTGGATTTAGTAGATCTAAGTGAAAAACACTCACGACAGAAATTTTTGGGTCTGTCTCAGGAGTGGGTTATTTTCATCATCATATGTTGGTAGAATTTCATGGAATACTCCAGCAATGTTGATCTGTGCACATGTGAAAAGTATTAAGTGCTTAACCTATGGAGGCTTTTGCATCAGAGTTTTAAGGTTTATTTAAATCTTTCTGTGTAGGGTCAGTTCTTTGTGTTCCCTCTTAATAAAAAAAAAAAAAGTGAGGTCCTACGTTAGTAAGTTCTGCAGTAAATAAAATTGGGCTCTTATGTTACTAGCTGAAAAAATGAAACAGCATTCAGTCTTTTAAAAATGTATTGAGACTGGACCAGTCTGAACAAGAGTGAGACCCCATCTCTACTAAAAATGAAAAACTGACGCAAGAGGATCACTTGAGCCCAGGAGTTTGGGGTTGCCGTGAGCTACAATGCCACAGCACTCTACTGAGGGTGAAAAAGTTAAAGTCTGTCTCAAAAAAAAAAAAAATTCTATTTAGACTGTATGTATTGACACGTGATCGACCATTGCTCTGTAGAAATAATTTTCCTTCTGTGTTGTTATATGATGCTATAAATATAGGGAGAAGTTGTTGCTGGGGTTTGGGGAGGATAACTCTTCACTTACAGGTGGTGAATTAGTAGTGGAAAGAAAGGAGGAGGTGGTCTGGCTGCAGGGCCCCAAGGATAGAATCACACTTGGCCTTGTCCCCTCTGTTCATCACAGGGACCAGCAGCCAGGTCCGGTCAGGCAGGTGGGGCAAAGGAGAAAGAAAGAAAGCAAGCCTTCTTTCTCCTTTCCTGGGTCATATTAGAACTTTGGCTTTCACCCTGACCCCAGCTCTTGGTTGGACCATAGCTGCGTATGCTTTGGGCATTGTTAATAAACAGTTGGAAATCTCAGTAGAACTAACTACAGAATGTTGCATGCTGATATCTTAAGAAATAGAAGATTGTGAGTTTCATTTATGAATTCAAGATATTTTTAACCTATAAAAGCATAAAAAATAGGAAAGAAAGTGAAAGGGAATAATTTCAAGATGATGAGAGTGACAGCGATACAGGGACAGGAGAGACAATGGTGACGGCAATAAAGGATCAGAGAGGGAGGAATATGGATAAATTTCAGTTGGGCATCCATCAAGATGCCTTTTTTTACTTTGATTTTGAGATTGGGAGTTGAGGTTGCTTAGTGGAAAATCAATGGCAGGGAGGTAGATGCAGAGTTTTACTCTGGCACTTAGGAGCCAGGTCAACTTGGACAGATTACCAAACTTCCCTGAGTTTTTCTTCACCTATAAAAAAATAGAAAATGGGTGTCTTCATCTCTGTGGTCCTGACATGTAGCAGGTGCCCAACAGATTTGTTGATCAAATGATTGAAAATGAAGGAAAGGATGTAGGCAGAAAAAATCTGGGCTATATCTCTAGTAACTGAAGTTCCAGGCAAGAATACCAAGGTTTGAGGTCATGGAACCTTCCTCCATTTGAAAAAGATATGTATTGGAAGGGATTGAAAGTGGACATGAGCTGTTTATCAGTTAATTTTTTTTTTATTAAATCATAGCTGTGTACATTTGTATGATCATGGGGCACCATACACTTGGTTCATAGACCGTTTGACACATTTTCATCACACTAGTTTAACATAGCCTTCCTGACATTTTCTTAGTTATTTTGCTAAGACCTTTACATTCCACATTTACTAAGGTTCACATATACCCTTGTAAGATGCACCACAGTTGTATTCCCATTACAAAAATCAAATCGTAATAAAGATATTTGTACCAGAATGTTTATTGCAGCCCTATTCATAATTGCTAAGTCATGGAATAAGCCCAAATGCCCATCGATCCATGAATGGATTAATAAATTGTGGTATATGTACACCATGGAATATTATGCAGCCTTAAAGAAAGATGGAGACTTTACCTCTTTCATGTTTACATGGATGGAGCTGGAACATATTCTTCTTAGTAAAGTATCTCAAGAATGGAAGAAAAAGTACCCAATGTACTCACCCTTATTATGAAACTAATGTAGGACCTTCAGATGAAAGCTATAACCCTGTTTATCGGTTTAAACAGCTGTAAACTCATCCATGGCTTTGCGTTTCCACCTCTCTTCCTTACCGTTGTATGACGCCTTTAATATTTGTTTAGAAGTTCCTACATGGGAATCTTCACCTCTTCATTCCTTTCTGCCACCTCTAAGCAACTGTCAGAAGTAATATACCTCTTGCCTAAAGGAAAGTCCTTAGTATTTCTTTGATGAATTATCTCAGTTAATTCTTATATGTCTGAAAATATCTTTATTTTACTTTCAGTTTTGAAGGATATTTTATGGAATTTAGAACTCTAGATAGCAATTATTTTCTTTAAATACTGTAGTATATTCTATTTTCTGTAATGTTATCTGTTAATTGTTGCTCCTTTTAATATATTTTAAACTATGTGTTTAAACTATGTGTGACTTTTTTATTTTTACTAATAGAACTTTGAATTTGTGTTTTTTTGAAATGTGTGACTTAATGTCTTTTGTCAATTTTGAAAAATTCTTATTTTTTCTTCCAATATTGCTTTTGCGATGTTCTCTTTTGCCTCCTTTTCCAGGGCTCTGATTACACGTATCTTTTACCATGGTCTCACAATTCTCTGAAGGTTTTTACAAAATTTTTATTCTTTTGTCTCCTTAGGATTTAGTTTTTTATAGTCATCCGCCCTGTTATCCATGGAACTATTTCTTCCTTCAGCTGTGTTTAAACTACTATTGAATCTGTGCATTGAGTTATATTTTCTGGCTTTAGAATTTCCATGTGGTTCTAGTTCGCCCCTGAAATTTTGGATTTTTAATTCCTTAAACGTGTTAAACATAGCATTTTAAAGTCTGTTTCTATGTTCTGTTAAGTGGATTTCTTCTTATAGGTCAGTTTTTATTGGCTATTGTTTCTCTTGTATTTCAATCTCATCATCTTTGTGATGATGCCTTTTTTGTTGTTGTTGTTTTATTTGTTTGTTTTAGTGTCATACATTGTATACGGCAAGCCTGAAGGTAATTTGAGGAAGTCGGTGATGTTATGTGGCTGGTGCCTGAGCCAGGGGCATTTGTGGTCTGGGACTGAGCTGCTTTCAGTCTCTATGAGGACAAGTCTACTTCTCATTAACCCATTCTCTTAGGGCATCATTTTTTTGAGATCCCAGCCTAAAGCTCAAAGTAGGGGGTTATCTGTACTATCTGTTAGCAAGCTTTCATATCCAGATTTTGTTCCCTTTACCATGTGAATCTGTTGAAACTTCTACTGAGGCTCAACTACTTCTGCTAATATTTGCAGATGCCTTGAGTAGGAAAGTTAACTCCCAACTCGGGAATCACATCTTGAATTTCCTTCTCAACCTGGGTCATGGTCTCATAATTCTTCATTACTGTGGAAACTCTGTCTTTCTTTCAAATATAATTTTTGTATATTTTCTCCAGCTTTTCTAGTTGTTTCCAGGGGGACAATAGGTCCAAATGACTCCGACTGTTGTTATCAGATGCAGAATTCTTCTGTGCTTGGTCCATTAGTTAGAGCAGGGTCCTCAAACTGCGGCCTGCGGGCCACATGAGGCGATGTGATGGTATTTGTTCCCGTTTTGTTTTTTTACTTCAAAATAAGATACGTGCAGTGTGCATAGGAATTTGTTCATAGTTTTTTTTTTTTTTAAACTATAGTCCGGCCCTCCAACAGTCTGAGGGACAGTGAATTGGCCCCCTGTTTAAAAAGTTTGAGGACGCCTGGTTTAGAGGCTATGGAATATCATATCATGTGATTCCTGTGTTATTTTTTAACAACTCCCCCGAGTTGGACATATGGGTGTTTTCTGACTTTTCACTGTTAACTATGCTGGATATATTTCTGCTTATATCTGTGTATACTTACTTTTCTGTTTATTTCCTTTAGGTAAACCCTTGGAAGTAGAATTACTGAATCAAAGTCATGTACCTTTCTAAGGAATATGAAAACTATTTCTAGATTACCTCTTGGAAGGCTATACCAGTTTACACTTTCCCCCTGCTATGCCCAAGAGTGCACATTTCTTGACATCACACCAACACCAGCATCTCGTACTTTAATTCAGCTGGCATGGCTCTAGCAGCTGCCAGATTGTTTAAAGAATCAGAATCATAACTTTAAAGTTCTCAACAGATTGGCACTATGTGTCAAAACTCATAGAATAAAAAAAGAAAATACACAAAAACTAACAGGACCAGGCTGGGGAAATCTACAATAATAGCAGTTCATATGGAACAAAGATGGGCATCACAGTGGATGGTCAGCTCAGGTATTACTGGACTGGATTTGGTACAGGTATAGGGGATAAGAAGTTTTCACCTGTGGCTCAACGGAGTAGGGTGCTGGCCCCATATGCTGGAGGTGTTGGGTTCAAAGCCAGCCCCAGCCAAAACTGCCAAAAAAAAAAAAAAAAAAAAAAAAAAGGAGTTTTCAATAAACTCTAAATGAGGTGACTCATATCCAAAATATTCTAATCATGGTTACATTGTAAGAAGAACTTGGCATGGTTCCAGGGCAGGATACTGACCAATGTATAATCTACAGCCTTACTGCGGGGAAAGCACTTGAATTATCCCCCGCAGAAGAAGTGTTTGGGGGAGGAATGATACCATTGCATGACTTGAAAATGTCATTCTTCTCAACTACATTTAAACATATTTAAAAGTAAATAAAATTTCATTTCAAAAAATGTTTTGGCATGCGACCCAGATGATCCGTGGGGTGGAGATAAGCCTGTCATTTCTCTGTTGCTGGTTTTTGTGAATGCCCCCGTGCCTGGCCTTGCCGGTGGTGGAGCAGAGGTGGCGGGTGTATACAGGAGGGACCCGCAGAGGGCTGTGTTCCTGTTCCACATTTTAGCACAGTGGTTTATTTTTAGATTTGGTTATCAGAGGAAGGAAGATGGGCTTGCCCTCTGTCTGCGCCACATCCCATGATTTGTTTCATTTTGTTTTTCTTTATAACCAGCATTCTTCCAGGATAAGCCAAAAACCCACACAAGTGGAATAGGGGCCAGAGAGTGCGTGTTTCTCTGGTGAGGGGCAGAGTCCCCTGGAATTATTGAGAAGGAATTAACTTTTCTTATTTAGGTGACTATGGTTGATAGTTTGGATAAGGTTCTTTTAAGTGATTCTTTTTCTACATTCTAATAAAAGACCAGAAATTAATACATGTAGGTGTATTTTTGTGATATGACATTATCGTTTGCAGCAAAATGGAAATTAAATTATGAGAATAAGAGAGTTTTGCTAGATTGGGGGACAAAAATGTATTCTTAGACAAAAGAAACAGAGGTATGGCCAATACTACCGTCAGTGTGCAACAGTCTTTGCTGGAACAAAGGGAGTGTTCCAGGGAGTGTTTCCTATATAAACTATGTCGTTTGATCCTCCGGCTGGCATGTTATAATTTACAGGTGAGGACCCAGGGCCCAGAGAAGCTAACAGTGACTGAGTCACCCAGGTAGTAGGTGACGGTTTGACCCCAGCTCTGTGTGACTGATTCTCATTTATTTGCAGAGAGGGAGAGCAGTTATAATGATGAATTCTAGTTTTGGATCAGACTACTGATTGGTTTAGTTGACCACTGCCTTTTAATTACTACTTCTTTTTATTTTCCAATACCTCTGGATTTTCTATTTGCAAAGAATTAGTAGAGAAACTTTTCATTGAAGCTTGGTGACCATGCAATAGTTTTTATATTCCTTATTGCAGCGCAACTTTAGGCAAGAGCTTTCTTTATATTTAAGGAACATACACTTATCGTTTTGTTTATACAAAGTGTCTTCTAGCTAGGAACCCATCATAAATCTTTTCTGGACTATTCTCTTTGAAAATAGTGTGTTACAAATAAAAGATTTTTCAGCAGGAGTTCAAGCGTCCCGGCATAACATTATGTCTCTAGAAAATAATGAAATTGTGGCTTTCATTGGTTCAAAACCATGTTGATGGGTGATGAATTGTTCATGCCTGTGCTGCACCTGTTACTTGTCCTTTTTCCTGTTTTTTTTTTCCTTTTGTCAAGTCAACATTAGCTTTATAGTCCCATTAAATTATTTGTCCAGTTTTTTATCATTTATATAAGATCCTTCTTAGGAATGGAGCAACTTTTTCCTCTTCCTAGCAGGACAGGGAGAGAACCCTGAACATCCCTGGCTACCCTCCCCAAAGAAAAGCCACGTACAGCCCCTGAAGGAGAGGAAGACGTAGTCATGACCGTGAACTTTGTTTATCATGTTCCTGTCAGCGTATCCGATACTGTCTTGGAGGAAATCTGCAGTTTCCACAGTGACCTCTTAAAGGCTGTTGCGTTTTCCCTCTCCTAGTGTAGTTTCAGATGGGACCATCCAGGAAAGCTCAAAATAGGTTAAGGACTTTGTAATTACACATTTGTGATAATTCCAACCTCATCCTCAGCAAGGACTACATTTTCTGTTTTGGTTTACACATCGCCTGTGTTAAGGGTGAATTTCAATATCTTACTGTATCAACACATTGGCAACAATGAAGCTAGCATATTCATGACTGAAATTTGTAGCGAGGAGCTGGAGAGACAGCTTGCCTTTAGCATCGTGTCAGGGTCTTCCATGTCACCCTGATGGAATGAGCAACATTTTTAATGCATTCATAAGTAATCCAATAAAGAAGTACTTGTGTGCCTTCTATATACAAGAAAGCAGTGCCTGAAGGGTTTTCCAAGTTCGCCAAGGCCTCAGGAGCTTGCAGCCTGGTGCACTAACTATTATTGCAGAAATAATTCCAGGCAGAACATGGCAATGCAGCGTGAAGAGCAGAGATTGGAGAGAAGGGTTCTGCCTGAGCCATCACGGGGGTTCCAAGGCCAGGACCCTCTGTGGGGCCCTTAAGTGATGGGGCATGTTTCAGGAAGAAGAAGGCGGGTAAAGGAAGGCATGGTATGCTCATTCATTCATTCACACATAACTTGGGGTCCAGGTCTTCATCCTATTGGAACTGAGACCAGGGATTATGAACTTAGGGGCCTCTAGGGGCCACACTGCTGTTACATACAAGTAAAGATGGCCAGGCACGAGATGGAAGGTAACCTTTGTCTTGGTCTCCTGTGTGGATACAGTAGGCAAAGGTGGGGCTGGAAGAATTGGCAGCTTCTATTTCGTTTTAGCCCATTGTTACCAAGTGAAGTAGAAACCCAAGGTTCCCATTTTTATGATGTTTTTCTCCTCTGAGAAGCCACACATCCATAGTCTGAGAATTCTCCGACTCTCAGATATCAGCACTTTATAAAACTGACAACACTGGCTGGCACATTGTTTGAGGCCAAGCCAGCCAGAGCTGCAGGCCAAGTGTGCCCTGCAGGTTGCCAGCCTATGAAGCATGGTTCTGAAAATGTGGTCCCCAGACCAGCGGCATCCACATCACCTGAGAACTTGCTAGAGAAGCAAATTCTCAGGCCCTTCCCAGATCTACTGAGTCAGAAACTATATGGGAGGCCCTGCGATCTCTATTTAACAAGGCCTGTGGATGATTCTAGTGCTTGTCCATGTTTGAGAATTTTTTTTTAATCTTTGTACATGGTTGGGAAAAAATAAGACGATTTTATAACACATAAAATTATATGAAATTCAAATTTCAGTGTCCACAAATCAAGGATTATTAGCACACAGCCAGGTCCATTCATATTTCCTGTGCTGCTTTTGCACCACAAGGGCTCACAAAGCTTAAAGTATGTAGTACCTGGTGCTGTACAGAAAATGTGTGTCACCGTGCTCTCCAGCCCTGAGTGAGATGGAGGAAGAAAGGGCAGTTGAGCGTGGGACGCTCTGGACCCTTCACTTTGTACTTAAGATGCAGGGGACAAGGATTATTTGAGCCCCACAAAAGTAAATCAGGCCAGGGAGAAAGGTACGGGCCTGCTTGATGCAAGTGTAGCCAGAAGAAGAGCTGGGATGAGGACCGTTCAGCAGAAACGCAACTGCAAAGATAGTCCAGAAGAGCCACAGCACTCAACTGCTAATTCATCATGGAACACAGAGGCAAAAGAGTCAGAAGATGGCGCCCACGTGGCCCCCAAAAGATGACAGCAATAGGAAAAAGGGTTACAGCATGAGAAGCACACCTGGAGAAGTTGGGGGGAGATACAATGAGCTGGTGAGTTTTAAACACTGTGGTCTTTGAGTTGCTTGTAAAGAGTGTCGGAGGGACAGGGGCTGGGCTCACGAGGCATTTGCAATACACACAGTGGGCTCCACAGAGAGGGCAGAGCTAGCGATCTGGAGCTGAGGGTCGTCTTCATAGAGGACACAATTTCCCGTAAGTATCACTGGACATCATGACTGGTTGATTTTACTAATGTTTTAATGGGAAAAGAGTTGAATTCCAATTTTCATCAGCACAGATTATAAGTGGAGGACCTCTCTGTCCTGAAAACCAGCTGGGTGGGAGACGGAAAGGCATATCTGCAAGGCTGTGCACGGCTGCCAGCCGGGAAAGCGATAGGCCACGCAGTGGCTCCAAGAGGCCGCACGGCCAGCCAGTGGTCCCAGAGGAGCCGGAGGCCTTCACTTGCTTTGCTCAGAGCTGGGTCCTCTGTCACAGGACTGTACTCACAGCACCCCCAGGGTCTCCTGTCTCTGGGGGAGCCCTCCCAGCCCACCTCACCCCTCGGCAGCCCCTCCTCTGCCTCCTGCAGCCCCTGCCTCCTGATTCTGAGACCCCAAAGACCCAAGAAATAGCATGAGAGGCACAGAGGGAAAAGCTGGTGACAGACCTACTTCACTTTTTGTCTGAGGCCATGAAATGTGAATTCTCTTTGCAACATCTTTACAAGGCTTGTAGTGTACGTTTTCATGGTGCAATTAGTATGTGTTTTATAAAAAGTTAGCAATTAGCTGTAATGCTGTTTGTAATAGAAAAACCGGTCTGTGCTCAGCTTCACGTAATACACAGTGAGTGGCAGCGTCTCTGTGATCGATAGCAGCATTACTCATTAAGGGGCTTATTATACTCTGCTAATGTTTATTTGAAAGAGATTACAGTGATGCTTTACAAATGGCTCTTAGTCAACACATGAATGGGATATTCTGTCCAGAAGACAGCTTGCACGCAAACAGACTAGGAACTTGAGCTATTAACTTCCTCCGACTGACAGTTTTGAAAGGAAGTTATAGAAAAAAAATCATACGTGAATGTTTCCAGACAGCAAATCAGTTAAATGAACATTGATTGGAAGCCAAGCTTTCTGGTTAGTAAACACAGTGGATGTTATTTTACCACTGGCCATGTCTTATAAGGCTGGGCAAGGCTCTCCCAAGAGCAAAGCTCTGTGCAGTATTAACACTTTACTGTCCCTGGTTATATCAGTAAGCACGCTTGCGAAAGTATGACCATCAAAATGAAGTACACTTACGTATATCTTGCTGTAGCCAGAAAGGTCTCCTGGAGCCTTCTGTCCCCTTCTTTTTCTCTCTTTCTTTCTTCATTTCAAAACATTAATGAGGTGCAGATGGTTTTCTTACATAGATAGCTTTTATAATGCTCAAGTCGGGGCTGTTAGTGCACCCGTCACCTGAACAGTGTTCTTTGTACCTGTTAGGTAGGTTTTCACCCCTTTTCTCATTCCTCTTCCCCCTTCTTGATTTCCAGTGGCTTCTACTTCTCCGTGAGCTTGTGTGTATCCACTGATTAGTTCCAAATTAGTAGAGAATTCACATTTGTTTTTCCATTCTTGAGATACTCCGTTTAGAATAAGGGTCTCTGGTTCCATCCAAATCACTGCAGAAGACATGAATTCATTTCTTTTTAGGGCTGAGTAGCACTCCGTGGTATGTACACACCACATTTTTTTTTTTTTATTAAACCATAGCTGTGTACATTAGTATGATCGTGGGGCACCGTACACTTGGTTCATAGATCGTTTGACACATTTTCATCACATTAGTTAACATAGCTTTTGTAGCATTTTCTTAGTTATTTTGCTAAGACCTTTACATTCCACATTTACTAGGATTCACATATACCCTTGTAAGATGCACCGCAGGTGTAATCCCATTAATCCCCCTCCCTCCACCTACCTCCCCCCTCCCTCCCCTCCCTTTCCCCTTTCTCCCTATTCTTAGGTTATAACTGGGTTATAGCTTTCATGTGAAGGTCCTACATTAGTTTCATAATAAGGGTGAGTACATTGGGTACTTTTTCTTCCATTCTTGAGACACTTTACTAAGAAGAATATGTTCCAGCTCCATCCATGTAAACATGAAAGAGGTAATACGTCTTCTATTACTGGTCAGACGCCTGCTACATTAGGGCCTTGATCCCTGAGGACAAGGCAGAGCTGTGTCGCTTTCAGCCATCAAGCCAGGACTGACGCGGTGACTCACTGCCTGGTCCGTGAATATGCCCTTTGCTTAACAAATGCATGATATTCCTTTAAAAAGGAAATAAAAACCTCAATCGTGATGTCCATCTTGATTTAAATACAAAGAGCTTAAAAGCTGCAATTTGGTGAACAGCAGTAAGTAAAGGGAGAGGGCGTCTGGTGCCTGTCCTGCCGGGAAGCAGCAGTTCCGTTCTCCATCGAATGCCACAGTACGTGTTTGCTTCTGTTTTGTCACACACGATGGTTTCCAAATGGCCATTTTACCCCTGGAATCTGAGTGATCTTCCTCATTACACAGTTGTCTTGTGCTGCTATAACAGGACTGCGTGGCTTGACACAACACCCATTTATTATCTCACAGTTCTCAAGGTCAGAAGTCCAGTGCCTGCTGCTTCAAATCTCACCTGGTTAAAGTCAAGGTGTCCACAGGGCCTCCTGCTTTGCTGGAGGCTCTTGGGGAGAACCAGCTCCCTGCTCCTTGGAGATGCTGGCAGAATGTATTCTCTGGGGCTGTGGTCCCACAGGCCTTACTTTCTTGCCCCTGTGAGGCGAGAGCTGTCTGGCTTCTGGAGATCGCTTGTAACTGGGAGGAGCTTCTGAAGGTCCCTTGTATGCTCCTCAGAGGGAGCTAATGGCTCTGGGGTCTCTTCTCTGGCCCTTTGGGGCCTTCTGCCATCTCTGTGCCTCCCTCCTGCAACCTCTATCCCACTAAAGTTTCCAGGCAGCCCTGTGCTGAGTGGCAGATTCCCTCTTCCTGGGAAAGTTCTAGTTTCCTAGGGGATACAAATGATGAAATTTCCTAGGAAGAGACAGAGCTGGGTACACAAGTGCAAACAGCCCTATTTAGATGTCTGAGGCTCCTCTGAGCCCTGATGTCCAAGCGGACATTTGGTGGGTGGAGCTATGTGAAGTGCCCAGGAGGACTTCTGGCTGAGGGTCAGCAGATGCAGGGACCCAGGCACTTGGCCAATTCAGCAGTGAGTGGAAAGCTCAGCGGAGTGATGGCGCTCAAGCTGAGGCCAGGAGGCGGGCAGCTGGCAGACACTTCGGGACATGAAGGCCAAGGTTTTAGTCTAAGTACGGTGTCCACCATTTAAGAAAGGGCATTGCTAAGCCGGGAAATTTCAGCGGAAAACTAGGATGGGTTTTCCCTAACTTTCCTTTTGTAATGGATGAGAGGGGGGACAGTGTGTGATAAAATAAACTGAATTTTAGACATAATAAGTTTGAGAAATCAGTATTGTATTTTCCAGACTGCTTTCTGGTAAGTTGTGTTTTGACTCTCCTTTTCCAACCAATAGTAAGCTGGAGGAGGAGAACAGGTTAATGTCATCAGAATTAGCCTTTGTCCCCAGACAGAGACGCATGCGTGGTAGACGGTCATCCTGTACGTTCAGATGCATGTGAGGAATCTGGAAATATTTCAATGAATAAATAAGGCTTTAAGATGCTTGAGCTATCACTATAGTAATCTAAAATGTTGAGGATTAGTGATTATACCAGCAGCCCTGGAATAAAGAACTTGAGCTGAGAGCATCACATGGGCCAAAGGCATATGATTACACCTTTTCCTGGTCGAGAGGAGAAGCAATCTGTTATGCTATAGAAATGCAGTGATTCCATACTAAAAGCAACATTTTAGCACACAAACAGCATCACAGTGCATTACGCAGAGGATGCCAAAAACTGTATACACATTTTAAGAAAGGAAAAAAAAACTGTATTAAATTTGTAATACGCAAGTCACGTTTGACTACTGTAATTAGAAGGGGTGCTCAATGTGACTTATGTTCATCTTTCCTTATTGGTGTCTGTTGAGTATTTCATACAATGCATATATATTTTTTGGTATCCTCTGTGTATTTTTCAAAAGCGATTTTTACTTAAGGAAAATATGGGTCATCCTGCATATTTTGATGAGCTGTTTGCTAATGTTAATTTTTCATCAGAAAAAATTTACTCATTGGAGTTACCAATGAATAAACTAACTCATGAATAAACATTATCATCATTCATATAATAACTACCAGGCCCCAAGCCAGGGACACCCCATTATGGTGCCCTAGTACCTTAATGCCTTACAGCGTTATACTGCAGTTAATTCAATTTTGTTCTCTCTGAATTTCATGCTGCACACATCTTCCAGGCTGTGGAACTAGCACACCAATATTAAAGTGGTAATCAAGATTGCCTCTAAATATTCATAGCAATAAATGACTCCCTCATGCCCCATGAATGCCAGGGCTGTAGCCGGAGCATTTATTTAGTGCCGGAGAGGGATCCAGTTATTTTAGAGTTCCCTTGAATGCAATATTTTAATATTGTTGTTCTGCTTGAAAAATTAGATCCCACTGAGCTTCCACTATCGACAGAGGAGATGAATGACTTTGGCTCAGACCCAACCGTAGTCTTTGAAGGGATAACCTAAGAGCCTGTGGCAGAGACGACTTGTTCTCATTTTTTTGATGGTAATCCCCTCTGGCCTGCCAACTGTGCTGTCCTTCCACTGCTGTGTCATTTTACCTTCATGATGAGGATCTAAGTCTTTGAAAATTTTATATTTTTAGAGAGAAACCAAGGAGATGATGTTGTATGTCATTCCATCTATCAGAGAAAAAAAGTAAACATTCCTACACCCATGAAAAATTACATTTATGGATTCCAGATATTTTGTACCCATTACAGGTGGAATAATTTAGATTCAAATTTGGATCAGCCTCCAATTACACAAATTAAAGAAAGGCAGAACAACATGAATAATATCAAGAAAAAAACCTCTGTATCTAATCAACTAACCCTTTTACACATCCATTTATGCTTTCGGGATGCTCCGCCCAAGTGCACGTGAGTGACCTCGGCAAGAACAAGGCACCTGGGTCCCGACCACACCAGCCAGCCAAAAACTCCTCTGTGAGGAGTCATGTGGCTCCTGGGAGCACATAAGTGTCTGAAATGTGTGGCCTTCTGTCCTAGGAGGGAAGAGGGAATTCAGGGTAAATGCTCTATCAACTTTGGGTTTTAACTTCTTAACCTTCATGTCCCAGCAAAGCGACTTAGATCTGAGTGCTGGATGGGATTGGGAGTGGGGTGAGGCATAACTAAAAATAGCAAGAGCTATTTTATGAAAAACTCTATAATATATTTGACCTCAGCTGAGGTCCTGTATTATAAGATGATCACACACAAACATACTTGCATGTGGCTAAGTAGGGATATCAATAAATATCAATGTCTTGTAGCTTAAGAGGCCGTGAAATGGGGGAAAATTGCTTTGATTCACTTGTCCTTTCAAACTAAAGAAAAAAATTCATTCTCATGACTTTAGAGTAAGCAGGAACCACTGAATGTTGCCATGAATTCCTCTGGGCTCCCTTGTCAAAGAGAACTTGCCTCCAGAGTCTGAAGCTCTCTCCCAGAGCGGCTCTTTTCTTCTCTCCTGTTTAACATCCCACAGGAAGTGATCTTGTCCTCCCAGGGACGTCCATTCCACAGGTTCCGTTCGAAATGCCTGTGGCCCTTTCCGGCTACTGCCTGCTGGTTCCTTCATCTCCAGCCTGGCGTCCCCCCCACCCCGCTGGCCTTCAGCCACTCTCACCTGTGCAGTCCTCAATCCTGGATCACACCCCTGACCCCACCTGCTTGGTCCAACCTGTCACTGGGCCCTGAACACCGCTCAGACCTGTCTGGTAGGGTTCAAGTACACGGGAATGTTGACAGCAGCATAAGAGGGTCAGAAAAAACCCCAAAGCCCATCTGTAGGAGAATGGACATATCGTGCATACAATAAACTACTGCGTAACAGTGAAATATGGGGACCAGCGCATCACACAGCCACGCGCCTGAATCTAGCAAATGTAAGGTTAGGTAAAAGACACCAGTCCAGTCATAAAAGAATAGACAAAAGGTTCAAAGTAGTAAAGCTAAGCAGTGTGTTCCTTGGAAATATACACACTGGGGATGAAGCTACAGGAAATTAAGGTCATGATTAATAGAAAGTTCAAGATAATGGGTCTCTCACTCCAGGAATGAAAGAAATGTAATAGTGAACTTGGAGTGATGGGTGGGGGCGGAGGAATGAATGGACTGAACTGCTGCTCCTTTTACCCCCAAATTTATACGCTGAAATCTTAGGCCCCGCTACCTTGGAATGTGACTGTATTCAGAGACACACCCTTTAAAGAGGTAATTAAGGTAAAATAAGGTCATTTGATCTTGGAACTGTGAGAAAATTACTTTCTGTTGTTTAAGGACCCAGTGTGTGGTGATCTGTTGTGACCGTCCCCAGACTAACACGGGTGCTTCTACGATCCTGATAATGTCTTGCCTTTACAGCTGGGTGGTAGGTGATTATTTTATTGTTGTTTTTCAGTCTATACTTACACATTGATACACTCTTTTGGATGTACTTTCCCAATTAAAAAAGTAGAAACACCATTACAGCCAAAATATTTCTGACCTATTGATTACCATTTAATTGATTTCCTCAGCCAATGCAGTTAACTCTAAGCATTCAACAAAAGACACTGTCCCATTAGGGGAATAGATACATCATTTTTAAGAAAAAGAATGCTGTGTTTCACCAATTCCACTTCATCAACTTCAACAGATAACAGTGAAAAATAAAGTGGGATGAATCCGTGCGTTTAAACCAAGAAGTCTGAGGCAATTAGCAATTTTGAAGGAACAAAGCTGTGTCTCCCCGCTCCATTGATTTCCTCCGTACCATTCACATCTCAACTAAAATATGTAAAGATTTTCTTGCTTCCCTGGAGAAAAGTATACTCTTTGAAAGATGTTGACATTATAATGTTAAAAAAGCTCTTCTGGGTATTTATGTGGAGTTAGCACAAATGTTTCTATTTAAACTAACTCCCTTCCTAGGGGGAACAGGATGCTACAAACACTTAATTTTTATTTGCAAATATAGGTGTCAGGATTTCTCTTTAAGATAGTTATGTTTATGTTGGTGTCTTAGGCAGACAAATTTGTAGCTAAAATAACTTATTTGTATGTATACACAAACATGATATTTGGGTACGTATTGACAGAAAATTGAGACATATTTTCTATTGTAAGCATAACTAATAATCTTGTTTTTCAAAGGTATAATTAATAAGTACACACTGCAAAACCCTGGAGAGAACATTATGTACATATTTATAATTACATCAAGTGTCAGTAAGGATAAGTAAATATAGGCAAAGGTCCCTGCCACAGATTCAAAAGCAAGTAACTACACAGGACTTAGAAACACTTTTACATACTGTATTAAAAAGAAGTGATGTGTGTTTACTGTCACGTAGCATCAAATAGTAATGGCAATTTTAAAAGTTCGGCAAACACTCAGAAATCCATATAGTTCTTATAAGCACCAGACCATGTCAAAATATATAAATTAAAGCAGTGTGTGTATATGGTTGTTAGCTAGGATGACTCCACAACAAATAAGACCTATTTAAAACTGAAAATATACATCAGATCTTTGTGTGTGTGGAAATTCACCAGTTTAACTCTCAGGCTTCTGTGGCTATTTAAAATGGTGTCATCCATCAATTAAAATTGGCAAAGACTCTCCTTAACGCACGTAAGAAAAAAAATCCCTCGTGTTTGCACCTGATTTTGTCTCCTAGAGGCACCAATATTTTAAATAGTTTATTACTTAGGAAGCAATTGGATGATGCAAGTTTTCACGTCTTTATCACTAACTCAGAGCTGCCCAAAAACACTTTCTATGAAGATAGACATTTTCCGTATCTGTGCTGCCACCAGCCTCATAGATCTACTTTGCCCTGCAATGTGCCCATTTTTTAAAATTTTAGGTGATTTAAATTTAAATAGACACACATGACTGATGGCTACCATACCAGACATAGATTACAAGAAAATTTGCAAAGAGCGGCCCTAAAAACAAATTGAACAGGACTTCAGCCTTGATTGGCCCCCAGTAATTGGGCCTTAGCTTGCACATGATTCGGCTTTCCCCAAAACTCGCATGCCCATCAGTTGTTTTTGTATAAATTTTGCTTCATGTTCACTAATTATTTTCAGGTTTGATATTTGGAACCTCCAGTTCATTTTCTCTTAAAGTACAGGAATATGTAGTTGGTTGGTTCAGAGTACAGCTGGTCAAAAGGTCTCTTGAACTCTGGAATCGTAACCGTGCCATTCATATATGGAATATTAGAAAACGATGTATAAGCCTTTTATTCTCATAGCTCTTGTACAATCATAAACCCAAAAGCTCGCAGAGCAAAGGCTGACGAAACCAACACCACAGCAGTACACGTAATTCAACGTGGTGGTGGCAGCGTCCACTTGCCCTGCCCATGCCCTGCTGACTGGCAAAAGTAGGTGCCTTTGAGCTCAGGGTGCCCCCTCCACAGCGTGGCCCAATCTTCAGTCTGTTTTTCTCTTTCTAAGCTGCCAAGAAACCTTAATTTATGCACTGGGGGGATGGCATGGCAGCTGTCCTGTTCTTAGGGTGACCGAATCATTTATGAATAAAAGGAGTTGCTGAGGTGAAGGAAGGAGTGTGGGGGGAGTCTCGGGAGGGTCTCAAGGGTATGTCGCCAAAAGAGATGGGTCCATGCCCGGTGGGAGGCCATTGTGTGTTCAGACTCTTGCCCTGAGCTTCTATACTCAGAGTCTCACACTGTTCCCAAAAAAAAAATGTGGTTTTTTCCTCCCTCTGTTGAATACACCCATAGAACATGTTCTGATGTTGGCAAGTCAAAGCCAATTGTTTTTCCAGTGACTTGTCTTGTTTATCTTTCAGAATCATCCAGAAGTGTTGAATGTTCGAATACAACTGGAAAGCAAGGAACTGATCATCAGTCTGGAAAGAAACGCGTAAGTCAAGGAAATTCTTGTTTATTGCACAATTGGAGAAAATAGAGACGCCTTGGGAAGGGAAGTGCTGTGCTGTTTATGTTGGTGTTTAGAGAAATAGAGAAAATCCTGGGTTCACAGTCCAAATTTGGAATTCAAAAAATTATCCTGTGGAAAAATAAAGAATCTTATCATTCTAAAAAGGAACTTTATAACTCAGAAAGTTTTTTTTTTTTTTAATCACAGTTGCATTTTTTGAAGACCCTGATTTTTCAAGGATAGTGTTGAAGCATCCCCGTCTGTTTAAGTAACTGTGTTCCATAATTAGTTGAATTTTGATAATTCCTGGATTATGTAAGAGGAAACAGCTTCAGATGGATAAAAACTCTTTTCTCCCTGAGAAATAACAAGAGTTAATCTTTCAAAGCTTATCTCTCGTGGTTTGAACTATTTATTTCATCTTTTTGTTTAAAAATGTAGTCCTTTGAAGGGAAGATTATCTAAGTTTTCAGAAAAAGAGATTATATTTTTTCTGGACCACATCGCTATTATTATTGTGTATTTCGTATCCCTTACCACAAGAAAGCTGGGTCTGCCTCCAAGTATAAGTAAACTTCTTTACACTCTGGTCACCCCCAAATATTCCTCAGATATAAAGGACCCCTTAAAATTTTATGTCATTAATACCAGAAAGGAAGAGCTTATTCGTTCTTCTAAGGAGCAATCTGTATTTAAAGGTATACATCAATTTCCAAGTCCTACTTGATTCGAAATAGCAGTTTCTGTCCTCCAGAAGTTCTGGGTCCTGTTCCTCATCCATCAGAAACCTGCTGATTTTTGCTGACTCAGCAGTGTGGGTTGGGCAGCCTCTCCAGGCTGAGTTCTTCCAGGGATGTGAGGTCCCAGAAACCTGCCTTTGCATCTCGGTGGAAACAAGTCCAATCATTTACTTGTGTTGGTGCTTTGACTTTAGGGTACTAAGCAAATCGCACAAAAGACACCATCAGGGGCCTATCCCAACCTTTGATATCTAACACCACAAACTATTAAAATGGATATAAAATCCCGTGGCCTGCTCCATGAGATCTACAGCCTGCTCCCCTTTGTGGTTTTTTCCCTGCATGTTTCCCGTTCACCATGACATGGATCAGAAGTTTCGTGTACAGCAGACAGTGTGTTTTTACCTCTTCTTGTGACTTGATGATCTTACAAGAGAGGTTCCGGCTCAGGTGTCAGGTAATCAGAGATCTGAACAGAAAACTATGTATTGTTTTTGATGTGTCTCAAAGGACGTTCCTCTCAGCAAAGGAAATATCTTTGTGCTCTTTCTTTTGTTGTTCATGTAAGTATACTGTGGAACATTGAAATATTTTTATACTGCTGTTTGTAGGTGGTTTTGAAATTCTCTCAGTGGAGGAAACCAGGTATTCCCTGAAAGATGCATTTCTGTGACGGGATGTTGGGATTGGCAGCTGTGTTTAGGAAGTTTCTCTCTCCCACCGGCTCCCCTTGTTAGACTGCTGCAGGACCATGGTGCCGAGCCTGAAGGAGGCCAGGCTTGAGCTATTGCTTTGGTGTTACCACTATAGGTAGAGAAACAAAAATGGACTTAATAAAAACCTTAAGTTGTTTTCATTATGAAAGGAATACATGTCCAGTGAAGAAAGTGGAACACTGTACAGACGAAAAAGAATAAAAAAAAACAAAACAAACCCCCCAAAAGTACTTCTACTACCAACCCTGGCTAATATTTTGGTGAATTATTTGATCTTCTTCTTATATAAGTAAGGCTTTGCTTCTTTTATCTTCTTGGTTGACGTCATAGTCTGACTGCAGTTTTCCATTCCTACTTCCTCGTTTAGTTTTATAACAGACATACATTCCCGTATAGAAATAACTTCTTAGAGCCCATCTGGTTCTCTGAGTTTATAAAATCGCTTAATGGCCTCTCCATGGTTATCTCTGAAATGATTTACCTTCCACCGCTGAGGGTACAGTGATACATGTTGACTACTGGACAGTGCTAATTTGTATAAATAGCATTTTAAAACATGTCTTCATTTGCTCCCCTTTCAATTCTGGGTCTTTCTTTCACTAGATAATCTCACATTTAGAAAAGTCAAAAGCATAAACTATTTCTTCTCAATTTATTTCTCTCTTCCCAACCTCTGTCAACCTACATTTGTAAAAAGTATGTAATGTGTTTCTATGATATTCCATACTGTATTTTAATTGTATTACTTGAATCAATAATAGAGATTCCTTTCTGTTAAAAATAACATTTTCATAATTAAGTCACGCTGCTAGTATTATGCATTATCCTAAATGCTTCAGTGTAATAATTTTTTTGAAAAAGTTTCCATGTCCACTTCAAATGGACTGTACCTTTAAGGCAATGAATACTAAAAGAAATCTCCAATTGTGTAAGTAGAGTGAAATTCTTGCACTCTATTAGCTTATAAACTTGTCAGATGTAAAAGGTAATCAATCATTCAGTACAATAGAATTTTTGATTTGCATAGCCTTTGGCCCAATAGATCCAATTCAGAGAGTTTATCCAAATAAAGCTATAAGAACCCAAAGATAAAAATATAAGCAAAAGTCATTTAAATAACAGCCGGTACTGTAATAGAGAGCCTGACGGATCAGAAGGTCAGCTGGTTGGTCCCCTGTTTCAGTGCATTCAGGCCAGGAATCGCTGGAGCTCAGAATGTTTTACCTAAAAGTACATCAATAGGAGAGGCCTTAGAGAAATTATGGCTCAGCTATGAAACGGAATACTGCACAAACATGGAAAATGATGGATACTTTTATTGTAGAAAGCTCACAGTATAATCAATGTAAACAGAAAGTTAGGAAACAGTTTTCATAGTATTCAGTTTTTATTTTTAAAGTAGGCACACGACATGAATCTCTGGGTAGTAAGAGAATGGAAGATATCTACTTTCTTTATTGTCTTAATGTTTTGTGACAAGAAAATATTACTTTTAAAATTAGGTGAAAAAACCTTTTTCCTTTAAAGGAAAAAAAACTGTTGTAAAAGCTTAATAATGTTTAGTGATGAGAATGTGGGAGTATTTATTATTCATAAAAAGAAAATGTTGAAGGGCCATTTTGAAAGGCCTCGAGCAATTTTCAAAGGGCAAAAAAGGTCTAACTATTGATAATAGGTCTTTAAATATCCAGAAATTTATTTTAATGGAAAACCTGCTTAGAAACCATAACCTAAATAAAAGTGGCTCTAGTTTCTTAAATCACAGGCTTTATAATCTGCAGCTAATTCTGAAAGCGAGTCACCTAATTAACCTCACTCAAGATGCTTCCATGGTAAACCAATTCTTCATGCCATTGGGCTGATTTTTTATTAAATAGTTTTTCAGAGGATCTATTTTATTTGCTTTCTAACATCCTTAATTTGTGCAAAGATTGGATGCTGTTCACTTACAATCTCTATTTGTGTAGCTATAATTGAGTGTTTAAAGAAACGCCAAGCTTCCCTTGAGAAGCATTTTTTACCTTGTTGCTGTCTACTTATGGAACTGCAGAAACCAGGCTTATAACTTTCATAACTCTACCGGGTCCCTGTGGACCCTTAGGCCATTCCTCAAACAGGTGTTCTGTGAAAGCTCATCTTTGATCAAAATGGTTTATTGGACAGGCTAGCCAGCTTAGACGTCCGTTTTCCCAGCTTAGGGTAATTAAGAGTGATGGCAGTGGATCACACTCCGTGCCTCTCTCCAACCCAGTGTGCATCCTGTTTTCAAGCTGTTCCATCACTGACGGGAGGCAGTTGCCATGGGAAGTCCGTGGCCAGCTGAATTTATACGTGGGGTGTCTCATGGCTGGAAGAACTTCAGCACTGACTTTTATTTAGTCTGGAACAATTCCAGACATCTCTTAAGGAGCAACTTTAATTAGCATGCACTTTAGAACAGTAGCAGAAAGAGCATCTTAAAATTGTCAAACATGGGTTTAAATATTTGGGGAGATCATCTCTCAGATTCACAGTGTAGGATGGAGCAATGTAGCTGCTGTGGAGACAGCAGAAGGGGGATTAGAGTTGGCTGAATGTCTGTCCATCTAGAGGATGTCAGTCTGTCCATTGTACATGGTGAGCTGACCCAGGGTGGACGGGCGGGCTGAGGTTATGCTGATGGCCTTAGAGCTGTGGGCACAGCCTCGTCCTGGCCCAGGGCCTCCTCGGCCTTCCTGATGAAGACGTAAAAGGTACGCTGATCACATTTCCTAGCAGGGCAAAGCTGGATGGGTCACTGTGCTCGCACAGCAGAATCTGGATTATGAAGATTTCAGCAGTTTGGATCAGTGGGCCAAAACTAACAAGATGAGAGTTCATGGGGGATAAATGTAAAATCCTCTGCTTTGGGTTAACAAAAAAATAGATGTTGCAAGTTCAGAGGAAATTTAGCAGTGCCCGTGAGTGAGACCTGCAAACTCAACAGGAGCTCCTGAGGCAGTGGGCTGCTGAAAGGGTGACCGCCACCTAGGTGTGTGCAGGAGAGAGAGGTGGGGGGTCCTCGGCCAGGGTGAGGGGCAGGGGTAGCATCTGTCTGCTATGTGGCGACACTGACCAGGATGCAACCAGAGCCAAGCTCTGCCTCTGAGAGCCGCCTGCCACTTTGTTCTTTTTTCCTCTGGCATTAACAGAGGATGTCCTTAAGGTCAGGAGTGGGGTCTTGACATCCACCCCCAACTCCCACACAGCCCAGCTTATCACAGGCACTCCATAAGCACGTCTCACTGAAACTGGTTAACCCAGCCCCACCAGAAGTGAGTCACCGGAAGGTAGAAGGTCTGTCCTGGGTGACTGTGAGAAATAGTTCAAAAACAAAGGTCTCTGGAAAGGACACAGGGTCTGGAGTTAGGAGCCCAGGCTTTGCTGAGCCTGGCCAAGCTGCCGGCTTCCTCCTCTGAAATAAAAATGGGCTAACCGTCCACATGGAGCCAGTGTGGAAAGAGCAACTCTTGTGTCAGTTTTGATGGTCAGGTTTGGATGACTCATTAACGTTTCTCTATGGATCCAGCAATGTTAATTCTTTTACCTGATGACCCCTTGGCTTCACTCTAACCATGTTCTAGCTCAGACTCTGTTAGTGAGAAGCTTGTTACCTGTGAGTCCTGATGACAATGGGACGTCTCAACTCTGATGAGACCTAGAAGGATTAGCTAGGCTGGGCTGATCCTTTGGTTTCCTGCTGTGTAAGGCTTTTAATTTTTCAGCCTTGACATTCTCAGGACCTGAGCTTTTGAAGTGTCTGTTGGAATGTGGAGCGTTTCCCCTTTCCCCTGCACTCTTGCAGCAGCAGCCCAGCCTGTGCTCAGAACCAGGAGCTCTTGACTGCTTGGTTCTAATTATGGATGAGATGGGAGCAAAATCACTCCTCGGAACTCACCCATCTAGATTCCTGTTTCCATCTTGGCTTCTCTTCTACAGTCTGCAGATCTTTATGAGAATATTCTTTGTGCATTATTGAAATCACAATTACATATTCACAAATGTGTGTTGAATACCAGACAGTGTGATTGACGCTGATGATAGAGTGACGAGTAACATAAAGTCCTCGTCCACTGGGAGGTTGGTCGTGGAGCCCAGCACTGCACAGATTGTCACAAAAACAGTGAGTGAATGACAGTGGCACCTAGAGCTGAGCGGAGAGGTTTGGTACACTGGGTCTGAGGAAGGAAGGCGCATGATTACTGGCCATTTGAGCCATGCCTAAAGAGGGATGGGCCAGGTAAAGGCAGGCAGAGGGTAAAGGGTTCAAGAGAGAAAGAAGAGCATGTGTCAAGGTCCTAAGGAGCTTTTCAGAAATTAGCAAGGCCACTGTGCTAATGAGTAAGAAGGGGAGTCGTGAGACAGAGAGGAAGCCAGGCCAGGCTGGGTCTTTTGCACTGTGATGAGGATGTCACATCTTTACGTAAAGGCCACAGAAGAAAAGGCCTGGAGACAGGACAGTAACACGGCAGGACCGTCTGGCTGTGTGTGAAAGCTAGGTGGGAGGGGGCGAGGTGTGAGCGAGGTCGAGAGACTGAGTGCTGCCATTGTCCAGGGGAGAGCAGATGGCAGCTCCAGCCAGCGGGATGCCTGTGGGAGGAAGGGAGTAGTTGAGGCGGAATGGTCGAATCTGATGAGCAATTGATCGTGTGCGGCAATGGAAAGGGGGACGTCGAGGACAATTCTATGCGAAATTCTGGGGAACAGCGATGCTTCTGTCAGGATAGAAAGCCCTAGAAGAAAATTAGGAATTTGCCCTTTGAGAGGTGGCCAGGGCACAAAGATGTAGTTCCTAGTAAGCGGGCTCTGGAGTCTAGGAGGGGGTGGATGTGGGGCTTGACAGAATCCGTTCTGGAGGTGACCTGCGCAGGGCTCTCCTGGGGAACTGACATTTCTTTGGGACCCAGAGATGTTTGCAGCTGACCCAGTACGGCAGTAGCTGGTGGCTGGGAGCTGCAGAGCATGGCCTGCAGTGTGTAGGACACAGGTGGCTGTTGTCTGTGCCCCATTGAATTCTATGCCATATCCTCCTAATGTCTGTCTCCATGCGGGGGGTCTCTGCCTCGCACTCAGACACAGACTCTTCTCCTCCTTAAAGTTGAGGGCACTGCTCCACACCACCAGCCCTGGGGCCACCTGGGGAAATTGATACAAAGGGGGTGCCTGGCCCACCTCTCTCTATTGGTCCAGAATCCCCAGCTATAGAGCCTGGTCACCCATATTTTTAACATAATCTCCTATAAGCTTTATTCACACTTTATTTGGAGAGCCCCTAGCCACATGTGACTATTTAAATTAAACTTCATTTTAAAAAGTTTTAATTCCTTGGACATACGAGCCACAGTTTAAGGACTCAAAAGCTACCTACGGCTGCAGGGACTTTCCATTGTCACACAAAGGTCTGTTAGACAATATCAGGACTGACAGGGAAATGCCAGCCCCCTGGAAACTTCTAGTTTGAGGTTTCTGTCTTAGCTCATGCCTTGCCCCTGGGAATGTCCTTTGCTACAGAAGTGACCACACCTTTCCTGGCTGTCTAAAGCCTGCAGCATAATAAGCCTGTCCCCGTCCCAGAGCATTAGGTAGCACCTGTGGTCATCCCTGTCCACCTTGCTTGAAGAAGTTGTGGTGCCGTCAGAAATTCTCTAAATGTGACTGTGGACTTGTGGGATCCATGCAAGCTACATGGACGTCAGTGAGCTAAGTCTACCAAACTCCTTCACATTTAAGTTAAAATCTATCAGCCTCGACATTTAAGATATTTTTAATTGGGCTGAATTTTTTTTCCTGAATGAGAGCTAAGTTCTCTTGAGCTTCTCCCTTCATTTTATTCTTTGAAGTTGTACAGACATTGGAAAAGGTCAGAACGCAATTTTTAGAGTTTTTTGTTCATCAACGCACCTTATCTTGAAAGTGCCTGAACTGGTTAAGATCAACCTTTTTAAAACCGGCCCCTCCAGGTTCCAATCAGAGAGTGTGGTGTCCTTAAGTGAACTCTTTTCAAGTTAGAAGAATTAGAAAATGTCATTTGGTACAAAAGTAGAGTTCCACATTCAATTCCGTCCCTTGTTATACTTTGCTTCTTACGCTGTGGGCTTAACAGTTTTCTGATGAAAATCCTGCCACACACTGAGGGTTTCTTTCCCCAACACTGCAACCCAAGCAGGTGACAGTGGTTATTCTGTCTCTTTTTAGGTGGCCTCTGGCAGCTGAGGAGAGAGCCAATGTCACTGCATCATCCCCTTCCCTGCACTGAGTCAGTGGGGGTTGCATGGGCTACATGCAGAAGTCACACAGGCAGATGTATTCACACAGGCCAGGTGTATTCACACAGGCAGGTATATTCACGCAGGCAGATGTGTGGTCACAGGCAGGTGTATGGACCCAGGCAGGTGTATTCACGCAGGCAGGTGTATTCACGCAGGCAGGCAGGTGTATTCACACAGGCAGGTGTATTTATGGCCAGCCTCCTCTTCACTTCCCCTGGTTGTGTACTCAAAAGAAAGGCCACCATGCTTCTGTCTGTGTGGCACACTAACATTGGTCACTTCGACAATAAAGCTAACCCCTGGGAAAGCTTGAAACTTTAACATCATCGCACTAGGTCTGTAAACACAGATTATGCTAGATTCTATACTATAATGCCACAGGAAACCAAAACCCTAGATAACTTCTTTTCAGTTTCCAGAAATGTTTACTTCAAGCTCATTATCCTGAGTGCAGTTGAACCCCTGGCTGTGCTTGGCCATGTTTCATAAAGTGTTTGGATAAACTTCAACTTTGATTCCTTCTTACTGATTTCTTCTTTATATTAAGTTTTCATACTTTGTTAGAGATGGTAAAGAGCCATCGTATAATTCTATTGACTGGTAGCTCATTTGTCCTGTGCTAATAGTACACTGCAGCGCTAGTCACAATAGCCAGAAGGTGGAAGCAGCCCAAACGTCCATCAACAGATGAGAAGATAACCCTAGTGTGGTTACACATACAACGAAATGTTCCTCAGCCTTCAAAAGGAATGAAATGACATAGGCTGCAGCGTGGATGGGCCTTGAAGGCTTTATGCTAAGTGGAATGAGCCAGACAGGAAAGGACCAGTGCCGTGCGATTCTGCTTATAGGAGGCCCCAGAATAGGCACGTTCCTAGAGGCAGAATTCGGAGGGCAGTGGCCCGGGGCTGGCACACAGAATGCTAATTGTGTTGTGTCTTAATTAGCTGGAATGCTCCCATAGAGAACAACTTTCCCTCATCAACTACTGGTGACCTTGATGTAGATGAAAATTTAGGGGTACCACTTGTAGCCATTGCTCTACCACTGTGTCCCCCAATTTAGCCTCTTGAACTTGCTAGTTTGCCCCAAAGCCCCCTGTTGAGTGCCCACATTGGTGGCAGGTTCTGTGGGGTCACAGGGTATGACACACCCTGTCCCCGAGAGGCCAGCAGGTGCTGGATAAATGCCCGATGCTGAAACTGCTCTGCAGAGACCTGATTTTCAGACAAAAGCATCCTGCATCCCAGATGCTCAGGGAGGAGAACATGGGAGGCAGGAGCCCTCAGCTAACCCAGCAGCTCAGCAGTGCTGGTGGGAGAAGCAGGGGTCTGGACACACACACCCTGTCCCTTGGAGGGCTGTTTCCAAGCTGACAATGGCAAATTAAAGAATCTATTTCATTCAAGAGTAGGTTTCATCACATTGAAGGGAAATGGTTGTAACTGACAAAGACCAAAGGCCTGACTGAGAAGAGAAGAGACAGGCTGAGCCCCTCGTCCAGGCTCCCGTGAGAAAAACAAGATGAGGGTGTTTATCTACAAAGGTTATAAAACATTCACTTCTTTCTTCTCAGTGTGCTGGAGCATTGCTCTGTGGGGTGAGGTGGTTTGACATAAGTGGAGAACAAGAGTTTCTTTATTTTCCTTTATGATTTTGTTTCTTATGAAAAACATGTGGTCAGAGAGAGGATAATAGGAGACCAAGCCCCAGCGGGAGGGTTATTTTGGGAGATGATTTACTTAGATGGAGAGTTATTTTCATAGCCCTTCTAAGACGATCTCTGCAGGTTCAACTGGCCTAGAGAATTTCGTTGGTCAGTTTCGTGGTTTTCTTTGAAATGCCGGCAGGCTCTGTGGAGGTGCCCTCAGTGCCCTGTCAGCAGGAAAGTGGCAGCCATGGGACAGAGATCGGTGTCACAGAAGGTCCCTTGGGGGTTATGGGGTGTGGCTTGATGTGCAGTTTTTCACAAAATAAAAAATGACCTTGTCAGTAATGTTCTGATGGTGTTGTACATTCGTATCAACAAAATACATAGGATGTTAGGTTGGATGAATGAAAAAATATAAAATGGCATTAAAAACTTACTAAAAGGACTAGCATATAATTTAATAAGTATGTTTAAAATTCACTTAAATTTTGGATCAAGTTCATTATCTTACCAAATAGGCTTATGATTGTGGAGAGACTGGATTATTTCTTACATTTTCTCAATGCCTCCCGATTCAAAGCTGTGTATTTTTCTGTTGGACCATGAGTTATCTACAGAGACATTACACAAATCTCTCTGTATTTAGAAAATGTTTATTCACAACTGCTGCTTTTCCCAAAGTAATTTTGTGTGTATGAACTTAAATATAACCACTGATGGGGATATTTTAATGGATCAGTTAATTTATAGTTTTTGTGCTATCATATTGTAGAATAGTTTCCCGATTGCTGTAAGACACCCAAATTAACTTCTTCCAGTGTATAACAACATACCCCCTACCGACTGACTCCCTCTTCTGCCTTTGGCTGTGTTTTCAGAGCGGCAGTTCTAGCCCATATTGATACACGTTATGGATATGTCTATTTGAGGAAGTATTTTGTATACTTGTCATTGTTTTACTTTTTTTTTTTTTGAGAAAAAGGAGCAAAGAAGAGTTAAGAGTGGTGTAGGGAAGAGGGGCTGACCCACAGAGAAGGAAATCTCTGGCATTTGTTAGCTTTGCAATGTTTGGCAAATTAATTCACCTCTCGGGTCCTGAGTTCCTCATCGGTAATCTAAGTTGTATCAGTTTGGGGACTGGGGTGCATGGTTTTCAGAGGACACATTTCCACTCCACGCTATCTGGCCTCAGGAATATTCCACATTAGGCTCGTTACTTCACCTGGAGGAAGGCTCCAACTAATCCCGCTGGCAGAAATTATGCTTCTAACACCAGGTGAGGAGGTAAATACAGCGTTTAACTGAGACCCATTAAATACTTCCTGTGAGAACCGGTTTCTTATTTAGTTGTGTTTTAGTGGTCCAGGAAACCCCAAGTGAATAGCTCCATGTTCCTTGGAGACATAAGACTCCTTCGTTGAGTCCAGAAGAGTCTGATTCATTGGGAGATGTAAAGTGTGACATGTCACATCTAAGGGAAATGTATGCTCAAGGGACACTCCTGGGCAGCACTGGAAACCCAGCCAGCTTGGAATTACCACGTCTATGGAGGCAGGTGGGAAGGGCCAACGAAAGGCGAGATCTCTTGGTCTGGAGGGTTAGTCTGGTAATAGCTGGAGGCCCTTCATGGCATGCCCATACTTGATTGAAACCTTGACCTCCTTAAAGGCTTTTAAGATTTTTAAAACAGTTATGATGGTAAAAGGAAGGCACTTGGGCACATCCTGAGACACTTTGGTTATGTCCTACTTCTTAAACCAAGTGGTGAGGATGTAAGTGTTTATTTTAATGCTCACTTTTCCACATTCTTTTATGTGTTCACTATAGGTCATAAAAATAGAACGCAGTTTTTGGGTTCATAAAGAGTAATTGTACTGCTGTTTCTGAGCACATGTGCTTTCTTCTGCCCCTCTGACCTCCCTTGGCTAGAGATCCTAACTGATTTGCAGAAGACACTATTCTTGGAATAAATTTAAGGAAGTGGCCACTTTTCTTGCAAAAACAAACCTTGGCTAAATATTTTGATGAATTGGCATATTTTTTTCTATAATCGTTGGCATGGAATTTTTATAAGTGGAAGTAGTAAAAATAAATACAAATATTATATAAGGAGTAGGGTTTCTCAGAATGTATCATTAGTTGAATTTTGATACTGACCCGAGTATAAGTATATATTGTACGTATAGGACATACTATATGATATTACATAATATGGGTGATTTTGGTAGAACACAATGGTTCATTTTATTAGGTTGAATCAATAACCAATCTGTTACACTTGGAAAAATCTAGGAGTGTAATTTCAATGGCTTTTCGTAAAATTTTACAGCAGAACAAACTTAGCTTATGCCCTCAAAATAATCTATAGATTTTGATTTAGGAACAGAAATTAGGGCTTCTTAGAAGGCAATATTTGAATATCAATTTCTTCTAACATTTGAGTATTAAAAAGTATTATTAATCCTTGCTTATGAGTAGATCAAAAAGGATTTTTAAACTGAAGTATGTTTTAGCCATTTTTATTTTTTCCATTGTGACATTAAAGTATTTGATACTGTACCACACACTGTTCATTTATTTGTATTTGTTTATTTGTGTGTTCATCCAATAAGGATGTTTCAGACCTCGTGTTGGGGTTTGGAATACCAAATGAGTAACACAGGGCCCCTGCCTATCACAGCACCTAACTCCACCTCTGTTTTATAGAACAGTACAGATAGGTGTGTCTGAATTGATTTACAATAAACACTCAGGGTTATTGACAAATTAAGATTTCTGATTAATGGGAAAAAAGATAAATAACATAATACTGCTCTTTCTCTTCGACATGCCGCTTTCCCAAAATAATTGAATAACTTTTGCTTATTCCCAATTACACTCTTGGTTGCCTTTAACTTACCAGTATATGTGTGTTATGTTTATGAGCCTGTGTATACAATTGCTGCGTGGTATCCACAGAGGATTGGTTCCAGGTCGCCCTGCAGATACCCAAACGTAAGGATGCCTAAGTCCCTGACCAAAAATGATGTAGTATTTACATATGGTCTATGTGCATCTTCTTATATCCTTGAAATCATCTCTAGATTACTAACAATACCTAAAATTATGCAACATAAATGCTACGTAATAGTTACATTGTATTTTTCAATTTGTGTTTTTATTGTTATATTGTTTTCATTATTATTTTTTCAAATATTTTCACCCTCTGGTTGGTTGAATCTGCAGATGCGGGACCTATGGATACAGAGGGCTAACTGTATGTCCCTAAATATGTAGCTAAATATATGTTGCATATTATACAAGCATTTTTGTGTATAATCTGTGAGTGGTCTGTTTCTGTCACAGTGTCACAGTGCCCAGGGGGTAGACATGATAGAGACCAATGTCATGACTGTGGCACTGCCATGGCAAACCCACCGTGCCTTGAGATTTTTGGTCTCTGGTTCTGAATGGCAGCCCTCCTACGAGGTGCCATGGCCGTCATGAGTCACCCTCTGTCAGCTTCTCCCGTTGCTGTCATCACGATGTGACAAGTTACCTAAACAATTAACCGGCCATAAGGAAAGGGTGGAATTCTAAGTTTCAACCTCTAGTGTTCAAAATGGGGGAGAGCTGCTTGCCTGTAAAGACTTGTTTTCCTTCCTATTTTTATTTTTACCCTTTTCCTATTGTCCAATTTTTTTAAACAAGAACCAGATGAAACACAGCCCATTAGTTCTTTCAGCCTCCTGTCCTCAGGTGATGCTTTCCTGCTTCTCATACAGAATTTTTCAGCTCTCCTTTCAGACCATGTTATAATCCCTGACCATGTTTGATTTATGAGAGTCCTAGGCAGGAACACAGATCAGCTTCAAAATTGAAACTGCTAGTTTGTTTCCACTTTTACCTGTGGGTATGGATGACGCAGCTGGAAGAGGAGAGCCCTGCCTCCTGGTAATTGCTCTTTTGTCCCAGGACACATCTGGAGAATCAAGACGAGACTCTGGCCATTTTGCAAACTTATTTAACTTTACAGCACTTGACTTGTCCTCTTGAAACTCCTTAAAATATTTTCAAGAAAGATTTTTCTTCTGTGTCACATTTGCTTGGGTATCTCGGAAATTTATTTATTTCACTAGATAAGTTAGGAGCCCTGGGCGGGAAATCGGAAAATCCCCAGTGAAGGCTGCACTCTGCTGTGTGAATTTAGAAATTATGCTCTCCAAACCTCGGTCTGATGTCTGCAAGATGGGGACCACCATCTGTTGTTTTTAGAATTAAATGCAATAATCCACAAAAGCACTTAGTATAGAGACTAAAACACGGTAAATATCCCACAAAAGTTAGCTGGTACTACTTTTATTAATTTGACCTGTTTCTTTAATATTTTTATTTCCCACTATATATCATAGGACTTCCTATTATACATCATACAGGACACTGGGGATACAGTGGGGAACAAAGGAAATATAGACCTTGACCCCTGTAGTACAATGGATATGCTACGTGAAGAGTCAGGTTTAGGTGTCTGTCACATGTGAATTTGGTCACTGTGAGTCAGACCTCTGGAATTCTGTTAAGAATAATTTTCTACATGTGCAAAGAAGGGATAATCTCCCCAAGGTGAGCCTTCAAGGCCAGCAATCTCATTGAATGACACCTGGGTCCCCTCTGTCTACAAAGGCACCAGCATTTCTTCCATAAACATTTCAGGCCGGTGGGCCAATGGGACATCAAACAAATAACCCTACAAATAATGGATTGCACTGTTAAATGCACTTATGGGAACAGCAAGGGTAATAAAGGCATCTTTCTCTGGGCAGCCAGGGAAGGTCTCCAAGATGGACACACAGGCCCTGCAGCCAGTCAGGTGGAGAGAGGAGAGGAAAGAGTTTCAGGCCAATTGGGCAATTTTCTTAAAGGCCCACACGGGGTGGGAGCTGATGGCCCTGAAGCCCAGGCATAGTGACTCAGAAGGAGAATGAAGGGGCTGACAGAACCCAACCCCTTCCCGCAAGCCTTTGGACAGGTTCCAGAATCTCCTCTGTGCACATGGGAGCCACTAAAGGTTGGTGAGTAGGGTAATGAGAGAGGAAGTGTGTGTTTTCAGAATGGCATCCTGAACGAAATGCAGGTGTCAGCAGCAGGGGTCGGGGACCCACGGAGAGGCTGGGACCACAGTTCGCCCGAGTGCTGGGGGGATTCACGGGGGCACAGAAGCAGAGGAGGTTGAGTGAAGTGGAGGACTTTAAGAAAAAGAAAAAGTAAAAAGTCCTGAATCCGAGACCATTTAGATTCAGGCTCAGGTGATCAGCCTGGAAAACCATGAGATGACTCAGACAGACTCTAATGAAGACAAAGACGGGCGTTCTGTGAGATGTAAGAGTATAGAAAAGCAGTACTAATAATTTATGCAAAATAGTATCTTAAATGTATCACTGAGTTAACAAATTAAATATTGTAAGTTGGCAGTGGACTGTGTCCACGCTGTGTGTGTATTTATACAAACCAAGTTTAAATACAGAGACGTAGACACAGGATGACCTAGATTCCCTTTGGCATCTTCTCACTGGAAAACTTGAGAGGCCACCTTCTGTCTGCGATGCCCCTTAGATTTGGCAAATGCAGTCGGCATTTATCTTACTAGCTATCCCCAGGCCCAGTGCTCAATGGACACCTTCCTCCCTTTGTCTAGAAATCTGTGACCTCTGGTTAAAAACTCACCTACTCATAGACCCTGGGCATCCTTTGCTCTTTCCTAAGTCCTTGGCAAGCCTGACACTTTTTTGTTCTAACCTCTACATTTATATATTTTTGCATTTGTTCTTACCTCTATAAAATGAGCATGGCTATATTTCTAGGCCCATTTCCAGAGTTGATGGATGAAAGTTATTTCATGAAGCAATTGTAGCCCTTTATGTGCGATGTAATTTTTATGTGATTGTGTGATAGGTCATATTTCCTCCTTTTGTTTTATTGTTGTGGATAGAGTTTTAAAGAGTCAATAAAATGTTCTGGGTTTTTTTGTTTTGTTTTATTTTTGATACAATGTAGAAATGCGTGACCATATCTATGTACCTGAGAAATTTCATGAAGATAATAGATTCTCATGTGCTTGAGGAATTCTTCTTTGCTTTCTTTGAGTCAGAAGGAGTTACTTGCCTGAAATCAGTATGGCTCCTGCTATTGCTAAGCAGCCAGGAGGACATCTTAATACAAAGGGAACGTTTTGATCCCAGAACTGAAGATGATGAGCAGGTCCCAAGAGAACTTATTTCGGCGTTTTTGGTGAAAAGGAGGAGGCCTACCTGGCAGTGTGGCTTTAGGACATGATTGTCAGATGGCAACCCTGGTACTGGTTCTGAAAGATGACCATGTGCGTCACTGTATGTCAGAGAGTGCCTTCAGGGTCAGGGGGTTGCTGTCAAGTGAAAGACAATCCAGGTTGCCACACATGTGCAGGAGGTAGGAATTCAGGGAGGAAGGGGCTGGGAGTGGGAGCTGAGGGCTTTGGGAGGATGCTGACCTGGGCTGGGGACCTCCCAGGCAGCCAGTGGGTGGCAGCGGCCCAGAGGGAACGAGCAAGCACCCTGCAAAACGTGGAGAGTTGCAAAACCTCAGAAGTCCCCTCGTTATTATTATTACTGTTATTCTCACTCTAAAGCTACAGAACAGAATTGTTCAGGAATAAATATGCTGTAATGTTAAAGTATTGGCCTTTGCAATGATGATAGTAATATGAAAGTGATTTGGGGATAAATCCACTATCTTCATACCAAAAGTGTTCTTACCTCGTCTCCGTCATCTTGAGGCTCTCCAGAGTGAGACAGGGAGATTTTTCCTTTACTTGTTCACTTTTTAGTAGCTGTAACCTCTGCTTCTCTGGGCTATTGTCCAGGTGAGTGAAGTAGGCTCCTGGTTTAGCAGACAGAAGGAGTGGTCACTGGAATAGACGCTTCCGCAGAACAGGCACTGGGTGAATCCCCAGCTCCCAGAACAGAACCAGGTACATAGTGCGTGCTCAGGGTGTCAGATGCTTAAATGTCAAGTGTAGGAAGTGACCTCAAGGAAACTGTCACATGACTCACGTGAGTCACAGTCCTGAAAGGGTAGAGCAGGGTGCAGAGCCAGGCCAGCTGCCTGCAGAGCCCAGGCGTTAACCTGCTGTGATGGCAGAAGCCTTAGCGCCCCTGGAGTCCCCACAGGGAAGGGGTGAGCTGGGGAGATGGCAGAAGAGAAACAGGGAAGGCGGGAGGCTTCTCTCACCCGGCTGGTGTAAGCTCAGGCCAGGCAGGAACTGAGTCTTGTTCACTGTTGTTCCCACCCAGGTCTGTAACACACCCACCCTTCCCCAGGAAGGGTGGGATGGTGTGTGAGGAGAAGACCCCCTGCTGCCCTATCCCCAAGGAGCTGCTCATAAAAAGTCAGGCCAAGAGCTGTCAGAGGACCAGAATTTTCTCTTGGGGGTGGGTGTTCCTCCCATCCCAGTCTCCAGTACAAGAAGCAGATGTCTCCTAATCTGCAAGTGGGTCTGTCCACGGACGGTGCCATTAGCTGGCTGCTTAATGCACAGAGACAGCCGATAGTGGCTATTCCTCCATGGGCTGAGCTCACTCAATAGAGCAGCTTCCCCCCTGGAGAACAAGAAAACGATAAGCTAGTATAAATCACGCTGAAAGGAATGAGTCCTCGTCATGAGTCATTAGGACAGATGCCACATTGGCAACCACATGAAAAACCTTTGATGAAGACCATTTGTGGGAGCACGAGCTAATGCTGAAGAAATGTGCTGTGTGACTCCACAGGGTAACGTAGGCCTGGCCCCACCACCTCCCTCTGTCTGTGTCTCTTCTTAAAAAAAAACAAAAAACTGCAGTAAATGTCAAGAGTGGTCAAGCAACATTTCCTGTGCTGGACCCTGTGGGGAGAGGTTCAGGAAGGGTGGTTTGTAAAGGACACTTTTAATCAGTGACTGCTGAATGTGATTCAATGGCATCAGAAATGTGACCCACCACCTACCAGCTTGGTCCTGCCTCATGAAAGTACCATCGCCAGGCATCGCTTCTGGGGCTTGAGAGCATATATCAGAGGTGCTGAGGGTGGGATGACCTTCCTACCAGGGGACATTCTAAAGAAGGAACTATGAGGTACAGGTGCAGCAGGAGGCAGGTCCCCAGGGTAAGGCATCAGCTCTGCACACAGGCAACCCCCATCTGTGCCTGTTCTGTCACTTTGTAGCTGTGTGACGGTGACAGTTAATTTCAGGTATCAACTTGACTGAGCTAGGTGCACCCAGGTAGCTGGGAAAGCATTATTTCTAGGTGTGTCTGGAAGAGAATGGCATTTGAGCAGCACACTGAGTAAGGAAGATGCCTCTTCATCCCATATAGGCACCATCCGATGGGTTGAGGGCCCAGATAGAACAAAAAGGCAAAGAAAATATGACTTTGTGCTCTCTCTCTTCTGGGACTGGGACACGCCTCTTCTCCTGCCCTTGGCTGGACACACTCCAGCTCCCCAGGGCCTCAGACCTTTGGCCTCAAACTGTTAGCCCATCAGCAACTCAGGCTTTCACACTTGGACTGAGCTAGACACTTCCTCATTTTCCAGCTTGTAGACAGAATGTCACGGGACTCCTCAGCCTCCATAATTGTGTGAGCCAATTCGCATAATAAGTCTCTTCTCTTCCCATCCATCCATTCATCCATCCGTCCATCCAATTGATTCTGTTTCTATGGACTAACAAAGTGACCTTGGACTTCACTTCTGAGCCTGCTTTCTAATCTACACAGAGAATGGTCATAGTACCCAGGCTCTGGACTGGTTTGTTTCATTGTAGGCAACAGATACACTCTACTATCTTAAGTAGAGAGGGAATGTTCAGGAAGGATGTGGCTCAGGAAAGCACAAAGAACCAGGTCTCAGAAAAGCCAGGGCTGGGGCCCTTCAGTGATCTTGGAAGAACCAATGGACAGGATCATCAGGTCTGGCGAGGACTGTCCCTGTGTGGTCTGGTTGGGCTCACCATGGACAGGCTCATCGGGTCTGGTGAGGACTATCCCTGTGTGGTCTGGTTGGGCTCACCATGGACAGGCTCATCAGGTCCGGCAAGGACTGTCCTTATGTGGTCTGGTTGGGCTCACCATGGACAGGCTTGTTGGGGTCTGGCCAGGACTGTCCTCATGTGGTATGGTTGGGCTCACCATGGACAGGCTTGTCAGGGTCTGGCGAGGACTGTCCTTGTGTGGTCTGGTTGGGCTCACCATGGTCAGGCTCATCAGGTCTGGTGAGGACTGTCCCTGTGTGGTCTGGTTGGGCTCACCATGGACAGGCTTGTCAGGGTCTGGCGAGGACTGTCCCTGTGTGGTCTGGTTGGGCTCAGCATGGATAGGCTCATCAGGTCTGGCGAGGACTGTCCTTGTGTGGTCTGGTTGGGCTCACCATGGACAGGGTCATCGGGGTCTGGCGAGGACTGTCCCTGTGTGGTCTGGTTGGGCTCACCATGGACAGGCTCATCAGGTCTGGCGAGGACTGTCCTTGTGTGGTCTGGTTGGGCTCACCATGGACAGGGTCATCGGGGTCTGGCGAGGACTGTCCCTGTGTGGTCTGGTTGGGCTCACCATGGACAGGCTCATCAGGTCTGGCGAGGACTGTCCCTGTGTGGTCTGGTTGGGCTCACCATGGACAGGCTTGTTGGGGTCTGGCGAGGACTGTCCTTGTGTGGTCTGGTTGGGCTCACCTTCCAGAGAGAGAGAGGATCTGACAGGTGCATTTGCTCGTGTCCCCACTTCTTGACCAGAGCAGAACAGGCCACTTTGACTTTGTCCAGGGGAAGAGGCACAGTTTCCATTGACAGAATAAGGAAGCAAGGGTGTTATGGGGATAGATTTATAACAGGTGCACCAAGTTCTTAGCACTATGCCTGAAACATTGGGAGAGATGAAAACTCAGAGGTCATGCAAATATATTAACAATTATAAGTTGAGATGAAATGGCTGTTGCTTAACAATGTAAACTGCTCTGAATAATGACTGATACAGACAAATGACTGCATTTACCATAGGAAATCTGACCAAGATCATTGTATATAATATCCTGGCTGTGATGTTGTGCTAGTGGCTGGCAGTATCCTTACACTGGGCAAGGTAGACAGGGATTGTCTCTGTATTATTTCTTGATAATAGCAGGGGACTGTATAATGGTGTTAATAAAGATTTTTCATCAGTAACAAAAATCTAATGATGATTTCAAAATCCCAAGAAGTTTTTTTTTTGTCCCTGTTGGAGTTCATGGTTTTAAATCCCCATGCCCCCCCCCCCACACACACACACACACAAAATCACAAAAATACCGTTTGCATGTAAGAGTCTTGATAGATTAAATGTTCTTTCTAAATGTTTGATAAAAATGTAAGATTCAATAAAAGAGCAAGGGCATGTCAGAATATCTCTTCCTAAAATGCTCATTATTGGACATTTAATTAGTTTGACCACACACACACACCCTGCCCTCCCAACAAACTTGTGAACAAAATGTCAGCCTGGTTTGTCCCCAGTGGTTTATCTCAGGGAGAGCTGTTTGTTCTCAAATCTTATCTTTAAATGTTTGTTTATTTAAGTAAAGGTGGGCCCCAGAGAGTGTCAGGTCTGGAGGGATGTTTGTTAGGGTTATTGAGTCCTTGAATCCCTGTTTATACATCCTGGGATTACGCTGTGGGAAGAAACCTCATCCAAAGACTTTGCAGAGCCCTGTGGTTGGTGTGGCCTGGCCTCCTGCTTTCCTTGGTCATCCTAGATGGGTTGGAGCCCTGCTTTAGTGGAAGGTAGAATCCAGCCCTGCACTGGGTTTGGGTTCACTGGTCTTCCCCCTTTCTATTCTTGCAGCCAACATTTCCTGGTGGCCTGTTCACTGTGCATGAGTCCCCATGGTAAGCAGTGTGGATACCAAAAGCCAGTTCTCCCCTTAAGGAATTGACATGCTTGTACAATGTCTGCTCTGATAATGACCAGTCAAAGCAGGGGACCTGTGTATCTATGTACACGACAGAGTGCTAGAGGAATTCAAGAGGGGAAAAAAGCAGATTTGGCCATGAATTCTAAATGAGTTCCTGCAATTTAAATTAGGTTATAGACAGGGGCTACATGTTGGTATTCTGTAACTTGTGAGCCCCATCTCCCCCCACAGACTTAAATGCCCTCCCTAACAACTCCCACCTGGACTGGCCTCTTAGTGATCAGAGTAGTGGGGAGTAGAGTATTTGCATTTAATGCTATTGGCTATCTGGCGTGGTTAGATTTTAGGAGAAGAAATTGATTACAGGATAAAAATCGTCTTCCAGAGTTAATTGGAAAGAGAAGATAGGAACACGTCAGCCCAGAGAAGGCAGGGCTCAGAGGAAACACAGGTGTGGTCTTGGGCTTAATCCTCTGTGCCTTAGTTTCCTCCAACTATACAACAAGGACAGTAATTGCAGTCCATGGGCGCTTCTGGAAACGAAAGGGCAAATATAATACCTGTGAACCACTTGCAATAATATCAGCTCAGGGTGCACATTTGATAATTGTCAAAAATACCGAAATATCTTTGCATGTTGATGAGCCTGGCAGGGGCAGAGGTAGCTTCTGATTGCCACTGAGGGGGGAAGCAGCCCAGTGAGTGGGAGCTGTGCATGGAGAGGCCGGGAAGTGTGTGTGATGGTAGCCAACTTGCCATCTGTGCGTCTGCATGGGCCCAGTCATGACCGAGTGGCACTCATGTGTCATGGTCGAGAGTCAGAGTGTAAGGAAAGACAAAAACGATCATTTATTATGTGCCAAGTACTCTCGTGAGCATGTGTGTGGTGGGGGACTTTGTCAATTTTGTTCATTTCTTTTTTTTTTTAGACAGTCTCATTCAGTCACCCTGGGTAGAATGCCGTGACATCATAGCTCACAGCAACCTCAAAATTCTTGGGCTTGAGCAGCCATTTGCCTCAGCCTCCCAAGTAGCTGGGACCACAGGGATGTGTTACTACACCTGGCTGGTTTTGCTATTTTTAGTAGAGATGGGCGGGGGGGATTCTTGCTCCTGCTCAGGCTGTTCTGGAGCTCCTAAGCTCACGCAATCCACCTGCCTTAGCCTCCCAGAGTGCTAGGATTATACGCGTGAGCCACCACGCCCGGCATATCTTGTGCATTTTGGAGTCCTCATTTGTTCATCCCGGTTGCCTAGACATATGCCTGGCACGTGGGGTAGGCATCGTCCTGGAAAGAATCCATGCATCCTGGCCTTTAAGTCTTCACACCACCTCGTGATGGGTAAGAGCTGTAACTGCCATCCTTCTGCCAATAAGGACCCCGGAGCCTAGAGGAACAAGTCACATTGCCCAGGTAATTTAATCATGAGCTTTGCAGGGAGGAGGGCTAGGGGGACTTGAACCCATATCCAATACCTTCTCTAAGGCTGCTGCCTTCATGGCCTGCAGACACCATTCTCATTCTCCATGGTTCAGTTTTTTCAAATGAAGTTCAAAGAGCATGACCCTGAGTCATGGGCCCACTGAGTCACAGGAGGCAGGCTTTGCTTTCCTTTCTTGGTGTTTAGTGATTGGCGAGACAGACACGGAGGCGGAGTGAGGGCCACAGCCTGCTAACTGTGTTATCTAACTGTTGCCACCAAGCTGATTGGAGAGGTATTTTTGGAGTCACATGTTCATTATTCATGATTGACATTTTTACTAGTACTGAAAACTAGATAACAGCGAAGAATTCCTGGTTAGTGGCTTATTCTCAGAGTTGGCGCCAAGCCCTGTCTGGAATGATTCACGCTCCTCTTCTGCTGTGGAATGTCATCAGTTCCATCCGACGTGGGGCCAGAAAGCACACGGGTTTCTCAGGACTGATCCAGGCATTCGGATGGCCCGTACGTCCCAGAGGGCAGGCTCACTCCTAAATATCTAACTGATTGGTGAGTGGATGGGAGTTTCCAAGTTCCTGTGACTGCTGTGACACCTGAGTGGAATTCGGTTAGCAGATCTGGGGCTGTGGAAGTTTTTCATTGCTGTTTTGTAGACATTATGCTTGAGTGAATCAAAACTATATTGCCCAGGGAAAAGGGTGAAAAGAGTTAATAAGCAATCAGTAATGCTCAAAGAAACATGCGGTTCTCCTTACATTTTCCATCATCTCAGCGTTATCAGCGGAGTTGGCTTGAGATAGACACGTTAAGGTTGATGCAGAAAGGATTTGCTTAGACCCACTTTTGGTTCTTTTACAGGATCATTGGAGATATTTTCCTATGAGAAATGATTTTATACAATTTCAAAACGTTTTTTATTTAAATGTCAAGTGACACTTCTCTGCTGTCAAAAAATGAAAGTTTAAATATGTAGCTGTGAGGATGGGTTGTCCACACCCATCTTCTTGAGGATAAAGCTTGGTGCTCTGGGGCGTTTTACAGCAGGTTTAAAACCAAGTGAAGGGTTAAGTGGTTCCCCACAGCTCCACATCGTTGGTCCCCATCTCTACAGACATCTATCCGTCCTTCTCCTGGCTTCTGAGAAGCAGGGTTGTCTTTTTTGCCTGTGTCTTAGGTCCTGTTCATTTGTCTTTCTCTGCAGCATACCAGGTTTTGCAACGTAATTGTTTCCCTCGTCTTTACCAGAGATCCTTCACCCTTTACGCCTTCATTTTCACCTCTAAGCATTCCTGAGTGTCTCCATTGTCTAAAAAAATCCATCTTGTCCATTGTGTCTGCCTGTCATCCATCCTGAGTCAAACGCGTCTCCTCACCTCTCGGCCATGCTGCCCAATTTGCAGGCACCCCACCTCATGTTTCCATTCTACCCCCCCCACACACACAAAGGCTCTTTCCTCTCAGACATCTCCAGGGAAGGCCACTCTCCTGCCAAACCCATGCTCTCCTCTTGGTTCTGTTCCTCCTTGCCCCTAGCCCTACTGTTCAATCACCCCGTGGGCACTCCCCTCTCCAATTGCCATAATGATCTCTTTCCCGTCCAGCTGTTAATCTCCTTCACCACCTTTACCTCCTCTTCCTATGTATGAGTGGACACCAGGGCTCTTGGCCCTCAGGGCTGGATCCTTTGGGCTTCCGTGGGGACCCATCTCCCACTGCCCTCGATTCCAAAGGGAACGCCTCTAGCTCTACCCCACCGCCCACTGTCCAGTCCTTCAGGAACGTTCCCTCGTCTTCCAAAGCTCTCTCCAAACATGAGCCCCTGGTCTCCCCCTGGCTTCTGAAGTGGGCTATAATTCCTCGTCCTCTCAGGCTGGCAGGAGCTTCTCCCACGGCCCCATGTTTCCTCCTGCAGAGTCTCAGATGTGTCCCTCCTGTCCCTCCCTGCTCCACTGTGCCCCAGTATACACCTGGGTCATCTCAACAGTCTCCTTTCCAGAAATTTCTTGCCACCAGTATACCTTGCAGAGGTGCCAGGCTGGAGCCCCAGCCTTGTTCCTCTGTGCGTCTATCCCCTGTCTGCTGTGTGATCTTTCCAAGGCACAGCTTGGAGCACGTCACTGTTTCACCCACTCACCCTTGAGGGTTCCCTGATGCTGGGAGGGGACATCCTGGTGTTTCAAGGTGCCTCCCGAGTCTCTCTGTGCCTTGCTGCCTCCTCTCCTGGTCACCAGCTCCCTTCTCCTTGCTCCTCCCCTGATCGGCTCCTCCCTGGGCTCTGCCTCCATGGAGTCACTCCCCGTCTTCAAGCATGCCTGGGCGTGGGTGTCCCCACATCTCTGCTCAGACAGTTTCTCTTGTCTGGAACACCGTTGCCACCTTTGTTGGGTGAATTAGCGTCTACTCCTTTTCTAATGTACAACTCCATTGTCATATTCTCTTAGAGCTTTTCCTGTTCAACCTACAGTCCCTTCTCCTGTCCTGACACAGGGGCATTTTTCTTCATCTTTCATCCCTAAAACTTTATTCATCTCTTTATCATGACACGTGCACTTCATCAAACCTACTAACAGGTCTCCTCAGTGGAGAATGAGCTCCTGGGATCTGATCCACGGTGTCCTCTTCCTGCGTCCCCAGCACCGGGCCTGTACATCAGTAGACATCAACATATGCCAACTGACCTGCTGCTGGACGGGCAGGACTGGGTCCTGGTTAATCGGCTTCTCCAGGCCAAACTTCTTTTACCGTGATTCCCCAACACACAGTCACTGTTTTCTGGGAAATGCCTAAGCCCTTCCTGCCATCTGTGCATCCCTGAGGCCTCGCCTCTCTGAGCCTCTCCAGAGCCTGCCTCCCCTTCCTCACCGCCTGTGCTCCCTCCACCCCAGTGCAGTCGGCACTTACCATTCAAACTCAGGCAGCGCTGCCCGGCCATGACTCGCGTGTGCTCTCTGCTCACTGTGTCCCATTCCCTCGAATTCTGCATGAGCCGCGTGAAGGCAGAGGCCACCCTTCTCTTGCCCTCCACCATGTTGGGTTTATGGTGTGCAGAGCTGTACCTCCAAAACTTGAGGAGTCACTACATCATCTTATACTGTGTTTCCAAGTGTTCCAGACTAGCAAAGGCAACATTGTTTGGCTAAATCCTTGGGCTCCAATCACCGAGTTGCCAAAACAGGCATAGGCAGCCTGGAAAGAACTAGAATTTGGGAGACAGAAACCTTCTACCCCCACCTTGATCCAGCTGGTACTGTGTTCTCCTCCAGATTTCAATACCACTACAAATTTTTTCTGAATTACTTTACTCCAGAATTTTAAAAAGCTTATAAAGGACAGTCAAGGAGGTGGGGCCTCACATTCCCCAGGGTCAGTGTCTATACTGTCCCAGAGCAATCAGGAGCCCCCTACCTCTGAAAATGCCCCCCTGCCTAGCTCTGGCATGAGCAATGTTAGAAGCTGCTTCCACTAGGCTGCTGCTGTGAAATGCCTAGAAACTTCTCATGAATGTTTGAAAGCAGAGGGTGTTTTCTCATTAGTATTCTACTCATAAAGGAGGTATCTGTAAGAATGCATTCACCCTGAAAGTGAAAATGCATCCCATAACTGTTGAAATTTGGCCTGAATAACCCCCTAAAACACACACACCCCGTTAGTCATTCCCTACTGGCATGTGCTGAAGATAACATTAACCCCTGCATCCCAGGGCACTAGAGAATTCAGTAAGGTGCCTGAGGGGGCTTAGTACCGAGTGAGAAATCAGTGGCGGTTTGGCCTGGTTATAATTACACAGTCAAAATTGATGTCCGTAATTGTTATCAGTTTTACTTTTGTGCAGCTTAAACAACTAACAGCCACACACCAGACTTCTGGCAAGGGTCTGGTGGGTTGTGGCATCAGCAATTTGGGCTAGGAGCTAATGTAAGAATCTTATGGCAGGGCCGGCAGTGGGTGAGGGACGTGGGGACACTGGCCTCCTTCCCGTGTCACCACACAGCAATCACAGCAGCTCTGCATGTGGACGAGCTGCACGTGTCTAGGGGAGAGAAGAACAAGGGTGAAGTCAGTCGCAGTCCCCCAGGGGCCAGCCTTGGGCTAGCTTATATGTCTCTCTGTGTCACAGCCTTGGATGGGTCACATCCCTTTCAGGGACAGTTTCAACATGGGGATCAAAAGAATTTTCACTGACATGAGATCATAAAAGCCTGTAGCACTTTGTGATGTCAGAACCAGGCGTCCCATCCAGAGCTGAGAGGCAGCCCTCGCTCGCTGTTTCTTCCCAAACCAACAGTCCTGAAATCCTGAGGATCCGGCCCCGGCTCTGTTTGCTGTTTGTGTAGAAAATTCAGAGAGAGTATCTCCGTACTTATTCCAACTTAAACAAAGCAAAATTGGTCTTCGTAAAGAGGCTCAGGTAACTGCTGCCGTCACACACCACTTCCCCGCCTGGCCCGGGCCACAGCTCCTTACATTGTGCTTAACTTTCCACCATTTTGCTTTGATTTTGAACATCTTTGGGGAATTTCAGTGGGAAATGAGAAGCCAGGTGAATGTTCACTGCTGAGCCATAAACACAACTCTGTCCCCTGCTGATAGAAAAATGTTAGGATTAAGTGTCTTACCTGACAAAATAGGTGGGGGGGGGGTTCCTTAAAATGCTAAGCATATTTTAAAGTATGTTTTTACAACTTGACAGAATCTGGGGAGAAAAGAGGCTTGAAACTAAAGTGTTAGGAGCTGCTGCCAATTGAAAATGAATTTCAAATGAAGATAAATCACCCCTGAGCATACAAGATAGAACAATGGGAAAATATTATCAGAATTGTAAAAATTTGATTTGCATGCAACTTTTCAGAAACACAGCTTTGCGAGCCATAAATTGAAACAAGCAGACTGGTGAAATGGAGGTGAAAATCAGTCTAAAATTCCAAACATGTATGTCAAGAGATTATTATTGGATTTTTTTTTTTTTAAGAAGAAAGCCCTGTTTTACAAAGTGTACCTTGATAGCTCTTTGCCATGAAGGATTACAAAGAGCATTTGTCAGGTGCACTAACTGCCGAGACCCTGCAGGGTGTAGCAATAAGACGATTAATCACACCACTTAGAAGTATCTGCTGCTTTTATTTTTCACAGACACATGTAATCTCTAATATCTTTAGTGATTTTTTTTGAGGCCATTCTTGTTCCCCTTCCACTGATGAGGACCCAGGCAGGACACCCACAAGCTCATCCCACACAGCTACTGAGTGGCAAGTCAGGGTTCAGGTTCTGTTTGTCCCAGCCTTAAACACACCATCTTCTTGTCCACGACATCTTGGGTCTCCCAGGCAAGCAAGGCTGGGAAGGAGCAACTCTGTCGTGGCCTTACCACATCTTATAACAGTAGATTGGACATTGGCCCAGCGTACGTGTTATACTTGTTGGGAAGAAGAGACTTGGCCCACGATAGAGAATCTGCCAGTTTGAGTACAAGTCAGGACTTGGGAGAAACTGAAGGAACAATTTACTCAATGATATTGTTTTTTATAAATCAGTTTTATTTTCTGGTGATTGTTTTCTAATGGAGGTGTAATTCATATAATGTAAAATTTGCCATTACAAAATGTACAGTTTCATTGGTTTTTAGTGTGTTCATAATGTGTACAGATGTCACCAACTGTCTAATTGTAGAACATTCCAATCATCCCCCCAAAAATCCCCAGGCCAGTTAAAGTCCCTTCCTCTTCCCCATCTTCTGTCTCTCGGGGCCCTGATGAGCACACCCCTCTCTGTCTCTGTGGACTGGCTTGATTTAGACATTTCAGAGCAGTGGAATTGCACAGGTGTGTCCTTTTGTGACTGGCTCCCTTCACTTAGTGTAATGTATCCCACACCCTCTGCATTGTGCCCTGTGTGGGAACGTCATTGTTTTTATGGCTGAGCCATACTCCATGGTATGGATACAGCACATGCTGTTTTACATCACTGACTGAATGACATTTCCATGTCTCTAAATTTCATCTCAGGGAGTTTGGTGTGAGCCCTAGCAAACCAAAAAAAGCGAGGTGCATCCTGCAGAGTGGAGACCTAATGGTAATCCAAAGGCAGCAGCTAGGAGAGCTTTCCAGGGCTTCCTGTTGCCTTCAGAACAAGACGGGGATGCAGCCTTTCAGGTCAGGGTGCCGTGACGGCTTGCAGCTGTGACCTCAGTCAGACCACTCCTCAGTGAGCTCCAGCTGCCCCCCTTTCAGTTCTCAAACATGTCATCCCCTCCATCCCAGGGTCCCATGTTCTCTTCTCTGCCTGGAAGGCTCTGCCTCCACCTGCTGCCGGCCACCCACTCCTCTTGGTCTTCAGGTCTCAGCCTAAATACTGAGAGGGCCCAGCCAGCCACCTGTCAAAAAAAGGCCTGCCCAGCCTTTCCTATTTTCCCAGCATTCTTCTTTCTTTCTCTTTAAAGCACATTTCTTAATTTATGATTGTCCACTTATCACATTTGCTCCTTTAAGGACAGTCACCTCCACCACTCACAGTCACCACTAACGGGCTGTTTCTGCTGTTGTTACTCTCATCTCCGGGACCCAGCTGAATCAGTGTGTGTGGGGTCAGCCTGCACTGAGCGGGTGCCTTGATATGCCTGGCCAGGCTGGATATCCTTGCATCTGGGACAGTAGCCCACAAAGTATGGTTTGCTGATCAGCATCAGCCTCCCCAGGGAGCTTCTCAGATGTGCCAGTTCTCAGCCCTGCCTGAGAACCACTGGGATGGAGGACATGAAACTGAGTTTTAACAATGGCCGCAAATGTACTCTCATTATAACCTCCCTTCCAGGTTGAGCTGCGTGAACCCGAAGTGAGAGATCAGGAGAGGTTTCTAAGACATAACGTGAAGGTGGAAACAATAATCTTATAGGGCACGTTCTTCCTGCACTTCCTAGGAAATAATTTAATCTTTGCAGTTTTGCTCCTGCCTACACCATGGCTGATGGGTTCTGGCCTTTTCCCTGAAACAGAAGCTATCAGGATATTTGTCTGATACTGTCTGTGTTCCAGAGAGGATTAGATAGGGTGTGGAGAGGCAGGGTTGGGGGTGCAAATTATGGTAGATCGTCCCTTAAGAGCACCCCTGCTATTGAGAAGCAAGACAACTTGATAAAATCTAAGCTAATCATTTAGGCTGAGGATGTCAGCCCTTCCCACATTTCCCTACAGTTGTGTCAGAGTGTCTGGTCCTGCACTAGAACCAGCTTGGGTGGGGCCGGCATCTGCTCTGCACTCAGCCCAGCCCTGCAGCCTGGGGCTGCTGCTCTTGGGGTTGCTTTAGCATCTCAAGAAAGGAGGATGTAGCCCTGGGCATGTAAATTAGTCCTGCCACTATGTAAAATAGTATGGTGGTTGCTCAAAAACAGAGCTACTATACAATCCAGAAATCCCATATCTATAACTATATTCAAGGGAAATGACATCAGGGTCTCATCAGATATCTGCACTCTCACGTTCCTTGCAGCATTATTCACCGTAGCCAGGGTGTGGAATCACACCCCGGCTGATGAATGGATTAAAATATATATATATATATATATATATATATAGTACACAGGGTGTTCATAAAGTTCGTGTGCAATTTTAAATCGCATGCTATTTTAAGTTACACGTGTAATTTATGACCACCCTGTATAATATACTTTATAGTACTATTCACCTTTAGAGAAAAAAAAAAAGGAAATTCTTTTATTTGTGACAACGTGGGTAAACCTGGAGCACATCATACTGAGTGAAATAATACAGGCCCAGAAAAGCAAACACAGCATGACCTTGTTTATATGTGAAATCTAAAAAAGTGGAACTCATTTGGAATAGAATGGTGGCTGCCAGAGGCTGGCGGGGATACAGGGGTGTAAAGGAGAAGCTGGTGCAGGGTCTTGGGTTCCAGCTGGAATGAGCACGTTCCGGAGAGGGGCTGTGCAGCATGGTCACTGTAGCTCATCATATATTGCATACTTGAAATTTGCTGAGATTAGATCTTAAATGTTCTCACCACACAAAATAACAACAATGTAAGATGATTCCGTGTCGATTGCCCTGATTGTGGTAGCATTTCACAATTTATACTTATTTCAAAGCATCATGTTATGCACCATCCATATGCACAAATGTCATTCATTGATTGTACCTCGGTGAACCTGAAGGGGGTGGGTGCAGAGGAAGGAGAGCAAGGCCCCTCCAGCCAGCCGGAGGGGGCTGTCTCAGTGTCACGCCAAGAGATAGAAGCCTCCAGGCCACTGAGGCTCCCCCTAGGGACTTTCTAACGTCAATCACAGCATCCCATTGGCCCGTGACAGCCCTTACAAGGGGCTGCTGGTCCAGCTGAGCACTGCCTGTGCCCAGGTGCCCGGCTTAGTGACGTGTGAAGGAATTTTTTTAAAGGGTGCATATGGGCTTAGCACCCACAGCTGAGTGGTTCTAAATAAAGCAAATAGTTCTCTCAAAAGGTTCTGGGAGTCTAATATTGGTATTTGTAATTTGTAAACAGTTACAAATACTATGCCATTCCTTAGATGCAATGGTGAAGTATTCTGTTTAAAATGACTTCTTTTTCTCCTTTCAGAGAAATTAAGAAACTAAACAAATATTGTGTGCTATAATTTCAGAAAAGAAAATGTCACTCCCCCACAGCCATTTATTTTAGAAAGGTTGGGTTTGGGGCAGCACCTGTGGCTCAAAGGAGTAGGGCGCCGGCCCCATGTGCCGGAGGTGGCAGGTTCAAACCCAGCCCCGGCCAAAAACTGCCAAAAAAAAACCAAAAAACAAAGGTTGGGTTTGTTTCCCTGTCAGCAGAAGCTTTTTAAGTACCTGTTGGTCCGGACATCTAAGCACTCTACAAAGTTGATGATGAGAAACCCAAGACCAGGTTTCACACACACAGTCAGCAGAGGGCTGCCCGTCTGCACTGATGCGTTCTCAACACACGTTCAGTAACGTGTCAGGTCTAGGGGAAAGACTTCCCCTACGCGGGCCTCTGCCAGGCTCACCACCCCCACGTGGTTTCATCCCATGATGCATTGATTATTATATCGGAGATTCAAGACAGTGATGAGGTCTTTTCCCTGTGTAAATTTTATTTCTATAGTTTTCATATTCTACCTTATTTAGAAAACTATTAGAAATAGTTAAATAGTTAATAGTTAAATTACATGTACCTGTAATGTTATTTTATTAGCGCAGCATCAAAAGTTAATCTTTAACGTAGGCATCCTTGCCAGAAGTGGTCCTCCGTACTCCCACCCCTGCTAAAAACAGGGCTGACACAGTTTTTACCTCTTTATTTTGGTTTATTTCAGTTCCCGAGGTGCCCACTTAGTCAACTGACCAAACTCAAGAACCTGAGGCCCATTTTAGTCCCGAAACCTTCTCTCTCTTATTTCTTTGCCTATAAATAATTCATTGTCTGCACGGCTGCTGAAGCAAATCTTCTTTATACAAAAGAAAGAGGGACATGTAGTAGAACAGAGTAAGTGCCATGAAATCACAGGTCTGCCCTCGGAAAGCAGGCTAAGGTTTTGAGAGAGAAAGGGAGTTCCTGTGTCTCGTGACTCTTCAGCAGGCCGGTAACTGTGGATCATTGTATGAGCTATAAGAAGGAGTAACATACATCTTTAAGCAGAGTACCATACAAGTTCTTGTTCTGGGTATTAAATCCCATGTTCTCATGTTAATTTCTGGAATATTCGACATGTTTGGGGATTTATCACTTTTTAAAATATATTTTGTGTGTATTTGAGACACACAACCTGATGTTATGGAATGCGTATAGAAAATAGAATGGGTGCTAGATGGACTCCAAAAATAAATTCTCAAGGAGTTTGGAAGGACCTTGTTTTACACAATGTACGTATTCCTAAAAAGGAATGAAAGTTAAATTTTTACAAATAAAGCCATTTTAATTTATTTTTTAAAAGGAATGCTTTGGAGGGTTACTTTGTGTGGCTAATAGTGTCCTTGTTGAATTGTTTCCGCACGATTGCAGGAGCACCGCCTTCATCCTTTCTTTCATGATTCACCCTTGAGTTCAACAGACGGGGCGTCGCTCCCAATCAGGACACCGTGCCAGGCGCTGCTGAGAGCCAGAATGGGGCTGCTCCATCTTGGCATCATCCTAGCCTGTTCCAGGGTCTCATACCTCCCAGCTCTAGGGCCGAGGAAGGGTTTGTGTTAGAGGGCTTTCAGTGGGGGGTGGGGAGGCTGCAGCTGTGCAGAACATAACCCCGGCCACCACAAGTGGCGAGCTGATTGTCATCGTGGCATTAGGAAGTGTTTTGCTACATGGTTTTTATTTTTATCTAGGCCCTCCCTATAACTAAGCATTATTTGAGATGATACACCATCATAAGAAGGATCACAGCCCAGTATAAAGATGAAGACCAAGAAAAAATAGAAAGGAAAGGAAACGGGTGAAAATGCATTATGATATTGTAGATAAGTCATATCTTGAAAGCCAAACTGAGCTGAAGCGTTTCCAGGGAAGTCATCCGGGATTTGCTTGAGAGGAAAGGGGCGAGGGCTCCGTGTACAGATGAATGAGGTCAGCCGTGCTTCGGCAATAGTTGAATTTGGATGATGGGGCTGCAGAGGGCCCCTCTATTTTTATGTACATAGTAAATTTTCTAAAGTAATTTTAAATAAACGCCAGGTCAGCAAACAAGCAAAGAAATCCTCATTGAGTTCTATTAGCCAAGGCAAAGAGTAAAACCGTAGGTTATATAATTCTGGTCCAGAAAAGGAAGCAGAGCAGTTTGAAAGCGAATTTCAAACCAAGTATGTATGAGGGCATTCATTTGAAGTGCTGGAAATGTGTGAATTCGCCCAGAGGGGCCGGGGCAAGGCTGGCAGGGAGGGAGGCTTCACACGAACCTTACTAGAATCACCCAAGGCACCGTGAGGAGAGGCAGGCAGCTCTCGTCAGCGTTCTGTGGTTTGGCTTCTCTGCGACCAGCGCCCTGGCAGCAGCACCGGGCGGGGACAGTGCTCGGAACGATGCTTTCATCCTCTCCCTTCCCTCCTCTCCCACTGGACGTGCACACCTGTGTCTCCAACTCTGATTGCTCTTGAGTTCCAGATCAGTTTAGAAACTTCCAGAAACTAGATTGTGTACTCTGCCGTCCCACAGGCATCTCAGGCTCAGCAAGTTTCAACCAAGCTCTGAGTTTGCCCTCCTGCCTCCCCTCTCCCACCTGTCCTGGGGCTTCTCGCTGGCAGACCCTGGAGTCTCCACTTTCCCAGTGGCCCAGCTGGGCACCTGCCCCGCCTTAGCCCTGTGTCTTGGCGCAACTCGTAACCTTTCTTCTTCTGGCTGCACTGCCAGTCAGGGGCCAGCTCCTACAGGAACAAGGAAACCCCACGGGACCAAGGGACTTCCCTGCTGCATTAAGAACATGTCCTCCTTCCTCGAGGACTCCCTGGCCCTCTCTAGCCCTCGCCCCATCCCTCACCTCCTGTCTGCCATACCCTGAGCTGGAGCTGGTCCCTGAGCTGCCCGTCTGGTTCTACTCCCAGGATGCCCTGCTGTGATGTCCTGCCCATGACAGGAGGCCTTTTTAATGTCTTATAAGATTAGTGAGTTACTCCATAAGCTTCTCCAGCCCTGACAGGGGACTGTTGCGGCACCTTAACCATCACCCGGTAGCCTGCTGTGGGCTTGCCTTGATTGTTGCCAGCATGACCACTGGCATGATCAATCCTCCCTCTGTCTGGACTTAACTCCTGTAAGTCTCCTGGCCTCCCACTGGTCTTGACTCTCCCTCCTCACGCAGCTGGAGGAAGATACAAGCTATACTTTCGAGGCTGAGCATCCAGATGGGGCGACAGAAGCAGGGGAGCTGAAGCTTGTTTCTGCTCCCCCAGCCAGGCAAGTTTTCAATTTTGACACCTCACCATGTCTCTGTTTATACCCTCCACTGTACCTGGCTCACTACTGGGCACTCAGTAAGTGAAAAGGGAAAAGGGAATCATCTTGTTAAACTATAAATGATGTCACTGATCTGTTTTCTGAGCTGGTGTTTGGATGTCAGGGCATGTGCCTTGTGGATATCCATGTAGCCCCTGCCTGCTGTCATCTGCGTTTGCACGTTTGAGAATGGGCAGCAGCAATCTTATTAGCTAGCATTCAAACACACAAAAAATGTGCTGTACTTCTCTGCTCTTAAAAGTAGTTTAAAAAAGAAAAAGAAAAAAAAAGAATAGTTTTGAGTTTTTATTGACAGGTGCAATTTTTATTTTAAGTCCTATTATTGCTTTTCCTATAAATGCAGCTCATGATAATTACAATAAAAACATAGGTTAGCAAAAATTTTTGAAAAGAAAGAAATGATGACACATAATGTCAGCCCATTTTGGTGCCGTTCCTCCCCATGTCTTTTCTGCGACACATTCAAAGTTAAGCCTGGAGGTTTTCTGTGAGCAACAACGGCACCCACGCTACCTGGCTTGGGAATTTCTGTGTTCAGACTACTGGATATTATCAGCCTCGTGATTTTTTCTCAGGGGGGACAGCTGCAGCTGGCTTGTACTTTCTCTGCAGTACAATAAGTGTGTGTTTATTTTCCCATCGTACACTCAAAGATAATAATGATATATTGCCCCTTCTTTAATCTCTTCTCTTTTCCTTTATAGAACCTTGGGGGGTTACAGAATTATGTATATGAAGGATCATAAAATACCAAGTACAATGTGAACCCAGTTGCCACTTAGGTCTTTAACTGTTGCCATAAATCAGAGACCAAGCCAGCTTTACCACAGTGAGAGAAATGCATTTCCAGTACAGGTGGCTCTCCCCTGAAAATATGTTGGTGACAGGAGCCTCTTTGTAACTACTGAACACTTGTGGGTCATGCGCATTACCCACAAGTGTTCAATAGTTACAAAGAGCTCCCCCACCCCCTAGACTGTCGAGGCTCTGGGAGGGCCAGGCTTCCCGCTCCGATACCTCTTGCATAACTCTTCTGTCTTTGCATCACCAACCTCTCTCTCCTTTCCAGCTCCGTGCAGGCTTCAAAATATACTGCCCTTGGCTTGGCACCCATAGCACAATGGTTATGGTGCTGGCCACATGCAGCAAGGGTGGCAGATTTGAACCCAGCCTGGGACAGCTAAACAACAACGACAACTGCAACAACAACAAAAAATAGCTGGGCGTTGTGGCGGGCACCTATAGGCCCAGCTACTTGAGAGGCTGAGGCAAGAGAATCACTTAAGCCCAAGAGTTTGAGGTTGCTGTGAGCTGTGATGCTACGGCACTCTACCAAGGGTGACATAGGGAGACTCTGTCTCAAAAAAAACTTATATATATGTGTGTGTGTGTGTGTGCGCGCGTGTGTGTGTATACTGGCCTTAAACAATCTCCTCCTTTTCCCAGCGACTCACCTAAACCTCCTACAGGTTCTCTTTGCCTCTAGGAAGGCCTTCATCCAGCCTTTCTTCCCATCACTGCTCTTGGTGTTCCACTTCCCCCACTGTGGCCTTATCCAGACTGACCTGTGTGGACACCACAGTATCTGTCCCAGGCCCTCAGTTTCTCCTCACCTAGGTCCACAACAGGTAAGGGGCAGGGCAGGTTCTTGGAACATCCTTTCTGTCACTCCTCTGGGGTCCTTTCTGCCTCTTCCTAGGCTCTCCTTTCTCTTCCCAGGTCTGAAACACCAGTGTCCCCTGGGTTCTGCTCTTGGCTGTTCTTCTCACCCACACTTTTTAGGGACCCCTCCTTGAACTCCCATCTCTTTGCTGAGGAAGCCCAAGTCCACATCTCCAGCCCACATCTGTCCCCAAAGCTCCACCACTCCCCTCCTGATCCAAATGTGGTGGGGACACGTCCCTGCCATGGACACCTGAGAGGCAGCACGAATGTACCGAGACTCCCCAACTTTCCCCGAACACTTCTGCCCCTCCCCCTTCCTCCCCTCCTCCTTCCTTCCTCCCTCTCTCCAGGGGCAACCCCATCCACACACCCATTCACTCCTCTTTGTCCCCTTCCTGTGGATTTTACATCCTAAATATTTTTAACATTCTTTTCCTTCCTCCTCAGTCCTGCCACAACTTTTCTAGTTTCCACCTGTACCATTTTGTGCCCGGGCTGCTGTCACAGAGCCTGCTGTGCAGACCCCGTGCTTCGCGGCACCCACGCCGGCTGACGGTGGGCTTATTGGGCATCTGGTACAAGAGCAAAGGAGTAAGGAGAGGACGGCCTCCAAGATGCCAGCCCGGGACGCCGAGGAGGGGACAGCGCTGAGTTAGCTGAGGAGGAGACGAGGGAAGAGCAGTTCCTATTTGGCTGCTTTGGGCTTTTTTGGAGGTGCTGGTGAATATTTTATTTTCCTATTGCTGCTCTAAACAATTGCTATAAACTTCATGGCTTAAAACAACCTAGGTTTATCATTTTACAGTTCTGGCTGTCAGAAGCCCCAAATCAGTCTCACTAGACTAAAATCAAGGTGCTGGCAGGGCTGTGCGCTTCTGGAGGCTCCAGAACGGTGCTTCCCAAACTCTTTGATCTCACAGCACACATGGACCTATAGTTACACTTCCTGGCACAGTTAAATTATGTCGATCAAAAAAAAGGAGTAAAAAAAAGAAGGAATATACTTACTGAGCTTTGACCTTCTTTCAACAATAATTTTTGACCTTTAAAATTTTTCACAGCAAACCGGTTGAAAATCACTGTTCACAGCTACCTGTGCACCTCAGTCCTGAACCTCCCCTTCTGTTTTCAAAGCCAGCTCTTGTAGCACCTTCTGCCGGTTTCTCTCCTGACTCTGCCCCTCCTCCCTGTCTTTGGTAAGGACTCCTGCGGTGACACTGAGCCCAGCTGGACAATCCAAGGTCACTGTCCTCCTCTCAAGACCCTTCATTTAATGGCATCTGCAGAGTCCCTGTCCCAGGTAAAGTAACATATGCACAGGTTCTAGTAGTTGGACAAAGAAATCTTTGGGGAGACCATTTCTCAGCACACTGCAGGGGAAAGAGGGCGAGGGGACCTAATACCAAGAGTTCCTTTGAATCATCTGGCGTTTGCAGTGTCTGCTGAACATTCGAGTGGAAATGTCAAAAAGGCAATTAGATGTAAGTCTGGAATTGGGGGCTGGAGAAAACAGTTAGGGTGGCTCACCCACCTAAAGAGAGAAGATAGGAAGAAACATGGGCCAAGGACTAATCCGGTGTATCCCCCGGCATCTCTCTGTGTCCCCAGTATGTTGGGGAGAGGAGGCTGAGGAGGGAGGAAATCAGGCCTGAGGTATGTTGCAAGGGGGCGGGGGAGCTGCTCTTGATGCTTCCCAGAGGGGGCATAAGATCAGGAAGAGAACTGGTCCTTCCATTTGACAAGAGGGCTAACTGGTGACCTTGGTAAGAGCCCTGTTAAAGGATGAAAGGTCAGGCGGCAGAGACAGCAAGCAAGGCGGCTTAGTGAAGGAGTGTTGCTCTGAACGGGCTGATGGCTGGACCGTGGGCCTTGAGACAGGCACAGCTGTTTGTGAGACGGATGTTGCTCAGGCAGGTTTGTGTGCCATGAAGGACACAGTAGCTTGGGAGGTTTTTTTTTTCAATTTTTTTTTTTACTAATCTTCCATTTCTGTTGTCCTTATTTTTTCCTTCCTAATATTTTAAATCTCCTGAAAAGGCATTATTGACTGAAAAGGAAGGCAAATGTTCCAACAGAGAGAACAAATATAGCAAATCACTCTCTAGCAAACTTTAAATAACTTAGTTTAAGGGACTCTACTATGCTGGCAAACCTCACCCTCTAACAGATTGAAGAAATAGCTTTTTAAACAAAATCTGGTAAGATGCAAGAATATGTAGATTCATTGTCTGCGGCAGGCAAAAGTCAGTGGAGGACGTGCAGAAGTCTGCTTCCATTTACAGAGCAGTGAGCCAAGTATTCTTTTTAAGTTGATGTCTTATATGCTTAATACAATGTTTCTGGCTTCTAAAATTTGACTTATAACCTTTTAAAACACAGTCTATGTCTTTTGCATAAAACACAGTCCCCTTAGATTTTATGCATGTCTTTACTCAACATAATGGTAAAGGGTCACAGTGCAAGTTTTTATCAAATAAAAGTTCAGAATTTATAGATATTAAAATACCTAAATCCAGAACAAAGAGAAAATGGTACACTGGAAAAAATATTGGCAGCATAAATACAGCTAATATATAACAAGCTTTGACCAATCCGGGAGCAGAGGGTGAGTGTTCAGGCTAGCGTGAAAACGGACCTAGACAATGCAGAGAAAGTATGAATGAACATGGGGAAAACACTCAAAGCGACTCGTCCTCAAACAAGGTCCAACTCAAATGCAACACTGTCTTTCACCTCTGGGACTGGCAGAGATTTTTGGAAGCTACTATTCAGTGTTGAGGAAATGTTTCAGGAGAGTGGGTGGCTTCTTACACAGCTTGAAGAGTGGAATTGTATGCACCCTTGGGCGGAGCAGTGTGGTAACAGAGGTTAAGGATATGCAACAGAATTATTCACCTTGGCTCAGCACTTTCTCCTCAGGCAGGTATCTAACATATTCCAAGACAAATGCAAAAGTGTATTTGTTGAGGTGTGGTCATGCTAATTGTTGTGTTTATCACTGCCAAGAGCAGTGGTGGGTGCAGGGAAGGTAATAGATGAGGGTGGAATTTGACCCCGTCCCTCCACTCCCTACCCCTGTACCCTGCATCTGCGGTACACGAGTGCTTTGAGACTAGAAGATCACACCGAAAGGGCACCAGCCCTGGGTTGGGAGGACAGAGGCAGGAATCCCAGAGAAGACTTCTTGGAGGAAGTTGTGCCTTAGCCAAGTTTGGAAGGATCTTGAAGAACTAGCCACATGTAAAGGACAGGTGGGAAGTGGCTGGGCTAAAGACGTGGGCTGGCACGGTAGGTTCTAGACTAGCGGTTAACAACCTGTGGGTCACAACCCTTTTGGGGGTTGAGTGACCCTTTCGCAGGGGTCGCCTAAATACATCCTGCATATCAGATATTTACATTACGATTCATAACAATAGCAAAATTACAGTTATGAAGTAGCAACGAAAATAATTTTATGGTTGGGGGTCACCACAACGTGAGGAACTGTGTTAAAGGGTTGCAGCATTAGGAAGGTTGAGAATTACTGTTCTAGACGGACCTGGAGACAGACTCACAGCTCCCAGGGACCTACATGTGAGTGAGTGCAGGAGGTGTGTGTCAGGGCCAGGTCACAAGGCCTCAGAATTCCGGCTGTAACCCTTCAAAGAGAAAAGCAAAAGAAAAAAGTCAGTAAGAAAATTACTGATACATCTCAGAGGGTTGACTAGGACAGGGCAAAGCTTCTCCAAAACCGTAGACATGAGCGTGAGAAGGGGGTTCCCAAAGGCATGTGTGAGCTATGCAGTTAGAAGGAGAAAGTGCCAGTGGAAAGGAGCAGGGAGGAGAGAGATGAATGCGTATAGAAAAAGAACAGAAGGAAATACATGCTTTAAATGCTAATTAACATTTTCCAGAGTGTATCAATGAGAACTTGAAATTTCTTCCTTATAATTCTCTGTATTTGTTGTATATTACTTTTTATAATTCTAGAAAGACCTTTTAAAGATCATTACAATTGTCCAGTCATTAACATGAATAGAAATTTTAAAATGCACATCAAACATCATTTAGCTCTCGGCCTGCCATGCCCAGACAGATCCAGAACGGAGGCTGAGAAGCCATCACAATCAAAACAGACTGGAATGTGGTTTCTACAGACTTTTTCTCAAAAGGCAAATTAAGAGACTGCAGGTCAATGAGTAATACTTGGCCCTGGAACACACCCCCAATCTCCACCCCCAGCTGCACCTGCCTTCCAGGCTTCCTGTGAAAGTGCTTGCATTAGTGTGGCCATCTCCATTCCCCACCCCCACCCCCAGGCCAACAGGGAGCCACTAAACGGTATTGGATTTTCTTTCTGTCTATTATTTTTTACTTTTTTTTTGCAGTTTTTGGCCGGGGCTGGGTTTGAACCCACCACCACTGGCATATGGGGCCAGCGCCCTACTCCGTTGAGCCACAGGCACCACCCGTATGCACAAGATTTTTGATCTTAAAAATAGTCTATAAAATCTCATTCCGTCTAATTAAACAATTACTAGATTTACTCTGTAAATTGGTTTATTGTTTGATTTATTCTATACTTTTCAAAGACCAGCCATTTTTATTTAAAGAAAAGAGAAGGCTTGAATCCAGCAGAATTTTCAGCTGTAGAGGGGGAGGCCTGGCCTGTGTGTACTATAGATCATGATTTATGAATATGAAGTCCAGCCCTTCCTCCGGCTAATCAAATATTAAAAGTGCCACGAGGAAGGCCAAACAAGTATAATGAAGTGTTTTGTTCAGTAGGAAATTGCCCTACATTTCTAGAATATAAAAATACCCCACCAGAAACATGATTTCTAATTATCTGGTTTCATTCTAGTATGAAATAAGACTTATGAGTAGGATGTTTTCCATTTAAGTATTTCAAAAAAACATATATTTAAAAATATGACTAAACCTTCTTAGGGTTTTATAAAAATTAAATCCTTCTATCTGAGCCCAACATTATACATTTGAAGTTACTTTTCTGAAAATCTGTTTCGCTTCTGTTCCTTTAGCAGCCAGTTCTCGGCCTTGTGTGAAACTATCCCTTGGAATCATACATTTAACAGAAGTTGAATGGGAAAAAAAAATCTTAAGATACACTTCAATGGATCAAAAACCCTTGTATTTGGAGTGTTAAGCCTTTGTTAATACCAATTATTTGCTGGCATAACAGGGACATTAAGACTTTGTGAACCTTCAGAAAATATTGATTTGCTTTTGTCAGCTTGGTGTTCACTCAAGAACCCGGGGAGTTTAGGGGTGCAGGGTTCCCATGCGGTCAGTTGGCAGGTCGGTCCGTCATGCCCACATCCCTGTGCTTTCCAGTGAGGTCTGGGCGGGTCTGGGACCGCCCTCTGCCCTGTCTCCCTCCCCTGGCTTGTGGAAGCTCCTCTCCACCCAGAGGACAGACTCTGACGCAGAGGAGTCATCCCAGCAAGTCTCCCACTCATTCCTCCCCAGGGACTCAAGTAGTGGGAATGGTGGGGCTCTGTGGGGAGAGTGGGGAGGCTGCCCAGGAGCCCCTGATCCCAGCTCTCTCTTCCAGCCTCAGACAAGGACTGCAGTTTTTATTTTTCTTCCCCTTTGTTTTCTCAGCCTCATGAGGTTGTGGGAAGGAAGAAGGAAAAGGACTGAGAAAGGTGATAGGATAGTGTCTCCAAATCTGTTGTTTTTGGCAAGGCAGGGTGCCATCTGGAGCCCCATCTAAGCCAGTGCTCCTCAAATTTGGATGTGCCCGCAAATCACTGGGGACACTGTTGGAATACAGATTCTGAATTCCAGGTCCAGGGTATGGCCTGACACCTCACGTTTCTAGCAAGCTCCTGAGTGATGTACACGCTGCTGGCTCATGGACGAGGGGCAAGGGCGCTGGTGCAAAGGTTGGTTGGTCTGGAAGTGAGTAAGATAATCCATGTAGGGGCTCAACTCTTAGTAGGTGCTTCGTAATGTGCTTGAAGATGATGATGAAGCCGGTGATGGTGGTGTGGTGATGGTGAAGGTGACGGTGTTGAGAGTGACGTGACGTGATGATGGTGAGGACGACGGTGTTGAGAGTGACGTGGTGATGGTGAAGACGACGGTGCTGCTGGTGGTGAGGATCCCAGTCACAGTGACCATGACGATGACAGTGATGACGGTGATGTATCAGGAACTGACTACAAGCCATGTGCTCTACAGGCACTTTTCTCATTTAACCTTCACAAAAAACTTGGGTGAGGAGATTATATATATATATATATATATATATATATATATATATATAATTATATATATATATATAATTACTCTTAATTTACAAGTATGGAAACTAAGTCTTACCCAAGGTCATTCAGCTGGCTGGGGCACAGCCAGAATCCAAACTCAGGTCCGTCAGATTCCACAGCCTAATCCCAGTCTTGTGCTAACATAAACATTCTGGAGTGGCTGCCATCGCATATGGGTTGCCCGTGCTCGAGGTACCCTCACGTTCATTGCTAGGGCAGGCCATTCTCAGGAGAACCACAGGGCCATGTGTCCTCACCACACAAACACACCCCTGGGTGAGCTGTGTACTCAGCAGCCACACCCGTCACCCTCCTGCTCATCTGCCCTTCCCATATGGTTCTCATTCTGTTCTGGAGGAACTTATCAGGCAGACATCCAGTGGCTGAAATAAGAGCTCTGGCCCCCCAGGGATGGCACAGGGCTCAGTGCCTCGCTGTCGGGCCATCATCTTTAACCCATCTGGAGCATGTGCCTGGAGCACGGTCCCTGCTTGGGAGGGTGGGCTGTGCCAGGAATCGTGGGTCTGCCACTGTCCCCCATGAGATGCCCATCCCTGAGGCCCTCTGTCAGTGTTGGGGCAGACACCCAGATGCCCATTTCATGTTTCTGCCCCACACCCCGTTTCTGTTAAAGTTACAAACGGCTCCAACTTTGTTCCATTTGGCAGGTAGGCGAGAATGACCCCCCATTGGGCTCTCACATCCTGCCCCACTGTTGTAACAGTTGCTTTGAGACCCCAGGGATTCCCAGTTGCAATTCCAGGGAGGTCAGAGAGGAGCAATGTTCTTACCACATTTCTGCGAGCTGCGGTTCAGGCTGAAGTCTCTTGCCGTTTTTTGGTGATGAAAACTAAAAATAGTATGCACCGAGATCCCAGCTGGTTATCAGACTGGCAGGTAAGACTAGTCAGCCTGTGAAGGGGGCTCCAAGCCCCTCTTGCTCTCATTTTGCATCCCGAGTGCATAATTGCTGTCTAATCCCACATGGCAAACACGCATGCACGCCTCCCGAGTGCACAGTCTGGCTCCCAGCTGAACAGTAAAAGCAGAGTGATTTTCCAAAGGATCAGGCAAGATAATATAAGGGTTGGGGGAGTTCTTGTTCTGACCTCAGCCCAACTTGCTGTGTGACCTTGCCCAGGTTTCTTCACCTCTCTGGGCTTATTTCTTAACCTATAAAATGAGGGCACTTACCTACCGGTAGATAGCTGCTCAGAAATGGTACCGCTTTGAAACTCTGTGACTGCTGGATCATGGCCCCTGAGCCTGCGGCATATTTTAAAGTAATTCCTTTCTCATTCATTCTCTCCCACCTCTGTGATTTGTGGTCGTAAGACGTGACCAATAAGCCATGCTGAGCACTTAACAAATGCAACCTTCCGGGGCTTGCTTGGGCAAGCAGGTGTGTGACGCAAACGGCCAGGGGCGTTGAAGAAGCGCTGTTCTCGCCTCACCAGCAGGACTGGCTCTTCTGAAAGCAGAGGGGCAGAGCAGTCAGATGCCCCTGCCCTCTCCCCGGGTGCTACCTTTGGAAAGAGCTGCTTCTCCCACACCTGACTCACCAGTGGTAAGAACCCTGACTATGACTGACAAAAGCCATTCATCTCGAGGAGGAGACTGGGAGCCTGGCTTGCCCCCACAAACCTCACAGCCTTAGTTGGGGTCCTGAGTTCCACGTGAAGGGCAGAGTGCTGGGTTCAAGCACAGGCCCTGCCTCTCACCGTCTTCCTTGCCCTGGACAGTCACTCAGCCTCTCTGCCGACACAGCTGCTTTATCTATAAAACTGAACACCGCCCCGTGGGGTGCTGTGAAGGCCTAGCTGTGGGAAAGTCCACCCTGGGTCACCCAGAGCGCACAGGTGCCGGCACCACACTGTTGGAGTCACAGCCCACACAGGACTCCCCCCTCCCTCCAGCAATTAGAGCCTTAATGCAGATGCTTAGCAATTTGACCAGAGACTGTGGGGAACTTCTTCTGCCCTGCAGGTGCCCTGGCATGGGCAGTTCCCACCCGGTAATGCAGTGAGGAGGGGGCCACGCCGGCTGCTTGCTTGTCCCGCGGAGGCTCACACTGCTGAGGGCTGCTGAGAAACCCTCCCAGCACGGCCCACTTGTACTGTTTTTCCTCAAATTTGAATTGTGGCCTTTTACAAATTTTATGTAGAGACCTATTAGGTTTTCTGCTCATTCATTCAGGGGCATTAAACATAGGTTGTTCTTCACTTTACTGTGTCTGATATGTGTGGCAAAGGTGATGGCGGAGTAATTAATCTCTGGGGAGAAATAATAACCGTCCCCAGTAGAGTGCATATTCTCGGGGCTTAGCCCCTCAGCCGACGTGAGAGAGCAGAATGCGACAGTTGGAGGCTGGAGTGTGAGAAATAAGTGTCTGAAATCAAATCTGAACGTGTGTCGGAGCACTGCGTGTTAGACTTAGTGAGGCAGCAGGAACCACAGGCTGATTTAGAATTCTGCTGATTATAAGGGAAATAGCTCCCCAAGTTGTAGCCTGTCTCAGTGGAAGGACTTGTGAAAATGTCTCCATCATCAATTGATAGGAAAAACAGCCGAGGTGAAACGAAGACTGTTTTTGTCTGAGTACAGCGTTTGCAGTAGGTTTGGCAGAGCTGTGCTTTCTAAATCTCTGAGGAGCGAAGGAACAATTAGTAAGTTTGATGAATCAGCTGACAAAGGCTTTTCTTCCCTTGGCCCTGTATGAAACGATGGAAAATTTCCTATTGCAAGGCTGATTTCCCAAGAAATTGAAGTATGGATTGAATAAAGGCTGGGGCCTCTAAGGACAGTCGGGAGGCAACTTGGGATGGAGAGGCCAGAAGACGGGAAGACAAGGTATTTTTTAATCTGCTGCTGTGACGCTAGGAAAGTGTGAAATTGCAGCTTCTCAGCAACCTCTGCTGACACTGACCACTCCTGAAAACTGTAGTCACTGCTGTGATGCCCACCTTCTTTCTGGTCAGAGAACCCCCAGGGGATGCAAGATCAGAGCCGCACGTGGAAGATGCAGGCGCCCCTTGGATCTCATGCTGATCAGACCCACTGAGGGGCTCCTCGTGAGTCCATCGAGCACCTGCTGTCCTGCTCAGCTCTGCTGCTACCGGGAAGCCAGGAACACCTGCTTGCAAGAAGAGACAAAAACCCGTGTGCCCAACACTCGCTGGGAGTCAGAGGCCATGCTCAGTTCACCCTCCAGCACCCAAGGACATAACACAAGGCTCGTCCCCAGTTTTTAGAGGAGAAAACTGACTCAAAGATAGGCTAGGAGAGCTTCCCAAAGAAACACAGTGACAGCCACACCTTACGAACCAGCCAGTTCATTTTCATATAAGACCTCCAAGGCCGATTGTCCTGAATTGAGATGCTTTTTTAAAGAGGAAGGATGCCGTGCTGCAGAGATTTCCAAACCTGGCATCCTGAGAACAAAAGCATTATGCATAAACCCAGAACCTATGGTTAGCAACCCTAGAGGCTGGAGTCCTCCCTGCTCCCTATGTGATCAAGGGCCCCTGCTGCTTTCTAGAGTAACGGTGCTCTCGGGTCCATACAGTGCCTGTGTTTGGGTGTGACACAGAGGCAGCAGCAGTCACAGGGGGCTGAACTCAGCTTTGGGGCTGGGAACTTCAGTCGGGCAGCAGGGCATCCACTAGGTGGCCCAGGACAGATGACCCCTTGGGACCTAGCCTGGCTTTCTGGTTCAGAGAGTCTGTGACAGTTCAGTGCTTTAGAGCAGGCGTCCTCAAACTTTTTAAACAGGGGGCCAATTCACTGTCCCTCAGACCACTGGAGGGCCGAACTGTAGTTTAAAAAAAAAACTATGAACAAATTCCTATGCACCCTGCACATATCTTATTTTGAAGTAAAAAACAAAACGGGAACAAATACAATTCACACCACTTCATGTGGCCCGCGGGCTGCAGTTTGAGGACGCCTGCTTTAGAGGTAAACACTGGCCTCAGAAAGAGTTAAAGATGCTACCACTTTTCACATTAGATTCGTGACATCTCTGATTACAGGGTGTCTGTTGAACATGAGAGAGTGTCCTAGCTCAGGGTTCAGCCCCCTTGGAGGAGAAAGAGAAGGCTCCAACCTCCTGGGAGAAAGGGAGTCCAGCTCCTTTGCATTTCAGACGTGCCTCCCAGCACCCAGCCGTGGATTTCAGCACCTCTCTCTCCCCTGTGTTGGATGCCAAGAACCAGCAGCATTTTGCTGCCAAATTCCTTGTTCTTAAGTGAGAGAGAAAAGACAGATGGCAAAGAGTGTATTTTAGGCATGTTAACCTTGTCCACATGTTATAACATGATAAAAAGGGTAAAACTGGCACATATTAAAATCATCCGAAATCCAATCACCTGAGAATAATAATTGTTATTTTATATGTCCTGTCGGGTCTTCTATAGATGTGTGTGTTGCCTCAGGATGTCAGCGGGACTTTGCATCCTCTTCTTTTTAATACACCACGTGCATTTCCCAGGTTGTGCATGATCCTCAGAACCAGGGTCTTTAATGCCCGTGGACTAGCCCAGCAAATGCACATGCCGTGCACTCAGGCCATTCTTCCGGTATCAGCAATGCTGAGATAAGCATCTTTGGTACCCAGGCCCCGGAGGACTAGTCACTGTTTCCTTGGAGACAGTCTCAGGAAGCATGGCAGGGCTTGGCACATTTATGGTTCCGGGTATGTTTTGTCAAATTGCTTTCCCAGGGCCTATGTGAGTGTCCGACTGCCCCAGTAACGTGGAGAGGCTTTGTTTTCACTCTTAAAGGGGTGAGATTGGAACGTGTTCTGGAAGCCTCTGAAACCCCAGGACCTGCTGGGGATGTGTGACTCCCACCGTAAGGCTCTGATCCCTGAAAGGGGGGAAGCAGCAGTGCCCCAAGAAAAGGGTCTGAGGTTGCTAGGAGGAGCAGCTCCCATGTGACACTGACATCCTTGCCGGGGGCTCAGGTTGGAGGAGCCTCTCAAAGCCTATTGTGTCATAAGGGAAGCATTTCTAAGTTTGGAATGGACCACTAGCCTCACAGAGAAGGGAAGATACTAAGGATTGCCGGGTTTAGCATGTACAAGTGTGAGACAGACGACCATTTAAACTTGAATTTCAGATGAAGAATAATTTTCATGTATGTCCCAAATAGTACATAAGACATACTAAAAAAAGAAAACTCATTGTTTATCTGAAATTCAAGTCTAACTGGGTGACCTGTGTTAGGGTGACGGCTGAGAGATCTTGAGCTGGTCATTCACGCCCTAAGCTCCGTTGTCCCAACTGTGCACAGGACCTCAGAGGGTGCTTGGCACCTACCAAGTTCCCAGTAAATATTTACAACTACTGTTGCTGTCATGAAAAGGAGAACCCAGCTCTTCAGTTAACGATGCCCTAGCTGTGTTCCACGCAGGACTACGCAGACAGTCTGTTTTCCTCTGGAGAGCAGGAGTCCCTGGTGTCTCACCAGCTCTGTGAACAGGTGCCATCCTGGAAGGCTATCTGTCTCTCTGCTGAAATTCACAGACATCCTACTTGGTGTGGTCAGGTGCTGTTTTATTACCATGGCAAATTCCAGAATTATCCAGATCCTGCCTCCCCATTTGTTCTGTCTTAGCTTCAATTCCCACTGGCCTAGTTTTGACAAATCTGATCCACGTCAGTTCTCATTGATTCTCTAGTTCAGTAAAAAAGAGAAAAACCCTATTACCTACTTTCCCTACAGACAGTTATTTTTTACTTGCCCTGTTGTCTAATGATAACAGGAAGGTCTATACAAAAAGTTTTTTTTTAAAAATAAATGGCATTAAGGAACGTACCTGTTAAGTACCTGTTAAGTGGAGGGTTTAATTGGCAGCATCAGGATTTACTAATCATCGCACAGAACCTACGGCTTGTGAGAAGAGCCGTGGTCTAGGCAGCTGCCATGCGTCTGCCTCGGTTGTAAGCTGTTCTGTTTGAGGTCATTCAAGTGTAAGGATTTTCACCAGACTCCTCTGATATATTTTTAAAATACAATATAGTAACACTCAAAATTGGATTTATAGACGTTCATTTTCTCTAGAAAATCTGGACATTTTATAGCTCTGCCAGTCTTACAAAAAGAAAAAAAGAAAAGAAAAGGCTGTTGGCGTGTGTGTTGTGCAGAGTTAAAGACAGAAGCATGCATGCTGTCCAGACCAGCAAAGTTCCCGCCTGCCCGTGGGCAGCAGAGGTGCAGGGTCTCGAGGCAGGTCACTGAAATATCCATCTCAGACATTAAGGGCAACTGTAGCAGGCATCTATATGAAAGGTCACACATCACCAGTATGACATCTGCAGTAATAAATCCTTTGGAGAGTTGTGACAATGCGTTTGTTTTTATTTTTATTCTTTTTTATCCTAGCACAACCCCCAAATACCCTGAGCCACATAGGTTGCCCAGCTGTAGAGCCAGCCACCTGGGCTGGGTAGTTCTCCGTACCGGGCGACCACATGCTGGCCCCGTCACTCACTGCCTGTGGTCTCCATTTCTCAGTTTCTCGCCTGTAAGTTGGGATGACGTTACCTGGCAGGACCGGGAGGGTTGAGCAGAATGTCTGCGAGGCCCTGGGCGTGAGGCCAGGCACAGCAGCGGCTATGCACTCACTGGGAGGCCCTGGACTCGGTGTTTACAGCAAATATCTAAACTACTCTCTTTCATCCATAACCCTCAGTATCTCTACAGATCAGAATTTGGCAAATGTCATCTCATCCTAATGCCACATGAGAAATGAGATAGAACTCTGCCTTGGAAAGGTTCGTTTCTGGGCTTTGCTTTGTGTTCAGAGGAGCGCTGGATAGGAAGGCATCTTTGGAACAGAGATAAAGCACAGATAGACCCTGCTCTTGGGTACGAGCAGGCAAGGCAGCCCCATGGCCGCGCAACACCTGTTCTGGGCTCTTTCTTGGAGCGTGAGGGTTTTCTAGTCTGTTCTGCCTTGGCCCTTCTCACAGATCCAAGCACCTGCAGGTGGGAAGCATGCAGACGGCCACAGTGCGTCTCTTGTTGGCTGAGAGTCTTGTCTACCCAGGAAAGGAAGTGCTTTACAGCTCTGAGCTTGGCTCTTCTATTCAGTAGCTGTGCGACCTTGAGCAAGCCTTGGTTTCCCCATCTGTAAAATGGAAGTTACAATGCCTGCCTTGCTAGGAGATGTGGCGTCCGGCAGATGAGGCAGTAGGCAGGACAGCATGTCCAGCTTCACCTGTAATGGTCTCTTCATGTCCATTGCCAGGACCTATTTATTAACAGTCTCCCTTGGCACTCCCCGAAGTGTCCCGGCTTGGATCTTGGTTTCCCTAAATGTAATTGTAAACTGTAAATATGTGACAATTTTATTTGCTTTCATTATTGATAAGGAGTAATGACCAATGCTGTTCCTAGTGGCTCAGTGGGACTGAAGTACCTAGTCCCCTCTCCCCCAAAGCCCTCTTATGTTATACTTCCATGTATTAATAATTAACACTTCTCATTTATTCTTCTTAGAAAATATTGTATTCTTATGAATCAAAAAATTGTGCCAAATGCACGAGCTTTTCCTGTTTTCTTATGATGACTTTATAGATTTGGGTTATTTCCTACAAGACTGATTATTTTTTCTCAGTAACTATTTTTTTCTCAGTTACTTTCACTCTCTTTTTGGTAAATTTTAGCTCATCTTTTCAAAGATCATATGTATGTAGGATGTACATTAGTTCACTAATGTTTAGCCTTTTATAGCTACTATTATACAAGTGCATTCATCTTCATCAGTCTTCTCCGTTATAAAAGATATTTTTCCTTGCTCTCAGTGTTTTATTACTTAAGCTCCTCTCATGTGCCAGGATTTGCTTCTTAATGTCCTTGATTCTTGAGCTCGGAATTGGAAAGTTGCCACCAGGAAAACAGAAAAACTTTCTTAATGGTCGGTCACATGGCATTTTGGGTACAGCCACAGTATATGGGAAGCTATAGAGAAAAATCATCAAGGACTGACTATTCGGGGTGTGCATGTGGATGAGAAGCTATAATGCCTTTGGGGGCACCTCTAGGACCATCCTTCAAAATTTTCTCTTTGACCCCAAGGCACAGATATCCTCTGGCCTTCTGCCAGGGTCACCCTGATGGTCTGGCTAAGCTCCAGGCAGGGAGGGAGACCACCTCCCTGACCCGACAAACCCCCTGGGCTTTTGATATACACTCAGCATTCCACTTGGTCAAACCAAGGGCGTCATTAATAAAGGACCCGTCTATAGCCGGGCGTTGTGGTGGGCGCCTGCAGTCCCAGCTACTCGGGAGGCTGAGGCAAGAGAATCCCTTAAGCCCAGGAGTTGGAGGTTGCTGTGAGCTGTGTGAGGCCACGGCACTCTACCGAGGGCCATAAAGTGAGACTCTGTCTCTACCAAAAAAAAAAAAAGTAAAGGACCCGTCTAAAGTAACATTTGAAGCGGCGTGATACATTCACATGATGGTCGAAAGAGAAGATTTATGATCTTGGAGGATAAGCCCTTTTCCTGGAGTTACTCAGACCTAACAGATTCTTGACACTAAAACAAAAGGTCTATCACAAGCTCTGATTTATGCAGAAGGTACTAATGGAATACGTCTTGTCAGGGGCAAAATTGAGAGCTTTCGAGCTTCGGAACAGTCGGGAAACAAATGACTGAGCCTCAGCAAATTGACTTGTGCTTGCCTGGAGTTTGTTTTTTAATCTTTATGGGAATTCTTTTAACTCTGGAATAGGCTTTGCTATTGTAGGAAAGGCTGTAGCTCATCCTCATTGGGTCCAGCCAAGTTTATTTCCTCAATTCTGTTATGATGTTTTGCACAAAGTAGGCCCTGGTGAGATGGAGTGAAGACCTTTAGCAGGAAAAATTGAAACTTGTCTACATGAGGCACATCAGCATGTGACTGGGGAAGTTTTACCATCTCTCTAGTCTCTCAAAACTGTTTTAAAAGAAGCAAGCTACAAGCAAAGACTTTAAAGCACTAAACAGCGAAGCAAGTGCTCAAAAGGGGAAAACAAAAGGCTAATATCAGACGACTTGGGGCAAATGGTTACTGGTTCCCTGGGGTGGGGTCATGTCTATGGCAAAAATTCGGATGTCCTCAGGGAATGTGAGCACAGAAACCTTAGCCAGAGAATGAGGGCAACTCGTGAGCTCTCACTAGCCAAAATTTTGATGCATTCACGGATACCATGACCCTTGGCTAACACCCTTGACTTTTTGTGCTGTTTATACGAGTATAAAGCTGTTGTCATGCTAGGGGTGATGAGTAGACAAATTACTGACACTCATGCAGCCCACGTTTTTTCATTGTGGGCTTGAGTTTTACATCTGAGTTGTCTTGTCTTGGCTCCTTGGATCCTATTTCCCAGAGAAGGGACCTGCTCTCTGCTCCTGGCCCTGCCGGCTCCTTCCCATTCATTCCCGATGACCATGCATCAGTTCTTACTTCAAGTCTTCCCTGACAGCCTGCTCCTTAGCCCACTCTCCTCGACAGCTCCCATGCACTCTGCCGAACCTCGGCCCCTCAGTTACTCCATCACTCCATCATGGGCTGTGATTTCAGGTGGCCCTGAACTGAACTGTAAACTCCGGGGGTGGTGTGGGGGGAAGCCCTCTCCTTTGATCCCCCCATGAACATAGACGGAAACCCTGGGTTGATACAACGTGAAGAGGAAGGAACCAGAGGAAAGAGAAATGTTACGTAGGACTGTCTCCAACTGGGGACACGCCTCCTTCACCCTCCTGACGGTGGTGCCAGTGGTGCTCCTGTGGGGGGCTGAGGACCAGAAAGGGGAAAGCATTTCTTGCACACACAAGTCATACGGTAAAACTGTCAGTAGATTTGATTTGGACCCAGGTGGCCTAGGACCACAGCTGGGTGCCACACAGACCCTCATAGAGGATGAAGGTATGAGTAGGGGTTCAGGTACAGGTGAGGCAGGCCTGGGCAGATGGAGTGTGGTGAGCCAAGCTAGAAGACCTCCAAAGCCAAGTACAGAAGCACGGACCAGGTGCTGTGAGCAAAGGGTGTCCAAGAAGGACTCTGGACAGGAACATGGCCCAGTGAGGGGCTGACCTCTGTGGGTAGATAAGAGCTGGCAAGCTGGGGGACGGAGGAAATGGAGACCCTGGGTGGCCAGCAGAGGGCAGTGTCTTAGTCCAAGCAAAGGTCTTACAACAGGAGCTGATGGCCCTGGGAGGCCCATTCCAGAGAATTTGCTATTTGCGGGCCAAAAATGGTCTATGCATGGCCACCTGCGATCAGCTGGACTCCAAGGTGAGTGAATGTCACAGACACTTATCTCAAAAATGTTTGCTCTTGTCAGTGGCCCAACTTCTTCATTTAAAAAAAACTTAGTGCTTTTTTTAAAGTAACAAATGCACAGCACATTTGTAGAAAATTGCTAGAAAATTATATGATAAATAAGAAAACTTTTGTCTGACCACCCACTCCCAGCATCTTTTCTTAAAGGCAACCACTGTTTCCTTCATATCCATTTCTGGAAACAACACACGCATGTGACACCTGCGTTCTGCCACTGCCAAGGGTGACAGGAATAATTCACAATTGCTAAGTCATGGAAGAAGCCCAAGTGCCCATCGACCCACGAATGGATCAATAAATTGTGGTATATGTATACCATGGAATATTATGCAGCCTTAAAGAAAGATGGAGACTATCCTTCTTAGCAAAGTAGCTCAAGAATGGAAGAAAAAGTATCCAATGTACTCAGCCCTACTATGAAGCTAAATTATAGCTTTCACATGAAGGCTATAACCCAACTATAACAGAAGACTATGAGGAAAGGGCCAAGGGAGGGGGGAGGTTAGGATGGAGGGAGGGTAATGGGTGGGACCACACCTATGGTGCATCTTAGAATGGGTACAGGCGAAACTTACTAAATGCAGAATACAAATGTCTACATACAATAACTAAGAAAATGCCATGAAGGCTATATTAAACAGTTTGATGAAAATATTTCAGACTATATATGAAATCAGCACATTGTACCCCTTGATTGCACTAATGTACACAGCTATGTTTTAATAAAAAATAAAAATAAAAAAACTTAGTGCTTTTTTTAAAGTAACAAATGCACAGCACATTTGTAGAGAATTGCTAGAAAATTATATGATGAATAAGAAAACCTTCCTCTGACCACCCACTCACAGAATCTCCTCTTAAAGGCAACCACTGTTTCCGGTCCCTCATATCTATTTCTAGAAACAACCCACGTATGTGACGCCTGTGTTCTGCCACTGCCGAGGGTGACAGGAATAGCAGCAAACATTATATAATAGAATGTGCACTGTATGGCAGGCACCCTTTCACATGCTTAACAGACACTGTTTCATCGGAGCCCCTCATAACCACCCTACAAGGTAGGAGGAGCTCTTCCCCCATTTTACAGATGGAGAAAGAAAGGGAGGGAGTGATTTGCCTGAGTCATATGGCTGAAAAGGGAAAGCTGGGGTGTGACCACACAATACTTGTCATTCTGCCTCTGATTTTCTGCACTGAACACCGTAGCCGGCCATCACTCCTTACCAGCCACACACTCGTACCTTTTTGTTTCAATTGCTGCACAAAATGCCTGTGTTAAAGGAACCCTAATTCATCTAACAAGCTTTTTCTTTGTGGGCATTTAAATTGTGTCCAGTCACCTGATTTTAGCTACATTTTTAAAGTGATTTATTGGGTCATGTCATAAAATTGGACATTTGTATTCGTTTTTATTTTCATAAGCATAGTAGCAGGACCTTTGTTTAGCTGGTTATCACTAAGCCTGCAATTCACCTCAGCTCAAAAAGCTGATTTTTAACAGAGGGAAGCTGCTTTAATTTGCTTTTACTGTGTCTATGGAAGGTGAAGGCAACAGATGTCTTGTTTTACTCCTTAAACAGGGATCAAGAGTTCGTTCAAGCCATTTAGGAAGGAAACTATGAAGATTGTTAGTGAAACACCTTCACGGTGCTTCAGCCTCAATGCCTTTGACATCCTAGGAGCTTATCAAAATAATGTATTTTTAGTCCCCCAAATAATTCATTTTTAGTCACATGGAGATTGAAAGATAAGAATAAATAGTCTTACATTGGTGGGTAATTTAGCCTGTGCATGTATAGACATCGTTCTGTAACCCTCACAGATAAAATGTTTGAGTGTATTCAGTGGGTGGCTTACTTATTTCCATGAGTTGTTAATTCTAGCAATTCATTTCACAAAGCTCCTTTTGAGACAAGTGCTTAATCAATTATTGGCTTTTTACTGCCTGTCCTAACACTTAGGAATCAGTAATGTTGAACAGATTCTTTCTGATGCAGAATCTGGGCATCATTTCTAACAAGTTCTGGCCTGAAATTAGATAAAAGACACGTGTTCTTTAAAAAAAAAAAAAAAAGGCATATGCATATCACAGCATACACAATCTAACATTGTACTGTCAAGTAAAAACAGATAACCTATCACATTTTATTGTTCCTAATACCTCTGCCAGAACACACATGTTTCCTTATTCAGTAGATCTCTGAACTTAGCCCCTTTTAGAATAATGGATGCATTCCTTCTACTAGTACTTACTGAGTATCTGTTATCTGTTCAACACTGTGCTAGATACAGCAGGGGAAAAAATGGTGAGCAAAATGGGAACCTGTGGCGCTTTGGGGGGGCCTTGCAGAGTAGGGGTGTAATCAGACATGCACTTAAGAAAGAATATCCTGCAATTCTTTGAATATAGTAAAAACTGCAAAATGGTCCACTCTAACAGCCTTTTATAGTGTATGAATTATGTCTCAATGATGTTGTTAATAAGAACAGGTTGCTCTGGCTGCCTGAGAATGCCCAAAGGTAGATGGTGGGACCAAGAGGCGGGGTCCAGACACCTGAGTATTTGGTCATACAACAAAACCGAAAAGCATCAATCTCTCCATAATCAGAGTAGCTCTTTTAGTTTAAGCTCATGCTGGGAAGATTCCTATATAAGTCACTGACAGTGATCAAATTAGATTAGCAAAGCAAGACTGAGAGACCGAGGCAGACGGCTTTCTTCATATATACAGGGATAGATGCCTCGGCCCAGGCAAGAAGAATGAGAGGGCACTGCTTAACTCTCCACTGTTCATTTTTATTTGCTTTTCAAGACAATTACAAAATAAGTATTCCTTCAAATAAGTATTCCTTCATTTTTCATAAAACTGGGGGTTGGTACATATGTACATTCAGAATATACCTTTTATTCCTTGGTTCAAAATAAAAATCAGCATTCAGTCACTTGGAAAATGACAGTGTCGTCATCATTATTAGAACAATTCATTCTTTGTTAAAAATTCTAGTTAATGAACCCCCACTGTGTGGATTCAATACTGACACCATACTCAGAATGAATTTTCACATCTGTGTATGAATTTTTTTTTTTATTAAATCATAATAAAAATCATTTTTTATTTAAATCATTAAATCATTTATGGGGTACAATGTGCTGGTTTTATATACCATTTGAAATATTTACAACAAACTGGTGAAATGTTGTTTGAAATCTCTGGGTGACTATGCATAAAAGAGGAGACAACTCTCATTTGGAAAATGCAAGTCTGTCCCTGCATCTGAATCACCAGCATAGTACCTGGCGTAGCAAGACACCGCCAAGCTGTGGAGCTGCACAGCAGTTGGGACTGGAGCAAATGGGGCACAAATTCACAATCTCCTGACTAAATGATTAAACCCCCAGGTCAACCTCCCTCTTCCCTTCCTATAACTCATATACTACCTTTTGCTCTGAACTTCACATCTTCTGTAGCCCAAGCATATTATTTAGAGCCAGGGGTCCTCAAACTTTTTAAACAGGGGGCCAGTTCACTGTCCCTCAGACCGTTGGAGGGCTGGACTATAGTTTAAAAAAAAAAATGAACAAATTACTATGCACACTGTACATATCTTATTTTGAAGTAAAAAAACAAAACAGGAACAAATACAATCACACAGCCTCATGTGGCCTGTGGGCTGTAGTTTGAGGACCCCTGATTCATTTCAAGTAATAGAAAATCCAACCCAAAATAGCTTAAGGACAAAGAGTGTTTGTCCACTCATGTGGTCTCCCTCACTCTGTTGTACTTCACCTGTATATTCTTCTTTAAATGTCTGAATCTGTTCACAGGAAGCAGAGATGGCTATTGGCAGGTCTGGGTCACATGGTCCAGAAAGCAGAGATGGCTATTGGCAGGTCTGGGTCACATGGTCCTGGAAGCAGAGATGGCTATAGGCAGGTTCAGAGTCACATGGTTCAGGAAGCAGAGATAACTATTGGCAGGTCTGGGTCACATGGTCCAGAAAGCAGAGATGACTACTGGCATGTCTGGGTCACATGGTCCATGAAGCAGGGATGGCTATTGGCAGGTCTGGGTCACATGGTCCTGGAAGCAGGGATGGCTATTGGCAGGTCCAGGATCTGTGATTCTTAGGTTCCTTCTCTTTCCAAGATAAGTGAACTCTCTCTCTTTCCCAGTGTACTTGGCAATCAGTGAAGGAAGAATTGCTTAAGGGAGGCACCCCACCCTTGACAATCAATCACTGACTCAAGAGAGTGCAAAACGTGCCTCTAGTCATATTTTCATGTAGCTTCATTTGGCCCTCACCCTTTGGCTGGAAGCTGAGTTGAGCAGCCCAATTCACCCTCCAAACAATGGTGGAGGAGGCATAAGAGCACAGCAGTGGTTCCACCCATCTGGGAAAGGAGCAGGGGTGCAAACCCATTTCAGGCAAGTTTTGATGCAGCCATTTGACACCACAGGGGTGGGTTCTGTATACCTGGCCAGGGGTCCTGAAGGGTCAGCTCAGTCTTCACATTTTCCCTCTAGCCACATCATGCACCCACCCTGTAGTTGCCAATGGCAATAGCCTCTTAAGTCGCTCACATTCTGATACCACAACCACAAACGGGAAGAGAGGTAGCTCTTTACACCATACCAGCCTGAGAAGGACCAAGCACAAAACCACAAAGATTGAAAATGGGGGAAAGATGTTGAGGACATGTCCAAAAAGACAGCATCCATCCTTTGAGAACCACTTTGCATTCTCTGTTTGCCATTCAGTGTTCTACTGATTATTAAAGTTTGGTAACAGAATAAAAAAAAAAAATGGGGAAAAGATAGCTACCCAAGGAAAAATGTTGCACTGCTGGGAAAACACAGAGTCCAGTGTGCCACCAACCGGGAAGCCATCCACGAATGCTCACCATAACCCTTCCAAATCTCCCAGGCTCTCAGACTTCCTGTGGGTCTCCCCTTCCCTACCAACCTCCCGCCATGTCCAGAAGAGCCCCAACTCTGGATCAGCCCAGCCCTCTGCTCTCTCCTCTGACTCCCACAGCCCAGGTTTCACTGGCGGAAGGAACTCTCTCCTATGTGTGTATCTGAGCCTCATCCCTGACTCTCGGTCACCGACCTCATGGGCCAGTCGTTGTCTCCCAGGTCAGTCATCTCAAACACTCACCTCCTTTACCACCTTCTTCAATTTCTTCCATGATGTTTTCCTTGTGTCCTTCCTGCCACCCCATCCATTCCACTTTGCTCTTTCCCTTCTAGCACCTGCTATGCTATGAGGTCATTGCCTCCATACTGGACTGGGACCTGCTGGGGCTGGGTGCTAGGTGACTCCCAGAGGGCCGGCACCCAGAGGAGGGATGGAGGAATTGCTGTGGAGACTGGTTCTTTCTCTCCCAGGCTGAGGACTTGGGAGGATTAAATGCAAACAATGTTCATAAAATGACCAGCACAGCACCTGTCAGGAGGCAAAGCACCAGCCAGCAGGAGCGGTGCTATCCCAGCTCTGTCATTTGCTATTTCTGTAAGAACAAAGTGGAAATCATCAGGAGGAGATGAAGGGAAGGACTTCCCCATGGAGGGTCAGTCCTAGAAGTCAGCAGGCGTGAATGCCCCTGACGGGGAGGTGGAAGACAGAATATTCAGTAATCAGGTTGAGTGCTTTACCAAGGAAGAATTGAACCTGAGGATTAACTTAGTATCTGGAGAATCCCAAGATGTAGTTGTGTGATTCTGCATTAGTAAAATCATTAAGGAGAACGATTCCACGTGAGTTATTGTTAGTAGATTCTCCCGAGTGAAGTTGTCTGACAGCTGTATTTTGAGCTTCTCATGGGCCCAGACCTCTAAGTCTGTTGAGCCTGTGTTCTGCTATCTTGTTTTATAAAGTCTTTTTCTTGGATCCTCCATGGTTTAATACCTGCATTCAGTATAATGATATAGTCTTTTTTTTTTTTTTTTTTTGTCATCCTCTGAAAGGTTTTTATTTCTAAAAATAACTATTGACAGAATGCAGCTGAAAGATTTGGGTTATTTTGATCATCAGGTGACTATCACCTCAAACTCTCCAGAGTCTGTAAAATCTGACTGCTGTGTTTGTCACAATCAAAGACGTGACAAATCATTTCATGGTTATTTGGACACATCCTAATAAATTCGATGTGACAATAGGACACCGTGCTGGTTTATTCTTTCACCATCAATTATCCTTATGTATTCTAAAGAATAGTCACTGCTCAAGACAGTTTATCCTTCATGCGGAGATGAGAAAGGAACACCTTGTGGATCAGGTAATTTTTATCAATTTTGAACAATTTGCATGTCCAGAAGAATTTTATGGACATATCTAAAGTTATACCCAGGTATGTTATTATAATAAAGATTTCAGAAGCTGTGTTGTCTTTTTACCCCTTCACCATCAAAGTATGAACAGCCTGCATTTTCTGGAAGTAGCTATAAGAAGCATTTAAAAGATGAAAAATGTACCCCGTAGGTTGATAGAATTTTGTTTTACTTCCAAAATTCTCAACTGTAAATAGACAGTGTTCTCTTCACCTTAGAATTCTGGTTTCATTGCTCTCACTGGTCTCAATTTTGACAGCAGTACAATGAGTAATAGAAAAGTTTCATTAATTCTTTAAAAGAAATGCTCTGTCATTTGACAATTGTCAGAGAATATTCTTATGACAAGGAGTTGCTCCTAATTGAGAAAAAGATCAACTTGGATAGGCTAGGGAGATCATCAAGAAAGACATGGAAGGTAATAAAAATCTCCATTTGTTGCTATCCATTCTGATCTGCAGTGCAGGAGTTTCTGACGGATGTGATTCAGGGAAGCTGACTTTCTGCACTGGGCTTCAGAGACTTAACTGCAACCGTCAATCTAACTGTGTTACTTGATGGTTCTGTTTCTGCGCAGTCTTCTGTGTCATGAGCTTCTGTTCTACACCTGAATTCTGAAGGGTTGATCGTGTCTTTCCACGATTATACCATAGATTTCCTGATGGCCTCTCATCTACCATTGAAAAGCAAAGTTAAATCCTACTTTTATCTATTTCTCTCTCTCTCTCTCTTTTTTTTTTTTTTTTGCAGTTTTTGGCTGGGGCTAGATTTGAACCCACCACCTCTGGCATATGGGGTGGGTGCCCTACCTCTTTGAGCCACAGGCACCACCTCTATTTTTCTTTATTTTTATTTCATGTATGGTGGACCTATCCTGTGCTTCCCACTTTTATTTGTTCATCTACATGATTGCATATGAATTTTCAAGAGCTCTGAAAGCCACCCAGCCACAAAGAACTAGTGCCTCAATTTCTCCACTTCAGCCCTAGGGACTTTTGCTGAGGAGGGACGGGTCTTCGTTGTAGGGAGTTAGCAGCATCCTCAACCCATAGTCCACTCCCTGGGTGTGACAACCAGAAATGTCTCCAGATGTTACCAATATCCCCACCCTCGTTGAGAATCATCGATAAGGCCATTTTACGGCAGCTTCTTTAAATCCCCCTGGGATCTCTTCCCTTATCTCAGTCAACGATGCAAGTTTTTCTTTCATCAGAGCAACATAAGTTCCACATCAAGAGACACAGAGTTTGCAAACACACGTAATTGCGTCTATAAAATGTAATTCTGTGACTAATAACTTTATTTAAAATGTTATCAGAAAAAAATTACAGAGATAATTGAAATAGATGTGTTATTTAGAAGGCAAGCTGTCCACTCTTTTGCTTTTTAGTGTTATTTGCCTTAAAACATGCAAGGGTTTTGTATATTTTTATAATCTTATCACTAATATATTTTGGAATTTAATCTCTAATTCCTGAGGGATGATGATAAGGAAATGAGTAGAACAAGAATCTGGAAGAATATTGGTGTTTGAAGAACTGTTTAAGTAAATAACACCAGCTACAATCTTCTTTGTATCAGTAAATAATCTAGGGTAATATAAACTTTGAAAGTTTTACAAAAACGTTAGCCACAAGAGCAATTACATTTTAGTTACCAGTTGCTAGATGAGTCAGTATAATTGGAGTGGAAACAGTCATATTTTATATTGAGCTTATTATTTAGACAAGAGTCTGGGCAGGGTTTTCGGTATCAATGGCATTTCAAAACAGAGAAAATAATATTTGAAATGAACAGATGACTGTTGAGCTTTCTTTGAGAATTTTTTCTTAAAGTGATCATTTAATGTGGTTTTGCATAAAGTATCAGAACTTGATGATAATAGTCTATGTGATAACACAGCTAATGTTGTAAGAAAAGACCCAATGTATTGTTATTTCTTACGAGATCAGGTACGTCAACTCTGCTGACATGTCTGGAGGCTGCCGGGGGCGGAACTACCCCCTTTCCTCCTGAGTTGTTTCTGCCCATTCCGCTCTTCCCCCAAGCTTTCTCATCCAAGATCACATGATGCAAAGTGACTTTAGTTACTGTTGTTTACCCCTGTCGGCAGGGAATTGTAAAGCCTTCAGGAGAAAGAAACTCCCCCACTCCCTGCAACACATGCAGAGTTTAGCCTTAGAGCATGAGCCTTGCATGTTTCCTTGTGTAAATGTCAGTATTCATCTGATAATCTTATGATTACCTGGTGTTTGGTCTCAGCAGACACAGATAAACATTCTGTGATAGAAAAAGATGTACTTTTTGGTAGCAGAGAAGGCGTGTTGGTCGACATTTGGTGTGAATCCATGTTCTGGAAGCAGGATGCTACGTGTTTCTCTTTACTCATATGCTGTTATGATTAACTTGATTCCCTGAGTGTTGGGGAGTCAAGTCTTTTCCTGTAATACTTGTGCTTGAACATGTTTTCAAAACTGGGTTAGTGGTTTCCCTAGACAAGGCAGGAGAACGTCCCGCCTGAGTATGCTTCTATGGGTTGTTGTTATTTTAGGATTGAGAATCTTGATGTCTTTTAGCATCAGCACTTTTTGTATGTAAGGCAAGTATTTTTTGAAAGGGTAGGAAAGAAATGTATGTTGATGTACTTGCAGAACAATATTGTTTTCTTATGATGTATTATCCCCAGTAAAGAAAGTTCAATGACAGCGCAACATCGGAGGCTTTGAAGTCTTGTTATTTGAGTTCCAGGCTAGATCCAGCTTTGCTGTACCTCAAGGTAATTTATTTAGATGCTGCTAAAAACAGACACTTCTCCAGACACATGAAATTCAGGTTATAGCCTTCCCATCAATATTTTTAGATTATGACTTGTTATTGTTTTTAATATGGGTAAGTCTGTGTGCTAGAATTTATCGGATACTAGTGATATTTTGTCCATAAAACCAATCATCTCGTGACCAAATTATTTCTAAAATTTAGTAAGATATAAAGTCAAAAACATTACAGATTTCCACAATGTACTGATCAGCTTTTCCCAAACAGTAACGTGTTATACAAATTGTAGGATGACTAAGTAGACCCATGGGGAGAGAGAAGGGTGGAGAGACAAGAAGTTTACAAAATCTGAGGCAGGATACTGCATCTTAGCCTGGGTTGTGTCTTTTCGTCTGGAAAATTTGAGTTTGTATTTCACCCAGTCAATGGTAGGTTCCCCCTGACCTGTGGAAACCCACCCTTGCGGAAGGAGTAGGCTTCTATGTGAAGGACAGATCAGGTTTAACCAATGTGCTGACTCCGAGTCCGTGTGGACTAGAATAATGTTTGAGAAATTGTACCAAGTCAACGGATTTGTAGAATCTCTTTCACTTCAGATTTTGTAACTATTACTAAAATGAAATTAAGTGTTTCACTATGCTCCGTGAAGTGGATTCTAGAGATTAAGCTGTGTAAACTTAAGAGGAATGAAGTTGGCTGCCAAGTATTAATACGGTGGGTTTTTAAAATATATATTTTGGTTGTAAAGGGCAAAAAACCAACTTAAAGAAAAGGTAAAGAAGTTTTGTACCACAGAACTGGGAAGTAAGGTACAACTTACTTTGGTGTGACCAGATCCAGGGGCTCAGAATGTCATTAGGGCCTGTCTCTCTGGCCGGGTCTTGGCCGGGCTCTTCTGCTATGATGGTCAAGAAGGCCGTGGGCATCCCCAGACTCACACTTTCTCTGGAACCCCAGGCAGAGGATACTGCCCTTCTCACTATCTGCTGGAAAGATGTGAGGTGATGTCTGGAAACCCTGCCTTTCACCCTGTGTCTTTCCCTGAACCAGTCCACCATGGCCAGGAAACCAGGGTTGCTCTGCCAAGCTCAGTTCTCATGCTTATTCTGTGACCAGGGGTGGGTTCAAACCTGTATAATCCACTTAGAATAGGGCGTCTGTAGAAGAGTGGGGTTATGTTACCAGCAGAAGGGAAAGGGAGGGATAGATGATCTGGAGAAAGATGACCAGAGAACAACAGAGGTAGAAGTAAAAACATGCATCTGAATCTTTAAAGATACTTAAACATTTATTTAAGTTCTGCAATACAGAATGCTTTTTCTAGACAGTCTAGAAGATACCAGAAGAATAAGAAATAGCTCACGTTACCCAGGAGCTTATGTCCCAGTCAATTCATTCAACAAACATTTATGGAGCCCCTGTAACTAATTTGCACTTCTAAATATATTTTGCTGTACTAGGCACTGTGCAAATTAAGTCCAGGCCCTTCCCTCACTGAGTTTGGACTCCCTGAGGAGAGTGGGAGGAGGTTGCTGTGTGAAATGCTAGTTACAGATAGGCTCACATGGTCCTACCTTCCAGCCTGAGCAGTGATCCTGGGAGCATTAGTGTGCACACCCAAAGGGCCCTCTCTTTACCTGCAGTGTGGGCAGTGCCTGGGAGCCAGCTAGCACAAAAGATCAGAACACACCAGCACTCTGCACTCCCAAACCTAAATCAGTGCTTTCATAAGAAATTATTAATGTTCAATTTAAAATATAAGAGGCTCTGGTTTAGTTCAGTGGCCAGCAATCAAGAACACCAGGCCAAATCTACCTGTTGCTACAGATAAAGCTTTATTGAAACACATCAATTCCCATTCACTCAGACAGGTGCATGTCTGTGGCTGCTCGGACTCCACAGTGGCAGAGTCGAGTAGCTATGCCCAAGGTAGTGCGGACTGCAAAGCCTAAAGTGTTTATTATCTAGACTTTTACAGAAAAATTTGCTGGCCTCTGTTTGGTAGGTAAGAGAACTAGTAATCAGGACTAACTTCGTGACCCTTCAGAGGGGTCATGCAGGCCCCACACCGAAGAGGGCCCCGTGGTTGGTCTAATGCTCTGCTGTTATCAGCTTGAAATTCTTAATAAATTATGAACAAGGGCACCACATTTGCATTAGCAGTGGGCACCGCAGTTACACAGACCATCCTACTAGTGAGTCAACCTTCTTCCTTGCACATGGGTGCTAAGATGCTCGTGCACAGGGTACCATGGAAGGAGCAGCTGACCTCCCCTCACAGAGGGTCAAGGGAGGCTCCTGGGAGGTGAGGGGCATTTTTCAGAGGACTCTCACCTGTGCAGATAGGCCATGAAGTTTCCAGGTGGGACCAACCCAAAGTGGCTTCCACAGTGAATCTATCATCGCACACGTGTGGTTGTTTGGAGATAGAGAACACTGCTGGACTTGGGTGGTTTGGCAGCCAACACAGTGGACACCCTGGGCAGCTGCCCTGTGCTTCTGGAAGCCTTCTCCTAGTCAGGGGTGACAGATGCCCACTGTTCTGAGTATAATGTCTAATGGTTTAAAAAAAATAAGCCACTTTTTTTTGTTCCTGGCATTGCTGTTTCTCTTAGAGAAGAGAATCTTTCTAGAAATCTCCCCAGCAGATCCATGGACCAGGATTGGATCATAGGGTGGGAGGAAGCTCCTCCATGAGGAGCAGGGCTGAGCACAGCCAGAGGCTCAGCTGCCCGGCCACACACTTCTATTGTGTGGGCAGCTTCTATTGCAAAGAATTCATGGAGAATTCCTTCAACTCTTGGGTCAGCTCCTAAGGGCATTGAAAAGATGACTGGCTTCACAAAATAGTAATAATAGTAACAAATCTGATTTGCTCAGTTGTCTAAGACCACATCTACTGCGGAAACAGAGTGGGTCTGTGAGAGCTGCACTCCCAAGAGAGGGCTGGGCCCGGGCACAGTCTCCGCAGGTCACACCCTCCCATCGCCCACAGTTACGGAACTTATTTTTTAAAATAGTTTTGCTGAGCTGTTTCTGAGGAATTTGTAGGAGTGGGAAGGAAAATTATACCTTGAAAGATACTTGGTCAGATCCTGTCAGATAAGTAAAGGATATTCAGGCTCTATTTGGGAAACATGATTTGTTATCTCAAAATTCAATGTCTATTTAGTAAAATGGTATTTGATGCTTTGACAGAATTTATGTTCAAATCATTTTTCTCACTGACTTCTGTATTTCTGCATGTTTATGCTTCTATATTTGCCCAAAAAGAACGTCTGAAGTCTGTAAAACATAATTTTGCTTGGCTGAAGAAGTGACGTTCCATGCAGGAATTCCATTATACTTATTTTTATAAAATGAAGTTAAAATGCCTGTTAAATATGATTTTAGTTATAACTGAACCCAGGTATTTTTTCTCCTTTAAACTTTAATTCTTTTGAATAGATATTAATAGGATGGCGTATGACTCATTGAGTGTCAAATAAAGAGTTCTTTCTAACTCCTTACAGAAAAATCACTTCTGTGATGCCTTTAAATTAAATAAAATTCATACTCTTGTTAGATATTGAGGAAACAAACTCCATTTAGAAACAAAAATTCTGCGAAGTTTTTATCCCATCAGCAACCTGCCTGTTGTCTCCCTAAGTCCTTACCTGAAGAAAACTAGTTGAACACTTGAAGTTTCATAAAAGATGTCTAGTTGAAAGGATCCCAGAAGAAAGTTTGTACTGAATTTCCCGTGTCTACCATCTGCAACAATGTGAAATCTTGGAGAAAACGTCTTGGATGGAGGCATGTTTTTCTGTTTCAGTAGTCTGGGGATCGAGTCTCAATTTGACCTTTGGAAAATGGTAGAGCAGCATTTCACAGACGCCAAAGTTTGCGAACCTGCAGTGATTTGGAGACTTCATATAACTCGAAGCCACTTGAGTTCTGTAGACACTCAGATGATGAAATTCTGTTGAAGCAAAGTGTTTTTCTGCCTCTTGGCCCTGGTGAAATTACACGTTGTGAATTTTTAGTTGAAGTTTTTGCTTGGTAGTTTAGCTGCAGTTTTACTTTCATTGTCATCTTAAATCAGTAATTTTGAGAGAAAGTTTTTAAAAAATATCTTCTTTCTAGTGTAGCAATTATTCTGACTGGAGAGTGACCTTTATTTTCTTCTGGTTAAAAAGAAAAAGGGGGAGGTAGCAGAGAGCCTGGGGGTTTCCAGGACCTCGGATTACAGGGTGGGATACCTCAAGATGAAAAAGGAAGATTTTCCGACTCTGTCATGTCATCGGACAGCCACTAAATTCATACACAATTACAGTTCCGTGAACCTGGGGGTGGGCCAAAAGTGGCAATAATCAGAAAGGCCAAAATCTGGAATCAATTAACTAAAAACAAATTCACCAACAATTATGTCCTGCCTTGTTTATTTTTCTAGAGATCTTGAAATAAAGCAGAAGTTCTCCACAGGTACTAAGAGCCATAAAGCCGTGTGAATGGATTTGCAGGGGGGTTTCTCCAGTGAATGGATTTGCAGGGGGGTTTCTCCAGCTATACCCCAGCCCAGGCGCCTGGGGTATAGCTTCAGCCACAGTGAGAGAACTGTCTAAGACATTTGCAAGTTGTGACTTCCGTGGTGCACTACAGGAGTGGACGTGAGTGGGGTCCAGGAGGCCGATCAGCAGGGCTTAGAGACCCTGTGAGTTGAAGCCCCAGAGCCTTGCACAGGACAAGCTGTGTCATTACAAAGTAGAGGGCCACCCATTCATTTCCTGGATGCCGTTAACGTTAATGACAGCCTTGCTGAACCAGCCTCCTGCCTCCACCCCAGGCAGGTCCCCTTACTCAAGGTCTCCCGCACAGAACGAGTACCCCTCCTTTTGGTCTTTGTTTCCATGGATGGAAGCCCAGGCGCCTGGGTCTTCCCCACCTCCCTTTCCCCACATAGGTGTTGCTTCTGGTCTTGTGGACTTGTTCTGGGATCCATTCACTGTCCCCACCACTACCATCACATCCGGGCCCTCCTGCTCTTCCTCGCACAGCCACACAGTTACTCCTTCCCCAGGGCTGCTCCTAAACCACAGGCTGCAAACAGCAGAAACTTATTTTTTCTCTGTTCTGGAAGCCAGTAGTCTCAAATCAAGAACTCACGATTTCCAGCAGGACCATGGTCCCTTTGCAGGGAACACTCCTCTCCCCTCTCCCAGCTCCTGGTAGCTACTGGCATTCCTTGGAGTTCCTTGGAGTTCCTTAGCATTCCATGGAGTTCCTCAGCATTCCTTGGAGTTTCTTAGAGTTCCTCACCATTCCTTGGATTTCCTTAGCATTTCTTGGAGTTCCTTAGCATTCCTTGGAGTTTCTTAGAGTTCCTCACCATTCCTTGGAGTTCCTCAGCATTTCTTGGAGTTCCTTAGCATTCCTTGGAGTTTCTTAGAGTTCCTCACCATTCCTTGGAGTTCCTCAGCATTTCTTGGAGTTCCTTGGAGTTTTTCACCATTCTGTGGAGTTCCTTAGCATTCTATGGAGTTCCTTGGAGTTCCATGGAGTTCCTTGGAGTCGTGTGGAGTTCCTTAGCATTCGTTGGAGTTCCTTGGAGCTCCTTGGAGTTCCCTTGCATTCCTTGGAGTTCCTTGGAGTTTCTTAGCATTCCTTGGGGTTCCTTGTAGTTCCTTAGCATTCCTTGGAGTTTCTTGGATTTCTTTAGCATTCCTTAGAGTTTCTCAGCATTCCTTGGAGTTCCTTAGCATTCCTTGGAGTTCTTTGAAGTTCCTTAGCATTCCTTGGAGTTCCTTAGCATTCCTTGGAGTTTCTTGGAGTTCTTTAGCATTCCTTAGAGTTTCTCAGCATTCCTTGGAGTTCCTTAGCATTCCTTGGAGTTCTTTGAAGTTCCTTAGCATTCCTTGGAGTTCCTTAGCGCTCCTTGGAGTTCCTTGGTGTTCCTTAGCATTCCTTGGAGTTCCTTAAAGTTCCTTAGCATTCCTTGGAGTTCTTTGAAGTTCCTTAGCATTCCTTGGAGTTCCTTAGCGCTCCTTGGAGTTCCTTGGTGTTCCTTAGCATTCCTTAGCATTCCTTGGAGTTCCTTAAAGTTCCTTAGCATTCCTTGGAGTTCTTTGAAGTTCCTTAGCATTCCTTGGAGTTCCTTAGCGCTCCTTGGAGTTCCTTGGTGTTCCTTAGCATTCCTTAGCATTCCTTGGAGTTCCTTAAAGTTCCTTAGCATTCCTTGGAGTTCTTTGAAGTTCCTTAGCATTCCTTGGAGTTCCTTAGTGCTCCTTGGAGTTCCTTAGCATTCCTTAGCATTCCTTGGAGTTCCTTAAAGTTCCTTAGCATTCCTTGGAGTTCTTTGAAGTTCCTTAGCATTCCTTGGAGTTCCTTAGTGCTCCTTGGAGTTCCTTGGTGTTCCTTAGCATTCCTTAGCATTCCTTTGCATTCCTTGGAGTTCCTTAAAGTTCCTTAGCATCCCTTGGAGTTCCTTAAAGTTCCTTACCATTGCTTAGAGTTCCTTAGCATTCCTTGGAGTTCCTTGCTGTTGCTTGGAGTTCCTTGGATTGCAGTTGCATCACTCCAGGCTCTGCCTCCATCGTTGTGTGGTCTTTTTCCCCGTGTCTCTGTTTCTTCCTGTGACATCCTCCCCTGTGTATGTATTTCTTGTCCAAAACCCCCACTGCTTCTAAGGCTCCACCACTTCCATGTGACCTCAGCTTCCCTGGATTACATCTGCTAAGAACCTGTCTCCAAATAAGTCACAGTCACAGTAGGACTTGAACATATCTTTTTGGAGGACACAGTTCAACCCACCACACATCATGTTATATTTTCTCAGATGCCCTTTTCCTCATCTCCCCATCACTCTCTTGTCCAGATGACTTTTTGTTTGTGGGCACAATTCTGACTGTTAATGTGGTGTTTAATCTCTTTCCAGCCCAGACAAGCCTACCATTCTAGTCTTACCTCCTGTCATCCCCATATGAGAACATTGTGACCTGCCTGTACTGATTGACCATTTCTAGAACATTCCATGCACATTTATAACATCTATACCTTTGTTCACACCATCCCTTTTGCCTCAGTTTCACCCTAGCCACCCTGTACCCACATGCACACTTATTATCTAAGTCCTAGCATCTCCCTAATGTCCATCTCACAGCCACACCCAAGGGTTTCTTCTCTAGAGTTTTGAGGTCTCTAACCTACTGGGATCTCTCTCTACCCTGAACTTTTTGAACCCTTTAGCACTTCTGTCTAGTGCTGACTCTCGTGGAAAAGTCCTTGAGTATTGTAAATGAGCAGTGTGCATAGGTTACATTACTGATGTTCACCACAATTGCACAGTGTGGGCACCTTTATATCCCAGCATTGTGGGTTAAGATGCTGTGCCTGGGAGAAGTGATCTCTTTGTCTAAGATCTTATAAACTAGTGAGTGATAGAGCCAGGAGCCCCCGACTTTCTGGTCCGCAAACTCCATCTTCTCTTGCTTCCACTGGCATTGGCTGCTATTTGATTTAGTCTCCACAATTAGAGCACAAGCTTCTGAAATCAATGGTTCAGAAGGCATCTGATCATCCTGTTTGGGGATCAACATTATGGTTATTAATCTGTTGCCTTCACACTTTTCAAAGAAACAAACCTTTGTGAAAACCAAAGATCCAAAAGGTCTGGAGTCCTCCCTGCTCTGTCTGGGCCCCTCCAGCCTGTCCAGCCCCCGTGTGAACTACAGTTTCTCTCCAGCCTCAGCAGCTCCCTCCTGTACCACCACCTCATCATGTGGTCCAGGTTGGACCCTGCATGGAAACACGCATTAGTAGAATATTCTAATGAACAGAATGGTGAGAACCTTATAGGTGGTGGTAGTCTGAGAACTAGTGTCAAACTCACTGTCCCTCCTACTCCTGATGGCCTGTCCAGAATAGATAGTGATGTTGTGTTAAAGACCCCATTCATGTACCACGTGTGGCCCCACCAAGTCCCTGTGTTTGGTATAAGATTGGCCAGTGGACATCTTGTTTCTATGAGTCAGTTGTTTGACCAAAGGTGATTGCTTTGATCAAAACAGCCATTGTCTATGTTTGTTAATAAAACAGACCTTAAGACATACTGCAGGGAGCATCAACAGAAGGTCACCTGACACTTCACACATGTGGCACACATATGTGGCTGACAATACCTGATGAGCAGAGGTTCTCGGAGGTGTCGGGATGGCCTCTATGCTAGCAGGAGGAACTGGGTGTGTGTGCAGGATGCAAACAGACCGTCCCTGATGTCAAATGTGCTCTACAGACCAACACATTTGCCAAAAGCCAGAAAGGATTGTTAACTTACCCATACATTAAGTCATCAGTAGTTGTTAAGGAGGCTGGCTGTCTACTCTGGTACCATAAATAACTCACACACAGCAAGCAGATCTGATCGTTGGTATGTCTGGAAATGAGCATGGGTTATTTCCATAGCATGGGCTTATCTCAGGGGAAACGGGGGTAATTTATTAGCATCACTGGGTTACCTCATACTACTGTCATTGTCTGAGTTCTTGAAAATTGCCTTTTGTTTCACTTTCTTGAATCATCCAAATAATGGCCCTGAACCAAACCTTCATTTGAGCATATTGGACTCTTCAACCTGGCTAGGAGGTAGTTTTACAAGTGAGACTGAGGACTTGACTAAATGACTTAAACCCCTTATTTCTGGAGCCCCAAAGCACAAAAGTTCACCATAGAAAGGACAGGCTCCCTGAAACAAACCCTGTGATTCGCAGACCTTCTCCTCGAGCCTACCTGCCTTGCTCTGTGATATCGACATGTAATAAGAGTGGAACGTATTCTTGACATATTGGAGAAAGTCATGTCTTCTTGTCTTGAAAAATGTTCTCTTTTTCTCACCACAGCTGGGAGTTTCAAATATGAATACATCGCCAGGAATTTGGCAGTAACAGTATATTCATAAATACACATGAAATTTGGTGGGGTTTAAAGAAAAATAAAATGGAAAGAGCATATTATCAGGTTTAAGGCCAGATGTACCTTGAGATGAAAACTGAGTTTGTTCATTTGCTTTGTAAGGATGGATGCCAGGCATTCATGGGGGTGTGGGCAGAGATCCTGGCGCCTGCAGCCTGGAGTGGGGAAGGGCTGCCAGATCTCTGCCTTCAGACCCAGAAACAGAAATCACAGGATTAGCATTTGACTAGAGGCTGTCCCTTGCCCCAGCCACTTGTCTTACTTCTGGAAACCAGATGGCAAATATTTTAGTATAAGAGCTGGTGAAACCCAGAACATCTGGCCCCTCCCACTGGCTCCCATGCAGAAGCTGGGAACAGATGTGACATGGGGGAGATGGAGCCTACCGGGGTCCTCTGGCCCTTTCTCATTATGTAAATCCTGTCATCTGACCCTTCATTAGACCCCTCTCCAGATAGTGTGAGTTCTCTTCTGCTGTGGTAAGGCTGAGATTAGATCTTTGGAATGTGTCTGGTAACATTGGGATCACATGGTATCTGCCATCGGTGACTCACCCCACCCCATCCAATGTGTGCAGATCCTGTGAGGAGACTCTCCAGGGGTCCCATCAGAAGACAGCTTGTCCTTGCTGTGGCTGTAGGTCTTAATTCAAAGCTGGCCCCGTTCCACGGTGGGCTGCTTCACCTGCATCTCCACACATTTTAGGAAGCAGTGGCATCAATTTGGGGCTTGCGGCATCATGACCATGGAGACCTGCAGCTGCACAGTGAGTGCCCAGTCCCCTCTCCTGCCCCCAGGACTCAGGGAGGTGACATCACCATGAGCCTGGTGACGACTTGTTCCCACCCTTCCAAAGGGTTTTCCTGCTGCTTCTCCAGTCTTACCCTTCTCACCTCTGTAAAGATGTCCCTGCCAGCATTGCTTCTGTCTGTGACGTCGGCCACAGCACTGGTCTTCGCTTTGGCCTTCAAGCATGTGGTCCCTTTCTTCCCCCCACAGACCCCATCTGATCTGCCCTGACGCCCTCTGGAAACTGCCCTTAAAGAGGGTTACTCACCGATGTCGCCACAAGCACTGACTTCAGGTGAGCCCTTAGGGCGCCTGGGGGCTGTGCTGCACTCGGGCTTCCTGCACTGTGCTCCCAGCGAGGCTTCCCCAGCACTATTCCCATGCGCCCCTGCCTGTGTCCTGTCTGTGTCTGGCGCTCTGCTGCCCTGGTACTGGGACCCTGCCCTCTCATTCTCGTGAGGACTTCGCTCCTATGATCCCCCCACCATCACCTGCTGTCTCTGGCATTGTTCTGGATCACCCTTGGCAGCCCTGAAACTTCAGAAGCAAAATCTCCCTTCACGTCACACCACCTCTGGCTGTCACTCCCAGTTGGGGCGGCAATCCTGGATGCTCTCACATTCTTTCCTCCTATTCTCTTTTGATCCCATAATTTTACCCAAACACTCTTACTAGGTTCTCGATGATCCCAAAGTCTGCTGGGTCCCAATGATCCTTAACTGGATCAGAGACACTTCCTCACTTGCTTCTTGGTTTACCTCCTACCTCCTTGCCCCACTCAGAATCCTGGGTCATCCTTCCTGTTCTCCCGGCCTCTGAGGCTGGGGGGCCTGCAGGCTCCATCTTCAGGCCTCTCCTCACTGGTTTGGACACTCATTCCCTTGGTGACCTCGCTCCATCTCCCTGCCTGTGTCTCCATCTGTGAGCTGATGACTCTGGGCTACGTGTCCAGAGGCTCACTGGGAATTTCCACTCCCATAAATAAAAGGCATCTCTAAGTCCCTGTGTCTAAATGGAATTTCTTATTTCTCCCCAGAAACCTTCTCCACCTACAGTCTTCTCCATCTCAGTTCTAAAGAATTCTGTTTATTTAGTCACCAAGGCCAACATTTTGGAATCATCGTTGACTTGTTTTTGGTTCTTTTCTTTCACACCCCATAGATAATCCAACAGGGCCTGTCATCAGGCTGATCTTAAACATATACAGAGGACCTGAAGCCATCTTGGCAATGACGCCTAGGCCCCCCACACCCGTGCCAAGCCACTGTCCTCTCTTGCTTGGATTGTTGAGCATTCCCCCGCCTGGCCTCCCCGGTAAAATGCCAGTCGGTTCCCACCTGGCTTCTGCTCACAGCCTTCTAGGGGGTACCTTCCCATCCCACTTGGAGCAAACCCTGGTGTTGTAAATACCCTGACAGCTTATTCCTTTGGTCCCTCGTGTTGGAGAGGCTGTCCAAAACCCTGCCCTCTGCGGCCCTGCCATCTAAGGAGCACTTGTGGTCATACTGTCCTTCCTGCTCTGTTTCCTCCACTTTCAGCATACCAGAGATTTCCCTTACTTATCTGTCTTCCCAACTGCACTGGAAGCTCCACAGTGACAGTGACCTTGTGCCCAGAATCACGCCTGGGACAGTAGGTGCTCAACACATGTTTTTGAAATGAATGAATAAATTCCGAAGGTCATTAATTATATGTTGGACACCAATGGCATGTAAATGCCAAATGCAGCCAGGCAGGCTCCATACCTGAGGTCCTTTCTGAGACGCATCTCTGTGTCCAGGGATGCCTGGTGAACCAGCCTTCCTTAAATCAGGTGGATTTAGTTCCCACCATGGAGCACTCCCTGGATTCTAATTCTATCCACTTCAGAGTCCTGGGTTGATTGTGCTTCTTTTCCAGCCTCAGGAGTGAAACACAACCACCCTCCCCCAAGGATCTTTATTTACATTTTCTCCATGAACCACCTCGTGGCACATGGCCTACAGCCCGCGTTGACAAAGCCCCCAACTCCCTGTCCTCTTCCCCAACCCCCTGCGTGTCTTCTGAGCACTCTGTGTGTACCAGGCAGTTCTCTGCCCCAACCCCCTGCGTGTCTTCTGAGCACGCTGTGTGTTCCAGGCAGTCCTCTGCCCCAACCCCCTGCGTGTCTTCTGAGCACGCTGTGTGTACCAGGCAGTCCTCTGCCCCAACCCCCTGCGTGTCTTCTGAGCACTCTGTGTGTTCCAGGCAGTCCTCTGCCCCAACCCCCTGCGTGTCTTCTGAGCACGCTGTGTGTTCCAGGCAGTCCTCTGCCCCAACCCCCTGCGTGTCTTCTGAGCACGCTGTGTGTTCCAGGCAGTCCTCTGCCCCAACCCGCTGTGTGTCTTCTGAGCACTCTGTGTGTTCCAGGCAGTCCTCTGCCCCAACCCGCTGCGTGTCTTCTGAGCACTCTGTATGTTCCAGGCAGTCCTCTGCCCCAACCCCCTGTGTGTCTTCTGAGCACGCTGTATGTTCCAGGCAGTCCTCTGCCCCAGCCCGCTGTGTATCTTCTGAGCACGCTGTATGTTCCAGGCAGTCCTCTGCCCCAACCCCCTGTGTGTCTTCTGAGCACGCTGTATGTTCCAGGCAGTCCTCTGCCCCAACCCGCTGCGTGTCTTCTGAGCACTCTGTATGTTCCAGGCACCCAGCACAGCCTCAGGGATCCCAGAGCAGATGAGATGCAGCCTCTTCCTCAGGTGCTCACTTCTGGGTCCAGAAGGTGACTTGTCTACTCCCCGTGGATCCCCTAACCAGTGCCCTTTCCCCGAGCCCCTCAACAGGGCATCTTGCTTCGCTTATCTTGAAGTCCGTCTGTACAAACACCTCCTCTGCTCTCCTTGTCTTCCCCCACTCCCACCTCCCCTGGGTCTGCACCTTCCTCGTCACTGATCTGGACTGGGGGGAGCTCCTACCTGTGGGTTTTCTTCCGGCCCAAAACCGCAGCAGCCTTCTCATAGGCAGGATGATGGGACCCTAGTGACTGCCTGGTTTCCAGAGCCTCAATTTTTCCTCTGTCCCCTTATCTCCCACGAACACCACACAGCCTTCCCTGATTTTTCCCAGTTGACATTTTCATAAAATTAAAACCCACCCCTCTTCTTTTTCATCTCAGAAGAAGCAACAGATGCTCTTTATATAAAATGCAGAAAGGAAAGGAGAAAAACATTCAATATTCTTACTCCTACCTACCAGTAACTCTAACCAGGCAGTTACAACCCCCTGGGCCTCTTACCATAGGAACGTACTTAGGGGCACACATACCCAGTGTGTTACAGCCATTTCAGCTGGTAAGGGAGAATTCACACTGTCAGATCAACTCCAAGCTCTCATTCATGCTTGGGTCCTCTGTGGCACCCAACAGAAATGCTTCCACATGGAAAGGGCGCAGTCTGTCACTGAGCCAACCCTGAGTTGCTCAGGAAATGTGTACGTGTTGGCCTAATGTAAATAGATAAGTGAAGTCAGTATATAAACTTTAAAAAGTTAAAACCATGACTCTCATAAATGCACAGTGAGCATCTGTCCGGGCTTCTGCAGCTCACTAAGGAGGGAACCAGCAGGCTGACGATGCCGTTCCAAGGAGCGTGCAGGAGATAAGAGGCTAACTTAGATACACCCGGTTAATGTCCCCAAGGGCCATAAAAGTGTAACTTTAGGGGTTATCTTTTCTACAGACAGAAATCACTTGCAATTTATCAGTCTTCTACAAGTTAACATATACCTTTATGGGATCTGGTCTCTAATCAACAGCAAATAGTAAATCACTCTAAATACCAGCCCCTAGATAAGAGTGTTTTCTACAAAAGGCCAGATAGTGGCTGTCTTAAGCTCTGAAGGCTGTGCAGTTTCTGTCACAATTATTCAAGGCTGTCATGGTTCAAAAGCTGCCATAAACAACACGTAAGTGGCTTGTGTTCCCATAAAGCTTTATTTACAAAAAACAGGCTACCTGTGGCCATTTGCTGCCAGCCAGTGGGTACCAGGCTGGTGCAATTAGATGGTGCTGTGTTTTGGCTTTAACAGCACACATGGTAAGCTTTCTGCCTCATTCTCAAATTTTAGATAATTTCCTTAACAGTTTCATGGACTCCCATCTTTCAGATATGGGCTCCCAAGAGCGTATCCTATAAATAGCATGGTAGGCAAGGAGCAGGGGCTCAGGCCTGGAGTCCCAGCACTTTGGGAGACTGAGGTTGGAGGACTTGACACTAAGAGTTCGAGACCAGCTTGGACAACATAGCAAGACCCTATCTCTAAAAACATTAAAAAACAAAAATAGCCAGGCATCATGGCTTGAACCTATAGCTACTCAGGAGGCTGAAGTGGGCGGGTCACTTGATCCCAAGAATTCCAGGTCACAATGAGCTGTGATCATAGCACTGCACTCCAGCCTGGGTGATAGAGTAAGACCCTGTCTCTAATTAATTAATAATTAATTTCTTCCAGGAGTTCAATGATACTTAAGGTTCATACATAATTAATACAGTTTTTAAAAATGTATTTTAATTGAGAAAAATTATAGGTATTCATCCCGTGTGCTTTTGAAATATATAGACGTTTGGAGGGGGTAAATGAGCTAATTAACATGCGTATTGTTCATACTTTTTTGTAGTGGGAACACCTAATGTCTTCTCATGTCTACTTGCTTAGCGAGTTTACAAAACATAATATATTATTATTCGCTGTAGTCATCCTGTTGTACAGTAGGTCCGTGGAACTTACTCTTCCTAACAGAAATTTTGTATTCTTTGGCCAATATCTCCTTAACCTCCTTAACACAGGTTTTTACATGCTGCCTTAGCTTAAAATAACAAGGTTATCAAATTCCATCTCACTGCCATAGGTATTCAAGATTATTTGCTAGCAAAATATGGGTGCCAACGAGGTCTGATTATCCTGCTGAGAGAAATGAAATTCTGAAGATTTTCATACCATTCTGTGTTACATCAATTTGTAAATGGGCTTTATGCACAAGGGCGTGATTAAAGTCAAATACAGAAACCTTAGCTGTAGACCTTGAGTGGGGGCCGGGCGTCTCCACTCTGTCGCTGCCTGTGAGCCCTTTTGCTTTGACAAAACCACATTATCCATCATTGAACTGATATCGTTCAGTTGAGAACTGTGTGTGTGGTTTACTTTGTATATTGTTTTGGATTGGTATGAGTGTCTAAGCATACATTTATACCCCGTTCTTTGCTTGCATACATTTAAATGCTATTAGAATAAAATAATTTAAGTCAACACCAGGATTTCTGAGGATTGGAGAATCTCCCCACACGTGAGAAACTCCACATTAAACCACGTTTCATCTGTCACTAGCTCAGCAGAACACCCACACCTGCTCTCTGTGAGCAGTGAGGTGTGCAGCTCCCTTCGGGCGTCTCTGAAAGCATCCTCCCTGCCCTCACACAGTAGGGCCAACAGCATGCAGGAAGCGTGTGTCTCCCCACGTGTGACGTGTGTGAGCTGCTCATCGGGTGCCTGTGGCTGCCGACAGGGACCAGAGCACTGAGGATGTTTAGTTACTTGAAACTCAGTCATTTTGAAGTTTAATTCGACATTTACTCATAAGACACATTGTTTGGGGAATTTTTATTTTCTTTGAGTAGGTTCCTGGAGTAGCATTGTTTATGGAGCAGCAGCATTCTCATTTCACCCATGTAAGCATTCCGGAAAGGGAAGCCCCAATTCTAACTATTTCAGGTTGCTGTCCAGCGAGATTCCTTCGGCTTCTAGGAAGGGTTTCGCCCGTCCCGCCTCTCTCATGTATCTAAAAGGCGCTGTGAATGAAATGCCACCGTTGTTCTTTATCTTTTGAAAGACTCTGCCCCTCCTCTGGGGTCCTGGCCAACTTTTCTTTCCAATGCCCTATTTTAATGTGCCTGGTAAATTAATCCAGTCTGGGCCTTTCTCTAATGGGTTTGACTTGTGTCAGAAATCAAATAGATTTCCTCCTTCATTGCCATCAGATTACAGTGACTTTGCAAATTACCCAAAGCCTTAGCCCTCTTCCTGATTACCTGAATTCATCACCTCCTGGGTTTGTTTACACTTAGTCATTCATACTGCATATATTTCATCTTTAAGAATAAAACAGAAATTCATTGCAATATTCCTTTGGCAAAGGTTGCCTGCTTTCTCTCCCTGTGGGGGGAGGTTGACTGTTTCTCTCTCTTGCAGAACTATTCTACATGGTAGGAACCCACGGCTCTGGACCAGATAAGTTAAGCCCATTTGAGGAGGACCCGACAGTCACAGGCTGAAATCATCTTTGGCTTATTTTTTGAAATGCCACCTGCTTTCTTGCTTACATTTGGCCTTTTCAGATATTTCGTGACCACTTTAGAAATCATGTAATCAGCTGGTGGTGGGGGCCTTTACAGAAATTCCCCCAGATAGCGTCACATCGACTGAAGTACAAAATGGAGATGTTAGTTGGTGAACATAGTTAATTCCCATGTCCTCTTTCTCTTGAAAACCTAGTGTGTTTTCCCTGCGATCATGTGGATATTGGCTACAATAAGGAATAAAGACTTTTTTTTTTTAATTGTATGAGCAGGGTGTGCTTGTTACTCCAATAGAAGGTTATCCTTGAACATGAAGTGGATGTCCTTATGTCCCTTTGTACATAAGGGACATAAGGTGCCACCCATCAGGTGGGCGCTTGATGTGTGTTTGTTGGCAGGACTGTCATTCATTAGATTGTTGTCATTAATTTTACTGTGTACCAGGCATCATTCTAAATACTTTATACAGAGGAGACCGAAAGCGTGTATACACATTTCAAGAAAGAAGAAAACTGTTTTAAAATTGAAATAATACATATAGTGGTAACAAAAAATGAACACAAGTCATGTTGCGCACCTCTTGTGATTGCAGAAGTCAAATGTAACTGAAGTATTACAAATTTAATACAATTTTTGCATTTCTTAAAATGTGTACACTTTTTTGGCACCCCCTGTATATATTAACTCATGTAATCCTCATAAGAACTACCAGAAGATTGTCCCCATTTTTATAATGAAAAAAGCAAGTCACAGAGAAGTTAAGCACCTTCCCAAAAAGCTCACAGCTAGTTATTAATAAAGTCAAGACTTGCTCTGAGGCTTGCTAGCTCCAGAGTTCCATCTTCCTATGTTAGTCTGTTCACAGCATTCAATGTTATTGAACTTTCTTTGCTCACTAACCTTAGAAATCTTGAGTTTTGTCCCAATTCTAAACCCTCTAGTCTTCTAGACTAGACCTCCCACTAGTCTTCTCCATTCAGGAACATGTCATCTACCACAGCGCTCAGACCAGAACATCAGGAATCCTATGCCATGTCTGTCTGTCCTCACCCACGCCCTATAACCCATCTTCTACCCACACACACCATTCCAGAGTCCATCCAGCTCCCCATCCCCAGCAATCCTGTCCAGTCCAGTCCGAACCATCAGAGACTTTCATCTGGACTCAGGCAGTAGCTTCCTAACTTCCTCCAGGCTCCACGCTTGCCGCTCACCCTATCTGCTCTCTACCCAATGGAGAGAGGGATTAAAGAAAAACCCAAACCATGACAATCCCACTTTATCACCCCCAAAGCCCCCCCACCCTCCATCACAGCTAAACAAAATCCAAACTCTTCACCATGGGAATTTGCTGATCCTACCAACTCCACCAGTATCACCTTGTGGCCCTCGTGTGGGCCACACTCCAAGCTCCAGTCCCACTGTTTGTGTGGCCAAAAAAATTAGGACATGCCCAGTGGTACATGTGGAGTCTTTTCCAAGGGCCACAGAGACTCAGTGGCGGGGGGGATGGCTTTGGGTTGTGAGCCTAGAATAGAACTCCTCTTTGGGGCTTTGGAATCTCCTCCCAATAAAGTTGTCCTCATGAGCCATATTTGTCAAAGCAAAGATGCTGAGTGGTGAGTGATAAGGGCATTCCAGCGAGGACAGGGAAGAGGGCAGCATAGAGGGAGAACAAGCCCCGTGCCCAGGCGCTGTCCCCACACAGGGGATCAGGCTCCCCAAACGGCATTTCCTCTCCTTGGAGCCCCCTTGCAGGTCCCTTAGGTGTGTGGGTAGCACCAAGGACTCTCTGACCTAGGTCAGATGGATGCTTCCTGCGGGGACACACATCACACACACCAGGAACCCCATCATTCTTGGGAATGTCAGGCTCCTGGGCAGCAGCATCTGGGATGCGGGGAGGCATGGCGCTATTTGCACATTTACTCCAGACCTAGCAGGACGTGAGTGAGGGGACTTCAGACGCCTTTAACTTCAGCTTGTCAGATAACTCCAGTAAGATCTTGAAAACCTCTGCACTGTGGGCAATGCGCTGTGCTTGGCACCTTAACTCTGTGCCGCCCTGCAGCTCACCTCTTCTTTTTTTTATTTATTTATTTATTTATTTTATTGTTGGGGATTCATTGAGGGTACAATAAGCCAGGTTACACTGATTGCAATTGTTAGGTAAAGTCCCTCTTGCAATCATGTCTTGCCCCCATAAAGCTCACCTCTTCTTTAAACAGCCCCCCATCCACAAGGGGCTTGGAGCAGCCTTGCCCCCGGGGTGGGGGGCAGGATGTCCAGCCAGAGCACCCCACAGGCAGCGTCAAGGGCTCCTGCCTCACCCTGAGCCCAGAGCTGTGCCTTCTGCCTGCAGACATCAGGGACAGCCGCTTGCCAAGTGCCACAGTGCCTGTGTGTCAGCGTTCTGGTTTCCTTGGCTCTAAGACGGAAGTAGAAGGAAAATTAAAATCATTTGCTGAAATGCCCCCAGCAGCAAACAGGCACTTGATATTTCATTTGCAACATTAAATTTGATTTTTACTTCATTTCCTTCGCAGTTGGGGAGAGGTTAAAAGGAGGAGGGAATTAGAACAATAAAAACCCATGTGGAGACTACCTCCCCAAAGTGGACAATTTCTCAAAGTTTGCCCGTCCTTGACAGTATCTGGGTGTCAAGAAGAATTACAAAAATGTTGCCTATGTAGTAATTCCCACAATGTGAAGGTTTTTCTATATGTAAACAAAATGTAAGTATGAAAATGAATGAAGGAATTAATTACTGTGTCATTCAAATAATTAGTTTAAAAATAGGACAAAGAAGAGCCACTGAGTCCAGGAAAGGCACTGGGACCAAGGGAAGAACACACATTCGGAAATCCAACGTTGGAGACTGGTTTGGTGACTGGGTGGGCTCCACAAGGTGCCTCTATTTCCCTGTCTATGAAACAAGCAGGGTGGTACCTGCTCCCCAGGCTGACTTGGAGATCAGAGAAGGTTGTATGACTGAAGGCTTGTGTGCCATCACTCCCATGGAAAGGTCAGTTAATTCTACAAGAAACCTAAAAAGCATCCTCTGCCCAGCCCCTGTGCACTCTGCTCCTTTTGGCTCGGCCAAGGCTTCCGTTGGGCTCCTCTCCCACCTGCTTCCTGCCCCTTACCCTCCTGCTATTTCCAGGCACATGACCCTGACCCTTCAATAGCCCCAGCCCTGCCAAATGCTCTGCGAAATGGTGGTCTCCATCTTCCCACGCATCTCCCTTCCCTGGACCTAGAAACCTGAGTGCAGAAAAAACTGATCTCTGTTCCAGTGGACGCCATGTGTCGAGCCAAACCTTTCTCCAAGGTTCAGGCCGGGTGATGACCCTAAGCAGAGTCTGCGCTCCTCCCCTCGGGCTGCTGCCCACCCAGACAGTGCTGGGCGAGTTTTCCCCAACAAGGCAGCATGGAGCTGTTCTCTAGTCACAGACTCTCATTTGTTCTTCCTTACTGGCTAAATGAAGGTCACACTTGCTAAGCATTGATAGGCTCTTGCTGTTCCGAGGGGACTGTGACATGAAGAACCTGGTGGCTGCAGCCTGTACTGTCCAGTTGAAGACAGAAGCAGGGAGGTCCCAGACACTTGGGCTTCCTGAGGCAGACCCGCAGGAGCCCGCTCCGTCCTTCTTGCCAGAACCCCAGGGATGCAGTACAGGGGAAGTGCCCTCTCAGCACCTGAACTCCTGTTGGCCTGAGTGGCCAGCCTTCCAGATGGGGTCAGCAACTCCCAGTTACAGAGCAAGTCTAGACGGGACATTTCAGGGAAAAGTCAACAAGCTTCAGAATCACAGAGGATGGTGGTGGCCACCCGCTCCACTCCCTTAGCTTATCTCAAAAACATTCCCTGACGGTTGGTTCATAACTGTGGCCAGGGGACTTGTTATCATCTGAGACAACCTGTTTCCTGACACAGCAATGGTCTTGATAAAATTGTTGCTTACATTGCGCTGACCGGGCCAGGGTAGCACCCACCCACTGTGCCATGCTCTGGTCTTTCTCGGTCAGATCCTCGGTTTCGCTTATTGTTCCCCAGGGGCTGGAGCTGCTAATCCTCTGGCCATCCTACACGCTGTCTCCTGAAGGTGCTCCTGTGTGACAGACTATTTTTTGGGAAACTATTTGCTGTCATTTCTACTTGTAGTGTTCACATTAAGCACTTAATAGACCCCATTATGTGCTTTTTAAAAATTACTTTTCCTCTATTCTAAAAAGTACATATTAACAGAAATCTCAGTGCTCCAGCAACCCTGGACTTCTGCAAAGTGGGAGGACCATGCTGGAGAAGGGAGGCTGCTCCTTGCTGCTCTAAGCCTGTAGAGCAGGGCCCTGACCGGCAAACAGGAATTCCAGGAAGAAAGCCCAGGAGCAAACCCAGACCCTTTGCATTGTGCATCATCCTTGAAAACATGTTTGAACAATACAAGGCAATAGCAACATCTCCCCCCACCCAGGGACATCAGAATAGAATGATGCAGCAGTCATAACCCACAGATACAAGACAGGACTCAGTTTTGTAGAGCAAAATTCAAATCACGTGTAAGCACGTCCTGAAAGGATATAAGCCCCAGAAAGAGGGAAAATATGGGACTCCAGCCCATGCTTTCATCAGATGAGTAGATTTAATTGAATTAAAGATCAGAGTCAGGCTGAAATGCTGGCTTCAGTCTCTGACCCCACAGGAGGATCCTGCCTGGTCCCTCTCACATGGGATATGTTGATCACTAAAGTTCAGTTGTTGATCCTTCTGTGGCCCTGGAGAGACGAGGCACGCTGATGTCCTCTTATCTCTGTCGACACTTGCAGAGAGAAAGGCAGGTGGCCGGACAGGATTTGAATTTGGGTCTTCCTTGGTAGGTTTTTTTTTTTTTTTTTGGTTTGTTTGTTTTGGTGCTTTCTGCTGCTCTGTGCTGGGTTTGTTTTTCCTGCAATGTGGTTGTCAACAGAAAAAGCAGAAACACAAGAGACAGCCCAGATGCGTGGTCACCAACAGAAAGGTCATCGATTTGGAAGGTGCTCAGATATGAACCTTTGGACAAAACCAACCATGTGCTGTAAATTTTAACTCTATTGCTGAATTCCTTTATTCTCGTCTAGAAAATGTCATTTGCAAAATGTGAACTATCATTAGCCTTTGTCATTTCATCATAAAAATTGGAGCACTTAAGTCTAAGTAAATAATGTTTGGAAGACTAATGTAGTAATGAAAGTTTAAGCATGAAATCTGAGTAGGATTAACAAGCTCTGTGCCATATTTAATATGTGAGGGACAAGGGGGACTGGAAGCAGCCCGCACAGCATTGCTGTCACAAAAAGGAGCAAAAATGGTGGCTAGAAGCTCACCTTAGGAGAGAGCTTCTGAGTGAAAGCTCTGGGAATCCAGGGAGGGAAGGCAGGAGTGAAGTGAAAAAGATAGGACCAGAGGTGCTTAGGCAAAGCACCCAAATGTGGAAAAAGGACAAAAGAAAAGCCTACCTTCCACGCTTTCCCTGAGGACACTACGTCTGGAGCAGCAGGAAGGCCCCTCCACTGGCAATCCCCAGGACTGATCAGAGACCCAACCGGAGCTGTGCACTGTGTTGCTCTGGAGAGAAGGGGCCACCAGCTGTGAGCCCCGGGCATTGAGGCTGGCACCATTGCAATATCCCAACCCTGGAATGCTACTTGTGCCCAGGGGTCAGATCTGTAACTTCAGCCTCCCCTTTTCCCCTGCCAGGCAGCATAGGAGCAGGGAATCCCAGGGAATCTGGGCACAATCCCATGTGCCCCCTGGGCAAAGACATGCTCCCCCTGACCCTCTCCTTGCTATCACTGTGGGCTCTGGGCAGGGCAGGGGACTAAGGACCCAGCACCCATTTACTGTGGCCTTGGCAATCCTGCTCCACTGCACTTCCCACAGGACCCAGGCAGAGCATATAACCAGGCAGAGTATAGCCCTCCACGCCCACTGGGGCAGCTGAACTGTTGCCACCACCCCACTGCCTGAGAGGCCCCATGTGTGATGAAAGCCAGCATAGTCATGCCTTTGCATCTTGGCAATTGGCATGCCAAGGACCCATCCTGAGTAGGTACCCTGCCCTGTAGGTCTGCTCTGTCTGGGAGGCCATTCTGCCTCATGCCCTGTGGACCAGCAGTGCCTCTATACCCTGAGCACCTACTGCACCTGTGCTGAGCCCTGTGCTGCCTTCACCTAGACCACTCACCTGGCACTTTGGCTGCCAGGCCTGGGTATGTGCACACCACACCCAGCAGGCTTCCTTTATCCATCATGTACACACGTCCTGCTGGCCAGCTTGTACATACCTAGCAGCAAGGGCCAGCTTCCCCCCCCACAGTAGCCTGGTGGCAAACACAGGGGCACAGGGGAGCCACAGCAGAGCAGCAGTGTGAAAGGCTCACAGTTCCACTGCCCCTTTCCTGCCTGGTCAAGCATCCAGAGTAGGAAGCAAGCACATCATTCAGGGACCCATCTCTGTCTTCACTGAGCCAAAGGGGTCTCTGCAGAGGATAACAGATACGCCATATACACTATCTGTGTGGAGCTGAGAGAAGTGCACCAGATGAGATGACACCATCATAAAAACCCTAGCAACATAAACAAAGCTATCTTGCCACCCTCAGAAGATCACAATAGCTCTCCAGTAATGAGCTCCAACCAGAAGGAAATTATTGAAATGACAGATATGGAATTCAGATTATGGATGGCAAGTAAGATGAATAGAATTGAGGAAATGGTAGAAAGCTGTCTAAAAGAAAATAAAAAAATGATTTAGGTCATGAATCAAAACTTCATTTAAGAGATAGATAACATTAGAAAAGAGATAACAAAACTTAAAGAGTCATTTAGGAATTGTGAAATACATTAGGAAGCTTTAACAACAGACTAGACAAAGCAGAAAAAATAATTTCAGAGATTGAAAAAAAGGATTTCAAATTAACCCTGTCAGTAAAGAATGCAGAAGAGGAACAAAGAAAAATGAACTATTACTGAGAGCAATTCGGGATTATACAAAGCAAACTAATGTAAGAAGGTATCCCTGAGGGAGAAGAAGAAAAAAACAATAAGCATGGAAAACCTATTTGAGAGGATGATAGAGGAAGACTTCCCTGATATTGCTAGAGATTTTAACATCTAAATACAAGATGATGGTCAAACACCTGGAAGATTTGTAACAAACAGGGCATCACTAAGACATATAGTTATCAGGCTGAGCTGTGTGATTATAGCAACAAGTTATTTACAAAGGAGAATCCATCCAACAACAGACCTCTTAAGCCAGAAGTGATTGGGGTCCCATTTTCAACAGTCTTAAACAAAAGAACTTCCCAGATGTGCCTGTGGCTCAAAGGGGTAGGGTGCTAGCCCCATATGCCACAGGTGGTGGGTTCAAACCCAGCCCCGGCCAAAAAAAAAAAAAAACTTCCAGCCAAGACTCTTGAATCCTGCAAAACTAAGTTTTGTAGATGAAGGAGAAATAAAGTCTTTGCCAGACAAGCAAACACTAAGAGAATTTGACATTACTAAACAGGCCCTACAGAAAATGCTTAAATATGTGGAAAAGGCAATCAATACTCACCAATCTAAAAACAACTGAAAGTTAAAGTTGACAACCCATACAAAACAGTAATTCAAGGAGAAAACAAAGCAAATAGGTATCATTCAATACGATGAACAGAACAGTATCTCACATATCAATACAAACATTAAATGTCAACAGTTTTAATTCTTCTTTTAAAAGATACAGATGGCTGAATGGATGGAAAAACACATTCCAAGTTTCTGCTGTATCCAACATCTAACTTGCAAAGATACCCATAGGTTCAAGGCAAAAGGATGGAAAAAGCATTCCACGTAAATGGAAACCGAAAGTGAGCAAGAATAGTTATTCTCTATCAGATAAAATAGAATTTAAATTAACAATGGTTAAATAACAATGGTTAAAAAAGAAAGAAGATTGTCATATAAAGATAAAGGGAGAAATTCAGTAAGAAGATGTAACAATCCTAAATATATACACAAATATAACTCTTAAGAGCTCCCAGATTCATAAATAAGATACTATTACATTTAAGCAAAGAAATAAACAGCAGCACCATAACTGCTAGGGATTTCAACACTCTGCTGATAGAACTGGACAGATCATCAAGGCAGAAGATTCATAGGGAAACACTGGACCTCAACAGGACTCTAGAACAAATGGACCTAATGCAGAGCTACAGAATATTCTACCCAAAACCACAGAATACACACTTTTCTCATCAGCACTTGGGACATTTCCCAAGATAGATCAGCTGTTAGCCCATAAAACAAGCCTCAGAAAATTCAATCAAAATCACTCCATGTGTATTCTCAGATCACAGTGAAATAAAACTAGAAGTCAACTCTAAGAAGAACTCTCAAATCTACACAAAGTCATGGAAATTAAACAATCAGCTATTGAATGGTCCTTGGATGATCCATGATGAAATTAAGATGGAAATAAAGTTTTTTTTTAATTGAACAGCAATCATAACACAAGCATCCAAACTCTATAGGATACTATGAAAGGAGTGCTGAGAGGGAAACTCATAGCCTTTAATGCTTAAATCGTTAAAAAGAAAGATCGAAAATTCACAAATAAATAACCTGATGTCGCACCTCAAGGAACCAGAAAAATAAGAACAAACCAAACCCCAAACCAGTGGAAGAAAAGTAACAAAGTTCAGGGCAAAGCTAAATGAAATGTAAATAACAAACAACAAAAAAGACAAAGGATTAACAAAACAAAAAGTTCTTTGAAGAGATAAACAAAACCAGTAGACCTCTGGCTAGATAAACCAGAAATAGAAGAGAAAGGACCCAAATAAACCCAATTGTAAGTGAAAAAGGAGACATTACAACTGACACCACAGAAATACAAAATATTGGATGACAAATACTACCTAAATCTCTATACACACAAACTGGAAAAGATAGATAGAGGAAATAGAAAAATTCCTGGAAATATACAACCTCCCAAACTTGAATCAGGCAGTAATAGAAATCCTGAACAGACCAATAATGAGAGTGAAATTGAGCCAGTAATAAAAAATCTACCAAAAAAAAAAAGAGCCCTGGACCAGATGGATTCAAAGCTGAATTCTACGAGACCTACAAAGAGGAACTGGTCCTTATCCTACAGAAAGTATTCTGAGAACACTGACAAGGGGGGAATCCTCCCTAATTCATTCTATAAAGCCAGTATCACCTTCATACCAAATCCAGGAAAGGATATAACAGAAAAAGAAAACTACAGACCAGTATCTCTTATAAACATAAATGCAAAAATCCGCACAATTACTAGCAAACCAAATTCAACAGCACATCAAAAAGATAATTCACCATGATCGAGTGGTTTTTTTCCTAGGGAAACAAGGATGGTTTAACATAAATCAGTAAATGTGACTCACCACAAGGACAGAAGCAAAAACAAAGGCCACAGGATCATCTTAATAGATACAGAAAAAGCATTTAATAAAATCCAGCACCCATTCTTGATATAAACCCTCAAAAGCTAGGCATAGAAGAAACATACCTCAAAGTTATAAAAGCCGTATGTGACAAAGTCAATATCATACTGACTGGTGAAAAGTTGAAAGCATGCATCCAAGAAATCAGAACAAGACAAGGGTGCCCACTGTCACCACTTCTATTCAGCACAATCCTGGAAGTCCCAGACCAATCGGGCAAAAGAAAGAAATGAAAGTTATTCAAATCAGGAAAAAGGAGGTCAAACTATCCCTGTTTGCTGATGATATAATCTGGTATCTAGGAAACCCTAAAGACTCCATCAAAAGACTCCTAGAATTGATAAATAAATTCAGCAAAGTCTTAGGTTACAAAATCAATATACACAGATCAGTAGCATTTCTATATATGCTAATAATAATTAGAGTGAAATTAAGGATTTAAAACTAAAGAATGTAAGATACCCAGCAATATACTTAACTAAGATGGTAAAAGATCTCTACAAGGAGAACCACAAAACACTGATGAAAGAAATCCTAGATGACTCAAACAAATGGAAAAATATTCTGTACTTCCAATTGGTAGAATCAAATTGTTAAAATGTCCATACCGCCCCCAAATTATTTACATATTTAACACAATCTCCATCTAAATACCACTGTCATATTTTATAGATCTAGGAAAAATAATTGTACACTTAACTTGGAACCAAAAAATAGTGTGAATAGCCAAAGCAATACAATAGAGACCCAGGAATATAACCGTATAGTTGTGACCAAGTGATCTTCAGCAAAGCAACAACAACTGGGGAAAGGAAGTCCTAGTCAACAAATGGTGGTGGGAAAATTGGATAGCCACATGTAGAAGAATGAAACAGGACCCTATCTTTCAACAAATACAAAAATTATTCAATGTGGATTAAATACTTAAATGCAAGGTAGCCGATCATAACGATTCTAGAAGAAAACAAGAAAAAGTCTTCTAGACCTCAGCCTAGGCTAAGAATTTATGACTAAAATCCCAAAGGCAAATACAGCAATAACAAAAATTTTTTAATTAGAATTAAATTTAAAAGCTTCTGTACAGCAAAGGAAATAATCAGCTTGATTTGACTCTCAGCTTAATTATTTTATAGATAGATAGTAAATAGATAACCTACAAAATGAGAGAAAATACTGGCAAACTATACATTCAACAGAGGGCTTATATTCAGAATCTAAACAACCCCATTAAAAAGAGAGCAAAAGGGATGAACAGAAGTTTTTAAAAACAAGATAGGCAAATGATCAGCAAATATGAAAAAAAAAATTCACCATCACTAATAATCAGGGAAATGCAAACTCAAACCATAATGAGACACTACTTTATCCCTTTCAGAATGGCTATTATTAAAAAATCAAAAAACAATAGATGCAGGGGTGGAAGCAGAGAGGAAGACACTTACACATTGTGGATGGGACTGCAAATTACTATAACCGCTATGGAGAGAAGTATGGAGAATCTCCAAACAAATAATGTACACTTACCATTAAATCCAGTAATCCCACTACTAGGGATCCACCCAAAGGGAAAAAGGTCATTTTATCAAAAAGACACCTGTATGGAATGTTTATTGCAGCACAATTCACAACTGTAAAGATGTGGAATCAACGTAAGTGCTCATCAATTCATGAGTGGAAAAGAAAATGTGGTATTTATGTACCACAGAGTACTCCTCAGCCATGAAAAGGAATGAAATAATGTTCTTTGCAGCAACTTGGATGGAACTGGAGACTATTATTCTAAGTGAAGTATCTCAGGAATGGAAAAGCAAACACCACGTGTACTCCCTATTAATTGGGAACAAAGTGATGGGCACACACAGGCGCAAAGAGATATAAAGGGCATTGTGAATCATGTGGGGGGGTGAGGGGTAAAAACTTACCTATGGGGTACAATGAACACTGTTATGATGACGGACATACAAAAAAAAACAAAACCCAACTTAAACATTATTCAAGGTACTCATATAACAAAAACATTTGTATACCCTAATATTTTGAAAGAAATAATTTAAAAATGAGTTAAAATTCGAAATCACTGGTATTTAACACTCAAGAGCCATGGGTTTTGTGTAGAGAATCCCCTTATTACTTAGAAAAAATAACTAAAACTTGTGGCAGGTAAATTTTGCAGGGGTCCTCAAACTGCGGCCCACGGGCCACATGAGGTGGTGTAATTGTATTTGTTCCCATTTTGTTTTTTTTAGTTCAAAATAAAGATATGTGCAGTGTGCATAGGAATTTGTTCATAGGTTTTTTTTTAAACTATAGTCTGGCCCTCCAACGGTCTGAGGGACAGTGAATTGGCCCCCTGTTTAAAAAGTTTGAGGACCCCTGAAAAGGTTGCTGGTGTAACAAAAGAGAATGTAATGGTACTGAAATACAGCTTTACAATTTCACTCTGATCCAGTACTTCAATTCTGATAGGCTCTGGATTGAAACTGGAAAGACCCAGAATACTGGTGGGAACTTCTTGAAGGTGGTTAAAATATGCACCTTCAGGGGGACACAGCCCTAATGCTAGGACAGACTTGGTAGAACTAGGTCCAGATTTCTTAACTTATGAGTTATGTTGGGAATAGAGATTTCAGGCTCTTTTTGCAAAGAATCAAGTAAAAATGTAAGGATAGTAATAATGTGAGGAAAGAATATTAGATATTTCACCATATTATATAGTCATTAATTAAATAATGGATTTAAAAAACATCTCGTGATGCAAGCTTTTTGTGTGTTTGTCATAGAATTCACTAAAAGATGCTTCTATAGTTTCATGGAAATTGCCATGACATCTGTGTTTAGATTTTTTTTTTTCTGTGTTTAGATTTTATTTTATTTATTTATTTAAAGACAGAGTCTCACTCTCAGTAGAGTGCCATGGTGTCCAGTTCACAGCAACTTCAAATTCTTGGGGTCAAACAGTCCTCTTGATTCAGCCTCCCAAGTAGCTAGGAGATTGGATTGGGATTGGAGATTAGGACTAGAGGCACCTGACACAATGCTCAGCTAATTTTTCAATCTTTAGTGGAGAGGGGGGTCTTGCTCCTACTCAGACTGGTCACCAACTCCTGAGCTCAAGCAATCCACCTGCCTTGGCCTCCCAGGGTGCTAGGATTACAGATATGAGCCACCACATGTTCCAGGGGGACCCCAACCCAGGCTGGGGGCCAACAAGGGAGACGGTGCTGAAGGAAGAAGGAGACTTCACACCAACTTAATGCATAAAGTCTGAGAAGACTGGAGAGGCATACGCTGTCTTATGCACCAAGTGGCAGATTGAGGCACTGCAGCACCCATCCAATCTCTCAGGGGTCTTTTCTTGTGCTCAAAAAATGGTATTAGAAAAAAAAAAATGGGATTAGAGGGAAATCTTGACTCCCAGGAAGGTGGGGTAATCTGGAACAGTGGATAAAGGAATGTCTGCACTGGTCTGATAATGTCTGTTTAGAAAGGGGAAGGGGAAAAGCAGGTTTTGTCCCTGCAGGGCAGATATCTGACACAAAGCAGGTTTTGTCCCTGCAGGGCAGATATCTGAACTTCCCTAATCTAAATTGCTGATCAGGAGTCCAAAGGTCTTAACCCTCCTGTTCTGTTGACCCCACACACAGGAATGGTCATGTTGACATTCCCCTGACTGGCTGCCTCCAGATTTCTCTCAGGTGGTCTCTGGTAAGATCTTTGATGATCTTGGAGGAGCTGCAGGGATGGCCCACCTGTGTGCTTACCCTGAATTGGAGGCCCCATGGGCAGATAAGCCTGTCTACCTCCCACAACCACACTGGCCCTGTGTTTGGCTTTTGAACATCCTGTGCTTCCTTCATGTCTCCGTCCATCCATCCATGGGCGTCCATCTAGGAAACTATCTCTGGGTGCTCATTGCTGGATTCGGGGAGAATAGCTTTGTGGTGTACTACAGTGGTTTGGGGGGGGAGTAAAACCACATCTTTGTCTTTTTCATGCTCATAGCACTTAGGATAGTGTGTAGGGACAGAGGTTTGTGTGAATTACTTACAAAGATTTTTTTTTTTTTTAAGTAGAAGTACTCGCTGGGTGTCTTTAGAAAGCCTATCCTTTAGCACTTTCACCGAATGCCTCTTCCACCTGTTCTGCTTTTCTAGGAGAGGTATAAGTGGCAAGGCAGGGAGTAAAACTGGCCTTTCTGGAGTAGTCGCCCTGGGACTGAGACGAGATCCTGCTTGCATGCTGGTGCTGTCCTAGTGGGTCTCACACACGTGTGCTAGGAGGTGGGAAGATGGACTCTTCCTGCAATTACATACATCCCTCTTCCTGAGAAATTAGGGAGTCATCCAGGTAGAGGAGATGCCATGTGGCCAAGACCCCTCTGCCACGCACATCAGGACCACCTCAACTTATCCCAAGCATGTTCGTTTCTGCCCCACCATGACTAGTATTCACTTTGAATCCCCTCAGCAACTTGCATAAAATCTGGACTCTTCATATCCTTGCTAAGATGCTCTATCTTGTGTGTGTGATGAGTCTTAGAACTGCAGTGACATTTTAAACTTTCCCTATAGCAAAATCTGACATTTTCACTCTTACACATCCTTTATTTCCTCCCTACCCCATACAGAGAGAGGATACTTCAAAAAGATCAAGAATTCAATGGATCTTCATTAAATAAGCAAATGCACATAGAATAATTTGTAGTGAACATTTTTTGTTTGCTGGACAAATCTAGCTCCCTTATTAAGGACACTCCATCTGTGCCAGAATATAAACGTGTTGTAATCTCTCAGATGTCTCTTTATTGGCTGTCTTTATGCCCCAGACACTGCAGATAAGTCCTTTCCGCTGGAATGCAAATCTGACCCTACATATCAGACTTCCAATTATACCACACGTTTCCTCCATGCTTTTGTGTTTTTAAAAATAAAAATATTCCTGACAAGCCTCATCAAAAGGAACTTGCAGGTCACTGGGCAGGCGAGTCCCTAGCAGCAGGGACACTCTTCTGCGTGTGCTGTCCATCGGGGGTCACTTCCTGAGAGGCACTGCATTGCCAGTAGCATGTGAGGGTGGATAAATCAATCTTGATTTATTTCCCAAATCATGTGATTGAAATGTATTCCTAAGGAGTGCATGTTCTGTGCCATCTGAGAGAGAAAGACACTAGGTAGGTGACCAATTGATGGTCACTCACCCGGCCATGCAATTAAAGGCCCAGAAATAGCCAACTCTCCCAGTGGACCTCAGCTCTTTCCAAGCCAGGGGACATTCCCGCAATAATTCATCAGTCCAGAAAGACTGCCACGGAGGGCCTGATCTCTTGCCTGTCAATAGCCTGCTTTTATCAGGTGAAGCAGCACAATGCCAATTTAGGCAAATACAAAGCTGCAGTTTTAACCAGATAAGAAATGGACATGAAATTTCAGTCTGTCTGTCTCCTGGCTCTCCTCTTCCTCCTAATGTTTTCCTTTGATTCACTTCTCCCATTTGTCATTCACTGCCCAGCACAGTGCCTGAAATGGAGCAGGCCTCTAATTAAAGTCTGTTGAGTGGCAGGATGGCTGGATATGGAGATGGCAGATGGGTGGGCAGGTTGGGTGGATGGATGGATATGCTGTATATACGTACGAAATAGTAGTGATCACAATGGACTGAGTAGGATGTGGCATCATGTAATATGTATTATATAACCACTGGAATTATTTTGAGGCATTCATAAAACTATACTCAAAATTCACTTGTAGCACAATCTAATTTTTTTTTTTTTTTTTGAGACAGAGTTTCACTGTGTCACCCTTGGTAGAGTGCCATGGTGTCACAGCTCACAGCAACCTCAAACTCTCGGGCTAAAGCGATTCTCTTGCCTCAGCCTCCCAAGTAGCTGGGACTACGGGTGCCTGCCACAATGCCCGGCTATTTTTTGTTGCAGTTGTCATTGTTTAGCGGGCCCAGCCCAGGTTCGAAAGTGTCTGCCTCAGTGTATGCGGCTGGCACACTAATCACTGAGCTATGGGCGCCGAGCCACTACTTTCATATTCAATAGATACTTTATTAATTTTTATGTTAATAAGCTACTATAACTGTGTCCATGAAATAGTATCCACTAGTTAAACTGTCAGGCTCACAGTAATATCTAAGATTTCCTCATTCAGGCCATACTCCTCCCCTTCTAGAACGCATTTGGCTCATTGTTAAATAATGCAGGTGTATTTAGGGTAATTGTAGTAATGATGGCCCTCTCTCCAGAAGCACAGCCCCACATTGGGAGATGAAAAGCAACAGAATCACAAACTTGCTCTTCATTAACGTTCTAAGAAGCTTCTTTGTACATGATGAGGTTTTGTAATTGAATAGGGAAAAGGATCAATAACTTCCAATGTAAAAGCAAGTTAAAACTTCATAAATATTTATATGTGGAAAATGAGGCACTTCTGCTACTTGGCTTTAAATCCTTTTGGAGCAAATGTTAGACAGACACTGGGGCTTAACTTCTTTTAAAAAACATGTATATGTGCTACTGGAATTATCAAGCTTACCTTTCACATTCTGATTTCCTATATTTTCTTATGTTTAACATTTCAGTGCTTTATGCTCATTTTTTCATGAGCATGGTAATCAGTCTTATTGCAAAACAAACACACACAAGGTCAAGATCAGTTGCTTCTATGTTCCTCCAGAATTATGGAGCCAGGTTCTTGAACGCAGTGTACTCAAAAAGGCTTTTTTTTTTCCCCTTACCATAATATAAACCTTGCCATCACTTAGACCTTGAGCCCTAGAGAAAGCTCAGATTCAAACCTACTTCATCTGGTTACTAAGTGGATAACCTTTAGAACATTCTTGATCCTTCCAAGCATCAGTCTCCGTGTGTAAACTAGGACATCAATAGTACCTGGGCTTGTAAAGATTGAAAAATGCTTAATATAGTATCTGGGACCTAGAAATCATCCCAGATCATTTCTGTTGTTTTTGATGATAATGTCTGTATTGTTTCTGATGATAATGTGTGTGTTATATCAGTATTATTTAGATGTATAGTGCATGGACCTTGTGGGCTAAAGAATATTTCTCTTTGAAGAATAAGGAACATTTTTGTGTAGGTTTCAAAAAATCGAGAAAGAATTTCTTTGGAGTCAAACGAGGAAGACTCGTAGAAGCGTCGGTATGCAGTCATCAGTCTAGGAAACCTTTCTTTAAGCTCCCACTCCCATCTCTGCCCCACCTACCAAATTTCAGTTCACTATTTTTTTTTCTTTCAAGCCATGCATAAATTGCTCTCCAGCAGCCGTACGCTCATTTATACTTAGTTGCATCTTGGCCACCCCTATGAGATCGAAAGAGACCATGTGAACCATGGTCTAACTCATCTTTGTTTCCCTGGTACACAGCCTGGCATTTATAGGCACTGAATTAATTAACAAATTACTCCAAGATCCTGTACATAATGTGGACCATAGTCAAAGGACAGAGTACTTGTGAGTCAATAACATCACTTAGCATTCAAAAGGTATGACCCATATTCCCCCACAAGATCAAAACTTTTCTAAATTGCTTTGCCTTTCTCTCTAGGATGGACCTTGTTTGTTTTGTCACAGGCATGATCATTACCACTGTTGGTAGAAGAGTTAGAAATTTGATCTCGACCCATCAGACCAGGTCATTTTGAGCCCAGCGTGTAAAGATAGTGGTGCCAATTGATTATATCTTGGAAGGCGACGTGATTATGAAAACACGAAGCCAGAGTAGAAAAGAATTTTAAAACAATTTAGATTGAGGCACAGTTAGTTGGGCAGCTCTTGAGGAAGGTGCAGCGGTGCCAAAGTAGACAGCAGAGAGGGGAGAAGAGTTTCTAGCCCACTGCATTTTATCAATACTTAAGACAACTTGGGCAGAGATGATAAGAAAGTTCCACACAGTCATATTGATGAGGCTGCACAAGGGGGTTTGAGAGCTGTGTGTCATGTTTTCCAATTCACGTCGTTTTCTCTTTTACTTTGCTACAAAGTACCTACAAGAGCATTCTTTGTCAAGCACTCTGGATTCATCTTTTTATATCCTTTAATTTTTTTTTATCTGCAGCCTGTTTTTGTTGTGTTCTACTTTCAATCTCTTCAAAGGGTAAGAAATAAACAATTATTTCTGTAACCATACAAGGAGATGTACTTCTCTTTTATGTGAGACTTTGACAACTTGTACAAGGTTTGAATTGGTGTTTGTAGAACTATCTTAATGATGTTTATTAAAACAAGAAAATAAAGCTGGCCTCCCATGAGGACTAGGGCAAGCCAAAAGGAAAATATAAGTAATTCTCAATTTTTTCACCATGTTTTATTGATTTTCATTTAATGTACAAAATTATCTTAATTCTATAAAAACATGGATTGATAGTAGAACCATATTATTATAAACCAAATTCGTCTGATACAGAGCTTCATGACCATAAACCACAATAGGTTTTTTGTTTTATTTTGTTGATATTTTGTTTGTTTTTACTACTGTTTGAGACCACATTTATTCTCTACATAAGAGGATAGATCCCATTTATATAAGAAAGATTTTCAAACTGGGTGTGATGTTTGACTTTGTCTAGGAAAGATGCTAAGATCTTGGCACACCCATTTTCCACACCAGTAATAGCCATATATAAAACACAAAAGATTGCCTACTTACTGTTAGTTTAGAAAAATTCCAAAATTAAGTTACAGACTAACATTTTATTCAAATTGAGGTTAATAAATTAAATTAAATGAACACACGGAGACGAGGCGTCATGTTTAATTCTTCCGGACAGAGAGGGATAGTGCCCTCCATCATGACATGGATGCCAGGCTGGGTACCAGGGAAACAGGATGAGTTAGACCATGGTTCACACGGACTCTTTCAATTGCTTACATCTGGGTACCTCTATCCTCGTCCAAAACCTTCCCTTGTTTTTGGCCAAGAGTGGATCATAAAGAAGGACGCCAGCAGCAGGTAAATTCCCATTCTTTACTGCAGTATAATAAAGCACAGGGTAACTCTTGATTTTAGTGTTTACTTGTATCTTGAATTCATTGTATTGTAATATTTTATTTATGTGCAGATGTGTGTCTGGGTCCTTTTTTTCTGGGCTCCCTTTCCTTTGGAAATGAACCTATTCCTTCCATGGGGTCAGATCTTCAGGTTCTGGGGTCAGACCAATTTCGGTCCCAATTTTGATTCATTAGCTATGTGATCTTAAGCCGCGTAATCTCTTTGTTTCTCAATTGTTTCTTCTATCAAATGGACATAATTGTGGGACCTTTTACACATATTTCTTTTTAAGAACTAAATGAGCATGTGCTTATAAAATATTAGCACAGCACGTAGTAGGAGCTTTATAAATGGTGTCCCTTACGATGATTCTGTATCCATGGGTACCTATATCCTCACTTCACCAGCGTCAAATCAGTGTTCTGGTTCTTTGCTTTTTTTTATTTTTTGCATTTACAGTCTAATACTATCTTCTGTTTTGCTCCTGGATGAAGTAATTCCTTGTTTTTCTTAGCATTTTCTTGATGACCTGGACTTGCCTTTGAAAAAAAGCATCTCCTATAACAGTTCCCACAGCACAACTGCAGCAATGTACAGCCATAAATGGACGCCAAATGCATTCTGGCCAGGGAACTTTGTGTGCGTGCGTGTGTGCGTGTGTATGTGTGTACCCTCTTTGGTATATTCCTATTTCATAATCATATCATTGTATACAGTTATGATTTAATAAAAAAATTAAAAAAAAAAAAATATGACACGATGACAGATTCACCGTGGCTCTATCCAAAAGGGATGGTTCTTATTTCAATTAAGAGAGCTACTTTCTGAAGGAACAGGACTCACAGCTGCCAATTTCTCTCTGCGCACTCTTCTCCCGGCTTTGGCAGTAAACACTCAGAGGAAAGAGCCTTCGGTCCAGGGGCATCTCCTTGAAGAGTCACCTGACATTTAACTGTGTAAATCTTATACTTTAGGAAACAACGAGAGATTTTGTTCAAAGCCTTTATGAATTAGGTTTTTATTCCAATTTATTTTTTATCAGGTCATTACTTTTAGGATAGATAAAAGGAGATTATCAATTTTAGTTACGCTCTTGCCATGTTACAACTGAAACAAAGGAGTTGTGTTACTCTGTGAAACACAAACAACCCAGAATGTACTGAACTCCACCGTTTACTTACTCTGAGCAGAGAGGGACTCTGCCCTCTGTGATTGATTCAGAGTCCTCCTTGGAATCTCAGCGTCTGGCCATTTCCCGTTTTAAGTTCTCTCTGCTCTTCATCTGTCTTAAATGTCATCTAGTGTCTTTATGTGAAATGACAATAAACTCTATTTTATATCACATGAATGAATCCCCTAAGACGTCTTGTGATAATTAATCCCATCAGATTTTTGAATCATGGCTTTGGGCTGGGAGCGATGTCTCCCCTCACACTGAGCTCTTTGAAGCAAAGGCAGTTGGACCTAAGAAGGCCTTGAACATACACGTGTATTAATTTGTGATGTTGCAGCCAGAGTCTCCAAGGATACTCTTTACTTCATTGGGATCTTTGTGTGGTTACGTGTGCCCGACAGCTTCGCTGAGCTCAGCACATGGTCTGTTTCATTTTATCACCTACCCCGTTATCTGACCCTAGGCCTAGGCCTATAGCGACCTGACTCCCTTGGATCAGTTCTCAGCAGTGTGGAGGGTGAGAGTGAGGACAGCCTTTCTTTACACTGAGTTTGCACATGTGCAGTATTGATTTCTGTTGCACAGTTTGGGGGAGAGACCTCATGGGACCCATGTAACCAACAGAGGGGACCAGCAGCTCTAGCCCCTGCAGGACTCATGTGCCCATTGGGCTACCCAGATGAGGCTGTTGCCCCATAGGTGTCTAGGGTGGGGACGGAGGGCCTTTCCTCTCCTTACAAGGACGGCTTGCAGGGTGGCCAGCAGCTTTCCACAATGCTGCAGAATCCCACACCTCTTCCGTGCATCCTCATGGAAGGAGTAAGCCCTTCCCCCAACTCCCCCGACTCTGCTCACACCACGCAAACATCACATCACTTCCCTCTCACTCCACACAATGAAATAACTGGGTTATGCCTCAGAACTCCTTGTACTGTTCCTCAATTGTTTTCGATGAGAGAAAAAAAATTTTAGGGCATTCATAGGCAGTTTCCAAAGCAAATCGTGTACACAGAAAAAGGAAAATAGACGCGATGCTGTGTTTTTTGGCACTCATCACTGACTGTTTTAGAAACATATGTTTAAAATAAAGACCTTTAGAAATTTCTTCTTGTGTTCCAATGATTTGCCTATTTTGGCTTTTATTTTCCAAGCAATTGTTATTGTTATGATTGAATAATAATAATATTTCGTAAAGTTGCCCTGAGAGCAGGCAGGCCCCACCTGGATTGAGTGGACACTCTCCACGCCTGCTGTGTAGCCCCATGGCCTCTGTGTGTACGGCCTCCGAAGGTGGCAGGTGTCACTCACCTTCCCTAGCTGTGAATCCACCACTCCTTGCACTTGCTCATCTCTTTGCTGGGCTGTAAGTGCTGTGCGGCCATAGTCTCTGGCAATGCCGATGGGACTCTGGCTCTGAAGGTGGTCCCCTGCTTGCTGGGGTAGGTCCACATCTCCAGCACTCAGCTCTGTCGGGGCAGAAAGCAGCACAGCTGGGGCTTGCATTGGCCTGAAGAGAAAGCGATTCCACACAAAGCCTCTGTCACATCCTCAGTGCCCTGTTCCCTCGTGCCCAACTGCAGCGAGCTCATTGTCACCGTCTCTGAGAGAGGACCTGGGCAGTGTTCCCTAGGTGGCCTCTACATGTTGCCCGGTGATTTTGCGAAGGTATCAAAGGTCTAGGCAGAGCGAAGAGAAGCCCTGGGGGGTGGGGGGCGCCTTGGAGATGTCACAGGAGGGCTGAGTATCTCAGGGAAACCATTTGTGAAGCCTGAATTGACTACACGCTGGACATGCCAGAGCCTCAGTCACAGGCATGAAGTTCCTCTGGGGAAATTTAGGATGGCCTCCTTCCTTCCAGAAGTGTGTTCTTTTCCTCCTCCTGGGTCCTGAGGGACTGTAGTGGGCCCACACGAGGCAGGGCCATGTTCCAGAGGATTGTTAACAATCAGGCAGTCAACCTTCTGGTTCATTTTGGGCCAGGCTGCACCCACTCACAGGCTGCCATAAGAATAGCACGTCCATCTCTCAGGGCCATGTCTGCGAGCGGAGGAGCAGAGCGCGCCAAAGTCAAGGCCTTGTTTCCTGCCTCCCACACAGCAAGCATCTGCATGAGACTCTGGAAGCCCGTGTGAATACCTTGTTGCTCATCAAAATGTCCCCCTGGGTTTGCTCCCACTGACATAATTATGCCAATGGGAACTCAGCCAGCACCTTGCCCAGGTGACCAAACCTAACAGGGGACATCAAGTCTGCCCAGATGTGATACCCAAGGAGGACACGAAATCACCTGGGAAGTGTTTTCGAGGAGAACACGTAACCTCAGCTGAGTCACAAAGAAGCATCAGACAAACTCCCATTTTTTTTTTTAATTAAAAAAGGAGTAGGGATGTACCCTTCAAAACTGTCATTATCATTATCATAAAAGAGACAGAACAGTGGTGGAAAAGTTCCAAGTCCCAGGAGACTGAGGGTAAGGAGCACAGGCTAAAGAGCACGGCGGGGACAGGCTATCCCCGGATCACACGGGGCGGGGGAGGTCGTGCAACTCTGTGAATGTCGGAAGAGAAACACAATGGTGCCTGTTCAGTAGGTAAATCAGACAGTGTGTAGACAGCGTCTCAAAGTCATTCATCAATAAGAAAAGAGCCCCGTGTCTGCTCAGTTGTGGGCAATACTCAGTGAAGCATTTGGGAGTAAAGGGCCTGGATGTAGATGTGTGTAACTGACCTTCAAATGGTTTAGAAAAAAGTTGTAAGTGTGTTTGGGGTGGGGGTCGGGGAGAGAAAGGGAGGAAGGGACCAAAGGAGAAAGCAAATGGAATAAACTGTTCATAATAGATGAATCTAGATAAAAGGTATGTATGTGTATATGATTTTTATTTTTGCATTTTTTTCTGTAAGTTCGAAATTATTTCCAGATAATTGTTTTTCCCCAAAAATACACATTCCTGGCCCTCAGGCCCCAGGAGATGCTGTCTCATTGGGGCCTGAGGTGGGTCTAAGCCCCTGTGTGCTCCGCTGGGGGAGGCCCAACAGCTTGTGGAGCTCTCTGAAGGTGGGGGCTGTGGTCTGGAGGCCCCAGGAATACGCGGCCATGATCCTCAGGGATTGTCTCCTACAGTCCAAGAAACTGAACTAGCAGTGTGGCTCGTCTCACTTTGTTCCTCCATTGACCTTAAATCTCTTACTCTGAAACTTTGAAAACATATTTAGGAGAAGAGAAAATAGTATATCAATCCCTCTCACAGGCCTCAGTTCTCAACTGATGGCAATTTTGCCCCACAGGAGAGAGTTGGTAATGTCTGGGGACAGTTTTGATTGTCACAGCTGGGGATTATTACTGGCATCTTGGGGAGGGCCGGGGGCAGGGATGCAGTTAAACCTTCCCCATTGCACAGGGACCCACAGCTCTGAATGTCAACAGTGCTGAGCTTGAGAAACCCGCCCAGACACCTGTCACCCAGATCCAACAGGTGTCAGGACTTAATAACTGACAATAATTCTCCAGGACCATCTAATAATTGGTCCAGATACAAAAGTCCGGACCCACAAAGAGTTGCAATGTAATTGTGGAATTTTGGAAATATTTACTCTTATGGGAAAAATAAAAGGCACTGAATTAACATTTTATCCATGTTCTGGTTTTGATCCATTTCCTCCGTCTCTGAACGTACAGGGGCACACTTAATGCATATTTGTTTTCAGACTCCAAGAAGTGTTGATTAATTCAGTAAGCTTGTAGGTGATTATAGTATTTTTTTAATGAAACTATTAGGAGGAATTATCGAGGTGGATCATTATAGATTACCTTTTTTGAGTCGTGCGTTGTGCCTCCCTTCTCCTTAACATATACAGCCTTTATTTTCCCCAGACATGTGGAAAAGGTTCAGCTTTTAATGAAGAACTCCTTCCTGTTAGTAGCACACATGATGTAATCTCAGTTCTCAACTTTGCGTGCGAGATTGTTGTGTGAAAAAGAAACCATAAATCCGATCTGAATTCTAGTTGCTGGGTTCTTTATAGGAAGTATTCTTCAGTTTTCCTTTTTTAAAAAACCACAACATTGTCATCTGAGCAACAGATCCACAGCTGGGAAGCCAGAAATAATGGAATTGTGTTTGTCTGTTTTCTGGCCCATGTCCATCCAAAGAAGTGAGGTAATGCTGTGGCCTGGGTGCACCCAGGAGGCATCCGTTTTTGCCCTAATACACAGGACATCTCGGAGACGCAGCAGTGGAGAAACTGTAATTAGAAAAACCTTCTCATGGGCTTGGTCATTGCCTTCATGCCAACAGCTTTTTAAAAATTCACTCCAAGTAAGTAATACATTAGAATGCCTGCACAGCAAATGAACTCTGAAGATTTCATAAATGTAATGAATTACTGCTTCAATCAAATATGAACCAACTAATCACCCCTGTCATGGCTTTTAACTAATTTTACAATTTGAGACCATGATGCTTATTAAAGATCCCAATTTTTCATGACCCAGGGTAAAATTTTGTCGTGTATTGCATTACTTAACTGAATCAACAAGGTAATTCATATTGCCTTAGCCTGAGAATAAAGAAAGTGACATAAAATATTCTCAGCCATCATTCTGATGAAACTATTTAAGTGCTTATAGAAAATTAGCTGTTAGACTTACTGAACTGTTTTCTAACCTAGGGAGCTGGAATTGAATAATAAATTGAGGTGTGGGGGGAAGTGTTCATTTACCCTTGGAGAGCTCATTTGGAGCAGGCAAGGAGTTCAGAGGCCCAGCTATGGGAATATCAACTGGGATGGCCTTTGTCCTGGAGAGTAATCCATCAATAGCCCATTGTCACAGTGTCTGTCATTCAGTCCTTCTCTGGGGCTCTCAACAGCATTAGAGCTGTTGCAAAACCTTTCCAGATTAAAAAAAAGAAAGAAACCCCAGGCACTGTTCAGCTAGTAAATCAACCAAGCATTTGGTGAACAGTTCCTGGGAAACAGAAATGTCCAGCTTGGGTATCACCAGCACTTCTTCTTGTTTCTTTAAAACAAAGAAAACAGACGAATACTCCCTATAAAGAACCCAGCAGCTAGAATTCAGGTGGGATTAATGATTTCATTTTACAATTTTATATTCTATAGCCCTTCGTTGTCCCAAAGACATGTACTTTTTTTTTTTTAACAGCTCTCTCACAGGCTGTGGTGCCTGCCTGGGGCTGGCAGGAGCCATGGATTTTTTTGGATCTCTCTGACTCAGCCTTAGGGATCTCAGCAGTCAGAGGCAAAAGGACTTTGCAGAAAAGGCAGTGTGTGTTAGCTGAGTGAGGCTCTGTAAGCCGGGGTTCACACACTTAGGAAGGTAGCCCCTTTCTAAGAAATGGAGAAAGGTACCCCCTTCAAAATCCAAACATGTCACACTTGGGTTTAGTTCTACCCTAGGAATTAAAGACCAGATACTGTGTAGCCTCAGGATCTGAGCGCCACAATGGGCCAGGCTGACTTAGAACACTTCAGATAGTTAGGGTCCTTTTCCCCACCCCAGATCCTTCCTGGTATCTATCTCTTGGCAGCAATGGCATGGAAATTTGCAGAGCATAACTGTCTTTGAGCAAGCAGAAAGGAACAAATCTGATCTAACACACATTCTGTGAGTTTGGTTCAATGCAGGTCAATTTTTAAGAGAGCCCAGCTGGCCCGTCTGCCTGGGAGCTGGCGGACTGGCTTCCGCCGAGGCCAAGAAAATCCCCCTTTGCCTCAGAGCACCAATTAATAAAAGTTCTTCATCGCGCCATGTGGGTGAGGAAAATGGGGCTGAAATGCATCCAACTTTCTGTGAAACAGCTTACCAGGCCACCAGACCTGAGTCTTGCTGGGCTCAAAGCTTTGGGCCGGGTGGAAGATGCCAGTTAACACCAGAAGCCTCTCAAATAGCAGCTGTTGAGAGCAGGGGACACGTGGACCTGGATCATTTTATTTTTAAAGTTTAAAGCTGCGTGTTCAAGGATTAAAAGGTGTTTTGGTTTGATGGTTCCAAATAATGTGGCTAAACGTTTTTTCATGCTAGAAGTTAGGAAAATGCCCTTTGAAGTTTTTAAAGCAAAAATATCTTTTGTTCTACCCTAGGAACTAAAGACCAGATATATTCTAGATGGTGGAAGATCTAAGGTTCCGAGTGTGTGTTGGGCTTCTCGTGGTTTTGTGGCGGTAGTGGGTTTTGTTTTGCAGAGTAGGAAGAAATTCCTTCCCATCCCTTCCCGAGCAGTAGAGCAACAATGATGCTATTATGTACGAGTGCCTTTGACATATCTTTGTCATTCTCAATTATTACATTTGTTTGACAAATATTTATTGAACATTTACTTAGTTCCAAGATATAGTGGACAGGATGAGGACACAGAAGGGGCCAGAGAGACCCTGCCCTCATGGGGACTACCCGTGTCAAACAGATCACAGAGCAAAGAAATAAGACACGTGTGAAATCTAAGAGGGAAAACCTTACAGATGGAGAAGCGGGCAGCAGGGAAGACTGCTCCAGATAGTGTCTTTTGAGATGAGGGTTAGTGGGCATTGGCCAGGCAGAAAAAGAGAGAAGAATGTTCTAGAACAGGATAAGAAGGGTCTGGAGCTTGAGGAACCAAAGGAAGGTTATAGAGCAGAAGTGGGATGAGCTGGGCAGCAGAAGTACTGGGGCTGGGCCATACTAAGAATCTGAACTTTACTCTGGGTTCTGGAAGAAGCAGTACAGGATTTAAGCAGAAGAGTGACATGATCTGATACCTGTGTTTAAAACTTTGCTGGCTGAGGCAAGAGAATTGCGTAAGCCCAAGAGTTTGAGGTTGCTGTGAGCTATGACACCATGGCACTGTACCGAGGGTGACACAGACTCTGTCTCCAAAAAACAACAAAAAAAAAATTTTTGCTGGGCTGTTTATGGACAATGGACCAGAATGAGGATTCTGGTTAAACCATTCCAGAAGGTTGGGTGAGAAAATGGACCAGAGAAACAGAAGAGACAGGTAGAAGCTGGCTGGCTTATTAATAATAATAATTTGCATGTATTAAACACCTAATATGGGCCAAGCATGTTTATAGTCATGTAGAGTAGGAAGAATATGTAGCATTATTCTACCTTCACTAGAACCCTGGGAGGTAGGCACCGTCATTACCACTTTAGATGAGAAAACTCCAGCAGGAGATCAAATTTCATGCCCAAGGTCACAAAAGAAAAACATGGTAGAGTGAGATTTACTCCCTCTGCCACTGTGGCTGCTACCCTGTTGCCAGAGATATATTTTGAAGGTATATTTATCATTTTATCCAAATTTTTATTACTTGAACATATATCAGCCCAAGAATTCTGCCTTTGGGAGCCAGGAAATGACCTTGAAAGTGGATAAGGAAGATGCACCTGGCCCTAGTGCTGTCAGCCCAGGTGAAGAGACACATCTTCCACTTTAATTTCTCTGTGTACTAGATTCAGTCATTCAATTATGACTTTGTGGGCTGGGAGGAAAGGAAGATATACTTTTCCATTTACAAGTATCTATGGCCAAGGGGTGGGTGTAAGGTTCTGATAGCACCTTACAACCTTGGTACATTGCCACTTAATAGCTGAGTAACCTCGGACAAATTTCTTACAGCCTCTGAGCCTCAATTCCTACACCCATAAAATGGCCATATGCCGATCTCACAGTATTATTGTGAAGATTTAAAGTTTGTTGCAACATGTCCTGCCAGGCCAGGTAGATTCCCACATGTAGTGGCTAATGAGTAGCATTTGCAACCCAGGGCAAGCTGGACAATTAGAAAATGAAAATCTGGGTCAACACTACTTGATTATTCTCAGATAGTATTTAGCACCAGTGAATAAACATACATGAGCTTGATTCTAATCTTATTTAAATTTTCGGGGAGTGGAGACAAGATGGCTGACTGAAGCCAACTTTCCACAGAGGCTCCCATCCAGAAGGAGAGTTAAAGGACAGAAATTTAGCAAGTAACTGGGTGGATTTGAGCTGTACCAAGAGAGAAGGTTAAAGAACGCACATCAACCCCACTGAGGTGAGCCGCGACCCCAAGGATACAAACAAAAGGTACAAAATCCATCACCAAGCAGACAGGAATCCCCTCCCCCATGAAAATAGCTCAGAGTGCCCCACAAACAAATGAGCAGAGTTCAAAGGTCCTCCCACTACACTCTATGGGAGAGACCCTCTAAAAACTTGACCTACCTCCCCTACTAGGGTGCCATGGCGTTCTCCTGCCAGGCATAAAACTGTATATATTCTCTACCTGCAACTCTGAGCTCCCAGCACTCCCCTCCACTCTCACTCTGAGGTCTGGAGGCCTGTCCCCCAGGAGTCCAGATTCTTGGGTGATTTCTCGATGGGTGTGGACAGGGCCTAAACTGCAGCTGGTCAGTGCTGACTCTGGGGCATGGGAGTGAGGCGATGACAGTCAGCTGAGAGGGAACCACACCGGAGCGGCCGTGCCCCAAGGCGCAGAGCAGCAGCCGTCTTTTAGCTACAATAGGGCTCACTCCCGGATATTATGAAACCACACCCCCTGTCTCCCTGGGCAACCAGAGGAGGCCAGGCATCTACTCAGGTGGCAACCACCATAGAACAGATCTGGGACAGAAACGCAGGCCCCGTGAGTAAAGGGTTTGCTTGAGTTGGTACCAGCTTGGGCAGAGTGCAGGGACTAGAAACGCACGCCCAGCGCTGGGAAGTTCCCAGGGCAGGGCTGACCCAGAGGACAGCTTTACTGAGCCTAAGATGCACCCGGCCCTCACGGGATCATCAGCCTATAGACAAAGGAAGACAGGAGGCTAGAACTGACAGGTAACTGAATACAAACCTGCAGGAGCAAAGACAGGGCCTGAGGTGTAGGCTTCTCTTCTGCAGGGGAATTTAGCAGGGATAGAAACAAATTCCCACAAAGTTGTTCTGTTCTGTTCTGTCAGTAACATCAATCAGGGGTGGGGCTGGAACTGAGTAAACACCCCCCAGCCTCCATCAAGCACCCGAGGTTGTCAGGAATCACCTCCCCCGGCTAGATAGAGGCAAAGTGCAGTGGCCTGGCTGAGCAGAAATAGATTTCCTTGTGACAGGCAGGTGCAAACCCCTGGAGTATCTGTTCACTACAGGCAACTGGGTCAAAACCCTGCGGGACTATCAGTGACTGGATGTGACAGAGGTGCAAGGTGGAGAAGGAGGCATCAACCTTCCCAGACTGATCTGTTTGCTGGATGGGTCGTCCTGACTCCACGGAGCCCTGGAGCAAGCCATATCACAGTAGTCACCAGACCCCTGCAATCCAGTTGCCAGAGACCTTTTAAACTCTCCCACCTGAGACAGGTGCTAACTGAGACAATTGATTTTGACATTTTGAACTGAGCCAATCACCTGAGGACTATTCAGGTGGTGCCCTGGGTGTGTGGTTGTAGGAAGGTTTGATTTTCCTTTTCCAATTGTTGCCTGTAGGGGGCGGGGTGACTGAATTGCTGAAATTAAAAGATGAGACTTCAACCCAGAGTAACTGTTTCACTAGGGTCGAACAGAGACCAGCTGAAAACAAGACAGAACCACTTAGTCCCACCACACCAAATAGGTCCCCAGTTTCTCAGGCCATACCACTGTACGGGTCCTCAACAAAGCTCCAGGGGAAAAATCAAACAGTGTAAAACAATCGTAGGGCAGAATCAGCGGAAAAACTCCGGTAACATGAATAACCAGAATAGATCAACCCCCCCAAGGAAAGGTATGGCAGATGTAACTGAAGATCCCATTCATAAACAGCTGGCTGAGATGTCAGAAATCGAATTCAGAACTTGGATTGCAAACAAGATTAATAAAATGGAGGAAAATTTGGAATTAGAAATTTGAGCAGCAATTCAAAAGTCAGAATTAGAAATTCGAGGGGAAATTCAAAAGTTCTCTCAAGAATTGAACGAACTTAAAGACAAAACCACCAAAGATTTTGCTGCACTGAAGCAAGAATTTGCAGCCCTCAAAGATCTGAAAAATACAGTAGAATCCCTCAGTAACAGAGTGGAGCAAGCAGAAAAAAGGATTTCTGACATTGAAGACAAAGCCTTTGAATGCTCCCAAACTCTCAAAGAGGAAGAGAAACGGAGAGCGAAAACGGATCATTCTCTCAGAGAGCTCTGGGATAAATCGAAGAAGGGTAATATCTGCCTCATTGGAATCCCTGAAAGTGATGAAGTGGCCTCGCTAGACACAGAGGCCATTCTCCATGAAATTATGAAAGAGAATTTTCCAGATATGCCAAGAGTTCTGAAATTCAGATAGCAGACAGTTTCAGAACCCCAGCATGACTCAATTCGAATAAGACATCCCCCAGGCATATCATAACTAACTTCACTGAAGTTAATATGAAGGAGAAAATTCTCAAAGCAGCCAGATGGAAGAAAGCCATTACCTACAAAGGTAAGAATATGAGAATGACTGCAGATCTCTCTGCTGAAATTTTGAAGTGAGAAGAGGGTGGTCATCGACTTTTAATCTAAAGCAAAATAACTTTCAACCCCGGATGCTATATCTAGCTAACCTGAGTTTCATTTATGATGGAGAAATTAAATACTTTAATGACATTCATATGTTGAAGAAATTTGCCATAACCAAACCAGCTCTTCAGGATATTCTCAGACCTATCCTCCATAATGACCACCCCAATCCTCTACCACAAAAGTAAACACACTCAGATACTTTTGATCAAACTCCAACTTCCACAGTGGCGAAAGGATTAAAAATGTCCACTGGACATTCGAAAAACTTGATACCCAAAATTTTACCAGACTTATCAATATTCTCCATTAATGTGAACGGCTTAAACTGTCCTTTAAAGAGGCACAGGTTACCTAACTGAATACAAAAACTCAGGCCAGATATTTGCTGCATATAAGAGTCACATCTTAACTTAAAAGACAAATATAGACTCAGGGTGAAAGGATGGTCATCCATTTTTCAGACAAATGGTAATCAGAAAAAAGCAGGTGTTGCAATTTTATTTGCAAATACAATAGGCTTTAAACCAACAAAAGTAAGGAAAGATAAGAATGGTCACTTCATATTTGTTAAGGGTAACAATATGATGATATTTCAATTATCAATATCTATGCACCCAACCAGAATGCGCCTCAATTTATAAGAGAAACTCTAACAGACATGAGCAACTTGATTTCTTCCAGCTCCATAATAGTCAGAGATTTCAACACTCCTTTGGCAGTGTTGGATCGATCCTCCAATAAGAAGCTGAGCAAAGAAATATTACATTCAAACCTAACCATCCAACATTTGGATTTAGCAGACATCTACAGAACATTTCATCCCAACAAAACTGAATACATACTTCTCATCAGCCCATGGAACATACTCCAAAATCGATCACATCTTAGGTCACAAGTCTAACCTCAGTAAATTTAAAGGAATAGAAATTATTCCTTGCATCCTCTCGGACCACCATGGAATAATTTTTTTCCCATACTTATCAGAAGTTGTTTACCAACTTTTTTTTGTTCAAAGTGTGATTTTTTTTCCTTTTCTTCCCAACCTCTTGCAAAAAAAAAAAAAAATGGGTTTCTGCTAATGAATGGAGCAGAAATCTAATAAATATTTTATATATGCCTTTTGAGCTGTGTAATATTTGGATACTTGATAATTTTTATTATGTAATTGATAAAATGGTGATGTGTATTAATGTTAGTTCAACCATATATTTATACTGTCTGGGAGTGTGTGGTTATAGTTCTGTGGGAGAAATAATTTGTCAGTGTTCACCAGCTTGTAAAAACTTAGTTCGCGAGCTTAAACATCTAAATAAATAATGAAATGCATTTATCATAAAAAAAAAGTTGAGCTCAGTAACAACAGGAATCTGCATACTCATACAAAAACATGGAAGTTAAATAACCTTATGCTGAATGATAGCTTGGTCAGAGATGAGATTAAGAAGGAAATTGCCAAATTTTTGGAACCAAATGACAATGAAGACACGAATTCTCAGAACCTCTGGGATACCACAAAGGCAGTCCTAAGAGGGAAATTTATAGCACTGCAAGCCTTCCTCAAGAGAACGGAAAGAGAGGAAATTAACAACTTAATGGGACATCTCAAGCAACTGGAAAAGGAAGAACATTCCAACCCCAAACTCAGTAGAAGGAAAGAAATAACCAAAATTAGAGCCGAATTAAATGAAATTGAAAATGAAAGAATTATACAACAGATTGACAAATCAAAAAGTTGGTTTTTTGAAAAGGTCAATAAAATAGATAAACCTTTGACTAACCTAACCAGGAAAAAAAAGAGTAAAATCTCTAATCTCATAAATTAGAAACAACAAAGATGAAATAACAACAGACTCCTCAGAAATTCAAAAAATCCTTAATGAATATTACAAGAAACTTTATAATCAGAAAGATGAAAATCTGAAGGAAATTGACCAATACTTGGAAGCACGTCACCTTCCAAGACGTAGCCAGAATCAAGTGGAAATGTTGAACAAGCCCATATCAGGTTCTGAAATAGCATCAACCATACAAAACCTCCCTAAAAAGAAAAGCCCGGGACCTAATGGCATCACATCAGAATTCTACCAAACCTTTAAAGAGGAATTAGTACCTATATTCCTCAACCTGTTCCAAAATGTAGAAAAAGAAGGAAGACTACCCAACACGTTCTATGAAACAAACATCACCCTGATCCCCAAACCAGGAAAAGACCCAACAAGAAAAGAAAATTATAGACCAATATCACTAATGAATATAGATGCAAAAATATTCAACAAGATCCTAACAAACAGAATCCAGCAACACATCAAACAAATTATACATCATGACCAAGTTGGTTTTATCCCCGGGTCTCAAGGCTGGTTCGATATACGTAAATCCATAAGTATAATTCAGCACATAAACAAATTAAAAAACAAAGACCATATGATTCTCTCAATTGATGCAGAAAAAGCTTTTGATAATATCCAGCATCTCTTCATGATCAGAACACTTAAGAAAATTGGTATAGAAGGGACATTTCTTAAACTGATAGAGGCCATCTACAGCAAACCCACAGCCAATATCGTATTGAATGGAGTTAAATTGAAATTATTTCCACCCAGATCAGGAACCAGACAAGGCTGCCCATTGTCTCCACTGCTCTTTAACATTGTAATGGAAGTTTTAGCCACCACAATTATGGAAGAAAACGCAATCAAGTGTATCCATATAGGGTCAGAAGAGATCAAACTTTCGCTCTTCACAGATGATATTATGGTATATCTGGAAAACACCAGGGATTCTACTAAAAAACTCTTAGAAGTGATCAAGGAATACAGCAGCATCTCAGGTTACAAAATCAACATTCATAAATCAGTAGCCTTTATATATACCAACAATAGTCAAGCTGAAAAAACAGTTAAGGACTATTTCATTCACAGTAGTGCCAAAGAGGATGAAATATTTGTGAGTTTATCTAACAAAGGACGTGAAAGATCTCTATAAAGAGAACTATGAAACTCTAAGAAAAGAAATAGCTGAAAATGTTAACAAACGGAAAAACATACCATGCTCATGGCTGGGAAGAATGAACATTATTAAAATGTCCATACTACCCAAAGCAATATACAATTTTAATGCAATCCCTATTTTTTTTTCTTTCTTTTTTTTTTTTTTTATTGTTGGGGATTCATTGAGGGTACAATAAGCCAGTTACACTGATTGCAATTGTTAGGTAAAGTCCCTCTTGCAATCATGTCTTGCCCCCATAAAGTGTGACACACACTAAGGCCCCACCCTCCTCCCTCCATCCCTCTTTCTGCTCCCCCCCCATAAACTTAATTGTCATTAATTGTCCTCATATCAAGATTGAGTACATAGGATTCGTGCTTCTCCATTTTTGTGATGCTTTACTAAGAATAATGTCTTCCACTTCCATCCAGGTTAATACGAAGGATGTAAAGTCTCCATTTTTTTTAATAGCTGAATAGTATTCCATGGTATACATATACCACAGCTTGTTAATCCATTCCTGGGTTGGTGGGCATTTAGGCTGTTTCCACATTTTGGCAATGGTAAATTGAGCTGCCATAAACAGTCTAGTACAAGTGTCCTTATGATAAAAGGATTTTTTTCCTTCTGGGTAGATGCCCAGTAATGGGATTGCAGGATCGAATGGGAGGTCTACGTTGAGTGCTTTGAGGTTTCTCCATACTTCCTTCCAGAAAGGTTGTACTAGTTTGCAGTCCCACCAGCAGTGTAAAAGTGTTCCCTTCTCTCCACATCCACGCCAGCATCTGCAGTTTTGAGATTTTGTGATGTGGGCCATTCTCACTGGGGTTAGATGATATCTCAGGGTTGTTTTGATTTGCATTTCTCTAATATATAGAGATGATGAACATTTTCTCATATGTTTGTTAGCCGTTCGTCTGTCATCTTTAGAGAAAGTTCTATTCATGTCTCTTGCCCATTGATATAAGGGATTGTTGGCTTTTTTCATGTGGATTAATTTGAGTTCTCTATAGATCCTAGTTATCAAGCTTTTGTCTGATTGAAAATATGCAAATATCCTTTCCCATTGTGTAGGTTGTCTCTTTGCTTTGGTTATTGTGTCCTTAGCTGTACAGAAGCTTTTCAGTTTAATGAAGTCCCATTTGTTTATTTTTGATGTTGTTGCAATTGCCATGGCAGTCTTCTTCATGATGTCTTCCCCCAGGCCAATATCTTCCAGTGTTTTTCCTATGCTTTCTTTGAGGATTTTTATTGTTTCATGCCTTAAATTTAAGTCCTTTATCCATCTTGAATCAATTTTTGTGAGTGGGGAAAGGTGTGGGTCCAGTTTCAGTCTTTTACATGTAGACATCCAGTTCTCCCAACACCATTTATTGAATAGGGAGTCTTTCCCCCAAGGTAAGTTCTTGTTTGGTTTATCAAAGATTAGGTGGTTGTAAGATGTTAGTTTCATATCTTGGTGTTCAATTCGATTCCAAGTGTCTATGTCTCTGTTTTTGTGCCAGTACCATGCTGTCTTGACCACTATGGCTTTGTAGTACAGACTAAAATCTGGTATGCTGACGCCCCCAGCTTTATTTTTGTTACTAAGAACTGCCTTAGCTATACGGGGTTTTTTCCGGTTCCATACAAAACGCAGAATCATTTTTTCCAAATCTTGAAAGTACGATGTAGGTACTTTGATAGGAATGGCATTGAATAGGTAGATAGCTTTGGGAAGTATAGACATTTTAACAATGTTGATTCTTCCCATCCATGAGCATGGTATGTTCTTCCATTTGTTAATATCCTCTGCTATTTCCTTTCTGAGGATTTCATAGTTTTCTTTATAGAGGTCCTTCACCTCCTTCATTAGGTATATTCCTAGGTATTTCATTTTCTTTGAAACTATGGTGAAGGGAGTTGTGTCCTTAATTAGCTTCTCATCTTGACTGTTATTGGTGTATACAAAGGCTACTGACTTGTGGACATTGATTTTATATCCTGAAACATTACTGTATTTTTTGATGACTTCTAGGAGTCTTGTGGTTGAGTCTTTGGGGTTCTCTAAGTATAAGATCATGTCGTCAGCAAAGAGGGAGAGTTTGACCTCCTCTGTTCCCATTTGGATTCCCTTTATTTCCTTGTCTTGCCTAATTGTATTGGCTAGAACTTCCAGCACTACGTTGAATAGTAAAGGTGACAGAGGACAACCTTGTCTGGTTCCAGTTCTAAGAGGAAAAGCTTTCAGTTTTACTCCATTCAGTAAAATATTGGCTGTGGGTTTGTCATAGATAGCTTCAATCAGTTTTAGAAATGTGCCACCTATGCCTATACTCTTCAGTGTTCTAATTAGAAAAGGATGCTGGATTTTATCAAATGCTTTTTCTGCATCTATTGAGAGGATCATGTGATCTTTATTTTTGCCTCTGTTAATATGGTGGATAACGTTTATAGACTTGCGTATGTTAAACCAACCTTGCATCCCTGGGATGAAGCCTACTTGATCATGATGAATGACTTTTTTGATGATAAGCTGTAATCTATTGGCTAGGATTTTGTTGAGAATTTTTGCGTCTATGTTCATGAGTGAGATTGGTCTGAAATTCTCCTTTTTGTTTGGGTCTTTTCCTGGTTTTGGTATCAGGGTGATGTTTGCTTCATAGAATGTGTTGGGGAAGATTCCTTCTTCCTCAGTTTTTTGGAATAATTTCTGCAGTACAGGAATAAGCTCTTCCTTGAAGGTTTGATAGAATTCTGGAGTGAAGCCATCTGGACCAGGGCATTTTTTAGTTGGAAGCTTTTTTATTGTTTCTTTGATCTCAGTGCTTGAAATTGGTCTGTTCAGGAGGTCTATTTCTTCCTGGCTAAGTCTAGGGAGAGGGTGTGATTCCAAATATTGATCCATTTCCTTCACATTGTCAAATTTGTGGGCATAGAGTTTCTGGTAGTATTCAGAGATGATCTCTTGTATCTGTGTGGGATCAGTTGTTATTTCCCCTTTATCGTTTCTGATTGAGGTTATTAGAGATTTTACTTTTCTATTTCTAGTTAGTCTGGCTAATGGTTTATCTATTTTATTTATTTTTTCAAAAAACCAACTCCTTGTTTCATTAATTTTCTGAATGATTCTTTTGTTTTCAATTTCATTGATCTCTGATTTGATTTTGGATATTTCTTTTCTTCTACTGAGTTTAGGCTTAGATTGTTCTTCTTTTTCCAATTCCATAAGATCTCTTGTGAGATTGTTGATGTGCTCTCTTTCTGTTTTTCGAATGTAGGCATCTAAAGCGATGAATTTTCCTCTCAAAACTGCTTTTGCAGTATCCCACAGGTTTTGGTAGCTTGTGTCTTCATTGTTGTTATGCTCAAGGAAGTTAATGATTTCCTGTTTTATTTCTTCCTTCACCCATCTGTTATTCAACAGAAGATTATTTAATTTCCATGCCTTTGGGTGGGCTTGAGCATTTTTGTTAGAGTTGAGTTCCACCTTTAGTGCCTTATGGTCTGAGAAGATACAAGGTAAAATTTCAATTCTTTTGATTCTGTTGATATTTGTTTTGTGTCCCAGGATATGATCAATTTTGGAGAATGTTCCATGGGGTGATGAGAAGAATGTATATTCTTTATCTTTGGGGTGGAGTGTTCTATATGCATCTATCAAGCACAGTTGTTCTACGGTCTTAAATCTCTGACATCTTTGTTTAATTTCTGTTTAGAGGATCTGTCCAGCTCTGTAAGAGGTGTGTTAAAGTCCCCTGTTATGATGGTATTATCAGATATCATATTGCTCAGACTGAGTAAGGTCTGCTTCAAGAATCTGGGAGCATTTAAATTGGGTGCATAAATATTTAGAATGGAAATGTCTTCTTGTTGTAGTTTTCCCTTGACCAATATAAAGTGACCATCTTTGTCTTTTTTGACTTTAGTTGCTTTAAATCCACATGTATCTGAAAATAAGATTGCAACTCCTCTTTTCTTCTGAATTCCATTCGCCTGAAAAATTGTCTTCCAACCCTTGACTCGGAGCTTTAATTTGTCTTTTGAAGCCAGGTGTGTTTCTTGCAGACAGCAAATGGATGGCTTGTGTTTTTTAATCCAGTTAGCCAATCTATGTCTCTTCAGTGGGGAATTCAAGCCATTAACATTTATTGAGATAATTGATAAGTGTGGTAGTATTCTATTCGTCTTATTTGGTGAGAGTCCATTGCTTAGTTTTATCTTTTGCATCAGTGTGGAGGTTAGGTTTTGTCCTTTGATTTCTGAGTTCTTACTTTGATGCTGATCCATTGTGGTGGTCAGTGTGCAGAACAGGTTGAAGTATTTCCTGTAGAGCTGGTCTTGTTGTGGCGAATTTCCTCAATGTTTGTATATCCGTAAATGATTTGATTTCTCCGTCAATTCTGAAGCTTAGCTTAGCAGGGTACAGAATGCTGGGCTGAAAATTGTTCTGTTTAAGTAGGTTAAAAGTAGATGACCATTGTCTTCTTGCTTGGAAAGTTTCATTAGAGAAGTCTGCGGTAACTCTGATGGATTTGCCCCTGTAGGTCAACTGGCGCTTACTCCTGGCAGCTTGCAGAATCTTTTCTTTTGTCTTGACTTTGGACAGGTTCATCACAATGTGTCTTGGAGAAGCTCGGTTAGAGTTGAGGCGACCTGGGGTCCGATAGCCCTCTGAAAGCAGTGTGTCAGACTCTTTGGTGATGTTTGGGAAATTTTCTTTTATAATATTCTCTAGTATGGCTTCCATTCCTCTGGGGCATTCTTCTTCCCCTTCTGGAATTCCTATAACTCGTATGTTGGAACGCTTCATAAAGTCCCATAATTCTGACAGTGAACGTTCTGCTTTCTCTCTCTTCTTTTCTGCCTCTTTTACTGTCTGAGTTATCTCAAGAAGTTTGTCTTCTACCTCTGAAATTCTTTCTTCTGCATGGTCTAACCTGTTGCTGATACTTTCCATTGTATCTTTAAGTTCCCTAATTGACTGTTTCAGTTCCTTCAGGTCTGCTATATCCTTTTTATATTCTTCATATCGTTCATCTCTTATTTGATTCTGTTTTTGGATTTCCTTTTGGTTATTTTCCACTTTATTAGCAATTTCCTTCATTGTTTCCATCATTTCTTTCATTGTTTTCAACATGTGTATTCTAAATTCCCTTTCTGTCATTCCTAACATTTCTATACTGGTGGAATCATCTGCAGTAGCTACCTCATGGTCCCTTGGTGGGGTTGTTCTAGACTGGTTCTTCATGTTGCCTGAAGTTTTCTGCTGATTCTTCCTCATGAGTGATTTCTTTTATCTGTTTCCTTGCCCTAATTTTCCTTTCACTTCCTCTTGCTCTTTAAGTTCTTGTGCCTGTGGACTAAGGGTTACAGGACCAGAAGGGTGAGAAGGTTGAAGAGCAAAAAAAGGGGATGAAAGAAAGGAGGACCGAGTGATAAGAAAAAAAGAAAGATAGAGAAAGGAGAGGGTTGGGTATAAGGAATATTGACAAAGAGAAGAGAGGCACAGAAAGAGGGAGACAGGGCAATATAGGTGTACAGTAGGGTACTTTGACACAACCTTAAAAAACCCCACCTTCTGGGGGTGCCCAGTTGCGTGGTTCCCTTGAGGTCAGCAGCGCTTTGCTAACCTGATCAGACACAGTACCCCACCTCCACCAAGTAGAGAGGAAAGACAAAAATGCTATAAATCAAACCAAAAGAAGCAAACAGAAAACTTTACGGGGATAAAATTGGGTGAAAAACCAAATTATATCGGTAGAAACACTAGCAAAAATGAAGTTGAAGTTATTAAAAAGGCAGCAATGGGAAATTATAATTAAACTAGGAAAATTGAGAAAGAAAAAGAGATCTGTGTGGAAAAGATTGAAATTAAAAAAACAAAAGAACATCAGCAACGTCAAAATAAACAAACAAAAAAAACAACCAAACCCCAAAAAAAAGAAGAAAAAAATACACAACCAAAAACAAAGCAGTTTGTATATGTTATTGAATATTGTCTGGGCAACACGTGGTCTTCTGGGGTATGAGATGTTAGTCACAGTTCTGATGCGACTGGAGGCTGCTGATTTCTCAAACCCCAGCAGGTAGACACCCTAAATCTCTCTTCAGCCTACTTAAAAGGCACTTTGAACTTGTAAACTTGCTGAGCAGAAGCTTTCCCAGCTTTCTCGCTGGAATCGCTGCTGAAGTGGCTATCCACTTACTCAGTGTGCCAAAACCGGTCTCACTCTGCCCCTGAGGGTTAGGGCTGCAAGGCGGCTCAGACCCCACCCTTAGGCTACTTGGTTGCTGGGTTACCAGCTCCCACCCGTTTCTAGCTCTGCGACCCTGAGGGCGGAGCTTGCCGGGGCAGATCACTGCCAATGGATCCGTGTGACCCACCGCCAAACTCTATTTGCTCCGTCTGGCTCAGCGGCTCAGACTGGGGCCCTAGACAACGGCCAAAGTTCTCCGCACTCCCGCTCAGGCCTTCCCCAAGGCGGTTCAACTCAGTGCCAAGTCCAAGGACATCAAAACAGTTCACAGGTAAGGCCTTTCTGGTTTGCAGTCTCGCTGCTACTGAACTTACAGTTGTGGGCGGGTTTAGACGGATTGAACACACGCGACCACTTGCCGGTTTTCCACTGTTTTAGTCCTCCTCTTGGGGTCCAGAAGTCTCTCGCTGACTCCCTGTATCTTCATAAGAGTGATGATAGGCAGTTCCCACCAGCCAGAGATGCCTGGAGTCCTATCTCCCCAGACTCACGGTGCCCAGATGCAAGGAAGCTGTTACTCGGCTGCCATCTTGCTCCGCCTCCAATTCAATCCCTATTGAAGCTCCACTGTCATACTTTAAAGATCTTGAAAAAATAATACTTCATTTTATATGGAATCAGAAAAAACCTTGAATAGCCAAGACATTACTCAGAAATAAAAACAAAGCAGGAGGAATCACGCTACTGGACCTCAGACTATACTATAAACCGATAGTGATCAAAACAGCATGGTACTGGCACAAAAACAGAGAAGTAGATGTCTGGAACAGAATAGAGAACCAAGAGATGAATCCAGCTACTTACCATTATTAGATCTTTGACAAGCCAATTAAAAGCATTCAGTGGGGAAAAGATTCCCTATTTAACAAATGGTGCTGGGTGAACTGGCTGGCAATCTGTAGAAGACTGAAACTGGACCCACACCTTTCACCATTAACTAAGATAGACTCTCACTGGATTAAAGATTTAAACTTAAGACATGAGACTATAAAAATACTAGAAGAGAGTGCAGGGAAAACCCTTGAAGAAGTCGGTCTGGGCAAGTATTTTATGAGGAGGACTCCCTGGGCAATTGAAGCAGCTTCAAAAATACACTACTGGTACCTGATCAAACTAAAAAGCTTCTGCACAGCCAAGAACACAGTAAGTAAAGCAAGCAAACAGCCCTCAGAATGGGAGAAGATATTTGCAGGTTATGTCTCTGACAAAGGTTTAATAACCAGAATCCACAGAGAACTCAAATGTATAAGCAAGAAAAGAACAAGTGATCCCATCGCAGGCTTGGCAAGGGACTTGAAGAGAAACTTCTCTGAAGAAGACAGGCACACGGCCTACAGACATATGAAAAAATGCTCATCATCTTTAATCATCAGAGAAATGCAAATCAAAACTACTTTGAGATACCATCTAACTCCAGTAAGATTAGCCCATATCACAAAATCCCAAGACCAGAGATGTTGGCGTGGATGTGGAGAAAAGGGAACACTTCTACACTGCTGGTGGGAATGCAAATTAATATATTCCTTTTGGAAAGATATTTGGAGAACATTTAGAGATCTAAAACCAGATCTGCCATTCAATCCTGTAATTCCTCTATTAGACATATACCCAGAAGACCAAAAATCACATTATAACAAAGATATTTGTACCAGAATGTTTATTGAAGCCCAATTCATAATTGTTAATTCATGAAAAAAGACCAAGTGCCCATCGATCCACGTATGGATTACTAAATTGTGGTATATGTACACCATGGAATATTACGCAGCTTTAAAGAAAGATGGAGACTTTACCTCTTTCCTGTTTACATGGATGGAGCTGGAACATATTCTTCTTAGTAAACTATCTCAAGAATGGAAGAAAAAGTATCTAATATACTCAGCCCTAGTATGAAACTAATTTATGGCTTTCACGTGAAAGCTGTAACCCAGTTATAACCTAAGAATAGGGGGAAGGGGGAAAGGGTGGGGAGGGAGGGGGGTGGTGGGCGGAGGGAGGGTGATTGGTGGGATTACAGCTGCGGTGCATCTTACAAGGGTACATGTGAAACTTAGTAAATGTAGAATGTAAATGTCTTAAAACAATAACTAAGAAAATGCCAGGAAGGCTATGTTAAAGCAGTGTGTTGAAAATGTGTCAAAGGGTCTATAAAATCAGTATATGGTGCCCCATGATCGCATTAATGTACACAGCTATGATTTAATAAAAAAAGAAAAGAAAAGAAATTTTCATGCACCTTTATGTATGGAATAATGTCAACTTTCCCTATAAAAGATGTGTATAAAATCACTACCCTTAGGTGATTATTCTGCAGACTAGAAGCAAACAGACCCCTGAATCATACACTCCCTAATTGTTCTTTTAGGTTTTGACCCACAGCAGCGAGTGGGAAATAGAACAACCCAGCCCAAATGACCAATTCTGTATAATTGCTGTCAGAGACAAGGATTACTACATTAAGTACACATACCTATGTGAAGGCAGATGGGCAGGAAAGACAAACATAACACTAAGGGAAAATGAAAGTTACAGATGCATGGCAATGAAAGTTTGAGTTCTGAGGTCAAAATGCTGTGTGACCCTGGGCAAGCTGCCTAACCTCTCTGTGCCCGTGACTTCTCACCTCCAAACAAGCACCTGCCTGCCAAGGTTGTCGTAAAAGGTAAATTTAAAAATACATATAAAGCTCCTTTGCTTAGGAAGTGCTCACAGCAGCGTTAGCTGCTGATGCTGTTGCTAACCATTACAGCCAACTATTATTTTTCAAAAGGAAGAAGGAAAATTCTGGAGCTTAAGAAAAATGGCTGTCTTGCCTATGTCAGCAGAAACGTTTGAAGAAGGCAGTGTCAGCTCACCTATTAAATCTACTCTTGCAGCCCATCCTGAAATGAGTGACAGTGGGGCTTTATTCACCTAAGGAAATAACGGTTTGAGTTTTTGACTTTTCCTCTGTGTCTAGAGCCTTATATTTTTTCTTAAAATTGTGTTACCAAAATGTGATAGGTTTCGTACTATAAAGATGGTCATGTTACATCAAGAATAGCCTTGAACAGTGTATAATTGCACATTCAAGACTCTCAAACCCTAGCTGGTCATTAAAGTGGGAGAGAGCCTCCCAAAGCCTAAGGCCCATGCTGCAGAACCTTGGGGTGTGCCAAGACACGAGTCCATCAGCTTCCACAATGCAGGTGACCAGTCTGCCCTGCTGTTTTTAAAGAGACATCTACACTTTACATCCTTTATCAGGGGTCCTCAAACTTTTTAAACGGGAGGCCAGTTCACTGTCCCTCAGACCGTTGGAGGGCCGGACTATAGTTGAAAAAAAAAAAACTATGAACAAATGCCTATGCACACTGCACATATCTTATTTTGAAGTAAAAAAAAAAACAAAACGAGAATAAATACAATCACACCGCCTCATGTGGCCCACGGGCCACAGTTTGAGGACCCCTGCTACATTTAGGTGGTGTATGTGAGCTGTTTATTCACGAATAGATAGAATCATCTGAACGATCCCAAAGAAAAGGGACAGCCACATATCTCCATTAAAATACCACGATTTGATCCCAAACTCTGTGTATTCGTGACTTATCATGGAAGCAGTATATTAAGAAATCATTTTGCAGGGAACTTCATTGTCCCCTACAGCTTGTAAAATACTGTATCAACAGTTTTCTTTATTATAGTTTGTGAAACTAAATGAGAAAGAGCTGGGCAAAGAGAGCCTTTTTTTTATTCCAGAGGAAAACAAAAGTTGTTTTGATTATTTTGAGTATTGTAGCAAATGCAGAATTACAAAAGAAACAGGATTATAAACATTCCATTGTTCTTACAGATGCGCAGTTCGAAATAGTTAGGATCCCAAAATGCTGAAATTATCACCAAAAATAATATGAGTTTTGTAACTGAATTGAGTGAAGGGAAAGAGCATAGCACTCTTTTCAAGTGTCTGTCCAGCACTGAGGAAAAATTATTCCAGAAAAATGTGGAACAGGATTTGGGGCTGCCTGTTTTTCAGACCTTCAGAACCGTGTGCTGCCACTTCTGGGGAGGCAGCCTCGAGCAGTGGTTAGGAAGAGGCCAGCTTTGGAGAAATATAGAGCCCAGGTCAGTCTCCAGGGACTGGGCTGTGTGGCTCTGGACTAGTCACTCAACCTCTTTGAGTATTTTCTCTTCCTTATCTGGCAGATATAACAGCCTCTACCCCTAGGATCTCATCAGTAAGAAAGTACATACGAAAAGCAAGTGGCCCAGGGTCTGGCCCCCTGTGAGCAGACATTAAACAGGGGTGGAGGGGATGGCAACGCCCACAAGGCACAGAGGGTGATTGGAGGTGCTCTACCAAGAACCCAGAATGTTAAGTTATTTGTCAGGTTGTGATAACTGTCTCCATGGGAAAACAAGAAGCGCAGGTACTTGTAAAGACCACGTTCTAAAAGAAGTTCAAGTGAAATCGAGATATGGGAAATAGCAGATGTCTTTAATTATTCTTCTTTTCATTTTTCTCCTCTTATTTTATACTTTAGGGCCCTGGTTTTATGGAGAATCATTCAACTATCTGAGCCCTCTGTGAAATAGTGTAAAAGATGCAATGAGATCAGAATCACTACCTTGTGTGATTCCAGCCGGTCTAGAGGTTTTTGCTGAAATCCAGAGTGAGTTATTATTTCAGCATATGTAGGGCTCAGTCTGGTTTCTCTCTCAGTTTTTTCCCTGTATTTATTTAGCTCTGGCTGAGGAATAGATAATTTTCAATAAAGGAGATTTTTAGTAACTAGGAAAATAGTGATCTTGATTTTTAATTATGATTTTTATGGCGTACTATGTTTTGTTAATGCTCTAGGGAGTTTATCCCTTATATGAAAGTTTTTGTAGCTGTATTTTCACATCCTAGTAAAAGAAACCATTACCCACATTTATATATGAATGATTTTGTAATTTGTGGAGTAATAACTTGTGACAAAGTAAATATTCAGCAGAAAACTGAGTAGGGCACTTTGTATGAATATCAAGTGGGTTTACCAGGAGGAAGACGTCCCTGAGGCCTACGTTGCATGGTCTGGTTTAATTACAAAGAGTATCCATACCACCTTCTAGTGTTAACAAGCAAGAACTGCCTTCTGACACTTTGGCCCGAATATGTTGCGCAAAGTAATTAAAACCTCAAACCATACGTATAGTCTTTAAAAAAATAATAGGAAAATGTTGACAGGTCATCAATGAGGGATTTTTTATTTTCTAAGTAATTGATGCCAATCTCTTACTTTTATTTCCTTGTTTCCCTCATTTAAATAGCTCTAAAATTGATAACAAGTTGTCAGGGTTGATTTTGATGACCCAAGAGCATTTGACATTTTTCAAATTAAGAAAGAGTGAATGTGACTGTTGCCCCCACACACACACACACCCCTCTGTGATTGTAGAAGCAATGTGAACCATATTTTTATTAATTTTTAATCTAATTATTTTTAGCACAGTCTATCCAAATTAGGTTGCTTTTCTATAATGACTCTGTGTTTGTCATCCTTTGATTTATGAAGCACTTACTGTGTGCCGGGCTCAGGGATTTTTAGCTCAATCCCATGTGGGAGGAAGATCAGTAAACCAGAAATAAGGCAGAACAGAGATAGCGTTGTGACAGAATCCTGGCAGGACCTGGCGGAAGGTCCATCCACTCCCAGAGTGCGGGGGATAGAGAGAGTCCACACAGTAAATTGAGTAGGTGTTCCTTTCTGCTTACTGGGCTTTGGGGAATATGACATCTTAATGAGATCCATCGCGTTCAAACTAAGTTACCTAATGGTCCAGTTGAAGTGTGATAATTTCAATATTGATCTTAAAAAAGCAATTGAGGTCATTTTCTTTTTGGTTCAATACTCAAATCATTTCAGAAATGCAAGAAATGTTATAAGGAATTTGCCTACATCATTTGCATATTTTCATGCAAATTTCAAATAAATATTTTCAGCCATGTATATCTGAAGACTTTGAAATCAGAAAGGTCAGCACTCAGCTCAAAAGGCAAGGACTCCATGCGTCCTCTCTAAATGAAGGTGCAGGCTGTCCAAGCATCTCCAAACCTGAGACTCAATGGCCTCAGCTGCTTCGTGACACAGCCAAGAGGCCGCCTCTCAGCCGGCACAGTCCTCGTGGCTGAGCCTGAGCTCATGTCTCCTTTTTCTGCCTTACATACCATCTGTCTCTGTCGACATGTCCCCCAAAGTCAATGACCACTGTCCCGCAGTTCTTGATTCTGGGCCCCTCCTGAAGTCTCACATCCTCCGTTTGGACGTTCACATCAGCCTCCTCCATGAATTCCTGCTATCTCTTTCCCTTCATAGTCTCAGCCACATGGCTGTCAGCGTGACCTTTTGTCGAGGTCCCCCCCCCCACCAGACCAGCATCTGCTGAGACCTGTGGAAACTGGTGGCGATCAACTGAAGAAATATAGAGTTAGAAGCAACGGTAAAGAAAGACAAGAGACCTAGAGTAGAATTAAAAGCCATCGTGAGATTCTGGCAATGGCCCAGAGTGTTTGCTCCGCTCTGATTTTATCGGTCTATTTGCCTAGAGGTTAAGATAAAGGAGGGAACAAAGAAGTCAGCAGTTTCTCAATTGATCATATCAGTTTCTATTGTTATTATAATTAACCGTAAGGGTGGTGTTCAGTAATCTGAAATCTGAGCCTTGGATTGGGAGAGCCTCCTGCTGGAGGTCACACACACAGATTTCTAGGGAGGTGTTAAGCTCCACTAGTTCTCTGTGGAGTAAAATGCCACCAGCGTTAATCTCTGAGGGAGGCATTTTCCTCCCAACACCACCACAGAGGATCTTCCTCTGCTACAAGGAATATAAGCTCTTCTGCACATATCTCAGGGCTCGGGATATTCCCTTGATCTCTGCCCCAGGCAAATGCAAATCTCCACAATGGGTATCTGCTTTGCCTGTTTAACAGGTAGGAAACGCCCTAGAAGATGTATCTTTTCTAGGACTTGTCATAGACTTTTCTATGGCCATTACTCTCCTCAGAGTGCTCACAGACCCAGCAAGGTGTTTGTAAGCTGTATCTCCAAAGGGCTAGAATTTCAGAAAAGGCAAGAAGCTTGCTAGCAATGGCTAGCTTAAATATAAACTAGCTGACTTTTCTTTGTTCTGACTCACTCAGCTTATTTTTTAGTTTTCCTCTTTTCCTGGGGGTACTTTCCTTTGCCAAGAATGGGGTCTTTGGTCCCCATTCTCCCAGCACCTTTAGTTCCCTGAAGCTGGTATCTGCTCAGGTCATTTCCATGTTTAGTGGGTCACCATGACACAGGATAAACTCAGTGACATTTGGCAACTTGTGGGACGTGCCAGCAGCCTGCTGAGCTGTGCACCCGACTACTATGTGACTCACCCGACTATTATGTGACTCACATAATTTCACATCCCCAACCTCAGGGCCCACTAGATACCATTTCTGCACCTCTCATGGCTTTGAGGATGTAATCACTTCTATTTGGAATGTTCTCCCTGCTCCCCACCCCTCAGCACACCACTCCCACCACCCTAGCTCATTCTCCCCCGTCTCCCCACCACCTCCCCAGGCCCCCACAGTGATTTGGCCATTTCTTCATCATAGAGCTCTGACCATGATGGTCTGTGTCCTTCCCCAGGGGGACGTCCTGGAGTATTAAGGAGAGAATATTTAGGTGTCACTTGTGACCACAACAACAAATGAAAAACAGAATCAACTCCTGGCACAGTTAAAAAGCATTTTATTTTCTGGTATCAAGAAAAACAGAATGCCTTGTTCAATCAGATAATCTAACAAGCAGAGGAAAAGGATGTTCTCTTGAAATTACACATTCACTTTCTATTTCCATTTGCTGACACCGAACAGTCCATCTAATTGTATTTTTTCTTTAGGGAAATCGGTAGGCTGCAGCGCATCTGCTATTACAGTTCCACAATGCTCGCTGTCCGCCAGCCCTTCTTGGTCTTCTCTGAGGCCTTTGACTTCCAGCTCCTCTTAGATTAGATACACATCTCAGACGGCCTCAGCCCCAGCACCTTCTCAGTTTCATCCACACTCCTGGAAACTCATGGTTCTAGAGAAGGATGTGGGATGTGTGTTGGCCCCCAGGACAAAAAAGAAGGTGTGCCGAATTCTCCTCCATTCACTCATCCATCTATCCACTCACTCAACACTTTGATGCAACCTTGGAACAGCAGCTCTGCCGCCCTCAGTAAACACCACGGGACCAGCTGGTGAGGGCAGGTAGAGCGTAAGCTTTTGAAGCAAAGCTACCCAGGTGCTGCATATGTGCTGTAACCTTGGACCAGGCACGTGGCCTCCCTGTATCTCAGTCTCCTCCCTGAAATTGGAATAAATTGGTCTAGATAGTATCAAGATTACATGAGATACAAAGGGCTTAGCTCCGAGTAAGTGCTCAGCAAATATTAACTATGAGGGGGCTGCAGCTCTGCAGGCTGGAGTGGGACGCAGTGTGAGCTACAGAGACCCCTCCTGTGGCTTACATGCTCTCAGGGAGAAATACACAGATAGGTGAGCAGACAAACCATAGGAGGCCTAAACAGGAAACCACAGGTGTTCTGTGATGTGAGGTGATGGTGGTGATTTGGCTGCTCTAGGCCAGAGATCAGGAGAAGCCCCTGGGGAGACAGTGTTTGAACCAGGAGGAAGGATGAAGAGGAGCCAGCCTCATGCATGTGAAGAGGGTTTCAGGCACAGGTCATAGCCCATGCAAAGGTCCTAAGTGGGAGAGGGTGTGGAACGTTCTAGACTCAGCAGACGCCAGTGTTAGCTGGGATAGCAAGTGCCACAGGGATAATGGGCAGGATGGGTGTGCAGTGGAGGGTGGCCAGGGAAGATCACTCGGAAGCTGTGGGGAGGTGCAGGGATGCCGTCCTAGGGACAGCAGGCCGGCACCCATGGGTTTCCTCGGGCGGGGCCTGCAAGAAACCTAGCTGGTGCAGGAGGAAACCAGAGCAGGGGCCAGGCAGGGTGGGGTCCATTGCCAAGGGTGTGGGTCACACAACACCAATTGTCAGAGCCACCACTGCAGAAGGAGGACTCCAGACTCAGGATTATGGAAACTCCTCTATCTCATCAGACCCCAGGTGCAACATGGGGGCTCCAGAACACCCTTCTCTCCCACTCAGGGCACCGAGGCTTGCACCAGGATAGCCCAGCATCAGCTTAGCATTTTCTTATTTATTTCTTTTCTATTTACTTACTTATTTACACTAACAGATCACTGTGTGTTTTCATTGTGTGCAACGTATTGTTTAGAAGTGCATGTCCACTGGGGGATGGTTAAATGTTGCTAATTAGCAAATGCATGACCTCAGAGAGTTCTCATGTCTGTGGTGGGAGCAGATGACATCCCCTCTCTGCGTTTTTCAAGAGTCTATTGTATACCGAGCACTGGTTTTTGCTGGCTTTGGTCCCTTTCCTCTGTCTCCACCCCCACTCCCTTCCCTTCAAAGTGTCTTGAGAAGATAAAATACACACAAGGGCTGTTACTGCATCTGAGCTGCAAATCATCGTGTCTCTTCCAGACTGCATGAGAAAAATGTGAAGAGGAACACTCCGCTCAGTGGAGTGCAGTGGAGGGGCCAGCTCTGGGCTCAGGGCCGCAGTTTTACCTTCTTTTGACAAAAGGAAACAGAACAGTCCTCACCTGCTCCCTAGGGCTGGACAGATGCCTGGGATTGTATTTCTGTTTAACTTCAGTGATGTCTGAATGACAATGCAAAGCAGTGGGTGGGGGCAAAATATTCACAGGGCTTCCCGTTGCTGTCCTGAGTCACATTTTTAAAACCTTCTAATTAGTTTTACTGCTACTAACCCCAAAATTACTCCCATCTACCACAAGCTTGCTGACAGTCTAACCAAAAGCTCACCCTCTCTAATCCCTGGCTTTCCTGATGGAGTTTCCATCTCTCTCAGACATGAGATGAGCTTTCCCCTGGGACACCCATCCAAACCGGCTTTCAGGAGGCCTGGTGCGAGTGACAGTTATGATGTCTCGCAAGCCTCTCTCCTTAATGTGCGGCATCTGCATACCTGTTCATTCAAAATAAGGATCCAGCATGGTTAAGACCTGAACTACTAAATTATTAATATATTATTAATATAATAAATAAAGTATGAATTAATAGTAAGTAATAAGGTAATAATAATATAATTTAAAATACATTAGATTTTTCTTTCTCTGCTATCTTGAAGTTGGCCCAGTGCTCCACTTCTTGGAGACCATGGAGGCCATCATGAGTCCTGCGCTGGTTGGGCCATTGGCCCTGAGTGTCCTTCTGCTATGCCTCTGCAGCTCTGCCCCTGTCTCCTTCCTGTCCCCATTCTTCCACTTCCCTTCTACTCCGTCAGCCTCCCTCACCTTCCTGGAGCTCTCTGCCTTCTTCACACATCTCTGCGGTGGGCCCTGTCACCTCCCCGCCACCCTTCCTGCCTCCCTTCCTGCCCCCTTCCCTGGCCAGGGCCCCCTCACTCCCAGGAATGAGCCTGCCTGGGGGGAAAGAAAGGGCCTGTGGCAGCCCTAGGCAGGGAGCGGAGTGGGTGGAGATGTGACAGCCAGAGGCCACCAGGGAGGGTGACCTTCCCCGCAGTGATTTGTGTCCTGCTGAGCCCTGGCAACCTGGATGGTCTCCCCTCCCCACCTTTTATCCCCACAGGGTGATGGCCTTGTTCTGTCCAGCCAGCATCCTCCTGAAGCAAGGGACCAGGCTGAAGGAGGCCCTGTGGCCATATCCTTGGTGCCTTGAGGACAAAGAGGAAAGACTTTGTCCCCAGAAGTCCAGGTTCGAAGCTCACTGTAGGGATGATTTGGGGTTGGCTCAGCCTGGGTCTCACATTTACTTCTGGGTAAGGAATGGGGGGATAAGGAATGTTCTGCCCCCCAGAACCGAATGGCATGAGGAGTGTCTCTGAAAACCTGATGAGAGGTGGGTCTTCGCTGACATCGTAATATTTGAAAAGCTTGTCTCCTTACTGTCCAGACAGATAAAATCAGGTCCTATTTAAAACCCTGTCCTGTCTAGCACCATCCTGCCTCCACGAACTTCATTCAGACTCTCCAGACTTCCCGCCCTTGCGTGGTCGGCCCGGAATTCCCTTCCCCTTGTGTGCTGGTGACTCCACCTTTACCTGTTGGGGCCCGGCAATCGTTAGCTCCCTCTGCAAAGTCCTCCCCTCGCTCTGTGCTCCACCTGTTCCTGGTGAGACTGGGCTCCTGCTCTGCCGGTTTCGCTCCGTCTGTCACTCCTCTAGGCCACGGCGTCCTCAGCAGCAGGGCCCGGGCTTCTTTATCCTGGCGTCCTGGCCGCCACACCTTGCACACAGTAAGTGCGCGGGGAGCACCTCCTGTGGTTATGCTGGGCAGGATGAAACAGCCAAATCATGTGAGAATCTGAACAATCTTCTCAAACCCCCACAGCCAGTGCTTTGCTCTCTTCTGAGGAGACTCAGGAGACCACATACGGTTTTGGTTAGAGGAGAGAAATGGTGGGTTTCTCCTCTTTCAATTTATCTTAGAAATTCAATATTTCAGTGTGTCCAAAATCATTTTTCCTCACCTCATACATCTACCGCTGCTCTTGACATTCCATTGTTGTTCTAATCCCTTCTGTGACTTTTCGGTGTTGTCAGCGGGTTCTCGCACCTGCAGGAGAACCAGCAGGGAGGGGCCGAGCCCTGATCCAAAGCTCTTTTCCCAGCAGGTGGTTGAGCCCTCCATTCTGGTCAGCAGAGCCTGTGACTTCCAGGCGGGTGATGTTCCCCAATCAGAAATCTGCCTCTGCTGTTGGTAGAATGTGTGCATGTGCACGCCTGTGCCGTTCCCCATGTGCACGGCTGTTCCAAGCATGCTCATCTGACTGGTCCCTGTCTGGGCCTTCCCCTGGATAACAGGTCGAAGCCCCTGTGGGAGGCTCATCGGATGATCCGTAAAATAATAAGGGGCTGCATCCTTGCTACCCTGTGGCCTAGACTGTCAAAACAACGTATCAGTGTGACTCTACGCTCACCCTTTTATGTTTTTATTTTTCCACAGAGGTCTCATTGCCAGCAGTTTCACCGAAACCCACTACCTGCAGGATGGTACAGATGTCTCCCTCACTCGAAATTACACGGTAATTCCTGCGTGTTTGCGTCACATGATTCTGTGCTGGCAAATCTATGTTTTGTTATTCTCTTGAGCGAAGTCACATGCCCAGATTCTTAACTTAGGCCCCAAGAAGCACCTGTGTGCCCCTGAGCATCAGAGCATTCCACGGTGACTCCAAAAACACCTGGCTCTGGCCGAGTATGTGCCAGGACTGCCCTTGGAGGGATGGCTTTATGACAGGGCTGACCTTGATGTTCATTTGGGAAAATCCTTTTTAGAACACCTGGCCTAGTTTGATATGGCTTGGAATGCAGTCATATGTGAGCTGAACTTTGCTGCGCTCAACTCCAATGTACAGAAAATGGACTCTGCTTAACCTGTTATAAATATACCCCCGATGTCAAAATGGTTCTGTACCATAGGTGTTAAGGTAATACAATATTTGTTACCTCCTTGGCAGCTTTTCTGGCACGTGAACTTCTAAATGTAACTTGGATAAAAATGCTCATTTTACTGGTTCCTTTAACAAAAGTTGATGCTGACTGAGTCTTCTCCGCAATTGGCCACGTATGGAGACGAGGTCCAGACAGAAAAGGACAGAGCTTCTGCCCTCTGAGCACTAGGAAGGTCACTGGTGAAAGAGCTGTGGGCATTTGTTTTTAATACCCACAGGGCTCTCTGTTCAGCATCTGAGGTTGTCAGGTAGCCAATGCTATCTGCAGCGCCCCCTCCTCGCCCCCAGTCTGTGCCTGATACCAGCCCTTGTACTTATCACAGGTTTGACGCTTGGCACTTATAAACTGATCCCTTTAGCCTTCCAGGAGCCTGGTGGAGCAAGCTGCCAGAGCTCTCCCAGCCTGATGAAAACACAGAGAAATCCAGGATAAAATATAAGCGCAGAGGAATTTTTGTTAATGCCTGGTCAAGTGTAAACGAGAGTCAGAGAAATCCCCAGGAGGCAAAAATAAAGAGGGACGTTCATCCAGAGTGTTGGCTGGTAGCTGGGCCCAGACCCCAAAGGGCCCTTCAAGACACAGAGAGAGGACCTGGTGCTTGGGTTGGGAGCAAGAGAAGTGAGCACCTGCGGCTGAGAGACCCCCAAGGCCGGATCCCAGGGCCGCCTCCTCTAGGAAAAGAGACGAAAGGAAGTCTCAGTGCAGAGCAGGGGCGAGAAAAACTGAAAAATAGGGATCTGTAGCCCCAGTTAGTTTCATATGTGGATGTTGGGAACAATCTGGGCCTGTGTCCAAACTTTTAACGCCAGCGTAGGAATGGGATTCCTAGTCAAGAGCTTGACCTTGACTAGGGACCAAACTGGTTCCAAATCAGAGAAACCCCCTTGGATCCAAGTGGAAGGCAGCCCAGAAATGGGGATATTCCTACAGCCCGGATATTCCTACAGCCCGGATCACATGAGATGCCCACGCGGAAGAAATTAACAATGAGAATATGAATGATGAGCCCCAAGTCAAAACTGCAAGCCACACAAGGCAGACAGGCACTGAAAGTGAGAATCACAGAATAAGGCCAACAGGAATTAGGACCTAGTCTAAGAACAGAAGATAACAGAAAAATCACAGGAGAAGATGTAAAGAGAACAGAATAGATCTGATAGAAATTCCTTAATGAAAATATGTTTTAAAAACATGGGAAAGGGCAACATGTAAACAGAATATGAGGCTGACCCTGAAAGGATGAAAGTCAGGAGGAGTCTTAGAGAAAACTTCCCAAGTCCCAAACAGGAAAAATAAAAATAAACACACTCCAGGATCGCTTACAATGAAACTGAAGAATACTAAGGGTGAGATCTTAAAGCCACCTGAGACAAATGACAGACTTGTACAAAATAATGACAATTAAAGCAACCATAAACTTTTCTTTAGCAACTGTGGAATTAAAACTGCAGAGAGCAAAGGGAAAATTATTGTCAATTTGAATTCTATACTCAGTTTACTTTACTAGAATGAAAGTGAAATAGACGTTTTGTACAAAGAGAAGAGAATTTATTACTCTCAGATTCTGATGAAGAAAGAATAACTCACAAAGAATATCTCAGTAGGAAGGAAATTGATCCCAAGCTTCAAGAGCAGGACGTCAGGGGCACTAGTAAGCAAAATGACATAAATAAATCTAAACAAGCCACTTAAAATGACAATCACAACATTAATGACTGGATTTTGGGGTTTAAAACAAGATGGGCAAATAGATTTAAAACAACTTAAGAATTTGTATTAAGAATAACAGGCATGTTGATTAAATTTTGACATAAATTTTAAGTATTACCATTTAAAGAATAGAAAAACAGAAGGCACAATTCCAACTAAAGAGGGTGAATAAAAATAGTAATTCAACCCAGTAGAGGGCAAGAGAGAAAGAAGAGAGTTTAAAAAAGAAACAGAATAAATGTAAAACAAAAACTAGCAAGATAAAAATGAGTCAACATATTGGTCTCATTATCTGTAAATAGATTGAATCTGTGAAAAGAAAAACAGAATAACTGTTTAGAATTTAAAATAAAATCCAGCTATATAATTTTTACAAGATTCACACTCAAAAAATAGTTACGAGAGGAAAGGACTAGAAAAAGATATAGTCCACAAATCTTAATCCTAAGAAAGCTGCTGTATTAGTTGTAACCTCAGATAAGCCAGACTTGGAGGCAAAAAAGGGTATTTTTAGGGATAAAGGAAATCATTAAATGATGATAAAAGATGGTAAAAGAATTATTTTGAAACCATATATACCAGGAAAATAGTCTTAAAATATATAAACCAATAATAATAAAAATCAAATGTAACTTCTAAATCTAATTATAAATTCATCTAGAAATAAGGTTTAGCCCAACTTCTAACTAAAGGATTTCTTAAAATCCAAGAAATGCATTAAAAATTAGGCATTACATGCTGGGATAAAGCTTTTTTTGCTTTTTAGTAAGTTTAATTTTAAAAATCCTCTAATACCAACTTAAACCCAGCCATTTTTCCTCAAGAGAAAAACTCTCTAACTTCTTTGCTGCTGGTGGGATTGCAAACTAATACAGACTTTTTGGAAACAAATATAGAGAATCCTCAAGGAACTACACGTTGAACTACCATTTGATCCCGCAGTTCCATTACTAGGTATCTACCCAGAAGAACAAAAGTCATTTTATGTTGAAGACATTCGCACCAGGATGTTTATTACAGCCTAATGCATAATTCCCAAGTTGTCGAAGCAACCCAAATACCCATCAACCCGTGAATGGATTAACGAATTGTGGTATATGTATACCGTGGAATACTATGCAGCCATAAAAAAGATGGAGACTTTACATCTTTTATGTTTACCTGGATGGAGTTGGAACATATTCTTCTTAGTAAAGTATCTCAAGAATGGAAAAACAAGTATCCAACATACTCAATACCATTATGAAACCAATATTTAAACCCTTACACATTCATATAAATGATAAAACACAAATATAGTCCAGCAAGAGTAGGGGAGAGGAGGCAGAAGGGAGGGAGGAGGGCACTTGGCGGGATCTCGCCTAATGTGCACACTGCGAGGGGATATTTCAAAACAACTAAGAGTGAATTATAGTTGTCTTGCCACAAAAATAAGTAAGTGAGGTGCTGGTTATGTTAATCAGTTTGATTTAAGCATTCCATATTATATATCAAATCATCACATTATACCCCTATAGGTGTATAAAATTATGACTTAATAAAAAATGAAATTCAATGTTTAAAAAATAAAAATAAAATAATAATAAAAAAGAGAAAACTGTCTAGATGTAAAGTTCACGTAGTTTAATCAACACAGCCACAACCAGAGTGGAGATTTAAGTAGACCTCTCTCAGAAATGAAAATTTTTAAAATGAGCAGAAGAAAGAAACTCAAGAACAGGGATAAATGAATCAAAAACCTGGTTCTTTGAAAATATTAGTAAAATAAGCAAAACAAATTAATCAAGAATAAAAAAGAATTCCCAAGCAAACAATATTAGTAATGCAAAGTGGGAAGAAACTATTGTTAAAATCACAATAATCTTATGAACAATATTCACTATTTTCTTTAAAATGTAAATTCTTAACACTGCTTCAAGGTGAAAGAGAAAAATTTTAATATAACTACATAAAGAATTTAATAATAGTCTTTTCAAGGTCCACCCACAAAAATAACGACAAATCCAAATGATTTAACCAAGCTACATTTTTCCACACCTACCAAGTTCAAATGGTTCCTGAGAATAAAAGAATAATTTTTTTCCAAGCAAGAGGGTGGGAGAATCTATTAAAACTGAAGGAGAGCATGTACAAAATTAATCTTATAGATTAGCTTCAATTATGAACATAGTTGCAAAACTCATAAGTAAAATGCTGTTCAGCACACATTTTAAAATTACTTTTGACCAAATTATTCTTATCTGAGGAACGCAAGTATAGTTCAATGTTTGTATATCTTATAATTTCATACATTATGTCCTGCAGATGAAAAGTATTATCCTAATTGACATCTATTATAATCTGTACTATTTCTTATTTAGTTAAAATAGCTCTAGTAGGGGGGAAGCCTCCTTGTACCACCTTTCTGCTCCTAGAGAGCCCCACGTGGCATCTTACATATGCTGGGTTTTCTAAAAATACTCCATCCAGCCATTGCAGCACCGTCAGTGACGCCATCCAGAATTAATTCCTTCCGCTATTTGTTTACTCAGCAAACATGCATTAAACCCCTTCTGTGTGCAGACATGGTAGGCTATGGGGATACAGGTTGAATAAAATATATTCCTCATCATACAAATTCTAACTGAGAGGCAAGGCATTTTAAAAACATAAAAACAGTTATGTTTTAATATAATTGTCGCACTAAGACGTGTATACAAAATACCATTGTGAAGGTATTCGCTTGTGTGTGGCTGGGTTTAACTCTTTGGAGGTCCTTTCACTAAGGAAAGTGATATTTGCTCTTGGTTTTAAAAGTGGAAGAAGATGGGTATAAACTTCAATACTAAGCAGTTTTGACTTTATCTTACTGAAAATTGGAAGGAAGAGAAGGCTTTCAGGCAGCAGAATGGCATGTTCAGGTCTATACTTTAGAAAGGGTCTCTGACAGCAGAATGGAGGAAAGATTGGTAGGAATATGAGTGGACAGAGACAAGATTTGTTAGGGCCTTTTGTAGTTAATAAAGGTGTTGCCTACAGAAGTGGGCCTTGGAATGGACAGTGACGGAATCAGGAGGGCTTGAGGAGTCAAAGCAGGCACTCTCTCTGGGGTCGGGGGGTGAGGAAGGTGTCACCAACAGGGCTTTCCCTGCCGCTTGGGACTTTGTATGGACGGTTCATTCCTCTGTGGTTCCCTTAAGGAGCGGCTGGTGGTTGGAAGGCAGAGGAGACCGGACTTTGCCTGTGTTGTGCTTGTAGCAGGGTGGCCAAGAGCAGATGTCCAGTGGGCAGTGGGTGCGTGTGAACCTGAGTGCAGGCAAAGATAAAGACCAAAGGTGGAGATCCGAGGATCAGCCTCATATCTACGTCATGGTTGGTGCCATGAGTTCATGCCTGACTTATGTTTTTCCTTTTTATTCCTTCTAAGAACTTTCTTCAAATGTGTCTTTAGTCTCAGCACTAAGGTGGTCTCTCCAGTGTAGACTGTCCATCCAAAAAGAAACAGAAAAAAGAAGATACTAATTTATCTTTAGTAGATAAAGCAACTGGAAGCTAGATTATTTGGCACCCCACACCTCCTAGAAATACTGCAACAATAGGTCTGAGTCTTTCAAATGCCCCTTATCTGTGACGGTGAGTGGGACTTGTCTAAGGCAGAACCACAATCTATGAGATACGCTTCCAGAGCTATCTTCACAGTGTTATGTTTTCTGTTTCAATCTCCCTTACTAATTTTCTTCTTCTTAGGCATTTCCACCTTATTTTCTCATTTGGGAGGAAATGTGATAAGAGAGAAGAAGAAATAGAGGACTAGATAAAGGAGAGGCCGACAGCTGCCAGGTCTGCTTTAGACTTCAATTGCAAAAGCTGAAGGCGACCAACCCTGCATCTTAGCAAACAGCCTGGGTGGAAGGAAGGTTTCCAGGACCTTAATGGTAGTTGTCTCTGTGTGGAGCAAGACCGTATTTTTCTGTCTTCTATGATTGATGTTTTACACTTTTTCCTTCTCATTTTTCCATGAGGTAACTATACCTCCCCCTTCCCCACCTTCCTTCCTCTCCATAGAACGGTCTCTTTAGGGAAGGGAGGCAGGGCGATGGATCCTGACGACTGCTGATCCCAGGAACTGGGGAGAGGCTGGAGTCCCTGCTGTGGATGGGCCGTGAGGCTGGTCCTGCTGCCTTTCTGTGAGTAGTGAGTGAGACTCAACCACTACCTCCCACCACGGGGTGCCAGAGCAGCGATGTTCCGCATCCCACCTACGCCAAGACGGCCCCCAGGCCTTGGCTGGCCAGAAGGGTCAGAAATTACAAGAAGCCTCACATCTGCCTGGCCTGAGCTGGTACTCTCTACAGAATATACCAGAAGCCCCTTTTTGGAGCTAATTAAGCCAAAGGTGACTTTTGATCTTCTTCCAACTCTTTGAATTTATCGTTAGCAGATAAAGCAACTGGAAGATAGATTAAATTGGCACCCCACACCTCCAGAAACAACAAGCGCATATTACTTTCACAATTAGAAAAATAATGACTTTTCTTTGAATTGGGGAGCTGCCTTCTCCTGCTCCTGGGAATGCCCTTCTTAGCTGTCAGCCACGTTGCTGTGACAGTGAGGAGTGGTGCGATCCTGTTTATTAGATAAAGCTCACAGCCCTCAGCGAGTCCTTCCACCAGGAGCCCCTAAGGAGCATCTAAGGCCTTGTGTTGTTTTCCGTGGTGAAAAGACAGATGCAGCTTCTGAAGTCTGGTTTTTATTGAATCAATCTGGAAAACAAAAAAATTTGCTGACTCATCTCCTCGTCTTCTAAAGTCAGCACACAATGAACTTTGCTAAATTTAAAATTATATATAAAATAAGAACCACTTTTTGTTGGCTAGAGCACTTTTTTTTTTTCTTTTCTCAACAATCAGTGTAAGCGGGTTGACTCAGAAGAGCGTCTGATTTTAATTTTGGTGGTGACCACTTATCTTCTCTCTTGATTGTCCTGACACAATGAGTTATTTGTAACTTTATCCTTTGCTGGCCACAACTAAGGGAAAATTGTGTTTTATATTATTAGTTTTAATAAGGCTTTCAGAATACAATACACATGACATTTGTGCTATACACATCCCAAAGGACAACTCTGGGAAAGGCTGGAATAGCACCAGGAAGGCTGAATGTCACCAGTGCGGTGGTGGCACTCATCTGTCACAGGCATGTTGCTGCTGAGCACCCGTGCTGTGCCGAGAACCTTGACCACCACCACAAATACAGTTGGGCAGGGCTCACAGGCAGACTAGGGGGCCCAAGAAGCATGGTTATTCTGTAACCACAAACATGACTGACATCGGGGCTGAGTACACCAAGGAAAGGCTGTGGGAAAAGGCTGTGGGGGCTGAGTACACCAAGGAAAAGGCCTGGTGGGGAGGATCCCCAGAGGCTTCACAGAGGAAGTAACCTGTGCCCCAGCCGAGGAGAGGGAGGAAGATTTCAGGCAGGTGTGGAGTTTTACATGGGGGAGAGGGAGTGTTTAGGAGTTGACAGAGATGGGAGAGTCCAGGGATTGGAGACCATGGTGATAAACTTGGTCATGATCAGAGAACGCTGAGAAGGCCCTAAATAGTCTCAACCAAGGGGTGCTGTGACTATGTAGGGCTTCAAACCCCACCCCAGCTGGAGCAGGAAAGAATGGTCAGAGCTATGAGGGACTTCAGCAGGGTCGAGGAGATGGCTCTAGCAGAAGAACCTGAAGCCCAGGTGAAAGGATGTGGCCTCAGGCACTTGGAGAGAAGTAGGAACCATGTCTTGCCCACAGCTGGGAGCACTCCCTGTTTGTTTCTCTCTAGAAAACAAGAGTGAGAGCATTTGCTGTGACAGATGTCAAATGGGGACCAGTTGGGATTAGAATCCGATACTTTAGCCAACGTGTTGCGCGAGTGACATCCCATCCATTTCCATGGCAACTACTGGACATCAAAAAGGAGTAAAATCATCTACAACTAACTGCCGTGGACTGTGTCTGTCAGGAGGTCACGTGGCTGCACTAGCCCAGGCCTCCTTCACACCTGGGAGGTGTTTTAGCCACCTGCTCTCTCCCTGCCTCCAGCTCACCTGGTTTTCATCCAGACTCTGCTCCTGTCTGAACAATCCTTCTAAAACATCTGCGTTTGTGTTTTGATCCCCCAAATCATCGACAGCTCCCCCTAATACCTCTTCTATCAGGTTCAAATGTCTCGGATGGGTCTCCACGTTCCACAGTGAGAACACGCCCACCTTTCCACGAGGGAATGAAGCCCACGTGCTTGATTTCCCCCTTCACGTGCTCACTCAGCAGATATTACTGAGTGCCCAGCATGGCAGCCAACACTCGGTGAACTCTAGCGACAGGCAAGGCCCTGTGCACTGCCCTTACACACTGTGTTGTTTGACCCTCTCTGTAAGTCAGTTTTTGCTTTTTTTTTTTAACCTAGAGGAAGCACTGGCCATAGAGGGGTTAAGTAGGTCAGGCATACAGCTAATACGGCTTCAAACCCCCAGAGTCTGGCTCTCATATCAGGCTCCTGGTCTAGGCCATACCACCCTGAAGGTGACCGAGCTCGTCTGATGGTGGCAGTGAAGCAGGGCAGTGCCTGGTTGGTCCTTGGATGGCAGAACCTTGAGCTCTGACCACTGGTGAGGTCCGGCCTCGGATTTACTTGGAGCAAAACACTCAAGTGTCTGCTACATGCTTCTAGCCATGGCGTTTGCCGTAAGGGAATTAGTCTATTAAACTGTAGCGAGGTTGATTAGGGAGCAGACCAGCATTCGTGCACAAAGGGGACACTCAGAAAATGATTTTGGGAGAGAGCAGTTTGGCTGGAATATGAGGAGAGTACAGGCCAGAAAAGGCCCTTGGAATTCAGTAAGTACACACCTCAAAGCCCAGCTGGACTCAGCCAGTGAAGGCCCCACCCTGTGTCAGGTGGCAGAAGGGAGGACACAGCCCCGTCCTCAAGGAACACAGTCTAACAGCAGGTGACTCAGCAGGCCCCTGACCAGGGTGTTTGGAGAGACAAAGCCAGGTTCCCAGAGGAACGCCAGGTTGGTGACTTTCCCAAAAGCTGTCAGGAAAGGGGAGGCTCTGAGACAGGTTTGTGTCTGGAGGTGGGATATGTGGAAGTTAGGAGCACAAGCCACTGAGTCAGACTGCCCAAGTTCAAATCCCAGCAAGTCCTCAACCAGCCCATGAGACGTGAAGATGATGCAGTTAGACACCAAGCCTGGCGCACAGTCAGGTCTTTAGAGGAGCTAGCCAGCCTCGCCACTGCTGTGTTGGTGATCATTTAACAGCAAATCTTAGCCACATTGCACCAGCTGTTCCTTCCGGGTCCCTGGTAGATTCTGATAGCAGATAAGGGTCCACTGCACCCAAGAGCAAGGTCAAGGAAGGTGCTGAGGTGTGTGCTCCAGCCCATGTGTCTCCACAAAATAGCGCCTGGCAGAGATCGGCTCTACTGGCCCCTGCCCCGCCAGGTCCCTGCTAGGCAATGCACAACTATGTCCAACAAGCTCTGGAGCTGGAAGCTCGTGGCAAGTGAAAAAGTGTAAGCAATTAACACTCCTTTCTCTCTAATGGATCAGTTTATCTCATACACATCCATTCATTCTTTCAGCAAAAATATGTTGAGCAATGGTTCAGTGTGGAGGAAAATAGCAGGTAGAAAATAGAGCTTATGGCAGAATGGGGTTGAAATATTTCTGTTCTTATTCCAGATTTATAACAATGCCTTGTATTTTATCAATCACTTCCCCATGTCATGCTTATTAGATCTATAAAACCCTGGGCAATTAAGTGGTCAATCCCATTTTCCAGATTAAAAACTGAGACTCTAAAGTCTCAACTCTGAGAATCCCAACCCCAGGTGGGTTTAGGGGTCTCATTGAGGGGTCTCCCTGGTACCAATGTGCTGTTTCCAGGCCCAGTTTGCAGGGAGGTTCCCGAATGTGAACACGATTTCTTAAGCATGTGCTCTCTGCTCCTGAATTCCAGGCAAAAGAACATGAATGCCCTGGACGTGCCCAGACATGTTCTCCTTAGGGAAATGGGGGCAGAGACAGCTCTGGGAGGCATGGTGATTCATCTCTCAGCTGTCCCATCCCGCACACTGTCAGGGCCGAGTGCTGAGCGGCCGAGTCACACCTTCCTCTTCTGGAAGGCGCCGTCACTGTATTTTACTCTCAGGCAGACCTATGGTGTCCCGGGGCATGGTACTGTGTACAAGGGAGTAAAGGCCTGGCCACAGACACACACGTGTGCACGTGCACCTTCGTGCACACATACGTACATATACACATGCACACATATGCACGCACACCTGTGCATACCCCCTCATCCCCAGACCCTTCCTGTTTGCAGACTTTTCTATGAGATTAGAAATGACTTCACTTTCCTAGGAGTCCATGAGTGATGTCATACTCAAGAATAATGTTGTGCCCAAGTTAGGGTCTTAGGTGGTAGCTTAGTAGCTTTTTTTTTTTTTTGGACAGGGCTGGGTTTAAACCCGCCACCTCTGGCATATGGGGCCAGCGCCCCACTCCTTTGGGCCACAGGTGCTGTCTGCTTAGTAGCTTTTCATTTCAAGAAGAGCCAAAGACTGGTGAGGGCACATGCTCCCAGCCACAAGGGATGGAGGGCACAGGCGGGCCTGGCATTGAGAGCCTGCCTGGGGTGTAGTTCCTGCCCTGCCGTTGGTCACTCAGGCCTCAGTCTCCACATCTGCTCAGGGAAGGGGCTGTCTTAACAAGGAGGGTTGGCCTGAAATGGCCCAAAGCCCTTTCCAGCTATACCATTTTGTAATTCAAGCCCTAAATCAAGATAGTCTGGCATGTTGTATATGCTGGGGGGGTCAGGGAAGGTCCTGAAAAGTTTCCCCCAAAAAAGCATTGGAAGCCATTTTCACTCAGCCTTCTCTCTGACTTAAACTGCTGGTGTCCTTATAAATTACAGGGTCAGGCCATTTTTTGTTACCACTTTATCTATAAAATTCCTTTCTTTCTGGTCCACTGGGAGTTGGCAACAGGAATTTGATTTTACTTCCCACACATGGCATGGAATTAAGGGCTACCAACTTTCAAGTTCAAGAGTTTTTACTCCTTCCACCTTCTTCTTACCCACTATTATGTTTGATTGATAGTATTAAACAGAAGGAAAATTTATCTTACAGAAGTGGGGAAATGCATTAGGTTAAGTAATAACTCTGTAAAATACATGGTTAGAGGTTTTGAAAAGGAAAAGATATAATTTTGTGGTTGTGCGTGTTTGGGACTCTTTCTAGGCTATGTTTTGTCGGGAGAAGTAGAATGTCTTGGATCAGCAGAACTCGGCAAAGACTAGCCCAGCAGGGCAGGGTCTCGAGTTCAGCGACAGCTTTAGAAACATGAGCCTGAGGAAAAGGCAGAGGCTGTGCAGTCTGACACCCTTGAGGCCATCGGAGAGAGGAGAAGGATGGATCTAGGAAAGTCTGTGCAGGGGCCAACCGCAGGTCTCGAGTCCTTGGGCACACGGCCGTCAAGGCACAATGGCTGCCTACTCTGTCTGTCCTTCATGTGGCACATCCAGACCTCACAAGCCAAGCGTTTGTGAGTCCCTAAACCTGGCTGGGTCCTGCCTCTCAGCATCAGTGCCTGAAGTCAGCCTGGACCTCAGACCCCAGACCTGGGGCACACGCTCACCTGGAACTGTCCTGAGTGGGGACCGTCCTGAGTAGGTGCTGCTGGCCACTGCCAGTGATGCTGCCCGTGTTCCTTTCTCTGCCTCAGTCACTGCCCAAGAGGGCCAGACCCCCCGGGCAGTTGGAGAATACATCTCATCCATTCCCCAGTCAAACACATGACTCAGTGTGACAACAACTGTGTCTTCCTGAGCTGTAAAGTCATCTATACAATCACTTACGTCATAAAAACTAAATCACCTTTGTTTAAACACTTTGTGAGTCATATGGGAAAAATAAAATTTTGTGAAGCTGTAATTATCCTAAAGAACCTGGAATTTGGAGTTCTAGTGATTATAATTATGCTTAGTAATCTAAGAAGTTAATCAGTGTTGGGAGTGAGCAACAGTCTTGTTAGTTCCCGGTCGGAAGGTAGTCAAAATGGTGTGAAAGCCGATCCTAAGATGTGCGCTCTGGGGATGACAGAGAGAAGTGAGAACTGAGGTCTAACCCTCCTCCTCTCCAGAAGCGATACTTCAACCAAGTTGTTGAACTGGAAATTAATTTGATGCTAATTTGCTCTCAGCTCACGCTTTAATAAGCTTATATTTCTGTGTATTTAATTTGAAAGTATGTTTTGGTAAATAATCTATTAAAGTAAATGGAGTCTGAGAATAAATGAGTTTGAAATTTCTGAGGTCAGCAATTGGGATTATTGTCACCCTCTGGTTTTTAATTTTTTAGACAGTGTTTAGCTGCCTATAGCAGCATTTTACATTTCTCTAAACTGGGGTATATTTTATAAGCATGTGTTCTCTGCTCCTGAATTCCAGTGTAAAACAACATGAATGGCCCTGGTCGTGTAAATTATATAACACATGAGACCCCAAAGATCTGTAACAATGAACTCTAATAATTCCGATACCCCAGGCAGCCAAAACTCTCATAGCAGCTGCCAACCGTTTACTTTCTGAGATGTCTTTGGCTTTGACAAATCTGCCGTGTGCTCAGGCTGAAATCCCCCACCCTGTGCAGGAGGGTCTGGGAGGGTGTCGGGATCCCTCAGATATTCTGGGGTGTTATCCAATTACATGATCCCCTCATGGTTGGGGAATTATCATCATGCCTCCCGTAAGTACCCAACTTTTACCCAGAAAGAAGGACCCTAGACAGTGTATTTCACACAAAAATTAAGGAGGCAAGCTGGTGGCTAAGGTCTACCCCAGATGGCCTGGGTGGATGCCTAAGGTGGCTGGCTGGGCAGCCATTCCCACTACCCCGAAGCACATGCTTATTGGAGAGGAGGCTTCACTGTGGGAGCAGCAGGGCACTGTAAGTGCTGCCCTCTGGCACCTAATCTCCCAGCCAAGCAGAAACAGTCCAGATCCTGAGCTGCCACCACCCCCCTCAGTACCCCCAGCCTACATATGGCTTTTTCTCTGCAAGCCACTCCCTCTTCTGCCTTGGCCCCCAAACACCTAACCACGCCCTCCTCAGTCTTGTATGGGGGATCCAAAAAAGAGCCTATATATAGTGAGCTATGATAATGTCACTGTACTCCAGCCCAGGTGACAGAGTGAGACCCTGTCACTCCCCCCAAAAGAAAGAGCCTACAGTACTTTCATTTTTTTGCAACTGATACTATCAGCAACATAGAAAATACAAGATATGCTACAAACCATAGATGAGATGGCCTAGAAGCAGCATCTGGTTCAAGATCAACTCACAAAACCAAAAGCTTTCCTGTATGCAAGGCCAAGCCCAGGTGGGCATACTGACAAAAGCTTTCCTTTACATTAAAATAGCCATGTATATGACGTAATAGGAAAAAAGATCCTGTTCATATCAACAGATCTATACAATACCTATATACAAGATCAACAAAAGTTTTCCAAGAGCCACATGGAAAAAAATCTAAAACTAAGCTGAAGGACATAAAATTGACTGTATTAAAAGAGAACACCTGCCATGTACCCGAATGGGAACACTCTTTATTATGCAGAGGTAAGTCCTTCCCAAATTGACTTTGACCTTCAGTGTCATACAAGCTCAAGTCTCAAGGGATTATCATGGAGCTTAAAATTTGATTCTAAAATTCATCTGAAAGAGAAAATAGATAGTAATCGTCTAGAAAGTTTTTGGGAAAGAACAATCCCAAGAGAACACTTGCTCTTGATAAGGTTGCCAAGACAACTAAATGGGGGAAAGAAGAAGGTTTCAACAGATGGTTCTGGAACAACCAGGTGTCCGTATGCAAAAGAATGAAGCTGGACTTCTTGCTTAAACTGTACATAAAAATTAATTCAAAATGGATTAAAAATCCAAAGGTAAGAGCTAACCCTGTGAAAAACTTACATGTAAAACTTCATGATTTTAAGTTAGGTAATAGTTTCTTGAAATGGCACCTAAAATATAAGCAACAAAAGAAAAAAAATAGGAATATTAGACCATCAGAAGTAAAATAAAAAAAAAAAAAATGATACTTTAAAAGACCCAATCACAACAGTGCAAAGACAACCCACAAGAAGGGAGAAAATGATTGCCAATCACATTTCTGATAAGGGCCTTATATCCAGAATTTATAAAGAACTCTTCCAACTTAACAATAAAAAGACAGTAACTCAATTTAAAAAATAAGCACAACATTTGGACAGGTCTGTCTTCAAAGATGATTACAAACAGAGAGGAGAAGATACTCAACATCTTAGTCGGTAAGAAAATTAGAGTTAAAACTACATTGAAATGCCACTTCACACCCATCAGGGTGGCTGCAATCGAAAAGGTAAACCGTGACAAGTGTTGCTCATGGGAATGTAAAATGGTTCGACTACTTGGGGAAACAGTTAAACAAGAGAGTTTCTGTACAATCCAGCAATTCCACTTGTAGACATAACCCCGTGTAGCTGTCTGTAGTATGTTCAAGAGAACTGAAAAGATGTGCTCATGCAAAAACTTACCACACATGTTCACTGCAGCATCACTCAGAATAGTCACAGTGGAAACAACACGTGTGTTCATTAACGGACAAACAAATAAGGAAAATGTGATCTTATCCACGAAAGGGGAGGTGACTCAGCCACAAAAAGGAATAAAATTCTGGTGTGTGCTACAACATCAAGGGACTTGAAAGAGTCAGTCACCACGTATTTTGTGATTCCATTTACATGAGATAAGCAAATCTGTAGACAGTAGATGAATGACTTCCAGAGGCTGGAGGAGAGAGGAAGGGGAAGTGGGTCCTAAGGAATGTGGGGTTTCTTTTTCGGGTGATAGAAGTGTTTTGGAATCATAGTGGGGATGCGTGCACAACAATATAAATATTCTAAAACCCGCTGATGGCATGCTTTCAAAAGGTGACTTTTATGGTATGAGGATTTGATCTTAATTTTAAAAGAGAACTTGCTCCATCTGATATCCAATGCCACGTAGAACGAGAGTAATTGGAATAGTGTAGAACTGGCACGGGGCAGACGAACCACGTCTGCCTCAGGGGTGAGCACAGAGAGGACCCAGTGGAGCTGCAGCCCTGGTGTTGGTTTCAACATGTGCCGAGGTAGCGTGTGACACCGCAAGGAACGGAAAGGGGGTGGGAGAGCCCAGCCAGCTCTTCTCTGTAAGTGCATGTGAGTATCCATCAGCCTCACACGTCCTCAAAAATAAACTCCAGATCGATAAAGAACTAACAGGAAGACTATAAAAATAGAAGAAAATAAAGGACATGTTTGTCACTTGAAAAAAAAGCCACCTTAAGCTATGCCCAAAATACCTGAAGAAAAAGGTAGATCCATTTAAATACAAAAAAATCAGAGACTCTGAACAAAAGGTATCGTAAGAAGCAATGTTAAAAGACATTTCCCACATGACAACAGGCAAAGTATGACTGTTCTGAATATATAAAGAACTTCTCAAATCAATAAGAAACAGTCAAACAGAATAATAAACACCCTGAGAGGCTCCCAACACCACACTGTGTTGACTTTCAGATGACCCCAGAAGGTTGTCCTTCACGGATGACCGTGGCATTAATACTTCACTTTTGCAGGCCTGGCTTAGAGTCCAGTTGTTCTGTCCCACAAAGTCTTCCCCGACTCTGCTAAACTAAAGGGTCAGATGGAATCATGTGATGGAGGAAAGCACATAACACTAGGAGAAAGGGGCTAAGATGATCTCTTTGTCACAAAGTAGAGGACAGGTGCAGGGGGACAGCCTGAGCCCTGAGCTCCCAGCTTCCCCTTAGAAGATGCAGGCCTTTCCCTGTGGGCCCCCCGCCATGCAGCTGGCATTCGGGGACCTGAATGAGGTGGAGGCAGCCTTCCTTGCCAGTCAACACTTAAGTGGGGTGGCAGCCTAACCTTTGTTCAACTTGAGGTTGACCTTGATTCTGGCTGATAATCTGTCTTCACTGGGGAAGTGTCTGTGCTATGGGGGTTTTGTTGAAAGCAGTAACATTATGAAACAACAGAGTATTGCAGGCGCTTCACACAGGAATTTTCATCTGAGACTTGGAAGACCTTCCTATTTTTCTTCCCTGCTGAGATAGATGTTCAGCTCTCGGTTGGGTAGTTCAGGGAGAGCCCTTCTCTCTTTCTTCACCTCCCCCTTGCTCTCCACTGCTTTCCTGTTTTCATAAGCCATGCATATAGGCCTCATTCTATTCCATTCCACAGTGCACTTAAATAACCCCTGCAGCTCCTCATCGCATTACAAAAGACGGTTTACATGAGGGGAAAATGGGGCCATCCGTGAGATTTATTCTGCTGCTGGATTTTGTGAAACATTCTGCCCTGGGCCTTTCCTGCAGGCTGTCAGAGAGACAAGAGTGGAGTAGGGTCCACTTGAAAAGCCAGTTGATAACCTCCAAGTAAATCAGATGTTCCTGCATGGATCCTGGCTGAGTCGTGTTGGGCTTCACACTAATAGTAAGATCGCTAGCACAATATTCTATATAAAAGGAAATTCTATCCCTGGAGGATCGGAGAGGATCAGAGGCACTTGGTTTCTTATAAGTGAGGAAAAAGATGTTGTTACTGAACCTGCTTTCTCCCTCCTCCCTGCAGGGTCACTGTTACTACCATGGGCACGTGCAGGGATATTCTGATTCCGTGGTCAGCCTCAGCACCTGCTCTGGTCTCAGGTAAGTGACCCTAACAATGGTGGCTCTAGGCTAAAGCACGGCCACTGCAGACGACCTCTGTCTTTCCCTGTCCACTCCGGGCCACTGAGCATAAGTGATGCATCATGTCTATGGCACTTTGGGACCAGAGAGTGAGGCCTCGCCTGACTCTTTCAAGAGCACGGCCACCCTGGATGTTGGCTTCCTGCCCACGGCCCACTTCCAGTGCCGTTCTCAGGCCTGGCGACCTGGCTGAGTTTTGGCATCCAAGCATTTTGTGAGTTATCTTTCGTTTATACGGCTCTAGTGCTTAATGATTCCCAGTGGTAAAAGACAAGACATGGGGTATTAACATTGAAACTACTGGCTTAACAAAAATCTAGAAGGGCCTCCTCTCATAGGAAACAAAGTAAAGGAGCTGATTTACAATGGCCACGGTGAATCAGACACGGGCAGGGTTTGGGAGGGGGGTGCTATGAGGCCCTGGGCAACTGGGAAGAAGATGTACCAGACAGGCCGATGCTGGGCGTTCCCAGCAGCTCCTTCCTTGCAGGTCACAGCACTTAGCCGCCAGGTGGCTCTTAGGTGCTCCCCAGGAAAATCATCTTGCCTGACATTTCCAGCGGCTTCAGCCTTTTTGCTGGATTTATTTATTGAGTTTGTGAACTAACCACTCGTATCCTCCAAGTCCTGGGTGGCTTTGTCCTCTGTGGTTCTATGGAAGGCAAAGGGGAAAAGGCCCCAGAAGACTGTAACAGCTGAGGGAAAAACGCAGGTTGCATTTTGTATGTTGGGGGTAACTGTGGCATCTTTCAAATTCTGTCTGGGACCATGGTGAATGTGAATATGTGTGCAACACACACAGAGAACAATAGCACACACCTGCCAGTGTGTTCTTCAGGGGAGCTGCCCTGATTTCCACCCCAACTGACAGAGAATGGGAGTGCCATTTCCTCCCTTCTTCCCCAGTGCGTGGTAGATCTGGTTTATTGATTATTAAGTATTTGTGATTGGAATCCAACCATATTCCTCTTTCTCCTATTCACCTGTCCCACTCAGACGGAAATGCAAGCCGGGATGTCTCGCTGCCATTGTTCTTCTCGCTCCTGTGCATGTGAACACATAGTCAGGGACTGGGCCGTGTGTTGGTCTATTTTTGTAAAGATAAAATCCCATCATACGTATCGTTCTACAGCTTGCTTTTGTCACCGGACCCTGTTCCTCCCAGTCAGTAAATATAAACCAAAGTTAATGAGCAAACACACACACAGCCTCCACATACCTGTGTTATATTTAAAAAGCCTTTTGGTATCCTGTGTATATACATCAGCATGTCTGCCAACCTGGGACGTGAAGGAGGTGTCTTGTTTGAATTCGTCTCCCTCCAGCTATTCATTCATTCCGTAAACATTGCCTGAGCACGTCCTCAGCACCAGCACTGTTCTGGGTTCTGGGGTCATGACTCTGAATCAAACGTGTTCCCCCTGGAGCACGTCCTAGTACAGGGAGCAGACAGTGATGGAGAGTTAGATACGTGAAATGTAGGATCGTGCAGGAAGGTGACACAGCCGGGTGGAGGACAGGAAGGGCAGCAGGTGTCAGGGAGGCTCTGCAGGCCGTGAGGTGAGGCCTTCCAGCGTCTGCAGGATGCTCGCTTGGCAGAGGGAACAGCATGTGCAGAGCCCCTGACACAGGAAGACCCCCGTGTTCACGGAGCAGCAGGTGGCAGTGTGGCTGCATGGGGCAGAGGGCAGTGGGAGAAGACGCAGTCAGAGAGGAGTGGAAAGGCAGGCTCGGGAAGGGGCTTGAAGGTGAGCGCATGTCCTTTGGCCCCTCCCTCTGATAGACACCAGGGGAGCTGTGAGCTGAGGAGACATAGTCCAACTTAACATTTCTAGAAGGTCAGCCAGCTGCTAGGCTGGACACAGACTGGAGGGATGATGTGCACAGGAGAAGGGGCCCTGCCAGGCGCCTTCATGGGGACGCTGGTGAGAGACAGCAGGGCTGGGACGAAGGTGGCCCTGTGGACACGTGAATGTCTAGAAACATTTTCAAGGGAGAGGCTGGTGCTGCCTTGGCTGGTGATCTGTGTCTTGGACACTCATCCTGAGGCTGCGTGGGGAGCAAGTCCCCATGCAGGAGAGTCCCCCTAAGGCTGCAGAAGACCCACCAACGGGCAGGGTGCTGGAGGGGGCAGAGAGGACAGTGTAGAAGTGATGATTAGCACCCAGGGGACACCTGCTGAGCATCAAGAGCCAAGGTACAGGAGGGAGGAAGTGTCACCCTGAGGGGCTGCAAGGGACGTGTTGCGGGGGATCAGCCAGGTCTCTGCTGTGGGAGGAAGGAGAGAGGAACGTTTAGGAAGAGGTTTGGGCGGGGACGGTCTGAGGTTGGACAGTGAGTCCTGAGCAAGAATGCAGTGGGAAGGACGAAGGGTGAAGAGAGTGTGGCTGGGGAGTCAGAGGCTGAGGAGTTTCCACGCTGGGGCTCAGTGTTCATGGATGCATAGGGCTGGGGGTGGCGTGAGGTCAGCCCTGGTAGAGGCCAGGGTGAAGGCGAGTGACCAATTCAAGATGGGCATCCCGAACCCTGACAGCTGCAGCAGAGAACTAGCTGTATACGGTGGACAGGACACTGCACCTCTCTGAGCCGTTTTCTTGGGTTGAAAATGGAGATGAAGTCTCCAGTTGAGACAGTGGCTTTGACAATAATGCAGTAACCTAGAGGAAATCCAGGCCTGTGCCACCCCGCCCACCACGAGCAGCCAAGGGGAAAACCATCAGCTTCTTGAGCCGGTCTCATGTTCTTTGATCTGGACTAGACCAGTCTCGAGGTGTGCTCGTGCTGTTCTCCTGAGTTAATTCCACACAAGCTGTGCTGCTGCTGGGCGAACTGAGCAGAGAGACATGGCTTTGCAGTTAAGGACCACACACCCCCTGCTGTGCTTGTCTGGGGCCTGAAAGATGCACACGTGTGTTTAAAAGGCCATGTGTTGAAGGCTGAGTATTTTCTGCTTCCAATTTAATATCAAGGTCAGTGTGTGCAAAGAAGAGAAAAGCTAATTCAAAATGGCTTAAAGAGAAGCAAAATAACAGGGAGATTGACTCACACTACTGGAAAGTCCAGGGTTGGCTTCCAGATGGATGGATCCAGGGTCCTAACTACCAGGGTCCTTCTGCTTCCATCTCTGTTAAATTCCATTCTCAGGTGCTATCTTAGCTTGGGCTGCCATAACGAAATACCACAGACTGGTTTGCTTAAATAATAGAAATTTACTTTTTACAATGCTAGAGACTAGAAAGTACAAGATCAAGGTTCTGACAAGGTATATTTCCCACTGAGGCCTCTTCTCGTGACTTGTCATCACCTTGGTTTGTGCTCACATGACCTCTCTGTGTGCATGGACAGAAGCACCTCCTGGGACCCTTATAAGGGCACTAATCCCATAGTGAGGGCTCTACCCTTGTGACCTTATCTGAACCTGATCAGTTCCCAAAGGCCCTGTCTCCTAATACCATCACATTGGGGGTTAGGGCTTCAACGTGTGAATTTTGAGGGCATGTGAACATTCAGCTCATAATAGGCACAGTTTTGTTTAGGTTTGTTTTTGTCTTTGTTTTGTTTTGTTTTTTGTAACAAATGAGATGCCAGCAGCATGAGACTTCCCTCCCCAGAAAACAAGCAGAAGAACAGGGCCTCTCTTGTAAGCTCAGTTGAGGTCCCTAGGCACATCTCGGTGGCTCTGACTAGGTCATCGGCTCATCCCTGAAGCAATCACAGTGGCCAGTGGGGAGGATAATGCTCTGCTTTAGCAGGTTATGAGCATACACCAGGCTGGCCAGGCCGAGGGGAAACTGCATACAGGGCCCCAAGGTCAGGGAGCAGGGAAAAGCTGAGTGCATCAAGGAACAACTGTGAGCTTTTACCAGAAAAAGCAGAAATAAACAGGCCTCCTCCTGCAACAATTATGATGATTCTAAATCATCAGAGCTAAGACCAGCCGTATATGGAGACACCAGGATTGGCTGGATGATTTTTAGGTGACTTTTTTACAGGGATATCAAATTTTTGATGGGTGAAGAGAAAAGGGTATCTACAAGATGTTCCCAGTAGCCCCTTTTTACATAAATAAAGCAATTTATAGCAGTAAAATTAACTCATTAGAGGAACAACCGGGAGAGTATCCCAGAGTGATATTCCAGCGGGACTGATCTGCTGTAATGCTTGGCTGTGCCACTTGGTCACAGCTCTCCAGGTTTCCTCTGGGGCCTGTCCTGCTGTCACCCTGTGCTGGGCATGCCGCCTTAGCCTTGCAGTCCCCTACCAGGGCACCGGTAACTGTCAGGGCCGCCACTTCCTCCTGCACAGCAGCCTCCATCTCACTGGCCAGACTGCAGTGTCTGAGTCTGTTTCCACCTCCCGTCTCCAGCACCTGGGCAAGTCTCCCTCCCCAGTGCCTGGCACAGACCCATAATGTGGCAAGGAGAACTATCGGGAAATGCTCATGGCTAGGATTTCAGGGAGCGACAGGAGAGTAAGTGCTGCCTGGTTCGGTGTGGACCACCAGGAGGGAGTGGGAACAGTGTCGGGGAACAGTGTGGGTCTAATGAGCTCCTCGCTACAGCGCTACTGAGAATTTTGACTTCCCAGGTCTCTGTGCTGTTGATACAGGAGCAGCAGACCGTGCATCAATAGAGAAATCCCCAAGTTATGCAGTCAACTTTATGATCTTGCAAAATCAGACCAGAGCAGGAGAAAAGCTGTGTTCTTTCAACTCCTCACCAGCGGAAGAATTGATTGAGACTGGAAAGGAAGGGAAAAAGCAACTGGAGTAGCACGGCCTGGCAGACGCTAAGAAAGGAAATAGGGATTAAAAATTATGTTAAATATGGTGCACTCCAAAACACATTAAGATCTAGAAAAGTTGGGGGAAGCCAGAGCTTCCCCTAGGAGACACATTAATTAGGCCCAACAGATTCCAGTTTTGCAGAGAAAAAGCAGAGATGGAGCATCCTGTGTTGTTTCAAAAATGCTGGATCAAAAATGGGCAGGCAAGGAAAAACCCTGACCCCGAATGGGGAAGAGGCGGGGGAACATTTGAAGCTGGAAGAGAAAAAGGGGGAGAAAAACGCATAAAGGTCTTGAGGGGAATGGGGTGGAAAGGGGGCAAAGCTCTTGAGTGACGGGCAACATGGACATGGGTCGTGACCATGAGCTCAGCTGCAGAGTTTATTCTGACTTTGAGACGACCACAAGTCGAATGTGAAGCTCAGGCCATATACTGATTCTGCGCCGTACCTTCGTCTCCCCACCATGCTCAGCCCCCACTATGTGTGGTTTCGGTGTGGTGCTTGTGACTCTCCTCTCCTGTAGGTCTGGTCCCCCCTCTGCTCTCATGGCTTGGTGCCCCCCATCATATGGTTGTGCATGCATCCCCACTCTGATTCCAAAACACTTCTATCACAGAGACTGTGCAGGCCATATTCCCTCAGCAATCATGGGCAAAACGCCATCGTAAACCCAAGTCTGCCTCTGCCTCCGTATCTGTTCCACTAAGCCTCTTGCACAATCTGGATCCAACCTTCGTTTTCAGCCCCTCCATCTTCCTCCCTGGGGAAGGTACCAAATTCCCACCACACTGCTTTCTAGCTGTTTCCAGAGCCTGCCCCACACTATGCCTTGCTGACTTCATCCCTCTGCCTGGGACACTCCTCTTCCCCACACCTCTCTTTGGCTTTGGGAGACCCACTCTCCCATCAAGGCCCAAATCAAATGACACCTCCTCCATGGAGCCTCCAGGCCTCCCGGCCTTACCGTGTATTTTGAGCATACACTGCGGGTCCTGTCCTATCTCAGGTGCTCTGTAAACATGTGTCTGCTCTCTGTCCTGCCCTTGTCCACAGTCAGTGGTTGTACCTTGTTCCCCCTCTTTCTGCTGTGTTATAAAAGGCTTCGAGGCAAGAGCGTCTCTGACCTTCCTTGCAGCCTCTAACTACAAACAAATTGAATTTTAAAAAGCACTTTATGCTGTTTCTCACATCCCTGGGCCTTAGATGTGAGAAACAGCATAAACTGCTTTTTAAAATTCAATTAAACAAAAATATTAAGATGGGAGGCGATTTAGCACCTGAATAAGTACACACATTATGGCCACTAATTGTCAAAGTTTTGCATTGATTTTAATTGTGTGGGATGAAGTTCACTGCACCAGATTTTAGATAGTGACAACAAACAGCACAGAATGCAGAGATGTGTCCTGTCCCCATGCTATTTAAAAATTGATTTAAAAATAGTCTTCGATTTATTTTTCAAAGCATAGAACCGGCCACTGTTATGGGCATGGAATCAGGGATAATCACAGCAATGGGAATAATGATTTGCCAGTTGGTGGCTGGGACCAACACAGCCATGATACGGTGTTACTGTGTATATTTAACAAACCAATTATTGACCCACCTAAAATCTTAGCTGATGACACAAAAAGAGGAAAACAAGACAGCAGGAAGGCCAGAGGGCTGTGCAGTGAGTCACAGCCTCCCTGCAGGCCCAGCCTCGACCCATGGAGGCCACATGGACACAGTCTTCCTGACACCACGAATCTTAACTCCGGCATTCTCTGACCTGGAAGGGGGTGATTTCCCCAGGTCTCACAGCTCAGCCTAAATGGCACATGGCCAAGTGGTCTAATACCCTAGAAAGTCAGGCACATGGGGTGGCCTTGCCTTCACCTTCCTGCTCTAGACTGGGAGTTCCCAGAAGGCAGGGACCAGGGCCCTGACACTGCTGTGTTCTCACCTAGCATGGTAGAGGCGCTTAGTAAACAGAGGGGGAATAAATATGCTCTACCTGACAGTCAAGTGATCAATAAACCTTAATCCTGGCCAGTCCACATTTTAAAAAATCTTTAAATTACAGTAGGTCGTATTAAGGAGCAAATGGCACAGAGTAGGGACAAAGCCCATTTTCCCTATAGCTTTGTACATGTGACTGTCCACTCCCTGGGCTTCTGGCTGGCTGTCCTCCCGAGCTCTCCGCCAGACTCTGCACTGCTTTCCTTCTCCCTCCCCCTTCCTCCCACGGAGATGTTTCCGTGTCCCAGGTAAACCAACACCCACGGGCGCCATGGCGGAGTCACAGCCCCTCTTAGCCTTGGCAGAAACACTGTTGAACAGCATGTGAGTGAATGGGAGGCTCCAACCTGCAGACCACAGGGAGCCGTGGTGGTTTTGCCACATGGCAGACATCCTGAAGGACCCCCAGGGTCCAGCCTGTCCCTCTCCTGAGACCCCACTCTTATGTCTCAATCTAAACTCCTCTGAGTAGGTCCCTCCTCTCCTTCCACACCCTCCATTGCCACCCTCACTCTTAGACATCTGAACCAACCCATGCTGTGATGGCTTCCACCCCTCCCTTCACAGCCATCTGGCACAATCTAGAAGGCCATATTTCAGAAATAATGCTCCATCTTATTGTAAATCCTGCCACCCACTTCACTCCCCCCAACCCTGGCTCCCTGCGGCGTGCACATCAGAGCTCTCCTTCATTCACCTGCTCGTTCAGCAACATCCCCCAAAATGTTTATTAATCATTTAATTACCTGCTGGTCATGCTACATACCATGCCAGTTCTGATGCCAGTGATGGGAAAACCGAAAAGAATAAGGAAAATCCTCCCTGGATGTGTCAAGGAGCCAGACGTTATTTTAATACAGTGTCGTGACATGAAGTAGGTTGCACAAAACCACACAAAGAGGAGGCCTAAATGCTGGGAAACTGAACAAAGCGTTGGCTAACCTGGATCTCAAAGGTCGTGCATCAGCCTGGAAGGTCCTTCCAGCAGGATCCGCCTCCAGGAATAGCATAAGGGCCTTGGGCGTCTGCATAGAAGAATAGAACACGGCCCTGGCCTGAACGCTAGCTGTATCCAGGGAGGTGAGCAGGGTGGCCACCAATGGTTACTATACAAGGAGCAGGTGGATTTGATCCTAGGCTGGGTGTGGAAAAAGGCTCAGGGAAGAAGGCACAGCAAGAGCAGGGTCTGGAAGCTGGAAGTGCGAAGTTGGCATAAGAGGCAGCATTTCAGGCTTCACGAGGAACGTGCAGAACACTGAGCGATGAGGCCACAGAGGCAGTCAGCGTCCTAATGCCAAATTCAGGGGTGGGCAGCAATGAATTAAACTGAGAGACCCTGGCTTTCCAGTTAATGCCCCCCAGCCCTTTCTTCCGGGGCTCCCCCACCCCTCTGCTCACGTTCTCAGTTCAGCCACAATCTCCTCCCTCCTGAGCACACCCGCCCCTGCTCACACCTGCATTCTGGCTCACACAAGGCCACTCGCCTGGCCCCCAGGTACGCCTCCCCCTCCTTCAGAGCTGCCCCAGAGGCCCCTCTTCGGCCGTGTATCAGCCCTCACTCCCTCAATGCTGTGCTGGCCACTGGTCTGGCTTGGAGCTGCCCTGACACTTGGCAGTCAACAGTCAGCCGTGCCCTCCCTAGAGTGAGTGCTGGCTGACCCCAGAGGTGGCTGACCATCCATTGAGACTGAGGCAAGTGACCAGGCCCGGCTGCCAGGTCCAACTGGGAAATCTTGTCCCTGCCTCTGACAACTCCGTGGCCACAGCGTCCCCAGGACCGCCATCACAAACTGCCAGACATTGGGTGGCACATAGCAACGGAAATGTATTCTCACTGTTCAGGAGGCCAGAGGTCGAGATCAAGGTTTCAGCAAAGCTGGTTCCTTCTGCAGGCTCTGCTTCTGTGGTGGCCCTTGTCTTGTCCGTGTGTCACTCCGGGTTCTGCTCTTCTGCACTTGACCCCTCGCCCTGCGTCTCTGTGCTTCCTCCTCTGGCTCTTCCAAGGGCACGTGTCCCTGGATTCAGGGCCTCCTAATCCAGGGCAGTCTCATCTTGAGATCCTTAACTACATTTGCAAAGACCCTTTTTCCAAATAAGGTCACATTCTAGGGTCCAGGGATTAGGACTTAAACATATCTTTGGTGAGGAGCACTTGGGTCTCGACATTGGTTTCCTCATTGAGCAGGTAACTGAGCTCATGTTACCCACTTTACAGGACTGCTGTAACTATTAGAGAAGTTGGGGTGACTGCTCTAAGGTACAGAGTTTCTTTTTAGGGTGTTGAAAATATTCTGGAATTGGACAGTGGTCAACTGAATGAATATACTAGAAACCATTGAATTGCATGCTTTAAAGGGTACACTTAAGGGTATGTGAATTATTTCTTGATGAAGCTGTTGTTTAAAAGACGAGCCTAATTCAGGAGCAATCTCTTCATCAATTATAGTCGCCATTATTTTTGCTGTTGTGCCACTAATAACCATTCTTATGTATTATGAAATTTTTCATAATAGTTTAATCTTTCACCTTTTCTGTCGTGTTTCCCTCCCCTGGTTATGAGTTCCATTTGAAGTGGGAACCAAGGGCAAGATGTCATTGCCCGTCTAGCCCGGGCCTTGCACACAGTAAGGAGAAGATAAATGTTTGTTTTGATTACATCTGAGTCATTCACATAGAAATTACTTGTTGGAAACAAGCTCTGTAGTGCTTATGTGTTAACTCACATCGCTGCCGTGACCATTTAGCAAACACACACGAGATGTGATATTCCATTTACTCATTAGCTCCTCCAAAAACAAAGGACTGAAATTAAATTACATGCCAACTTCATTTCCAACTTCATAATTGACAGCATGATATTGAGACCAAAAGTCTTCTTCCAGGAAATTCAATTAGCAATTGAACACTGAATTAGCCAGGATAATTCATACTTTCCAATCATTATCTTATTGCAGGTAGTCAGAATCTGCGTGCCGCCATCCTGCTTGCCTGAGCTCAGTAAGAAAAATCATCATAAGAACGGTATGAAGCTGCGTTATTGCCTGACGCACCATTGCTTCAGAGATTAAAAACTGAATTTTCAGAAGGACAAATACATATCGTGAGGAAATATAGGACTCCTGAGTTTTCACTTTGAAAAGCTAACAAAGTCAACTTCAAATTTTAATAGATTCCTCTTTGTTTCCATTCAAAGAAAAACACCAGGAAGGCTGCTGGTTTTCCGAGCAGTAGTTCTGTTTGTTGGCTTGAATTTGTAACCTTATTTACTTTTCTAAGTCTGGTTCCATCATGATCCTCCCTGTTCTGGGGCCCTCTTCTCTGTTCTGAGAGGCTCACTTTGGAAGCTCAAAACAGTGCAGAGGGAGGCAGGTGAGCATGGGGGTTAAGAAGCCCAGGGCTTAGACACACGGGTCAGGACTGGGTCCCCAGGTCTGCCACCTGAGCACCTGGACAACAGGATAGTACCAGCTGGACTGGGAGCTATGTGACCATCAGTGGAGCAGGAGCTGTGACGACTCACAGGCTGGGTCCCAGGAAGAACACCATCTGAGTGGCCCTTTCCACCCCCGATACCCCTTTCTCTCTGTCCAAGAACTTGGCTTTGCCTGTCATAGTGGCTGGACCAGTGGCCTGCACATCCTCCTCCAATCCCCCTATGAAAGGGAACCACAGTCTTTATCTTCCCAGGTATCAGAGACGGTCTTCTAATCTTTCTCCCCCTCTACCAAGGGAGAGAAACAGAACCCCACATTCATAGCCTGCTGCATTTAAATTCCATGCACTGAGATCTTCCAATTCCCAAGTTTGCAACTAAATATCTATCACATTCAACTTAAAACAATTTATATCCACTTATCTAACTCGACGCCAGTAAGGGCTATGAGAACATCAAAATTTTATGTCTCCAAAACCCTGAATGTTTGAATTTTGTGTCCACTGTTGTTTCCAGCAATCATTAGGGCTAAATGATTAATTATACCCAAGATGGTCCAAAGCAATTATTTAATTAAGTCGCATGATAGGCTGCCAATTGTTTAGAGCTCAGGAAAGGCCTTCACCCTGGTTTCTCAACATCTGGCCTTCGGATGACTTGAAAGATAAAAGGAGATATGCGGACATTTTTATGACTAAGTAACAATTTCTAGAAATTTTCCACTAAGTAAAAAAAATACTTTTTTACTAATTTTCTTCTTATGATTAGAACGTGGTGACACATTTTACTGTAAATTTTTAGATGCAAAACAGAAAAGTTACAATATGAAATGAAACATCACTGCCCTTCTATCCTGGGCTCATCTCTACTTTCCCCTTCACTCTCTTTGAGAGTTTTCTTTCTTAAAGTAGGCTTTTTAAAATCAATGTTAATAAACAAAAATGCCCCATTGCCCATTCTAACGTTAGAAATGTTTTCTTCTGTAAAGATCATCTCAGAGAAAGAAACACAAGCCACCCCACAGAGCTGGTGACAAAAGTCATGCTGGGATGATGTACTTGGAAATACCCATCGATGCTAGTTTGGGGAAAAAAATAACAGCTACGTGTAATGACTTCTAATTAATCTGGCCTCTGGGTGACTTAAAGTTAAGATGATGTAATAATTTCTCAAAAGTTTGGATTTGAAAATATTTAAAGATCCTTCAGTTACTCCACACCACATCAGGGTCCCCAACTCTCTGAAGAGTTGAGGGTGGTGACTTTTGATCATGCACCGCTTAGCTTTCAAATGATGCCTCATTGTCCTCTGTGTCTTGGTGCTGTCTCATCCATTTGGGTGTAAGGCTCCTGGGTGTGTTTGCCCAAAACATCTCATAAAATAGGATTGGCGATGCAAACCACTCGAATAACAAGGAATTGGGTAGTGTCTCTTTGCTTACCGGTTGTATTCAAAATAGATACTTGACTAATTCAATCCTCTTCCTTTCATAATCTGAGTATTGAAATGCTGTCATCCCAGTAAGAGTGGTGAAATACTCCAAGTGGGCTGTCAGCACAGAACGCGCAAACGCAGTAGACTTGTAGCAGCAAATGCCCAGGAGCACCTGCCTGGGTCCCTTAGGTAGAAAGAAGTGCAGGTGGTCTGAGGGGAACTGCCGGAGTCTGCAACCTCACTAGCTATTTCTGAAGTGTTAAGTAGGATGCAAACCCCTTGGCTTGATGCCATATCAATTATGTATTAGAACTAATGTCCTAAACCTATAGTCTGTGGACCTCACCCTCAGTCCTGGATCTGCTGAAATAATCCGCAAGATTTCGTGGTTATGTACAAACGTGAAATATCCTGAGGAGAATCTGAGGAAGTCCATGCTCAGAGAAGGTTAATAGCCATTGTTGTGTCTGAGATTCCCTTTTACAGGCAGGTGAATTTTGCAGGCATATTTTGTGTGTTTCTAAGGTGAAGAGATTGTGACCCCCTTGCTAAATAATGCAAGGCGCTGGACGAGGGCCTCTAAGAGATGCCAGTTTGCTGTTACCCAAATTGCTGTCCCCCTCCTCCCCAAATAAAACTTCCTTTCAGTGTCAGAAAGCACCTTTTATTTATTTTTTTTATTAAATCGTATCTGTGTACATTAATGCAATCATGGGGTACAATGTGCTGGTTTTATATACAATTTGAAATGTTTTCATCAAACTGGTTAACACCTCGCCAAAGAGGGAAATGGAAAGCAACATTGGGGCCAAGGTCCCCCATCGCTTGAAGGTACATGGCATCCTTCGGCCCGCGTTGGGACACGGCTTCAGCTCTGAGCCCCAAAGGGTCAGATATGTCCTTGGCTAAGTGCCACCTTCTGTCTCTGTAGGTTAAAATCTTTAGCAAATTCGTTCGTTTTTTTAAAAAAAGAATCTGTGCTTTTGTTCTCTAAACTAGAGGTTGGCTCAAAGGGTTCTTTCTTAGTTATTGGTCTTTCCAGAAGCGTATTTATCTTCTTAATGCTGTAATTCATATCAGGGAGCCACGGATGACTACTATTTCTATGGGCAGATGGGTTAACAAAATATAGGATGTTTCTGAAATTGTCATTCTTTGGAATGACATGTTAACAGAAGCCTGAGCCCTGGATTTGCCTTTATTTATAACACAGAGAACTGTTACCATTCAAGCACTAAGGTGGGGCCACCATTGAGCTGAAAGTTTTAACTAGCTAGCACAGCAGCCCTGAAAAGTGGGTACTGGTATCTCCGTTTTACAGGTGAAAAAACTGAGGCTCAAACATTCAAGGTCACGCAGCTAGTGAGTGGCAGAGTGGAACTCAAACCGGAGCTGTCAGGTTCCAGAGCCCACCTGGCAGCCCTGGGGCTGAGACATCTCTCCTCATCCTCCAAGGAGCAGTCCTGATGCTTCATGGACTTACATTGGTTCTTTTTTACACACATCTCCCACAAATTAAATCAGTAAAAATATTAAAAATGTAAATTTGTACTCATCTGTATGTCAGAACCTATCGAATATTTAGAAATATGGCTGATCAGCATAAATAATTTAGATGTAAATTAGATGTCCTTTAAAAAAATCCCTCTGAAATGAATCTGCTAATTCGGATATAGTTATTTTCCAAGCAGATGAAACATCTTTTCCCTTGACTCTTCTTCCTAGCAATATATCTTTGAGGCATAAAAAAAAGGAAAAAAAAAAACACACAAAGGCAAAAGGCAGTCTATTCTTTACTATAAAATATTTCAAACAAAAAAATTTTCCGTCTTAGTTTTTAAAAGATTTGCAAAATTAATCAATGCAAACATGTGGCACAGAAATGTCCTTTCTGATTAAAACCTGAGAATATAAACAAACCGGTGTCCCTCCTCCTTTCTCTTTCTCATTACAAACTGTGTCTTAGCCGTAAACAAGAACCTGTTCTTAAACATTATGTTTTTTTCTTCTTTCTTTTTCAACAGGGGACTTATTATGTTTGAAAATGAAGCCTACATCTTAGAACCAATGAAAAACGCAACCCACAGATACAAACTCTTCCCAGCAAAGAACCTGAAGAGCACCTGGGGACGGTGTGGGTCACAATGTAACGCATCGGGCCTCTCCGTGGATAAGATGTTCTCGCTGCCCTCCCACCCGTGGGCTAGGAGGGTAAGAAGGACACCTGATTTCAGGTTTCTGGAAAGCCAGGGACTCAAGCTATGGATACCCAAGGTTGGGACATCCAGAGGAACGTTGCCATTGAGAGGCGGTGGCATCTAGGGGCCGGAAGTGCTCAGTGTATGCAGAGGCACCTGCCGTCCTGGGCTCGAACGTAACCACAGGCTGATTCTCTAGCATCAGCCTCGGGCTCATTAATATATTCTGGCTAGGCTGGGTACAGTAGCTCATGTCTGTAATCCTAGTGCTCTAGGAGGCCAAAGTGGTGGGTCCCTTGAGCTCAGGGGTTCGAGACCAGCCTGAGCTAGAGCGAGACCCTGTCTCTAAAAATAGCTGGATGTTCTGGCGGGCACCTGTAGTCCCAACTACTTGGGGGGCTGAGGCAAGAGAGTCACTTGAGCCCAAGAGTTTGAGGTTGCTGTGATAAAGCAAGACTCTGTCTCAAAAACAAAATAAACAAACTATACACACACACACATACACACACGTATTACATATATACATACATATGTATAGTCTGGCTAGACTCACACAGTCAGGGTCAGAGGATGACAAATCACTAGTTCTGAGATCTCCCATGAGACCCTACCATGGGCCTAACCCAGGGTTGGGCCCACCATGGCAGGTAAGACCAGAATGGACCGTGCCCCAGCCTCCAGCGATTCTCTTTCTGCCAGAAGAGAAAGACCACTTAGAGCAGGCTCCTCAAAATGCGGCCCGCGGGCCACATGAGGCGGTGTGATTGTATTTGTTCCCGTTTTGTTTTTTTTACTTCAAAATAAGATATGTGCAGTGTGCATAGGAATTTGTTCATAGTTTTTTTTTTTTAAACTATAGTCTGGCCCTCCAACAGTCTGAGGGACAGTGAACTGGCCTCCTGTTTAAAAAGTTTGAGGACCCCTGAAGCCTTTCTTCATCAGCAAGTCTGGGTTCTCAAGATCATTTGCAGGAAATTCTGTCTGTGCCACGTGCAGAGGTGAATTGCATCCTGTCCATGTTGCTTTAGAGTCTTATCCCGGGTCCAAGCTGCAAACGCCTGTCCCAGCTCCCTATGGGCACTGTCCGAGCAGTCTGCCTTTTCTGGCTCCAGCCCTGGGTCTGCTCATAGAAGGTCTTCCTTTCTGCTGCAGCAGTAAAGAACACAGTTGCCTAACTGAGTCTACACTGCAGACGCGCTTCCCTCTCTGACGCTTCACGTGCAACACCAAGGAACACCCACCCGGACAGCTGCCTGTCCCTGTGCAGTCAGGTAGTTCTCTGCTAGCAAGAACCAAAGGGGATCCTCCTCCACCACTGTCTACATGCCCTGAATCTAAATGAACACAACCAGATAGAAAAATTATCAGCAATTTCCTGATCTTTCCTCTCTGGATTTCCTGTTCCTCTATTGACAAGGAATCAAAAAAATCATAGATAGGATGTCACTTATGCTTGTAATTGACTGTCCAGACATATGTTCTTCAAGGCCCCTCTTTACACAGTTCATCTTTCCTAACTTTAATTTGTTTGTTTAAAACACAACATTTCATAGATATTATTATTGGACCATTCAAAATCATTTTTCTAAATTCAAACAGTAGGGATTATCCTGCCTGATTTCTTCTCATTGTTAAAATTCCCTTCATCCCTGTGGACAGGTGTCTGTTCCCCTAAACCACTTTGAACTAAACAAAACCATTTGAGGACTTCTAACTCTGGTTTTAAATTCATTCTTTTTTTTTTTTTTTGCAGTTTCTGGTTGGGGCTGGGTTTGAATCTGCCCCCTCCAACATGTGGGGCCAGCGTCCTACTCCTTTGAGCTACAGGCACCACCCTTAAATTCATTCTTTTTGATCCAGGCATTCTGCTTGTGTCTCTTTGCTCTTGTTGCCAAGATTTTCTGTGGCAGGTGCTGGCTACTCTTCTTCTTTTTCCACACCCCTTGTCACGAACTTTCCCATCAGGTATGGTGAGGTGGGAGGGAGGGGGATGAACTTTCCCATCAGGTATGGTGAGGTGGGAGGGAGGGGGATGAACTTTCCCATCAGGTACGGTGGAGTGGCAGGGAGGAGGCTGTAACCTCCCTGAGCTTGAAAATTAACCCTCCCAACTCACCCCATCAGCTCAGGAGGATTTCATGTTCCCCACCCCCCATCTTAGAGTAACAGATTTACGAGCTAGAATCCCAGTGACCAGCCACTGTGGTCCCAGGCGTGTTTATTTTACTGTTGAAACACTTCTGCCTTTGATTGCTTGGATAAGACCTGATTAGTCATAAACAAGCCCAGCATTTGCATTTTGTTTTCCAGGCTCTCTGCTTTGACTACCTTCTTGAATGCACGTTATCCACATTATAAGATTTACAACTTGACAGCCTAAATGACACTGAAATGTGTTTGCTGTTTTATTTATAAGTACACACTTGGTCTGTACTTGCCAGCCGTATTTTAACTCTCTTAGCTCACAGCTGTCTTGAACTCTGATTATAATTTCCAGTCATCTCGACTTACAGGGAAATGGGGAGAGCCAGAATCCCAGCATTGTTTTGTTCATAATGTGTATTGAAGTGAAAATGAACCTTTAAATTGAAAGAGAAGGCCTGGGTGCCAAGGCTCCATATTTCTCTTTAGATATAAATAGTCGTGATTGTTTTTATGGAATAGAAAGCACCCTGACATTAAGTGTGTGTATATAATGAAAACAGTACAAAAAATAATTCTCAAATAAGTGGAATGCTGAGAAATTGGAATTATATAGAAGATTGCTTTGGTTACCACCTATGGTAAACATGAAAGGGACATCATCTGTGTCACTGATGCTGCCCTTATTTTATATTTTGAGCAAGAGCAAGACCCGTCTCTTAGAAAAAAAAAAAAAAAACAAATAGCCAGGCATTGTGGCGGGCACCTCCCAGGCTGAGGCAAGAGAATCGCTTGAGACCAAGAGTTTGAGGTTGTTGTGGACTATGATGCCACAAAAATCTATCGAGGGTGACAAAGTGAGACTGTGTTTCAAAAAAAATAATAATAAATTTTTAAAAAATCAGTGTACCTGCAGCTACATACCTTGTTTATGCAGCGTGGGGCCGCACTTGCTCTCTCCTAGCATTTCCCGCCCACTAAATGTTAACTGTTATAAAGACTGGTTTGCAGGCTGCCATGTTTCTGCAGATGTTTGCGTTTTTCTTCACGGAGCATCGGGAATAAATCTGTACTCAGGGTACACACACTGACTAGAATGTAAACCTGCGCTACTGTTTGTCACTGTTACAGGGCTCTACATTAGATTTTAGTGAGCACCCAGGGAAGGGCCCTGAGGGACACGGGGCGTCACAGGCAGTCCCATCCTCTGCGGAGTTTGAAGTCCACTCAGCTCACCCACGTCAGGCTCCCTTCTCTGTGGGCTCTGCATTCAACAGGGCAATAATTTTCCCATCTGCCTAACAAGATGGTTAGGCAAAGGTGGTAATCTGCTGCTGGGGAAAATCCCAGAACACATCCCCAGCGCAAACGTGATTTATTTCCAAATTATCCATTCCGTAGGGATAATCTGTGCCATTGTTCCCCTCCTTAGTATGGATAATTAGGAGTTAAATATTAACGTTGCTGCCTTCTCTGGAAAGACATGTTTGCTTGGGCTCCTGTGTCAGGGTAGGACAATGAGTTAGTGAGATACCATTGTGTTTCCTCAGATGCAGCCATTCTGAAACAGCCTAATGTGTTTATTTAATACAAGCCACGGTGGTGCTGGTACTGTTAGTGGTAATAGTAATAGACATTATATGGAGAGCCTAGCAATGGTTAAATATCAGGAATAGGGCAGAACCATTTAGACACAGGCTCATTAGGGTAGGCACATTTAACATATCCACACATAGCTGCCCACACCTGCCCGCCTCTTCTGATAGACCCCACTGCCTGCCTTGTTCTCAGATGAGGTAGCACCCCTTCCTCAGCTCTGGGCTTTCAATATCTCTTTGCATCGCTGAGGTTCCAGATCTCCAGGCATGGGCTCCCGCAAGTGTCAATCCATTAACATTCTGGATAAATAAATAACAGGCTTTACTTGTGCCATTGCCTTTTGGTCTTTGAGCACTTCCCATTTGCCCTGTTAACATTCAGCTCATCAGATCCAGTCCCTCCATTCAGCCCCTTGTCTCTTTTGCGTCACTCTGCCAGCCCCGTGCCAGCCAGGCCTCAGAGGCCACAGCCCTCGTGGGTTCAGTCCATGTGCTTTGTCCCCATGGGAATCCTTGACAGGGATGATGGAGGCAACCTTTCCTAACCAGGATCAGGCTCAACTTGCAAATATTTGGGAAGTGGCCTGAGAGTCAGGGCCTGGAGCCACGTTTGAGCTGATAACAATTATCCCTCTGATGATAATTGTCCCTGGCTCAGAGCAGACAAAGCAAACGTGGGATTTACTGAATGTGCAGCTCCCGCCAGCTGTGGAAACACCAGCCCTGCTCCCGTGGCGGCTGCTGTTCTCTTGCTGTCTGGTTATGTCCCAGCCCATTTGCCACCATCCATCGTGACGATGACCTCCAGCCCTCGCCAGCTCTCGTCTACACAGCTGCCTGGCCTCCTCTCTGTGCTCCCAGCTCCCAACAGCATCCCCTCGGAACCCATTCTGTTCCCAGCAGCCAAGCCATTTCTTTAAAATCTTGCATTCCAGGGCTCCACGCTCTTAGACACTCAGGCTTTCATTCAACCTCCTCACCTTGGCCTCGTCACCCCATCCCCGTCTTCAGCCTCTTCACATTCTCTCTTCCCCACACCACCTGTTGCTCTAACACCCAAGCTCTCCCCAGTCTCAAGACTTCCACAGCTGCTATTCCACCTCTCTAAAACACTGTTCCCACAACATTTTCCACACATACCTGTATTGGGGCCCAGGGAACTACCTCCTTGTTCTCTGGGGATCTGCTGAAGAATCAGCTTGCAAAAGGCAGGTTAGAGACAGGGCATAGGGCGGCGCCTGTGGCTCAGCGGGTAGGGCGCCGGTCCCATGTGGCGGGTTCAAACCCAGCCCCCGGCCAAAAAAAAAAAAAAAGAAATAGAGACAGGGCATAAGAAGCATCCGTATTTATTTACCATATTTACACAGGAGCCTTCAGAATGAAGACCCAACCCTCAGTGGGGTGCAGAAGCTCATATACCATCCGGGGGTTATAAAAACAATGGGAGCTTCCATCCTGGCCACACAGGTTATGGGGATCAGGGAGAAGGGAATTCTGTTGGGAGGGCAATAAAGGACTACTGGAGAGAATTCAGTGAGCTTAAAGAACAAAAGCCCACTTTGAAGCAAAGGCTGTTGGGCCCACAGAGCAGACGGTGACTTATTACAAAAGCCTGTCTAGGTCTCTTACCAGACGTCCGTCTTCCTTCCTGTGACTCCAGGAAAGGGGCAGAGAGCACTGTTGTCTTTGGTAGGTCTGGACATTCTGCGGATGAGGAACTCAGAGAACCCTGTGCTGGGGAGAGACAGTGCAGGTGGGGAGGTCACACAGACCTTGAGGCCCCTTCTTTAGCTCAGTGTGTACAAAACTCTGGATTTGGGGCCTCAGAATCTGAGCCCCAGCACCTGCTTCTCACCCCTCGGGCCCCAGAGAACTCAGCCCCTCACCCAGCCTTACTGCGAACCCTGTGTGTTTTCTCTGTTGCACTTTTCACACACGTGTCTTGTCTGCATCAATTCTGTGTTGTCTCCCCTTCCCCCAACCCCCATTCCAGGGACAGGAACCTTGGGATTGTCATCCATCCTAACACCGGGCCTAGCGCATAGCCTGCTCCCAGGAGATACTGTGGGGTGAATTATGCTTTGCAAACCTGACCCGTGTGGAGGAAAGGCTGCAGGAGGATTTACCGTAGCTCTCATCGCAACTCGCTCCTCTAGCTTACATTCCCAGTGCCAGAGCTCTCACTGCAGGCTGTTCGGAGGACATCTGTCCCTGGGAACTTGGCTGTGATGGCTTTGAGAAGCCCAGGAATTGGTTCCCTCTTGAGCAAGACTCAAAGAATGCCTTGTCTCCACCTTGGAACAGAGGCTGTTGGGCCCGTCTCTGAGGCTTACGTTCCTGTTTGGGGAAGGGCCTTTGTTCAGAACTCATAAAATCAACCAAGCAACCAGTTTCAAATGTTGCTCTCTAGATCACAAATTTAAAATGAGATTTTTCAAAAACTGGGCAGCCCAGATAGGTGGAGATCACGTGAGGGTAACTTAAGCCTTTCTCTGTATGTACAGCTAAGAAGGGAGCAAACCTCCAAGGCTGTGAGCCGGCCACTCCCCTGCCGTGTTTTATTATTATGTGGTTAAGCTTCTCTCTGAGTTTGCAATTCTCTGAATTCATGAGAAAATTTGGGCTCCTCTGAAAACTGCAGAGACAGGAAAATTGTGCTCATGTGTTTGTTTTCATTATCTGGAATTGTGTATTTTCTAAATGATGAACAAAAGCCAGTTGGAAATATGCCCTGTTCGTTTATTCCACCCCTCTGTAGGCTGAAAAGTGTAAACGTCTAAAAATCCTGAGTCCTTTCAATGAGTTTTTCAGTAGGGAGTTAATTTATTTTTTCATTTATAGAGCTATATTTTCTCCTGCATAATTAGCTGAATTTGTTAATGGCTAATCGGGGAACTGTGGGCAAAGAAAGAACTCTGATCCTTTCACAGCCCCGTGAGGAAAGGGAGCAAGAGCTTCACACTTCCAGAAGGTGTGTTCCCGTTGGTACCAGGGAAGCTCATTTTTTCCCTTTTGAGTGACATAGTTATCACCTACAAAGCATGCCTACAACATATAACAGCAAAGCATGACACTTTTTTTTCCTCGTAACATTGTAAATATAAGAGAAATTATCCCTTTAATGGTGTTTTATTTTCTCTTCCTCCGTAAGATCCCCAGATTTCTTTAGGGACACCTAAATTCATGAACCAGCACAGCTGGGCAGCAAGAAAGCACATTGCTATAATACAAACATTTTTCTTGTAAAAACCTGTTTGGAAGATCCTGGACTGATGGAGATTTGCTTTATAAAAGATGTTTCCCTTGGGCTTATGTGACTGGAAACCCAATTCAAAGCATACTTCAGTCGTTTTCCTCGCTTTTGTCTGAAAGAGTGGTTAGTTCTAACACGCAAGCTCTAAACTGCAAGCGGTGTATGTAGCTAACTCATAAACCAGCAGCATCCGTCATCGGGACCAAAGGCCGTTCAACCCCCATTTCCTCCAATGGCGTTTTATTGCAGAAACAGAAGGCTTTGTTTTTTGTTTTTCATGTTTGGTTTTTGAGACCACCCTCCATGAATTGCTTTATTTCTCCTAAAAATGCCTTTGGGATTCACCCAGTAATTCACAGAAGCGTCCGAATGCTTTTTGAGGAAGTTTGATTAAAATGTAACCAGCTTCAGAGGCTGCATTTCTGGGGATGGGAGTCATATTCCTGCCGCCTGAATCCCCCCTACTTTGATATCCAATTTCCATGTTCCTCTCAACTATTTTGCTCTTATAAAATCTGTATTCTCCAGCGACAGGTTTGACCGATTTTCATCGTTTTTTTTTCCTTCTTAATGCTGTTTTTTCTGTGTCTCTCCCTCTGGTCCTGCCTGTTGGTCTTCCCTGCACCCTGGCTTGCCTGTCTGCATGGCTGTCCTCCTGGCTGTCCTCTCCTCTTCAGACCTCTCCAGTCTTTGATGGCCAACTAGGTCTTTAAATGATCATGTTTAAATAACTATGTGGTTCCTGTTCAAAATATATTCTCCTGCACTTTTCCCAAGTCACAAAACAGGTTCATCTGGACCCTAAAGATGAAGGGAGCATCCGTGGTACCTGGAATCCCACCGTCTTTTTTAATGATCTTCACATGTGCTGCATGTGGTCCGACAGGGCAGCCTTGGGCTGGTTCCTGCGCTAGAGAGAGCTCTTGTGCTGTTTTTTTATGTGCCCGTTTTATTTAACAATATCTTGACTTTCTGTGACCCTACAACTGACGATCCAGCGGAAAGATGTTAAAATCTTTTTTAAGGATTTCCCAAATGGAAATAGAAACTGGTCACTCATGTTGAAAGGTTTTTATAAAGAGATGGTTGGGGTTGGGGTTGATCTGCCAGGTAGAGTAGAGGTAAGGGAGGCTGGAGGGGATAGAGTCGCACCTTAAAGTGGGCAGATTAAAAGACATGGACAGCGTTTTGGGAGCCCCGGAGAGGCATCACGGGAAGTTAAATTTGTGTTTACTTTTGGCAGCATAAAAGAGAGACTCTCAAGATGACCAAGTACGTAGAGCTGGTTATTGTAGCGGACAACCGAGAGGTAAGAGCTTTCTGAAATCTCTGGGTACAATTGGTTAAAGAAAAAAAAAAGGAAAGGAAATGATTAGCAACTAATTCCTACTTGCTTTCTTGCTTTAATGAACTCATTTTCTATGTGCTCCTGAAAGCATTAGTGGCGCCTGTGGCTCAGTGAGTAGGGCGCTGGCCCCATATGCCGAGGGTGGCGGGTTCAAACCCAGCCCCGGCCAAACTGCAACAAAAAAATAGCCGGGCGTTGTGGTGGGCGCCTGTAGTCCCAGCTGCTGGGGAGGCTGAGGCAAGAGAATCGCGTAAGCCCAGGAGTTAGAGGTTGCTGTGAGCCGTGTGACGCCACGGCACTCTACCAAGGGCGGTACAGTGAGACTCTGTCTCTACAAAAAAAAAAAATGGTATCGGATCTTATTTTTAGAAAATAGCAAAGCCTGCAGAAGACACAGAGGGGCGCTGTAGTTACACTTTGAAAACACGGTGAATCGTTTAGGGGAAGTGGCTAGTGGCTTTGGATTGTATTTTAAAACATGGGGGGGGCTTTAGTTTTCAAAGTGTCTGATAAGTTCTAAATCAAAAGAAATGAGGGAAAGAACAAACAAATTGAGGCCGAAGAGGCACAACCGAAAAATCCTACCCACCTACCCTCTGCTGTTGACGGTACCATTAGTTTTACCTCGGAATTTGTTAGTTTTACCTTTGAATTAGTTATTTTTCAGGTTATCTTTTCTGTATTTATTTATTGACATCGTAGGAATTAGGTGACATTTGCTCATATTCATTCAACACACATGGAATGAACAGGCTCAGTAAGTTCTCAGAAAACTGAAAGGTTTCTGAGAAGCCTTCTGGATGGTCAGAGTAGAGAGGACAATGGGGAGTTTGTTAATTTTTTATCCAGTCTCTTCTGTGTTGTTGGACATATTTCCATGAGCTCCTATTACTTTAACTATTTAATTCTTAAAAACTGTAAAGCAAATTTCTCAGGAAGTGAAAATGAAGCTGATGACATGAAAAATGGCTTTGGACCGCTTGCTCGTTGTGTTTCTCTTTGCCAAAGCATGTCACTGCCGGCATCATTTATGAGGATGGAAAAACCACAGAAGTCGCTGTCTGAGGAGCACTTGGCTTGGGAGAATTTCAGGGAGTTTCTAGGAGTCCCAAGCCAGAGAAATTTCTCGGCAAGATTTGACCTCATTTCACTATAAGCCATGGAGGGTCCCGGGTGGTTTACAAAAGACATTTCTAGGAGCTGGAAAGATGAAATTTGACTGATGCTCCTGCTGTTATTAATACTGACATTTAAAATTGTTAAGTTTCAGAGGCAAGGAAAAGATCTGGAAAAAGTGAAGCAGCGACTAATAGAGATTGCTAATCACGCTGACAAGGTGAGTTCCTTCTCAAGTAATTGAATTACTCAGATCGCGTACATGTTTGGAAATGAGGTTGAGGGAATCGAGTGTTTTATGAGAATCAGCGAGGAGACCAGGCTCTGAGCACATAACGCCTGGGTCCTGGAGTGGCTTCAGGAGGTGTCCAACCATAGCTGCCTGGGCATGGGTAGCCTCGGGGACACAGCTTCCTCCAGGCTCTCTCCTGGCCAGGAACAGTCCCAGTCTGCAGAGATCTGGGGCTCCCACATCAGATCCAGCCCCAGGGTGCGTCCAACCCTTCTAACTCCTGAGCAAGGCCCCACCCAGGTCTCCCTGTGTCAGATCCCACAGACCCCTTCAAACACTCCCCATCTCTGCAGGCCTGTGCCCACGTGGCCCTGAGCATGGGCTCTCATTTAAAAGTCACCCTTGGGTCTATTGTCCAGGGACCCAGAAACTGACCTTCAGCTCAATCAACTGTTGGAAACTCCCCCACCAAGAACAGGTAGATCAGAAACACTTTTCACAAAGATGATGTCCCAGGAGAGTGCGGTGGCTCACACCTATAATCCCAACACTCTGGAAGGCCAAGGCGGGTGGATCTTTTGAGCTCAGGAGTTCAAGACCAGCCTGAGCAAGAGCAAGACCCTATCTCTACTAAAAGTAGAAAAACCAGTCAGGCCTACTGGCAGGCACCTGCAGTCTCAGCTACTCAGGAGCAGGAGGCTGAAGCAAGAGGGTCACTTGAGCCCAGGGGTTTGAGGATGCTGTGAGCTATAATGCCACGGCATTCTACCCAGAGTGACAGAGTGAGAATCTGTCTCAAAAAAAAAATGATGTCCTTGCTGGAGAGCCCTGGAAATCTGGCCTAACCCTGGGGGCATTTGCCCACTAGCTGCTCCCCACACTGCCTGCTGGCAAGGGAACGGTGAAGCTGACTGTCTGAGCCTCTGTCCTTCGGCGGCACAGGATGCTCCCCCTAACGCAGGTTCCCACACTTGCCTGCACATGGAGTTTTGCCCAGAGTTTCCAAGACAAGGCTGGATATCATTGTTTTCAGAGGCTCCCTGGCAATTCTCACATGCAAAGTGGCTGGTAACCACAGACCTAAAGCAACAGTAGCTTCTGAGTGATGCTGTGAGTCCTGCCTGCGAGGATGGTGGGAGTAGGAGAAGGGCATGAGCCTTTCACACCCAGCCAGGATCCTCAGGGTTTCCACAAAGCCGTGTAGGAGAAAGCATCACGGAGCTTCGTTTCCAAGCCATCCCATTATATTTGAATTGAGTTTTCTAAGTTTTTAGAAAATTGAAGGCAAAGGCCCTTCCATAAATTCAGCTCCATGATACACAGGGCCTCATTCATGGTACAAGCACCACGCATCAAGAATCCAAATGAATCACACACGGTGTCTCCACTTAAGATCGTCAAGACTTCGTAGAGAAGCAGACACACAAAGCACTTGGCATGGGGGTATTTGGTGCTGTGAACTGAGGTTATGGAAATGCAGGAGAGTCACCTACTTCTTCCCGGGAGCAGGGAGCCTTTGCAGGAAGGGGACCTGTAAGGTGAGTGCAGTTTCACCCATGCAGAGTAGGAGAGGGCCAGACTTGCGTCCACAAAGCTGGACATGGCGAGTAGCTCCTTAGGACTAAAGGGAGTGTGTGCATGAGCATGCGTGTGCTCACTTCATGCACGTGTGTTCCCAGGTATGCGTGTGCACATGTGTGTTCATATGTGTGCATTTGTATTCATGGACCGAGGTACTGTTCTGATCCCTGTGCACGCATGTTCATGCATGTGTGTGTGTTCAGGTGCATACCCACGTGTGTTCGTGTGTAGCTAATGCACAGCTAGGGCGGGAAGAGGTGCAGCTGCAGAGATCCAGACCACCCGTGGCTCTTAATTCTGCCGTCAGTGGAGAGGCAGGGGAGAGACACAGAGTCAGACAGAAATATCCCTTAAATAGGCGTGGAGAGTGGAGTGACCAAAGACAAACAGGGCTGGGCAGGAGCCAACCGCACAGAAACGATAAAGGCCTGAACAGGGAGAGGCGGTAAAGATGTGAGAAGGACGAGGGTTCAGAGGCGTCTGCGATGTGGTTACTGACACATGAGGCCTGACCAGGGAGGGGCGGTAGAGACATGAAAAGGACGAGAGTTCAGAGGCATCTGCAGTGTGGTTACTGACACCTGGTTTTAGCAGTTTCCATGCACTGGGTGATGAGTGCTTTGCTCACACTTGTATTTTTAGAGCAAAAGAGGCTGAGGTGTGCAGAGGTTGTGATTTGCAGAACCAGGAGGGAGCAGATGTGGCCTTGGCTCTGCTGCCCTTGCTGTGAGTCCCAAGACTCCAAGGCCAAACTGAGGGGAGTGGGAGTCCAGAGTTGGGGGGAACACACTGAACAGTCAGAGATCTGGGCCTGGCTCCCGGAGAGAAGCTGTGACTAATGGAACCTTCTAAAACTCAGAAAAACACATGTGGTCATCGGTATGGTATCACCCTTGCCCACAGACCCCTTGGCCGCCCTGCTTGTGAGTGTGTTTTCAGTAGCTACTCTTTGCAAAGTAAACTTCATCACAAAGTCAGGATGAGGAGATCCCCCATGAAAGGTGAGTCCTGCTGCAGGGAAGGTGAACAGGAGTCAAACTGCATTCAGTCCAGGCCCAAATCCCCAGGCAGTGTGTGTCGATTTCTTTGCATGTTTTTTTACTTTTGGAAACACTGACTCCTGAGTCTCAGCCCCCGGATTCCAATTTGATGGCAATTAGATTGGCCCAGAGTGGAGCCTGGGCACCGATGCTCCTGGCGTCTGAGAGGCACAGACTAAGGCTGAAGGTTCGGGTGCCTGAGCCTCTGGGCCTGGCCATCACCCCAAGGTGAGCAAGTTGGACCTTGCCTGGAAGGGCTCGGGCTGTCCTCAGACTGCACAAAAGGGAGAGAACAAGAGGTCTTCTTAAGCTTTAGGAGGAAAAGCAAGTGATGAACTATAGTAAACCCAAAGCAGAAATTGCTGAAACCTCATTTTTTAAAGTGATATGTCTTGGCCCTCAGTGTTTGCATTTTTTTACATTTTACTCTAGGTTATACCTCACTTCAGTTCGCCAAACCAAAAATGAGCAGTGAGGTTGTTAGTAATGTATACCGGTAATTAAAGAACACCTCACCGCTGAAGACCCCTGATGGTGGGCTGAGCGTGCCCGCTTGGCCACTCCTGGGTCTCTGGTGGGCAGGGAGCCCGTTTGCTGAACACACAGACACGTCCGGCTCTGGCATCCCTGACTGGCTCCAACAGACACCAAAGGCCCTGATGGGGGCCCTCCGACTCCTTAACAGACTTTATATCCAAGGCTGTCATCTGGTGGCCCTGGCTCTGTTAAGTGTTACAAATGTCAGTTTTGCAACTCTGCGAGTGGGCATGCTCAGCCTGAAATGATGACTGTCCCGTCCTGGTGGCACTTTCCTCTTTTGCTGCCCTCTTGGCTCTCCTGGGCCATCCTAAATTAATAACCACTGGACTGTGTTGGCACAGAGAGGACAACCCAGGCTGGAAGGCACAGAAGTGATTTAATGGGCAGCACCTGTGGCTCAAGGAGTAGGGCGCCGGTCCCACATGCCGGAGGTGGTAGGTTCAAACCCAGCCCCGGCCAAAAAAAAAAAAAAAGAAGTGATTTAATGACAAAGGTGACATTCTGGGACATTCAGGAAATCCCCTGATGTGTGTAACACAGAACACTTGCACCATGGGCTCCCGTACTTGGAGGACAAACTCTGGACGCTTATCCCAGGTCCCAGTTCCTGCTGAGGACTCGGCTGCCTTGGAGGACAAGATCGCCGGCCGGCTGGCCTCTTTAACCCTTCTCCTCCCATCTGCCTGCCTTCTTATTCCTTAAGGGGGTAACACCTGCTGTGAATTCGGTGACCTGTTTCTGATAGGACTCTCCTTCTGGGTATTTCATTTCTTTGAGTATTTTCACTTATGTGACAGTTTTCTTCCCCTCTTCCTTCAAACCAGTTGCCTGCAGCCTGCACATTCCCTTGGAGGACCCAGGGGATCCCACCCCCTTATTTCTTCCTGAAAGCCATGTCGACCCCTCCACTACAGCATCTCTGGACATCCCATTTGCACGATTGCTCAGCAGATCACCAAATTGAAGTTTAGTGGGGTAATGGCTGAGCCTCTGAGGATTTGGGTAGCAATGGTGAGAGCACCCTCAGCTCTGCTCTCTCTGCCGGCGCCCCTCACCCCAACTTGAATTGAAATGAGTTTCTCTCCTATGCGGGCATGCATTGGTTCATCTGCTGGCTTCATAGTGGCACTAATTTAGGAGAGGAGATTGTATGTTCTATACCACTAGGTATAAAGATGTAGTTTGAGGCAGCTAATGGGAAGAATACAAAATCCATCATTATTATGAAAAGCTCCTGGATTAGTACACAGCAAACTTACCACTGAGAAATGACGGCAATTAGTTTTTTGCAGACCTTAATTAATGCTTCCGAACAATACCCCGGGGAGACAAACGCAGAGTCCCCTTCACAGATGACAACCCTGAAGTCCACACAGGGTATTGCCTCTGAGGGCATCTCTTAGCAAGCTGGCATCAGCAACAGCACCGCATCAGACCTCTGCTCTCTGCTCTCTGCTCACTGTTAACCTTTGTGTGCGATACAGCTGAAAATGTCACCTCTCAAAGGATGGCCACCAAATCTGTGCATTCATAGGTGCAGAGCAGTCCAGGGATGTAAGCCTGGGGGTTTGCCTGGGAAGCCTGGGCTGGACACTCCCGAATAGATGCCACAGGCCAGGCAATTCTTGATTGAAAACACACCGTTGGTCAGGATTTGAGTGGCCTGTCATTCCTCATGACTGTAATGTCTCTAAGTGTTACCAGTTTGGAACCAAGTTGGACCAAGGCAATCAGTTTCTGTTCTGTGATGTGGTTTGTTCTCATGCTCTTCTGTGGACCCAGTGCTCACATGACGGGGGGACCAGCAAGGGGAAGGGTGAGCCTTACGTGGACTAGAATCCGGGGCTCTCCACACTGAAATGGCGCTTCACTGCCAAAGACAGAGCCTCTGTGAGTTTGGTGCTCAGTGGACAGAGGCTTCTAGCAACTGAACCTAGAACCAGCTGACACCTGGAGCTTGTGTGCAGCTGTTGTCACCAGCTGCATTTTTCTCCTGGGCTACATGGGACTTCAGAGGTGAGGGCCCTCTCCTCCTGCGCTGCCTGACTTTGCAGCCAGCCCACGGCCCCACATCCTCATGCCCTCCACCCTGAGCAGAGAGCCATCCCCCTGCTGAGTGCTGCACACAGTGATATGTCCATACCAATATCCAGTCACTCATCCTGACCCCTGGGCTTCTATGAGACAAACCCTCCCTCAGTCACTGGAGGTGTTGCTTTTCCTTCCTCTGCCCCAGGCCTATCTTCTTGTGGAGTCTGTGCTGTAGGCTGGAGTCAGGAGCACCCGAGGGTGGGGGACAGCCAGGGAGTGAGAACATGCGCTTTGAGTGGTGTGTCCACAGGCCCGTGGAAGAGTTTCTTCATTTAACAGTCTTTCCCTAGATAGCGTTGGTGAGCTGATTTCTGGCTGTGGTGGGAAGAATGGTCATTACAGCCCTGAAGAAGGGCTCTGTTTATGACTTTATCATTTTGAAAGATACTGACTTTTTCATTTAATTAAAGCCTTCTAGGTTGATCATAGGTGACAGAATATGATAGTGTCAGCCAACGCTGAGTCTTCACTGTAAAACTAATACGGATTCATTGTCAGTAACTCGTAGGACGTTTTGCTTAAAATGAACAAATTATTGTTCTTAGCAGAAGTGTCTGAAAGATCCGAATTCACTCATTGTTTTTCTTGCTGTGGAAGTCAACTGGAGTCTTTAGCTATCATTTATATCTATATGCACATTTTAAATCACAGATGAATCATTTGAAATGTGTGCTTCCGTGCAAATATAGGCAGGCAGTAAAAAAAGGCTAACCCCTTCAGCATCTGACTGGTCAACATGTGGGACTCCAGTTTAACACATCACTTTGCATCAGGCACTGCAAATATTTCTAATGCCACCAGAACAAAGGGGCACAGAGATGTTTTGCTCACTCATGTCAGTGATCCAAACAGTGCAAATCTCTTCTCCTTTTAATTTTTCATGAATGTGATCCCCAAACAATGCCTGTTTCCCCCAGTTTTACAGACCACTGAACATCCGGGTTGTATTAGTAGGCGTGGAAGTGTGGAATGACGTTGACAAGTGCTCGATAAGTCAGGACCCGTTCACCAGCCTCCATGAATTTCTGGACTGGAGGAAGATGAAGCTTCTACCTCGAAAATCCCATGACAATGCACAGCTGATCAGGTAGGGGGTACTGGCTCCCCTCTGCTTAAAGAAAGGGTGCCCTCTGCAACCCTCTTTCCTCTTTGCAACCCCGGCATGGCCCCAGAGCCACACACCTTCCTGAAAAGCATGCTGCCTTGAACAGGGACGTCCTCAGTCCAAGTCCGCAGACACCACACCTGCCTGAGCTTGCCAGGTCTGTTAGGGAGACTCTTTTTGGACACCCTCTTCAGAACTCTCATTTCCTTCTTTCAGAACCTGGACATTTTTTTCTATGCCAATTTTTCTGGTCTTAGTCTTGAGATAAAGTTATCCTGAGTAGGCTATTTTTTTTAAGTCTGTTTCCTTAGATTATTAATGAAAAAAATGTGTGTTTATAGAATGTCTAAGGACAGTTCGTTTGGGTGAATATTGTCCAATGAGAAAAAAAAAATGTTCATCCCTTCTCCTATTTTGGCTGTTGCTCTTTGGTGTTCTGGATCAGAGCACGTTAACCTTGTGTGCCTTCTTTACATCGTATGTGCTGAGGACGTGTTAGGAAGCAAACAAGGTTTTTAGGAGCTTTGGACACTATGGTGACCAACACCATAAATGTCCTGCTCTCAGAAATCTCCAGTTTGCTGAAAGAAAAAATTAAACAAGAAAATTTCAGAGAGTGATGAGTGTCATGCAGATAATAAACCAAGGAAAAGCATAGCCATACCGTAACATAACAGCCTGGGGAGACATTATAGACACCTTTATGTTTAAAAGAAAATAACAAGCCTTTCATAGTCTGAACTGGTATTAAATAGTTATTTCCAGAGTGACACATTTTTACTTAAATTTTTAAACCGTTTATTCTGTTCTTCTTTGGTCCTCATATAGCTTTTATCACCAAAGCAAAAGCTTCAGGGGACAGACACACTTTCCTTTGGTGAATCAGGTCGAGCTTATTGAACATTTACGGAAAGCCAAAAAACCTGTTCCATCCCATTCTCACTTTCAGAAGTGCCCACCTCTGAACGGCGGCTGTTGGCGTTCCCTGGGAACTTACTTTGGCCACTTTCACGGGGGTTTCTCCCTCCCTTGGATATCTGTGGCTGCCTCACTTTTTATGCACTAATTAGTCCTGAACTACTAAAAGTACATTTTACGTGTCTTGATTCAAAGTGTTTCATTTTGATTTTTTTTTCCCAAATGGAGTCTGTCCAATTTGAACATCTAGAAATAAGTTAACATCTTATGTAGCTTTATTCTTTATATACATGTATAATTGTATCTGTTCAGATGCTCTATATAGACGCTACGCTATCCCCGTTCTGAAATTCCCACTACTGTAAGTGTGAGCATAGTGGGATGAGTACGGGCATATAGGCGGATGGATGGATGAGATTTTATATACGTTTACTACCTTCTGTCTGATTGACCATGGCTGAACTAGCTAACTTTTCAAACAGTACATGTATTATCTGTCTATATACATGGCCGTGACTGCATTGGCAAATCACCCGATTCCTTTAAAGGATATTCAACAAATACAATGCTTAATTTTTCATTCACAAATTTGGTATTAGCAGCATTTTCAATAGACAGGTCCTTGACATCATTAGATTCAGGTCAAGATTCCAGGTAGGAGGAAGCCTGCGCCAAACCCATGAAGTCCCTTCCAGAAGCCTCCTGGGTACCAAGGCTTTGCAGGTGCCTGCTTATTCCTCCCTGGCTGCAGCAGGTTGATCATTTTCCTGCCAATTTCAATTCTGCAAGCAATATTAGCAAGACATTTTGAAGGAGTCCGGGTTTCTGGCAGAATTATAACAAGTTACCCAGGAAACCAAAATTCAGCCGCAAGAGAGCATCTAACAAACCACCTAAAGCGCTTCTTTTAGTTAACAGTAGTTCTCTGTGATTATTTTCAGCCTTTCCATCAACAGACACTGTTTAAATGGGGCAGCTCCCTATGGTCCATTAGGAAATGGGCAGGAAATGACTTATAAAGGAAATGACTAGTCACCGTCTAAGTCTTGAAGACAAAACTCTAAAAGGATGATGGGACCATGATGCAACTACAAAAATAAAATCCTGAGAGAAAAAAACAATCAAAATCATGCATACACATAGCATCATACAGCTATTTTTATTTTTGCATATTCCGTGGCAAAAATGTCCAATAGAATTTAAATAGTAGACAGTGGCTTCAGTCTATGTTAGGTGAAAGAAAACCCTCTCTTTTATTTCCTAGTGGGGTTTATTTCCAAGGGACCACCATCGGCATGGCACCTATCATGAGCATGTGCACAGCGGAGCAGTCTGGGGGCGTCGTCATGGTAAGCCCAGGACATCAGGACCTGCAATCCCTTGTCGGTGATGACCCAGAAAAATCGCTGCTCTCGAAACACTTTGTGACATTAGGTCCTTTCCTTTAATGCTCTTTCGGTTGAACTCTGCTCTTAATCTTAAGTATCTTACACTATTTTAGGTACTGTTTATAATATAAGCATAAGTTGCACACAGGAGAGGTGGTCATGTAGAATAGCTCAGAGGAGTCATATCTGTCCCTTTTGCAACCAGGACTCTCCAGCCTAGGAATTCCTTCTAGATTGAGGTGAGCCAGGGCACAGGGCTGCCCTCCTCACGCCACTGTGGGGAGGCACGCCGTCTCGCCAAATGTTCCCATTTGAATGCTTTTCTCATGGTTCCTCCCAGCCCAACAGCCAAAAGTCTGAGGTTTTTGACTTTTTACCACTGCAAATGCTTTACATACCTTCTGGCCGGTGTTCAATTTGTCTTTAAAATAACCTTATTCTTGGAAGGCAGAGACCTAGGTTTATTGCTTTACGAGGATAATTTTGTCATATATGGGCAATATATGTTTGTGAAAGGAAATAAAATGGGAAGAATATTTGGGACTTCTTACGAATTTAAGAGGGAGGTAGCTTTGATAGGCCGCCCAACAGGGGACTCAAGCTCTACTCCACCAGATCATTAAAAGAGAGGTTTCCACCCTACACTGTCCCCGTTCTGAAAATTTAGTGCTCCTGTGCACCAGCCCTCAGACAGGGAGTATCCTCAGAGACCGTTCCTCCAGCTCTTTTAAACAAACAGAACCTTGTCCTTCCAAGAAACCATGAGTGCCTCCACATTTTTTGAACAGAACGTTTGTGAGTGTTCAGCTGGATAAAAGGGTGGAAGGAGTTATGTTCTGCTGACTGTGACTCTCTCCCCACGTAGTGCCTAATCAAATCTTCTTAGCAAATATACATAACAAACGTTCTCCTCTTCTCTGGGTGCAGCGGCTGGTAATTCATGTAAGCCTGTGTTAAATGTATGAGCTGTTTGGAGGACTGCACCTACTCACTATATTTCTAGCTTCAATGGGCTGCTGTCTGGGTTTCTGAGAATGGAGAAGCCCTCTATGTGATCTCCGCCATGGAAGTCGTTGGAAAGTTCAGTTTCTGTTAGTGCCAGGTTAATTTCCAGTCAGATCCTAACTGCATTTTTACAGAGGAGACTGTAAATTTTTAAGACGGAGTAATTTTCTGTTTCATGGTTCCACGGTCAGTTGCTACTGACTTTGCCACCTAATGTTGGCGTAAATATTTTTTGAGAGCTGCAACTGAATTTTTTGTAAGCATGGCAGGTTCTGCTGCCATGGTGATACATTCCTGTCACCAATCTGACTATGTTAAGCAGCTTTCTTCAGTTCATGTCCCTTGTGTTTTTATATGAACATTTTATCAAGATTCCTTCTTTAAAAGTGCACATGAAAGCCTATTCTTAAAAAATATACATGAAAAATAAATGTGAGGAATATAAGCAAATTATGTATAATTCATTAAGAAGTCATCAGGAAGTATGTTTTACCAATTTGACAGCAGTTAAGATCATCCTTATGCACCTGTGCGTTCCACATATTAGAGGACCATCACATAGGATGAAAATGCTGCATCACCTTGAATTTCTATAAAATTCATGAGATCAGCAAGATCAACAACTTGACCAGACCTAACACTTCTAGATTCTTCTAGATGTCTAATACCGCGGCCCTTTAATACAGTTCCTGTAGGTCACAACCCACAGGTTGAGAACCGCTGTTCTAGACTAACTTTCTCCAGCTGTGTCTCTGAAGATAAATTCGTAGGTGTTACACATGATCATACCTCACTCAAGGACTCACAAATCTAAGAGGAAGGAAATATTACAGCAAGAAGCGGGAATTCTCATGAAATTGAAAACATGATGTCTGGTACCATTTCTCTGTCTTTCAAAATAGAGCAAATCATTAATTTTAGTAACTTTGAAGCCAGACCTTTGTATCTAACTGGCCTAAAAGAGTCTTAGTTTGGGGCTAATACCATGAATAAAGAGATGGGGAGTTTTCTTCTTATTACAAATGTAAACTGTTTATCAGGGGCTCTTAAGAGATGTTCTGTTTATAATCACTTATGCATGAAAGAAGGTAAAAGTTTGGCAGTTAAAAGCAAAACCGAGATATTCTGTGATACGGAAGAATCAGAAGTGTTTTTTAAGGATGAATTTCTTCAATTTTGTGCCAAAGCATGCTAAATTCAGCCCTCCACTTTCTCAGACTGACTACATTCTCTTTGCCAATGTGTGTTATTCTTGAGAATGGATTTCCTGAACATATTTGTAGAACTTTCTACAACAGGAAACTGTAAAATCTAAACAAGGTAATTTATTAGGAATTTCATCTATTCGAAGAATAACTTGACTCTTTGACATGCTGCTCTTTTGTTGGGCTGGGGGCTAGTTGTAAACACCACCAACGAACTTGTGAGACTTTATATCGAACTGCCTTTCTCCAGAGGCCTTACAAAAACTGTACCAGGAATAACATTTTCTCTAAAATACAGTGTCATACTTACCTCAGTCCATTTTTGCTGCCTTTAACAGAATACCTGAAGCTGGGTGATTTGTAAAGAAAAAGAATTTATATTTTATAATCACAGAGGCTGAGAAGTTCAAGCTCAAGGTGCCACATCTGGTGGGGGCCTTCTTGCTGGCAGGGACTCTACAGTCTGTAGAGTGCCAAAACAGCAAAGGGTATCACATGGCAAAGGGGCCTTTATGAAACGACCAGACCCTCTCTCATAATAACACATTAATCTGTTAACCCATGAGTTCAGAGGGCAGAGCACCATCATGGCACAATGGCCTCTTCAAGACCCTGCCCCTCAATGCTGCCATATTGGAGAGTAAATCTCAAATACAAATTGTGGAGGGGGCAGACATTCAGACCACAGCAGCCCCTCCCCCTGGAAGCCTCTTGGAAAAGCTGTTCTCTCTTTCCTGGATAGCACAAACCAACATACAAATAAGCCACCTTCTTTATTCTGCTGCGTAGGCCTTTTGAGAAACACCATTTGTGGGCACGATTTCTGTAAGTCACATTCACTAACTAGTTTTAGTTTGTTAAAGTTAAGCAACTATACGTGTTAGTTAATTTCTAGTATCTATCTGAGCCAACTCATCCAAGTAGGCACCGCACTACCTCAGGGATGGCCAAGCAGGGCTGGCTGACCGGAGAAGCCACCTTCCACGACCAAGCAAAAGGTTAAGGGCGCCCCAGCAGCAAAAGCGAGAGAATCGGGACAGATTTCCAAAATCTGCCTGACAACACAAAGGGCCAGCAAGAGTAAGACATAACTGGTTATCATCTTAATTCAATGCATCTTCAAACCAATTACCCAATGTGATCAGGTTCATTGTAAATTATTGTGAATTTTCCAAGCATCCTCCCCTGGCAAGCAGGCAGAAAGAGGTGTGCTCCACACAACTGTTCCGTCTGACTGAGAATGTCACAGAGCATGCTTCCTCCTGCCCACGTCACGTCAGCGTCGTCTCAGTTAAGGATAAAATGCTACTTTTGTTACCCACGAAGGAAGGAGCTCTCTCTTCCTATGATACGGGAGAACTTTTGCTTGATTCAGTAGCATAGGGTTTTATGCGGTATTGTAAGTAGCAAGATGGAGACCCTTGCCTAAGTTATATTATGTAAAGACATGACACAGTTTACATGTAGATGGGAGATGTACATACATTCCTCAGCAGAAAGGACCCCAAACTAGATTAGTGAAATATGTCTATTTTTCAAGCTTAAACGAAACAATGGCTGTGTACTGGCCCCTTATGGGGAATTAGATTAAGTCAAATGTTGATGAAAGCTAAATGTCTGTGGGGAACGGGCTGCAAATCAGGACCAAAGAGACTGTGAACTATATGTCTGTGCTCTTGTGTTCTTCCGAGGACCATTCAGACAGCCCCCTTGGTGCAGCCGTGACCCTGGCACATGAGCTGGGCCACAATTTCGGGATGAATCACGACACACTGGAGAGAGGCTGTAGCTGCCAGACGGCTGCCGATAGAGGAGGTTGCATCATGAACCCTTCAACCGGGCAAGTACTGAAGCCTCCACCGGCTCGGGGGTGCTGGGTGGCTTGAAATGTGTGTTGGGAAACAGTGGAGTCAAAAGCTCCCCTGGTTTTCTGGTCAGGGCACCCACGGAAACTTCCAAGAAAGAAACACCTTCCTGAGAGTGGACTGTGCTACTCTAGTGAGTCACCAGCAATGCTGTTGTCACACTACGTGGCCTGGGGCCTGCCCTCTTCCCTGAGAAGTGACAGGACAGAGGCTGTCTGTTTATACATCGCAAGTTATCCCACAGATCTGACACATGTTCTTGGTTTGAGCCTATGAGGAAGCAGCATTCTGAGGGCCTTGTAAACCCTCTGGGCAGTGTTGAGATGGGTCTCATGCTGGGCAGAGGGGTGTCTTTCCCTGGGGTTGGCTCTGGGGTCTTATCTGTAGTGTCTTAGTAGCTTGGGGTTTTGTATGGTCCCTGTCTCTGACATCACATCACCTTACCAGACTTTAGAGGTGTAAGCGAAATGATCGTTCCGCTTTGGTAAATTATGTTGTTTCTCCTCATTTAATGCCTTTCTGATACTCTAGGTTTATCTCAATCAGAAAAAAAAGAAGACAGCTCCATTATTGGAGCATCCAAATGAGGTGGAAACAGATAGGACTTGCAGAGATTAGGATTTTGAGGTGCTTTTATATCTCCAAAGGGTCTCTCGCAAGCTAGAATTTGGGGCTAATTTAGGAATTTTCTTGTTAGTAAGGGAAGACAAACACTGAGCCATAGGACAATGCCACCTTTTTCCATTATCCCTTGAAACGCCACAGTGACCTTCACGGAACTTTGCAGCTCACATCTGCTCTCTGGGTTTGCTGGAAGGAGACTTTGGGACAAGAAGCAACTGCTCTGAGGAATAAGGACTGGCCTCGGTGGCACAAGGGTCGGCCTTCATGAGGCCGACCTCTGCTAAAGAGGTTTAAAAATCCCAGAAGAGGGAGGAATTGTTAGCAAATGTGGCTGTGCTTTCTCAAGCAATGGTCTGCAGGGCCTCTCGCTGAATAGTTTGCAGGGCATCGAGTGGCCCCAAAAACAAAGACTGGGCAGAACCACACGGCTCACCTCCGGTGTTGCCTCTTCCTGGGAGCCGTCGGGAGGCATTTTTCTACAGCATCTGGCTTCTGGCTCATGCGCATCACCACCACTAGGGCAAAGCCTCAGGCCATCTTTTTCCTCCTGGTTCTATCTTAAGCAAGTTCAGGGGAGCCACCAAAACTTTAGCGAGTCTGTGATGACAGAAACCAAGGACCTGTGCCCACAGGGAAATGTCTTCCCTCAACCCCAACAAGAAGTAAAACATTGCAAAACTCAAGATACTAACAAGTAGAGCTCTCCAAAAGGGAGGCAGGCCACCCTGAGAGTCCCGTGCGCTTTGTCGTTAAAGCTGTCTGAGCAGAGGCAGCAAAACTATTTGCTGGACGTTTGGAGCAAGGAGGTCCTTCTGAGGGTGTGAGGCTGGGCCACGGGCCTGTGCCAATTCCCTGTTTCCCATATTTCACAAGCCCAGGCAGAGCCCAGGAACAGTGGGCAACAAGCCGTGTGGCTCTCAGAGAATGCGGTTGGCAGGAAGGGGCGTGCCACTGAGCAGTCTTTGTATCTTCTCACTCCCTATAAGCTCGTGAAATAGGAAATACACTCTATGCTCAATTTCCTTAACCATCAAATGGGCACAAATACCTCAGCTCATATGCCTCCAGAGATGATTCCCTGTGACTAAGAAGATCATGTTATTCATCAGTATGTTAATAGTTTTGAATTTTTGGTAAAAGAAACAATTGGAAGAGAGGAATATCTCAATTAGGAACAGGACTGGGATTAAAGAGACCTTGTGGTCCCAGTTTTGACACCAGCAGTTTTTAGTAATACAGACAGGCCCTGGTCAGTAAAATTAGGGTCAGTCTTTGTTCATCCGTCCATCCCACTCCCCTTCCTTCCTTTTTCCATCCATCTATCCACCCACTTACTTGTTCACATATTACACAAATAACTTTGACACCTGTGCTCGTAGACCCTTCAGCTCTGAAAGTTATATAATTCTGAAGTCACCGGCAAGGCATATTTTCTGGTGCTCTCTGAAGTTTTATGTGAGGCCTTTGGAATTGGAAACTCTTCATGGCTGTGCTGAAGATCACAAGCCAAATTACCCTGGAGATGTTTGAACACCATAGGTAGAAATGGTATTGTTAAGAGCTCAGCAAATAATTTAAAAGGCTTTTTTATTCCTTACCGGGGGTTTGTTAATAGCCTTTATTTGATTTATATCATATTAGCAATTTCTGGGTTTTCTCTTTTGCTGAGCTTGTGCTTTTGTATAAATCTTTTCTATTTGGCTCTCATTTATGATCCCACATTCCTGTCCAGAGAGTGGTGTTTTTAATTTTCTCAGATGGAAAGCAGCTTCCTAGGCAAGTGGGTGAATTAATCACAGAAGCCCACAGTGAGGGGGAGGTCGCGCAGCCCAGTCAGCCCTCAGTCATCCATCAGCCGTAGCAGAGGCTCCCAGACTGTGCCGGGATCATCTCGGAGTGCTGGTTCTCTCCCTCGCAGTATCCTGGGAGAGGGGCAGCGTGGATTTAATGAGATCATGCATCTGTGTAAATTGTAAATCACTCCACAAATGCGAGGTGGTGGTGTTATTATTCAGCTCACAGGGATGGTGGAACTGTCAAAAAAGCTAAAGGCCTTTTTTCAGAATTCTTTCTCACAGTGGCTAGAAAGGACATGGAGCCCCCTGCCACAGTCACTCAGTAACATGTCCACGCTTTTCTGTGTGAACAGCTCATTTTAAACCGGCTCACACCCTCTGCCTTCCTCCTCCCCACTACCGATCCAGGCATGGGTGGGGAATGACAAAAACATTACTTACTTTCACTCTTAGCCCAAAGGTGACTCAGAAAGGGATGAATCAGTAACTGCTTTAATAATCTCAAAGTCTCAGAATTGAAAAGAACCAAGTGTTGTAGAAGGTTTAAAGGGGGGGGAAGTACATCCCCTAACATACCTTGTTTATTCTTTTTCCTTAAAACCCTCCCACCTTGTTTATTATTCGGGAAGCATGCCAGAATCCAGACTGCAAACATTAACCAACTGCCATCACTGACAAATTGGACCCAAGGCCCTCTGATTCTAGGCAGGAGTAGAATCCTATTGCAACTTGGGTGTCATTGACTTTGGTTGCACTTTGCAAAAACAGTGGGAGGGGGTTTCCTTATGTGTTGCCTCGTTAATCACTGCAAGTCTTTGAGTGTGTGTTTTATGTCTTTGGATAGCTAACATTTAAGACCTGTCTTGGAAATGGCTTTGCCAAAAGCAGTATCTGAGGATTGTGTGGGAGTTAAACACTGGAGTCTCTCCATTAATGAACATTGTGGAGCCCTTGGTCTTACAGGGTTGAGGGCTAAGTAGGCTGCATTCATAGGAAGGGGGAAAATGTGAATGATTTGAGCACTTTTAGCAAAGAACATTTAGCATAATAGTAAATGTCACTTCCTGGAGTAAAAACAAAAACAAAAAAAAGGCTGTTATTAACATTCAAAAAATGGCTCTCACACGTTCGTGTTTTTTTTTGTAAAAAGTTTTGTTTAAATGAGAGTGGGGGTGGTGCCTGTGGCTCACCCCATATGCCAGAGGTGGTGGGTTCAAACCCAGCCCCAGCCCAAAACTGCAAAAAACAAAAAATGAGAGTGGAAGTGCGAGGACTTCTCCTCAGGGCAGTGCAGCTGAATCTGCAAGGCATGTTCACCGAGCCCCTGCCACGTGCCAGGCCCTCGGGGGGTGCTGGGCACACAGCGTGAGCAGATCACTGGGAATCCTTGCCCTCGTGGAACTTGTGTTCTAATGGGCAAACTAGAGTGGAAAAACAGCAAGTAAAAACATTGGAGGAAGGAAGCACAGGATGTGGGCTGGGGGAGAGGGCCTGCCACATGCACAGTGACCACATGGGAGCTGAGTCCAGGAGCCCAGGAGGTCTGGAGGGACGTGCTGCAGGTGTCCTGAGTAGAAATGAAGAGGCTGTAGGCCAGGCAAAGCCCAGGAATGAAGGTTTTGTTCCCTAGAACAAAGGGATGTCATTGAAGGTTTTCAGGCAAGACAGTGATATGATCTGATTGCTCCTTTAAGAGTTCTTTATCAAGAGCGTCATACAGCATCTGAGCTACCATAGCTTGCCAAATTAAGGGGCTTACTATCTACAAAAAAAGGGGTGGACTTCCTATAAAAGAAAAAGGTATGTAAATTCTAGTTTTATTTTGGAGTAATTAATAGGCATTTGAAACCAATCTTGCATTAAGACTCCAAGTGGTACCTCCCTGCACACACAGCTCTCCAGCCTTGTACACTCGATGAGGAAGCTCCCTCAAGTAAAGCGTCCTGTAAGGACTTTATGTCCGGGAGCCACCAAAGAGCATCATGTGTATCTAAAAAGAACGATTGCCATAGTTTTCATTCTGATGCTGAGATGAGGCGTTTAGACCCATTTGGGTTTTGTTCGGTCCAATGGCTCCTGTCAAAGAACACGTTTCCCTGAGGCCCACTTGGCTGTGGAAAGGAGTGCGTTGAGTGCAGAGGGTGCTACAGGATGAGAAAGGAAGCAGGTGAGGTACCCTGCTCTCCAGTGTAAACAGCTCACATGAAACTGAGAGGTCTGACCTTCAGGAAGGACATTTACACCTGCACCAAACAGCCATGTTTAAGGAGAAAGCATTGCCCTTCTACGTCCCCAGAAGTTGAATAGCTGCCTCGTTCCATTCCACTTAATTTGATTTGGGAAACATTGATGGAATTCTTGATGCCTCCTCCACAGCTGTCTGCACACAGAGCACATCTAGATGCACTGCTGGATTTGGGTGGTCTCCACTCAAGTTCAGCCTTGGCTAATGACAGCTGGAAAGACAGAAGCCCTTCCTCTGACTCAGGCCGGGCCCACTGCAGGAAACACAGGGTGTCCCAAAGGTCACCAGGCATATAGACGTATGTGGGGAAATGGGAAATTAGAGCTAAAGGTTCCTTTATTTACAAAATATTTATGACAAAATGTTTCTCTACTTGTTGATATATATAAGAAACATTGAAAACATAGAACATGAGTTTGTTAATGTCTCTTATAGGTGGTGAGCTTTGGAACACCCACATTAAGGAGTTAATAGAACAATCCAGCGTAAAACAACTCGCTCCCTCTGCCAGTATTTTCTGTGTTCCTGCCATAAGCATGGCGCTAGGGAACAGGGTGGGCACTGGAACATCAGGAGGGCTCCTTGACTTCGGGAACTCATGCTGTAGTGGGGAAGACAGGCAAGTGAACAGGGGCTGAAAGGGGCTGACTGCACAGGATTCTGGCAAGGGTGCTTTGGGACAAGACACGCTTTGCAGTAAGGGATGCTTTTGGAGAGAATTGTCTTGAGATAGGGGTACTTGGAGACAGGGACTCCTTGGGGTAAGGATGTGTTGGGATAGGGGGTGCTTTGAGTGCCATGGGTCTCACCACAGGGCACCTCACTAATCCGTTCACACAGTCCTGGGCACCACAGTGTCTCACCTGTAAGTGTTTCAGTGGCTGCCTCTCAATGAGAAATTTATAAAACATAACTGTAATACCATTTCACTTCTTTTAAAAAGTGACCAATAATTCATTGCAAACAGGAGCAAAGGTCAGAACAGTGACAGGCAGAGAAGACATTCTGGAATAAAGTCCAGCCTGAGCTAATCTCAGAAGAATCAAAGAGAGGTCAGGCAGACCTCTCCCTGAACACTCTTAGCTCAGGCTACGGTGAAATTGGATTTCTTTTTGAGGAGACCTGTGTTCATTTTATTCCCTGGGTTTCAAGGGAATAAAATGTACTGCAATTTTCAGTGAAAACTTCCCCAGAGCATTGGACGGGGTAGACCAGCGGTTCTCAACCTGTGGGTCACGACCCACAGGAACTGTAGTAAAGGGCCACAGCATTAGGAAGATTGAGAACCACTGGGGTAGGCATTGATAAAAATGCCATATAGCCTAAAAATCCAATCTCTAGAACTCACTCTATTGAAAATCAGTACACAAGAGCGGCACCTGTGGCTCAGGGAGTAGGGTGCCGGCCCCATATACCGGAGGTGGCGGGTTCAAACCCGGCCCTGGCCAAAAACTGCAAAAAAAGAAAGAAAATCCGTACACACAAAACACATCATTAGAACTTAACCCTTTTGACCTTTGTAGAGCTGCTCAAGCTCATTAAATGTACTTGTCATAAATACATTTATATTTTATTAAGATGGGATTGGAGGAAATTATTTTCTCATTTAAGGATGACATTTTTTTCTTAATGAAAAGTTTAAGAAAATCTTGATTTCCTTCCTCAGAGTGTTGGGTGGAAGGAGGTAGAGAATGGCAATCTTTACCCAAAGAGAGAGGGAGAAATTAAAGGAACAGGTACACTCCAGCAGAAGGAAAATGCTACTTGACAGAATCAATGCAATTACCCAGCCACAGTATTTTAGCCAGCTGCACCCCAAATTCTATAAGGGAAGAGTGAACCAGCAAGAGGTTCATTGAAAATGGTTCCAAGAGGGCATGTCAGTGTGGGCCTGTGCTTATTTCCTCCCCAAGTAAAGGAATTAGTTTGGAATTAACGCAGAGTTAAAATATTAAAGGCCACTGCCCACAGGGCCAGATACAAACAGAGGTCAAGTTCGGGAGGTGGTTCTGCGCGGCCACTGGCTTGAATATCTAGTTCAGGGGAAATGAGCACAGGCCGATGTGCCGTTGACTCTGGAGGATACTGCACCCGTGCTGTCCTGTATCATCCGGGAACTTAGTGAAGTGGGTGTACCCATTTAAAATAGAAGGGGACTGGAGCTCAGAAAGTCGAACAATCTGCTTGAAGTTTTCAAAATGACCCACGTGAAAGCCCCAGGTTGTAAAGGCAAGTCACTTCCCTGTGGCAGTGGCAGTGGCCATGGCCACATTTGGGCTTTGCATGAGGATTAAACTCCTCTCAGTACAGAGCAGCACCTCTATGCGACGTGTGGGAGGCAAGAGGCAGCCCCGTTTTTTAGCCATTTAATTCTGCAAACCTCCTTCAAGTTATGTTCCAATGGCATGGAATTATTTCCTGTCATTGGCTCGTTAACCCAGCATTTTATTTGTGGTAGAACATGTGTGAAAACATTACAGCTGAAATTCTGCCAATCCCTCCAGCCCCCCACACCCTCCAGCCGTGGCTTCCTCCTCTTCCCAGGCAAAGAGGCTGCCCTGTGAGGTCAGGGGTAATCTGGGGGCCTCTCTGCAATTGACAATATCCAGTATGAATCAACTTTAAGCTCCACAAGGTCAGGAATTTGTGTTTTGTTCATTGTTGAATCCCCAGCACCTAGGACAGTGCCTGGCACAGAGTAGAGCTTAATACATTCTTGACTAAAAGGGTGCATGGGTGGATGGATGGGTGGAAAGATGAATAGATAGAAGGATGGGTGGGTGGGTGGATGGATGGATGATAGGTAGGCGGTAGATGGCTGATAGATAGCTGATGGGTAGATGGATTAGGGGATGAATGGATGATGTAGGGGTAGAAAGATGGGTGGCTGGATGAACAGGTGGTTGAATGGTTGGAGAGCTGTGGTTGGATGAGCAGGTGGAAGGATGGATGGTGATTACAACACAATCAAATAAGACCAAAGTGAAGTTTTCACCTTTTGTGTAATGGCCGAACCTCTGAGGAAAGGATTCCAAGGCCACTGTCTTTTATAATAAATCTAGCATTTGCAGCACACCACTGTTTTCATTTTTTGTATATTCCACATCATTCAACAATAGATTTATAATAGATTACAAGAAGAGAAACAATAAAATTTTAAAAAATCAAAAACAAAGTAAGGCTGAGAAAACTCAGATAAACAGGAGGCGGAGTCCATTGCTTTCCTGTACATACGCCATGGAATGATGGGAACAATTTGCTTTGAAAAAGCAGAATCCTTCCAGCGGGAGCGTCTCCTGGGAGTCTTTGCTTAATTTATCTAAATGGAGGATGGGGAGCAAAAATGTGAAATCTGGAAGCCACTGTAAGAGTAAGAGCCCAGAGACCCTGCAAGACCTTTTCTCAATTCACTGTCACAGCCCTAAGGAGAAAGCAGATACAGTCGCTTCCATTTTACAGGGGAGAAAATCAAGGTCCAGGCAGACCAGAGTCCCCACCGTTGGTCAGGTCAGATTCTGGACCTCAGGCCCCAGCTTTTGGCCATTTCTTGCCTATCAACCAGTGCCTGTGAGCCTTTGGTTGGTCCCTGAGTGTGTGGGGAGGTGGGAGGGGCAGCCTTTCCTACCCCTGAGTTTCGTGTGGCCTTGGTGACAATCCCAGAGTCAGCTGCTCAGTGAAGCAAGCATAGGGCATATGCAACTTCAGTGCTGGGCTCGTGGCCTGGGGGTTCCTACCTCAACCCCTTTTCTGCCACTTGATCAGAAGCAGCTGTCCCAGCGCAGACTTGCTGGCAGGGGCTGTGTGTCTTTCTGTGGGGGCAGGAGGAGAGGGTGGCCTTATCTCAGACACACAAACTGTTCCTGATTAACCACTGGATCTCCCAATGTCTGTGAGAGCTCAGCCCAGAGGCCCCTTTCTTATACCACAGCTCCTATGACAGTCTAAGGCACCTTTAGTGTGGCACTATGTCCCCTGACCTTGGGTTCTAGGTCTTTCTGAACTTGGTTCAGGAGTAACTCCCCATCATAGCACAGAAGCGAAAATTCCACTTTCTGGTAATATCTGGTAACCTCCTGGGCACATCTTTACTAACCTGAACTCAGTTGGTATCTTTATTAAATATTCTGCAAAAATTATATTTGTACTTTAATTGGTTTCCTGGAAGGAGGCCTAGAAGTTGAAGTTCACGTTTTAAGTTCATGGATTATAATGTGCTGCGGTCGGCTCCATACTGGGCCCCAGGAAATGTCCTAGTAAGGACTCTTGGTCATTGTCTCCAGCCTAGGGGGTCCCCCAGCCTCTGTGGTTCATCTGGGGCCCCCGGGTCAGCACCCAGTCATATGCAGTCACTTTCCCTTCCTGAAGTAGACGTGAGGCTGGAACGTCCCCTTCGGTTCACCCTGGTCCTCAGCACCGAGCCCCGTGCACCCCTGGGAGCAGAGCCTGTGCACTCAGGTGCACGTCCCTCTTGCTCCCTGCTGTGAAGAGTCACATGGGCTTTTCAGGTAGGTGACTATTTCCCTGCCTGCAGCGTCAGGGCCTGAATGGGCTCGCACCCTTCCTCAGGTGGGTGCAGTCTGCTCACACTTCATCTCGGGTGGGCAGGAGAAGTCCCCAAACCTGGTCCCCATTTTCCATTGCTTTCCTCTTCCAACATAAAGACCCCCAGGGCAGTGTAGCTGGACTGAAGTTCATGTCAGCCCCACCGGCTGGCTGTGATTCACACCTGGCTCCTGGGAGCCCCAAGGCCCTGGACAGCTGCCTCTGCCTTCCCGTGATGCCCCTGCTCCTAGCACATCCATTTGTGCTCGGTCATGCCTGAAGCTGCCCACAGGCCCTGCCCCAGGGAAGGCCGTGGGGCCTCCTGACAGCTCTTAAAGCCATATGGTCGAGTGGGAAGAACAAAGTCTTCCGGTCGGAGAGCTGTGCTTTAGTCCCAACTCCAGAACCACAAGATCCTGGCAGGTACCTAACCTCTCAAAGCCTTTGTTTCCTCACCTCTAAGATAGCAAGGATGTCATTTGACTCACAGGGGTGTGAGTAACAGACAATGCTCACCAAGCTCCCTCCACAGCAGGGATTCACTAAAGGAAGGGCATCTTCCCCTTCTGTGTGCGGCAAGATGGAATAAAAAGCCCGGACATGGGGGGACCTCCTGGGCCGCACTGCTATCCCTCCCTGCCTCTGAAGACGCAGATGCCACCGCCCCATCCGGCAGGCATTCTACTTGGTTGCACCTAAATTCTGTGTGTAGTGGTTAAAAATTTTCATCCCTGTGCATAACTGTAAAAAGATCTAAGGATTTTTTTGACCGCAGCCCTAGAATTTTTGGTTTGAAATTTGTCCAAGCAAAGTCCATCCCACTTGCAACCCCCTTTCCCCTCTTACTGTAGGAAGGACCTCAAGCTCATCTCACTGGGAAGAGAAAAAGGAGTTCATGTTGGGCTCTAGCTCCTTGGGGAACCAGGGATGAGTAGAACTGACTCAAAACTGCGGATGATTCAGTCATTTTTTGAAAAAGCTCAGCAAGCTATGGAATGGATGATTTAAAAAAAATAAAATCTTTAGATGCTCTTCTGTAGAGAACAGGGCCCGGGATTTGTGGCCGTGTCCCATTCCGATCTTGGTGCCTGGTCTTGGCTGGGGAGGAACAGGACAGAAGAATTTGTGGAGTGTGCCCATGTGACAGGAGATTTGGGGAAAACATCTGGAAAAAGCTTCCGGGAACTGAAAAAAACCCCATCTGCCTGGCAGGGGACAGCTATCTACACGGAGTTTATTTGTGTTTGTTGCCTGGCTGGTTGACTGTGCTACTGAGTCCCCGTTCTTGTTGACAGAGAAATGCTGGCTCTTCCAGAATGAAGCAGGAACTTTGCTTCTTTAACACCCTGTTTGCAGATCAAATTGAAAGACGACGTTGAGCTGCTCCATTATTCCTTTCCGTCCTGAGTCATTTTGCTCTCAAGATTACTTGTGGTTTTACAGTTTAAAGATTGCTATGTTTTAGCTACGATTATAATAAATTCTACACCATATTGGAAGTATTTCTAAGCACTAGAATGTACTAGGCACTTGGCAAACAACAACTGGAAATAGCCAAAGTGGCAACTCTGAATGAGAAAAAGAAATAGATACCTTTTTCATATTAGTGCTGGCAGCTGGCACCTGATGGCGCTTTAAGGTTAACCAAAGATTTTCACATTTTGGTTGGAAGTTCATTTATCCTCTTGCTTAGCATGGAAGGGAATTGTGGTTATCTCCATTTTATAGATGTGAAAACTGAGGCTTAATGAAATGCCAACCCATGGGATGGTCAAATTTGCTTCTCCAGCTCCGCTGCACCACGCGCCCAGGTAGAGAAGCCCTTCCCTGGCTGAGGGGTCTGTGGCTTCTGCTGTCAGGAGAAAACAAAACTCCATCTTGGTGGGCAAAGAGAAACCAGTGGGGAGAGAATGTCGGCAACATATTTCCCAAAACCAGTTAGCACTTTATCATCGGATCATTTATCAGCCATGGACAGTGTGGGGGTTTTGTTGTTGTTGTTTCGGGGGTTGGTGAGCTTTTCCCTATTGATTTAAACAGAGAAATCTGATGACTTCCCGACCAGGTTTCCTGCGATGCTGGCTTTTCCTGTCACACAGTTGCATCAGCTCCGAGCTGTTCTCAGCAGCTGCGGGGACTGCTCCACCCTTCTTGCCTGGTCACTTCATTTCTTCCCTGCAGTCAGCACTCCACTCAAACAGACGTCTGCCCCGGAGCTCAGAGTTGGAGAACCTCAACTCAGCAACTCAGCACACAGTTATTAACGAGGCGGCAGTCACAGGAAACAGCAGGGCCTGTGACCTGCAGACTCTCTGAACCCAGCCTGGTTACAGCGACTGTCCCTGGATGCCTAATTTCCAAAAAGAAAAGCTGTTGTCTCTGAAGGATTTTCAGAGAGCTCTTGCAAGGCAGATAACTCCCAACTTCCACTGTCAAGGCTGATAAATGGCTCAGTATGATTCACCCCAAGAATATAACACTGAGACGCACAATAGGCTCCTGCAAGAAAAGAATTTTCTGACTGCAGATTTGTCAAAGTAAAAGTAACCCCTAATAACGTTTTGCTTGGCAGCTTTGTGACAGCTAAAATATGAAGCTGTAAGGGGCATTCCTCTTTTTAAAAGTGGTGGAGGGTTTTTTTCCCCAAAATCTATTTCATTCTCTTTTTATTTCTAACCTTACATGAAGCAAGAGAAATTTGCCTTGCATGTCCCTAGTAGTTAAATATTAGAGAAAAAGGCAAACGTCTCTAAAGAGGTCACATCCATGCAGGGGCCATGGCCACCTCTCTGGGGTGTCTGAAACAAACTCTCTGCCCCTGAGCTGAAAGTGACCTTTTCTGTGGGCCCCAGGTAAGATTATTTTAACACTTTCTTGTGCCAAGGGAAAGTATAATGCCAAAGGGCTTCTTTTCTGAATGATTCCCCAATTTTATTGTCTTGCCCTAATGTATCATTGCTGGATATTAATCCAGTTAGCTGCTGTCCTGGCATGTTTGAGATAATTTACTAGACATATTAAGAAATATATTATGATGAACTTGCCAAAAGCTATGGAAGAGACTAAAGCTTGTCTTTTTAACTACAGAGCACGTGCCGTGTAAAATCTTTAATGTCACAAGCGTGGCCCTATTCAATATTCTCTTTAGGGATGCTCCCGGGAATAAAGCTATTCAAAACCTTATATGCAAGAGAAAGGCAAAATGCCATTCTTTGGATTTTAAAGCTGGTGAAAGGGACACATCACTCAGTTCACAAGTAGAACCTTCCCCGTACCTTAGCACACAGTATGAGGACTCGTCAATTTACCAGAACACTGAGATATTTGAAAGCTTGCTCCTGATTTGAATTTGGCTTTATGCAATAGATACAGAATTTTTAGTATATGACTAAAAATCAGTCTTTGCTGTCCACGTACTATATGTTGGCTTTTCTTAGAAAATGAAACCACGGTGTAAAAGGAACTATTTCTAAGGGAGTACACGAAAGATGATGAGTCTAGGTTGCATTTCTTACTATTATGACGGAAGTAGGTGTGGCTATGTTCATGGAAACAAATTGCCTGGATTGTTATAAACATTTAAATTTTAAAAAAAGCATAAAAGACAAACTAATATTAGGAGAAATCACTACCATGTTGCCCTTAAAGCAGGTACTTCATAGTTATAGAAAAATATATCTATGATTTTTACCCAGTTACTTCTTTTAAGAATTTATACTTTTGTGGCTTGAATATGACAATACAGGAAGGGAACAATAACCTAGGACAAAGACTTAGGCTGGAATTTTACTCAGTGGACTCCATTTATGTGGCATAACGAACAGTGTGCCCAAGGGTCCGAGGTTTCTGGAGAGTGGAGTCTTACCCAGTCTTGGAGAATGGCTGGTGAGGTTTCTGGAGAGTGGAGTCTTACCCGGTCTTGGAGAATGGCTGGTGAGGTTTCTGGAGAGTGGAGTCTTACCCGGTCTTGGAGAATGGCTGGTGAGGTTTCTGGAGAGTGGAGTCTTACCCAGTCTTGGAGAATGGCTGGTGAGGTTTCTGGAGAGTGGAGTCTTACCTGGTCTTGGAGAATGGCTGGTGAGGTTTCTGGAGAGTGGAGTCTTACCCGGTCTTGGAGATTGGCTGGTGAGGTTTCTGGAGAGTGGAGTCTTACCCGGTCTTGGAGAATGGCTGGTGAGGTTTCTGGAAAGTGAAGTCTTACCCGGTCTTAGAGAATGGCTGGTGAGGTTTCTGGAGAGTGGAGTCTTACCCGGTCTTGGAGAATGGCTGGTGAGGTTTCTGGAGAGTGAAGTCTTACCCGGTCTTGGAGAATGGCTGGTGAGGTTTCTGGAGAGTGGAGTGTTACCCAGTCTTGGAGAATGGCTAGTGAGGCCACGGCATGGAAGTTGGGCTTGTCCTATAAAGAAGGAGGTTGGCGAGGCCCAAGCAAGGGGCAGTGGGCTAGATGCAAGTCATATGTGAATTACCTTGGGATCCTCTTCAGCTTTGAATATTGTAACCACTCAGAAAGTGTCGCAAGTGAGTGAGCAAATAAATGAATAAGCAAGGGAGCTGTGAGTGTGCCACCCACAGGGGTGTGATTCTGCCATTATGGAAAGTTTAAAGGCAGAGTGGACACCTAGCAAGCAGGATAATGTACCTGGTCTTGCCCGGTGTCTTCTGCCATCCTCTTTCCTGCGTGGCTGGACTGGAGTGATGGCAGTCCTACCAGTGACGGCGGAGACCGTGTGGGGAGTGAGCTTCATGCCTCGCTCATGGCCCATCGGCTCACCATTCATGCAAACCAGCTAACTGTTCTTTTTCTTCTTGAGCCATTAATCATTGGGGCCTGTTGTGCTCTTGGGTAACTACTAAATACTTAGAATGCAGAAAGTATTCAAAGACTTATAGGCAGGGATGGCATTATAATCAGAGGAATCTAATGCTTGTTACCAGCAAATCTCCCTTGTCTCTTGATATTTGAAATAATTTTAGATTATTTTAAATATTGGGAGGGTCAGGTTATCTATAATTTTTCAATACTTTCTTAGTCCCGTGTGCAAATCCACTGAGACTCACAACTAATCCTAGTGTCTTTCCTAATTAACTTTAATATCTTCTAGAAATCAGTTCCCTTCCAGAATGAACTGATAATAGTTTGTCACAGCTCTGAGTTGCATATCCTTGATTGAGGATGGTGTTTAGTCTCCTGGATCAAGTCTGGAGACACATATGTGTCCTAGGAAAACTTTCAGATATAGGAGAAGTTCCAATCAGTACCTTGATGAAGCGTATTTCTTCACAAAGAAAGGAACTGCTCTCAATTCCCTGTGTAATGCACCAATCTCTTTGATACAGCTCCTTTCTACATTGGAAAAATTACAGTTTTTCTTATGGACCACCGTTTGAAGCTATTCAGCCTCATTTCGATAGCAGGAATAACCAACCTGTCAGGCAATGAAAGTTATAAAGATTTCAAAAGGAACTTTGTTAGAGCACTACAAGTAAGCCCTGGTTTACTGTCTTTGCATCCACAGAGCAGTGCTTCCATCTGAATATTAATTTATTTAGAGATTAGAATTATACCCAGAGCTAGTATCCCGAGAGTGATAGAAGGCACTCGGAGGGGACGGTGCAAGGTTATCAGCTTGGCCATGGAGATCATTGTGGTCCCAAAATATGACCAAGCTCAAGCATCCTGTCGTAGCTTGTCTGCCATGTTCAGGGAAACATAGTTGCTGGTATCAGTTTGGACAATTGATTGAAATCCAGTCACAATATCATCCTATAAACATCTCCATTGGGGGAGGATGGCCAGCCCCACTTCCTCACAAAGTGCTACAACCTGGGTTATGATCTCTGCTGCCTCAAAATGGGAAAAGTATTTGTAAAAATACGGAGCGTCACTGCTGTGCCGGCGACACCGGCTGCCACGGGAAGCACGCCCTGAGTTCTCAGCACCTCACTGCTTTAGAGGATTGCGTCTCTTCCATGTGGCACTCCAGGGCTCTACACAGCAGGTGGCTTCTGTCCTTAGAGTGAGTCAGAACCAAATGCATGTTTATTCCCCCTGTCTAAACTGAGACCATGGAATACCCTGACCTTAGCTCACAGAGGGGAAGGAAAGGACATGAAGAAGGACACTCTGTCAAATGCCATCAACAAAAAGTGACCTACATCACCTTTACTCATGTTCTGTTGTCAAGAATTCCCTTCCATGGTCTAGGGGGTGCTGATCAGCCCCCGTGACCCACCTGAGTATGTGGGAGCTGAGCAGCCCCCATAGACCATGGAAGGGGAGTGTCAATCTGCTGGAACTTGGCTGCCTCTGCCACATGCCCACATGGCCCTGGCATGTAGAGCAAGACATGCATTTCCCCAGCACCTCCAGCCTCCTGTGATGGTGCCAGGGAGGCAGCAATTTAACCTTCACAGACCTGAGTGCCATAGTGGCCAGCCCTGACCTGCAGAGGAGCCACGCGTCCCAGAACGCTGGAATGTATAATTATAGTCACTTGTGTTCTTCTATTCTTTGTCCTTTCCAGTAAAGATGATGGTATGCATTTCCATTACAAGCTACAGATCCTAAGAATTCACATTCTCTTGTACCACTTTGCCCAGACCACTAATAACGTCTGTAAAGAGACTGTCTTAACTGGTTGACCTGGAAACCATCCAAAGGTCATTTGTGTTTTGGTAAAGTACCTCTTCGTCGGGGTGCTGGCGTTACAGGATGTAGCAAAGGAGTCTCCCTTCACGCTGCGTGTCTGAGCCCTGGTGCATGGCGGCTGACGGTGCACACCTGGTGCGCTCAGCCGGCGGGCATGCACTCCGCGCCCTGACACTCGTGTCCGGGCTCTCCCTCTCAGGTACCCGTTCCCCATGGTGTTCAGCAGCTGCAGCAGGAAGGACCTGGAGAGCAGCCTGGAGAAGGGGATGGGGATGTGCCTCTTCAACCTGCCAGAACTCAAGCAGTCCTTCGGGGGCCAGAAGTGCGGCAATGGATACGTGGAGGAAGGAGAGGAGTGCGACTGTGGGGAGCCCGAGGTAAGAAGCCGAGTCCAGGGTGTCGTCACGAGGACCCGGAAGACGTGTGCAGTAGGAGGAAAGTGCTGGAAACTCAGGGAGGAAGGCGGGGGGTGGGGGAGCTCCTCCTGTGTGGCCACCTTGAGTAAGCCCCACAAGCTAGGCTGGCTTTCTGGAATTTTAACCAATGCATGGAATAAGTTGCTCCACTTACTTTAAAAAGATAAAAAAAAAAATCTCTGTGGAAGGGTGAGGCGTGCTTGATGAGGATAAGAACAATCAGAAAGCATCTCGTTCTGAGTTGGGCAGAGGAGAGAGCCTTGGAATTCTAGCTTCACACCGCTAATAAGCACATTTTCTTTCTCTCAGCCTTGGAATTCTGGCCTCACACAGCTAATAAGCACATTTTCTTTCTCTCCGCGAGGCTTGCTACTAAAGGGGAATTTGAATGAGCAGCCTTCATTTCTAACCAGGAGCTTCCTCCCCGTGGAAGTCCTCTCTGTATGCAGAACGCCTCGGAGGCAGCTGCCTCTGAGCCTGCAGCTTTCAGAAGCAATAAGCCAAAACAGCCACGTTCTCAACCAGCACAGGACCTATTTAACCCTCTTTACCACCCAGTATCAGGAAATGTTCTTGTTCCTATTGGGCCCAAGATAAAGTTAATCAACATAAAAGTTGTAACAGCCGCTTTTTAATCTCTGCATAATCTCAAGAAGGAAAGAGACAGGACCCAGTGAAATCTAGTAAAACAAGAGCCCCCTCGAAGTTTGGAGGAGATGGTGTTTAGAATAAATCAAAGTGAGTCGTTTGTAGAGCAGACAGTCTACGTGTGGGATTCCCTCCCCAAGAGCTTATGCAAGCTGAAATGGTAGACAAGTTCAAGGCGGGTTCAGCTAAATTCACAGGCGGGCTTCATAAGGGCTTAGGAAGAGTATGTCTTCGAAGGCTGTTCTTAAAGAAGATTCCAGGATGGGAGCAAAATTGTGCTGAGGCTCTAGAGCACCCCGTGTATTCCTGTATTCATCAAAAAAACAAGTGGTTAATAGAACCTTCATCATATCTCCATCTCCAAGTCCCTCAGGTTTTCCAGGCCTGTAGGAATGATCTCGATCTGACAGTCTCTGCAAGAATGTTGGAGGTCTGTCAATATTGGGTGAGGTGAGGGGAGTGTAGAGGTGGATTTATCACACTTATCTATGATAATGGCATTGTCTTAGTGGTGTTTAACTCTGTCCACAGTGAGCAGGGAGGGGTTTCTGTGTAGGGGTGAGTTCTAATTTACAGGGTTATAGAAACGCTTTTTAAGATTAGTGGAGGAACACTTCAAAGCATCATGGAATGGGGTGTGCAAAGGGGAGATTTCTCAGAGGCCTTGCTAATTACATACAGGAAAAAAATGAAATTGGTTTAAATTACTCGTATTTCTCAGGAGAGGCCACATTGATTTACAATGGTTTGTCTTTGGTTTGATCTCTTTGTAATTGTTTGTTAATCTAAATAAATTCGACAGCTCTTCATGAAACCATGAACTTTCAGGTTTGGAGAGACTCCATTAGCAATCATCTGTTCCATTTACAGCCATCACCACCAACATGGCTGCCACCGTCACCACGACCACTGCTAATGTTACCACAGTTACCATCTCTAAAGTCATCACCATCACCACTACCATCACCACCATCACTACTCCTGCCCCTACTGTGATTACTACCACCCTCACCACCTCACCATCATCATAACCATTTCCATAGCTACCATCCCCACTTCCACCATTACCACCATGACCAGCAGCCATATCACCACCAGCATCAATGTCAACAAATGCTTGAATACCTAAAATTTGCCAGCCACTCATGGGTCAGAGATTAAGAGGGAGTCATGCAGCTTTGACAAAGCACTTACTGCATCTCCAGGTAGCTTGTTGCATCATAGGGTAGCCTTGAGTATTATAAATGCCTCCCTTATGTAGAACCAGATTCTACCTTCATGGGATTCCCAGCTTTGTTCTATGGTTAAAGTCCTCAAGTCCCAGGATAAGTTCTTAATGTTTGAAGAGAACTTTTATTCTCCTCATCTAAAGTTCTTCCTTCCAAGAAACCTTTCAAAGTCATAAGAAAACATTTTCTTTCTCTCTCTCTCTCTCTCTCTCTCTTCTCTTAGTCTAAAGAATGGACAACACTTTTGTGTCACTTTTTAGTTTTTTTTTTTTACTGTTCAAGATTCCAACTCATCTTGTGTCTGGCTCTCCTGACAGCCCATCTCCATGTCCAGTCTGCTAGGAGCAGAACTCCTAGTCATACCTGTCACCCCAGGGTCTTTCTGCCCCTGACTAGCACTCAGGCCCTGGAGACACTGGCCAAGCCTTTGCATCACATTGGCTCATGCCCATGTGCTGGCCCACAGAGGGACTCACCACGTCCAAAGGCAGTGCATGAAGGGCATCAGAACAGCCTCAGGCAGCACCCCACAGGCTCCAGCTTCTCCTCCCTCACCCCTAGAAATCATCTCCATTCTTTTCAAGAAGGTGCATTATAGGTTTCATCCTGGTTCATGGTGATTAAGAATTCACGTCTACTAACTACAGCGCAAGAGTGACAATGAGGGCTTTGCAGAGAATTCTCCAATGGTTTTATTATTCTTTCTCCTTTGGAGACTTAATAGTCATTGGCTCTGTCAGATTTCTGTATAGAGTACTAAAATAATAAATGTATCAACAGATGAAGAAATTGTCTTTTCTAAGAAATATGGCACTTTAGAAGAAATAGATTCTGGGTAATTTAAAGACAAGTGATTGCTGAAGGCTCCCTGGACAGGGTACTGAATTTATGTCAACATCAGCACATCCTGACAACCCACTCACTTTTCTATCTAACAGGATTGGGAAAGCCGCCATATCTCCTTGTTTAAAGTCCATAGGATGCCAGTAGCTTGCAAATACCTTTAAACTTCGTTATCTTCCTCACATTATCAATCCCCTTTGAAGTCAAAGCCATTCGGCTTGGCAGCATTTCCATCTGAGCTGCTGCTTATATCATTTGGTGATTTGAAGGAGACAGGGAGTTGCTTCTTAAAGAATTTTAGGACCCAGATATAGGATGTCTGATTTCACATGGATTTTCAAGGAAATCTTTCATTTGGCAAATGTGTCATTAGTAGAGCCACTTAGACCAAAAGGGGCACAACAGACTGGCTCTGCATTTCACGGCATTGACCAAAGACACAATTAATGGGTTCTTTTAAAAAAACAAACTAAACAAGTTCCCTAAATTTCTTAGAATTCATAAGTCTGAGTTCTAAACCATTACTATCATGAAAGTTGTAACTGTGACTTCTGGTTGGTAGTTTTATCTTATTGTATATATTACACATTCCGGATGTTTATAAAGACCTCAAACAAGTCTAAAACTTAATGAGTCTGGAACAGTAGAAGCAAATGTTAAACACCGAAGGAGACCATGATCGATGGAGGTTTACGCAGGATGCAGTTCAGTATCTATGTTTGTCATAAATCTTCTGGATTATTGACAAAATTTTACTAATTTAAGTTTAAAGTTTATGATGCAAATGATAAAACTACTCAAAAAAGTGATTTTCAGGAGTAAAGTATGATACTGTTAAATAAGTATATGATTAGCTTCACCCTAGTCAACAGCTTATAAATTGTTCAGAGTACATCTTGTATTGAATAAAATAAAATGACATTAGTAAATGAAGCAGTGTTAAAAACTCTGTGAACCATTCCATCCTTCCATAATTACTGTTGCTTCTAAAATGTGTAAACACCAAAGTTAGTAGAGTGCTCTAAAGTACATGGACTTCCTAAATTCACAAGATAAGTGGATGCAGGCCTTTTGCTGAGAACTAAGCAAAAGTCCATCCCTCGTTTCTTTTTTGTTGTTGTTAAATCATAACTGTGCACATTTATAGGGTACAATGAGCTGATTTGATATACAATGTGGAATGCTTAAATCAGACTGATCATTTTGTTACAAAAAAGTAGGTACTTGTGAAGCATAGAATAATAAAGGCGTTAATTTTCTCTCCCCCTTTTGTTTCAGAGAGGACAACTTTTCTAATGTTTGATCTGTGTTTAAATCCCCTGTAGTCAGTGGCCACCGCAGACCTCCTTCTGGCCGCTTGGTCACTCTGGTGTCCATTTCTGACCCTCAGAGGGACCTTGTCAGGCCAGAGAGCCCAGCCCAGCTGTGCCAAGCATGGTCTCATCCACAATGATTTAGTTGGCCTGCAGGGAATCGTGCTTCAAACACAACTGACCTGACTTCCTTTTTCTAGATCAAGAGGGTTCGTTTTTGAGGAGTAAAGGTTTTACACATCTATGTATATTTGGGGATAAATAATTTCAAAGTGCTCAGGAGATTTGAATGTAATCCATTGCACCGAGTCGCATCTGCACAGCCCCATGATGTAGGGGACTGGAGGCACCTGGACCACCCTGGCCAGCCAGCTTTCTGTCCTGGCGCCTGCGCCTTTCACAAAGACGCTCGCATGCTGCTGACTCTTTCCAGGGACTCACAGACCCAGCGGCTCCTAAGCACTTGACAGAAACCTTGCTTTCTTGCAGATAAAGGTAGTCCTTAGGCAGGTGTTCAGTGCAGGAGCTGGGCCTCCTTTTGCAGTCACGTAAGGTGAGAAATTTGCATGCAGAGAGTAGGTGCTCTGTGAGACACTGTCAAACAATCCCATTCCGTCTCCAGGAATGCGCGAATCCCTGCTGCAACGCCACCACCTGTACTCTGAAGCCGGACGCCGTGTGTGCACATGGGCTCTGCTGCGAAGACTGTCGGGTGAGTTCTCAGCAGGGAACTTGACCCCAAAGTCTCTGAAAGGTTTGAGAGGTTCAAATGCAATGCAGGGCCAGCTGTACAGCAAGGTGATTTCACAGCGCTCACGGCTGCAGAAACTATCACCCCTTCTCATACAAGTTGGTCTATCCACCTCTTATTTTTTAATCTCTCAATCTTTAGGTGAAATGCACACTTTAATTGCTAGTCATCTGTGAAAAATTACGTACTTGTGGGCCGAAACTCCCTGGACCATAAAACTCTTGCCCAACATTCCGTGTGCCATTTCTGCTATGGGAGGCATGAGTGGTTCCCCCATGCTAACAAGAAAAGCAACGTGTATGGTCCCCACCCCCATCACTCAGCCTCACCCCAGGGCCATCTTCTTGATCCAGCAGCGCCTGCCTGCAGGGCTGAGAATGCATGAGGCTTATTCTGTGTAAACAACTCAGTCTTAATGTCCTCCCAGCAGAAGGTGCCGGCCACCCAGCCCAGCCAAGAGTGGCAGTTTTCCGCTTTTGCCATTTCTGCTGTTGTGACTGCATTTGTCTTAGCAATTCTGTTGTTTGCCCCGTTGCTCAGGGCTGATATCTGACAGAGTAGAAGGCTGTACTTTTGATGCAAAGGTTCCAAGGGTAGAGTTTTATTTCTTTTTAATTAAGAAATTGATCTTGGCATTCTACAGACAGGAAACTCCCTCTTAGCTGCCTCGCACAAGCACAGTGATTTAGAAGAGCATTATGGCATGTATGTTCAGCGTTGGAATACCCTTCACCCCCTTCCCAACGGTGATTAACTTACGGGGAGGGTCACAAGCAGCTGGCACTCCCTGGCACCCAGCAACTAGTGGGAGAAGGTGACTAGCAGGGGGTTGAGGGAAGGAGGGAAGGAAGGCTGAGCTTATGACCAGGGGATGCCCACAGAGGAAGGGAGGCAGGACCATGTCGTAAGGCCTGGGTGTGGTCCACATTATGTATGGCTTTTAAACAGTTCCTTTCAACTCCAGAAGTCGGCAGGGGTCTTACCTCATTCCTTTACAGAGTACGTGGGGAGCCAAGCCCAGCACTTGGGGTAGGCCCTGGCCAAGCAGCCTCAGACAAACCACTCTGAGCCTTAATTTCTTCAACCACAAAAAGCTGAAATGTTGGTTAGCTGGCTTCTAACATCCTTCACCTGTCCCTTGCTCTTCCTTAGTTCTTCCCATGAGTGCTAAAGAGAAGGTTCTAGTTCTGTGATTGGACAACAAAGTATAATTTCTGTTGTGATTGTGCCCTCAACGTTGTTTTTGTTAACTTGCCCACAGATGCTAACACTTTTAAGTACCAATTTCATCTTAGAACACTTGCTGATGTTGATAACCAGAGACCCTTTCTTTAAGAATCATCCAGGCCGGCCACCAGTTCTCCCCTTGTTCCCCTTCGTCCAAGGTGACAGGTGTCAGGGACCAGCCCATCTGCTCCTCAGAAAACCCGTATGTTGCATCACATTGAAAAGGGGCTTCCCTTTGTTGGTCCTCCCCCTCTCAGACTGGAAAGGTGAACCTCAGAGCCTAGAGCGAGAACCTGATTATTTAGTGAGCCCTCTCTACTATGAAAGGGACTTCCTTTGAGATCTTCACCCCTTTGGGCAAAACCTCCATCGCATGGGTGCTGCTAAGAGCTGCCTTGCCCTTTCCCCGAGCCCGTGCTATGAGCAGCCCTCTCCTTCCAGCTGAAGCCGGCAGGAACAGCATGCAGGGGCTCCAGCAACTCCTGTGATCTGCCGGAGTTCTGCACAGGGACCAGTCCTCACTGCCCGGCCAGCGTGTACCTGCACGATGGCCACCCGTGTCAGGGAGTAGATGGCTACTGCTACAACGGCATCTGCCAGACCCACGAGCAGCAGTGCGTCATGCTCTGGGGACCAGGTATGTGGCTGCTGACTGCTGTGCTCTGGGAGCGGCACTGGCAGGCTGAGCGGTGGGACCAGGGGAGCACATTCACCCTGAGGGGCACCGTCCATGGCATCCAGAGCGTGCAGTTAGGAATGATGGGCTGGGAGGGGCTGGGCCATGCTGGGCCATGCTGCCTGGAGCCTGCCTTGAGGAATTTGGTGCAGTCTAACAATAGAGGCCTGAGCGTCTGCTATGTGCCCCATGGAGTGATAAGGGGTGGGGATCAGCCATGATGCTGCCCTCAGAGAGCTTAACATGTAGTCGAAGAGCCAGGCAGGGGACGGAACTTCCCACCACCACTCAACTGTGAGGATGCTCCTTGTGCTCAGATGAGGTCCTCAACCAAGGACCAGGGTGCCAGGAAGTCACTGTAGCTGAGGGCTCCATGGGGAAGGCCTCCGACTGCAGTTTACTCATTAGGAGGTCTGTGGTTGGGAAGGACTGAGTACAGCGGGCAGCTCTCGGGCAAGGAGGCACACAGGTCCCTCCACCAGGTCATGCCGGGCACCTGGCATGTTTTGTCTCTTCCTCCTCCAACACCTCCCACCCTGAGGTAGGGAAAACAACTGCAGTTTTATAAAAGATGAGGCAAAAACTCTGAGTACACAGTCAGTTTCCTAAGGTCACCAGGCTGGGGCTGAAGCCAGATCACTGTCACTCAGTCCCCATGAGCACCTCCCACAGTGTATAGTCACACCAGGAGTGAGGTCTCAAACTTAAGTTCCCCCAAGCTCTAAAATTCGGCAGAAATTCAGATGCAAAAGGGGGGAGAACCACCCCCCTACGGGTACCTCTCCCCCATGTCCCACCTCCTGGGGTCAGACCCTCATCAAGCCTCATTGCCGCAGCAGCCACTGGGATCTGACACCTGTCAGATTCCGGCTCTGAATCCTATGGAGAGAGTCTTCCAAGAGTGTGGGTCCACCCTACCTAGTTATTCTCTCTCTTTCCCTCTGGGCCACGTGGCCGAGGGCTTTGCTTGCTCCCTCCCCCACTAACTGCAGTGCCCCGTCAGTCATGGCCAGAGACCTCAGCTCTGCTCGGCCACTGTGCTGAGCCAGGCCCAGGCCGAGAGCCAGGTGAGCTTAAGCAGGGTCTCGGGGAGGGAGCTCGGATCAGGACCTTTGCCAGACTTTTGTTACAAGGTTTTGGTTTCAGGAGTGAGGAGGGAAATAAACAGAGCAGAGAAAGACAACTAAACCCAAATGTGATGTGAAAGTGTCAGCCAAGGACAGGATGGGCGTGTCTTGGGGCTGGGCCTTCCTGGGGAGCCACCACCCCTGCACTGGGAGCTTGCTGAGGGGGCGGGAGAGGCAGCCCGGCGGGGTGAGGAGGGCGAGGCAGCTGCGTTTGCCTGCCCCTCTGAGGAGCCCTTCCTCTGCTCCTGAGATTCTTGGAGGACGTGGCCAGGTGGGAGGAGGGGCTTAGAGGCCCTCTCAGCAAAGGGGGAGCAGGGGACCCTACTGAAATGACAGACGTTAAGTAGGCCCTCACTGAACACACGTTATGTGTTGCTGTACAGGCTCTATATGGTTTGGTGACTTCAGATGCCTTTTAGCCAAGTGAGGTCACTTTGGGACTGTGGCTAGTTCTGCGCCAGATCTTCATGCTATAATGCATCCCTAGTGGCCGTCGCCTTCCTGGCCCGCTCCAGAGTCAGTAATCTGCCCTTCTCAAGTTATAGGGGCCTTTACGATGCTTCTTTCCAAGGAGCGTTCCCGGCCAGAGCACACAGGGCACTCGAGCTTTGGGACCGAGACGTGTTCTTTAATGCTCTGCCGCATTGTAACATCTGGCCCTATTTCCAAAGTGAGATCAGATGGAACTTGGCCGTTCAGTCTGAGCCACCGGCACCATGTGACTCAGCTGGCTGTGTGCCTCTGATTCATGGTGACCAGGCTGGTATTTATTATCTCATCAGACTAGACCTTCTCAAGCTGCCTGGCCAGAGGGAGAGGAGAGCCCCAGACAGGCAGACAGACTAACAGCCTGACCCGCAGACTCAGCTTTCTATAACCGACAGCCACAGGAAGTTACCTGCTTTGAACTCTCATAATCCTCCTGACTGAGGGTGCAGTGGAGGCCTGACTCCCTGGACGCCGCGTCCCCTTCCTGAGGAGGGGGCGTCCCTGGGTGCTCCCGGCTCAGCTCTTCCTTCTCTCTTCAACCACCCCCATCCCCAGTAACAGGAGAGGCCTTTGCCTGGGAGTGCTGGGTTTGGGTTTGTCACAAGTGACACATTGCACACGGCCCTAACCCCCGATGGCATCAGGACTGCTGGGAACATATGTGCTTTGGGGAAGCGGGCTTCCCTTCCGGGAGACTGTTCAGAGTCCCTGGAAACCAAGACCCTTGGGCTTGTGACTTCCTGGCTTGTGGTCTGCCTCTGTGAGCCCCTTCTCAGTCCTTCAGATCACCACACAAACTCCCCTGGGCGACAGAGGACATGGAGGGCCACCACAGGCCTTGACACCCCCCTTTGCAGGTGCAGCATGCACATTCCCTTCTGTGCCCATGTGGCTGCTGAGTTTCCTTTAAGGGGACTGTCCGAGTCTCCTGTGGCCGTTATAACAGATTCCCACACACCTGGTGGCATGCAGCAATGCAAATGTATCATCTAACACTTCTGGAGGTGGTAAATCCTAAATCTAGATGTGGACAGGGCTGCGTTGTTCCTGGAGGGTCGCCTTTTCCAGCTTGCAGAGGCTGTTTGCCTCCCCCGGCTCCTGATGCCTTCCTCCCCCTCACATCCCGGTCTTTCCCTCCGGCTTCCGCTTCTATGGCCACCTCTGCTTCTCTGACCCTGACCCTCCTGCCTCCTGCTTAGAAGTACCCGGGTGCTTTTTCTTCCATTCTTGAGATACTTTACTAAGAAGAATATGTTCCAGCTCCATCCATGTAAACATGAAAGAGGTAAAGTCTCCATCTTTCTTTAAGGCTGCATAATATTCCATGGTGTACATATACCACAATTTATTAATCCATTCGTGGATCGATGGGCACTTGAAGCTATAACCCAGTTATAACCTAAGAATATGGGGAAGGGGGAGGGGGGGAGGATGGGCAGAGGGAGGGTGATTGGTGGGATTACGCCTGCGGTGCATCTTACAAGGGTACATGTGAAACTTAGTAAATGTAGAATATAATTGTCTTAACATAATAGCTAAGAAAATGCCAGGAAGGCTATGTTAACCAGTGTGATGGAAACGTGTCAAACTGTTTATAAAACCAGTGTTTGGTGCCCCATGATCACATTGATGTACACAGCTATAATTTAATATTTTTATTTCTTTTTTTTTTTTTTTTTTTTTGTAGAGACAGAGTCTCACTGTACCGCCCTCGGGTAGAGTGCCGTGGCGTCACACGGCTCACAGCAACCTCTTAACTCTTGGGCTTACGCGATTCTCTTGCCTCAGCCTCCTGAGCAGCTGGGACTACAGGTGCCCGCCACAACGCCCGGCTATTTTTTTGTTGCCGTTTGGCCGGGGCTGGGTTTGAACCCGCCACCCTCGGCATATGGGGCCGGCGCCCTACTCACTGAGCCACAGGCGCCGCCCAGCTATAATTTAATATTAATAAAAAAAGAAGAAGAAGTACCCGGGCGATTACATGGGACCCGCCCAGATCCTCCCAGATAACCTCTTTCCCATCTCAATACCCGGTGCATAATCACATCTCCAAAGTCCCTTTTGCTATGTAAGGCAATGTATTCACAGGTTAGACTCCAGATTGGGGTGTGGACTTTTGTGGGGTGCCATAGGTGTTGAACAGACCACTTATTCTCTGGACAACCTCCACCCAGTTGGTCAACCTGGTTGTGCCTCATCTGAAAATGGGAGTAGTGGCCTCCCTGCCCCTGGGGGGACTGTCATCCTCCAGCACAGCTTGTCATCTATCCTATGGGACGTATCACAAATAGCTCTGTGCCAGGTGCATGGCACTGGGTATGTGTAAACCCCACACGGTGCAACTGCGCTCAAAGGACACTCAGGCTACTGAGCAAGGTGCTCGAGTCCTCAAGGTTTGACAAAGGGCTGAGAGGGGATGGTGGGCCACGCGTGGTGGGGTAGACGGGACCATCCAGCCAGGCGCCTTCGGGAGTGATTATGTACAGGTACAGAATAGCGTAGGTCAGGGCACACAAGGACAGTGGGGCCAACCAAGGAACATGCAGATGGTTCTGCTTGTGTGGAGCTTGGGCTGTGACTTGGAGAGCAGAGACCCTCAGCCGCCACCCATTCCCTCCTTTATTAAGGATTCATTGATGTCCTGCTGTGTGTAAGAGGCTGGCAGCAGAACCCCGATTCTACCAGAGGGACACACTCCCCACAGCCCCACACCTCTGCCTGGACCTGTGGTGGAGTCAGGATTTGACTCCATCTCAGTGTCCTGGGAAGGAAGCTTCCACCCCAGACAGATGCAGTCCTGGGGGCAGACGTGACTTCCCGGGCCCGGCCCCCAGCCAGACAGATGTGGACCAGCTTGAGAGCGTCTTCCTGCTTTGTTCCCGTGTTGCCTTTGGATTCACTTTCCATGATTCAGAGACGGGAACTGACTGTCAGAGACGCATTTGCAATACAGTATTTGGTTTCCCCAGCCCTTCGCAGATACTCGCAGCTCCGGAGCACATTTGCCTGGGGTCACTGCAGGCTGTTGGGAAGCACAGGAACTCAGAGCTGTAGGAGTCACCAAGTTCTTACTCTGCCAGCTCTCGACATTTCCACCCCAGTGGCCTGGCTGAGTGGTTGAGTCATCCAGAATTCTCCGGTTACAGTCAGGATGTCCATTATTCACTGTCTAGATCTGGCTACCCAAATGCTGACCGGATGAAGCCCTTCCTTCCAACCAGCTATTCCCTTTTGAAATGGGGCTTTTCTCAATCCAGCATTATATTTCAATAAAATAATCCTGCTTCCAAATCTTTCTACAAATAAAATGATAGAAAATTCGAAACATATGCCTGCAACTCCTAACTGGCAAAGTAATATACTTTCAGAATATCTTTGGGGGGTTTTGTTCATTTGTTTGTTTTTTTACTGTTACCATTGTTGATAGTATTCTAACCAACATTGTTGGCTGAGAGTGTAATTTTTTTCTTGCTGATTTTCTCCCACAATTCTTGAGTCTCAAGACTTTATATATTGATGTCAGACACATTAACTGCTCTCGGCAGTTCAGACTGTGTGGCTGGCGTTCAGCTGTCTTTGTCCGGTTTGGTGTTAATATCCACAAAGATTTTCTGTCAATATGACATGACCTTTATGCCTGCTGAAACACAGCTGGACATTTTTCTTTAGGCAGCAAATTTACTTCTGCCAATGTTGTTTGTCAGAACCACTAGCATTGTTACTGAAAACATTCCTTGGCAATTAATCTTACCAATAACTACCCGTCTAAAGTCACAAACAATTTGCATCAGAAAAGTCCTGAAACATGTTCGTTTCACCGGTTTTATCGCTGTCTAGATTCCAGTGTCATCTGATTTACACAGTGTGGGCTGGCCAGACAAGTTTTATGGGCTGGTGAATACTCAGTGTTTATCTGCAAGGCTAGTTTAAATGACCTTGGTTTATGGTGACCCATTTGGGGCCATGCATTGACCAGCCACCTTCAACTTCTGTAGCCACATATGGGAAGAAAAGATATTTTTACAGAGAGTCAGATTGTTTAGAAGTCAAAAAAGGCTCCCTTTTGTCCCATTGCGTAAGGAGGAAATGATAAAACTTATTCAGTTGGACTTCATTTTCTGATGAATACAGAGGTTCTCTTAAAGAATGGGGGGGGACAAAAATAGCCGCCAACTGTTTGTAAAAGTGCCTTTGTCTACAGATATTAGTGACAGGGGTTAGAGAAATTAGTGACAGAGGGAGGGGCGATTTGACTCAACTGGAGAAGTTCATTTGCATAATGGAGTCATTTTAAAGTAAAAGATTAGATTGAGTAAATTGTGGGCATAATTCAAGATGCCATCATCTCTCTTTCAAAAGACATAATGACATTGGGAACTTCCAAACTATAATTACAAATATAAGTTATATCACTCTGAAGACAAAACTGGTAATTAAAATCCATCCCTCCCTACATAATTATAAAATACAGCATGATGTCAAAATTCCCTCTGAAAGGCTAAATTTATCTTTTGATAATGGCAAAACATCCAAGTGTTCTATTATTAAGAACTGAAGACTTGAAATTGATGTTTTATAATATAGTGGTAATAAGAAAACTGTTGTCATTCTTTCCAAGTGACATGAAATCTGTCATTTTCCTAAAGACATGAAGACAGAGATTTTTAAGTGCAGCAACTTTGATGCCAATCTGTGCCTTTGCAATATCTTACGAGTGGCTAGAAGTCATTTACACCTTTTAAATTATTGACCATTCTGTCTCTGAGATAAATGACAGATGGCAGCTCACACACAAAAAAAGCCCCTTGAGACACTTTGCTGGAGCCTTCCCTGCAGTCCTCACTGGGATCAGCAGGTCTCAGACAGACCCGTGTGTGAGATTTGTGCCACTGAAGCCACTTCCTTTAATGATGTGTTCTAATGCCAGAGCCGCTTCTGCTCCCAAGGGCAGCGCTGAACACCCTTTTGGTGTCACTGCTCAGGGGTTTTTTTACTTTACCTAAACGTTGAGGGAATAGTGTTTCTCTGTCCAGGAAGTAAAATGTCTATCTTTTCATGACCTTACCTAAGACAGCACCAGAACACTTCATTGATATAAATAAATAAGTGAAAATCCAGAGACACAGAAAAGATAAGCCCGGACGATGTTCATCTACTCAAGCTGCTTCGTCCTGCAGAAACACAGTTGATGTCCTCAGGGGCAGGCGTTGAAGAGGGAAGCCTCTGTTCCTTGCTCGCTCTTGGGGCACACCTGCTGTGTTCAGGCCTGAGGCGCCATTCCTGCCCATGGGGATCTTTATAATCAGGCAGGCACTTGGGAGGATCCCAAGAGGGGATAGCAAGTGTGGCAACTGGAGGGAGGAGAAAGGAGGAGAGCCAGCCCCAGCCTCCAGTGGAAAGTGGTGACCAAGGAGGGCCCTGAAGGACACAGCAGCCCTGGGCCTCATCCAGCCACAGGCAGGGCTGTGCTCCATCCTTCTCCCACCTTGCCCTTTCACACCACGGATTGGATTAAAGCCACGGCAAGCTCAGAAAGTGGGTGAAAGTTGCCAATCCCTGAGTACTTGAGGATGGGGAATGCAAAAGAGCTAATCCATCCAGGTCCACAGTGAGTCACCATGACACTGCCTTCATTCTCCAAAGAAGAATGGAGAATGGACAAAGTAGCTGATACGTTCGGGGCTCTGATTCCACAGAGATCCATCTGTCCTGTCCCCATGTTCACGAGGCTGAGGAAATAACAACATGCCTCTCATGCAAGCGTCAGTTTTCTTTGCCACATTGCAGGGGGCCATGTCACTGCCACGCTCTGTGGACAGTGTGTACTGGCCATACGTCAGCAATAGAGTATGACACAGCATCTTCTCTCTTGCATGTTTTAAGTAAAAGCTCAAATGAATAAAACTCTTAGAAAAAGACCAACCATTATTGCTCTCCTGGTGGGAGGCAGAAAGTTAACCTTTACAACCCTGGTTCATCCTTTCCACTGGACAAAGTAATAGCATCGTGAAGTCAGTTATACTGGTCAAACCTCACTGAGCTTTATTTCTTTAGAAACTAACTCCTCCCCCAGAAGTTTCCAAATCCTTCAGAATTTTTCATTTCTTTTCCCGAATCAGTAGAGATTTGACAAAAAGGCATAACCATGTCTACCACTTCTGTCAATTGCCCTGCTCTTTGGAGGGAAACCCACTGGGTATGCTCAGATTTGGGGGATGGAGTGTCAGCCAATTCGGTTCATCACCTGGGATACAAGCATGGGGTTGCCGGTGTCCCAGCCTAACGAGTTATACTTTGGAAAAGGATTTGGTAAAGATGAAGCCAGGTCCAGGAGCTGGCGGGTCTCAGTAGAGCACATGGGTGATTCTGGAGAGGGACAGATGGAGGGATGACAGGGACAGGGGTCTGGGGCCCACTGGGTGGTTCTAAGAGGGAGGCAGCACAGGGTCAGGGCTGGCTAGAGGGACTGTGGATTTTGACTTTGTGATCTCCGGTAGGTTGCTGTAACACTGAGTCTTAGTATCAAATCTGTGAAATGGGGATATGTGGGCCTTACAGGGAGGTTCTTAGTTCTTAGAGGGAGATCTTGTAAGGATCAACGATTCAGCATCATGTACCCAGCACAAACCCAAGAGTGGGGGTGCCCAACAAGTAGCATGTTAATGATCCGAAATGCACCGTTCACTTAGTCTTTGTTTGCTAAGAGCAAAGAGAGGAAACGCGGGGAAGATGGTCTTTGTTCCCAAAGGCTCAGGGGGCATAGAAAGGAGTGAAACTCAAGGGTCTTTACTCGAGGTCTCCTGCTGCCTCTTTGGCACCTGGTGCCAGCTCAGCTGAGAATCCGGAGCCCAGGTCGCAGCAGGCCAGGAGGGCCCAGAGCCAGCCAGGACTCAGGGTGCCAGGCAGGGGGGGCTCACTCACTGAAGTGAGGGGAAGGGGGTTGCAGGGAAGTGGCAATCCTCGAGCTGCAATGGTAGTTTTGATTTCTATGCAAAAGATGTGCAAAAACCACCAGGGTTTCAGATGACATTCTCCTCTTCCCTCTTCATTCCCCGAGGTGTCCAGTTATTCAACATTCTCCACTAGTCCTCTTGATGTGCCAGGCCCTGGGGACAAGAATCTGTGAGAGAAATGGCTGGAAATCCCACTGACACAGCGTGAGCTCATACACGTGTGCTAAGCCTTCTCACATTCTCCCAGCCCTGAAGCCTGGAAGCCAAGCCCACCCCATGATGGACCACCATCCCCATGGTCTCTGGGTTCCCTGTGGGCCTGCCGTGTGCCAGTGCTCTGTGCACTGACTCAGTGAGCCTCACAGTACCGCAGAATCAGCTCCTTGTCCCCTTTAATGGAGGAGGAGACAGAGTCCCAAGGGCTTATGTCACAAGGTCCCATTGCACATTGGGACCAAGCCCTTGCTCTTCCACGGCAGTGTGGCCACTGAGGACAGAACTCAAACAGGAGCAGACATTGCGAACAAGTTAAGACTCGACACACATTTGTTTTTCTTGGATCCCACGTGTCCCCAGTTGGAAAACAAAACTCCCCGCAGAGACCAGCAGAAAGAACCAGGTCTGAATGACCTCATTCCCTCAACCACAACTTTTGAACATCATGGTCCAGCTGGGAAGACCTTTTGGATCTAGTCCGCCTCTGTCCATGCTGGCTCATCAAGGTTGCCTGACAAAGTTGGGTTGTATAAAAGACAAGCATGTTCATCACACATTCAATTCTTATTCCTAACTTGTGATGTCATCCTATACTTTGGTTATTCTAGTAAAAGAGGCTTGGAAGGATCCCTTTGCTAAGCAGTAGAGTGGGTGACGAGGTTGTGGAGGTTGTTCATACACACCAGAGGACAAATAGAGAAAGTGCCAGAAGAGGGGGCATTCTTGCCTAAAAACAAGATTTCCAGAGACAGCATCAAAAGGTTGACATCAGAACAAGCCAGAAGTGCCAGGGGTGTGTCACAGAAAACAAAAAGACCTTGAGACCAAAGAAAAAATGAAGAATCTGAATAAAACGATTACATGGTTTGGGAGAACAAAAAGAAAGGCGGTGTTAATTGAACTGTGTTTTTCTTCACAATTTCTCATCAGGTTTATCGACAGCATGTTATAAGACTCCTGGCTGCACCATCCATGTTGCTAAAACTTCGCATATTCAAACTGGCCATAAACGTTTCTGTGGGATTTTATCTTTGGGAAAATGGCAGCTTTCCTGAAATTCCAGGTGGCCTTCCGCTTCCACAGTGCTTCCGAGTTACCGGTGCACACCAAGGCTGTTTCGTATCCCTAGTGAGCTTAGGAGTGGTTGCAACTCGCATGCTGCTGGTTTTCTAAGCCTCACTATTTGGGGCATTCAAATTGTACACACACCCTGACCCAGAAGCCTGTGTTTTCTGCATTTGGATTCCCAAGTAGTGATCCTATGTTGATTTTATGCCTCCAAAATGCTTTTATACTTTTTTGAAGAGTGTTTTCACACCTTCACTTGATTCCCTGTTATAATTTTAGGCCCTTAGTTGGGCATTTATGTATCTGCCGCGCCCTTGCTTTGCCAGTGCACTAGCAATGTCCCGGGTCCCTGCTGTGGTCTGTCCCTCCCTCCACCTCTTTCCTCTCCTCGTCTTGCCCTGAGCACCCCAGCACGTGATCCTTGACCTCCTCCATCCTCCTCCTGCTGTCATGAGCTATTTGTGAGCTCACACATCTCAGACAGCTCAGAAATCTGCTTATGGCTCCCTATAAGGATAACAGAGTTATTGATTAACATATTTGAATTGCAGCCCGGTATATAGTTTTTTAAGTCGCCATAATCCCGGAAGAAAAATTACTAGTAAGGGTGGCCGGATCCATGTAAGATGAAAACACCATTGCATTCAGAGATGGGGTATTATCAGCCCAGTCCCCGAGCTCAGAATCCAGTAGTAGTTTCTAGTGTTGCTTCGTCCTGGTCTCGTGAAGGACAGAAAGAAGGAACAAGGCCATTTCCCACCTCACTTCACAGCCCCGCAGAGGGCAGCTGCAGCTGCCTGCCCTGGCGTCACTTGAGCTGCAGGGACTGGTTGTCTTCTGCTCCTGCCCCTAAGACCCAGCCTGGGGAGAACTTTCTGACACTGGAGCAGTCTGGGGATCCTCAGCCAGCCTGCGAATCCAGCCTTGAACCCCTGATGTCCGAGTTTTCTTATCCATAAAATGGGATGAGACCCCCGCCCTGCAGGAGTAAGTGGTGGGATTCAGCTCATGGCCTCTTCTCTTAGAGGTTTGTCCTGAGCAGCCTGTCTTAAAAACCAACAGCGCCCTGGGCTCCCTTCCTCGGTTCTTCCTCCACAGCACTCCAACACTGGAATGCTCAGACACATAGTCACGTGTTTTCTGTTCTCCTTGCAACTTTCAAGCGAGCAGGAGTTTTGTCCAGTTTGGTCACTTTCGTACCCCCGTGTCTGGAAAGCAGGAAGTGTTGAATATACGCATGTGTGTGACTGAACTCTGAGACGGGGAGAATGGGTGGGCGGACGGAGGGAAGGAGGGACGGGGAGAGTGAATACAGGGCAAGGACCGTGGGAGAGAGGGAAGGTGGAAGGGGAGGAAAGGTAGGTGGATGATTAGGAGGAGGGTAGAACCAGACAGCGATCCATAAATACGGAGGGTTTATGCAAAACACACAAACAACCGCTGTGTTGTTAGTGTTCTAGAAGCCTGTTTTTCCAAACTGCTTTGATCAATTAGATCTAAGTACTTTGATCAAAAGTACTATCAAACAGGATTATTAAGTACAGGCACATATTCCACACTGAGACTCACTCTCCCCATCCTTGCTCCCTCCAGCAAGTAAATGAAAAAAATAAGAGTGGGGAGAGTGGATGAACCGCGCTCATAGCGCGCCGCAGCTGCGTGCGCCTGTGGTACCGTCACACTGCCGGCAGAGGCGTGGCAAGTCAGACAGAATAACAGGAAAGTGATACCGAAGAGCCAGAGACCTTTTTCCCTGGTCGAGCTTCGTGTCCAGGCTGGGCTAGTGCCCTTGAAAAGAGGGTTTAAGGAGGCTTCTCTGAGATGGCTTTTAATAAAAGGAATGGGAAAGAGAGAGGTTCAGAGCTGGCTGGCTCCTCACAGTGGCACAGGTAAAGGACAGGGGCGTTTTCAGTAACAGGAACACCGTCTTTTCCCTGGGAGGAGGGGAGCCTTGCCCATCCTCTGATGGGCATCTTAAATAAGTCCACTGTCCCCCGGGGAGGCAAATGGAATCCACCGGAGTTGGGCGCAGAGAGGGGCAGGCAGCAGAGCCAGGGTCTGGGGAGCTGGCATCCTGGCAGTTGGAAGTGATGTGAGAGGAAGTGCCCCAACAGGACGCCCATGTGGGGAGAAAGAGGGCACAGTCGGTCCTAAAGAAGGTGGCACGTTTTCCTGAGTCGCTCACAGTCCTCAGCAGATATCACGATGCATGGGAATCAACGGCCCTCTGAGGCTTTGGCACTGCAAACCCAAGTATATGCTCTCTCTTTCCACAGCTGGAAAATGTGCTAAAAATGGCCATTTCCTGAGCTGTCCAGCTGCCATGACCCTCCCCTGGGGGCTGTCATGCTGTGTTCAATGACCATCAGGGTTGCTGTCTCCATGGCCGCTGAGCGCAACCTCTGCCTTATGTGAATAGGCGTTAACTGAAGCCAGGGCTTGCTCTACAGGGAGCTTTGTGGGACTGAAGGTGTTGTGTGAGGTCTCTGCCTCCCTCCTCTCTCTCTCTGCTTCCCACATCATTAGTCATCATTACTCTGGGGAGCTCGCCCCAACCTGCATTTTCTCACTGGGATTGTGTGGGATGTTGAAGAGGGCAAGCTTCCCCTTCTCGGCTGCCAGCTGGCTGACGCCTCCCTGCCCCAGGTCGGGTCTGTTCCCACAGCCAGGCCTCATCCCCAGCGAGGCTACATGTGCCGTGACTGCCGACTGCAGATCTAGAGGAGGGTAAGCTGGGATGTGTGTACCTTACCAGGACCCAGCCAGGAGAGGCAGCCGCTGTGGATGCCCCAGGCTTCCAGTGGCCGGCAGCCATCGTGGGCCAGCTGAGACAGTGAGCAAGGTTTCTGTGAACACAGAGCCCTAAAGCCTCGTGCCATTCAAAGGGACACATGAAAACTGCCCGCAAGAGTCATAGTTGCTCTTCTGCTCTGTTCCAGGTGCTAAACCTGCCCCTGGGATCTGTTTCGAGAGAGTCAACTCTGCAGGTGACCCTTACGGAAACTGCGGCAAAGACTCCAAGAGCTCCTTTGCCAAATGCGAGATGAGGTATGGAGTCTGCACCCCCGTGGCTTTGACCTTCCCACATGGCCAAGTGTTCACTCCAAACCATTTCTCTTTGGGAATTGTTTGTTCTTACCCTTCCAGAGATGCTAAATGTGGGAAAATCCAGTGTCAAGGAGGTGCCAGCCGGCCTGTCATTGGTACCAATGCCGTTTCCATAGAAACAAACATCCCACTGCAGGAAGGAGGCCGGATTCTGTGCCGTGGGACCCATGTGTACTTGGGTGATGACATGCCGGACCCAGGGCTGGTCCTTGCGGGCACAAAGTGCGCAGAAGGAAAAGTAAGACCCAAATACTCGCTTGCATCTTAAATGTAAGTCTGGAACGGGGCCCATTGAAAAACGTCCTGTTCAAGAACTGGGTTACCAGGTTGGTTTGTTTTCCTAACTCCACTTCTCAGAACACTGTATCTGGAATCCACTTCTTTACACCTAAAAGAAAAAGTCAATAAATCCTAGATCCTGGTCTGACCATTGAAATGCAGTTTTTGGAAAATCAAGCTAGTCTTCTCAGCTGTCCTGTTAATAAGTCATTTCTACACTCTGGGTGTCATGAGGGTTTCCAGCCAGGAAGTGACTTTAGAAAGAAATGCTATAGCACGTTATATTGGTCTGGGATATGCGGCTTGGTTTTTGGCACAAGAATCTTGGGGGCTTGTCCCTCACCTGGGCAGAATGGGAAGTCAGGTGTGTTTTCAGAGGCCCTGTAGGGAGATGAGGAGAGGGGAAGAGACAGGATAAACACTATGCCAAAGGGAGTCCTTTCAGAGGAAAGAGGAAGAGGTAGATGAAAATACTTTGAGGTTTAGAAATAAAGACAATTTTTGTTTTAAGAAACAAAGAATTTGAGATTTTCATGTTCTAACACACTGAATTTTTTTCACCGAACTTTCTCATCAGATAAAATGATAGCAAGTTAGTAAAATGTTTTAGGGAAAAGATGAATAAACCCCACTTTCAACATGATCTTGAAATCACTCAGTAAAATGGAGAGCACAGAACAGAACAGACCACCACAGGGAGAATCCTGAGGACAAGGATTCCCTCCACTCACTCTTCTCTCCCCCACAGGCCCTCAGCAACAAAGGCTTTTCCTTGAGAAACTAGAACAGTACAAGAAAAGTCCTGGATGTCTCCTGAGCCACATTAGCTTACACGTAGGCCTTGACACTAGAATGACACCCATTTTTTAAACTGTAGCCTGAATAGCCAGGGCCAGGTGCATCTGAACTCTGAGATTCCAAGGACTCAATTTGTCATCGAGTTTTTTCTCGTGTGCAAGATGAGATGTGCTTTGATCTCCATTTCCACCAAACACCAGCTCTCTGAGGGCTCCGGAGGACAGCAGCACCCACGTGCTTTTCTTGGGGTCCTGCTGTGTTCGTTGTAACCCTGGGCAATCTTTTATCAGCTGGAATGTGATACTCCCCTTGACCAGGATTCCCACCAACCCCTCAGAGCTTTGAGCACCAGCATCTTTTTCAAAGGGCATTCTTCTTGTCTCACGTGAGTGGTTGGGGTCATAGAGTAACCTTTCCCGTAGGAAGGTTCTACTCAAAAAATATTCTGCCATTTAAATATCAGACTCTGCTTCCTTGGACTCTATTAATTTATAACATCTTTTGGGAGAAAAGGGGCCTGACCCTTTGAGTCTGGAGTACATTAGGCCCCTTTAAAAGAGGCTGAGCTCCCTCAACCAGCCATGTGTCATTCCTCCAATCCCTGTAGCTGCAACAGCTTGATAAATACAAGGGGGCCGTGTGTTCTCCTCTGCTGAGCATCTCCGCTGACGGTTTACATCACCGATGATATTACTTGTCAGTCTGTTTGTTGAAAACGTTCCCGTATTTCAATATCTCCATTCAAAGATTCTCAGCTCCTGGATTCGCAGAATCTGTCAGTCCATGCAGACTGGAGTAAGGACGAATCCATCTCGCTGCCTCCTGGATCTTTTAATGGAGGGGGGAAAGCCGTAATACATAGATTTGATTACAAGCTCTAAAGAAAAATCATGAGAAAAGCAGTTATGATTTCAGGCTCAACTGAAACCATTTAAAATGCCATAAAGTACAAAAGAATTTAATAGTATTGACATTGAACTTAGTCTTGGAAAGTGCTGAATTTAGAGTCAGACACAAGGATCTGAGTTTAAGTCCAGTGAAAAATGCATCTTGGTGCTGTATCTGTATTAACTGAGAGAAGATCTTCTCCAATCCTTTCTTTACTTTCTCTTTTTTAATACCTGAAGAAGTATTAATACTAAGGTATTTGCTGTGTTTTCCTCTGTCTACAGATCTGCCTCAATCGCCGGTGTCAGAACGTCAGCGTCTTTGGGGTTCACGAATGTACAGTGCAGTGCCACGGCAGAGGGGTGAGTGCGCTGAGCTGATTCTTTATAGCCAGCCCATAACAAGTTAAGCAATAAATCCCTCATTTGTAAAAGTTTGGTAAGCTGTGGCTTTTTATAAATAGAGCAGATAATATCTTCTCAATATTTTTTTCTAAACATATTAATTTTCTTTGACCTTTACACAACAAACACGGTTTTTGTTTAACAAAGAAAATCAGATTGAGCGGTCATTATCTTTCAAATTAACATGCTGCAATTTTTAAAAAAGAATTTTGTTGTCGTCAAAGTAATTTCAAAATCAACCTTTCTTCATGAAGCATTTCACATTAACATTTCAAACAACTCATCCCTCTTGCTGGCAACATTCAGAAGATGTGTCTGGACTGAAATTCTTCCAAGAGAAATTAAAACAAAGATGACAGGGCAGACCAAACCCATGTTCTTAAAATCACATACAATGGGTTTTAACTAACAAAAGCTGTTATTTTAGTTCAGAGAACCTTTAGGGAAGAAGAGGACTCTAATTGTTCAAAACAGAATTTATTTTTCCTGAGGAGCTTAATTATTTCCAACAGAATCATATTCATCTTGATTGCTCATGCGAGTAGTTCATTTGTTTTTCTGAAATCTTTTCTATAGAAATCATGCTCCAAATTCTATTTTTAAAACTTAGACACGTGCCAATGATCCTTGCATAGAAAGACGAGGTTTCCATCAAGTTACTATGGTGCTGTAACCACGAAGGATGGCAGCCACCTCACATGGATTTGTCACTGTGAGTTTAGCTAACTCCCAATAGAAAATCCAATCTTTTTGTCTTTGTTGGATCATAGCTTTCTTTCTAATGGCTGCTAAAAGGCAGTCTAGTCCAGCCCTATTATTTTACTGACAAAGAAGCAAAGGCCCGAGTTAGAGAACTGGCATGTCCAAGGTCACATGCCTTTGCAGCAGGGCTGAGGGCCCCGACTCTTCACCTTCCAAGACCCCTGGAGCCTCGTCCACACCTCGGAGGGGAAAGGCCTATTTCCTGGGCAGGTGGAGCAGCTAGCCAGGACATGGTGACAAGTAGCTTGGCTACAGTCTCTCCATAATAGGACCAGGCTCACCAGCAGCACCTCCAGGTGGCTTGTCAGGGCCACAGCCTCTGTCACATGCTGCAAAAAGGGCACAAGGCTGCGGGCTGCAGGGAGAGCCTCGCAGGGCGGGCGCACACCTGGGGCCTGGGGGTCAGTAGCAGCAGCATCGGCTCGACTTTCGCTCCCTAGCAGTACACTTCCAGCTCACCAAAGGCAGGCTTGACCGTCAGCCTTCTGATGTGAAACAAGGGGGGCCAGGGGCTGATTCCTTAGAATAAGCCGGTGGGCTTGGAGAGGTATCCCCAGTGAGAAATATACTCCAGACATTTTATTTTCCCTCAAAATATTAACGCGTGTATTGGGCAGCGCCATTTTGGTGCAGGGCTGAGGCCTTTGGGGCTGGTTTGCTGACTGGAGCTCTGCACTGACTTCCTTCTGCAGACCACCCCTCCTGCTTCATCAGTGAGTTAGTCTGTCCCTTTTTCCCCACCCTTTGTGCCGTCACCCCGCCCATTCCAAATTTCTCAGACGTGGTGTTAGTGATTTGCCAGCGTTCCCAGAGTATTCGAGCTAATGTTCTTGTCTGCTGTGCATATCCAATGGTTCACGTACCAGCAAATCACGTATGTGACGTGCTGGAGTCCAAGCGGCACAGACAGGGGGCAGCCGCTGCCATCACTGGCCCTTGGCGCCCAGGTGGGCAAGAGCTCCGGCCTCTGCATGGAGGACTCTCATCTCCAAGTTAGGCTATTTGTTCAAGGCCTAACAGGGACAAACTCACCCCCTTCCTGCTCTCTTGGCCTGCCAGAACCATTCCCATAGTTCACGAGGAAGAGAGGTCATTGTTGGCTTTGCCGGTTGTGCGTGGGGGAGCCTGGGAAGGGCCACCAGGAAGCCGTGTGAGGGCAGTGGACACTTCACAAGTGAGATGCGGGAGCAGCTTCAAGGAGGTGCTAGTGGGAATCCCAGTACTTCCAGGGGTGCCAGGAAGTCGGCCTGCCCCACCCCGGCCTGCCGGGGGAGCCCAGTCACCCAGCCTCTCTGAGCCTCCAGTCTGAAGGAGGCGGGGATGTCCCCAGAGGTTGTTAGGCCCCACGATGACGAGGGCTCTCAGTCTTAGGCTAAGGGGTCTTCTCATCACAGTCAGATGGTGAGTTTCCTGTATCAGGAGAGAAAGACAGGGAGATTAAGGAGGAGGAGGGCGAGAAGCTCCAGTTTATTCTCTCAGCAGTCACTAGCAGGTGGGTCGCGTCACGTCCACACCTCAGCTCCAGGTCTCCCCATGTGGGGCTGGGCTCTGGGCTCTGGACTCTGGGCTCATTCTCACAGTGACGCACACTGAGCCGGGCTATGTCGATGCTGGGAGCAGGGGCTCTGGCTGCAGGGCCTCTGCGCCTGCCGTGGCACCACGTGGAGGGCACGTGCCTTAACATGGCACCCTTCACCGTGTCCTTCTCTCCTGCCGCCCTGACAGGTGTGCAACAACAGGAAGAACTGTCACTGCGAGGCCCACTGGGCACCTCCCTTCTGTGACAAGTTTGGCTTTGGAGGAAGCACAGACAGCGGCCCCATCCGGCAAGCAGGTCAGTGAGGCCCTTGCGTCCCTGTGCAGGGCGGGGGGAGGGGACACTGAGCTGATGGGGGCAGTGGGCAGCTGGGGGGCAGGCTCACGAGCTATGAGCATAAGTGCAGGTGAGCCCCATTGGCGGGAAACCTGGGGGGAACCCATGTAGGTCTGAGTAGCTGGGGCTGCTCCCAAAGGCTCTCTCTAATCCTTCCCTGGTCTTTGCCAAAGCTCTCTGCTCTTGCTCAGACTGGGTGGCTGAGTTTACCAGTTACATTTGAGCTCAGGACACTTTTCTCAGCTTAGGTAATTTCTATGGCATACTCCCAGCTGGGCATGAATCTCATCATCATACCAGAGGACTTTCTAAAAGCCAGCTTCTACGTGCTAGGGCTAAGAGGTGTGACGTTCAATGCCTCTTAAAACTCCTACTAGAAAGACACCCACCTCTTAGTAAAGGTGACGGCCACAGCAACTGCCCCAGCAGCAGCGACAGTGTCTGTGTTACAGGCGCGGTGCTGAGCGCCTTGTGCCTTCTGTCATCCCCTCCGTACTCTACCTGAACCAGGTGTTAATATTCTTTTTTTTTTTTTTTTTTTTTGATTTTTTGGCCGGGGCTGGGTTTGAACCCGCCACCTCCGGCATATGGGACCGGCGCCCTACTCCTTGAGCCACAGGCACCGCCGGTGTTAATATTCTTTTCTGACATATAAAGGACTAGAGGTCCAGGTAAGTTAAGTAACTTGCCCAAAGCCTAACAGCTAAGATTTAGACACAAGTCTGTCTGTCCCATTAGAAGCTCTGAATAGCAGCTGTGCTCAAACCGTAGTTCATTTGTGCTCAGACGACCTTTAGAAATGGTCCCCTAGTACAGACAGTTGGGGGCAAGTCTGAACAATGTCCCTGTCACACTCCGCAGGGGGCACAGCAGGGGACCCAGGGGCAGGTGGGGATTCACAGGCCACCTGTGCTTTCTCTCAGCCCTCATCTGAGCTGTCTGACACTGAGACCCAGACAGAGCTGCTGCAGAGGGGTCAGGCGTCCGTCTGCATGCCCTGCTGTGGCTGGCAGTCTTGACTCTGTGGCTTTGCCACCATTTCCATGGCAACAGACACAACACTGCTCTGTAGGGCCAGGTGCTGGAGGGGAGTCCCACCTTCCGGGCATATCTGCAGACAGTGCCAGGAGGGCAGTAAGGTCCTGGTCATGCTTCTGCTGAAACATGACGAGTCCACCTGCAGAGTAGCTCCAGGTTACACTCCAGCAGACCCCAGGCCTGCAGCAAGGAGAAAAGGAACCCCAAAGTCCTGCCTTGTGTTGAGCTGCAATGGTGGGGACGCCAGGGCTGGACTCCACGTCTTCTTCCCTGGTGACGTCTCAGCCATGCGAACTGGTCTCTGTCTGCAGCTTAAGCCTCTAATGTGGCTTCACATGTTTATTGTATAAAAGTAGCAGGGTTTTAGTTTTTAATCCGTCAGGGACCCTGCTGCACATTCCATCTCCAGCCACGCCAACCAGACAGCGCTGAGGGACTGGAGAAGCCGCAGAAGGGCGCCAAGCTCCGTGTCCCCTCCAGTGTGGATCACTGACCAGGGGGCTCCAAAAAGGCAGGTACCCCACAGAGTCACCAAGTCTTCAGTGTGCCAAGTGAGAATGTTTAAAACATGAAGACAACCAAATAGCACTCACTGAGGTCATCATTTCATAAAAGAGCGCATGTTTTAAACAGCCCCATAGGTGCTCATACCCTTGAGCATTTCATTTAAGCTACTAGTTTTCTTTTTTCCCATTCATTATCTAATTTGAGATGCCCAGAAATAAAGACTCTCATTAAAAAAACACAATAGGCCAGGCACAGAGGCTCACACCTGTCATCCTAGCACTCTGGGAGGCCAAAGCAGGCGGATCACCTAAGCTCAGGAGTTCCAGACCAGCCTGAGCAACAGGGGGACCCCAACTCTACTAAAAATAGCCAGGCATTGTGGCAGGTGCCTGTAGTCCCAGCTACTCGGGAGGATGAGGCAGGAAGATCACTTGAGCCCAAGAATTTGAGGTTTCTGTGAGCTGTGACGCCATGGCACTCTACCCAGGGTGACAGAGGGAGACTCTGTCTCAAAAAAAAAAAAAAAAAAAACAACAAAAAGCAGATTCTAAAATTACAGATGAAGGGAGAAAGGAGCCTAAAGTAGCAAATCTGTGATGAGGGCTGGAGACAGTTAGGTCTGGGGGCTGCTCTCATTGCCAGGAGGCTTTCAAGGTAGCCCCTTGAAAGGGGCAATTATTTTCTGTGGCCACCATGGTCTACTCTGCTGTTCTCGTGTCTGGGGGAGCCTGTGTGGTCCAGGCCCATGTTCCTGTTTAACAAGTCCCACAGTTGTTTAAGGAATGAGTGATGGCAGCACAGATCGAACCTCAAGCATGAACTTTGAAGTAGGACTAATTTACTAGTACATCATTCTTGGATTTCCTCACTTCATTCCTGTTTGTTCCTTCAAAGTTCACTTTGCTATAAATGTCACAATTGGAAACCTCCCATATTTCATGATAACTGCCTTCTGTGTGAGTCAAACGTGTTTTGTTTCAGATAACCAAGGTTTAACCGTAGGAATTCTCGTGACCATCCTGTGTCTTCTTGCGGCTGGATCTGTGGTTTATCTCAAAAGGAAGACCTTGTTACGGCTGCTGTTTACAAATAAAAAAACAACCATTGAAAAGCTAAGGTACCCTGGGTTGGGGTTATCATCTTTTCAAGAAATGGTTGAAAAAAATGGAGAAGAAACTTCTTCTCACTTCATTTTCCTTAGCAAAGGAAAGGTTAGGTTTCCTGGATAGTAAGCCTGGGGTTTGTGGGTGGCAATTGCGGGGGGTGGGGGGTTCTGTTGTTTTGTTTTTAATTTCTACCAGACCAGCTATATCCTTTCTTGCCCTTCAAATTATTTGCTTCTTATTACATAGACAAGCAGGGTGTTGAGGAACCCTGCTGGTTTATTTTCTTCATCTTCTTAATTTTCATAAGACATAGAGACATTCAAATGTTTTCCTTGGGTCGGATAGCTTTTGATCAAGATGTTTTCAAAGACATTCTTGCTGAAATGCCAGCTTCCTACAGAACATCTCCCAGGCGTCCCTAAGCTGCCTTTCTGTGGATCGCAAGCTCTAATCTGACAGAATCATGGCTTTGGGGGCAAAAACAAAAATCAACATGTATTTAAAATAAGTAAATTTATTTTTTGAGTGTTGTGATAAATAAACTATAAAAAGCCAAGTCAGTAAGAAGGGGGAACCCCCTAAGCCTGGGATTGCATTGCAGGTGTGTGCACCCTTCACGGCCGGCCAGTGGCTCCTGTCCTGGACACGCTCACCTCACCCACCTTGGGAAAAGCCTGGTGAAGAAGCCGGCAGATTCCAACCCACCTAAGGTAAGTTTGAGCATGAAAACTTAGTACATGCTTGACGACCTGGGCATTTCGATGTAAGATTGAGTAGGATCCTAGAGGCTCCTCCAAGGAATCACTGAGCTAGTGGGTCCCTGTGATGCTCAGAGTGTCAAGGAAAGCCCCATGGTATCCCCGTGGAACCTCTGCTGCATCTCACTAGTACGGCCAGTGTCCCCTGCACCACGTGGTGTGTGTACATTGAGTCCTCATCCTTCCAGTCACCCAGACTCTCGTGTTTACTGGATCTGCAGCCCGAGCTGGTTGTGGACACTGGGCCCCTCCTGTGGTTTCTAGATGCTACCACCTGGATATGGGTGAGCTTCTTTGGCCCACTGTTTCTCCTAAAGTATTTCTTTTTTTTTGGATTTTTGGCCGGGGCTAGGTTTGAACCCGCCACCTCTGGCATATGGGACCGGCGCCCTACTCCTTGAGCCACAGGCGCCGCCCTCTCCTAAAGTATTTCTAAAAGTTACACTGACCCTTCAGTTTTGCCCATTTCCCTCCAGCGCTGAGCTGAGGAAGCCCTGTCCACCCTGTGGTTTCAAAGAATCAGATCCTTAACCCAAAGTACCTCATGGCTCCCTGCTGTCTCTTAATTTTCCTGCTACCCTGGTGAATTATTACTACATTTCACTCTAACTTTTCCCCACCAAGTGTTTCTGATGTGTTCATAGAAATATTTGAATATTGGACTCATTCATCAAGCATCCTTAACAGTTATAACAGTGAACAAGATAGATGTCAAGAAATGAGAAATAATTGAAAAACATCGTTATCACGTTTTAGCAGGCAATGAGCTATTTTATTTCCCTTGACCCAAAAAGTATAGAGTGTTGGGTTCCAAGGAAGAAGCTGCCACTCCTGACAACATTTACCACCTCCTGTCCCCAAATGGCTTCATTTGTGTGAGGCAAAAGCACAGCCAAAACTGGAAATGATCCAAATATCCATCCCCAGGTGAAAGGATAAACAGACTCTGGTGTATTTATACAATGGAATTCTGTTCAGCAATGAGCAGAGGTGAACCATGGACAAACACAGCACCATGGATGAATCTCGGATCCTGATTCTATGATCCCATTTATATACAATTCTAAAGTTGCAAACTAATTTACAGCGACAGAAAGTGGACCCTGGTTGCCAGGGGAGGAGGAGGGAGCTTGGCGGGAGGGAAGGATGACAAAAAAACTGTTTGGGGTGATAGATATGTTCCTTAGCGTATTTGCTATGGTAGTTTCATGGATGTAAACACGGGTCAAAAACTATTAAATTGTATACTGTAAATACGTACAGTTAATTATGTGTCAATTATATCTCAATAATGCCACTTTTAAGAGAAAGGGAGAAGGAGGTAGGGGTGAGGTGGAAGAATATGAAGTACAAGGCACCAGGAGGGAGAATCAATCTCCAGATGGGAGGCCCTCGCTGGGCCCTGGCTTCCCGGAATCCTGGCTGTCTGCTGGTCCTCTCGGCCCCACATGCATTAAGCCATGTCTTGTTTTCACACCTCCTTTACAATTTCCTTAAGATCTGGGTCTATGTCTTCCTACCTGGTACTTTCTCAAATGCCTAGCTCCTATTTCTTAATCAAACCAGTATTTTTTTAACCTAAATAAAAATAGATCCCTCTATTCCAGATTTGGGGGTTAGGGACGGTGCATCTCTTAGAATTTTGAAGTTTAAATAAGTAATAGATTCCCTTTCCTATAGATCCTTGATTGCTTTCCTATGCCACTCTCTCCCCCCTTCACTTAGCAGACAAGTTAGCACTGCTTTTTCCTTAAGGAATTACCGATATTTGTCAAACCTGTTATCACATGACTTTTTGTTTTGACTGTGCAGAGCAATCCCAGGAGAACACCTCAGTGTCCGAATGTTGACATCAGCAGACCCCTCAAAGCCCTGGACATCCCTCAGCCCAAGTCACCTCAGCGAGTACTCCCTCCCCTGCACCAGGCTCTGCGTGCACCCAGCATCCCTGCCAGACCCCTGCCGGCCCACCCTGCTTTTAGGCAGCCCCAGGTATACCTTCAGTGCTGATTTGATAGAATGTGGTTCAAATTCAGACTCTGCTACTTGATAACGTGTGAACTTGGACAAGTTGCTTAACTTCTCATTGCCTCTAAAATATGTAAATAATTCAGCTATTCAGATGGTCAAATGAGAAAGCCCACATAAAGCAGTTAGTACAGTCCCTGAAGTATAGTAAGGGCTCCATCTACTTTAACTTACTATTAGTAACTTTTTAATATTCCATTATTGCTAATATTAAATATTAGTAATTATTTAACATAATAGGCAAGGTACCCTTGGAACTTATTTAAACCATGACACTTCTGACAATAGCAGGGAGGCATTATTAATAATTAGGCCTGGACAATAAAACAGAGACAGGCAATCCAAGACATATAGTCACATTAAGGATAATATAATTATGGTTATACTTTCTCACCAATTTTCATTTTCAAAATATTTACAAGAATTTTACCACCTGTTGAGTAATAGACTCAGCATTGCAATGGATACTTTGTATATATCATCTCATTTTTATGCTGCCTTGAGAAATAAGTTTCTGTTTGTTATGACTATGAATGTGATATTGAACAATAGGGAACTTGAGGGACAAAGTTAAAAACCAAGCGGATGAAAATCAAGAGATAATCACTGGTACTATTTTACTGCTATCATCATAATATTTTCTCCTAGTATTTATAATTGTATGTGCATTTTTAATACATACAATTATGTGTTTATTTTATATAGTGCCTTTTTGCCTTAAAATCATTCTCATTTACCACAGCATAAAAAATGTTTAAAATGTTATTTTAACAAATACTTTAATATAGAATAATGTTAAGTACTTGCCAAATATTAGACATGTTTGATGTCTCCAATTTTGCTATTATAAACAACTCTGGGCGGCACCTGTGGCTCAAGGAGTAGGGCGCTGGTCCCATATGCCGGAGGTGGCGGGTTCAAACCCAGCTCCAGCCAAAAAAAATAAATAAATAAACAACTCTGTTATGAAGTTCTAGACCAATGGTTCTCAATCTTCCTAATGCCTCCTAATGTCACGATCCTTTAATACAGTTCCTCATGTTGTGGTGATCCCCAACCCTAAAATTATTTTCTTTGCTACTTCATAACTGTAATTTTACTACTGTTATGAATCGTAGTGTAAATATCTGATATGTAGGATGTATTTTCATTGTTACAAAGGGGTCGTGACCCACAGGTTGAAAACCACTGTTCTAGATAAACAAATTTTGAACCTCCTTAATTATTCCCCTAGAAGAGATTCTTAAAAGTGCGATACTGAGTATTGTATATTTATGCCCCCACATTATTCTTGAGTGCCTCTCACAATGACTTTTTTAGTACTTAAATTTTAACTTTTCAGAGCTCTGATCATTTGATAAATAAAATATCCCAATATTTTTTCTGTTTAGTAGTTCTTTCAGTTATTGAAAGAGAATGTTGAAGTTTCCCAGTGCTCATATAATTATGTTTCCTTTCAGTTCATCAGTTTTTGCTTCATGTACTTTGAAAACTCCATTGTGATACACACAGTTAGGATTATTGTATTTTCTTCCGGAATTAACCCCTTTATTATTATAGTATGTCTCTCTTTAACTCTGGTAATCTTCTAAAGTCCATGTCATCTGATATTAGTTTATCCACTCCAGTTTTCTTTTGATTAGTGTTTGCAATGCATGTCTTTTCCCATTATTTCACTATTAATCTACCTATAGCATTATATTGGAAGAGTTTCTTGTGTAGATAGCATATAGTTGACTCATACATTATTTCATCCATTATGTCAGTCATTGTCTTTTATTAGGGGGGTTTAGACCATTTACATTTAATGTAATTATTAATATGTTAGAATTTAAGTTTATTGTGTTAATATTTGTTACCTCTGGTTTTTGTTTCATTGTGATCCCTTTCCAGCATTCCTATGGTTCAGTTAAACATTGTTTAGTATCCCATGTTGACTCAGCCATACTGGTTTTGAATATATGTCTTTATAATTTTTTGTATGATTTCTATAGAGCAGAGTTTCTCAACCTTAGCGTTTTGACATTTTGTGCTGAATGATTTCTGCAGGATTTCCCTGTGCATTGTAGGATATTTAGCTGCAACCCTGGCTTCTACCAACTAAATGGCAATAACACACGTAATTATGTCTACGTGTATTGCCAAACACCCCCTAAAAGGCAAACCCTGATGGAAAAGACTTGCTCTAAAGGTTACAATATTTGTACATAATTTATCACATTCTACTACTATCACTATTTTATTACTTTAGGTGGAATGTAGAATCTTCCTTCATTTATGACATAGATGTCTTAAGTATTACATTTATGTACATTGGGAACCACTTCAGATGTTGTAATTTTTTCTTTCAGCCAAAATTTTAAAAACATAAGAAAAGTCTACTATGTTTACTCATACTTTATCTGTTCTTTTCTCCTGTCTGATGCTCTAAGTCAAGGGTCCTCAAACTGCGGCCCGCGGGCCACATGAGGTGATGTAATTGTATTTGTTCCCATTTTGTTTTTTTACTTCAAAATAAGATATGTGCAGTGTGCACAGGAATTTGTTCATAGTTTTTTTTAAACTATAGTCCGGTCCTCCAATGGTCTGAGGGACAGTCAACTGCCCCCCTGTTTAAAAAGTTTGAGGGCCCCTGCCTAAGTTTTTGTTATTATTTCCTCTCTGTCTGAAAAACTTCCCTTAGCTATTCTTTTAAAGCAAATCTTTTGGAAACAAAATCTTTTAATTTTCCTTTATCTGAGAATATCTCTATTTTCCCTTTATTCCTGTAGGATATTTTTGCTGGATATAGAATTCTGAGTTGATTGTTTTCTTCTTTTGACACTAAACAATGTTGTTCTTCTTCCTTTTAGACTCCATGGTGTTAAGAAATCTACTAAAAGTTCTGCCACAGTCTCTGTTCCAGGGAAGGGACACGGCCTGTTATTTCAAGAAGTGATAGAAAGGAAAGATCTGCCAACCTCCAGGCCACTGTGCCCAGTGAGGCGGGGGAAGGGCATGGCTTTTTTCTGGTATTCAGCTAAAGTCAACTGTGGTCAAAATGTTTCTGTCATTCAGGACTACCCTTTCACCAGTCTTTTGGCCAGAGATAACAGGCTTTTCCTTATGGATTTTTAAATTTCAGCCTGGTGCCATTAGTTATTTCCAGATTGTGGGCCTCTCCAGAGCCCAGGCCAAGATATATAAAAGAAAAAATCACAGACAAGAATTCAGCACTTGGTAGTTGAGTTCTGAAGTCACTAACCAGTCTTCTTTCTTTTTTCCACATTTCAGAGTCTTCTATCAGTTGCTTTATGAATTTAGTCCAGATTTCTGTTGTTATAATTAGCAGGAGAAACAGGGTGAACTATGCTTATTATTCCCTCTTTTCTAGGGCTTATTTCTTTTTTTTGTTTTGTTTCTTTGCTTACTAATACACTTGAACTGCTTTTTATATATCTCTTAGCCAATGGTTTGCTGGTAAACCGGCCCTTTAAAAAAAAAAAAAGGCTTTATAGCTGATTTCTCTGCTGTGAAAACTCCCACAATGGCCAATTTCAGGTTATTAAAGTGACATCACTGTATGAGGAGTAGGGACTTGGCAGTCATGAGCCAGTACCAGCCAGCTCCAGCTATTAACTAGATTTGTTCTGTGAATTTTCTGATCCTAACCTTTGCCTATTTTTTTCCTACTTCAGAGTTAGAGTTTTTCTCCCTTGTTTATGATAGTTTCTTTTTAATAGATTAGTAATTTACTGTCATCTCATTTGGGGCTTAGGAGTTCTGGTTTTGAATATTTAATTTATTAGTCCTTTTTGAATTCTCTCATTCTTTTCAGGCTTGCAAAGATCTCTCCCATTTTGCGATCAGTTAAGGTCTGATACATATAATTTCTTCCACTTATTGCCTATCGTTGTTTCTGTATTTTACATTTGTTTTTCTAACCTGTCTTGCATCAAAAGTTGTGGAAGCGGGTAGGCACAGCCTAAACTTTTCTGGACTGTAAAATTATCTGAGAATCTGATGAAAGCTATGAATGCCCCGAAGATATACCAATACTCAGTATTTTGCATGTACATTTCTGCTGTCCACGGAACTGTAAGCTCCTTCTCCACATCCTGAGCCTTTTTACTTCTCCCTTTAAGCAACTTGCCTGTGCACCACGTCAAACTGGAATAGTCTCTAACAGACCATGTGATCAGAGGAAAGATATTTCTACTTGCTGGTGTTTTTTTTTTGTTTGTTTGTTTTTTCCTCCACTAGCAATGAATTCCTCCAGAAGTGACTCCTTCAAGATTTCCTTAAAGTAGGCCCCCACAAGGCCTTCATTCTGTTTTATGAAACTAAGGAAATGTTACCCTTTAAACATTAGTCACTGAAAAATCCACATTTCTCACTCCAGGCTGGTGTCTGTCTGGAACTTTTCTGAGACATATGATACGGATTAAGTGTGTGATTTCTCTCCCATCACACACAGGGAACTGGAATTAATTCCATGCAGGTGTGGGGACTATTTGGAGGTGGCTCTTGTTTGGCAGCACGAATTGAAGGCACTGACATTTTGTACTTGCGAGTTCCCCACACCCTTTTTTGCACAATGTGACAAACACACGGCTGCATGGCCAACCTCATTTCATCCATCCAGATTTACCATCTAACAACAAGAAAGCACTGTCATAAACACCGTATTGCTCAGCCTCACATTTAAAGTGTAAGCTAGTTCTTCGTAGAAAATATTTCATCTCATATAAAATATTCTGTTTGCTTTTAAAAAATCAAGGACAGTTGAATCAACTTTCTCTCTTATCCACAAACATACCTTTCTAAATGTACCATTTCCTTCATGGTATAAAAACCCTTGAATTCAAGATTCTCGTTCTAACTCCCCAGCCTTGATCAAGAAAACAAACTTGATTCTCTTTCATACCATCAGCTACTTTAGAGGAAAACAATTCAGTCTATTCATCTGGCTGTTATCTGGAGAACAAGGTAGTAAAATGATTTTTAAACAAATAAAGGGAGGTCTGATCACCTGCCACCATGTGCACAGATGGGAATCATTGACAGAGCATCTTCTCTGAGCTTCTCTGACCTTGGCGTTGAGTTTCCTCCTGCCCGGACTTGTACTTAGATTTGCAATCCACCAGGAACATGCACTTAAAATGGGAAGATAAGTCAGAGTATATTTGCATATTACAATCCGCTTTGGAAACACCAGGGGAGTTTTTCTGTACCTTCTGCTCTAGGTAAATTCATGTCAGACTCTGGAGGAGAAAAAGCAGGAATGAAAAATGGGGGGAGGAGTTTTGGGGAGGGGTTGAGGATGGATCTGAGAGAATTTTGAGAGATTTTTTTTTTGTAAATCTTTTTTAGATGTGTTTTATATTGTTTTTCTCTGATTATAAGTCTTAAAAAGTCATTGAACTTTGCACCCTCAAGAGTCAATTTCACTGTATAATTTTTTAAATGAAACAGAATAATATATATTAAGATGAGAAAACCCAAGGGCACACCAAGCATGTGTCCGAGCAGAATTCTGGGGACTAAGGGGTTCGAGCTTTGACACTGCTTCATGGCAAGGCACTGGGCATTCAAGAGCTAAGCACACAAAGGAAAGGGTCACTTTCACCTGCTTTGGCTACTGTTTGTAAAGTCCACCATGGGAAGCAAGAGGGGACCCAGGAGCCCCTCTAGGACCAAGACAGAGGGAGATCCTGAAGCTCCAGGGACCAGAGAGAAACATGGCCAGGGACACCAGGAGTGACATCTGATTCCAGGCCTTTCATTTTCCTTTTCTGCATGCTGGTTCCTTTACCCTGTTCTCAAACCTTCAACAAAGCCTGTCAGCCATGGCCTCCTGTTGTCAGACCCAAGTTGGTTACAGAGGGAAGGAGAAGCTACATTTACACTAGGGACAAACGTGTAAGGGCAGGACAGTGCCCTGCAAAGTCTGTGCCCAGCTGCTGAGAGAGGACCGAGAGTGCATCCTGGAGACGTAGGCCAGGGCAGGAGGTGGCCAGCAGCAGCCAATACAGGGACACCACCACAGACCCAACGTCCTACCGTCATCGTACAAGAGAGGGGTTCAAGTTGTTAAGTTTGAATTAAAATGTGACCCTCAAAAGACTAGAAAACATGAGGACACCTAGGTGATATTCTTAAATGCTAGGTGTCAGTGTTCATGACATTATCACCCCAGGGATAAGAAAGCTCAGGAGCAAACCCCATTGGGGGTTTTGTTAAATTTCTAGGACACACCCAACTGAAATCCGTCATGCAACTTCTTCTGATTGATTTGATTAACTCATTCATTTAAAGTTTAAACAAAAACATGTTCAACATCTTTGCTAAGAAATAGATTTCTTAGCTCACGGAAAACTATATCTAATTTTCAAGCCAAAATTATATCTAAAGACAAGGCCAGGCTAAAACTTAGCACATCGAAAGGCAAGTTTCTGCTGGCAAACTCGAATGTGCCATGATCCTGACGGGGGTTTAAGTGGCACCTTCAGTTCATAGATGGGCCATTCTTCTAACACATACAGCCTCATGCAAGTGTTACTACTTAGCATTTTATCTACAATATTTGTTTTTTTAAGGTTTGCCCCCAAGATGTCATTTCACCTGCACCTGGTGATGTGTGGTCATGTTCAATTTAGGGTTGTTTTTCTTTTCTTTTTTTCACACCCTTAGTTTCCTGGAAAATGTTAGGAAGTGGTTTTCCTCAGGGAAATCTTAGTGAATTAGAGGACCAAGCTGACTGCTAAAATAGCTTCTTCAGTAGAATGAGAGGAAACAAAATGGGCAACTGAATCCATCTCTTGAAAAGATTGATTTTTGCTGAATCAAAGTCTTTTCCTGAAAAAGCTGAGAGAGAGGCCCAGGAGAATATTTATCAACCTTATTTCTGGCACTATTTGTCCACATTGCAGAAATTTCAGCAAAATGCCAATCCCATGATTAATTTCCATTTTTATTCTTATAACCAAATGGTGTATATATGGGATAAGGGGGGGAATTGTTACATTTTTATGGTACAAGGAGCTCCTAGTTATGTTTTCAATTGTTATAAAATATGGCCAGGCACAGTGGCTCAGGGAGGCCACTGTAACCCTAGAACTTTGGGAGACCAAGGCACAAGGATTGCTTGAGGCCAGGAGTTGGAGAGCAGCCTGAGCAAGAGAGATGGTCTCTACAAAAAAAAAAAAAATTAAAAAACTAGCCGGGAGTGGTCCCAGCTGCTAGGGAGACTCAGGAGGATCACCTAAGCCCAAGATCCTGAGGTTGCTGTGACCTATGTTGATGCCACTGCACTCTAACCTGGGAGACAGAGCAAGACCTTGGCTCAAAACAAACAAAAAGGCAAACATTTGGCACCAATTGTACGGCTGGTGCTATAGGGCTGTTTCACAGGCATTTCTAACCCTCTCCATGAGCCTCAGAGGCAGATACTATCCTTAGCCCCATTTTACAGAGGTGAAAATAAGGCAAACTGAGGCTGAATAACTTGTCTAGTAGACACTCAGAAGTGGGAGAGGCAAGGGTCAAGTCCAAGTTCTTCAGCTGTAGGCTTAACATAAATGCACATAGCTGGATAAGCAGGTAGAAGGGAGGTAGAGAGAACCATGAAAACAGCCATATTTTAGACCACCCAGCTGCCCAGCAATCTTTCATTCATCTCTCCTTCAACCTTGCCTCAGAGATGTATGAGGGGGGGCCGGGGACCTTCTACCATCACCCTGTCAGGAGGTCAGGTCTCCAGCCTGTAACAAAAGAGCCTTGGGTTTCTCTTTTCTTCTCTTTTGCTCTCATCATTCTGCTCTTAAATGGAAGAAGCCATTGTTCACAGCCACAGTGGTAATCAGATCGTGCTTTGGATATTAAATTAAGAAGGCTCTATGCATTTTCTTAGAGGAGATTTGCAGCGTTTCTGACAGACACAACATTTCTCCTAATCAACACCTTCCCTGTGTCTTGCTTTGTCAGGACATGTGTGTGAGCAAAACAAATTAAAGTAGAACCTTTGTCAGTTGACCACTCTAGGGACTGTAACAAACTGGTCAACATATGGAGCTGGTCAACATAAAGAACTAGGCCTGCTGTGCTGTGATGTACATGGGCTGCAAGTCCAGTCTATGAAAATTAGGCCAAGTTAAGGATGTGGTGGGTGTAGACAGGTGGTCAGCTATGGAGGTCCTGCTGTAATTTAAATCACAATTTTAGGCGAGTCAGGTGCCGGCCACTCGCTCTGAGATGGACCCCAAACCTGGGGACTATCCATCCACAGCGGCTCTGAGAGGTGAGGGCTTGACTCTTCTGAGTGTGTGGGGGTCTCATACTGAACCCAGCTCTTGTAGAGTCTAGAAATCTGATTGTTTATGTCCTTGTTCATCAGAAATGCCAATCTATAATGAGGAACTGTCTGTTGATGTGTTCTCCTGAGGAAGATGAGTTACAGGAAAACTGAGTCTTAGGAACTTCTGTTACTACAGGCAAACCGCAGGCTAAAACCGACATAGGTGCTGGGAAGTGTCCCTGGATCTCACCCTTTGCTCAAGCCCGCCCCTTCCCTGAGCCTTTCTGTGGTCTGCCCTCGAGACCCCCTTGCTCACGTGCTGCCTTGGGCTGCCGATGTCAGCGGGCGCAGACGGAGCTGCCCGGCCTCTCACACGTACCTAAGTCCAGACCCTCACACACAGTAGAAATGTGGGAAACTTGGCGACGGATGTGGATTTTATTTATTTATTTATTTATTTATTCATTTATTATTATTTTTTTTCCTTAGAGACAAAGTCTCACTTTGTCACCCTCAGTAGAGTGCTCTGGCGTCATAGCTCACAGCAACCTCCAGCTCTTGGGCTTAGGTGATTCTCTTGCCTTAGCCTCCTGAGTAGCTGGGCCTGCAGGCACCCGCCACAATGCCCGGCTATTTTTTTGTTGTTGCAGTTTGGCTGGGGGCTGCGTTCAAACCTGTGGCCCTCAGTATATGGGGCCAGCGCCCTACTCACTGAGCCACAGGTGCTGCCCTGGATGTGGATTTTAAACAGTGAAAAATAAGTGGTCTCAGCATCTGTGCTTCTGCATGGGACCATCACAGTCAGTGAGTCACGGATTAGTGAAATGAGTCCATTCCTCCCGTCAATCTTTTTTTCTTTTTTTTCAGAGGCAGAGTCTCACTTTGTCACCCTCGGTAGAGTGCTGTGGCATCACAGCTCACAGCAACCTCCAGCTTTTGGGCTTAGGCGATTCTCTTGCCTCAGCCTCCCAAGTAGCTGGGACTACAGGCGCCTGCAACCTGGCTACAAAGGTCTTAGACTCCTGTTCACCTTCCCTGCCACCTACCCAATACTTCCAGAAACTTGAGTTGAACTTCCTTTGGTTTCACATTATATACTAATTGTTCGTGAAACAAACACATGAAATGTCTACAAAGGTATCGGTTACAAATGGAAGCACCCATCTACCTCTGGAGAGGAACATGAAGAACTTCCTCGAACACAAAATTACCGAGGGAAGTCGCTCCTGTGATTGCAGGATTCAGAGGGGTGTTTGTTTCCCACATACTGACTGTGCTCTGCTGCATTCTGTGTACAAACACTCAAATTGTATGTGAAAAACAGGTGCCTGATATTTTACCCTTTACATTTGTTAGTAGATAATGTAGGTCTATAATTAAAAATCTCAACAGCATGAAGGGTTATTCAGAAAACAATTAGGCTCCCCCACACCTGTCACCAGGCTCCCTTCCCAGAAGCATTCACTGCTACTAGGCTTTTGTGAAATACGATTTGGAATACCATGAAAAGTCTCAGCTCCACCTCGCTTTCTCTGCGGAGATAGATAATGGAAATTTTTAGATACTCAAAATTAGAAGAGTACAGTGAAATCCTGTGCTCGCTGCCAACCTTCAGCAGCCATCAGCTCGCGGTCACTCTTGTCTTGTGTCCTCGGTGTGAATTCACACGCTGTGTGCCTTTCTGCGCCTCGGTCTTTCTGTATCAGTTACGTTCAGCTCTAGTTGGTTCTCTCTGCTGCTCGAATAGTACTTCATTGTGGAGCCACACTGTGATTAACCTAACCCATCCCTTACTTAACGGCCATACGGGTTGTTTTTAACCATGTGCTGCTTCACACAGGCATCTTCTCACCCAGGACGTCTGTAGGATGAATTCCCAAAGCTGCAATGGCTGGGCAAAGGCCACGTATGTTTAGAAACACAGCCGACGGGGTGGAGCTGCCTCCAAAGGAATTACTCCATCTCTGTTCTCACCTCCTCCCCAACACAGTGTTTAGAGATTTTCTTATCTTGGCCGACCTCATAGGTTAAAATGATGGTATCTACATTTTTCTTCCTGTTCAGTGAGGTAAGAATATCTTTTCACAAGCTTAAGATCTATTTTTTTCTCTTTTTCATGAACTGCCTTTTCATCTTTGCTGTTTTTTATCGTCATGTTTAGAAAGGTCTGACCACCCAAGGATCACAAACATCTTTCTGTTTCTTGCCTTTACATTTACATATCTGATCCACTTGCTATTTATTTTAGTATATAAAACAGGAATCAAACTACATTTTCTAGGTGACACTTGAGTCCCTAGCACCATATATTATGTTTGTGTACCTGTTCGTCTTTTATTTTTCTGCACTTTATTAGTTCTACCTGGTTTCTCACGCTGCCCTACCCTCAAAGAACCAGCTCCAGGTATTATAAATGATCTTCCTCTTACAAGCAATAGACCTCAGAAACATTAACTTCCCCTCTACAAATCTGACATGACAGTACTTGCCTTATTGGACTTTGTGATCATTAAACGAAAATATCCAGCAGTATTAAAAAGTGAATGCATGGTGAAACTTCAGTAAATGGGGTATTCTTCTGCTCTTTTTCTAATTTAGTAATATATGCTTATTTCTTTTTTTCTTTTTTCCCCCTTAGGTTTGTTTCTCTAACTTCTTATATTAGATTATTTTTACTTATACTTTACTAAAAGAAACTTCAAGTCTAGGAACTTTCCTGTGAACACTGCCTTACCTATGCTCATTAATTCTAATTTGCAGAGTATTTTATATTGTTTCAATAGTTTACATATTCTCTCGGCCCCAAAATTGAAATTATTTTTCTTTTTGTCATTTTCTAAAATATTTAAAATATTGAAAAGTAAAAATAATCTAAAATTCATATTTCTTTCTTTTCTTTTTTTTTTTTGAGACAGAGTCTCTCTATATCACCCTCTATAGAGTGCGGTGGTGTCACAGTTCACAGCAACCTCAAACTCTTGGGCTTAAGTGAGTCTCTTGCCTCCGCCTCCCAAGTAGCTGGGACTACAAGCACCTGCCACAATGCCAAGCTGTTTTTTTTTGTTGTTGTTGTTTTTGCAGTTGTCACTGCTGGTTAGCTGGCCCGGGCTACGTTTGTACCCACCAACTTCAGTGTATGTGGCTGGCCCCGTAACCACTGTGCTACAGGAGCTGGCCCCCGTAACCACTGTGCTACCCCAGATTTCTTCTATACTGGAAATAGTTCTATCTGGTTACTAGAAATAACTATTATTTTGTGTATATCTATATATTTTCCCATTGAAATTTCAGATATATAACATACATATACTCTCCTTTTAAAAAACAAAAAAGGAAATTCAAAATATTAAAGTCACTATAACTACCTCCAGGTACAATTACTGTGATAAGTTATTGACTTTTACATAGAACCTTTTGATTAATTATGTATATACACACATACACATGAACAATGTATTTTGTGTTTTAAAATTCACATAAATGGTATCAAACTATACTTAACTTCCCGCCATGTGCACGTACACTCATGTGTGTTTTATTTTTTGTTTCTGGGAGTTCTCTTAGGTTTTAATGCAGTGACGCCAGCTTGTCTTTTATTTCCTTAAACACAGCAAGAAAATTTTTCCAATATTTCCAAAATCTGGAGCCTTTGCATTTTCTCTTGGCGTCTCACTCATGTTTCCTTGCTTCTTTGTACACTCATTATTTTTCACTGTAAGTTCATGTTTTTGGAAAATCATCTGTGAGAGTTCTTTGAGGTCTAGGATGAAGGGGTGTCCCTCCGCAGAGGGTGCGTTTGGCCTCTGCCAGGAGCCTGGGGACAGTGCCAGCTTAGGACTGCTTTAAAATAGCTTGGGCCTTACTGAACCACCCAGGTGATGCAAGTTCAGCTTCAAATCCTCAAGGACAATTTGTGGCGATAGGTTTACTTTCCTACCTTGGTCTGCCCAAAACCAAGGGAATTCTCCCCAATGTTCCCTAGGGATAGATTCTATTTTACATTTACTTCTAGAAAGTTCTCAGCCTCAGGTCCCCTTTGCAGAGCCCAGCTTCAAATAGACAGGGATCAGGAAAAGAATGATCTCCCATTAAACGTGGGCTTTTGGTTTCTGCCCAAAGGTCCTAACCTTCAGTTTCTGTATTCCTTACCACGAAAGGGTTTCAAAACCAAGACTTGGGCCTGTCTAACACAATAGACGCCGTCAGCCTCAGAGTGCTGCTTTCCTCTCCAAGCTGCTTCTTTCACTTAGATTTTGACCTGAAAACATCTATCTTGTAGCTCTTTGGTGCTTTTAAGAAAATTTTAAAATACATGTTTTTATCTAACAATCTCAGTGGTTTTCAGGGAAAGGGTAGGTCAAATCACAGCCTGCCATAGTCCTGACCGCACAGGGCCTGCCGCTCATCTACGCTACGCTTTATTACATCTATATAACAGCCTCTATTATTTTTTAGCCAGAGGTAGGCTGAATTTGTATAATGAAGTGTGCTGGTGAGGCCCGGCCCTGCAAGGGTCTGTCTGGGACTCCAGGGTCTCCAGCACTCCCCCATGGAGATCTGTCTCATGAACAGGATGCGTTTGCTCCTGTTTGTCTTGTGGAAGTTTAGAATTCTTTATTGACAGTGGTCATGGCAAAATGGTTATATTGAGATCTAAAACTTTTTGTTTTCAAAAAGAGGTTTGTAAACATTTGAAATGTATCTCTATTACATGATCAGAAAATGGAAGAATAGGACAGCCCTGTTTAATAGCATACCTGGATTTTTCCTCAGTGTCCAGAAGAAGTTGAGAGGGGAGAAGAATGGGCTTTAGACTCTTCATTTCCTCATTGAAAGTGAAAATAGATCTAAAGAAATACTGACCGAGTGTCAGTGGCCCTGCTTTGCACTCATGTCTCAGCTCCCTTCAGATGATTCTGTGCGGCTGGACTAGACGGGGGAGGCCCAGGTTCAGGGGCAAAGGTAACAGGAAAAGCGACACCTACAAGGCAACATGGAAATGACCCTCCTTTCCTCCAAGGTCAAAGCATAAACCTCTGGTGATTCTTGCTGAATATTTCATGGGTTCCATATTCCATGCCTGATATATGTGAGGGCACATTTCCTCAGACCACCCCCACGGTCCCACAGCCATTGTGTCCTGGTTGAGGCCCGGCAGGAAGCCAGCATCTTACCCAGGCGGCACCTCTGCGTGTAACCTGTTTGGTGTCTCCGTCCACACCACGTCCTGGGCATGGCCGGAGGAAGCATATGGTGTCTCTGCTGGCCTGTGTTTGAGGTCAGAACTTGCAGTCAGCATCTCAGCTCTTTGGGCTGTATCACTGCGGTGACCATATAATTTACCCTCTGAGGCAAGAGATTGTCTGTAAGAATGTGATTAATAATTAAGCAGGACCATAAACGTAAATTGGGAATGTCCCAGGCAGACTAGAATGAATGACCAACCTAATTATCTCCTACAAGTCCATGATAAATCCAAATATGCAGTGATGTATTGCAACCCATACCTTGCTTTGTCTCCAGCATTGCAATAAAAACCTGACATGATCTTTAGTCTCAAGGCTAGTCCTACTTCGCAGAAAAACTGGTATCAATTATTTAGTTCCCAAAGTCTGTTGATTTTATGAGTACATGCATTCATTGGTACATTAACACTAATATCTTGCTCCTAGATTTCTGCCATCTTGTAGGAAAGGAGCTTGATTTGTTGCCTTAGTTTATTACACAGTGTTTGTTGGTTGGGTCCTGGCACTTTTAGATGGTAAATTCACTCCATCCATGATGGCTGTAGGATAGCAGCTGCAGCTGACACTGAACTCACTGGCTAATGCATGCCAGGCATGCTAAGAGCTTTAATACCGCTCTTAAGTCCTCACCCCAAGCTGTGAGGAAAGGACTCTTCATTCCCATCTCCTCTCTACCAACAAGGAGACTGGACACACCTCCAGCGCTAGGAAACATGGACCCGGGTTGGATATACGAAAAGCCCATACTCTTGGGTCCTTATTCCTGGCTTGGAATTTGTTCTATTTTATATTCTACATCCTGCTCACGGTTCCTTTAATGGCAACATAGAAAAGCAACTTCTAAGTCTGTCCCTCGTGCAGTGGCTCTTCGTGGCCCAACCCGTGTGCTGCTCCCACCTGGCCTATTTTCCACACAGCTTGGTTGACAAACTTCTATTATAGCTCCCTTTACTTTTCAAAGATACGGTAAGTGGTGATTATACTGTTGCATTCTTTCCATCGAGCCCCAATGGCTGAATAAATGGAATTTTAGTGTGATCAGTACAGTGAGGTATTCACTTCAAGGGCTTTAAAATTGTTTTTGTGTGTTCCTGGATGTCTGGATGCGGTGACAGAGGATTAGATACTTGATTAGGATGTTCTGTCTCCTCAGGGTCTCAGCACATTCCCTGCAGACTTTCTGTGTGTTCATGAGGGATCCACAGCCCAGAGCAGAGGCGGCTCGGCCCCCGTGCTCACCTGGGCCCAGGAGGAGAGTGCTGGGTCTAACACTTAACGACATCTGGACCCAGCTCCAATAAGCGCCGCCCTCAGTGGCAGCCGTGGGAAAGGCCCCATGAAAACAAGTGGTTTTGAGTTGACTGTTCTGTTTGCTGCTTTTCTCATATTTCTATTAAGCATTTTAAAATTTGTGTTGTGAGGGAACACAGAACAAGTCTGCGTGCTGAGAATTTCCTGCCCACTGTTTTATTTACCCCTCATGACGATGTTGTGAGGTGGGTTTTACTTATCTCATTTTCCAGAGGAAGAAAATGAGGTTCAGAGAGGTCAATTGACTTGTGCACGTCCCGAAGCCTGGTGTTTGGGTAAAACCAGAGGGGACCCTCCTTCAAGGCCATGTTCTCCCTCCCTGGCTTCTGACCAGGTAGCCCCACCCCTCAGCCTCTTTACAGAACTTCACTGTGCCCTGAAACCCACGTGTGGATTCTTTGTGTTTTGTTGTTCTGCTTTGTTTCATTTTGTTTGAGACAGAGTCTCACTCTGTCACCCTGGGTAGAGTGCCGTGGCATCACAGCTCACAGCAACCTCAAATTCCTGGGCTCCAGCAATCCTCCTGCCTCAGCCTCCCAAGTAGCTGGGACTACAGGCACCCACCAAAATGCCCAGCTAAGTTTTCTATTTTTAGTAGAGGTGGGATCTCTACTCCTACTAGGGCTGGTCTCGAACTCCTGAGCTCAGGCGATCCACCCACCTCAGCCTCCCAGAGTGCTGGGATTATAGATGGGAGCCACCACGCCCAGCCCCATGTGTAGATTCTCTGAACCGATCACTAGGCAGTATTTCGGTGGGAGAACTTGAGTACATCCACTGAGCATCAGGCATGTCAAGCACTGTGTGGTGGGTGGGGATTACCACCCTCATTATCTAGTTCAGCCACACTTGACTGGGTCCTGCTACGTGATTCTGGCAAAATGGGAGAAATGAATGTGCTGATTGGAAAGGTTTTCATCAACTTCTCGTTTTAGGCCTGTGTAAGTTGAAAAGAAGCTTTAAAGCCCAGGGAAGGGTGCATCCCTGTTCACACTGGCGGAGAAACCCACGAGGCACTGAGCCCCCCTCCCGCCTCTGAGCAGCGTGGGAGGGGAAGACCCAGGTCCCGTGTTGGTAACACACGAGTCTGTGGATAAGTCTTTTAAGTGTCAGAGAAGATCTTGGCAAAAAGGGTAACAAAGTCAGCACCCTGGCCCTGGTAGGGTGAGAGGATTATGAGACCCATGCCGAGCACAGTGCTCCCGGGATTCTACTGGCTCCTGCGGTCCCTGTCTGGTTGGAGAGATGAGTGATCAGGCGTCCTCTTGTTTCTCACAGGGAACTCATAAGCCACACCCTCCTCAGAAGCCTCTGCCCGCAGGCCCTGTGGGCAGGACAACTCGGTTCGGCAGCACTCCGGGAAGGACTCTGGGGCAGCAGGAGCCTGGGCTCTGCCTGGCACCCCTCAGGTTGGTGCGACATGGCCATGCCCCTCTCTTTCCCTCTCCAGCGCTATGATCCAGCCCCAGCTGGGACATGGGTGTGGTGGGCTGCTCCTGCTTCCTGCACTGCCCACAACTGGGAACAACATAAAATAGAAAGATAACCAGAAAGGAAGCAGTCGTGTGAGCTGTGATCCCAGGCATCACCACGTAGCTCTTACCGCCAACCCCAGTGCTCCTAAGAGGTCAAGATGAAGCAGAACTAGAGAGCAGACCTCAGAACACTGTGGCTGCTGCTACAGGCCCAGCCTCTCTCCGGAGACACAGGAAGAAGTGCTACCAAGTGGCGTGCGAAGCCTGCACACTCGTCTCCAGAACCTTCACCAGACCTTGGCAGACTCTGCCTAATCCCTGGGCCCCTGAGACCTAGGTTGGGCTGGAGGGTCATAGATGAAACCAGAGGAGTAAGGGGAGCCCAGGTGCTGCCAGGCAGTGGGACGCTGGGTCCCAGCTTCTTTAAACAACCGACAAAAGGAATCGCCCAGTGGCTGTGACCGACTGGAGAGGCACAGACCTGCACACTAACTCACGCAGCACAACCCAGGGGAATGCTGGAGCCGGCTCATGCAGGTTGGCAAGAGCTATTAAATTTCCAGGAATTTTGAAAGCTGGTGTTAAACCTAGCCACTATTAAAGATTAAATGATGTAAACTTACAGTGATCTAAATTATAGTACAAACAAGGGTCATAATAATTGCTGAAAACTTTCCACTTCCAAAAAATGTTTTATTGCTTTTCGCTGTAGTTATTAATATCTGTGCTCTTAATGTTGTGTGCACCTATTAGGTCCAGATGGTAGGAATCCTACATGGTGGTGGCTGCTGGCATCTCTTCCCTGTCAGTTGACGTCATGGTGGTAGTTTGAAATCAGTCATGTTGGGAGTATTTACACCATGGAAATTGGCAAACACTACAGATCAGGCTCTCCTTCCCCAAACCCCCAGGGGGTTGTTAAACATTTACCAGCACACAGATGAGTTAAGCCTGCAGCCAAAGCACTCTTCCGACTCACATGCCCTCTTGGCAGGAAGCTTGCTTTATGGGCTCGAAAGAACCAAAGGCACTTTGCTGGCCAGGTCCTGGGTTCAATAATTCAGTATCACTGAAGGGGAAGAAGACACACTGGAGTGATTTCATTACAGCTCTTGGGAAGAATGCTTTGGCCTGTTAAAGAAATAGCTGCCTAATAAATCTCAGAGATAAAGCCAGTCAAAGGGTTAGGACAAGGGTTTCATTCCCGACTGCATAAATACAGAAAAATTGCATAGCATCCTAATTATTTCATTGTGGTTTGTATGTTGATCTTAAAGCTACTTTTCTTGTTCTTTTTGAAGAGAAACACTACATTTTACCAAGGCCCTCTTGGTAAAATGCCCTCAGGCAGTGGCCTGCCTTAACCTCTGCTGATGGCTGACCACCACTGCTAGCTGATTTGGGTCCTGTCCTGTTCCTTTTTGAAGGGTCCCCTGTCCCTGCCTTTGCTCCTGTTGGAAGAGCTAGTACACCCAAAAATGTTAACTACAAGTTTTTTTCTATTGATGACATGTTGAAATGCTGCTATTCTAGATATATTTGGTTAAGTGAAATGTATTGTTAAATTAATTTCACCTTTTTTTTTTTTTTTTTTTACTTTCTTCCTGTGGCCACTAGAAAATTTCATGCATGGTGGATCACATTTTTTTCTGATGGACATCATTCTTCTAGAGTCAACCTGTGGCTGGGAGGGTGGATCTGGAGAGGGGAGGCTGTCATACACCACCGGGCATCCTGCAGCCCTCAGCAAGGTCCCCTGTATGATCCCCAACTCCTGCCAAAAACAGCAGTGGCCTCCAGCCCCCAGCAGAGGGGCTGTAGGTCTGGCCCAGGAACGCCTCCAGACTGCGGGAAGACATCTCAACAAATGGCTCTCCAGACCTCTAACTGTACTTCTGTTTTCTCCTCTCAATGCAGACCTGCCCCTAAGTGCCCACACCAAGTGCCCAGACCTACCCACACCGCGTACATCAAGTGAGAAGTCGACACCTTTTCTCAACAGTGAAGACAGAAGTTTGCACTATCTTGCAACTCCAGTTGGAGTTGTTTTTGTACCAACTTTTAAAACAAAATTTTTTTAATGTTTAAAACACCATTACTTTAAGGACTTTGAGCTACTGCCGTCAGGGCTGTGTTGTGCTATGGTGCTCTGTACACTTGCTCAGGTACTTGTAAATTATTAATTTATGCAGAATGCCTATTACAGTGCGGTGTGCTGGAGTAGGCATTTTTGCCATCACTGAGTTTTCCATGGAGGGAATGCTTGTTGTCCTTTTAATGTTTTAGTGAACTTGAAATATCCTGCTTGCAGGGCTTCTGAACAGGATGTTAACTTTCTGATCAAGGCATTATTGGAAAGCAGTTTCCAACTACCCAGGGCTGCAGTTCTGGCACCAGACACCAGGCAGAGCACCCAGTGACTTTCTGGAATTTCATCAGGCCAGACCCGAGGAGCTGTAGGTCCAAGGCTGTCCTTGGCTCTCAGGGAGGCCCCCCCCGCACCGGGGCTGCACCTTGAAGTGTGGGGCCAGGAAGCTTTGGAGAGTACCTGAATTGCAGAACAGGAATTTTAAGGTGTGGCCACACCAGGGTAGGGAACAGAGCACTGGGCAAGCAGAAACTTGACCTTGAGCTGACCAGCCATGAGCACAGTTGGGGAGCAGGCAGCATTGCCCTGCAGTTGGAGATCTGTAGTACCACTCGAGGTTTTGCTTTATAGAAGCACCAAGAACATCTTTCTCTGGCTGCCCTTTGCAGAGTGCTGGCATCAGCGCATTTAGACTGGGAAAGGTGGTGTTTCTACAAGAAAGCTATAGCCCAGGCAACACAAACCTCCATCTCCCCCTGTGGTTGGCACTAAGCAAATTACCACATTGTCTTTGCAATGGTAATACCATGATCCTGCATTCAGAGACAGATGAGGCATTCTATGGAACCATAACTAATTTCAGATGTGAACCAGAAACCAGATCTAGTCAATCAAGTCTGTAAATAAAAATCTCCTTTTACTGCAAGGTTCAACTTATTAAAAATTAGGCAGAATCCCCATACTTGCAAAAATTACAACCAAATGGTATGCCATATTCTCTGGTATAGCCTATGTCTGCCATCCTTAATAGTATATTCTGGGAAAAGAACCATGAGTTACTACTAAGTTCACTTTGGGGCATCCTGTTTTCCCAGCTTGGCTGCAGAAATCTTTAAAAGATGTTTTTAGTGTAGAGTCACAATCTATTTCTTAAACACTTATGACCTACCTGTGGAGCATCATAGAATAGGATGAGGAGCTCAGTTCCTAGTCCTAAACATTCATGAAATTCCGGCTTGGAACAGCCCCTTCCATCTTCTGCTCTTCAGATGTCTAACGGGGTGGGGGGAGGGGGGCATTTTCATAGGAATATCTTTAAGATGCCTATACGGGTACCTAATGGTATAAAAAACACAAAAATAGATAAGGTAAAAGGTCATCATGCCTCCCACTGTCCTCTCGTGGGGTCATATGTGCCTAATTTTCCCGTTAGGAGACAAGTGACCACAGTTCTGTAATTCACTCTGGGTGTTTTGTGCTCTGAGGGTCATTTCAATGGTTTTCCTATGCCTTGAAGCAGAAAGAAAAATATGTACCAAGAATCTTGGTTTGCCTTCCAGAAAACAAAACTGCATTTAACTTTCCCCCGTTTTCGCCGCTGTATCTAGGCAACACAGTGTTCATGACTATGGAGAAACTAAAATTCATGTCACACACACACACAAAAGGGAACCGAGCTCTAGTACATTCCAACTCCTGTAGTATGCATCTGTTTACTATATAATTTTTTCGTAAAAACGTAGAGCCATGCTAGAAAATATTACTGCTGATGAGACACATACAGAGTTGCTGTAGCTGAGATTACATTTGCTAATTGTGTTAAGGCCAAAACTTATACTATTGAAAAGGTTTACAGAATTTCATGGTGCATTACGTGGGCATCATCTTTATAGATGCCCAAATCCTGAGATCTAGCATTTCAGCCTCTCCTCCTATGAAAAAGGAAATGAATTGATTTTCCTTTTTCTTCTTTCTTAGCTCTAATTCCTGTCCTCCTATTTCAGGGAACCAGGAAAAGTTTGTATGAAAGGAGGTTAAAACTGTGATCTTATACCATGTCATCAGTGACCACTTAGGGGCCGTGGCTGATGACACTCTTATCTCTCCAGTACTAATTTGCTTTTATAGAGCCATGCGATTTACTTCTGAATAAGAATATATTTAAACTAATACTCCCTTATAATACAAAGATAAATGTTACTATTAAAGGAATAGTATTTCCAAGATGCAATATTTATCAAATGAAGCATATTTAGCAATAATTTCCATTTTGATATAACTTAGGAACCAATAACCAGGGAACTGGGAGCGGGGAGGGTATTCCACTCCTTTTTTATATCTTTACAAATCATGGAAACAATTGATAATTGTATGTCGATGGCAATCTAATATTTGTTCTAATTGTATAAGCATGAATAATAGAGTCGGTTTGAGTTTTATTAGGCTGAGAAAGCCGGTGTGAGCAGACACGGAGGAGGCCCAGAGGCTACTTTTCTTCCTATATCTTATTATAGTTGTAGGTTATATGACCCCACTTTATGAGTTCCAGGCAATTCCATTTAAAAGTTTATCTCCTGAAATTTTTTTAACAGTCTGTTTTCCTAACACATGGACTCAGATGTGTAGCAACCAGGAAAACCATGCATAACATTTCCCACTGTCTAACTACGCACACTGGGGTCACACTTCCCAGTGTGAATTTTTCTGGCTTACACATGTGGGATGACATCACAGAAACCACAAAAGCAACAAATTAAACTATATGAGAATAAATACTTTTGACTAGTCTCAGAAGGGACATTTTATGCCTTCTTAACTTTATGAGGAATTCTCAGGCTGAAACTATAAGCCATTGTTCTCTGGCAAATCAATACAACACATCAATGCATCTCCTGAAAGAAAAACTGTTCAAACTCTGATGAGTTTGTTCCTGGGAGCCTGTGATCTCCTGTGGTGCTAAAGGGAGCCTGGTGCTGGGCCGCCTGGAATGACCGCGCCCTCCCGCCACCCTCTGTTGATGTTTACTGAGCACTCTGAGCCAACAAGACCCCCAACAACCAAGGGGGCCCGATGTGATGCCTGGGTAGCCAGGCTGGGTCCTTCCCGTGCACCCTGACCTCTTGTAGGCTTTCCTCTGTAGGGCTCCCCCGGGTGTTCTGGGAGCACAAGGCCCTGGAGACGCCTCCTTACTGCTCTCTAAATGGCCTCTGCCAGACACAGTGACCCAGATTAAAGTCACACCAACCCTCCCAGAAGCCTCCCAATATCAGTGCTGACCCAGAAGTGTGACTTTCAGGCTGTGAGTTTCATGTGCTATGAATGCCTGGTGGGGGACACTGCACCACCCTTCCCCCTCTAAGGCCACAGGTATTCCTGGGACTCATCAGCAGGCTCACCCACACCTATAGACCCAAGAAGCCAGAGGCTCCCACAGCTATTTACCTCTCTCTGTCCCCAGACATAGCCCCTTTCCCAAGCCAAACCCAATGCTGATGCCTCTCCAGTCTCCAACAGTCAGATCTCTACTTCAGGTCAGCCAAAGTGGCAACTACTGCTGGGTGGCTGCCCCTGCAAGATCCACCCACAGGGCCCACAGAGCCCAACCTCGCTGGGGAAGGGGGAAGGGGGACGGGGCAGCCCCTCCCACATCAACCCACAGTCACCTCCCGCGTGATGCCAATCAGAAGGGGAGCCGGTCACAGAAAAACAGCTTATCTGTGACTGCAAAATTCCCCTGGCTCATTCTAAAAGTTCCTATGGATATCTGTTGCAAACCTATTTGGAAACTGATGTGAAACAAGTAAGGCTCTAAGAAAGATTGGTGAGCCCCGAGCTGAGAGCCATTGCTGTGCAGTGAGGATGTTTCCAGACGCCACGTATCTGCACTGGACGTGCCATTCCCCTGCATAGGGTCCAGCCATTATAAGCTTGTGTCAAATGAGAAAAAATTAGGAAAAGAAACACTGTATGAAATTGTTAAAGGGGCAGTAATGGATGGTGATAGCCAGAACATTTAACATGCAATTAAAATCTGAATTCAACTCCTCCAGGTTGAAGGCCCTGTAACCCACCCTGATTTTCTATATCACCTTCAAAAAACATGTTCTATATTCCCTGTGATTCTCCTATAAAGTAACTTTTTAGTCAATTTAGCACATTTTAAGTCCAGGCAAAAGAATGTCACATGATTGTTTTGGTTTTACAGAAAGGTTGAATGATATTGGATGTTCGTGGCCTAAGACAAGCAGGAACCTCTGTAGGGCAATGGCAGGAAAACTAAACTAAACAAAAAACTGAGACACAGAGGCAGGACAAGTAGGTGGGAAAGCTGATAGTTCTCTTGTCCCTTCTTTTAGGTCAAATCCGTAGGTTTTGGGAAGGCCTATTGTTTGAATGTGTGCGGCAACTGTCAGTATAACTCTAGAACTTGGCTACAGGCTATTTCGCACAGTACAAATTAAAGTTACAGCTACATAAACCAGCACAGTAATTTTATAGTGCTTCATCCATTTATAATGCTTTGGTTTACTAATTTTTTCACATACCTTTTTATGTTACAATCTGTTTCTTTTGTACACATTTCTCATACTGGGGTTCTACAGGTAAATGCAACCTGCTATTTCAGTAGAAAGTTATTGTCAAGAATATGATACCCAATAAATGGTATACAGATAAATATAAAGATTTGTCTTATTTGTTACTAAGAGTGGTTTTTTTGTTTTTTTTTTTTTTTTTTTTTGTAGAGACAGAGTCTCACTTTATTGCCCTTGGTAGAGTGCCGTGGTGTCACACGGCTCACAGCAACCTCCAGCTCTTGGGCTTATGTGATTCTCTTGCCTCAGCCTCCTGAGTCGCTGGGACTATAGGCGCCCGCCACAACTCCCGGCTATTTTTTTTTGTTGCAGTTTGGCCGGGGCTGGGTTTGAACCCACCACCCTCGGCATATGGGGCCGGCGCCCTACTCACTAAGCCGAGTGTTACCAAAATAGAAGAGTGTGTTCACATGGAAAAATGTATCTGTATTCTCATTTATAGATACATAAATTCCAGAATAGTACATACATAAGAAAATAAAAAGGATGGCTGGGGGAGGGTCAAGGGAACGTTACCAATCCTCATGAAATAGTTAGATCTGGGACAAGGAGGGCAGATACTGACACACAAATGGGCAAAAGGGAGGCCTTGTGCTTTTCTTGAACAATGTGAATGTGTGTAACCTATCAAAATAGGTTTCTTTAAATTATTTACATAAGAAATTCAAGAGGAAAGTAAGGAGTGGTACAGACATACCAGACTCAAATGAAAATCTAAATGTAATGTCACAAAAATAAATAGCATCCAACTTCATCAAGAAAGAGCTACAGAAAATGCAAAGAAAAAATACATAATGGCAACAAGAATAAAAGGGTCTTTATTCTTACCACTCTCACTCATGGCAAAGGAAGTAGGCAAAAAATAAGTACAAAGAAGATTTCAAACGTAATCAATGTACGTCAGATAGGATACTCCAAACATACGGATCAGACCTTCTTTCCAAGTGCCTCTGAGAAAAGAAAAAAAAAAAAAAGATAAATGCTCAAAAAATTATTCCACGCCCTAGAAATAATTACTTAATCAGAGATGAATTGCATACTATCTAGAAAATAGCAAATGAAAACATTTGTAATAGCACATGCTATGGAAGTATTTTTCATACTTCTTAAATTTTAAGAACTTACCTGTGATGCTTATGCTCTTTTCCCTGAGATTCTAATTCAAAGGGTCTGAGGCTGCATCAAGAAATCTGTATTTAGCAAATTCTCCCTCTGACCTTTTCATCAGAGAAGTTTAGAAAACTACCTCTGGTGATACAGCTAAAGCAGTGCTGAGGGGAAAATTCATAGCCCTAAATACATATGTCAACATGAAAAATGAAAATACATAAATGTAATATCTGCCATTAAAAAGTTATAAAAGGAACAACAGAGTAAACCTAAGAGAGAATAGAAGAAAAGAGTCTGCAGAAATAAACAATTAGGAAAAAAAAGGAGTGACGGAACCATGATTGCTCTTTGGGAAAATTAGAACAGCATTCACCTTCTCATCTCATTAAGCAGAAAGGAGAGCATATATGCGCCGCACATGAGTGTGTGGGGTCCAGCACAGCCAAATGGGATCATCTCAGGGCTGCAGTATGGCTGACCCTGAGGAGGGTGGACACGGCTGCCAAGTCTGATGTCAACACAGTGTGAAAAGCCAGGAGTCTTTATTCTGACCACAGAGGGGCCTAGTGCAAACAGTCTGCGACAGACCAAAAAACTGAAACGGAGGTGAATGTCAACATTGATCACCCCAAAAAAAGGAGTTTTGCAAAAATGTGAATATGCTGCTTCTTAGATTTTAAAACTCAGCTCTAGCAAATCTAAAGGAATGTGCATTGTGCAAAATGTAAGACACTAACAAAATATTCAGGACAGGCCCAGAGATGGCCCACACATCAAATTCCTAAGGTGAACACTCTATGAAGTACGTGAAAGAAAGCTGAGGATTGCCAGCATCAACAAAACCAACTGTGTGCTTTTTTCCTCTGTGTCCCTCCACAAATACATCAGAGCTCTAACAGTCTTTCCTCCACAGAGACAATTCTCCTCCCGGGCAGACCTTTGAAGCTGGTTTTCTCATGGGGCTGAGTTAACCAGCTTGCCCCTATAGATGCGGAACGCATGGGGCCTGCCAACCAGCTTCTGTGCTGGTTTTGAAGTGTGTTTCGGAACTAAAGCTCCCCCACATTTATGTCTTAAGGCTCCTAACCAGCAGACTTAGTTGTGGTTAATTCCTACTCATCTAGGAACGGCACGATCAGCATCAAAAACCCTACTGCTCTGAAGACTAAATTTAATATACTGCTCTTTGGCAAAGTCGTCCAGCTGCCAGCGGGCTGGGCCTTTCATCCATCCTCAGGGCATGAGGATACACAAACATGTTCGCAGACAGGTCTGTTCTGAGAAGACTCACCCTTAACCAGACACCTCTTACAGAACAGAATCAGTCTTGAAATACGTATTTTGAGCTTTGATGTGAGGCCAGCAGCTGAGGAGAGAACTCCTGGGCTTTCACTCCCGGACGGTCACTCTGGGAGGGAGCAGGAGGCGGACAGCGCAGCCGGGAGGCCTGGGGCCGGGAAGGGAGCTCTAATTGAGAACATGTGGGGGGCAAGAATTCCAGCAAGGCCCACAGCGGCTGGGAGGACAGCTTGAGGGGCAGGAGCCAGAGTGGGGGGCCCGTGTATATTTGCGTAGCTTCAGTGCATAAATATTTTGCTTCATGTCTAACTCCAAGAGGCACAAGTGCAAGAAAACATCCTGGTCCCACAGCCAGACGCCTAATGATGACACCAATACGCACGTGCTTAAGTAAAAGGATGCATTTTAAAGGAACAGTTGTGTGTTACAAAAAAGTCACCATGAACCTTCAACTAAATAAATAAATGTGTAGCCCTCGGAGGTGCAGGGTTTCATCTCTCCAGTCCGACGGGGAGGTTTTGCTTTGTTTCACGTGGGTTCTGTAGATTTGTGGCGCTCTGGTCTGCAGACAGGAGGCTTCTTCGGCTTCTGCTTATTTTCCTTTCTTCTAACAAGGAGATTACGTTCTAAAGAAACAAAACAAACAGGTGAATGTAATCCAAGCTTCTGCTGGGTTTTCAGATTCTAACAGTACGACAAAATTAGCCTCGGTAGACAGTAAGAACATCCAACCTGTCTGTCAAAAACTCTGGCCATTTCTAGGACACCTTTGCCGAACTGAAAGAGGAAACAACAAAAATTATATTTTTATACATGTGCTTTCTTCCCCTCTAAGGAAAATCTTTAGATCAGTGGTTCTCAACCTGCGGGTTGTGACCCCTTTGGGGGTCTCCTGCATATCAGATATTTACATTACAATTCATAACAGTAGCAAAATTATAGTTATGCAGTAGCAACGAAAATAATTTCATGGTTGGGGGTCATCACTACATGAGGAATTGTATTAAAGAGTCACTGCATTAGGAAGGTTGAGAATCACTGCTTTGGATAAAGACTAAGTTACTTACCTCGTTTTTTACGCTTGCATCTGCCCCTTTGTCGAGGAGTAACTGGACTAACTCTTCATAATTATTTAGCACGGCCACCTAAAAAACAAACATCAGGGCAGTATGCGTGAGGCAGCAGGGAGGGCCCAGCACACACAGAGGCTATGGCCGGTCCCCAGAAGCATCCTCAGAGAGGCCAAGCTGCCAAGCCCGCGGTGGCTCTGTACCCCAGGCCCACACAGTGCTCGCTCTGCAGGGGGAGCAATGCAAGGAAAATGGAAATGGAATCTCCCTCCTTCTATCCCAAAATGACAGGACAGATACTAGGCCAAACTGGCACAGAAAGCAGCGTGTTCTTTGTTTCACCATATCTGTTTTGATCCCAGAATGGCCCTGGGGGCAAGGGTTGGTAATCCTTAAAGAAATGGTTGGAGAAAAAAAAAAATTATATATACACACACACACATATAAATATATATAATGTGACATTCTCAGGCCTTTATTAATGGGTGACAGGGAATACGCAATCAAAACCCAAGGCTCGTATGGGGCCAAGCTCACAAGGGTTCTCTAACTACAGAATGAGCTCCGACCTTCATTCCACACACACCGCGGGCTGATTTCCCAAGAAGGGCATACCATGAGCGGGGTCTTTCCGTCTCTATCCTTCACGTTCACGTCGGCCCCAGCCTCAATCAGGAGGGAGGCCACACCCTGGTTTCCCGACACGGCGGAGAGTCTCATGAGCGGTGTCCACCCAGAACCGGTGTCTACAACATCTACCTGTCGTGCCAGAGAAAGAGCTGAGTGCAGCCTGGTCTCTGATCCTTAGAATGATTCACCCTTAGAAAAGGAACGTTCACTTGCCCAAACTCCCCTTAGCTAGCAGACTGTCTGGAATTGGGAGGAGGTAACTGCACTCTGCTAATTTAACCTGTGCTTCTGTGCAGTGGGGGGATGTGTTAGGCTCACATTCAAGGGGACCGAGGGACCCTAGGGATGCCCCGTTGACAGCTTCATCTACATTCTTTGAAATGGAAAAAAGATGGGCTGGAACAAGACAGTAATAATATATATGTGTCCACTTATATGTAGGAAAGCTTATCAAGCTTAGGCAGGAGACTGACAGGTAGAGAAGGTAACCAGGCCTGCTACACAAACTCCAAAGTGAAAAGTTAGCTAACCTGATGCCTCCTCCAAAAACATAGTGTGCCCGGCAATCAGATGGCTATTTCTAATCATCTGTCGTACATTGGAATCTCTTGATTTGGTTTGTTAAAAGAAATATTTTGGAATAAGAAAGTTGTACATTATTCCTTTTTCAATGCTGATGAAGACCTCACCCATCCATGGAGAATGATACTGAAACAAACACGTGTATGAGCATGTGAGTTCACACACACACACACAGGCAAATTCTGTTGCAGAAGAATTACTCAAAGATAATTTGTAGGCTTTAGTAAAACATCAGAATGGAATAACCAACAAGGAGCTGCCAGGGGATCCTTGGGACATTTCAAGTTATTTATAGGTATGAGATTATCCACGGCAACATTGTTAGGTTTTGCAGCTCTTCCTCATGAAAATAGATAACCTATAGTCAGCGGCCTCAGTTACATTTAAGTAATAATAAACACTTCTTATCACAGGACCCTTCATACAGCTGTCAATACACTTTGACACACATGTTCTCTCTTAGTGCTCAGGTCTAACTAAGGGTAGATATATTTATCCCTGGTTTATGAATGATCAAACCAAACCTCAGGGAAGTCAAGGGCCTTCCCTTGGTCACAGGGCTCATTAAACATACAAAAGTGTCCTCGGTACAGGCGAAACTTACTAAATTCAGAATACAAATGCCTACATACAGTAACTAAGAAAATGCCATGAAGGCTACGTTGAACAGTTTGATGAGAATATTTCAGATTGTATATGAAACCCGCACATTGTACCCCTTGATTGCACTAATGTACACAGCTATGATTTAACAATGTGCCTGTGGCTCAGTGAGTAGGGCGCTGGCCCCATATGCCGAGGGTAGCGGGTTGGGACCCAGCCCCGGCCAAACCGCAACAGAAAAATAGCCGGGCGTTGTGGCGGGTGCCTGTAGTCCCAGCTGCTCGGGAGGCTGAAGCAAGAGAATCGCGTAAGCCCAAGAGTTAGAGGTTGCTGTGAGCCGTGTGACGCCACCGCACTCTACCCGAGGGCGGTACAGTGAGACTCTGTCTCTACAAAAAAAAAAAAAAAAAAAAAAAATAGAGGCAAGAAAATCTCTTGAAGCTGGAGTTGGAGGTTGCTGTGAGCTATAATGCCACGGCACTCTACCCAGGGAGACAGCTTGAGACTCTGTCTCAAAAATAAATAAATAAATAAAAAGAAAGAAAAGTGTCCTCATTCGTGTAGACCCATCAGGCTTAGAATAAAGACATTACATTGGGGAAGAGGGTGGCAACACCCAGTGTGCCCGTAAACCCTTCCCCTGTCTTCAAAAGCATTAATTGTACCACCTACCAAGAATACAGAGAGACTGACATCTGTCTGCCCCAGATGTCACACAGAAATCATTAGTGACACGTTCATGCTTATTCTTCTGTCCTCTGCAAGATAGCTCCAGTGCTCCAGACAACGATGGAGTTCATCCCATCGGAAGCCCAGAGAGCCTGCATTTCAAAACTCCGGTATTTAAATGGTGACAGCAGAGACTTGCCCTATTCTGGATACTTTACTGAAGGATCGACCTTCATTTTCAATTACAGACTTTCACTAGGTGCAACACCTGAGCAGGGCCTGTGCTGAGCCAAACAAGGGGACTATGACTGTCACTAGCACAGGTCCCACGGAGCCCCACAGGCTAAGACTTCTGACCTCTGTGCTTAACTCTAAAACAAAGCAAAGGAGTAATAAGTTCTTACTGACAGATTTTTCCCCACAAGGGGGCGCTTTTCTCAAATCCCCAAAATCAATTAACAAGAACCAATGTGATCTCACAAGCTCAGCCGCACACTTTTCCCTCACTCCCTCTTCAGAGGCGACCCAGAACAAATCTACCAATATCCTGGAGACATGACTTTCCTCAATGGGAGTTGATTTTCCAGGTCATCGACTTTATTTCTCAGCACTGCACCATCTAGCAAGCACTGTGAGCACATCTCTCTTCATTCCACACCCTAAAATTTTTAGCTAATCTCCTCAAAGTCTTGAACTAAAACGTTTTCAAAGTTATCGGCAGTTTCCATAATTGATCTCATTCTAATTACCCATCTTCAAATATCTATGGAAGTTCAAACAACTCTACTTCTATTTGCTAAATCAAATTTGCACTTCCTGATAATACGAAATGCAAAGCAGACAAACATTCCAGCTTCCACACAAAGACACCAAGGGCTGAAATGCTCTGCTCTTGATACGTTCTGGATGCTCTTTGGAAATTTTTGCAATGACTAATCTCTTTTTACAATGACTAATCTTTTTTTACAATGACTAATCTTTAAAGCAAACCAAAGACTAAAAAGTACCGACTTTAACAGCAACAGGAAGCACTCATACAGCTCTTAACACCTTTGCGTCTACACAGCGCTTGAAATATCAGGTATGTGGCAGGCGCTCCATGAATCTTTCGTGACAGACTAATGAAGGAAGAGATGAGTGAAAAAATGAACACAAGAGTAACGAGCCAAGTAGAGGCATCAGAGCCAGCACAGGATTCAGCCCCATTTCTTTTTCCTACATGAGATGGACCCCCATGATGATCTAAAGCCTCCCTATCCTATCAATTCTATAACGAGCTCTGTTTCCAAGGCCTCAGAGGCCTTCTAGCTGGTAAGTCAGAGCAGCATTTCTAAGTTTGAGGAGCCAAAGGCCCTGCTTCTCCTGGACCCCATGCAGCCCCCGTACCGCACAGCCATCCTGTATCATCCACTCGATCACGTGGCAGTGGCCTCCGTCCGCAGCCCAGTGCATAGCTGTGCAGCCACCCAGGTCTCGAGCCTCCCAGGAGGCTCCATGTCTTCGCAGGTACCTCACAGCATCCAGGTGGCCCGCGTAACATGCAAGCATTAGACTGCAGCGTAGGGGAGAAGAGGCATTTGGTTATAAGTGTGGCCACCAAACACAGGCCACGTGTCTCCCTACCTGGCTCAATCCAAGAAATCCCAACTTGAGAGGAAAGGCCATGGGGCTACTGGTTCATATAAAATGTACATGTGTCCATCAGCTGGTAAACAAACGGTGGTGTGTCCATACAGCGGGATTTTTTTATTCAGCCCGTAAAAGGGAAATGAGGTGCTGCAATGTGGAGGAAGCGGATGGCGTTGTGCGAGGACTGTCTGACTCCACCTACACACAACCACACGGAAGAGCAGGGCTGTGAGACAGAGCTAGCAGCTCCGCCGCTGTCCGCTGAAGGGAAGGAGCAGTGGGCGTGACCGCTAACGAGGACGAGGCTTCTTCCTGGGGTGATGAAAATGTGCTGGAGTTGGATATAGTGGTAGCTGTGTGATTTTGTGAATGTCATTTAAAAATGCTAAAGTGGGCTCAGCGCCTGTGGCTCAAGTAGCTAAGACGCCAGCCACATATACCTGAGCTGGAGGGTTGGAATCCAGCCTAGGCCCGCCAAACAACAATGGCAGCTGCAACCAAAAAAAAAAAAAAAAAAACTAGCTGGGTGTTGTGGTGGGCGCCTATAGTCCCAGCTACTTGGGAGGCAGAGGCAGGAAAATCACTTGAGCCCAGGAGTTGGAGGTTGCTGTGAGCTGTGATGCCACGGCACTCTACCCAGGGTGACAGCTTGAGGCTGTCTCAAAAAAAAAAACGTAAAGTGCACATTTTGTGAATGTCATTTTAAAATGCTACAGTGTACTTTTTTTTTATTTTTATTGTTGGGGATTCATTGAGGGTACAATAAGCCAGGTTACACTGATTGCAATTGTTAGGTAAAGTCCCTCTTGCAATCATGTCTTGCCCCTATAAAGTGTGACACACACCAAGGCCCCACCCCCCCCTTTTTACAGTGTGCAAATTGTGTTATTTCAGTTAAAAATGAAGAGTGATTATAAATGACTATAAAATACCAGACTTAAAAATGTCTATGAGTCGGGCAGCGCCTGTGGCTCAGTCGGCAAGGCGCCAGCCCCATATACCAAGGGTGGCGGGTTCAAACCCGGCCCCGGTCAAATTGCAACCAAAAAATAGCCGGGCGTTGTGGCGGGCGCCTGTAGTCCCAGCTACTCAGGAGGCTGAGGCAAGAGAATCACTTAAGCCTAGGAGTTGGAGGTTGCTGTGAGCTGTGTGAGGCCACGGCACTCTACCCAGGGCCATAAAAAAAAAAAAAAAAAAAGTCTATGAGTCCATGATATTTAGAAAAGAAAAAAGGGGGAAAAATCTGATTTGACATTATTAGAAATAACTACTAATACTAAACCAATTACTTACTCTAAAAATTGGTATTTAAGGGAAAAAAGTAGCCATTTACATTGCCTTTATAAGACGAAATGCCATCCACCCAGGATGGATGAGGGGACACTGTTTTATAGAAGACTGCAAACTAATAAATACAGAAGGAAACTCGGATTTAGAAAACCTCTGATTTTTGATTTGCAGCTCCCAATTAAACAATTGATTTAGGCAAGGATCGTCAGTAGATATTACAATTATTATATAAAAGTTAATGGGGACTGACATTCACACAGTGTTGAATTATTACCCCATAGATTTTCTAATTGCAATGGGGAGACTGTATTTTTACAAAGGGGAGGATCAGCTGTCACCACCCTAACAAACAACCAAACCCAGAAACTAACTGTGGAGCAACCGGCAGCACAGGCTTCCTGACGGATGTAACCTGAAATCACCCCGCCAGCCCTGAAATGTTCTTGCTAAAAAACGCTAACCTGAGTGCAGTCAAGCCTTTAAACCCATTTTTACTTTATTGGGGAAAAAAGGATAGATGAACACGTGCAATGCCTGCCCCACAAGTGACAGGCAATTAGGCAAATCCAGAATGCAGGCCCTCTATGAGATAATCAGGGGAGGTGGGGGAGGACAAGTGGGGGTGGGGCAGGAGGAGGCAAGGGAGCGGGAGGGAGAGAAACAGGACAGTGCAGAGTGAGACAGACTGAAAACAACAGCAGACAGGAGTCTTCTGTGGAGCACGGTCTCATCTGCCAGCCCCAGATAAAGCTGCAGAGGCCTGTCCAGGGCACGGGGAGATGCGCAGGTTTTATGCCAATGATACAGGGAATCAGTGTGAGGCGTCTAAGGTGTGACGATCGGGTGGTGGCCATGCAGGTGAGTGTCCTTGTTTGTGGGAGACGTGTACTGAAACGGTGACGAGTGGAGGGTACAATGCCTACTACTTATTTTGAAATAGTTCAGGGGGGAAAATGGGCAAATAATAACATAGAGAGAGAAACAGCCAAATGCCAACGACGGCCAAGTCTGGGTGGTGCGTGCTCGGGGCTGTGGGGCTATTCTCTGACCTTCTCTCACCTTCTCTGAATGCTTGACACTTTTCAAAATAAAGAGAAAATAAAACAGAAAATCTTCCCAGGAGGGAAACTGCGCAAAGCAGTTCTCTGAGCAATAACTGGAACATCTATCACCAAGGCCAAGCCCAGCTGAGGTAGAGCCAGATGTCCACAGCCCTGAGTCCGCTCAGGCCCGGAGACCCCCCCAGGAGAGGAAGGTTTCATCTGCCCCGGTCTGGGGAGCTCTCACTCCTTCCCAACACTCAGGGGTCTTTAGAATAATCTTTTCTAAAGAAAAAGGATAGATGAACACGTGCAATAATAGTAATTTGTAATATTACATTCAAATTTATAATAATTTGTAATATTACATTCAAATAGACCTCCAGTTATCTGGATGCTGTTTTTAAGCAATGCTTCTTTTTCTTATTTCAAATTAGTATGAAGGTACAAACGATTAGGTTACAGTGTCTGCATGTCTAAGGCAAAGTTCAATTGTAGCTGAAGCCTTCATAGTGGGGGTGTGCCGTATACCCTTACATTGTGCCCACTAGGTGAGCCCTTATAAACTCCCCCTTCTCCCCTCTCCCCTTTTCTTCCTCCCCTCTCCCCTCCACTTGAATTTAATTTTCTTTTTCCCTCATGTGGGCATATAGTCGCGTATCCTTTGGTTTCATATGAGTATTGCATACATTGGATACTTGCTTCTCCATTCTTGTGATACTTTACCAAGAAGAATATTCTTCAAAGCCATACAGGTAAATACAGACAATATAAAGTCTCTACCTTTTTATGGCTGAATAGTATTCCATGATAGACATATACCACAGTTTATTAACCCATTCATGAGTTGATGGGCAACTGGATTGATTCCATGTCTTGGCAACTGTGAACTGAGCTGCAATGAACATTCTACTACATATGTCCTTTAAGTCATGCTTCTTTCAAAGTAAGGCGTGCTGCTTAGGAAAACATCCCACATTGGAGTCACCCATGACCTCCCCTCAGGAGGACAAACTCCTAAGATGCAGGATCTCTGGCTTGCCCAGCAATAAATTAATGGGACCAGGAGCTTTTCTTTTCCAGGGAAAAGCAGAGCCCCTGAACTTAACTTCCCACCAGCAGAAAGTCACCAAGGTCTTCCAGGTGCTGACCAGCTGGAGTCTGCCTCTGTCCCTCTAAACAACTGAAAGGGGAACTCGAACTGCCTGGCACCCAAGCAGTCTGTCACCCTCGGCTTCACCAGACTATTCTCTGGATTGCCCACAGAGGACAGCAGCAGCAGGGGCACAGCACTGTCCTGCAGGGCAGCTGGCTGTGCCCAGGACACACCCACCTGGAATGGAAGACCCACCCCCTGCGGCCTGGTTGGAGGTGGTGCCCACTCAGAGGCACAGTCCTGACCCTTCCCACAAACTCCCCAGTCCCTTCTCTTGTTTTCTGTCTCTTTGATTCTTCTCTCTTTTTTGACATATTATTTTTCATTCTCTCAGTATTATTTCGCGGACTTCCTCCTTAAACCCTGAAGACAATGCTTACATGCTACAAATTCCATCATATGAATCTATCGTAACTTAAATCAGTCCACCATTGTTGGCCATTTAAGTGGTTTTCAGTTTTTCACAATTTTAAATAAGGCCACAGTAAATAAGTAAGTAAATAAGGCCTTACTGTGTAAAATCTCATTTGCATTTCTCATTTCGTCTCCTGAAATGGAATCACTGTGCCAATGGACATGGCTGACTTTGGATGCATATTTCCAGTTTGCTTTCTAGAAACTTATACCCCTTTACACATCTAGCAACCTGCATTTGAAAGTCTGGGTATTTTAGGCTGGGCCCAGCGGCTCACTCCTGTAATTCCAGCACTCTGGGAGGCTGATGTGGCTGGATTGCTTGAACTCAGGAATTCAAGAGCAGCCTAAGCAAGAGTGAGACCCCAACTCTAAAAATAGTCATGCCTTGTGGCAGGTGCCTATAGTCTCTGCTACTCAGGAGGCTGAGGCAAGAGAATCACTTGAGCCAAAGAGTTTGGGGTTTCTGTGAGCTGTGAAGCACAGCACTCTACCAAGGGCGACAAAGTGAGACTCTGTCTCAAAAAAAGAAAAAAAGAAATTATTGGTATTTTACCACACCTTTACCAATGGTATTATTTTCAATTACCAATTTGATAGGTGGAAATTCTTTTATTACTAGCAAGATACAGATTGCTCATATTGATTCTCCTATAAATTGTGTAAACTTATATAAACTACTTTTTTACTGTGTGTGGAGGGCCTTTTTGGAATGTGTATATGGATGTGTCTCCTCTGTACATTAACACATCAGTCATTTGTCAGTAATACATTTGCAAATATTTCCTGAAATTATCCCTAACTTTATAGTTAAGTTTTTTTTTTAATGTATAATGTACGCTTAATCTTTTCCTTAGTGATGTTTTTCAATGTTTTTATGCCCATCACATTCCAGGATCAGATAAGTATCTTATTAATTTGTCTGAAATTAATTTTGGTACAAGCTTTAAAATCAGGACTTGCTGAACTTATTGTCTTTGAATCGCCCATCTTTCCAACGCCTTTCTTATCGGTGTGCGTTGCTTCCTCATCACATCCCGAGCTTTGTGTACATGAGGCTCTATCTGAAGGTCTCTATTCCATTCTACTCATCTTTTCCTGTTTGTGCCAGTATCACACTTACTTTAATTACTAGAACTTTATGAGGCATTTTAATAACTGTCAAGTACTTCCATATTTTGATACAGTTTTAGTAGTTATTATCATCCATTTGTTCTTCCAGATAAATTAAGATTGTTTTGACAGGTTCCCAAGAATGATTCCATTTGAGGCTGCAATGAATTTTCATATTCATTTGAGAAAAATGGAAGATTGTATAATAGTCAATCTCGCCGTTCTGGCATACGGTATATGTCTTTTTTTTTTTTTTTTTTTTTTTTTTTGTAGAGACAGAGTCTCACATACCACCCTCAGGTAGAGTGCCGTGGCATCACACAGCTCACAGCAACCTCTAACTCTTGAGCTTATGCTATTCTCTTGCCTCAGCCTCCCGAGCAGCTGGGACTACAGGCGCCTGCCACAACGCCCGGCTATTTTTTTGTTGCAATTTGGCCGGGGCTGGGTTTGAACCCGCCACCCTCGGCATATGGGGCCGGCACTCTACTCACTGAGCCACAGGCGCCGCCCTATATGTCTTTATTTTTAAAATCTTTTCTATATCTCTCGGTAAAGTTTTAGAGATTTAATTTTTCATTCAAATGTTCTACTTTTCTTAGTCTTTTTATTCTACTTTCCCCAGAAATCACAGGTTTTCAAGAAATTTTTCTTTGCCTTGCAGCTATCCTCTTTATTGAACCTCCTTATTAAGTCCAAGTATTTGAAAGTTAATTCTCTTGGGTTCTGTAGGGAAGAAGTTATACCTATTTCATACCTTACTGAATTTATCAGCCTTCCAAAATACTGTCTAATCACAAAAATAACAAAATACAGCTTGTATTTACTATATGCACCTATCAGGCAGCAGTTTATACATTTTCCACATAATGCATCAAATGCTCATGACAACCCTATGAGCACTTCCATCTATTTTTATCTTCTAAGATCAGCGGTTCTCAACCTGTGGGTCACCATCCACAGGAACTGTACTAAAGGGTTGAGGCATTGGGAAGGTTGAGAACCACTGTATGGTGAAACTGAGGTGTGGGACCTACTGACCTCTTGGAACAGTCAAAAGAAACTAAAAATATATATATACTTGGGTTAAATCAGAAACCCTCTGGGCACAAGCCTCATGGTGCAATTACGAAAATGAGCGTGCTGGAGGCCAAATCCCTCCTCCTACCTGTCCTTGCCACTCCCATTCTGCAGATTCACATCAGCGCCATTAGAAAGCAGGATTTCCACAAGCCTGAAGGAAACGAACACAACTGTAGCTGGACAGGTCACTTTGATGCCTCGGTACCCACAACGATCCAGTGCAGATGAATCACACTGCATTCAAAACATCTCTGCAGCACTTCCCTCTCCATCTTCACAAACTAGCTGCTTTTATTATTACTCAGAAAACTATTTCTCCACCCCCAAAACATGGGCTTTTACCTTTTACATGAATTATGCATTAAAATCAAACTAAAACACATGAAACAAATTGGGACTCTCAAAATAGTTCCCTCTCCTTCTAATGGACATTTTTAATATATTCTCAAATGGCAGCATTTTTTGAAAACACATTTCTATTTTTCCAAATGCCATTTTAGTAATTGAAATATAAATGATTGAAAATAAGGTATTAGTACAATGCTGTCTCTGTGTGGAGTCGGTGAAAATCATATCTTAGCAACCTACCAGGGGAGTTTTCCAGAATCTCCCTCCCTCCTCCACCTTTGTTTTCTTTTAAAGAAGTTCAAATTCAATAACCAGTTTTCCCAGGACACATACAACGCATGTCATGAGACTGAACGGCTACCTGTCTTCCTTAACACACAATTATATATTTTCCATTCCCTCCTGCATATTGTGTGACTTTGTGATAGACACAGCTGCGTTTGTAAGCTGTACTAGGGTACGACTGTGGACAGAGAAAGGCAGCTGGGTTCCTCTACGGCCCTTTCCCTCCCGGCCCTCTCCTGACCACTCGCTCCGAGAGATGAGAAAAGAAGAGCCGTACCTGGTGTATCCTTTCTGGGCAGCAACCATCAGAGCAGTAAAGCCAAACTTATTGGGAACATCAATGTTAATGTGGCTTGGGGAAAACACAGAGAAGAGAGATTAACGCACTCAGCATAGCTCCCTGTGGACTCAGCTGGTGGCTCTTACAGGGCACAGGTGGCTAAAGTGGCTTATTTTACCAAAAACTCCAATTTCTTGTGGGCCATGAAATTTGTGTTGTCTCAGACTGCCCTGCCTAATATTTTAAAAGATTCAAATTTATAAGAAGAGAAAAGTGCTATAATTTCACTTAAAATAAGCACTCCCTTCAACTCAAAACCATTATGCCATCCAATAACGCGTGTCAGCCGAGCATAGCTTCCTTAGATCAGCTTAGGAGAGCACCTTCACCTCTACCCTGCACGGGCCAACTCCCCGCACCCGACCCCGACACTAGCCTATATTGGTGGAGACCCAGGCTTTGCCCTGCAGTCCCACCTCACCTACTGGGCGTAAGTGATGCCGATTAAGGAGGAAAGCAGAGGTCTTAAGTCAGCTTAGAAGCTTTGGCTTTTTGTGGGCACCGTCTCTGCTCCAACTTACAGAGCCCCAGTTCACAAATCGGGTGCTGACAACTACTGATTGGAAAGAAACCTAGACATCGCTGTCCACTTTTCATTGAAACATCCCCATGTAGTCACCATATTTCCTGTAACGTTTCATTTTAAATTAGAAAGCAGCTCATTTAGCGATTCTCTAAATTCATTAGGAATGGGATGTGAGCACCTGGGGGTGGAAGGTGCAGAAATTATTTGTGGCAAGAAAAATATGACACCCAGGCTTGTGGTTTCCCTTTACAATTTTCCTTAAATAATTACAAAATCGAATTGCTTACATGAGGCCTGTGAGCATCTTTCTTAACTCACACCAGTCCCTGAGATCGATTTTGGAGGCAGCTTCAAAGGCGTGGGAATTTTTAGGAAAACAAAAGAAAGGTGCAGCACGTATTGCCCTGTGCTTTACAGGCATTAAAAAAAAAAACTAGCCGAGTTCTCTCACCCTCCTTGAAGGATCCGAACAAGCAAATCTTCATCATTCACACTGACAGCTCGATGAAAGTGCTCGCTACTCATGGGCTCCCCTGAAGAGACGAGACGGAAAGCAGTCACCCAAAGGATAATGGAAGGAGCCGCACTCCGGCATCTCCCTCCGGCGGCCTCCCCTGGATGGATGTTCATCCCCAGGAAGGCACCGGGCTGCTCTGATTAAGTATATCCCACGATTCCTACTCAACCACTTCTTTTACTGAAAAAAACCTTGTTTTCACATATTGAGGAAACATTTAGACTGACCTGCTGAAGGGCTTGGTACATTTTCAAGTTATAAAGTATTGCTCTATGAATATGATTTTGAGGGGCTGGGCGCTGTGGCTCACACCTATCATCTCAGCACTTGCACGTGGACTGCCTGAGCTCACAGGTTCGAGACCAGCCTAAGCCAGAGCAAGACCGCATCTCTAAAAATAGCCGGGCGTTGTGGTGGGCACCTGTAGTCCCAGCTACTCAGGAGGCTGAGGCAGGAGAATCGCTTGAGCCCAAGAGTTTGAGGTTGCTGTGAGCTGTGATGCCACAACACTCTACTGAGGGTGACATAGTGAGACTCTGTCTCAAAAAAAAAAAAGGAAAAAGAATATGATTTTGATGTTTGAAAATAATCCTTTCAGGTTTCGTAAGACTTAACAGATGCTTCTTCCAAGCAAGGAGAACCTCAGCAGTTGTCACAATGTGCTGGTTGTGTTTGCCAAAGGGTTGTCAAACTACCAACAGCAAATGAGGACCAAGGGCTCTTAACACTTGAAACCGAAGCTTTCAGCTCTTCCCAGGAATATGACGCACATGTTGGCCTTGACCCCAGAGAGACGAGCAAGGAGGAGGATTTGAGAAAAACGAAATGAAAAATGAGGAATAGCAGGTGTGCTTCATGCGGGGAAGTGCTAACTCCGCAGGGCAGCTCACCACAAGCTTAGCACTACAGCCACCTGCCCACCCACACACCTGCAGGCACTGGAGTGTGTCATCCCTGGTCTACATTGTCTCAGAGGTCTCATGCATTCAACCCCGAAGTGTTTACTGAGTCACCTACGTGCCAAGTCTTGGGCTAGGTGCTGGTGGCCCCGGAGAGTGATAAAAATCTGGTCCTCAGTTACACTGTGGTGTCCACTATTCTAAACGCTAAAACCTACTATTCTAAACCTACTATTCTAAACGCTAAAAGAAAACACCCAGCCCCTGCCTCATCCTCTCCCACAGCCCCTGGACAGCCTCCTAGGGCCCCCCACGCCTCCCCCTTACAGCCTGGCCTGCGGAGGTCAGCCAGCCTTGCTGGCCCTGCCCCTCATGGTGGGACACGTCTCGCTGGGTTCCTCAGAGTGTCCTGGCTAAGCAAAGTGAAATGGGCAATACGCAAATCAGGAGAATAGTAGGACAGAAGAAGGCATCTCCAGAGAACGGCCTTTACCCCTTCCTTTCTCTGATAAAAAAAAAAAAATTAGGCCAAATCTAATTCTCCTGAAATAACAGTTTTGGGGCTAGAACTTGCCAATCTATTAAAGATTTTTTTTTAGCCACATGATGTTTCCTTTTTATCATGTCACATGTATTTTTAGACCAAAAGCTTCAAATAAAAGTATCATGATAAGCCATCAAAGGCCACGCCGCAGCTGGCCCTGGCCTTCCAAGGGGAGGTCATGCCCGGTCCAGTGGCTTCACTCTGGGGCTGAGGAAGGAGGCGGGGTTTGGACCGCAGGGGTCACTTGCCATTGTCTGGTAGCATTTTGGTTACCACAACTTAGAGCAGTGGTTTTCAACCTTCCTAATGCCACGACCCTTTAATACAGTTCCTCATGTTGTGGTGACCCCCAACCATAAAATTATTTTCATTGCTACTTCAATAATTTTATGGTTGGGGGTCACCACAACATGAGGAACTGTATTAAAGGGTCGCAGCATCAGGAAGGTTGAGAACCACTGGCTTAGGGGATGTTGCTACTGACCTCTAGCAGATAAGAACTATTCAGTCCCAAAATGTCAATAGCACCACAGTTGAGAGCCCTGAGCTAGACTAACATGACCTTGAAATTATGGTGCAACCCCTCCACACTTTAGGTGGGTTGACCAAACCCGCTGGTGTTTCCCGTCCCTCTGGCCACCCACAAAGATGGAAGGGGTGAGTCTGTACAAGTCTCTGCAGCCCCACATCTGTGACTCTCAAGCTTCACCTGCCACTGAAAACATAAAAGCAAGTCCTTTGCATAGAAATAGAATCAACATAACAACATATGGAGCTCTTCCTGTTTCTACACAGGGTTACAATGTGTGGTACCCTAACTCAGATCCTATTAAGCCCTACACAGGACTTTACATAATACTTTTTAAATTCTCCTCCAAACCACAGGACGCAGAATCAGAAAGGCTGAGCTGTGCAAGGTCAGCCAGCAGGGGCGGGCAGCAGCAGAGTCGGGCCAGTCTCTGGCAAGGCCCCAGTGTCCCTCCCGCCGGGAATCTGATTAACTACGCTCTTCCATTCTTACTAAATTCTGGATACGGACATCTTAAATAAACACGATGCCCCTCCAGAAGTGAGATGAAAGGGGATACCTAAGAATCTTTATAAAAGCACTAACTTTGTGGAACCTTAAGCAAAGTTCTGAAGGCACACGCGCCACTGCACCCCTGCACTGCCGCCTCCACCCCACACCCTCCTCCTCCACGTAGGCTCCCTGGATTGGGGGCACTCCCTAGTAGTCCCCACCAGGGGGTTCTGCAGGGTGCAGAGTGTTAGAAAATGAAATAGGTTCAGGCTCGGCGCCCCTAGCTCAGTAGCTAGGGTGCCAGCCACATACACCAGAGCTGGCAGTTCCAACTCCACCCAGGCCTGCCAAACAACGACGACAACTACAACCAAAATATAGCCGGGTGTTGTGGCAGGTGCCTGTAGTCCCGGCTACTTGGGAGGCTGAGGCAGGAGAATCGCTTAAACCCAAGAGTTTGAGGTTGCTGTGAGCTGTGACTCTGTCTCACAAAAAAAAAAAGAAAAAAGAAATGAAATAAGTTCATTTGTTGCTCATAAAGCTTGAGGGTCTTTGAATAATGATATAATCAAAACAAATGTGCTGCCTATCCCACTTTCTGGAGGAGTCACCAGCCCTTCTCAGCTCACTCTGAGAACAAAGGGACGCCTCACAGAAGGGAAGGAGACAAGGTTCATCAGTCCTTGCTTGCGGAGCCTCAGCAAACACGAAAAGTAACCATCGTCTCAAGAAATAACCCTCACGGCAGGTGTGAAAGCTCTTTCCCGGCCTTAACTCCTTAGTCCTCCTCACGCCAGTCCAGGACGGACAAGAGGGACTGAGGGTCACCACCGGGACCCACAGGAATCAACTAAGGCAAAGAAAAGTCTCACGTTTACATGAATTTGACCAAGAGACAGAAAAGAAATGAAAAGGCCCTTGTTTGTAGTGCACAGCGATTCCTCCTACTCCCACTGTAGGCAAGAGTCACAGAAAACAGACAGGAAATTCCAGGGTAAGCAGAATGTTCCCCTCCTTCCAGCCCCGAGTCCTTCAGGCCTGCCACCACCAAGTGCAGCTGAGCGCTAAAGGCCTTCTGGCTTATTTTTCTGGTTGTTTTCCAGTGTTTGTTAGTGATACTTGTAATTGAGTGTTGCGATTACAAACATCAGACTGGTCCTGGCCATGATAAAGATGGCGGCGAATGCTCATCTGAGCTGAGTGGGACACAAGCGCCTGAGCCACGTGAACAGGGACACCCACGAGGAGGGAGGAGAAGGGTCGGTGGTCTTGGGGACGCCATCGCCCGTGTTCTGTAAGATGGTCACTTAGGTGCCGGTGTCCTAGCAGGTGTTATTATATGGTGATAACATCTTTCTTGGTGGAATGTAAGTCTTTATTAAAAGTAGTGAATAAATCATGAGCTCTTTGGAGAAGGTATTTGCCAATTAACAAGCAGCAGCTGTTTTTCTTTCTTTTTAAGGGCCCAACTGATTAAAATTGCATGCCTCATTTAAACAAGAATCTCATGTACTTTACCTGGGGAAAAAAAAAAGAAAGGGCTGAGCATCCTTTATTCAAACTAAGTACATGCTTTTGTGATTCATTAAAACACTCTCAAACTGAATGCAAATTATCAACCCACGGAAGCATTTTCACTTGCTCGGCATAATGTGCCCATTTCTAATTCTCTGTCCAGCATGATCTGCCTCCTTAAGAGAGTCTGCTTTGGATATTATAAACACAACAATAGCCCAGGGAGCCACTGGGAGCCAAGAGCCAGCCCCAGCCGGAGGAAGAGAGAACCTGATTCCCCCCACACAGTGCAGCCCTGTGAGGCTGAGCTGGCTTCCTGGTGTGGGTATTTATGCTGTTCCCCAGCAGAGAAACAGCCATCCCAGCATGCTGTCGTCCCCCAGGGAGGTCTTATTTAAGTACCCATCAAAGCCACGAGAGGGGAATGACAAGGGCCCCGGACCAGCCCCTGGAGGCTGGCTCTCCAAAGCCAGCTCCAGCAAGAACCCACAGCCCTGTCACCTGACAGGCAGAGAGCAAGGATGGCGTCTACCTTCCCACTAGAGCTCCAAATGGCACAATGACACCGGCGAACTCCGGCCAGAAGCTCTGCAAGGCCCTGGCCTGCTTTCATGCGCTATTCAGAGGATGTCCGTGGACACCCAAAGCCCACTGTGGCTAGGTGAAAAATCCTGTTCACCCTCTCCCCGGCCAGTGGACAATGGATCCGTCTCCCAGTAGACATGAGTAGAAGCTGAGAAAATGAGTGTTTCCCTTTGTATTCTAATTCCGCCTCTGGGCCTTAATTCAGCATCATCTACGTTCGGAGGTGGGCGATTCATCACCCCATCCTTCAGGAGCCCACAGTGTAGGTGGGAGACAAAATAGTAAACAAATAAGTAACATGAGATGCAAATAGTTGTTCTTGGAGGTGGCGAGACCCTGCTGTGTAGCTGGGGGGAAGTGACGCGTGTGGCAGAGAAGGGGAAGGAATCGCCTGCTGGCCCAGCTCTCCCTGTGGGGCAGGCTGGGTGGGTGAGCAGAGGCGAGGCGAGGCGGGACCTGTGAGTGGCTGAGGATAACAAGAGGACAGCACTGAAAGGCAGCCGGCTGGATGTCCCCTGGCCAAACGCTGGGCTCCCTCTGGCAGCTCCTTCCCCAGCCCCTCCCCACTCGCTGCCGCTCTGCTGCTTTCCCTTCCCCCGTGAACTCCAAGTTCATGCTTTCAACTACTGGAATGCTTTCAACACTGCCAGGTGAAGCAACAAGCCCTCGGTCCTGACCTGCACTTCCATAACTGACCATTTCATTTCAAAAATCTCTGAAATGGGACTTTTTCATAGTTAGCTGAGCACCAAGTGAAAATGTAGAGAGTCGCCACTCTCAGCATTAACCAAACTCTGTTTGCTCAACTAAGGTCCCGTCCCCTGCTGCCGAAGGTATTATAGGCTAACTCGAAATCTGCTTTACCTTTATTCCACACAACTGTCAGGAATAAATGCCTAAAGGGCACAGTTGAAGGCCACAGAAAGTGTATGCGGTGTGCACCAAATGTTACATTGAATAAAACCGAAAAAGAGCTTGACTCACAAAAGGAAGATTTTCTTTGTGCAACAACAACAACAAAAAACCCTTGCCTATGTGTGTTCACTGGGTGGGCCACAAAGAACATTCCTGACTCCTTAGTCTTCACAACATTCTGTTCAAATACAGCCCTGGACATGGCATCTTTAAAATGTTTTAAAATACCAATCTCAGAAAATACCTTAAGAGCTCCCCGGGGACTAGGACGAAGTGATCACAGGCGTGGTATCTGGCCTCTTTTCCCACTGCCTCTGTGGAGGGCTCCCTCCCATGGTGCTCTGTTCATTCACCCTTCCTGACAGCAGCCCCCAGGGGTCAGATCTACGTGACCAACACGCTGAGGTTGTCCAGAATGGACGGGATACTGAATGGAACTCCTCACCTAGGGACATCCAAGCTGGCAGCCTGTTCCGCTGTGTGGGGACACTGGCACAGCCCGTTTCCTAAGCAGGTAACTCCACCCTTTCTTAGGGATGTCTACTAACAGGACAGTCCTGGCACAGAAACTACCTCTGATTCTGAAAGCACAGTTAGACTTCTGTTATGTCCTGTCAGGGCCAGGCCACGCCAGCCAACAATATTATCACGGTCTGTTAAAATAGAGTCATTTTCTGCTTCTGGTAAGGCCCAACCAAAGGCAGAATGTCTTATCTCGAGCTACGTGAGAGCAGAGGTGGTGTACTCACTGGTCGTAGACACTGAGATGACGGGGCTGTACTCAAACTCTCCAGAGGGACTGGTGACCTTCAGTCGAAATTTATACAGTGTCCTTGGCTCCAGGCCTTCGATCACATGCTTCGAGGAATATCCCCTAGACAGGAGGAGACACATGGTGACAACGCCGGGCAACCGAGTCCCTGCTCCCTGATAGCTCACAAGAAGAGCAGGTGAGGATGATCTCTGAATTCCATCTATTTCCTGGGCAGACCTGCTCTTGCTTTTTTGAACTTAGAATGGAGGGTACCTCACACAGGGTGCCTCTGTTCCTACCCAGCACATGCCCTTTCTGTCCCATAGAGCGGAGCCGGGGCCTGACACAGAGCTGGCGTGCAAGTTTGTACTCTGGAGAAATAATCACACTAACCCATGCCATCTGTCGTCAAGTGACAAATTTTCACATCTGGAAGACAAGATAGGCAACCAAATTGTATATATGTGATTTTCAAGTGGGGCCTTCGAGTGGGTGGGCAAGGCCGTCTGGCACGCGGCCACATACCTACTGCAGCAAAATACTAACGCGGGAATGACCCGAGGAAGGGAAATGCATGACCACAGCCCCTTTTCATGCCGCTGGGGACTCAGGCCACACACGAGAAACAACTCTGACATCATGCCACGAGGTTAGGCTCATCCAGGAATGTCTGTGGGAAGTGGATGCTATCATTTCTAGAAGAAAAATCTGATTAGAGCTCCCGGTGGAAATCCACAGGCCTCCAGAGGGAAGAAGTACTGGGCCTCCATTGTTCAGAGGAAGCAAAATAAGCCCTAAGAAATGCGGTCAGGTGGTCCGCCCACCTGCTCCGAAGAGGCTGGGTCCAGCAGAAGTGCTGGGACCCCCACCTCTGCTTTCAAGACAGTCCTCTGGAGCCCGGCTCTGACTGGAAGGCAGTGTCTCGGTCTCCAGAAGCTGAGACACTAGTGTTTCCCAGTGGTACCCCAAACCAGGCTGCCAGCAACCTTCACTGGAAGCTGGCTAAATTCCATATATTCCTTTTCAAATCCTATATCTACATTTCTCTTTCCTCATACTTCAAAGGCTTGTGGGGGGTACCATTTCCAGCTATTTCTTCTTCCTCCTCCCTTCAAAACTCTCCTGAGACTCTGAGTTTACTGTTTTTGTTTCCTCCAATTTTTTTCTGTCTCTATTTTTTATTATATTCTCAATAGATCCTCCTCTGAGGCCAGAACAATTCTTTGAGATTCACAACTAATTTTTCAAGGTTGTTTCTGTGCACCTAAATATTTTTACATCAGTTTCATCCCACGCAACTCAGCAAGCATGTCTGGCAGCCCTTGCTAGCGAGGTGCTGCGCTGGGCTGGGACGTGGCCCTGACCTGGTCACAGGCCCAGGGGTGGACCCCTCTCCTGCTGGTGGGGTGGCAAGAAGAGGGGCAGTCATGGGCAGTGAGGAAGGGACAGCTGAGTTGGGCTGCACGACAATGCCAGAGTCAGCGTCATGACTAACAAAAGCTCATCTGAAAACGCGGCTTTAGATCTGCGCCAGGCGAGTGAGCTAACACCTCACCTGTGATATTAGTCAGACAGCCTCACTCTCAGACCCCAAGGGAAAAGCCCTCCTTCCCTGCAGGAGCTGACATGGCACTCAGAGTGTGGCTGGAGAACAACCCTGCCCCTGGCTTTAGAGGGAGGAGTAACCCTGAGAGAGAACCCAGAATATCTAAGGCCAAACTCAGCCCTGGAACAAGTGATCCCTCTGTTGTGGAGAGGGGCAAAGGGAATGAGGCCCCGGTGGAGGGGGCTCGGCGGCCAAGTGAGAAACAGGGAATGGACTTCTGTGACGGACAGGCGGAGGTCTCCCACGCAGCCTAAGATTGGGACTTATTCCTGGGTCAGGAGGTCATGCAGCACCTGGGATGGGCAGGGTCAAGGTGCTCTCACAGGGCCAGCGTGCAGTGTACAGAGGGTCAGGGCACTCTGGAGAAAGGAGCCTCACTTCCATCTGAGACCTGTAGAACCATTTTTTGAAAACAGAAAACCATTTCACAAATACCTTCTTTCCCTTGATCTTTCTCCTTTATTAATCCAAAATGTGAAATTTCAAGGTGAAATGATGTACTAAACACTCATTGATCCCTTTTTCACATCACAAGTTACTTCAGGCACCAAAATCTAAATAATTTCTTGGATGTGGCCCTAACAGGCCCTCACACACACAAAAAAAAGACTAAGCTTGTAAAGGTGCCTCTGATCAGGAGTCCATGGGTCCCTGCTCTGTGCTGGTGGACTCAGCCTCCTAACTGATACCATCTTTGCCTGAAGCATGTTTATCTTCACCTAAAAGTCATCACCTGTGCTGGAATGTCGGTTGAGTTGGCTTCCAGAAGTCTCTCCAATGCTGCAGGAACATGACCGTCTCCCACCGGAACAGAATGGAATGTGGTAGAAGTGGTGATGCACAGCTGTGGGCCAGAGCCTTAAAACCCCTGGATGCTTTTGTTGTCATCCCTTGGACACGAACCATGTGAAACTCAACCTCCCTGCCACAGAGAGGGGCCACCTGGAGAGACAGAGTCAGTGGGAGACGTGAAGCCCCACCAGCCTGTGCTGTCTGGCCACCTGGCCGAGGGGGAATCACTTGGCTCCTCCAGCCCCAGCACAGAGGCATCAGCCAGGACCTCGTGAGGCAAAGAGGAACCATCAACACCCTGCCCGGATTGTAGATTATCAGCAAAAAAACATGGCCACTGAGTTTGGGGGTGGTTTGTTATGCAGCAATAGATAACTGATGTATCCAGTGCAACCAAAAAATAAACTATAAGAAAGTCAAGGAAAAAATGATACCAACGGCATGAAGAAAAACATTTGATTCAAGATACCAAGAAAGTAGATAAATGTTAGAAATGACATAAATACATTTACTATAAAAGTGAAAGCTCTCAAACTAAGATATTCAGAAAAACTAAAAGAGGATGAAAGTTTTTTAGAAACTAAAATATGTCAGCTTGGCATAAAGTGGCCTTAGAAGTAGGTAGATTTTATTGTTAAGAGAGAAAAGGTCCATGGATGCTTAGATAGTAAAGTCATAGAAACTGCACCCTTAACAACTTGTGGCATCTGAAAAGATCTTTAGAAATTCAATGAGAATAGAATATGCAAGTCTCAGTGTATTTCAGTGCAAGGTGTCAACGACTTAATATAGTTTTAGACCAGAATAAAATCAGAAGTGCTCAATAAAATTCAATATTGCTAAATATATATTAATAAGATCACTCTGGAGAAAACAGCACCTTTGTAACCTCTAGAAAGGGAGATAAAACTGTATTAAAATCAGGTGTCACTGAGCACAGTTACCGAAGGCTGGAGACGCTCAGCACATCACTAGAGATGGCCCTGGAGAGAGCACCAGAGAGTCAGCGGGGCCGGGCCACACGTCCACAGGGCTCTCCCAGTGATTACAAGGCAGACACGGGGAGGGTACTCCCCGGAGCACCCGTCAAACGCGTGGAGAAGCACGCCTTTACATCACCTACATGGCAGCTTACAGAATAAACGAATCCTGGCACTATTTCCACAAGAGGAAAATACACAAAAGAGTAAAGCACATCCTTATTTTTGTTACCCGTTAACGAGTAAATCTCCAATGCAAGAGCCGAGCAAACATGAAACGTAAGGAACTCAGTGGTGCAAAGCCCCAGGACCCAGACACACCACAATCTCCTTTTCTCTCCACACTCTGTCCCCTCCCCAGAATTCCAATCCAGTTTCCTACTGATGGCTCTAAAATTTGTCTCTCCAATCCAGACCCTTTCTCTGGTCCATCCTTTTGCAATGGTCTCCTTGATGTCTCAACTTAGGTGTCTGATGGTTTCCCACTGAGCCGCTGCTCTCCCCTTGGTAAGGAAAGCGTCTCTGTTACTCAGGCCAAAAACCTTGGCGCTCTATGGAAGACAGGCTCATTGCTCACAAGCCCATACTGTGCTGGCTTCCAAGGGTCCTCCTTCCCTGCCCTGTTGAACTCAGATGTGGTCCCATGTCCTGCTTTGAGCAGGGAAGTGTGTCCCAGGTGGAAGCTTCAGGGAGCAGTATGCCCTGCTCTCTCCGCAGTGACTGACAGTATCCAGGCAGAGGCCACTGGGCCAGCCTGGGCCCTGGCAGGAAGACCATGCTGAATGGGCCTTGGCTGACTCACGGCAGGTACTTCCCAAGGGAAATCAGCCACAGCTGTTGCAAGCCACTGAGAGTGGGGCGCCGATGCTTCATGCGGCATAACTCGGCCCAAGCTGGATGTCTCATCCCCCTTGACTACCCTCTTGCTCACATCCCATGTCTGGTTCCCAGCAAGTTTGTAAAAGTCTATCTTTAAAGCATTTCCTGCATTCACGGCACTTCCCACACTGTGTTGTCTCCACCTGAATTACGGCAAGAGCTTCCGAGCACGTCCTCCCAGTGGCTAGGCACCTTGACCCTACAGCCTGTCCAGCTCCGCTGCCAGAGTGACCCCTGAAACCCAAGCCAGACCACGGCTCTCCCCACCACACTCGGAGCCATAGCCCAAGTCCTCCCGACAACTCCAGGACCCAGGGACAAAGTCCCCTCCTTGTTCACACCACTCCTCACTCCCAGCACAAGGCTCTCTCACTTGCTGTTTGCTCTTCTGGAACGTCCTTCCCCCAGAGAGCTGCAAGGCTCGGGACATCCCACACATGCGTCAGGTCCTCACGCAGAAGCCACCTCAGGGCCCCCTCTGCCCTAAGCCCCTAACTTTTCCTCTGCTTTTTCTCCTTAGCACTTACCACCTTGTGACATACTACTGACTTTTTGCCTGCCTCAGCAGGAGGGAGGAATTTTGGTCTGTGTGTCCCTGGTACCCTATCCCTAGTATCCCGGAGTGTCCCCCACACAGTGAGCACTCAGTATTATTGTGCATGCTGATGGGGGATGAGCGCATGGCAAGGCCACCACTACAGGAATTTAGGGGGCCAGACAATAGGATAGTAAAGGGAATTCTCAGTAGAGGTAAAATCCAACCTGGGCAGAAGAAAGGACGGGGGGATGGCAGAAGCTTGTCTGAATGGTGAAGACAGCTCACACATGCAGAAAAAGCCCAGGCATATTCAAAGAGCAAAAGAAGGGCTGGGTGCAGAGGCTCATGGCTGTAATCCCAGCACTTTGGGAAGCCAAGGTGGGTGGACTGCCTGAGCTCATGAGTTTCAGACCAGCCTGAGTAAGAGCAAGACCCCATCTCTAAAAATAGCTGGGCGTTACAGTGACTGCCTGTAGTCCCAGCTACGTGGGAGGCTGAAGCAAGGGGATTGCTTGAGCCTGAGAATTTGAGGTTACAGTGAGGTATGATGCCACGGCGCTCTACCCAGGGCAACAGAGTAAGAATCTGTCTCAGAAAAAAAAGAAAAAGAAAAAAAGAAAATTTAAAAAAGAGCAGAAAAAGGTCTCACTGTAGGGGTCTTGCTCAGAAACAGGAGGGAAGAGGAAAGGCAGGTCATGGGCAAAACGGAGGGACCAAATGTTAGTCTAAAGAGGCTGACCTTCACACTTCAAGCAATGGAGACCCACCAAAGACAATCTGACAAAAGGAATATTCAATAAAAATTAACACAACGAGATAGAAGGACAGAAGCAAAAAAGAGAGATAAGCCCAACTTATTCCAACCACAAATACACTGGACAGGTGTGAGACCTGGGGACCGACAGAAGACGGAGCTTTCTGCTGCGGGGGCACACCCCTGCCTGGTGAAGGGAAGCACAGAGGGGATTCTCCAAAGGGAGAGCCCACAAGACTCAGCCGCTGATCGCCCAGGAAAGGCAGCGGAGGAGACCCAAGAACAGACAGGGCTACTGATCTGAGACAGACCAGCAAGAACAGAACCCGGGGGTCAGGAGGAAGTTCTAGATCCGTGATTTTCAATGGTGTGCTGTGGCACACTGGCGTGCAGTGAGACGGTCTTAGGTGTGCTGCGAAATTTTTTAAACATCATCAATTATTTTTGAAGAAGTTAAAAGCACAGTAAATATATTCCTTTTCTTTTTAACTCTTCTTTTTATCAGCATCATTTAATTATGCTGCAGAAGTGTAACTACTGGTTCAAGTGTGCCGTGAGGTTAAAAAGGGTTGAAAAATACTGTTGTAGATGATCGCTTCTCCGAAGAAAGGCATTTGCAAATGCTCATTGTAATAATGTGCAGAGAAAGCGGCAGAACGGAGCCGAAGAGGTCAGGATTAGCACAGCCTAATTCTGCCACCTAGCGACAAGCTGGTGCCGCCACCTCTCCGCCGGCCCAGAGATGCCGCGTCCTCCCGGTGCCTTCTCGGGCCTGGGGGCCGGCAGGTCTGTGACTGACAAGGACGCAACCTCAGGCTGTGCCACACGGCTGAGCCTTCTCTAGGTGAAGCCAACCACCTGACAGCCCGGCAAAGGCAGAGAGCAGGAGGAAGGGGGCCTGGGGGAGAGGAGGGGAAAGAAAGATGTCTGTGCCTTTCTCCATAGAAGAACTTATCATGGGCAGCGCCTGTGGCTCAAGGAGTAGAGTGCTGGTCCCATATGCCAGAGGTGGTGGGTTCAAACCCAGCATTTAGGCTGTTTCCACATTTTGGCGATTGTAAATTGAGCTGCAATAAACAGTCTAGTACAAGTGTCCTTATGATAAAAGGGTTTTTTTCCTTCTGGGTAGATGCCCAGTAATGGGATTGCAGGATCAAATGGGAGGTCTAGCTTGAGTGCTTTGAGGTTTCTCCACACTTCCTTCCAGAAAGGTTGTACTAGTTTGCAGTCCCACCAGCAGTGTAAAAGTGTTCCCTTCTCTCCACATCCACACCAGCATCTGCAGTTTTGAGATTCTTTGATGTGGGCCATTCTCACTGGGGTTAGATGATATCTCAGGGTTGTTTTGATTTGCATTTCTCTAATATACAGAGATGATGAACATTTTTTCATGTGTTTGTTAGCCATTCGTCTGTCATCTTTAGAGAAGGTTCTATTCATGTCTCTTGCCCATTGATATAAGGGATTGTTGGCTTTTTTAATGTGAATTTGAGTTCTCTATAGATCCTAGTTATCAAGCTTTTGTCTGATGGAAAATATGCAAATATCCTTTCCCATTGTGTAGGTTGTCTCTTTGCTTTGGTTATTGTCTCCTTAGCTGTACAGAAGCTTTTCAGTTTAATGAAGTCCCATTTGTTTATTTTTGTTGTTGTTGCAATTGCCATGGCAGTCTTCTTCATGAAGTCTTTCCCCAGGCCAATATCTTCCAGTGTTTTTCCTATGCTTTCTTGGAGGATTTTTATTGTTTCATGCCTTAAATTTAAGTCCTTTATCCATCTTGAATCAATTTTTGTGAGTGGGGAAAGGTGTGGGTCCAGTTTCAGTCTTTTACCTGTACACATCCAGTTCTCCCAACACCATTTATTGAATAGGGAATCTTTCCCCCAAGGTATGTTCTGGTTTGGTTTATCAAAGATTAGGTGGTTATAAGATGTTAGTTTCATTTCTTGGTTTTCAATTCGATTCCAAGTGTCTATGTCTCTGTTTTTGTGCCAGCACCATGCTGTCTTGACCACTATGGCTTTGTAGTACAGACTAAAGTCTGGTATGCTGATGCCCCCAGCTCTATTTTCATTACTAAGAACTGCCTTAGCTATACGGGGTTTTTTCCAGTTCCATACAAAACGCAGAATCATTTTCTCCAAATCTTGAAAGTACGATGTTGGTATTTTGATAGGAATGGCATTGAATAGGTAGATTGCTTTGGGAAGTATAGACATTTTAACAATGTTGATTCTTCCCATCCATGAGCATGGTATGTTCTTCCATTTGTTAATATCCTCTGCTATTTCCTTTCTGAGGATTTCGTAATTTTCTTTATAGAGGTCCTTCACCTCCTTCATTAGGTATATTCCTAGGTATTTCATTTTCTTTGAAACTATGGTGAAGGGAGTTGTGTCCTTAATTAGCTTCTCATCTGGACTGTTATTGGTGTATACAAAGGCTACTGACTTGTGAACATTGATTTTATATCCTGAAACATTACTGTATTTTTTGATGACTTCTAGGAGTCTTGTGGTTGAGTCTTTGGGGTTCTCTAAGTATAAGATCATGTCGTCAGCAAAGAGGGAGAGTTTGACCTCCTCTGCTCCCATTTGGATTCCCTTTATTTCCTTGTCTTGTCTAATTGTATTGGCTAGAACTTCCAGCACTATGTTGAATAGTAAAGGTGACAGAGGACAACTTTGTCTGGTTCCAGTTCTAAGAGGAAAAGCTTTCAGTTTTACTCCATTCAGTAAAATATTAGCTGTGGGTTTGTCATAGATAGCTTCAATCAGTTTTATAAATGTGCCACCTATGCCTATACTCTTCAGAGTTCTAATTAGAAAAGGATGCTGGATTTTATCAAATGCTTTTTCTGCATCTATTGAGAGGATCATGTGATCTTTATTTTTGCCTCTATTAATATGGTGGATAACGTTTATAGACTTGCGTATGTTAAACCAGCCTTGCATCCCTGGGATGAAGCCTACTTGATCATGATGAATGACTTTTTTGATGATAAGCTGTAATCTCTTGGCTAGAATTTTGTTGAGAATTTTTGCATCTATATTCATGAGTGAGATTGGTCTGAAATTCTTTTTGTTCGGGTCTTTTCCTGGTTTTGGTATCAGGGTGATGTTTGCTTCATAGAATGTGTTGGGGAAGATTCCTTCTTCCTCAATTTTTTGGAATAATTTCTGAGGTACAGGAATAAGCTCTTCCTTGAAGGTTTGATAGAATTCTGGAGTGAAGCCATCTGGACCAGGGCATTTTTTGGTTGGAAGATTTTTTATTGTTTCTTTGATCTCAGTGCTTGAAATTGGTCTGTTCAGGAGCTCTATTTCTTCCTGGCTAAGTCTAGGGAGAGGGTGTGATTCCAAATATTGATCCATTTCCTTCACATTGTCAAATTTGTGGGCATAGAGTTTCTGGTAGTATTCAGAGATGATCTCTTGGATCTCTGGGATCAGTTGTTATTTCCCCTTTATCATTTCTGATTGAGGTTACTAGAGATTTTACTTTTCTATTTCTCGTTAGTCTGGCCAGCGGTTTATCTATTTTATTTATTTTTTCAAAAAACCAACTCCTTGTTTCATTAATTTTCTGAATGATTCTTTTGTTTTCAATTTCATTGATCTTTGATTTGATTTTGGATATTTCTTTTCTTCTACTGACATTAGGCTTAGATTGTTCTTCTTTTTCCAACTCCATAAGATGGCTTGTGAGATTGTTGATGCGCTCTCTTTCTGTTTTTTGAATGTAGGCATCTAAAGTGATGAATTTTCCTCTCAAAACTGCTTTTGCAGTTTCCCACAGGTTTTGGTAGCTTGTGTCTTCATTGTTGTTATGCTCAAGGAAGTTTATGATTTCCTGTTTTATTTCTTCCTGCACCCATCTTTTATTCAACAGAAGATTGTTTAATTTCCATGCCTTTGGGTGGGGTCGAGCATTTTTGTTAGAGGTGAGTTCCACCTTTAGTGCCTTATGGTCTGAGAAGATACAAGGTAAAATTTCAATTCTTTTGATTCTGTTGATATTTGTTTTGTGTCCCAGGATATGATCAATTTTGGAGAATGTTCCATGGGGTGATGAGAAGAATGTATATTCTTTATCTTTGGGATGGAGTGTTCTATATGCGTCTATCGAGCACAGTTGTTCTAGGGTCTCATTTAAATCTCTTATATCTTTGTTTGATTTCTGTTTAGAGGATCTGTCCAGCTCTGTAAGAGGAGTATTAAAGTCCCCTGTTATTATGGTATTATCAGATATCATATTGCTCAGACTGAGTAAGGTCTGTTTCAAGAATCTGGGAGCATTTAAATTGGGTGCATAAATATTTAGAATTGAAACATCTTGTTGTATTTTTCCCTTGATCAATATAAAGTGACCATCTTTGTCTTTTTTGACTTTAGTTGCTTTAAATCCACATGAATCTGAAAAAAAGATTACAATTTCTCTTTTCTTCTGAATGCCATTTGCCTGAAAAATTGTCTTCCAACCGTCGACTCGGAGCTTTAATTTGTCTTTTGAGGCCAGGTATGTTTCTTGCAGACAGCAAATGGATGGCTTGTGTTTTTTAATACAGTCAGCCAATCTATGTCTCTTCAGTGGGCAATTCAAGCCATTAACATTTATTGAGATAATTGATAAGTGTGGTAGTATCTATTCATCTTATTTTGTGAGAGTCCATTGCTTAGTTTTATCTTTTGCATCAGTGTGGAGGTTAAGTTCTGTCCTTTAATTTCTAAGTTCTTACTTTGCTGCCGATCCATTGTGGTGGTCAGTATGTATAACAGGTTGAAGTATTTCCTGTAGAGCTGGTCTTGTTGTGGCAAATTTCCTCAATGTTTGTATATCCGTAAATCATTTGATTTCTCCATCAATTTTTAAGCTTAGCTTAGCAGGGTACAGAATTCTGGGCTGGAAATTGTTCTGCTAAAGTAGATTAAAGGTAGATGACCATTGTCATCTTGCTTGGAAAGTTTCATTAGAGAAGTCTGCGGTCACTCTGATGGATTTGCCCCTGTAGGTCAACTGGCACTTACTCCTGGCAGCTTGCAGAATCTTTTCTTTTGTCTTGACTTTGGACAGGTTCATCACAATGTGTCTTGGACAGGCTCAGTTAGAGTTGAGGCGACCTGGGGTCCGATATCCCTCTGAAAGCGGTGTGTCAGAATCTTTGGTGATATTTGGGAAATTTTCTTTTATAATATTCTTTAATATGGCTTCCATTCCTCTGGGGCATTCTTCTTCCCCTTCTGGGATTCCTATAACTCGTATGTTGGAACGCTTCATAAAGTCCCATAATTCTGACAGTGAACGTTCTGCTTTCTCTCTCTTCTTTTCTGCCTCTTTTACTATCTGAATTATCTCAAGAACTTTGTCTTCTACCTCTGAAATTCTTTCTTCTGCATGGTCTAACCTGTTGCTGATACTTTCCATTGCATCTTTAAGTTCCCTAATTGACTGTTTCAGTTCCTTCAGGTCTGCTATATCCTTTTTATATTCTTCATATCGTTCATCTCTGATTTGATTCTGTTTTTTGATTTCCTTTTGGTTATTTTCACTTTATTAGCAGTTTCCTTCATTGTTTCCATCATTTCTTTCATTGTTTTCATCATGTGTATTCTAAATTCCCTTTCTGTCATTCCTAACATTTCTGTATAGGTGGAATCCTCTGCAGTAGCTATCTCGTGGTCCCTTGGCGGGGTTGTTCTGGACTGGTTCTTCATGTTGCCTGGAGTTTTCTGCTGATTCTTCCTCATGAGTGATTTCTTTTATGTTTCCTTGCTCTAATTTTCCTTTCACTTCCTCTTGCTCTTTAAGTTCTCGTGCCTGTGGACTAAGGGTTAGATGAGTCCTTTTGGTACAGGACCAGAAGGGTGAGAAGGTTGAAGAGCAAGAAAGGGATGAAAGAAAGGAGGACTGAGTGAGAAGTTAAAAAATCGAGAAAGGAGAGGGGGTGGGTAAAAGGAATATTGACAAAAAGAAGAGAGGCACGGAAAGAGGGAGACAGAGCAATATAGGTGTACAACTGGGTACTTTGACACAACCTTAAAAAAAAACCACCTTCTGGGGGTGCCCAGTTGGGTGGTTCCCTTGAGGTCAGCAGCTCTTTGCTAACCTGATCAGACACAGTACCCCACCTCCACCAAGTACAGAGGAAAGACAAAAATGCTATAAATCAAACCAAAACAAGCAAACAGAAAACTTTACGGGATAAAATTGGATGAAAAACTAAATATCAGTAGAAACACTAGCAAAAATGAAGTTCTAGTTATTAAAAAAGGCAGCAATGGGAAATTATAATTAAACTAGAAAAATTGAGAAAGAAAAAAGATATGTATGCAAAAGGTTGAAATTAAAAAACAAAACAACATCAACAACATCAAAATAAACAAAAAAACAACCAAACCAAAAAAAAAAAAAAAAAGAAAGAAAGAAAACAGAAAAAACAAAACACAACCAAAAACAAAGCAGTGTGTATATGTTGTTGAATATTGTCTGGGCAACACGTGGTCTTCTGGGGTATGAGATGTTAATCACAGTTCTGATATGACTGGAGGCTGCTGATTTCTCAAACCCCAGCAGATAGACACCCTAAATCTCTCTTCAGCCCACTTAAAAGGCACTTTGAACTTGTAAACTTGCTGAGCAGAAGCTTTCCCAGGAAAGTGCTTGTCACTGGAATCACTGCTGAAGTGGCTATCCACTTACCCAGTGTGCCAAAAACGGTCTCACTCTGCCCCTGAGGGTTAGGGCTGTAAGCCAGCTCAGACCCCACCCTTAGGCTACTCGGTCACTGGGTTATCAGCTCCCACCCGATTCTAGCTCTGTGACCCTGAGGGCGGAGCTTGCCAGGGCAGATCGCTCACAATGGCTCCCTGTGGCCCACAGCCAAACACTATTAGCTCTGTCTGGCTCAGTGGCTCAGACTGGGGCCCTAGACAATGGCCAAAGTTCTCTGCATTCCTGCTCAGGCTCTCCCCAAGACAGTTCAACTGAATGCCAAGTCCAAAGACATCAAAACAGTTCACAGGTAAGGCCTTTCCGGTTTGCAGTCTCGCTGCTGCTGAACTTACAGTTGCGGCGGTTTTAGACGGATTGAACACACGTGACCACTTGCCGTTTTTCCACTGTTTTAGTCCTCCTCTTGGGGTCCAGAAGTCTCTCGCTGACTCCCTGTATCCTCACAAGGGTGATGATAGGCAGATCCCAGCAGCCAGAGATGCCTGGAGTCCTATCTCCCCAGACTCACGGTGCCCAGATGCAAGGAAGCTGTTACTCGGCTGCCATCTTGCCTTTTTATCCAAATCCTGGCTGTTTTTCAATGAGCATAAATACCGGTGGGAAGGTAAAAAACGAGCTAGCAGAGCTAGCTAATTCCAGCAGAGCTAAAGGCCCTGAGGCACATGGTACAAGGTGCTGAGACACAGGACGCCTAGTGGAAGGACAGCACCTCAGATAGCCATCTGAGGACGGGCTGTTTGGCCCGAGATTGCGTGGGGTGAAGGAATTCGCCATGTAAAAACAGAAGGAAACACTCAGGGAAAGGCGACCAGGCAAGGCCCTGCTGTGGGAACTGGCTTGGCTTGGTGGAGGCTGAGAGAGAGGGAACCAGGCTGGTGTAAGAGAGTTGGCAAGGGGCAACGGTAGGACAGGAGACCAGAGTAGCTGGCCAGGGTACACCAAGGGGGGCCCCAGCCCATACCGATGAACCCTCTATGATAGGAACCTCAACTAATTCCATCAAACTCTCTCTTGAGTCAGTCTCTACATTTTGGCTTTTTCTTTTAATTAATTTATTTTTCTTATTTATTTATTTTTTTTTTGAGACAAGAGTGTCACTATGTCACCCTCAGTAGAGTGCTGTGGTGTCACAGCTCACATCAACCTCAAACTATTAGGCTTAAGCGATTCTCTTGCCTCAGCCTCCCAAGTAGCTGGCACTACAGGCACCCGCCACAACGTCCGACTATTTTTTTGCTGCACTTGTCAGTGTTGTTTAGCTGGCCCAGGGCTGACTCTGACCTGCCAGCCTCTGTGTATGTGGCTGGCGCCGTAACCATCAAGCTACAGGCACTGAGTGTACATTTTGGCTTTTAAAAATATACCATTAGAATTTTTCAGAAGTCAGAGAGGCTCTCAAAGGTATAGAGAGGTTGAATTTCAAAGTAACTGCTAATGCTTATTTTCCAAAATTATAATTTCTAACAGAGCACAAATGCAGATGATGCCGACTCATTCTTTCCTTTAATGTCAGAATAAGCAGTGGCTTTTCAGAGACAACAGGAACCCTTGCAGCTAATTAGGAAATCAAAGCAGAGTGGCAAGCAAGTCAATGTTGCACCTACGTATAAACGATACCGTACGTGTGCAGCTTGGGGTCTTCCTCTTCGATGGAGAACCTGAACCACTGCTCCTGCGGCCCCTGCCGTTTAGCTCTCTTGTCCAGATCCCAGTATAACTCGATGCTATGATGAGTCACTTTGCCCACGACAGGTGGATGAGGCTTTGATAATGGTGGAATTTCTAAGAAAAAAAATAGGAAAAGAGTGACACAGGATTTCAGGACCCCATATCCACAAGGAAGGGAGATCCATGGAGTGGTTTATAACTGCTCAGCAATCAAACTGGTTTTTGCCCGTTGTGCATGCAGACATTTCCCTGGAGCCTGAAGAACCGAAAATATAAAGAGACACAACATGGAGCTGATGCAGGGGGCCGCCGCACCCTTTAACAAGCAGGCTGCACCATGCCCATCCACTTCACTCGTGGACGCCCCCAGAAGCTCGGCTACCATGTCACACTAATTAAGGTGTTCTTTGAGCTGCAGATGAAACTCTGTTTGCTGCTGCAGTCCTTCAGCAAACTGGCTGATAAACAAAGCAGAGAGAAAATTGTATATCTGGACCAAATCTCTGTCACATAGATGACAAACAGTTGACATCCTTTCTATGTAAACAGCTGTTACAAACTAAAAAAAAATCCAAAGGCTAACAAAGCAGGCAGAAGAGAAGCAGTGTGCAAAACAGCAAAACCAATTACCCAACGTAAAAGACTAAAAGATGTTCATATCTCCTTATATTCACAGGAAACTTAAGAGGAGATGTCATAGCTATCGAAAGCAACAGGGTAGGGAGAAGATATTTTCATATGTCGTTTGTGGAGAAATGAATTATAGCATTTTTAACAAGCACTATGGAAGTATTTATTAAAACTACAAATGCCTGTACCCTTCTATCCCACCATCCACCTCTGGTAACCGCTCTGCAGAAATCAGAGCACCAGGACGTGCACGAGGACATCACTACAGTTTTTAGCAGTTTACAGCAAAAAAAAAAAGGAAAGAAAGAAAAAGAATGATGAGCTGTTCTTAAAGGAATGGGCAAATAAATTATGATGTATCCATAACAAGGAATATTATATGGCCTTTAAGAAATAAGTCAGTTCTATAACAGATGCTTTGAAAGGGTCTCTGTGGGTATTGCTGGATGAGAAATCAAGGTACAGAGGAAAACATAGACTATCCCGTTTTTTAGAAGATAACAAGGGGAACAGTACAGTGAGCACCGAGTCGCTCAGTGTGCATTCACTCTGCTTAAAGGTAGTTTTGTGTCCCCTGCTACCTTTTAAGTTTAAAAGGATGGGTCCATGTCTCATGCTTCTTTACAACCTCTCCCTGTATCTCAGTGACTTTCAGCCCTCAAGCATATCACCGATTTACTGTATTGGTGACTCAAAAAGAAAGGATCTTGTACTTCCCTAGAGCCAATACCCCAAGTAGCTGCCCAGCTGCCCTCTGCAGACCCTGGGGTCCTCCTGCAGTGCAGCCCTACTGAGGAAGACGGGGCTGCTCTGGTCCTGCCTGCCCCAGACCAGCAGGGCATATATAAGACCAGCAATTTCCTTTACACTGAGGTCCCAGGGATATGCCAGGGGGCAGCCCAGGAGCTCATTTTCTCCAACTTTATTTTCCGAATATGTACAGAAAGCATGATGAAACTGGATAAACCTGGATTTGAATACCTGCTCTGCAACTGAGTCAAAAATACTTCAAAGTGTTCTGTGATGATTAAAGAACATAGATGAAGTATCTACATAACTAATGGCCTCTTTCCTACAGTGAAATCCTATACGGCAGCCAAAAGGAACTAGTCCCACATGCATCAAGGCAGATAAATCTCAAGATGAGTGTGTGAAAAAGAACGTTTGTAAAAGGATAGACTCTGTCATTACACCGTGTATGTAAGCTCCTATAACAAACACCACAGCACTGTCTTTTATTGATGAATACAGCAATAGACAGGAAGAACGCCCACCACTTTGAAGACGTAAAGGAAGAGACAGACTTGTTAAGAGAGCAGGAAAAGGGCCTCACTGCTGTAGTGCTCAGCTCTGATTCCTTTATGAAAAGAATTTAGGACACAGCATGTCACAATGTTAACGTTTTAAACCTAGGTGGTTTGTTGAGTACATTGCCATTTACAATACTTTCGGTTTGTTGGAAATTTTTTTTTTAAATAACCATAAAAGTAAATGATAGGCATTACTCTTACGGCACTCTTGTTTATTTTAGAGAAACCAAGTCCAGTGTTTCAGATATTAATTGATACATGCAGGGAAAGGAACTAATGAGCTAGACACTGACCTTTTAACATGAGTCATCTCGTTTAATCCCAGCAGTTCTGGCTGCTGAGTCTATGTAGTGGTGACTCATGTGCTCACAGTCTCGGGTCATGACACCACTGTTAAGCAACTCGTTTTTTTCCCAGAGCCCTCTAAAACCAAAGACCAGGACTGGTAGGCTATTAGGGATCCCCACCACCACCACCACCACCAAATAAATAGAAGCTGATGATTATTTTGATTTCAAAGACAGCTGGCCTAGAATCCACTAGAAGTTGGAATGGGCAAGAAATCCTAAATTAATGTCAAATTGCACAAGGGACAGACAATGGCTCATTATGAATTTATATGAGGAGTAGAAAGGTAATGTTCCCAGATGTGCAAGTGTCCTTGTGCCTTGCTCTTTATTAGTCATCGACCCAGGCAAACAACAACAGAAGACCTCCATCAGCCAGTCTGGTGATGGCCACAGGACCCACAGCCACCAGAGTCGTCACAGGCTCACGTCCAGCAGCCAGATCTGGTGCAGAGCAGGAAAGGTGTAGTGTTTGGAAAGTATTACTTAATTGTTTTTGTGGAGTGACCCAAGCACAACAGCACAATGTCCTCTCCACAGCGATCAGCGTGAGTCCACACACACCAGAGCAGACGATCAGCTGCTACTGAGCCACACAACCACACAATGCTTTGCTCCCCAACCCCAGAAACGCAGACGGTGAGTACACGGACCATCCCTGATGGCCTACATTGTCTTCACTTTGATGCAAATTTTTTTGCACTTTTTGCAGAAAGCTAGGAATGGCGGATGGGACCTGGATGGTGAGGATATGAATGAATGTCCTCTTCAGGCAAGAGCTGATTTGAGGTCACCAAAGAGCAAATGCTGAATGAGACCAAAAGTGTTTTGCTTTCTCAGCCAACCTAGAGTAACTCGACAGGTGGGTTTCAGTGCTTACAATGTCAAACCTATGTAAGTTTATGCTTTGTCTTTGATAATAAGTCTGGCATATTTTCTCACAACCTGCTAAGGTACATATGTTAGGGTGTTAGTTTTAGGGCACCGGCCACAGTGCAGACGTCGCTGTGGTGGGGGAGCAGAGGCCTAGGGCAGCACTGAGCCTGGTGAGAGCCGACAGAAATGGCAAGTCACAGGCCCAGCTATGGAGAGAAGGACAGTAGCACTTCACATGTGTCCCTCCATATAATCGTCACCACCTCTGCAGGTGTGAGGATTTGTGTTAACTCCACGACAAACCATCTGAGGCCCAGGAGGTTAAGTCACTTGTCCAAGGTCACACAGAAGTCACTGCCACAACGAGGATTACAATGCAGATGGTCTGGCTTGGGAGCCACTAACTTTTAGCCCTGTACCACACTGCCTCTTGTGAGCAGGTGTATGAAACATAGGCTTGCCGTGAAAAATCTACTGTTTATCAGTTTGTTCTCCAAGTTTCCACAGACTATTCAGTTTAAATCAGGTTTAACCTATGAACCAGCTTGAACTCCAAGAAAATGTTGAAGTGTTCAAGAAAACCAGACCCAACATCGGAGACAGTGTTTGAATGAAGTGCAGGGATGCGACGTGTGAGCCGAGGATGTGGAGGCACTGCCCACAGCGCCACCCCCAACGTGAAGAGGGGGACAGCTACAGAGTCCTCAGCAGCCACCAGAGACAGCCAAGAAAGCAGAGAGGTGTGGTTGGTGTCCCCTTCAGACACAGTTGGCAGGGGGAGGAAGCCAGGCAGGTGCTTCCTTGGGCTCAGTGTCAAGTGCAGAGGGGAAAGGGGCCGCATTAATGAGTAAGGGAAAGGCCGTGCAACACGGGTAAAACAAGCAGCGTTCAGACAGCTCAGGGCGGATCTGCAAAGATCCTTGTGTGTGCCCAGGGCAGAGAGCCCGTGTCCTGTCAGGAAAGTACTCTATGTAGAACTTACTACCAACATACGCACAAGTCCCTCTATTTGTAAATATTATCCCTCCATTATATAGTGAAGCTGAAAGTGCAGGAGAGGTAAGTGTGTCTGTGGCCCCAGCCCTGGCTGCTGTACCCTGGGATTTAACAAGCAACATTTCTTTCCCAGGTGACCCAAATCAACATTCTGAAAAACAGAAAAGCTAACTTTCTGTTACTATTTTATTTAACCAGGATGTTTATATCTACATTTATATTTGTCTTTTACCCATACAAATACTCTTTGGGGAATTGTTCTCATAAATTTTATATAAGTTTTATAAAATATATCCAACACATCCACAAATACACATCCACAGACAGAATCCGCATGCTACTTTTTATACAAGTTTTAGATATCTTTTTTTTTTCTGGTTGTCAGATCAGATCTTTTTTTTATTTATTTTTTATTAGTATTAGATCATAGCTGTGTACATTAATGCGATCATGGGGCACCATACCCTGGATTCATAAACAGTTCAACACATTTTCATCACACTGGTTAACATAGCCTTCCTGGCATTTTCTTAGTTATTCTGTTAAGACAATCATATTCTGCATTCACTAAGTTTCACATGTACCCTTGTAAGATGCACCGCAGGTGTAATCCCACCAATCACCCTCCCTCTGCCGAACCTCCCCACTCCCTCCCGTCCCTCTCCCTCAACTCCATATTCTTAGGTTATAACTGGGTTATAGCTTTCCTATGAAAGCCATAAATTAGTTTCATAGTAGGGCTGAGTACATTGGATAGCTTTTCTTCCATTCTTGAGATACTTTACTAAGAAGAATATGTTCCAGGTCCGTCCATGTAAACATGAAAGAGGTAAAGTCTCCATCTTTCTTTAAAGCTGCATAATATTCCATGGTGTACATATACCACAATTTATTGATCCATTCATGGATCGATGGGCACCTGGGCTTTTTCCATGACTTAGCAATTGTGAATTGGGCTGCAATAAACATTCTGATACAAATATTTTTGTTATAACGTGATTTTTGGTCTTCTGGGTATATACCTAGTAGAGGAATTATAGGATTGAATGGCAGATCTATTTTTAGATCTCTAAGTGTTCTCCAAACATCTTTCCAAAAGGAATGTATTCATTTGCATTCCCATCAGCAGTGTAGAAGTGTTCCCTTTTCTCCACATCCACGCCAACATCTCTGGTTGGTCTGGGTGAGTATTTTATGAGGAGGACCCCCCGGGCAATTGAAGCAGCTTCAAAAATACACTACTGGGACCTGATTAAACTAAAAAGCTTCTGCACAGCCAAGAACACAGTAAGTAAAGCAAAAAAACAGCCCTCAGGGGCGGTACCTGTGGCTCAAGGAGTAGGGCGCCAGTCCCATATGCCAGAGGTGGTGGGTTCAAACCCAGCCCCGGCCAAAAAAAAAAAGAAAACAGCCCTCAGAATGGGAGAAGATATTTGCAGGTTATGTCTCTGACAAAGGTTTAATAACCAGAATCCACAGAGAACTCAAACATATAAGCAAGAAAAGAACAAGTGATCCCATCTCAGGCTGGGCAAGAGACTTGAAAAGAAACTTCTCTGAAGAAGACAGGTGCACGGCCTACAGACATATGAAAAAATGCTCATCATCTTTAATCATCAGAGAAATGCAAATCAAAACTACCTTGAGATACCATCTAACCCCAGTAAGATTAGCCCATATCACAAAATCCCAAGATCAGATCTTTTAAAAGGTGCTTGTTTGAGCCTGAAGACCAGTGTCCAAATATGACCAATCCCATAGTCCCACATCAGAAACTCAGGCTTAAAATTCATTTTAAGTTTTCTAAAGATTACTATAAGAAAAACAAGACCATACATTCCATTTTGCATGGTTCCTTTTAAAAATTGATAGTAACTTTCCATCATGGCAAATTTTTCTTATTTTGAAAGTTTCCCAAATAATGAAAAAGGAAGAACAACAACAAAAAAACCCACAAGTAGTTCCTCAAAAGGATGATTATAAGAGGATTTATGGATGTGTTATGTGCCATAAAAGCTTTTTGTAAAAAAAAGTTCTCATGCAGGGTGGACGTGGTAGCTCACACCTGTAATCCTAGCACTATGGGAGGCCCGAGGTGGGTGGATTGCTTAAGCTCATGAGTTCAAGACCAGCCTGAGCAAAAACGCGAGAACCCTTTCTTTACTAAAAATAGGAAAACTGAGGCAAGAGGATCCCTTGAGCCCTAGTTGGAGGTTGCTGTGAGCTATGATGCCATGGCACTCTACCCAGGATGACAACTTGAGATTCTGTCTCAAAAAAAAAAAAAAAAAAGTTCTCATACAAATCTGAGAAATAAAACAATTTTATGCCCAGGGTGAAATTTGTCAAGGCATAAATAATATGAATATAAAATAATGAAGGGCTTCATACACTGTCACCGTTCACTCTCTACGGTTAATCAGAAGATGGCGTGAAACACGGCTCTCCAGTAGATCGAATCATATTTAAAACCTACTACTGACAAATTATAGGGTTAAACATGGAAAACTATAATGTTCAAGTATACCACTGTATAATATTAGGCCTTATAGTATTTTATAACCGTTTTTAAAAAGAATTGTAATCCTATAATAAAAACAACAGAAATGTGCCTGCCTCAAAAGAGGAGACTCAAAAAACAAAATAGTAAAAAGACAAAATCAGATCATTCGGCATTCCTATGATAAACACTTGACCGTATTTCAAAAGCTACAGAGGGAAGTGGTAATCATCATTTTCTGCTTTTCGTGATTCTAACCACAATTGCTAATTCCTCATCCTTTAGCGAGGCACACCGCACAGCAGAGCTGTGGCTTCCCTGCGCAGCGCGTGTGAGTACACTCATCCGTCAGCGAGGCACACCGCACAGCACAGCTGCGGCTTCCCTGCTCTTCACCAAACACTCGAAAATTTACTGAGGTCCAATCTCAGTGACAGGAACATCTGCAGCCCGGCTTCCAGCAGCAGAGGGCCCGGGATGAGGACAGCATGCCGGGGGTACTGCGGAGTGAAGAAGTGGCTGTGGCCTCAGAGAGGCTCGTCATGGCTTCCACAAGCATTTATAGCCACCACTAATTAAAAACATATTTCAAATCCCTGTGTTGTGGAGATTATAATCATTCCTACATTTGGGATTTTTCAAGTATCACAAATGTTTCCCATGAATACCGAATGAAGGACTTTTAAGTCAAGTATCAAAATAACCACACAGTGATGACCATTTCTCCTCGCAGCTGACCTAAGTGTAATTCCTTGCTATGATACTGCTTTTATAAAATAGGGTGCTGTAAAACCTAATAAATGAAAAGACTAGACAGCCTAAAATGTTTAAATGGCAGCAAGCAGTAAACAAATTAATAAAATATTCAAAGATGTTAGACTACATCAAAAAAAAAGGGAAATTAGGATAACTGAGAGGCACCATTCTATTTATAAAAGTGGAATTTAGGCTTGGTAAAACTGATCTCCTCACAGACTGTGGCTCACTCCGCACCCGGCACAATTCCCTGCTAAAACAATTGGCCACATTCAACAAAGAGTATAAGATATCCCACCTGGTGATCCTACTCCTAGATGGATATCCAAAGAAAAAAATTCATAAACCAAAAAATAAATGCAAAAGCTTAAAAAAAGTTTTCATTTTTAAAACAATTTCCATCACACAAAGTAGAGTGAGTAGCAGGCGAATCCCCGCGGCCAGCTTCATCGGTTACCAGCATAACCACAGCCAGCGGTCTTTCCTGGATTCTTCTGTCCCCACTTCTAGCCCTCCCCAAACGTGGATTATTTAACAGCTAAATTTTAATGAAATTTCACTTTGTATCAGATGGTGTTCTAAGCTCTTTACAGGTATTACTTAACCTTGAAGTGCTAGCATTTTCTCCCATTCTACAGATGAGATTGTAGACACCCAGGGGTCACATAATTTGCCAGGGAGGTCATGCAGGAAGCAGCACGGCCAGGATCGGAACCCAGGACACAGGACTCGAGAGCTCGGCCCTCACCCTCTCCATGAGCTACCAGCTACCTACCTATGTTCAATACACACACACATACAGACAGTAACCAAAAGCAAAGAGAATCACTTCGACACCACTGATGGCAAATACACGTGCAAACAATATAAATGTCTAAGAAGATGGAATTCGTTATACATGTTTTGATGCACTATTTAAATGCAACAATATTTCACTACTACAAGCACAGTAACATAAGCACGTTTGATATGGTAAGGGAAGAATATGATCTTGCACTGACACTAATTATAATGATATAAAATGTAAGGATGCAAATAGAAAAAACAGAAAAGAATTTAGAAAAAAAGAAAGAAGTAGCAGCATGATGGCATTATGGTGATTGTTTTGGTCAATTTTATTGCTGTTATAGCATTGAATAAAAAATGTAATTGGGCATATTTACTTATTCTTAATGGAAAAAAAGACTTGGCTGAGACAAACTATCCCCCTGGATTCTTCCTTACTGAGCTTGCACGGATATGGCAGCCACGAGTCTGACAAAAATAAACCAAGAACAAGTCACTGTGGCCTCTCCGTAGCCAGAGGCATTTCAATACACTCTTGCTCAATTTCCTGACCACTGCGGTGTCAAGCTGGGATCCTGCACCATATTCATTTCCAAGGAACAAGTCTCACACCCACTCATTCAACACACGTACAGGACACGTTCTCTGTGTCCTGAGGGCAAAGGTGTAACCACTATGGCCTGGGGAGAGAGCCCAGCAAGGAGCAGGGAAGACCTCACCCCAAACAAATACAAACCAGGGGCAGGCAACGAGGAACAGGAGGCAGAGGTGTGCAGGGGCCTGCAGGGAGGCCGTTGTTCAGAATGCAGGTGAGTAACTTACAGACTTTGTAATGTGGGGGAAGGCACCCTTAAGTGAGGTCTGCAGGATCAGGGACAAGTCTAGCAGGCCCTGCAAGCAAAGAGTACACCATCTATCAAAAACACGTTAATATACTTAAAAGTTTTTCTTGCTACTTGGGAGGCTGAGGCAAGAGAATCGCTTAAGCCCGAGAGTTAGAGGTTGCTGTGAGCTGTGACGCCACAGCACTCTATCCAGGGTGACAGCTTGAGTCTGTGTCTCAAAAATAAATAAAATAAATAATAAAAATAAATCCAAACATAAAAAAAAAAAAGTTTTTCTTGTAGTTTTATCCCCAAGCATGCCTTCTCCTTTAAAAGAAAATAACGTAAAATGCAAACTGCCCCGAAGCTGCACTTTGCTAGTAAGCGCTTCAAAATCCCTTCTCTTTGGAGAACGGCACGGCAAGGCTAACTCAGGATGGGCATTCTCTGACATCCAGGGATTCCACTCCTACTTCCGGTTCCTCACCTGAGCAAGAATAGGCATAGTAACTTCACATTTAGGAAAAGACTGAAAAGCCTAAAATGAGACAAATTGTGAATAATCAGACATGAGAAAACTCCATAGCGGTAGTTAATTGGGTCCATTAGCTATAGGAATCACGAAAGAAGTTATAAAATGGTAGGTAGAGAATGATACAATCTATATAAAGTTTGGTTTTTAATAATGTATCGGGGAAGGAAATAGGGAAAGGAATGGAAAGGCGGAAAAATAATTCTCTTGGCAACGTTTTGTTTCTCAGGCTGGGCGGGGGCGTGGGAATCTTTATTATTTTATATCCCTGAGCTATTTAACAAAACAACAAGGTCCTGCACGTTTGGGTGTTTTTCTACGTATTCTCATCTTCCTCATCTCTGAAGTAAATGAGTATCCAGCTGAGACGTCGTTTCAAATTCAGAAGTCCCTGTGTATGTACTGCATGCATCTCTACCCATGCTATCTAGCTTTAATATTTTCTATATACCAATGATGCATCTCTACCCATGCTATCATCTATCTTTAATATTTTCTACATACCAATGACACTTACAGACCAACTACATTTGTTCCTCGTCGTAATCACCAATGAAAGCTTGGTGATGCCAGGACCCTGTGGATAACCAGACCCGAGGGTGCTCGAATCCCTGCTGGACAGTGGTGCAGTATTTGCCTGTAACCCACACACATTCTCCCACATACTCCATTAGTCAAAATCATCTCTACGTTACTTATAATTCCTAGTGCACTGCAAGAGCTATGTAATTGTTATACTGTGTTTTTATTGTTGTATTGTCAATTTTCATTGATTTCTTTTTCCTGAATATTTTCGATCTGCAGATGGTCGAATGCTCTGAGCAGAGCCCACAGACGTGGAGGGCCAAGTGCAGAGACCCGGCTCCTCGAGGGAAACGACCCGAGCCTCACTTACTTTTACCCCCGCCACAATCAGCAAGAATTTGATTTGAGGTGATCTATTCAAATATCTATGATATTCTGTTTTATAATACCTTCAAGTCCGTTGCACTTAATTTCACCATGACAGACAACAAATGTCCCGACACACAACGTATAATTTTGTTTTAGAGTTGTCAGTGCTTATCAACACTCAGACTGGATATCATTTACCAGGAGGTGTGAAAGAAATCAACAGCAGATAACGCCAGGCAATGAGAGGTTTCCCACACTCCTGTCATCTGAGTTCCCATCTTCTAGTTCTGGAGTCATCTCATAGGATGTGACACTTTGTCCTTTGACTGAGGTTGATCACGTTGCCTTCCGTGGAGCCGTGTAAAAACTCTTTCGCTAGTAACAGAAATCAATTCTATCGCTAGGAACCTCTCTTAGTCACACAAAGAAAACAGAATGATGCCTACTGACACCAAAACCTTTGAAAGCCTACCATGTTTTAGTTATAATGCTTTACTAAAGAGTGATTTTGCCCACATCAGAGACCATGAGCTTAAATGCCCCTCGACTGCTGTTTGCCTTCTCTGTCCCCTTCTTGCCAATACCCTTTTTTGTTCAATTATCCTGTTCTTTGTCTCAGTACCTTTTTGAATGTTACTATGTGGTAGGCCCTCTGCTTAATACTGAGAACAGAAGGATAAGACAGTTCAGGCCTCACTGAGTCTACAGCCTTACAGGAGATACAAACATGAAACAGAGACGCTCTCCCCACCCCCACCCCCAAAAGTTATTAACAATTGAAATCGTTGCTCAAAGGAAAAAGAATGAGATGCGGAGACAGTTGGGCTCCCTCCTCAAAGACGCAGCCCAGAAAAGGCCATGAGGAATGTCATAGCAAGAAAAGGAAGGATTCATTCTTCCACTTAAGTTGATGGCGACATGCTTTGAAAACTTGCCTGATGCAAATCTAAACCAATAGATAAATCTAATCAGTTTGATAGTCATAAAGCAATCCAACAAATATGAAGCTCTCTAGAGAAAAAGCCAACCCTCCTCATCAACATACTGATAAATAAGAATCTTTAAGGGCTGTAATTTGTTAATGGAAAGATTACAATTTTCTGTTTACACATCAGTCTGTAACATTTGCCATATGCTGTGGCTCTTCCAAGTGAGTTGACTTTATAATCTACAATCACATCCCTACTTCAACAGCTTTCTACAATGGTTTATAATCAAAAGAATAAACAGAAAGATTGCATGAACTTACCACATAAAGACAAATTTCATATCTTAAGTCTCTCCAAACATCCTCATTCTAAATAGGTTACCAGGGTATATGCAGAAAAATAAATTTTACTTTCACAGCCAGAATAAAAAGAATCAGGGTCATAAATGGGATATTAATTATAAGTAATGGTCATGGTTCTTTGCATTTATCAGAATAATGTCTTCTCTAAGAAATCTCCTGCCTCTACTATGGTTTTTTTTTTTTCTTCTTCTTCTTCATCCATTTCTTGGCTCCAAGCACATCTTTTTTTTTTTTTATTAAGTCCAAGCACTTCTTAATCACCAGGATTCACGTACAGATCTTCATTGCAAACAGTAACTAAACCTGTTCAGTGAACAAAATTCAAAGGCAGCTACTATATCATTGCTGTCCTTCCCCAAACTCTCCTCCTATACAAAAAAACTGTTTGAAAATAGATTTACTTCTCTCTCTCTGCTCTAGTTACAATCAGAGAGCTTTGATCTCAGCCTGAAAACAAATCTGTGTAATCTTCTCTTTTCTGCCCTTTCTCACCTCGTTCCTCAACCTCTCACTTTTCTCCCCCTCAGCTCACTCTTCCACTCTTCCCTTACATTGCCCAAGCATGTCTGAGACTTCTACTTGAAAGCATCTCTAAACCACCAATATTTTTTCATTTTTTACTATTATACGTGAATATATACCCTTTTATGAACTCAAATTACAGGCGGCGCCTGTGGTTCAGTGGGTAGAGTGCTGGCCCCACATACCCAGGGTGGTGGGTTTGAACCCGGCCCCGGCCAAACTGCAACAAAAAATAGCCGGGTTTTGTGGCGGGTACCTGTAGTCCCAGCTGCTCGGGAGGCTGAAGCAACAGAATCACCTAAGCCCAGGAGTTGGAGGTTGCTGTGAGCTGTGATGCCACAGTACTCTACCGAGGGTGATAAAGTAAGACTCTGTCTCTAAAAAAAATAAAAAATAAATAAAAATTAAAAATCAAATTACAAATACCCCTACAAATGAAAACCAGCTCATGTAAGGCATTTACACATAATCTCAATTAACAAGAAATTTGCTAAACCCCACACAATCAGAAGAGTTCTAAAAAATATACTATATTGTTGCAAAAAAGGAAATAAAAATACATATTGAGATACTGGAAACTTGGGTGGTGCCTGTGGCTCAAAGGAGTAGGGTGCTGGCCCCATATGCCAGAGGTAGCAGATTCAAACCCAGCCCCGGCCAAAAAATACAGCAAAAATAATTATAATAATAATTATAATTATAAAAGCATACATTTATTCATTCAACAAATGTTTACTTAGAGCAAAATAAATGTTAGTAGACAATCTTCGCAGTCACAGACAACATGAAGACTTCTTATACAGTCTACAAAAGACATTAACCATAAAAGGGAATAATTTGATAAATTGAGTTTCAATAAATTAAAAACTTTTGCGCTGTGAAAATCACCACTAAGAAAATAAAAAGACAATCTACAAAGTAGGGGAAAATATTGATGATACATACATATGTCTAACAAAAAACTTGTGTCTGGCATACATTCCAAATGCTTATAGCTCAACAACAGGAAGACACATGTTTAAAAACATTTAAGAACAGGCAGAAAATTTGCAACCATATTTCATGAAAGATTGACAGATGGCCAATAAGGATATATACATATTGAGTTTGCTAGTCAATGGGAAGTTGCTAGTAAAATAACAATGGGATACCTGGATGCCTAAAATTTCAAAAGGCTGAAACTACAAACGTTGGGTGCAGAGCAAGAATGCTCATACACTGTGGGAGGAAATCTAAAATTTCTCTTTGGATAATGAGTAGTTTCTAATGAAGTTAAATATAGATCTGTTCAATAAAACAGCAATTCTACTCCTAAGTATTTACCTGAAACGAATGAAACATGTCACACAAAGGCTTGTACGTGAATGTTCAGAGTAGCTTTATTCATAATCACCAAAACCTGAAAACATCCCAAATGCCCAGCAGCAAATAAATGGATGAATAATGTTATATCTATACAAAGAAACACTATTCAACAATAAAAACGAACTATTGATACACACGACAGCCTAGATAAAGCTCAAAAACATTGTGGAAAGCAATTGAAGAGCTTTGAGCAGAGGAGTGACATGACCTGATTTAGGTTTTGACAAGATCCTTCTGCTTACCATAGGGAAAATAGACTGGAGTGGGGCAAGGGCAGCCGTAGAGAGCTCGATCAGTAGGAGGCAAATGCAGAAATCCAGGTAAAAATGTGACGGAGCAGAGCTAGGGTCATGAAAAGGGATCAAAGTCGGTCATCCAACACTATCAGACTCTCTCCTATATGACAGTTAGGCGTGGGCAGGGCCACACCCTTTGAGACATTGCTATTCTCATTGGAAGTAGAAGAACCATCCAGGGAAAGCCCACCCTTTCTCCCCTCCAAACAAAAAAAAATAAAATATGAGCAGGGCTTGGGTCATTAAGAACCAGAGAAAACAGAAACCGGCGTCTCAATGTTCCAAACGTGCAGAAGACAGGAGTGATGGACTGTCCAGAGACAGAGAACCCCAACCAAAGGAGCAGACTGAGGAGCAGTGCAGAGCCAGAGCTGGCCGGATCTGAGCACAGCAGGACAGATGAGGGCACCATAAAGGCTGAGGAATGGAGCAACCGTGTTGGGGGGACAACTGAACTTGGAAAGCAGCGAGTAGAAGCTGAACCTGCTACCGAGTCTCCGGGGACCCCAAAAGGCCACGGTTCCAGTAATGCCTTGACTACCGCCACAGGCAGCAGCAAATGCCCTCTGAGGAGAGATTCACCAAGCTGGCCACATAGTTAGATCAGCAAACACAAAAGAAGCAGCACCCATGCAGAGTCGGAGACGGAGACCCTGCAAGAAGGGGAGAGGTTAGAATTGTCAGATTTAGAATATTCATGAGCTACATACAAAGGTTTAAAGAAATAGGAGAGTCAATCGCAAATTGAATATACAAAAAATGCCTAAGAATTACCAGAAATAGGAGGGAAAAAAACCAAATAGAAATTCTGAAATGAAAAAATACTTGTTGAAATAAAATAACTAAGTGGGTGGATTAATGGCAAATTAGGCAAGGATGAACAGATAATTATATATCTGAAGAATTTACTGAAATTACCCAGAATGAAACAAAAATTGAAACTATAACACAGAAGAAAAACAGAATGGAAAACAGAATTAAGAAAATCTAGCAAATATTTAAACGGAGAGCAAGGAAGGAAAAATAAAAGGAAGAGAAGAGAGGCAGTAATTAAGGAAAATGCATCATATCTAATTAAAACTGTGAATAAGAATTCACAACTCCAGGAAGTAAAATACATCCCGACCAGGATAAATGAAAAGGAGAACATGCCTGGGCATAAAAATGAAACAACAGAACGTTAAAGGCAAAGACATGATTCCAAAAGCAACTGGAGAGAAAACAGTATCACCTACAAAGGAACGTCAGAATGACAGTAGACTTCTCAGTGACGACGATGGAAACCAGAAAATAGCATAGAAATAACGTCAGAGAGAAAAGTAACTGCCAGCCTAGAACTTCCTACTCCATGGAAATTCCCTCCAGGGACAAGAACTAAATAAACACACTTATCAATAAGAAAAGATGAAGGCAATTTGCAAGTATTTGCAAAACATATTCGATGAGAGACTTATGTACAAAGATGTACAAAGGGTCCTTAAAACTCAATAAGAAAAGAACTCAATTAAGAAATTAAGATCTGGGGCGGCGCCTGTGGCTCAAGGAGTAGGGCACCGGTCCCATATGCCGGAGGTGGCGGGTTCAAACCCAGCCCCGGCCAAAAAAAAAAAAAAGAAATTAAGATCCGAATAGACACCTCGTCAAAGAAAATATAGAAACGGTAAATAAACATTTGGAAAGATTCTCAACATAATACATCATTAGGGAGCCGCGGATTAAAACAACATGACACTACTATACACGCATTAGAACAGCTGAAATTCAAAAGCCTGATGATGCCGAATGCCAGCAAGGATGTCGAGCAACAGGAACTCTCATTCATGGCCAGTGGGACTGCAGAATGGTGCAGCTACTTTGGAACACAGTCTGGGAGGTTCTTACATTAACCATAGCCTTACCATAGATCCAGCAGTTGTGTACCTAGGTAATTGCACAGATGATTTAAAACTTGTACATGAATGTTTATAATACCTTTGTTTATAATTGCCCAAAGCCAGAAACAATAGGTCCCATTCATATACTGACGAGTGGAGGAATTGTGTATATTCCTATATTCCTACGATGGGATAGCTGTTATTCAGTGATCAAAAAGAAAAGAGCTCTTCAGCCATGAAAAGTCATAGAGGAAACAAATGCATATTGAAAGAAGCTGGCCTGGAAAAGGGACATCTGTATAATCCCAACTACGTAACTTAATAGAAAGGGTAAGACTGTGGAAACAGTAAAAAGATCAGTGGTTACCTAAGGGATTCTGGGGAGGAAAGAACAGCTGAATATATGAAACATGGGAGATTTTATTAGGGCAGTAAAACTATTCGTTATGATGGCAGATACCTGACATTGTGTTTGTGAAAACCCACAAAACTTTACAGCACAAAGAATGTTGTTTAATGTGGCAAAGTCTAAGGAATCATTTAGAAAACCGGGGGATCCTCAGATGGAATGCAGACTATGCCAAAACAATCTAGCTGTATTACTAATATATAAAACCTCTTCATTTAAGGAGTGGGGAGAAAGGGTTTTGCGCTAAGTAACTTTGGAAATAAGGACAGTCCCTAAAACGAAAAGCAAAAGAACCTGGACTTAAGCACCGTGTTCTAATTGATAACGTTTCCCACAGAGGAACAGATTGACAATTCAGAAACTGCTGTGTATGTATATTGGAACCGAACCATTAAATAAATCAATGTCGGATGGTGGGAGCCAGCTTTCTCACTAATGGGGTGGGAGTTTACACATAAGCAAGGCAAGGAGACCAGCTGATCCATGTAGTAAGGAATTACAGCTGCAGACATCAGTGTGAAATCACATTTAATTCAACTTACATATGCAGATAGTGACAGGTATGTGTACACACATAGGTTAGCGGACACACGTATATTTCCATGTGTTGTCAGCTCAGAGGGCTTAAACGCAATGTCATCGCAGTCTCAATGACTGTACCTAGCATCCGGGTCTTGATTTCTAACCATTCTTCAATTAAAGAAGCCAGCACTCCTTGAGAAAGAGCTGACTCCAAACTGGGATGGGAAATAATACAAAATGAGCCTGGAGCATTGCCTAGTGCTGAAAAGCAAATTAATGCTTAAGAAAAATATGCCCATGCCTGCTGTGATGGGGGATGACAAAGGGACAAGGGAGAAACCAAAAAAACTGGAACATGTGAACAAATAAGTAGTATTGGATTATAACTGGAGGTATAAAAGATTCATGAGTCCATACTGATATGAGTAAATGAACGTGGGAGAAGAGACAAATTCATGCGGGAGAATTCCAGATAACGTATGTAGGCTATCTACACGCTGCCGCGGACTCCCTGCTCCTTGGGGACCGTATGTGGAGACTTCCTTCCAAAGAGTGCGGTACAGAAAGGGAGGGGGCAGACTGTAACTGCACCGTGGAAAAAACCTGAAAAAAACCACAGCAACAGTGGTAAGTCACGTGCATAGTCCACAGCCTCTGTGCTCTTCCTCCCAAAAACGTGTCAAATCAATCCATGAAAAACGGAAAAATTCTGATTGAGAGGCACTTACAAAATACCTGAGCAGCACTTCTTAAAATTGTCAAGGTTATCAAAAACAAGATGAGTCTGAGGGACTGTCACAGCTAAGAAGAACTTACGGAGACGTGACAACTAAGTGGAATGCGGCATTCTAGAGGGATCGAGAAATAGAAAATGGCCATCAGGAAAAAGCTAAGGGAATCTGAATGGACTTCAGTTGGCAGACAACTGAATATGAGTAGTTGGATCACTACTGGCTCATTATTTATAACAAATGTACCACATTCACGGAAGACGTTCCTAACAGAGGAAACTGGGTATGTGGAACTAAGAACTATATTTTCTTTTTTTTATGAAACTAAAAACTATTATTAAAATAAACTTGATTTTTCTTAAAAAATCGCCAACATGCAAAGAAGCAGAAAATACACCCAAAAACAAAGGGGGGTGGGGAATCAAGAGAAATAAATGCAGAAATAACACCGGGGACAGAATGATACGCTCTGTGTGTTCAGGAAACTGCCAATCACAGGCAGTGGCTCCTGGGGGCCTCCCCATTCAAGAGGCCTCTGGTTATCAGCCACATTTTGGACCCAAAGAGAAAAGGCTGAACGTATGTCTGCCTCAAAGGTCCTCTACTGTCGATAAGGATCCTCATTAAGACATAGGTTTTTTTGTTTGTTTTTTTTTGGAGGGGAGGGAATATCCAATCTTTATTGAAAATTTACTACACTTACAAACAAAGGGAAGAAAAGAGAATAAACATGTTACCATCTGAGAAGACATGCCAAGTTGTGTTAACTATAAAAGAAAGTACCTAATTTATCTGGCTAGGAGACTGTACTAATTTGAAGACTTTGAGCTCCCTTTTTTTTTTAATTAAATCATAAACTCATAGATCACATATACATTAAAGCATTTATGTAAGCCATAGGTTTTGACTGAGGTGGGGGTGGGGACAGGGGGTACAGCTACGCCTGGGACAAGACTCTGCTCCCCAAAGGAGCTTCCCCACTTAGGAAGAGGGAAAAGGCCCAAGATTGGGCTAAGGTGCTTTGCCCACATACAACACCTGGGCAGACTTGAGCCAAATCCTGCAGCCAGCAGAAGAAGGATAAAGAAAGCCCTCCCACCGCTCAGCAAGGGAACACCAGGGGTCCTGGAAACAGTGCGGGACTGATAAACACTGCCGGACCATTCTATATTTACTACATGCATGGGAGGGAGGTCCCCAAGTCACGAATAAGAGGGACATTTACTAAAATGCTAATGGAGCCTAAATCTTTAGGGTCTTTCTCTTGTTTAGGGCTCTTCCCCAGGCTACGAGGGGTCCCAGCAATGTGTTCACATGGTCAAATATTTTCTGCGAAACTTGAAAATGGTGTTAGGTACAGCTCTCTTCCCTTTCCAACCTCCCCTTAGTCCTCTTCTTGTGTCTTGTGATATTGATGGCATTGTTACTCCTGCGATCTGACAAAAGGCAAGTTGACTTAAAAATACATTTGGTTTGGTTTAAGAGGACACACACACGAGTTGTATGCTGCTTGAGTCACTTGTGTGTGTAAGTGATGTACAGCTAGTGCTTGCTCTGGAGCAGTCACATCCAGGAGTGTCCCCATGACCTGCTGACCCCCCATCCACACCAGGTACAGGGTGAGAGGTCATACTGCTATAAGAATGTGTATTTCAGGGCGGCACCTGTGGCTCATGAGTAGGGCACCAGCCCCAAATGGCGAGGGTGGCGGGTTCAAACTCAGCCCCGGCCAAACTGCAACAAAAAAATAGCCGGGCGTTGTGGCGGGCGCCTGTAGTCCCAGCTGCTCGGGAGGCTGAGGCAAGAGAATCGCGTAAGCCCAAGAGTTAGAGGTTGCTGTGAGCCGTGTGACGCCACGGCACTCTACCCGAGGGCGGTACAGTGAGACTCTGTCTCTACAAAAAAAAAAAAAAAAGAATGTGTACTTCGGTGGAGAAAGGCAGTTTTAAACGTACACGCTAGAAGCCAATTTGTGGGAAATTCTCCTAAATACCAAAGTTTTAAAACTTTAAGCAGGGGAGTCAGTTCTCATAGACACCTAGTTAAAACACAAGTTTCCACTGTCAGAAAGATACTCGATAGTGTATAGAATTGTAAACATACCACACATTTTTTTGCACCAAATCAAATGAGATAAAAGTTGTCAAAACTCCTGGGTTTGATTTGGAAGAAAAAAGAAAAAGAAATCCTGAATTTATAGGACACAGGATTATTACAAATAGTATAACCGAGGATGGGGAGGCAAGATTCATGCCTTCCTTACGCACACCTTAACTTATCTGATACATCTTGTCCTTACAAAGCCTGACAGTTCCAGATAAAACATCATGCAAAATTGCCACCCTTCCAGCAAAGTAGCCTGAAGAAACAAATGTTCCAGTGAAAAACTCTTACACATATCCCATCAATAATTCAGCATTTATAGTACAAGAATAATCTGATTGCACAAGCATAGGGCTCGGTGGAACAAAGTGGCAGTTTTTTAATGCACTTGATTGGTGTAATGCTTTGGTGTATGCCTTAATTTCAGATGAATTTTCTGCTTTTTTCTACAATTATTGATCATTCTGAAACTTGAACTCAAAAGAAAGTATGTATCCTAGTTGAAGCAAAAAAGGAAACTGAAAGAATGAAGTTTGGCAAGAGCTTCAAAGTGTCAAGAACTGTCCTATGAAACAAATGAAAACTAAAAACTCTGATGGTTGAAACTGTATATGCAGAACCATTTCAAAAAGAATGATAGATGAGAAAATATTGATAATAATGATGACACCTCAATAAATAAATAAGAAGAATCAGAATACTCCCAGACAGGAAATAAAACCTTCCAAATAGAAAACACGATTTGTCAGCACAGCCTTATTTTAACGAATATGTTGACTTCCCTAAGAACTGTGAACTTTCATCCTGGCCTGTTAAAATGAGCAATTCCCAGCAACACTGTGAATGCAAGTTTTTCTGCCTCCAAAATCATGATCCCAATTTACAGAATATCAAATAGAACATATACAATATTTGTTAAAATGCTTCTCAAGTAGATATTATAAGACAGACTTAAATATAAACAAATTGCTATAAAATCTGGGCTAGCCTATTCCAAATGAAGAATGTATACTGGGTTTTTGTTGTTATTAAATATTTTTAATAAGACGTATTAATTGTAACAGGTCAGTTTGCAGACTGGATTAGATCTCAAAAATCAGGCAACATCGCAGAAGGCAATGAGGCTGTTCACCTGGATTACATATAAATGCATTAAAATATACGTTAGTATTGCCTTGAAAGACAAGAAGAAACATCACAGTGTTATTTTAAAGTACTAAGAAAAGTAGTGGAGGGGATTAAACTGTTAAATGAAAAGGGGTCACCCGTAAGAGAGCACAAAGAGCTTCACACAGGGAATCTAATGGCTAGATTCCATCAATTGTCACATGAGTGCCTGGAAAACTATAAAGATGAAAGGAAAACCATGACTTATTTATCCCCAACCGTTCAGGGAGAAATAATCAAAATAAGGAAAAACATGTACAAAATGAAATGAGAAATCAAATAAGAAATTAAACACCAAATAATACTATTGCTACAAATTCTACAATAGCAAATTGCTTTTGTATGCCATTATTGTGTGTTACTCCAAAATGGCAAACCCATTTGTTACACAGAAAACCAGTTTTTAACTTTGTCAAAATTCATCTGAAATTGAAGCCTAAGTAGGAATAATTTGAACAGTTTTGTCTTTTCCTACAGAATGGAGGTCTAGACAGCTGGGACTTGTGTGTCTCACTCTTGCTGTGAGTCACATGACAATTTGGCAATTAGAAGAGGCGCTGAAGTCCCCAGCACCTTCAACAATGTCAGTAAGTACTGAAAAGACATTCTGGATACGCCTCAGCTTATCCCTCAGTCACCTCCAGGAAGACTGCCTTCCCGGTCCCTGAACTTGTTGACGACTTAAACGCTCTTTAATCACCCACACCCAACTGAGATTATGCAGCACAACCACATGCCATTTTAAAGGCTTGAAAAATGTATGTTCCACAAGTCACAAACGGAACAGGAGAAAGCTATTGAAAATGTATTGAAGGTTGCACAAAAGGCCACGTGTTTATAATTCTATTTATGTGAACTGTCCAAAACAGGCAAACCCAGAGAAAGAAGGTAGCTCAGTGGTGGCCAGGGGCTCGGAGAAGGAGCCTGAGAAAGAACGACTAACAGATATGGAGTTTTTTGGGGGGTTGATGAAAATGTTTTAAAATTGGATAGTGGTAATTGTTGAACAATTGGGTGAATATACTAAAAAGCCACTGATGGGCGGCGCCTGCGGCTCAGTGAGCAGGGCGCCGGCCCCATATGCTGAGGGTGGCAGGTTCAAACCCAGCCCCGGCCAAACTGCAACAAAAAAATAGCTGGGCGTTGTGGCAGGCGCCTGTAGTCCCAGCTACTTGGGAGGCTGAGGCAGGAGAATCGCCTAAGCCCAGGAGTTGGAGGTTGCTGTGAGCTGTGTGACGCCACGGCACTCTACCGAGGGCAATAAAGTGAAACTCTGTCTCTACAAAAAAAAAAGCCACTGAAATGTGCTTTTGTGTGCACATTTTAAAGGGTGAATTTTGTATCATGTGAATTACATCTTGATAATTTTTTTTTCAGTCTCACTTTGTCACCCTCGATAGAGTGCTGTGGCGTAATAGCTCACAGCAAACTCAGACTCTTGGGCTCAAGATTCTCTTGCCTTAGCCTCCAAGTAGCTGGGACTATAGGTGCCCACCACAATGCCCGGCTACAATCCCAATGCCTGGGATTATAGGCGTGAGCTACCATGGGAGGCCTATATCTCAATATTTCAAAAGTAAACAAAGGTTGAATATGCCATCCATGTTAACTGCCATTTGGAAGAACAAAAGTTAGCTCAGTAAAAAAAAAAAAATTTAAAGTTTCTCATTCCTGATTTACACATATAAAGGATTTTCATTTATTTATTAAATAGAAGATACAAAAAATTATTGGCTATGAAACAAAAGTGATTAAGGATGAACACTGAAATTAATAGAAATTATATGAAAAATTAAGGAAGAGAAATTTCAAATATAAGTAATGAATAGGCCCTGGGATTATTTGATAACCCTATTAATAAGAAATGAAGCAGGCTTGGCGCCTGTACTCAGTGGTTAGGGCGCCAGCCACATACACCAGGGCTGTGGCTTCGAACCTGGCCGGGGCCTGTTAAACAACAATGACAACTACAACAAAAGGACAGCCGGGCGTTGCAGCAGGTGCCTGTAGTCCCAGCTACTCGGGAGTCTGAGGCAAGAGAATCACTTAAGCCCAAGAGTTGGAGGTTGCTCTGAGCTGTGACATCACGACATTCTACTGAGGGTGACATAGTGAGACTCTGTCTCAAAAAAAAAAGAAGAAGAAGAAGTGAATCCTGTGAACACGTGATGGAAGTATGAAATCTTGCTGAATTTTCATAGTGACTTACAACTAAACTAAAACACGTAATTGTTTCTATTGTAAAGACACTGATGACAAAGGTCCTCAGTTTAATGAGTACTGATGATTACCCTCGCCCAAGAAGACAGGAATAATTTGCAATCTTACATTTCCTACAAGAAAGACATCTGATTGAAATTCCATCAAATGAGACAACAAAGCCTAAAAGTGTTTATGATATTACCAATGAGTGCCAAAGCTAAAACTCTTCTAAATCATTAAAAATTTTCAGTCAAGCAAAGACTAAATTATCTTCCGACTTTCTCCCTAGAAAATACTTAACAATATGCAGAGGTGTGTGGCCAAAGACCATAGGGGAAAATTAAACTGAAACATATCAAGCAGTCTGCTAGTAAGTGTATTATTATTTTCCTAGATTTTTGAATTTGGTGATGTTTACATTTGTCAGCTTTTTAATTTTTTTTTTTTTTTGAGACAGTCTTCTTATGTTGCCCTGGTAGAGTGCAGTGATGTCATAGCTCACAGCAACCTCAAACTCTCGGGCTTGAGAGATCCTCTTGTCTCAGCCTCCTGAGTAACAGAGACTACAGGCGCCCGCCATAACGCCCGGCTAGCTTTTCTATTTTTAGTGGAGATGGGGTCTCGCTCTTGCTCAGGTTGGTCTCAAGCTCCTGAGCTCAGGCAATCCACCCACCTTGGCCTCTCCCAGAGTGTTAGGATTATAGCTGTGAGCCACTGCACGCAGCCTTTTTAATATTTAATACTTTTGTATTTATATTATATTTACCTTATATTAAATACTTTAATATTTAATATGTTTTAATATTTGTAAAATTTTCTCATTTTTAGTTAATGTTAGCTTTTGTACCTAATTTTGTTCTCTTAATTTTATATTCTTTTCCTTAAAGAATATTCCCCTCCCCAAATTGTTTAAGTCTTGCTGAGAATTCTCACCTTATTTAGATTGGAGGAAAAAAAAAACAAACTTTAGTATTTTTATAGAATGTTAAGTTTACAGATTCAGGGAGACTCAACATCTTTATAAGAATAAATGTTTTCTAAGAACAAATTACGCCTTCTCATTTCTCCAAGTCAGCTTTCGTGTCTCTCTGTAGCCTTTCCAATTTGTCTTCATGAAGACTTTGCACACTTCCTCTGAGACTATTCCTAACATTTGATCTAGGAAGTTCCCTTCCTATGTTACATCTTCTAACTGAATACTGTTTATATATATTTCCTATTAGTAATCTTATTTTTTACGATTTCTTTCTTCATAATTATTATTTTTTTATTGTTTGTGATTCATGGAGGGCACAAAGAATTAGGTTACACTGATTGCATTTGTTAGATATAGTCCTTATAACTGTGTCCTGCCCCCAAGAGGTCTGTCACACAATGTGACCCCCCTTTCTCTCCCTCCATTTAACTTTTTCTTAATCATTGTAACATTTGTTATTACAAGAAGGTGTGGAATACATACATAACAAAAAATAATCAAGCACACTCTATAGACCAGCCGCCGACTGAAGACCTAGACTGCCACTAATAGCAGAGTGTCAGCTAACTACTCATAGCTGTGCTGGCCCCCCCTGTTCCCCTAACCCCCCAAAGACACCAGCACCATTAATCGTGCTTATTGTCCCTGTGATTTATAAAAGTGATGTCACACTGTGGATATTAATTCCTACCCACTGTTTAGTCTTGCTGACACAATGCAATACACAATGTATACAATGGTTCTATTTTCTGAGACTTGTTGTTTCCTTAGACATGTTGCTGAGATGTATGGAGTTGTGAGCAGCTGTGGTTTAGACTTTTCTACGGCTGTATTATAAAATATTCCATTGTATGAATATACTATAATTTATTCAGCCATCTCAGGATAAGGGCCATGTTGTCATCCCCAGGTCTCTTTTACTGTGGACATGGCAGCTATGAACAAGACCTTGGTTTCTTGGTGTCCGGACATAGGGTTTTATTTGGGGCCCATACCTGGCAATAAAACCTGCTGGTCTGTGGGAGCACAAATGTGCAGCCTCGCGCAATCATGCCAGATTGTTTCTCAGAGTGATCATCCTAACTCACGCTACACCTGCCAGTATAAAACTCCCCAACGACCCATCACCCATTTTCAGACTTCTAATTATTGCCAATGCCATGGATGCAAAATGGAATCTCATCATGGCCTTCATTTCTATTTCCCTGTTTAGCAAAGAGGTTCAGGGCCTTCCTGTGACTTTATTTGCCATTTTGTTCTCTTATGCAAAATGTTTATGTTGCTTATTTTACCAGTGGGTTTATTTTTCTAACTTTGTTGTGGGAATGCTCTTCACATTCTGGAATCTAATCCTCTGTCAGATATGTTGCAAATGTAGAATTTCGGTAAAACGATGGCTTATTAATTCACACTTTCTTTATGGCTCAATGGTTAGAATGCCAGCCACACACACCAGACCTGGCAGGTTTGAACCTGGCCCAGGACTGCTAAACAACAAGGACAACTACGACAAAAAAACAGCCAGGCGTGGTGGCGGGCACCTGTAGTCTCTGAGGCAAGAGAATCCCTTAAGCCCAAGAGTTTGAGGTTGCTGTGGGCTGTGACGCCACAGCACTCTACAGAGGGAAACATAGTGAGACTCTGTCTCAAAAAAAAAAAAAAAAAGAAGTTCTTTCCTATCTCAAGGTTAGAAATATATTTTTTTACCTAAAATATTTAAGTTTTGCTTCTTACATTTAAATCTTTAATCCATTTGGAATTGGTTTTTATAATACAGAATAAGATAAAAATCCAATTTCCCTCCATATTGATATCATTTGACCCAGCACCATTTTAATTGGAACTGTATTAGATCTGTGGTTCAACTAGAGAGAATCCACATCTTTACAATGCTAAGTTCTCCTACCTTGAACTTTAAGTCTATTGTAAGGTCATTCAATTAAGTTGTATATGTTTTTGCATACAGGGCTTACACATGTTTTGTTAGACGCAGTCCTATGTTCCTTATAATTTTATGTAATCCAATTTTATTAAAATCCTATTTTATTAATAGGATTACCTTTTTAAATAAAAATCCTAACATTGTTATTAAAAGGTAAATTATTAAAAACTATACTTTCTAAGAATTAGTATATAGAAATGCATCAGTCAGTGTTTGTGTGCTGACCTTCTGGTAGCCACCTCATGAGACTCTTCTGAGACGTATGATAGAATCCCTACCTTTTTGGCAAGTAATCTTAATATCTATAAAGACAAAAAAAAAAAGGACAATTATTTGGGGTTCATTCTTTCTAGTATTTGACCTTTATCTCCTTGTCCAACAATGTTCCATATCATATTGTATTGATTATGATATTTAGAGGAAATGCTTTTATAAAAAAAAAAAATTCATCCATACCATTGATCAGTTCCTCCTCCTAGTTGGCTAAGAATTTTTAAGCACAGTTGAGTGTTGACTTTCATCAAATGATTTTTCTGCCTGTACAGAAATGATCAAATGATATTTCTCTTCTCGTTTGTTAACATGGTAAACATTTATAGATGTCCTGGTACGCCTTAAACTCCCTTGTGTTTCTAAGTAAATACAACCTGTTTGTGACATGTTAAGTTTAAACATTGGTGTCTTTTAGAGCTCCAAGTTTGCTGCTTCCGTTTCTCCCTGACCCGTGAGGGCCTGGGTCTTGGCAGACGTCACCTACTGCCTGTGAATCTCTAGCAAGGTATCAGTTATCGCCAGGATCTGGTCGTTTTGCCACGAGGGGGAGTCCTTCCCAACAGCTCAGCTTCCACGGTTGTGGAAGCAGAATGCTCTGTTCATTTTTGACCTGGACATCTCAATAGTTACGTGTAAAGCTTTGTGAGTTAATTCTCTCAGATTCATATCATTTTCAAATGATGGAATTTATCTCCTCCTCCTCCTTTGATGTAGTCCTTCCACGAGGAGGATCCTGGTTTCCAATAAATAGAATCGACATATTTTCTTAATTACACACAAAAGAGTTTCTAAACCTCTATTGACAAACGAAGTGGTGTTCAGTAGGCCTTCGCAGTCTTTAGAATAGATACCAATGGAATATTTTACTGTGTGGTATTTTAACAAATAGGTTTGCTTATTTCTGTTTGTATTACATTTTAGTTTTCTACATCCTTATCAAGTTTTGAATACATAAAACATTAACATGACTACAATCATCAATAAGTTAGAGTATGATTTGAAAGAGTAGACTTGGAATGTTGCTAACACAAAGAAAGGTTATACGCCTGGAGTGATGGATACCTCAATTACGTGGACTGGGTTAATTCACATTGTATGTCTGTATCAAACATACAGACTCTATAGAGGTACACAATGATTTTATAGCCATAATTAAAAACTAAAAAGTTTAAAACTATATTCATATTATTTTACAACTAACTGGTAAAGTTTACCTTTACGGGCAGTTTTTGGTCTCACCACTTTACCTGCCCTTTCAACATTATTCCCACTCACCTCCTGTGGTGGGGATTTGAACTCATAAGTGTCTAATTTATACTTTGGCTTATTTTTGTGAAAGCATGTGCTACGTACATTTACACATGAGAAAGTATCATACCAGCTGAATCCCTTTAGCAGCTTGCTTTTTTCATTTCATACATCGTAGAAGATTACTCCGTATGAATGGATGGAGATCACCCTCATTCTTTTATTTTTTAACATAATTGCATTGTCCACACATAGCTTACTCAGTCAGATTCCTATGTATGGGAAATAAGAGTTCATGCATGAAAAGAAAACTGAAAGAGGTCATCCAAAATCAGACAATCCTAAAAATTTACACAATATCAAAAACAAGTTGAGAAACAGAAGCTTTTCTAAAATGTCAATAGTAACAAATTGCAATGCAAATTCAAACCACAACGAGACAATGCTTCCGCAGGCTCTAAAAAGTCTACAATTAAGAAAACAGAAAATACGAGTGTTAGTAAAGGCAATCAGGACACTCATGCAATCTCATGAGACAAAAAAGAAAACTCTCATATACTGTTGCAGACAGTGTAAATTGCAACTGCGAACAACTGTTCAGCGATATCTAATCAAAGGTGGTCATATATATTAAGGTTATATGATAGAACCACCCCTAGGTATATATTCAACAGAAACACGTATGCACACCAACAGACATATGCTAGAATTCTCATAGAAGTACCATTCATAATAGCGCAAAACTGGCAATGACCCACATATTCATCAATAGTGGGGCGGATAGATAAAACTGGCAGTAATATTCACACAATGAAACGGCAATGAGAAAGAAGAATCTTGAGCTATATACAGCCATAGACATGAATCTCACAAACACAAGGTCAGGGGAAAAGTAAGCCAGATCCAAATAAGAACAAACCGTGTAGCTGAATGTACACAAAGTTCAAAAACAGGCGAAATTAACCTACAAAGTTAGAAGTCAGAGCAATGGTTAAGTTGGCAGGAGTGGAGATAGACTCTGATGTGAGCGTGAGGAGCTATTTCTGAGGTTGTAGGGTTGTAGCAATGGTCTGTTTCTTGATCTGGGTCTGTAAGCGGGTTCATTTTGTGACGATTCAACAAACCGCACCCTGAGATGCATTTTTCTGCACATGCTGCTTACTTCAATTAAAAAGTGGTTTTTAAGTTTCAGCTAAGTGATGAAAAAAGGGACAAAAATCACTAAGTTCACCTAAATTCCTAAAAACAAATGCAAGAACTATAATGAAAACCACAATGACTGTTTTATATTCAAGTGTCAAACAGCTCAAAATTATAGCAGCCTACCAGGTGCAGTGGCTCAGGTCTGTAATCCCAGCACTCTGGGAGGCCAAGGCAGGTGGATCGCCTGAGCTCAGGAGTTCGAGACCAGCCTGAGCAAAAGCCAGACCCTGTCTCTAAAAATAGCCAGGCATTGTGGCGGGAGCTTGTAGTCGTAGCTACTTGGGAATCTGAGGCAGGAGGATCGCTTGAGCCCAAGGGTTTGAGGTTGCTGTGAGCTGTGATGACACAGCACTCTACCAAGGGAGGCAAAATGAGACTCTGTCTAAAAAAAAAAAATTATAGCAGCCTTACAAGGGCTGGTGTTTGATCTTCAAAATTAATATGGACCTCACGTTCTGCTCTCTGATGTTTCTGTTTGTGTTCACATAAAAATGTTTCTATGTATATGCTAACAAGTAAAACCAATGCTGCAGGAGGAAACACCTTGCTTTCACTGTAGTTTGAAAGTCTTCCACCAAAGACACTGTGTGTGAGCGACGTTCGGGCAGAAGGAGCATTTAGGGGAGGTGAGGAGAGGAGGCAAACTTTCTCCTGCCGGGGCCCTCATTATCTTAAAATTCTGAAATCATTGCCTAATATAGCTGAAAAATTATGCAAGAAGTCTAATTCTTTTTTTCTTTTAGATGAACATGAGGGTGCATTGATCAGGTTATACTGTTTGTAGAGTAAAGCTTGAGTTGCGGTTATATCCTTGACCCAGCAGTGTGCCACACACCGCAGCCTTGTACCCGTCGGGTGGGGACTTACTAAAAGTATAACAATATTAGACAAAGAAAAAAGCTAATAACTATAGACCTTTTTTATTTAAGAATATTAGGTGATACACATTTCGCTTACATACTTTTATTTTTCTACAGATTGCGTCACATTTATACATGTGCCCATCACCCAGACAGTATGTGCTGTACCCAGTAGGTGTTTTGTTTTTTCTTTCGGCCGGGGCTGGGTTTGAACCCACCACCTCTGGCATATGGGGCCGGTGCCTTACTCCTTTGAGCCACAGGTGCCACCCTAGTACCCAGGAGGTATGAATTCACCCATCCCCCAGCTTGGTTTTCACTGAGAGTTACTTCCGTGTTCACTTAAGAATTGATCCATTAGTTCTAATTTGGTTCTGAGTACATGTGTTTATTTCTCCATTCTTGTGATGTTTCACTTAAAAGAATGGTTTCCAGTTCATCCAGGTTGTCACAAAAGATACTAGATCACCGTTTTTTTTCACAGCTGAGTAGTACTGAGACAAAATTAATTTAAGGACATTATCCATGCAGCCCTTGCCAAGTAAACAGTAAAGACTTTCTGGATGTCGGGCATGGTGTTCAACTATGGGGACGCAGTGACACAGGCATGGCCCTACCTCCATTAAGAAGTGTATAATCCCCTAGTTACAAACTCCCCTCACTGTAATGAAGAAAGATCGCAGATTACCACGTAGGGAAATAGGAAAATCAGATAACATTCAGTGAAAGGCAAAGATATTTGCAGCAGATTGTTCATTGCAGCTCAATTCATAATTGCCAAGTCATGGAAGAAGCCCAAGTGCCCATTGACCCATGAATAGATTAATAAATTGTGGTACATGTATACCACAGAATACTATGCAGCCTTAAAAAAGATGGAGCCTTTACCTCTTTCATGTTTACATGGATGGAGCTGGAACATATTCTTCTTAGTAAAGTATCTCAAGAATGGAAGAAAAAGTATCCAATGTACTCAGTACTTTTATGAAACCAATTTATAATTACTCACTTTCTTATGAAAGATAGACCACAACTATAGTCCAGGATGAAGCAGAGAAGTGGAGGGGGATGAGAGGGGAGGTGGGAAGTTTAATAGAGGGAGGGTAAACAGGGGTCCACAGCTATGGAGCATATTTTAAGGGTACACATCAAATCTATCAAGAATAGAACATAAATGTCTTAACAATAATTAAGTAAATGAGGTGAAATCTATGTTGATCAGTTTGATGTAAGCACTGCAAATTGTATGAAAAATCAACACATTATACCCCACAAATGCATAAATGTATTGATGATCTATGTGTATAAGACTTAATAAAAGGAAAAAATAAAATAAATTTTAAAAAAGACAACATTCAGTGAAAGAATGATTGGGGGTGGGGGAGTGCTGCCCCACGCAGGGGGTCTGTATGAAAGCAGGAGGAGGTCTCTGGTGAGACTAGAGGGGGGATGGCGATGGGGACGGAAGCTCTGTCCTCACCCCAGGCAGAGGAGCTGGGTGGACAGCAGTTCTCAACGAAGTCAGCCTCCAGCACTGAGCAGACCTGGGGAGGACACAGTGCCCGCTGGGGCCCACAGCTCAGCCAGGCTGAGCACCCACTATACCCCACCAGTGAGCTGGCAATTCCAGCAAAAGGCTGTGTGAGCTGTGAAGACATCCCACGACTAGCCACACATCCCTGTGCCATCATCTGCCTGCCCAATGTTGCTGCCCGCTGCCCAAGGTTCCCTCAGCACCGTTCCCCTGCAATGCTCACCTGTGCTCCCTCTGGGAGATGCTGCCCCAGACAGACAACTATAGCAACACATATTTGGGAATATCCATGTGGTCAACTACAAAGGAAAGCCAAGTACTCAAATGCAAAGTTTTTCAATATGCGGTCAATCTTCCTACTGCATTTCAAGAGTCACTTTAGTGAAGAAATTAATAGTTCAATTCTGAAACATTGAACATAAACACCACTTTTATATTCCATTTAATACTCAGGGCTGGGACTGGTGGCTCACACCTGCAGTCCTAGCACTGTGGGAGACTGAGGAGGGAGGATCAGGAGGTCAGGAGTTTGAGATCAGCCTCAGCAACAGCAAGACCTCGTGTCTGTGCTCCGGGTTCCCTTTTGAATTGATATCTTATTGCTTACTTCACTATTAAGTTAAATATTTAACACGTATCCATTTTATATCTTGGTGAGTTCTAATTTTGCCCACTTTTGGAAAATTGTCCTTTAGCAAATGTAATATCCACGGAGGAGTTAATGCCATGTTTCTCAGCATGTGGCCTGTGGAACAGCAGCCTGGCTGCCCCTGCAACCCTAGTGCCGGCAACGCAGAGCACTGATCCCCATCTGGGAAGCACTGCCTTGCAGCAGGGCCTCTCTCCAGGACGCATTAAAGTCAGAGCCATCCCAGGTTAGTACGCAGAGTCACCGACTTACCTCATGGTGTGGCCGTCTGTCTCAGTCTCCCAGGGTTTTTCCAGCTGCTTTCTGCCTTCCTGGCTCCCTCTCCCAGACTGGGTGTGAGCCCACCGCCAGCAGTTAGCTCATTCATCTCTCTTCTCTTCTTTCCCTTTCCCTTTCCCCTTCTCTTCTTTCTCTTCTCCTTCCTTCCTTCCTTCCTTCCTTCTTTCCTTTCTTCCTTCCTTTTTTTCTTTCTTCCTTCCTTCCTTCCTTTCCTTCTTCCTTCCTTCCTTTCTTTCTTCCTTCCTTTCTTCCTTCCTTCTTTCCTTTCTTCCTTCCTTCCTTTCTTTCTTCCTTCCTTCTTTTCTTTCTTCCTTCCTTCCTTCCTTCTTTTCTTCCTTCCTTCCTTCCTTCCTTTCCTTCTTCCTTCCTTCTTTTCTTCCTTCTTCCCTTCTTTTCTTCCTTCCTTTCTTCCTTCCTTCCTTTCCTTTCTTCCTTCCTTCCTTTCTTCCTTCCTTCCTTTCTTTCTTCCTTCCTTCCTTCCTTTCCTTCTTCCTTCCTTCTTTTCTTCCTTCCTTCCTTTTCTTCCTTCCTTCCTTCCTTCCTTTCCTTCTTCCTTCCTTCTTTTCTTCCTTCCTTCCTTTCCTTCTTCCTTCCTTCCTTCCTTTCTTCCTTCCTTTCTTTCTTTCTTCCTTCCTTCCTTTCCTTCTTCCTTCCTTCTTTTCTTCCTTCCTTCCTTCCTTTCTTTCTTCCTTCCTTCCTTCCTTTATCTCTTTCTGTCTTTCTCTCTTTTTCTCTTTCTCTCTCTCTCTCTCTTTCTCTCTCTCTCTCTCTTTCTTTCTCTCTTTCTCTCTCTCTTTCTCTTTCTCTCTTTTCTTTCTCTCTCTCTCTCTTTCTCTCTTTCTTTCTCTCTCTTTCTCTCTCTCTCTTTCTCTCTCTCTCTCTTTCTCTCTCTTTCTCTCTCTCTTTCTCTCTCTTTCTCTCTCTCTTTCTCTCTCTCTCTTTCTCTCTCTCTCTCTTTCTCTCTCTCTCTCTTTCTCTCTTTCTCTCTCTCTCTTTCTCTCTCTCTTTCTCTCTCTCTTTCTCTCTCTTTCTCTCTCTCTCTCTTTCTCTCTCTCTTTCTCTCTCTTTCTCTCTCTCTTTCTCTCTCTTTCTCTCTCTCTCTCTCCCTCTTTCTCTCTCTTTCTCTCTCTCTCTTTCTCTCTTTTCTCTCTCTCTCTCTCCTCACAGACCTCCTTCTGATCTCCACCACCCTCCACCTCTTCTACAGTAAATCAGGAAATGAAAATAAGCTGACAAATGAGGACACTCAGACTTCACCTCTTACACTCTCCAATGGGACAATAGCTGGGTGAAAATTAGTTTCTTTCTAGGGATGAGGGGCTGGGGAGAACTGTAGATATTAAAAAGGTACTTCGTGGCCCTCCAAAGCTCCTGACTTTAAAATCTCATTCCTTATACCTGACAAAAATCTTATTCCTTGGCAGCACCCGTAGCTCAGTGGATAGGGTACCGGCCACATACACCCAGGCTGGCAGGTTCAAACCCGGCCTGGGCCAGCTAAACAACAATGACAACTGCAACAAAAAAATAGCCAGGCATTGTAGCGGGCACCTGTAGTCCCAGCTACTTGGGAGGCTGAGGCAAGAGAATCGCTTAAGCCCAAGAGTTTGAGGCTGCTGTGAGCTGTGACACCACCACACTCTACCTAGGGCCACATAGTGAGACTCTGTCTCAAAACAAAACAAAACAAAAAAATCTTATTCCTTAGTTTTTACTTTCCTTTGTTTAGGGAGAATGTAGCTTTTCTCTTTAATGATGAAAATAGGATTAAGAAGCACTGCGTTGTGGTGGGCGCCTGTGGTCCCAGCTACTCGAGAAGCTGAGGCAAGAGAATCACCTAAGCCCAAGAGTGGGGGATTGCTGTGAGCTGTGATGCCACAGCACTCTACCGAGGATGACAAAAAAAATAATAATAATAATAATAAATAAATAGATAAAATAAAATAAAGAAAGAAAAAATAGAAGCGCTGCTTTGGGCCAATCTTCCTTTTCCCATACCACTGTGAGCTTTCTCTATCCCCAAGTTTTCAGCCCCTACACCTGCTGGTCTCCCATTTACTTATTGAGCCAGCACTATGTACCTGCTACCTGTCTGCCCTGTGAGTGTGCTGGTGACACAAGGAGCAAGGAAGGTTGGTTCCTGTCCTCGTGAAGCTGACAGACCAGCAGAGGAGTAAAAATAGCCACATAAAAAGAGACTACTGAAACTTTAAAAAACAAAAAGCATAAAAAACATGCTGAGATAAAGTTCCAGAAAATGAAAAAGGAATGTAATCTTAGAATGTGACATCTCAAAGAATGATGACTATTACCATACATACACTACGTCTAAAAAAAACACTGCCAAAAGGAAGTTGTTCATGGGGGTCAGGGGTTAGGGCTTCATACTCAAACAGTGTTTGAGGAGTTTGGGATAGTTCCAAATTCTCGGAACACTGGCAATTTAAGTGAAGAATTATGGTTACATAATAAGAATTATAATTAGAGTGATTCAGGTACCCACTGCCCTCTGGAAAGGGACAGATCCTCCCCTTGCGGTTTTCCTTAGCCCTCCTCTGTCTGGCTGAGCTAATCCCATTTACCTTTTGTTTCTTCTCTTCCGGATCTTCTTCGCAGGTTATACCAGGTGTTAGACAGGTCATAGTGGGCCAGGCACAGGGTAGGTGCCCTTCACCCATTATCTCGTTAGCCTTCACAGGAACCCTGCAAGGTAGGTCTCACCACTCCCTCATCTCAGAGACTTGCCCCAAACCCCAGAGCTGGCACATTGCAACCCAGGCTTGGCTGCCTGTTGTGCCCGGCCACACTGCCTGGTCTGACTGTGCTGTTGGCATTATCACAATTCTGTAAATTAATCCATTTTGTCTAAAATTAACTCAAAGTAAACAGATGCCACTTGGAAGTAGTGGTGGCAATGGCTATTATCAGAGGAGAAAGTTTTAGTAGAAATAGTAGTGGTGACCCAGCCTGACTCATGATGAATTTATCTTTAATCAGGTTACCAGCTGACAAGTGATCAGTGCACAGGGCTCACAGTGCCCACGCCTTGGGACAGCTGTCTGCTTCACACACAGGACTTCCTCTGGGCAGACACTAAGGGCTGGGTTTAGGCGCCATGCAGAGTGAGTAACCATCAAACTGTGCGTGCAATCAGAAAAGACGGAGAACCACCTTTAGAATCACCTGCGGGCACTGCACTGCTGCTGAGAATCACCAACTCAGCACAGCAAGGGGCACAAGTCAGGATGCCCTGAGAAGGACTCCTCTGTTTGCATTTTTTTCCCTTTCAGGACATAAAAATTATGATAATTGGGCTCACAGTTAATAAACTTTGTTTCGTATGTCTACGATACATACACAGTTCATCAAGCTTTGCAAGTTTCCTTGAAGTTTTGAAGATTCTGAGTGTGCACTCTAAGGCTGGTTCATGTTAAAGCTAAACACTGCTTGTTAAACGTTTCAGCCAAGGGTGCAAGCTAATAACCAGGATATTTCTCAGATCAGGACTTTCACTGTACCAATATTTTATTAGATTTCAAGGCAACCAGGCTACATGTATAAACAAAAGCAATCAATGCAAGTCACCAATGTTTTCAAGAAGGTGATAGCTGTTGCTTTCCTTGAAGTTTTAAGATCTTAAAAAAAAAAAAAAAACCCTCTGCAGCGCCAATACATAAGAAACGAGAGGAGGCGGCGATGATGCTCCCTGGTGTGAGGGAAGAGGAGGAGGGTGGTCTTCACTGGGAAGCACCTGGCTACAGTCTGTGGTGCAGCTGTTACTCCTTTGATATGGCACAAACGGTCACCTCACCTACTGTGCAAATAACTGAGAAGGAGCGGCCACCTCCAGGAGCAGGGCCCTGTGGACCTCAGAGGGAAAGAGCTGGACTAGCCGGCAGGCCACACGCACGCGGTGTGCTGGTGGGTTCCACCTTCTCCCAATCAGTCCACATCGATAATCAGCAGGATGTTGTCGGGCAACCATTTCCACAGCCTTTGCCAATCAGCAATTGTGATTAAGGTACTTTAATTCAAAACAAAAGAAACATTTTGTTTTCGTAAGTGGAACTTGACGCATATGAGATGGATAGGATGGGTTCCCCATCACATTTCTCATCCACCCACTGTTGAGGCGTAGACGCCTTCGGGTTAAGCCTTACTTCCTTCGATCATCACGTGCAGAGAACCCACCGCGACAGGAGGGCACAAAGGTAGGCGGTGTAGAATGGAATCGGCGTGAAGGCCTCGCCCTAGGCCAGGAGATTCTAAACGTGTTGTGCAGATGAAGATTTTATGATAACTGGGCTGTTTAAAGAAATTAGGAATTTTTTGCTAGCAGAAGGATAAACATTTAAATGTTTGGGAACACTGTCAGGGAGGCTGTGGAAACGCGGTACTCAAGCCCGCTGCTGCTGAGCTGTACGTGTTCGTGTGACCCCTGTGGAGGGCAGTTTAATTATCCAAACCGACAGTACCTTCCACCGTCAGACACTTACTCTGCAGATACCCTGCTCAAGTGCAGAACCTCAGATTCCCATGCTTACTTGCTGCAACTTTGTTTACAATGGTTTGTAAAAATAGCTGCTCTAGTGTGGTGCCTGTGGCTCCATGGAGTAGGGTACCCACCCCATATACCAGAAGTGGCAGGTTCAAACCCAGGCCCAGCCAAAAACTGCAAAAAAAAAAAAAAAAAAAAGCTGCTCTAGTTTCCCACCACTGCCGTAACCAGCCATGGTTATGTAAACCAAGAAGCCATTTAAAATAACAAAAATTTATTATGGTACAAGCCTGGAGATCAGAAGGATGCAGAAGTCTGGACTGGGCCTCGCAGGGCTGCAGACCAAGGCCAGTTCCTCCTGGAAGCTCTAGGGGAGAGTCCGTTTCCGTGCCTTTGCTGACAGGTAGGGGCTCCCACAGTCCTTGCCCCTCGACCTTGCATCACTGCAGCCTCCATCTCACTTCACCTCTCAGACTCGAGGCTCCTGCCTCGCTCTTACAAGGACCCTGCAATGGCTCACTTTGGGTCCACCTGGGTGATGCAGGCCACTGTCCCCATCTCATGTTCCTTAATCACAAAGCCCCTTGCTGTGCGACATAGTGACAGATCCGAGGATGACGATGTGGATGCCTTTCGTTCAGTGAATCACAATGGCAAACAATTGGGAACAAACTGGATATGGACCAGTAGTGGACTGGTTAAATAAATGATGATAACTTCGTACAATAGAATACAATACGGTTGCTTGAGAAATGAGAAAACTTGCTATGTACTAAACAGAAAGGCTTCTGGAATACAATGTTAGGTGAGGAAAGCAAAGGACAGAACAGAGAAGGGAACAGTGTATTTAACTTGCTTGTATGTATAATGTGTAAACTAATAATAAAGTCTAGAAAGAGCAAAAATAAAACAAAGTACACAAAAAGTTATAGATGGAGGCAGAAAGGTAATAACCAGAGGGACATTTTGAAGAAAATTGGGAAAACATAAGTATAGACTACATCTTAGATAATATTGCTCTATCTATGTTAAATTTGGGGGTATATTAATGGCAATGTGGTTACATAAGAAAATGTCCTAGTTCTTAGGGAAAATGTGCTGAAGTATTTAAGGCTGAAGTTTCATAAGATTTGCAATACTTTTAAAGTATTCATAGAAAAAGATGTGTTCACAGTAAAAGATGCAAGCCTGTATCTGATTCAACGCTGCATGACAAATTACCCCCAAAGTAAGTGTCTTGAACCAACAAACATTTACTATCTCACAGGTTTTGGGGAGTCAGGAGTCAGGGGGTGGCTCAGCTGGGTTGCTCTGGCTCACAGCCCCTCACGAGGACGTTCAGCGGGGCTGAAAACCTGCCTGCGAGCGCCTGCCCAAACTGTTGGCCGAAGTCAGTTTTCGCTGGTCCTTGGCCAGGCCTCTGCTCCTCGCCACACAGGCCATTCCACAGGGTGCCTGGAAGTGTCCACAACATGGCAGTAAGTGGGCAACCCGAAAAGGAAGGAGAAAAGGGAAGAGTGAAGGAGGGGGAGAGAACAGGGGAGAGGAAGAAAGGGAGAGAAAGCCAAGACCAGCCCCAGGCAGGAGCCCCAGGCTTTCAGAACCTAACCTTGGAGCTGACCAGCCATCCCTTCTACTACATACTCCTGAGCACGTAGCCCAGCCTAGATACAGCGAGGCAGGAGGGCTCACTGGGGCCACCGGGGAGGTGGCTGACCACAGACAAGGAAGAGCAGTGAGGCCAGGGTGCGAGTGAGTGAGTAAGTGAAGGGATGACAACATGCAGGGCTGTAGTGAGCGTAGGAGGCAGGTGGGAGACTGGTCTAGTCAGAGTTAGAAGTATTGTCTGGGGAACAGGGAAAAGTAAAACCATGAGGAGTGCGGTTGGCCCAATTACTAAGAGGGCTTCACTATTCCTGCCATGGCCATCTCCCTGACTGTGTGGGTGACTTGGGATTTCAAATCTGTGCCCCAGACCTTCAACCAAAAAGTATGTTCTCTCATCCCACTGGCAAATTCTTTCGTATGTGTTAGGTTCTCTCTTCTGCTAGGAGGTGAATTCTTAGACAAGGAAAGTGTTTTTCATTTCCATACCTGACACCCCATGTCTATAATAGTAGGAAGCACCTGGTTACAGCCTGAGCAACACCAGTTGCCTGACTCTTCCAGCATCAGTTCTGACAGCCTGGAGAAATTAGTCTCTTTCTTCTTAACAGATTCTCCAAGTCTTAATTACATTTAATTCCAGGAAATTAATCTCCTCCTTAGTGGCAGTGGTGACACTGTATCAAAATGTTATACAGAACTGACATCAGGGGCCTGCTGAGATCACACAAGACAAGAACACGGCATCATCTGTGTGACATTCCTCGAAATAAGTATTTGACTTAGAATATCATGAGGTAACAATCACAGAAGTCCAGCATGGAACCTTCCATGAGATAACAAGCCTGTCTCATTTTTTCATGAAAGAAAAAAAAAATGCTGGGAGATTGTTCTAGATTAAAGGCGTCTACAGGAATATAGCAATTAAAGGTAAGGTGTAATCCTGGATTGAATCCTGAATCATTAAGAAATAAATAACCAGAAGGACATGATGAAGAAATTGGGAAAACATAAATAAGGACTACATACTATTGCTCTACCTGTGTTAAACTTAGGAGGGTCACATAAGAAAATGTCCTAGTTCTTAAGGAAAATGTGCTGAAGAACTTAAGGCTGAGGTGTCATAAGATTTGCAATACTTCTAAAGTGTTCATTGAAAAAGTGTGTGTGTGCACGCGCGTGTGCATGTGTGCATGTGCATGTGTGTGCGTGTGTGTATGCGTGTATGTGCGCGTGTGCATGTGTGTGCGCGTGCGTGTGTACACACACGTCTAAGGAGAAAGAGGGAGAAGAAGAAAGAGTGAGAGAGAGTGTGAGAGAGAAAGCAAATGCAGCAAAACATGTCAGGTCTGGCAATTAAGTTCAAGAACTCATCCTAGAAAAAGTGCTACATGCTTCACTGCTGGTATTACCGTGGTCACCTTCGAGTGCTCCCCTCGGGGAGATAAGATATGTGTAAAACCAACCACACAAGCTAGGCAAGTTTAAATATCTTAGTTTTCTATTGCTACGTTAACAAATTACCACAGATGAATATTTTAAAAAATATATATGTCAACATATTGTGTGTTGATAGATTATCATACAGCTTCTGTGGATCAGGATTTCATGTAAGAAAACACACGTTTATTTTCTTGTATTTTCTGCAGGTCAGGAACTTGGGCACGGCTCAACTCGGTGCTCTGCTTAGGGTCTCAGAAGGCTGCAGTCAAGCCGTCTGCCGAGCCGAGTTTGCCTCTGGTGGCCATTTGGGGGAATAATGTACTTTCAAGCTCATTCAGGTTGTTGACAAAATTCATTGTTTCATCTATGTGAGCGAGTGTCCAGGGTTGTTACCAGTCACGGACTGGAGGCCGCCCTCAGGTGCTAGAGGCCGCTCAGTTCCCAAACAAGCAAGGAAAATGCTGCCAATATGTACATCTCACAACCTAATTATCTCTCTGTCCATCATAGCCTAAGCACAGGAGTAACAACCCATCACCTCTGCAGTATTCTGTAGGTTAGAACAAGTCGCAGATCCTGTCCACACTCAAAGGGAAAAGGTCACACAGGGAACAAAGCCAGGACACAGAGAGCTTGAGGCCGGGCAAAGAGGTCGGCCTGTCAGCGGTTATAAATAGCTGCTGTGGTCTGAATGCATTCAGTTTCTGGTAATTCCTTATGCTGCGGTGGATAACTAATTAGTAATACTACTTGTGCCTAATTATTAGCAATGCGAGGAATGAAAAAGGTTATCACTATAGATCTGAGCAGACACTGTCAAGATAAAAGTTGATTATAAGCAAAACTGTGGCAATAAATTAGGTAATTTAGATAAAAAAGACTATGTCTTTGAAAGACACAACTGAAGAATATAAGCATGTCTATTAAACTACATGTCTATTAAATAAAAAAGATCCCTCATTTCAAACTTTCCCACAAACAAAATCCCAGTGAATGGGACGATTTCACTGGAGAATTCTTCAATTTAAGGGAAAAATAACACTAACATTATAGGAACTTTTCTTTCTTTCTTTGATTTTTTTAAGAGACAAAGTCTTGCTATATTGTTTAGACTGGAGTGCACCACCACAGTGTACTACCCTAGTCTCAAGTGACCCTCCTGCCTCAGCCTCCTGAGTGGCTGGGACTGCAGGTGACAGAAACTTTTAAGAGAACAAAAATAAAGGGAACGAAGCCAAGGTCATTTTTTGAGATTAAGATAAACTTGATTATCACAACTAGACTAGGAGATTACAAGAAATAAAATTACAGGCTTATCAGTCATATAAACACAAATCCAAAAGTCACTTTTAAAATAGCAAATTAAATTCAGCAATCTACAAAAAAGATAATACACTATAACCACGTGTGGCTTATTCCTTTAATTTGAGGTTAGTCTGATGTTTGAAAATCCATTAATGTTAGTCAGGCATTGTGGTAGGCACCTGTAGTCCCAGCTACTTGGAAGACTGAGGCAAGAGAATGGATTAAGCCCAAGAGTTTGAGGTTGCTGTGAGCTTTGATGCCACAGCACTCTACCCAGGGCGACAGCTTGAGACTCTGTCTCAAAAAAAAAAAAAGAAAAGAAAAAAGTCCATCAACATGAACAAAAGATGATCATCTCAAAAGACAGAGAAAAAGTATTTGATTAAATTTACTCCTCTGTGATTTAAAAAAAATATATCAGGCTCGGTCCCTGTAGCTCAAGTGGATAAGGCACCAATACACCAGAGTTGGCGGATTTGAATCCAGCCCGGGCCTGAAATAGCCAGGGGTTGTGGTGGATGCCTGTAGTCCCAGCTACTTGGGAGGCTGAGGCAAGAGAATCGCTTAAACCCAGGCGTTGGAGGTTGCTGTGAGCTGTGATGCCACAGCACTCTACCCAGGGCAACAGCTTGAGGCTCTGTCTCAAAAAAAAAAAAAAAATCTTAGCAAGTTTGGAATAGAAGGGAACTTCTTTTTTTTTTTTTTCTGGCCGGGGCTGGGTTTGAACCCACCAACTCTGGCAGATGAGGCCGGCGCCCTACTCCTTTGAGCCACAGGTGCTGCCCAGAAGGGAACTTCTTTAATCTAATAGCCTGATAAAGGTTCTGTTGATTTTGTTCTGTGTCAATTTAACTACATGAAAGAATTCCTTCAGAATTCCCTTCCCTGTGTGGTTCTAGCCCCGTGAGAAATTTCTGGGAGGTCTGGGGGAGTGAAGCAGTCATCGTTACCTTCCATGTCCACACTGTTGTTCATCTGATGGCTCACCTCCTTCTGGTATCCTGCAGATTCTCAAGGCGCTGTGCTAGGCCCACGCACAGAAATCCAGGTGACAGCCACCAGGGTCTCCTGCTGACCATGTGCGTCCCTGAAGGTGCAGGTAGTCAGAGGCAGGCGGTTCCCTTATCCTCGAAAGTTCCAGTTCTTGGTGGGCTCTAATTTGTTCTTGCTCTCGTCAACTTCTTATCTATCTTTCCATCCCAAATGCTGGTCTCGCAGCTTTACAGTAACATCAGGCCCAACATCAGTCAAAGAGACAATATTTAAAAAAAAAAAAAATTTTTTTTTTTTCCAAGACAGAGTCTCACTCCGTTGCCCCAGGGCTGTGGCATCATCAAAGCTCACAGAAATCTCCTGGGTTCAAGCAATACTGGGGTCAAGAGTAACCGGGACTGCAGGTGCCTGCCACAACACCTGGCTAATTTTTCTATTTTTTGTAGAGATGGGGTCTTGCTCTTGCTCAGGCTTGTCTTGAACCCTTGAGCTCACGTGATCCTCGGCATGAGCTACCACTCCTGGCCTCGAGACAACAGCTTTGCATTGATTTCTCCGTTAGTTCCCACAGTTGTGTGAGGTCTAATCCCCATGATAAACCCTTCATTCTGTATCATTCACAGTGGTTCTGCTTTCCTGATTAAACCCTAACTGATACAAATATTCCTACAGAGGTGAGATCCTGAGAATAGAACCAGACAGATGAGTTTTCTGAGTTGGTACAGTACTGGGTTATCTGGAATTGTGTCTCCAGTTTGATCAGATAGAAAGACATTAATGACCCAGGGGTAAAACAGTCATTGCCTACGTGGTGAAAAAAAGTTACTGAAAATACCAATTAGACACCTATCATCAAAGGCCTGCAGAAGGCAAGACTCGGGTTGTTCCCTTAGAACTCTCCAGTAAAAATAAGATGTGTAATAGGATTAGGTGGCTTCTTCTAAGACAGTGATTCTCAACCTGTGGGTCACGATCCCTTTGTAACAATGAAAATACATTGCGGCATTAGGAGGGTTGAGAACCACTGTTCTAAGAGCTCTCTCTCTAGAGAATGTCAGTAAAAGAAGGATGAGGGGTTAATGGCTTCAAATTCCCAGCTCAAGGTCAAGAAAGCACTATGACTGCTCTAAACAGAAATTCTTATCTCCTGTAGTTGCAAGGCCCAGATTTCTGATAAGAAATCTCTTAGGTTCTAACAGATTTAGGCTTAGGTTCCAAGCCTAAACCTATGGGTGGCTTAATTACAACATAAATTGAATTCCTAAGATCACAACGTCTTTTACATTAAAGTCAAGCACTTAGCTGGGAAGCAGTGAGACCCTGAAAACTGAGATGAAGTCATGAGGACAGATTCCAGCAAGGCTGGAAAGCTTCAGCTCTTAATTCTGGTGAGTCTCCTTTCCAATAGAAGCAGCAATTCTCTTGTCTCTGAGGTTAATCCTCCCTACCTGAAGATCTGAGACGTGCCCCCCTGGGGTAGCTGCTTTGCAGGAAACTGCTGGTGTGCCTCCTGAGCTACCCTGCCACCTCTCGTAATTCTGGAACTAAAGCAAGACTCAAGTCCCAGCATGGCCAGATGATAAGGTATTGATAAAAGTGTGATCCATGTGGGGGTGTAACATGCAGCAAAAAAGCACCAGATTTTGTCCATTTATACAGACAGAAACCTGAGGGATATGAATAGAAATGGTTACTTCAGTATAGGAGCAGAGGAAAAACAAAATATTGGACCAGACTGAATTCATTGGGTGTACTGAACAGGGATTCTGAAATCCTCAGCTTAAATGTCTGGGAGCAACTCTAACATGTAGCCTGGTTGGTTGGCTGAAACCTGGATACAGAGTCAGCCTGAACTAAGTGAACTGAAATGTGAGAACTTGCTTAGTGTTATGCTATGAAGCAGGGGTCAGCAAGCTTAGTCAGTAAAGGGCCAACTTCAGGCTTTGTGGGACAGATAACCAGATAGAAATGTGGGCAAAAAAACAAGAACAGGTGCTTCATGGGAGGATAATCATATATTTATAGCCTATAAAAATAAATGAAAAAGCATTTAATATCATTAGTCATTGAGGAAATAATTTAAACCACAATGAGATACTTCCACATATTCATTAAACTAAACTAGCTAAATTTAGAAAGAGCAAAGACCCAAGTAGTGGCAAGGGTGCCGAGCAGCTGGTGGCACAAAAACTCTTATAATAGCTACTAATGCTGAATGTTACTCAAAAAGCAATCCCACTCCCAAGTATATATACACAAATGTGTACCCATGAGATTATCTACAGCAGCATTCTTTGTAATAGTATCTCATATTTTTATAAGCTATAAATATCTGATTATCCTCCCATGAAGGGCCTGTCATGTCTTTTGCCCACATTTCTATTTTGTTATCCGTCCCAAGAAACCTGAAGTATTTTACTATTTGGCCCTCTACCAACAAAGCTAACTGAAAATAACCCAAATTTCCATCAGTGAAAGGACAGACAAGTCAATTGTGGGAATTCGCCCAACAGAACACTCTACAGCCATTTGAAAGGACAAATTACTTCTACATGGAACAGCGTGCTTGAATCTTACAGGTACAATGTGAAGCAAAAGAAGCCAAAGGCAACAAAACAAAATGTACGCCCTGGATCACTCTGTTCAAATAAAGTTCAAAAGGAGGTGAAACTAATCCACTGGGACAGAAATCCCAGAAAGCAGTTACCTTCCAGGGGTAATTACTGGAATAATACAGGAAGAAAATTTCTGGAATGCAAGGAGTGGTTTACCTGAATGGTGATGACAATGTATTCAATTTGCAAAAACTCATCAAGCTGTATACTTAAAATTTGTGTGCTCTAGGGTATCCATGTATTTCAATTAAAAAGTAAAAATACCAGCGGCGCCTGTGGCTCAATGGGTAGGGTGCTGGCCCCATATACTGAGGGTGGCGGGTTCAAACCCAGCTCCGGCCAAACTGCAACAACAACAACAACAACAAAAAAAAGCCAGGCGTTGTGGCAAGCACCCGTAGTCCCAGCTACTCGGGAGGCTGAGGCAAGAGAATTGCCTAAGCCCAGGAGTTGGAGGTTGCTGTGATCTGTGACACCACAGCAGTCTACTGAGGGCAATAGAGTGAGACTCTGTCTCTACACACACACACACAAAGTTAAGAGCATTAGTTGTCTAGGAAGGAGTAATATGCTAGTTAGTGATAGTAGTCTCCAGGTTGAGTGAATTACTTTACTAGAGAGCTAAAGTACTTGCCTACCCCACATAGGCTCGCTGACCTTCCTGTAAGGTCGTTTTAAAATCTGAAATTCTGTGATTGATTGTTCCATTCCTTCATTCACTCACACTAACATGAATAAAAGGATTCACTAGAGCCGGAAGCATGAAGATCTAATTATTATCCCTGTCTCAAAAAAAGTATGGAGAATCCTCAAAGATCTAAAAGCAGAACTTGGCTCGGCGCTCATAGCACAGTGGTTATAGCACCAGCCACATGCACCAAGGCTGGCAGGTTCGAACTTGGCCCAGGCCTGCTAAACAACAATGACAACTGCCAACAAAAAAATAGCCGGGCCTGCTTGGGAGGCTGAGGCAAGAGAATCGCTGAAGCCCAAGAGTTAGAGGTTGCTGTGAGCTGTGATGCCATGGCACTCTACCCAGGGCGACATAGTGAGACTCTGTCTCAAAAAATAAATAAATAAAATTTAAAAAAAAATGTAGACTTTCCATTTGACCCTGCAATCCCATTTCTAGGTATTTACCTAGAAGAACAAAAATCATTTTCCCACAAAAACATTTGTACTAGAACTGTTTATTGTGGCTCAATTCATAATTGCCAAGTTGTGGAAGCAAAGTGCCCATCAACCCATGAATGGATCAACCAACTGTGGTCTATGTAGACCATGGAATATTATTTAGCCATTAAAAAAGATGGAGACTTTACATCTTTTACATTTACCTGGATGGAGTTGAAGTACATTCTTCTTAGTAAAGTATCGCAAGAATGGAAAAAATAAATATCCAATGTACTTCATACTAATATGAAATAAATATATAAACAATTACATGCTCATAAGAACAATAAAACACCAATACAGTCCGGTGCGGGGGTAGAGGGCAGTGCAGCAGGGAGGACGTATGGCAGGAGGAGGGGGCATGAGGCGGGGTCTCACCTAACGTGCACAGTGTGAGGGTAACTGGGCGAGGGGCTCTTCTACAAATGGAACTTTACGCTGGAAGTGAGAACAATGTAACCTAAAAATTGTACCCTCATATTAAATAAAAAATTAAAAGAAACTATTAAGAATAAATTTCTGTTGATGGTAAAAAAAAAAAAAAGTCCTCAAGGCAGAGTGGAACATACAGAACAATAAATATTAATAAAATGATAGATAATAAAATATCTACAATATCTCAACGTATCTAAAATAATAGTAAAATGAAGACAGGCACTGAGGAGGGAGAAATTAACTCCAATTTGGAAACAGTAGGATAAACAGATATGCAAAATTCCTGAGAGACAGTGATGCCCCAGGCGGGGTTAAAGGACAAAGAAGTGGATGGGCAGTGAGTCCACTCCAGGTGGAGGCAGGAGTGTGAGGCAGAGCACCTTCCCCAGGAAAGGCCAGAAAGGTTCCCGGGGGCACAACTAAAGGAACCTGGCACCTGCGTCTAGGCCACAGGAATGTCTCCTCCTTTTTTCCAGCCTCCCATAAGAAAAATGCCTAGAGAATGCCCTGCCCCATGAGCGCATCAGTGCACAGCACACTGGGGTGAGTTGTTTACTTCTTAATGACTTTGCACCACCTTCTGTATTTAATGAGTCATTCGGGCCATTCTGGAATACTGCTGATAGGCACAAATCCCTCCTTTAATCTGGTTGGCCGGTTCAGATTGGACAAGTTTTAACAGCTTTCCTGTCAAGGGGGAGTAGACTAGGTCTGGGATAAAGCTCCGAGAACTTGAGCTGCTGGAGGGACAACAGCTTCCACCATCAGGTCCTTTTGCCAACTGAGCCTCAGAGGTCAGGACTGCAATACATTTTCTTATTTTGATGGGAATTTTAGAACATGGTTGTAAAATTGCATTGCTTTGGAAAGATTTTAATCTTGATTTACATAAGCATTTATTTCTTAATAAAATTTGAATTATAAACTAATTGATAGAATTAGAGGCTAAGATTACTTGAGAAAAATTGTTTTTTTTTTTTTACAGATTTTAAAAAATGATTCCTGAGCTTAAGTAAGAAATTACTTTTAAATCCTTGCTAGCCTCCCAGATAATTAATCAGCAAACACTCCCTAGTCGGGTGAAGATTTTATTAGGTCCTATGACCTGGCAGCCCCTTCGTCCAAAAAATAAGATCACTTGCCTATTTCCTTGATCTTATCACATAGAATGAAATGCTTAAAATACCTCACTTAGGTTAGAAAGGAAAAACAGAGTGTCAAATTTGTAATTGACCTAACATTTATAAATACCTGATTTAAATGAACTTTACCCAAAGCATACTCCACCAGAAGCATTTCAAATTTAACTGGAGCACAGTCCCTTCTGTTGCAGAGTAAAATGGCTTTTTTTTTTTTTTTTTAAATACACAGCAATACCCATAAGGAAATAAAATTAGGTAAGGCTGTTGCCAGCAGGGCGGTCCACTCAGAACATGTTTGTTTAGGGCTCACTCTGTGAGGTATTAGAGACAGGTTTGCAGATAGGGCCCTGCCTTCCACGACCTAGTAGAGGAAGTAGATAATTTAAAATTAACAAAATAATTGCAAATTGAGATCACTGCTATGAAGAGAAAAATGCAGAAATTGAGTAATACCGAGGAAGGGTACTACCTACTTCAGGGAGTCAGGGAAGAATTTCATGAGGAGGGGACATTTAAGTAAGCACTGAAGGACATTAGGAGTGAGACCCACAGGAGCAAGAGGTTGTGTTATTCCTGGCAGAGGGAAAAGCTTGTTCAGAGCCCTGAAAAGAGCTTGTATGAGGGACTCAAATAAGACCATTGTGCCTGAAGCATGGTCTATTTAGATAAGATACGCCATGAGTTTGAAGAGGCAACTAGATCATGGTAAGAATTTTGGAGAACTTTTGGCAGAGTGTCATGATCTGATGTCTATTTTGGAAACATTGCGCTGCCTTCCAGGTGGATCACAGGTGGGTAGGGGAGAGGTCAGCAGACATGCAGAGATCAGTAGACTGCATAGTCATAATCTAAGCAAGATGGTAGCTCGAGGACCCCAGTGGGGAGGGAGAGAAGGCACATTCAGGGTCTATTTCAGAGGTGGAATAAGAATGTGCTGGTGGATGGGGGATGAAGGGTGGTGAGTGAGAATGAGGAATCAAGGATGACTCAGACTGCAGGCTGGAGCAATAGGGAGGGTGGGAAGGCGGGGAGAGTGGTGGAGAAACAGGTTTGGAGAGAGAAGTCCTCACTCAGTTCCTTAGTCCCTGGAATAACTTAAATGATTCATTTAGCATTTCTTGTGAAACATGAATGTTTGCCTGGTGTGGTGGCCAAGGACTGCAGTTACAACTGCTTGGGAGGCTAAGGCAGGAGGCTCATTTGAGCCCAGGAGTTTGAGGCCATTCTGGGCACCATAGTGAAGAAACAGCTGCCAGCCTAAGCTAGGCCTGGTTTTTTTGTTTTTCTAATATAAGAAGAGTTCAGGGAGTAGGCAGCAGTAAAGTGGGAGCTAGGGGTCTTATCTTCATTTGATAAATACAGTTTTTTATTCAGATTGTATGTTTGCTTAGATTTGGGGTAAAGATCCCCAAAGCCATTCCTTGGTTTTGTCTGCCATTCACTAAGAAATTAGGAGTGTGGGCGGTGCCAGTGGCTCAAGGAGTAGGGTGCCAGCCCCATATACCGGAGGTGGCAGGTTCAAACTTGGCCTCAGCCAAAAACTGCAAAAAAAAAAAAAAAAAAAGAGAAAGAAAGAAAGAAAGAAAAAAGAAATTAGGAGCACACTTACAACTTTAGCTCAAAGCCATTCATGTGGCCAAAACATTTGTACCCCTGTAATATTCTGAAATAAAAATAAATAAGTAAATAAATAAGAAATTAGGGAAGAGGCTATATTGTTGAACTTATTTTCCAATAAAAAAGAAAAACAAATGGAATTTCATGTACAGTTTCCATGTTATTTTATACATGAATTATCTTTTCAATAGTGCAGTTAGTTCAGGAAGAAAATAATTAAAGATGTAAATGTACAAACCAAGAGCCAAAACCACTCTTAACAGCCCAAGGTTGTGAACTTATTTAATTTGCTCTTTCCCTGAGGAGTCATTTCTTGGATCATTGACTGATTATTATTCTGAACCGGTGGTAGCCCCTGTCCTCCTCTGCTTATTGCCAGAGTATGATCCAGCTATGGGGCTTGAAGAGTTTATGTTTATTGGATTTTAATGACTCCCTTAACAACGGTCATTTCTAAAAGTAATAGAAAACTAAGTGTGTGGAAACAGAATAGCTAAGCCTGACTCCTGGAGGTTATTTTTAATAGTTGCTTGGTGTTGTCCTTAGGTATATGTTTAATGCTTAAAAGCAATTTAGAAGGATCCTTTCTCTTAATTAATTTACAATATTCAACTACACTTGTCAAATGTTATTTTGAACCCCTCAATAACAAAGTTACTGTGTAAACACTAAAACGCTAGGCTTAAAATGTTAGATAATACTGGTATAAATAATATACTGTTAATATTACAACTGTAATTATGTATTGTAATACTTAATTTCTATAGTGTTTCCATTTTCTCTCAGAGAATGACACAACTTTGGTCTTAGGTGAAATCTAGTTGGACATGGATCTTGAATCTTTAGAGATCATTTTGTCCTCTTAAATACTTATGAACGGAAGTACATGTGTCTGGCTTCTGGCTGGGAACCTGCTTGGGAGGGAGGGGGATGGATTACTATGAATGATTCAGTAAATATTCATCCAAGATAGTGTTTTTTAGACTGTGAAAGAATTTCCTAAGGTAAACAGTGATTGTTTGAAATTACTTAAAATTAAATTGATAAAAATATTTAAGAATATGCGGGAATTAATAAGTTTGCAGTCATTCCCTAGGCATAAATTATTTAAATAGTCTCCACCTCAAAATCCAATGAGATGGGATATAAATATGTACTTCTTATATGTAATAAATTCCTTATATAGCCTTACAAAGATTTCCTCACCTGGTTCCTGTTGACTTTCTCAGCCTTATCTCTTTTCTCTCTTTTCTCTCCTCGACTCCCACCCTGTTTTCTCCTCCTCTTCTCTCCCCTCCTAGCTACAGCCTCACTGTTTTTCTTCCTCTGAGCCTCACTGCTCTCAGGTCTTGGAGCCTAGGAGACTTCATGCACACAAGGGATTCCCGCTGCCTGGAACCCCTTTCCCTCATTCTTTGTGGAGTCATTTTGCAGACCTAGTACTACTTTCCTCCTGAAAGCTTTCTGTCCATCTCTTCTCCCCACTAATCTCAGACCCCCACCCAGGCTTCAGTAGGTCTTGAGCAAGTCTCTGGTTAGTTTTCCTGGGATGGCCAAAACTAACACTGTCCTATTCATTGTTCAATCCCCAAACCCTAGGAGGAGGTACAACATAATAGTTACCAGGAATGAATGAATGAATAGCAAAGGCAGTGAGCACTAAAGAATTTGAAATTTACACTTGACACGTTTTAAATGATAATGTAAATCTGAAGAAATAAAGATGCTACTTTTAAAAGATATATTTCACTTCAGTTATTTTCTAAAGAGAGAACAGACACACTTGGCATCAGTTGGACGTAAGACAAAATTTAGTATTGTTACATGCTAAATTTCTTTCATCGAGTTAGATAAACGTAGAATCCAAAAAGTTATAAACGCTAATGGCAAATACTGTACAAAAATCCTATCAACTCACACAACTGTAACTTACAAACTGTTAAGCTTTCTTCTCAACAGCGGTCTCCAATCTTTTTGGCACCAGGGATCAGTTTCATGGAAGACAATCTGACCACGGCCTGGGGGTGGGGGTGAGCGTGGGGGCGGCCTGGGGGTGGAGACGGGACAGGAGGCAGAGCTGTACTGTGCGGTCGGGTTCCTAACACAACTGGGGACCGCACAGTTGAAAGAAAGGAAAAAAGGCTTTAAAACCTCCTTGGAAATAAATGACCTTTTAAAATGCCAGCATTTCCCCCAGAGAATGGATTTGGTCTGAGTGTCTTATTTCTGAAACTGTCTAAGAAAAGATGACTTGGTTTTGAGAGTCAAACTGCATCCCTCTATGACAGTTTAAGATCTTTTAAGTCCCCTTATAAAACACCGTCCTTATTTTAAGAACAAAAGGAGCCATAAAACAGCATGGGCTGGAAAGAAGAAGCCAGCACAATGTCCTTGGAAAGGTTTTTTTTTTTTTGGGGGGGGAAGTAAGTAGAACTTCTGTTACATCTGATAACTCCAAATTGCACACGTTTTGGCATACGTCAAAAACAACATAGGGAAACAGAAAAGAAATCGTAAACATTTTTTGCGTGTCCTACCTCTTAAAACCTATAACAATGAATCAAATGCACTTAGACAACGCACTTTTTTCTGCCTCATTTATACCGTATCGTAGACTACGGGGTGGCAAGGGGAGGTCTCTAATAAGACCCGGCCTCACTGCGGGTTAAACTGCGGACATTTTTCAATAGGATGGACTAGAACCAAACTACCAAGCTAAAATGACAGAGACAGCAGAAGTAATAGCAAATTGAATCCCCGGGAAGGAATTCCAGGAAGGCACACGCGGGGGGCGCTGCTCAGCTCTCCAGTCTCTCTGGCTCTCAGTGGAGACCCTCGGGCGATCGGGACCCAACCCGACAGACCCTGCAGGATTTAGCCCCTTTCTCCTCTTTGCGTGAGAGAAAAGCGCCAAGAGACGCAAGCCGTTCGTGGTGTCCAAGCGTTAGAGCCTGCGGAGCCGCGCGCGGGCGCCCACGCTCGTTCCCGGGGAGCCCCCGGCCCGGCCGCCCTCTCCGGCCCGCCCGGCCCCGGCCCGCCTTACTCTGGGGCTCCATAGTCAGCTGCTCCCGTGCCCCGAGCCGAGCCCCCGGCGCCGCAGCCGCGCCTCCTAACGCCTCGGCTCCCGGGCAGGCGTCTCTTCGGTTGCCCTGACAACCGGAGGGCGAGGGAGGCGGGGCCAGAAGGACGGCGAGAGGGAGGGACCAAACTCCGCCGGGAAACGCGAGCGGGCGCGAGGCCCCGAGCAGAGTCCTGGGGGCCGAGCGAGGGTGGCGGCCGGGTCCCCGGCTGAGAACCCTGCCCCTGAGGCCCGGTCAGACGATCGCGCCCTTCTTGGCGGGTCTCGCGTCCCCGCGGGACCCGCGCCCGGACCTCCGAGGTTGAGGCCTACGGGTCTGGCTGTCGCCGTCCTGCGGCGTCGGTCCGGCCATCAGCCCGGAGCCCCGCGAGTTGGCCCGCGAGGAAGGCCGCCGGCCCGGGCCTCCCTCCGAGACTCGGGAGCCGCCGCTGCAGGTAACGGCGGGCCCCGGCGGCGGGAGGGGTCGGGCGGCCGGGGCTCGGGGGGCAGCCCCGGGCACCTGTTGCGGCGCCTCGGGGGCCCCAGCCCGCCGTTGAACGGGGCGCCCCCTGCCCAACCCCCGAAACGGCCTGTTGTGCGCCGCCTCGCGCGGGTTCTCTCGGAGCCCCGGCAGGGGGACTGAGCATTTGCACGGCAGCCTCCGAGCCTGGGGTCCCCCAGCAGCCCTCCGGCCGGGGGCGTCGGCCCAGGTCTGGGGGTGTCACTCGGGCCGCATTTAGGGGCAGCAGCGGGCAAACCGGAGTCCCCTGTGGTCGCCAGTGGGCTAAGGTGCCCCTGGCATCTGAAGCCCGGGAGAATTCCTTTGCTCAGCTTTGCCCTGTCATCCCAGTATCGCATTTCAGGCTGTGCGGCCGGGTCGGATCTTTCCGGTCGGTTTAGTTTTTTTGTGTTTATTTGTGTCAGTCCTCCAGGTTTTCGGTTGAGTAACTGAATCAACCCACATGTTTTGTAGCAAAACTTGGTAGGGCTGTTGAACAAATGTACCATTATCCCACACAGTAGTCTTTCATAATACTGGTTTTAAAACAACAGAGTCAGGTTTGCTTTAAGGGAACTTTGAGGGTCACAGGGATTATTATCTGGCGAGTTGTAAAAATTCAAACAACCAGGAGAAGATCACAGGTTAAGGGAAACCGGAAGGAGGAAAGAAAAATGAAGGAGAAAGAACAGAAAGGATGAGAATGGAAGAGCGGGGTGGGGGTGGGGAGAGGAGGAAACTGCGGGCGTGATTTAGGGCTCAGTCTGGAGTTACAGCCCCTCTATCAATCCCGATGGGGGAAATGGAAGAGTCCTAATGGGGTCACCTAAGTGATTACTCACAGTGCCACTAGAGGTATTTCCACTCCACGGATGACAAGGACACCAAGGAGAATTACTTTCCTCTTAGGGAATCATTCAGAGGTTAACTGAACCTGAGGAGCATATATCCTGTGATGGAAGCAGACATTTCTAATATTGTGACACATTAGGCTTTCCCTTCTCAGATGCCACGGGAACTTGTTCAGTTTAATTGTCAAAACAAAAAGGCTTATGTGTGGATATTGACAAACAGTGTGATATGTACAGAACCTGTCATTCTAAAGCTGAAGTATTAAAGGAATAAATTTGGGTTGGAAAGTAAACACTTCGTGGTACCTTAACAACTTGTTCCTGAAATTTAGAGACAGGGAATGTATTTTTAGGCGGAGCATAACTCAGATCAGCAGAACTTCTGTATACAATGTTTCTGAACTCTTTGTTTTCATATCATTAGCAAAATCAGAAAGTGGCCTTTTCATCCACTGTAACAGACATTGTAATGCTCATCAGTAATATATGATAAAAAGTGGCAAGGTAGTGATTTTTAAAACCCTAGCACTTAGGGACACAAAAAAGAAAGGGATAAATTTTCTTAACAGTAGAGGATTAGGCCTTTGCATTTTTTTTTTTTTTTTTAAGAAGAAAATGACAACAGTGCAGGTCTCCATACAAGGTCACAAGGATTCAAGAATTTGGTTTGAAGATTGTAAAAAACTGGGAATATGTACTGATGAAGTACTCTGTAGTGATGTAGAAGAATTTGAACAGGTATGAAGTTGTCATTAAGGAAGTCTTGAATTAAAATACTTCAGGTAGCAAGTAAAGGCACTTATGAAAAACATTTTATTTGAGGGGATGGTGAAAAAGAAGAGAAGAAGTCTTTCTGTGGAAGAAAAGACTGGGTAGAGGGGAGAAGTGGAGAGGGAAAGACATTAAATTGGCTAAGGCTGGGCATTTTCTCTTTTTTCCTTCTAGTACCTAGTATAATGTACTTGTTAAGTGTTTGTTGAATGACTGAGAAGAGCTTTGGAGAAATCACTTTGGCTATAGGAGAAAATACCAGAGGTCAGAAGGTTGCCACTGAGGATGGGGGTTGGAGATGCAAGAAAACCCACTGTTAGGTTGGGTGTGGGAGCTCACACCTGTAACCCTGGCACTCTGGGAGGCTGAGGCAGGTGGATTGCCTGAGCTCACGGGTTTGTAGACCAGCCTGAACAAGAGTGAGATCCCCCTCTCTAAAAATAGCAATACCTTGTGGTGGGAGCCTGTAGTCCCAGCTACTTAGGAGGCTGAGGCAAGAGAATTGCTAGAGCCCAAGAGTTTGAGGTTGTTAAACAAACAAACAAAAAAAAAAGAACTGTTGTTGGATTTTTAAGTTTCTAAGCTCATCACTGAATAAAATAGTTACATTGTTGTTTACTGAGCTGATGCTTAACTAATTGTAGCAAACCAAAGCATTATTACCAAGGGAGGATAAAGTAACCATGAAAAGACAGATCTAGGTTTTCTTTTTCAAAATTCTAATAAGTAAAAGCTGTGCACGGTGGCTCACGCTTTGTAATACCAGCGCTTGGGAGGCCAAGGTGGGTGGATTGCCTGAGCTCATAGGTTGGAGACCAGCCTGAGCCAGAGTGAGATCCTGTCTTTAAAAATTGCTGGGCATTGTGGCAAGTGCCTATAATCCCAGCTACTTGGGAGGCTGAGGCAAGAGGATCACTTGAACCCAAGAGTTTGAGGTTGCTGTGAGCTAAGACGCCATGGCACTCTACCAAGGGTGAGCAAGTGAGACTCTGTCTCAACAAAAAAAAAAAAAAAAAAAAAAAAAAATTCAAAGTAAAAATAACTGTATTGGGAAGTTAACTTCATAACTTTACAAATAGAATGATAAAAAATATATAGCAAATGAGTATGTTAGTTTTGTCTCCTTGCCTTTCTATCATGTTTTTGGGATTTGGGGTCTTTTGTTGTTTTCTTTACCAGAGTGAGTGAGGGTAGTTTTTTCTTTCATTCAGTTAAAGGTAAAACAATCTAATTTACATTTTTGGTGCGTTTCCTCTTTGTTCTCTAAACCTGTCATGGTCTTCACTCATGGTTGGACCCAGGAGAAATGCTCGTCTCTCAGCCTTTCACTCACTCCCAGTTTAATCTCGGGCTGCAGGTCCGTGCTACCCTTGACCCTCTGAAAAGTCTGCCAGGGTTAGGCTTCTGCCCACTGAGCACTTCTCTCTCCTTCCAGGGGCGCTGCATAATTTAGCACCGAGCCCTGTGCTGTGCTTCCTTGTAGTTTTCTCTTGTTTTACAGGGGGGGTCTCCACCTCTGAGTAAACATTTTTGGAGTTAGGTCTGGGCCTTACGCTGCATCTGCTTTTCTTCACTCTGTGCTTCTCTAGCAGTAGAGGGCTTCAGTCTGCGCCAAGGACAAGGCTTTAGTCAGGGATGATTGCATTAATTTCTAGCCATGCCATTTGGGGAAGCCAAGAGTTTTTATTTCCTCATTGATAACTGGGGCTAATAAAACCTGCAACGATTATCCAGTAGTCTAGTTTGGAGACTCAAAATGCGATTGTAGCTATGAATGAAATATCTTATGTATCATAAAGAACTTTTTAAATATAAAGGGATATTACTGATAGCCGGGCGTTGTGGCGGGCACCTGTAGTCCCAGCTGCTTGGGAGGCTGAGGCAAGAGAATCGCGTAAGCCCAAGAGTTAGAGGTTGTGAGCCGTTTGACGCCACAGCACTCTACCCGAGGGCGGTACAGTGAGACTCGGTCTCTACAAAAAAAAAAAAAAAGGATATTACTGATTTAGGCATAAAGCAAACATTGATTGACATGCACAATATATTAGGTACTCTTCAGGTTCTGGGGTTGCTGTTCATAAAGGTTGAATAGGAAATGACCAGATGGAGGGCTTCCTAGGCACGGACAGCTTGGGCAAAGGCAGGAAGGCACCGAGAACAAGCAGAGAGTACCCCTTCTCTCTTTCTCTCTAAGTATATATATATATGTATATGTATATGAATGAATGAAGAGAATGGGAGGAAGTGAAGAAAGGCAAACGTGGGCTAAAAATCAGAAAGAGTCTAAGGCAGTGGTTCTCAACCTGTGAACCAAAGACCACAGGGGTCACCAAAGACCATCCTGCATATCAGATATCTACATTATGATTCGTAACAGAAGCAAAATTATAGTTATGAAGTAGCAATGAACATAATTTTATGGTAGGGGGTCACCACAACATGAGGAACTGTATTAAAGGGTCGCGGCATTAGGGAGGTTCAGAACCACTGGTCTAAGGACTATGGGTTTTTTTCCCTTGAAGATAACAAGAAAGATTCGAGTTAGTGACCTGAGATGATCATTTTTGCATTTGAAAAGGCTCACTGGCACTATGTGAATCACAGATCAGTGGAATGCCACAATTAGAGCCAGAAAAAACAGAAGTGAAATTTTGCACTAATTCAGTGAAGAATTAAAGAGGTAACTAAAGCAGTGGTGGTGGGAATGGGGAAAGGGGGCTGTGAAAGGGGGAATTGGCAAGTCTTGGTGATCTAGGAGGTGAAGAAGCAGGATGACTCAGGGGTCTGAGCTGGTGGGGGGGGTTGTTCTGCTGTTTGTTGAAATGGAGAAGATGCCTGTCATCTAAGTGGAGAGGGCCCACAGTATATAGGATACTACAAAAGTTTTGAGACAGACTGTGTTCCGGTCCGTTATTTCAGTCTCAGAAACTCAGTCGATGGTGTCCTTTAACCCTCACGCGTGTAAGTTTCAGTTCAGCTAGGCTTCTCGGTATTACCAGGACGGCTTCATTTGTTTTCATCAGCACAGATTTTATGTTTCGTGATTTTTGTGTATGTCGAAACTTTCGTAATGACCCACATAATAGTTGGGACATGTGGTCTGGAGCTAAAGGAGTCTCAGATGAAGGTAGAAATTTGGATTAAGCATACAGTAATTGAAGTTAAAGTGAGTAGTTTTCTCCAGGACTAATATGTGGGATGAGAAGAATGTGAAGGGTAAGATGGGGGTGCTCATAGTTCACATGGGGGGAGCTGGACGGGGGTGCTCATAGTTCACACGGGGGGAGCTGGACGGGGGTGCTCATAGTTCACACGGGGGGAGCTGGACGGGGGTGCTCATAGTTCACACGGGGGGAGCTCGACGGGGGTGCTCATAGTTCACATGCGGGGAGCTGGACGGGGGTGCTCATAGTTCACATGGGGGGAGCTGGACGGGGGTGCTCATAGTTCACATGGGGGGAGCTGGACGGGGGTGCTCATAGTTCACACGGGGGGAGCTGGACGGGGGTGCTCATAGTTCACACGGGGGGAGCTGGACGGGGGTGCTCATAGTTCACACGGGGGGAGCTCGACGGGGGTGCTCATGGTTCACATAGGGGGAGCTGAACGGGGGTGTTCATGGTTCACACTGGGGGAGCTGGGCGGGGTGCTCATGGTTCACACCAGGGGAGCTGGACGGGGGTGCTCATGGTTCACATGGGGGGAGCTGGACGGGGGTGCTCATAGTTCACACGGGGGGAGCTGGACGGGGGTGCTCGTAGTTCACACGGGGGGAGCTGGATGGGGTGCTCATGGTTCACATGGGGGGAGCTGGTGGTGGAAGAACCTGAGGAGACTAAAGAAGCGTGGACAGAAAAAGAAGCTGAGAATCTGGAAAGATTAATATGAGCCCTTACTCTTTAGGGGTTGGTGCATTAGCATTCCCTGAAATCACTGTATTTTTCTCCATCTGCCATAGAATGTAAAACATAGTTCCTCTGTCTGCTATTTTTATTAAAGTTAATATAAAATGACTACCCATTACATTGTTAACAACAAAAAATGCCTAACAGATTAGAAATAAAGGTCAAAAACTTAAAAAAAAAAATTCCTGATATTCATGGTTTTTCAGACTTCATTTGGAATAACAAATGAAGTAAAATGTAACTTTAGAAGTCGATTATGATGCTTTCCCAAGCAAATACTGTGTATAAAAAAAAAAATGGATGGGGCGGTGCCCTAGGGTGGCGGGTTTGAACCTGGCCCCGGCCAAACTGCAACAAAAAAATTAACTGGGCGTTGTGGCAGGTGCCTATAGTCCTAGCTACTCGTGAGGCTGATACAAGAGAATCACTTAAGCCCATGAGTTGGAGGTTGCTGTGAGCTGTTTTGCCATGGCACTCTACTCAGGGTGAGACTAGGTAGAGTGAGACTCTGAAAAAAAAAAAACAATGGCACATATCTCAGTGGTTAGGGCACCAGCCACATATACCAGGCCTGACTGTTTCAAACCCAGCCCAGGCCTGCTAAACAACAACGACAACCACAACAAAAAAATAGCTGGGCATTGTGGTGGGCTCCTGTAGTCCCAGCTACTTGGGAGGCTGAGGCAAGAGAATCACTTAAGCCCAAGAGTTGGAGTTTGCTGTGAGCTGTGATGCCACAGCACTCTACTGAGGGCAACATAGTGAAACTCTGTCTAAAAAAAAAAGGACGAAAGTTCATTTTGTGTACGTCAGAAATAAAATAAGTATTTAACTCAGGTAGGCTGGCAGTAGCCTATTTGTTAGATTTGTTAGGTTTTATTGGATGTCATACATCTACTCAGATATGTAACTATTTATTAACAAATAAACCAAATTAGTACTTTAGCTTACTTTATTAACTACTTCTCCTCAGACTACATTAGTTTTTAGAATGTTATGCAATCAAAAACAATCAAAATAATAGTGAAAAGCACTGAACGGTCCTAGTCATTTTAATTTATAACAATACCTTTGTCTTACAAGTTTATTTTTGAGGAGTAACATATGGTTATTATACATAAGCATTGACTGAGTTTAGGGAGTCTTTCCATATATAAATCTAAAATTTTTATTTCCAAGGGCCAGGTGTGGTGTCTCACACCTGTAATCCTTGAACTCTGGGAGGCCCAGGTAGGTGGATTGCCTGAGCTCACAGGTTCGAGACCAGCTTGAGCCACAGCGAGATCTCATCTCTAAAAATAGCCAGGTGCTGTGGCAGGTGCCTATAGTCCCAGCTACTTGGGAGGCTGAGGCAAGAGAATTGCTTGAGTCCAAGAGTTGGAGGTTGCTATGAGCTAGGATGCGAGGACACTGTACCAGAGGCGACAAAGTGAGACTCTGTCTTAAAAAAAAATTTATTTTTACTTCATTAGAATGTAGCATTCTTAAAAAAATTAATTGGTGGCTCATGCCTATAATCCTTACACTCTGGGAGGTGAAGGCAGGTGGATTGCTTGAGCTCAGGAGTTCAAGACCAACTTGAGTAAGAGCAAAACCCTGTCTCTACTAAAAATAGAAAAAGTAGCTGAATATTATGGTGGGCCCCTGTAGTCCCAGCTACTCGGGAGGCTGAAGTAAGAGGATTGCTTGAGCCCAGGAGTTTGAAGTTCCCGTAGATGGCACAGCACTCTATCTAGGGTGACAGAGTGAGACTCTATCTTTAAAAACAAAACAATTAATTGCTTATTCAAGTTGTATTTGATATGAACAAATACTGGATTAAAAGTGAATCTTTTTTTTTTTTTCCAACATTTCACCACATATATTTCTTCTTATGCAGCGTGGTCAGTGCGAAATGCAGTAATTTAATTTTTTTCCAATCAAAATAAGAAACAAACCAGTATGATCTCACTTCTATCAACTTTTGGAAGTTTACAACAGTTAAAGTATTTTTGCTTCTATGTATGAAGGTTAAACAAATCATTTTTTTCATAAAATACAAGAGCAACCAATTTCACCATCGAGTAAAAGTAAAAACTGGAATTCTTTTTTTAAATTAGTCCAAAGTTGCATTTAGGAACTTAGTTGTAGGCTGCTGCGCTGACACCATGACAAACCAATGTGTAGGGTTGGGTCTGGTTTTGTTTCGGTTTTCTTTTCAATAGCCAATGCTCATGGATTAAGTTCTGGAAATGTTCCAATTGTAAGGCAGGGATCTGTTTGGATTCCACCACGGATATGCTCCTTGGGTTGGATGCTGGAGGGTGAGGCACGTTTTGCTGGACCCATGTCGACTACCTAGTCGTCATCAAGGTCAAAAAATTCATCGTCTCCTCCTTGGTATTCCATTCCCTGGAAATCTACTCGGTACCGCAAGATACCTCCAATTCCACCAAATCCTTTCACAAATTGGGATCCTTCTTGTGACTTATCTGTGACAATTTCCAATGTAGCTCCAAATTTTTTATAGTTGTTAGCAAACCATTCCAACAGGGGCATGCTCTCAATAAGCTCATGTTCCTGGCCTGTCTCTTTGTCTGTGAAATGAGATTTATCCTTTTCTTGTTCTGGAGTTTGATAGAGAATTTTCTCCTCTTCTGTGCCTTGGCAATGAAGGACATATCTCATCATATCCAGATTTTCATAGACTATTAGAATCTCTACAGCTCCCATTTCTAAAGCCTTTAGTGTATCTTCAACCCAAAGCAGTACTTGCCGGTGTCCTGGCTGATTTCATCAAAGTATCCTCCTATTAATTTCTTCTCTTGAATAAATTTCACGTTGGAGATGACTTCAGTGGATAACTCAATAGCTTGGTTGAATCCATTTTCACCACCATAGGATATATCAACTAATTTTAAAACTTTTGACTGCAACCTCTGATCAAACATATCAGATTGACTTAGTTCAGTTTTAAAGTCAGCTGATTCAGCTAAAACGAGACCAGCCACATTCACTTTGTCCCCAGAAATAAACAGCTGCACAGCAGTCTCCGCTACTTTCCGAACATAGTTATGTCGCTTTTCCATTCTTAAATGGGGAAAACGCAAGGTTGACTGACCTCCTCTACTGTGTTTCTTTGGGAGATCCACAGTGAATTTGTGTAAGACTTCTCTTGTGTTTCCTTGGAGAGTGCCGAAAAGTGCACCGCTACCATCTATTACAATGAATCCAAACTTGCTATCATCGGAAAGTAGTGCTGTAAGAGCCTCTGTATGGAATTTGTTGTCGCACAAATACAATGACGTGTTAATTGGTTTGAAAGGTTCAAAGTCAATGTTGACTTTCTTTTCTTTTCCTTCTTCTGTTACAATTGTTCCACAGTAAACAACCAGACCATTTGGAGGTACTTTGTTATAAAGTTTGAGTCTCTGTTGTGCAGATGTGATGGCTCCCAGGACTGAAAGGTGGTTAAGTCGTGACTTAATGTTAGATGCAGTTCCAAACTCATCTGTTAACATCTTTGCCACTCGTGAAATCTGGTCTTTGGGAGGAACGATCAATGATATCATGATGGTGCCATTGCCGCGGGCCGCCTCCAAGCTCTTAATGAGCTTTTTGATCTTCCAGATCTCCATGTTCCTGTCCGCAGCACTGGGGTCGTCCCCTACCTTCTCGCCTCCTCCTCCCTAAGGGCCCAGTCCTGGGCGGCAGCGGTGGCTTCTCCCCTGCGGCAGCTCTGATGTAGGACACAGACTCCCTCTCTCCAGGCAGCTGCATGTGTTGCAATCCGCTCACATGGGGCCTGGAGAATCTTTTTTGGGTGTTTTTTGAAAGTATACTAACTAGGTTTGTTTAACATCAAAACAGTCAGCTTGTTAGAAATCTAGAAATAAAGTTTTTAAAATAAATTTTTAATTTTTACCTTACTTTATTCCAGAAAGGCTTTAAATAAATACTGAAAACTAAGTAGGATGTATTTGGGGGGAATTTGAGTCTATTAAAACAAAGGCAGACAGAGAAGTATTCCAGGCCCAGTGCAGTGGCTCACAGCTGTAAACCTAGCACTCCAGGAGGCTGAGGCCTCCTTTAAGGTCAGGAGTTTGAGACCAGCTTGAGCAAGAGCAAGGCCTGTCTCTCCTGCAGATAGAAAAAATTAGCGAGGCGTGGTATGTGCCTGCAGTCCTAGCTATTCAGGGCGCTAAGGTAGGAGGATTACTTTAGCCTAGGAGCTGGAGGTTGCATTGAGCTACGGGACTCTACTGCACGCTGACTGGAGTGACAAGGGAGAGACTGTGTCTCTGAAAACATTAAAAAATAAATAAATAAAAGCAGCATTCTAAAAGTCCAGTAATGATTAAGTTCATTGTGTCTATTAAAATATACCATGCCTGAAAGATAAAGTTCACATATTAAATATTTGGCTGTAATTCCATGTTGGCAATTAGAACTATGCTTTTAAAATCTATTTATTTATTTTATTATATTTTGAGACAGGGTTTCTCTCTGTCACCCAGGCTAGAGTGCAATGGCACAATCATAACTCAGGGAAGCCTCCATCCTCCTGTCTCAGACTCTCAAGTAGCTAGGACTATGGGTGATATAAACATGCCCAGCTAATTTTTTAAGTATTTTATAGGGGTAGGGTCTGGCTCTGTTGCCCAGGCTGGTCTTGAACTCTTGGCCCCAAGCAATCCTCCTACCTCACCTACCCAAAGTGCTGGGATTACAGGTGTAAGCCACTATAACCAACCCACATTTTTCAAATCCATAAAAAAGATTTACAAATCTATACTATGGTTTTTCTGTTTTACGGTATTTCTTCTAGACCACCCTGCCTGACATCTCCCATAGTGTCAAGTGTTTCTTCGACCTGCAGTGGTGCGACGTGAGTCCATTTCCTTTAATGTAGTGGGAAGCAGGATAGTTCTGTGGTTAACACTGTACACTTAACTGGGGTTAAGCAGGATCAGGCTGCTAGACGTCAAAATGAGCTCTACCACAGATGAGCTTCTAGAAACTGGATAAATCAACTAGACCTCTGAAGGCTTAAATTTCCTCATTTGAAAAATGGAAATAATAAAGTAAACCCTCCTGGGGTCCTTAAGAGTTAAAATGAAATAATCCATATAAAGTACTTAAACACTTAACATAGCATCTGGCATGCAATAAGCCCTCTATAAATGCTAATTGATGGAATTACCATCCTTATCATGATTAGTCCAACTTTAGTGGTAGTGTGGAGCCAAGCTTCGCAAGGTGTGGTCTGCAGACTAATGCCAGTCCACACACATACTGTTTTGCAATCAGAAAAGGAACTGGTGCCAGAATGTAAATAGACTGTGTCACTGAACATACTGTTCAGCTGACTTTTTTAATACCAAGACTTCAATGAAGGAAGCGGTGAGTTTATTTACATTCTGGTGCAAAGTCCTTATCTTGCCATAATCCAGCACTTTGAATAGAATTGACAGAGAATATTAGACCAATGATCCCATTCTCCAAAAAACAATAGCCCTTTATCCTGAAGACAGTTATTAGTCACTTGTAAAGCTTCATTAACCTTCTGTTTTCTAAACATTATTATAATGGGTTATAAATATATTCTTTATTAGTTCAGCAAATACCTATTACATTACATAGTTATTACATATTACCTATTACATAGTTTGTGCGAAGCCATGTATCTTATTTTGTAGGGGTTGCAAAGATGGCTGAACAATTAATCTTGCCCTTAGGAAGTCTAGCATAAGCATAGAGCGAGAGGGAAGAAGTGAAAACCAGAATAGAAGTGCTGAGTCCATGCAGTGAGTGTTTGCAGTGGTATTATGGTGTGGTTCCAAAAATGCAGACAGATGTCTCCTATGCTAAACTGCTCCCAGAAAAGGTCAATTAATACCTCTTACTTTTTCAGCTTTACACTGGCATAATAAAGATCAGAATTCACTTTCTTAAGATAGCATTTGAGGGGGAGGATGGGTGGAGGGAAGGTAATTGGTGGGACCACACCTATGGTGCATCTTACAAGGGTACATGTGAAACTTACTAAATGTAGAATATAAGTGTCTTAACACAATAATTAAGAAAATGCCAGGAAGGCGATGTTAACCAGTTCGATGAAAATATTTAAGAATGCATATAAAACCAGTGCCTGGTGCCCTGTGATTGCATTAATGTACACAGCTATGATTTAATAAAAAAAGAAAGAAAAATATTTTTCTAATAAAAATCTCTGAAAGTTAAAAAAAAAGAGCATTTGAATCTCCTAGGAGATTAGGAAATCTGCAACACTAGGGAATATCTGTGTTTTTAGACATAAACAACAAAATTATAACTTTTTTTTACATATACATGTGTTTATTAGGTTTCCACCTTTTGCCTTCACAGAATTAAAAAGGCTTAAAATTTAATAACAATAACAATGTTTAAAATTATAACTTTTTAAGATTAGTGTTATAGAACTGTGATGTATTTGATCCTGCTTGCAAGCATATGAATAACAAATGATTTATTGCTCTACAGAATATGAAGACATCAGAGATTAGTAAATATTTGCAACATTTTGGTAAAAATCAGCACAAATTCTTCCACATAGTACCATGTTCAAATAGGTAATATTGAAATAAATTTGGGAGCCATATAAAAAGAATACATTTTTAAAAGGCCAGATGTTGGAAGCATTATTGTAGTGTGTTTGTTTAAAGGCAAGATGTTTGTGTATAATAGTATAAATATATATAAATTATATGGGGTTTAGAAACCCAGTGAAGTGGATTATGGAACAGAATTAGTTTAGCAGACTTATTGGAAAATAATTTTAAATGTTCAAGTCCAAAAGTGTTTTTTTATATTTTAATATTGCTTAGAATGTTTTTGATTGATGGTTTCTCTTACCTCCCTACTTGGTGCACCTGCTCACGACCACACCCACTGTGCCATTTGCCTCAAACTGTCCCCAGCTCTCCTAGAACCTGATGGCATTAATGACTTCAGGAAAATTAAAGATGGGAATAGTAAAGATTATAGATAGTATTAAAGAAAAGAAAGTAACATCAAATTTAAGAAGAGAATTGTAAGGAAAAGCAGAATGAGTAAAAAGCGAAAACTTTGATTAAGAAATGGCCAGGGGGCGAGCATGGTGGCTCACGCCTATAATCCTACCAATCTGGGAGGCTGAAGTGGGCAGATTGCTTGAGCTCAGGAGCTCTGGACCAGCATGAGCAAGAGTAAGACCCCCATCTCAACTAAAAAATAGAAAAATTAGTTAGGCATGGCGGCACATGGCTGTAGTCTCAGCTTCTCAGGAGGCTGAGGTGAAAGGATTGTTTGAGCACAAGAGTGTGAGGTTGCTGGGAACTATGATAACACCACAGCACTCTATCCCGGGTGATAGAGTGAAAAGAAAAAAGAAATGGCTAGGTATGTTAGATCACGGCACTTAAAACACAACACAACCTTTTAACCATATGGCGTTATTAGGTCTTTTGTGATCTGGCCCCTGTCTTATCTTTGAACTTACCTGTGTGAGTCTTTCTCTCCTCTTAGATACCAGCCACACTGTGCTGCTGTTAGGTACCTTCTACAAGAAGGAATCTTTACATGTTTATAGACAACAAATTTCTTTTTCCACACCCACCCTCAGCTTGGTCTATGCTGTAAGCTTTGTGAGGACAGGAACCAGACCTTCTGGTTGAAGCTGCGTCATTAACATGTTTGCAGTGCAGATACACATGGGTACTTAAGTGTTGGTTGCTTAAATAAATGAAAAACCCCAAAATGTAGGTACTGAGAAAACTTGAGGATATTAAAAAAAACTATTACATTATGAATGATATCTGTGGTAAAAGTGCATTTGATAAAGACCTTCATGAAGCAAGGGCATTAGCCATCCAGATATCTGAGGGGGGCACATATCAGACATACAGAAAGGCAAGTGCCAGGTCCTGGGGCAGGCGCACCCCAGGGTGTCCAGGGACAGCGAGGGAAACATGGCTGGAGAAGAATGAGCAAGGCAGGAGCTGGGAGAAAGGAGGCCAGAGAGGCAATGGGTCCAGGTCACAGAGGGATTGTTGATTCTATTAAAGATTCTTGTGTTTCATGGAGGGAGAGGAGATGAGAAGCCACTGGGGGTTTTGAGCAGAAGAGTCAGGAGCTGGCTGACCTTATCAGGAGCTCTCTGACTGCCGGGTTAAGAATGACTGACAGAGGCTAGGGTGGAAAAAAGACTTATTAGGAGGCTGTTACAATAATCCAGGTGACAGGGAATGTGGCTCAGACCACATGTGCACAGCAGATGCTATCGGGTCCCTAACATTTTTTGAAGGTAGAACTAATGTGCTGGGATGTATTTGTTTTCCATTGTTCCTGTAACCAATTACCATAAATTTAGTGCTAATTATTGTCTTATATTTCTGTGGGTTAGGAGTTCATCATCATGGGTTTCACTGAGCTAAAGTCAAGGTGGACCATGTTCCTTTCTGGAGGGTTAGGGGAGGATCTGTTTCCTTGGCTATGGGCTCTTCCTCCATCTTCAAAGCGAGTGATGTCGCTTCTGTCTCAATATTCTTCCACAGTCGTGTTTTCATCTAACTATAGGTGGGAAAGGTCCTCTGATTTTAGAGGACCATGTGATTAGGTTGGGCTCACCAGCGTTTAATCACATCTGCAGGGCTCCTTTTGCCATGCAGAGTGTTACATATTCACAAACTCCAGAGATTCGATCGTGGACATCTTTGGAGGCCATAATTCTACCTACCATAGCAATTGAAGGACCAGATGTGGGATTTAAGATAAAGAATAATCAAGGACAATTTCAAATATTTTGGTCTGACAAATGAAAGGAAGGAATTAACTCAGATGGGTAAGACTAGGTTTATGTGTTGGGGGTGGATAGTGGGAGATCAGTGTTGGACATGTAAAGTTTGAAATGTCTATTCAGTAAGTAGCTGAATACATGAAACTAGACTTTAGGAGAGCAGATGCCAAGGACATAGAAATCTGTACATCCATCTATCAGTGGTACTAAAGCCATAGACTAGAGAGGACCCCCAGGCCCTCTTTTAGAGAGAAAAGGAAAAAGATCCAGGGACTTAGGGTTGGGAAACCCCCAGATCCCTACAAAGTGCTAAAATTGTACATTTGCGAATGTAGTAAGCATGAAGTGTATACTTAAATTGAACTGAACACAGAGGAAAATGCAGAAGAGGAGCATCAAACTATGAAACACAGAAAGTCACTCGGATAGTCTTGCTGCACGCAATCTCATATCAACTCTGTCCATTTCTATGAACTATATTTCTAGAAGTACTGGACAGAGCCAAATACATGTAAATGACAAAGACAACTTCATTTCACATCAACTCGTGATTTTTTTCTTAGGGTTATCTGTTGATTAGCTGTGTGTTATTTGCATGGATGCCCATTTAAGAGTTGTAATAGATTCATTTCAATGTCCAGTTCTTCACAAATTATTACAATCTACAGTATACCTGTAGGATAGCTTTGAAAAGGAGAAAATTTCAATTCTTCCAGTTTAAATTTCTTGTAGTGGAATATAGTTTATACTGACAATAGAACAATTATTAAATTTTATTTTGAGGGACATACAACCTATTATATTATTTGTTTTTTCTTCTTTAAGTTGGTACTATTAAATTTGCCAGAGGCACCAAGACATGGATCTCTTGCATGTATTTAATTGCCTCTAAAAAAAAAAAAGTTAAGCTGGCTCACCCTAGTTGCAGGATGAGTGGAGGTGTGCAAATATCGCTGGAGTCAGTTGGGTCTCAGCCACTCCACTTTCTAAAACTGAAATCCAAGCCATCTGTTAGCAAAACATCCCATCTTATTAATAAACGCTCAAGTCTATGAACTTCAGAGCTTTGTCCCTTGGCTTCAATGGATTTACTGTAGAGTCTTTTGTGGACTCAACCTTTACAAATGTTTTTGTCAAATAAGCCTGTGTGGCCTCCAGAGTTCCAGGTAGGCGAGCTCACAGGTACGCACGATGACCACAGTGTGAGGACTGAGTCCCTGAGGAAGCAGGGCTCTGGAACACCAGTCTGTACACTTCAGGGAAATCGGAGGACATCATTCTGTTATGGTAACTGATGTAACAGTGACCCTGAGTCATGAAGAGAAAGTTAAATGGTGAACATTAAGTTACATTTAATGTGACAGTTAAATTAAGAAAGCAGAAGTTTGTTATCTTTTGCCAGGAGACAGACCACCCTGGAAGTACTAGCTTCCAGAGTAACCACTCCTTATCTCTGGTGATTGTTTGAGTAGAGTGGCCTCCTGCGGGCACTGCTTCCCTGGCACTGGCAGTCACCAGGGCTCTATGGGGCAAGAGGGTCTCCACAGCTCATTCCCATGGGGTTTGCGTGGCTGGAGGCTTGTGCTGCTGTCCACTGAAAGTTGAGCTTTGGTTTCTTCCCAATAGCCAGGGCCTGGGAGCCTCGCAGAGTGACAGCTGGTTCCAAGGGCAGTGTCCCAGGCCGTGGCCCACCTTATAAGTGATTCAGCATCACTCTCTTCCGTTCTTTTGGTCACAGTGAGTTACAGGCCAGCTCAGCATCAAAGGGAGAGAAAGTAGATCCCACCTCTTCATTGGAGCAGTGGCAAAGAATCTGTGGCCATTCAATTTCACCATAACAGAGAAGTGGGTAATGTATTTGTATACATTATACAATGTGTGCTGACCGGGCAGGGTAAGTCTTAGTTTTCTAGAAAGAGGACTATTCAGAAAACTTGAGTATTCCCTGAAGGTTCAAGGTGGTCCATATTTTATATGTAAAATTTTACCATAATTGCAAAATTCTTACACTCTTAATTTACCCATTATAAATTAAGAGAGATATTTATATTTGGTAAAGTAATAGCTGTGTTTTGTTTTTGTTTTTAAAGGTAAACCGGTTAAGAAATAGCACCTAAGGCAATCAATCTCATTTACATGTAAGATGAGAACCCTTAGAAGAGACTCTAATCAGAACAAAAGAAAAATTGAATATAAAATGAAGTGCTAACTTCCCTGCTTCTTGGGCCCTCGCTCAGAGTTGTCCTGTGATCCGCTCCCATGTTCCCGGAGCTCTTCTCTGGGTCTGGTCTCACCTGTGGGGCAGTGAAGAGCTCTAAAGTAAATCCATACCACAGCATTTGTGGATTGTGCCGTTATAATTCTATTTTAATTTCAAGACAATAGCTTTCAGAATGAATGTTTGAAAACTACCTGCAAAGAGCTAAAAAGTCCTTTTCTCTCTCTGGTTATTAGTTTCTCCCTCTTTTAGCTTATTTGTGTGTGACTTTTTAAAATTTCTATCCTGCTCTTGCTCTCACCCTTGAAAGACCCTTTCTGTGTATGTCTAGTGCCTGGTTTGTGAGTCCAGCCTTTAGAGGGCTGAGTGTGTGACTGTCCCTGGGCTTTAGCTTGGCTGTGTCCTTACCACGTACCAATGAGGAATGGGCCTTGGAGCCACTAAGTCTGACAAGCTAAAGCAACAGTTAAGGTAAATCAGATGCCGTAAGAGGCGTAACAAATTACTCTTGATTAATGTGAAAAATACCTTATTTCCAGCAATACAGATTAGATTTTTTTCTTTTTTTAAATCACTAGTGATTGCAAGAGAAAACACTCCTTACCTGCCCGTGGGAACTATGTTACTGACAGAAGCCTTCTTTCTTAGGTGATTTCTCTTCATTTAAAAATTCTCTTTTACTGGCTCTTAGATCAGATAAGTTGAGCTTAAGACCCAGGAATCTCAAGAAATATCCTTGAGATTTCTAATTTAATTAAAGGACCTTTATTAATAAGGGTAGCCATAACCACAGATGGAAAGAAAGAATACATTCATTCCCTTCTCTTGGCTTTCCCAACTGGCGTAAGCAAACAAAGAATGAGAAGTTTAAAAATGTTTCTTTTAACTAAAGGATTTCTTAACCACAATAATGGATGTTCTTGTAGCCAGGGTTAGAGGAACACTCTCCGGCCCTTCACGGTTTTTCCTTCTGTAGAATCCGGGGACCAGTGACCACATGATCAGTCAGCCTGGGGTCCCGGCGGCGTCCCTCCTGCCTCCCGCTGCTCCATCTTCACTTTGGTCAGGATACGGGAGCCTGTGATAGAGGTCAGGCCAAGGGCACAAGCCCACTGCAGAACTGTTTTCAGAACTGGGCAGGAAAGAAAATCACAGCCAACGAAACTTGAAAATCTAGCCTAAATTATTCCTGTTCTTTTAAACAGGCGGCAGAAATGACAGTAATCAGTTAACAGAAAAATTATTGCTTCTCTTTTGAATGCCTATACTTTTTCTTTATAAATTCCTGTATGTTTGCCTAATTTGCCCCTTTTTTGGTTTGGCTTTTAGCACAATTTATTGGGAATCATTTACAACCCTGAGGAGTACTAGAGTGAGCCGGAGTAACCGCAGCAAAGAAGAGGCTCCAGTCGGAGGAAGTTAGCCTGCTGAAACCGGGACGGAAGGCTCAGCCCCGGGACATCGAGTGTCGTGACAGGCTTGTAAACCCTGATCATGAAGGCTTATTGACCGAGAAACTTGACTGTGGAATGTCAACCGCTTAACCTCACTTCTGGACAATATGGAAGAAGAACTGGAATTTTCAAACGCTTCCTCTGAAAAACGGTATTTTCCTGAGTCCCTTGATTCCAGTGATGGGGATGGGGAAGGGGTTTTGGCCTGTGAGGATTTGGAACTTAACCCTTTTGATGGATTGCCATATTCGTCACGTTATTATAAACTTCTAAAAGAAAGAGAAGATCTTCCTATATGGAAAGAAAAATACTCCTTTATGGAGAATCTACTTCAAAATCAAATTGTGATCATTTCAGGAGATGCTAAATGTGGCAAGAGCTCTCAGGTAAGTAACCACTACCAAAAATGTTATTCTTTTATTATTACTTAAATAATTACATACAACAGCATAATATTCTGTTTTAATAACAATAATACCTAAAACAGCAAAAGAGAGCATTAACAATTCTGGTACGATAATTAAATCATCAACATAATTTTATTAATGTTAGCTGAATAAGTTAATAATACTCGTGGAAATTTTTACTACTGAATTATCTCTGTATATAGTATGAAAATGATTCCTGTTATTTCATCGTGCGTGTCGTATTTTGAAAGCTATGGTAGATGTTATCCGCACATCATAGATATGGGGATTAGCTGCTGTGTCTACATACCCGGTGGTCCGACAATCAAGATGCACAGATGTGTTTGGTGGTAAAGGTGGCTAAGCTGCCAAAATTCAGAAGCACAAGGAAATTCTTGTTTTCCTGACTCTAAGAGATAACTGAATGACCAAATATGATCCAGGCCTGGAGCCACACGCTGAGCTGAAGATGGGGAAAGAATTAGTGTTATTAAATGATAAACTTAGGCATATGAAAATGTTAAGGATTATTTCAGCAATGAATGATTCATGAATCGGACGGCACTCAGAACCAGTAGGAGGAGGTTAGTGAACTGTGCTGTGACTGCTTGAGCTTAGGCTGAATGGGAAAGTGAGACAAAAATTTTTTTGAGTGAAAAAAAATTAGAGTGAAAAGTGCCTGGTTAAGGAATGATTGGTGGCTTCTGACTGGTAAAGCTTAGTTTCTTTTTTCTGGAGACAGAGTCTCATTTTGTCACCCTTGGTAGAGTGCCGTGGCATCATAGCTCATAGCAACCTCCAACTCTTGGGCTCAAGTGATTCTCTTGCCTCAGCCTCCCAAGTAGCTGAGGGACTATAGGCACCCACCACAACGCCCGGCTATTTTTAGAGATGGGTCTCGGTCTGGCTCACCCTGGTCTCGAACCTGTGAGCTCAGGCAATCCATCTGTCTCAGTCTCCCAAGTGCTAGGATTAGAGGCGTGAGCCACTATGCCCTGCCAGGTAAAGCTTAGTCTCATCTCACTGTTTAAATTGGGCTTTGTTTGCTTATATAGGAACTTACAGTACCGGAGCTCCCTCAGTCTAATGGCCTCCCAATTAAATTTTTGTCTTTTGTTTTTCTTCTTTATATGCCAATGGATGCAAATGATTTTTTTTTTTAATAAGGTAATGTAAAAGAGAAAAAAATACATTTTTTATCATCCTTCTAGTTCTTACCTGGGGTCCCCTATAATAAAAGATATGTTAACAGGAGAAAACCAGGCAAGTTCATTACCATGTATACCTCATGTGTACATGGAAGAAAAACCAGAGAAATGAGTAAAGCTCTAAGGCAGATTTCAAAGAAACGTCAGGCTTAAATACCATCTTCCTCCGAAGGTAAAGTTTGTTTTGCAGATTTAAGTCATGCCTTCTGAACTTCACCATCACTTTCTCCCTGGTGCAATGTGGGAGATACATCCTTACAAATGGAAATGTCCTGTGTAAGTGTGAATTTCTCCTATAAAGGGGCAGCTTTTCAGAGCTACTTGTGTATCTGCATTTTCTCAAAATAATATGTCAAAGAGGCATATTTTAGGGTGGCATATTCTGGCCTCCTAGAGTTGTATTTTAGGGTGGTGTATCCAGAGCCCCAACATTAGTTAATGAACACTTACTGTTCAGTTTCTTGTTGTATTTTAACTTTAAATATTTATTCAGGTGAGATTTAAATTATAGATCTTAATTAAAATATAGATATTAAATATACTCTTAAATTTTAAAACAGTAAGGCAAGTAAGTATTTTATTATTAAATTAAACGATAGATTCTTGTGATATAAAAATTAGAATAGGCTTGACGCCTATAGCTCAGAGGCTAGGGCACTGGCCACATACACCTGAGTTGGTGGGTTCAAACTTGGCCTGGACCTGCCAAACAACAATGACAACTACAACAACAACAACAAAAAATAGCCGGGCATTGTGGCGGACACCTGTAGTCCCAGCTACTTGGGAAGCTGAGGCAAGAGAATCGCTTAAGCCCAAGAGTTGGAGGTTGCTGTGAGCTGTGACTCCACAGCACTCTACTGAGGGCGACATAGTGAGACTCTTGTCTCAAAAAAAAATAATAAAAATAAAAATTAGAATAGACCATAGATATAATCTGATAGGATCTATTAATTTTTCAGATGAGAAAACTATGGCCAAGAGGGATTTGATAATTTGTCTGTCTCATGGCACAGAGCTTTCTGAATTGGTATTAAAAAATATATTCCACCATACCTTGTTGCTTCCAAGTCTTTTATTACCATTGGTGCTTGCGTGTTTTCAGTGTAATTTGAAGAGAGTGTTGCTGTACAATAGGTGTTTTTTATCTAATTTATAGCTGCAAGTATCAAACCCTATAGTATCAAGGGTTTATTATGATTTGTTATTTGTTATGATGAATTATTGTTAAAACAATTTTATTTCATCACAAGCTAATCATGAAAACTGAATCAGTATACTTTTCCTACTTTCTGTGGACAAATAGCAAGTTAAAAATTACATTTTTATTTTATAATAATTTCAGATTTACAAAATGGTTGCAAAAGTAGTCCAAAGATTGTTCACAATTGTTCACTCACATTCCTAAATGTAATATTTCACTAGGTTTGCTTTGTCATTCCCTCCCTGCCCCGCCCTCCATACATACAGACACATACACACACATTTTCATTCTGAACCTTTGAGGAGTCAGCTGTGCACATGATGCCCTTGGCCTCCAAAAACTTCAGAGAGGATTCTAAAAACATTGCATAGGCACAAAATAATTATCAAAATCTGGAATATAATGTTGATATCTCATTATCTAATTTCTAGATATTCATATTTAATCAATTTCCCACTAAGGGCCTTTATAATAATAGAAGTTTTTTTTCTAGTCCAGAATCCAATCCAAAATTACATTGCATTTTATTGTTATTATTTTAACATCCTTTAATCTGAAACATCTCCTCAGTCTCTCCCTGTCCTCCAGGACCTTGACATTTTTGAAGAGTACAAGTTGGTCATTCTGTTGCACATCCCTCAGTTTGCTTATGTCTAGTGTTTCCTTAAGATTAGACCCAGGCTCTGTACCTGTGGCAGGAAGACCAAAGAGGCGTTGTATCCTGCTCAGCATGTTGTGCCAGGAGGTACAAGGTGTTGGTTTCCCCATGCTGGTGATGTTGAATTCAATCACTTAGTAAGATGGTGTCTGCCTGGTTCCTTACTGTAAAGCTAATATTTTCTTCCTATCCTGTTTTATTTATATATTTCTCATTATACATTCAGTCACTAGTGTCAGACAAAGGTAATTCTTACCTTTCAATTATTACATTGCTGATGACTAAAGATGATTTTCTGATTCTGATATACCTTCTACATTTATTATTTAGAATTCTTGTGTAAGGCTGAGCTTTCTCTTTTTCATTATTTATTCCTTTATTTATGTTAATGTGGATCCATAAATTCTTGTTCTATGGGTTACAATTCATTATTAAGATCATTATTTTGTTGCTTGAATTGTCCCTGATGTGGCTATTGAGCACATCCTCAGGATGACTTCTGTGCCCTTTCAACGTGTCCCCATTGAGCACATCCTCAGGATGACTTCCGTGCCCTTTTGACGTGTCCCCACTGAGCACATCCTCAGGATGACTTCTGTGCCCTTTCGACGTGTCCCCATTGAGCGCATCCTCAGGATGACTTCCGTGCCCTTTTGACGTGTCCCCACTGAGCACATCCTCAGGATGACGTCCGTGCCCTTTCGACGTGTCCCCACTGAGCACATCCTCAGGATGACGTCCGTGCCCTTTTGACGTGTCCTCGCTGAGCACATCCTCAGGATGACGTCCGTGCCCTTTCGACGTGTCCCCACTGAGCACATCCTCAGGATGACTTCCGTGTCCTTTCAACGTGTCCCCATTATTTTTGAGCGCTTCTTTGCTCTCTGGCACAGGCTCATCATCCCTCATGTTCCTGTGCAGTCAAAGAAAAAGACTCTTTTTTTTTTCTGAAGGAGCCGTGTTTCCTTTTAGTGGTGAATTGTATTTAGAAACCGATGTCTGGACACTGGATGTACCTGTTACCATGGATTTATCATTGCTTCCAGACAAAGCAAGGAATAATTACTCTGTCTGTTAGCCATCTGTCTATCTCTTGAGTTCTTCCTATCTCTATTTTGCTTTTCTTTCTCTTTTACTCTCTGTGTATTTCTCCATTTCTCTCTGTGTATTTCTTTCTCTTGATGTATTTTTATTTGTTTATCTCTTATATTTTTCTGTGTCTTTCGATATCTTAAAAACTACTGGAATGCCTCTGATTCCAGTTCAGCACTGCAGGGCTCATTTTAGCCTTCCTAATTTCATAATTGTAGCTTCCTTCTCTATGAGGAACATTATTATTATCTCATTTTTCATATCTTATTCATTCAATCTTAGGATACTTACAATGAAGTTTCAGAATTCCTAATGCTTACTACAGTTTAAAAAAAATTACTTTAATATGTAACTCCTTGAGTTTTCTTTCAGAATTTGTGATCTTTAAGAGCAAGAATTGTTATGTAATATGTTATGCTAATAACTAGTGATGGTTTTTTAACTTCTCAGGCATTTCTATAAATCATGCTTATTTTCTATTAATGGGAAGGTAGTATGTATCTTCAGGGTGAAGGAAAATGGGTCTATTCTAAAATAATTTAAATAGTCGGAGCATTGATTGCTTTCTCAATTCTGGAAACTACTTGGTTATTATTTTAAAGCATTTTCAAGACTATTTTATTATTGTTTCTCAGAGTTTTTAAATTCTGAAGGAAAAGTTTGTCTTCAGAGCCAAGCCTTACAAAGGTCCTAAGATTTCCATCTCTATTTGGTGCAGGTTTTATGAGGGCTATTTTGTGACTGCCATACACAAACAGAGGACAGTTTTCCATATTTTTATCAAGTTTTTTTCTATATGCTTTTGGGGACAGGTTATGAAAGAGTTTGAAAGGAAGCGAAACATTTCTACAAGTATTTTGCTTGTTTCTCCTTCTCTAGCTTGTGTCTTGAAAATTCCCACGAATGGATGGGTCAGTGAAGCGGAGACAGCATGAGATAACTGAGGTTCAACTTAAATTAAGAATCTCAATGGCACACAACATCTCTACCTTATGGACGGAGTAAATTTGCCTTCATTTTTTGCTGACAGATTTTATTTGCATTCACTCAAAGCCAAGATACATGTGAATTGTGTTTCACAGAACAGTAGTGGCCTTGTGTCCCACAGAGATCTTTCTTCCTCCTTAATTTATTCTTATTTAACCATATTATCCATTGGAAGAGGTGAAACCGTCTCTAACAGTGGAGGGAAGGTTCTACACTAGCATAGCTCACGTGGTTGTCTGCCTGCCACGGGGCCAGCAGCGAGGCCAGACGTGGTGTTGCTGCTGCTGCTCCCGCTCCCCTGGTGCAGATCTGGACCTGCCTGCAGACCCCTAAGCAGACCCCTGTAGCCAACCCTGAGGACCCCACACCCCCGCAGCCCCAGAATCCAGACGCCCGGCCTCTGTGAGTGCTGCCCGGAGTCAGCAAGGCTTTGCTTTCTGAATTAGTACAATTTGTAGGACTCCAGTTACTGGCTGAAGTCAATAAAGCCTGATGTAGATTAGATTTTGTTACCCAGAGGACTCCTCTTACCTGGTCTCATAGCAGCAGATTGGCCAGAGTCTTGGTGATTTTCTTTCAAGCACTAGGTAAGAGGCCAGGGAAGCTCATTCTCACTGTCCTCCCGACACTGATTGCTTACCTTGCTGCCCGGGGTCAGGCTGAGGGCCTCGCGCTCAGGCTTTACCCCCTGGTACATCATGAAGGAGAAACACCTGCCTTTAGAAAACGGAGTGGGAAGTATGAAAACAGTAACGGGCGAATTCAGAGTGAATAGATTTGAAGTATGGAGTTCTAGCTGGGGATAATTTTTATACCAACTGTTTAAATTGGAGGATTATCCGTTACCTAAACTCCCAGATAAATCATTTTGTAAGTAGGTTTTTTTTCATGTGTTAAAGGAGCAGTTTCTCTTTTTTTAACCATATTGCACAACTTTGCTAAGTACTCCATGCCATTTAAGTCATGAAGTGGCCCAGAATTCAGCACTTTTCTTGAAAAAGCTAAAGCCAGATGATTCTTTGCTACCATCCTCTGTGCCAGTGTGGCAGCCAGCCCCTCCTGAGTTTCTGTGTACTGGGGGAATGTCTTCTGGAGAGAAACTACAGGGAGATAACCACAGAAACAAAACCTCCAACAGGCACATAATACATTGGTGGAAAGAAAAAGATACTATTGGGACAGTGAAAAAGCTGTCAAGTACTTGCCCAGAAGAGAAGCAGACCCAGAGCAAGAAGTGTGCGCAGCAGATGCCACACTTCCCGTGAGAGCAGAGCAGGCCGGAGGTCCTGGCAGGGCTGCAATCATCGTGTCCCTTGAAATTATGAAATGTTCCAATTACCAACATTTGCTAAATCATAACTTTTTTTCAGCCAATATGGGAAGTTTGCTAAGGAATCAAACTTCAGAATAAGCCTTAGCTTGCCTAGTATAATTTATAGGACATGAAAAGTAGAGAAACTCTGGTAAATGGGACTGATCGCCTCCTGTTTCTCTCTTTTCTGATCAGAGATAACCTTTTCAGTTTGCATTTGCACCACTGGTGTTACTCCTGAGTAACCGTTACTGACAGGAGAGGGCTTGGCAGGTAGGCAGAGCCACAGCGAGTGGGCGCCGGGGAAGGAGTTGTGACTCTGCCCAGCTATTGACCACATGAGCAACACCCCCACGTTAAGCATCTGCGGATGTGTTTAGTTTTCCCCTGGTTATTTTAATTGATATTTAAAAGGGCTGTTCCCATTTGTGAATTAACTTCTTTGCCTCATAAGTGAAATAACTTTGCCTCATAGGGCAAAAATGACAAATGATGACAATTGGATTGGTGTATGTGATGTTTGTAACGTCGTGAACATGCTGCAGTAAACTCATCTTGCATAATTTGAATGAGTAGACAGAAATAAATGAAATGCAGTCAGAAAAACCAAATCAGAAGCTTGGGAACATGGCCTGTAATCATTGGAATCATGTAGAATTCTAGAGTGTGAATTCTTGCCTAAATTATACTAGGCAAGCTAAGAAAACAGCTATCCAGACCTTAGAATGATAGCCAACTTGAGCATGTCCAAATCTTTAGGAAAACAAGAAATCATGTGCAACGGAGCTTACTATGATCATAGTTATGTTCCCGACACTGCCGTTAGGCTAGAGAGAGTAGTGAAAAACGTTGACTTCCTGAGAATTTCATGGCTCCCACAGCTCCCCGCATATAAAGATGCTCAGAGCAACTGTAGCAAGATGGAAATCACAACAGCTAAGAGATTGGAAGCAGGGATTGGCTGTGGCCACACTGTTTACCAGCAGCACCACCTTGGACAGATCACCCCTCTAGACTGTTTCCTCATGTATGACATGGAATGCTGCCCTTCATGCCTTCCAGCTCAGAGACTCTGAGACCGCCAGGCTTGCCTCAAGCTCTGCCCTCTCTCCTAGGGTCCCGGCCTGTTTTCCAGTTGATCTCAGGGCAGCTACCCCAGGATGTCCTGTCCAGATGACCTGCCTTAACACTGACCAGCCTTCTGACTCTCCCTAGGGAATCTTCCTTCCCTCCTTACTCCTCCTAACTCCCCACTCCCTCCAAAAGAACTTTATGCCACTATTCAGCTTCATTTCTTCATTTCATTTTACTTTCCAATTTCCTGTTCTTGTTAGTCATGTAATCACCTTGGTATTTTAAGTCAGATATCATGGGACATTTGTTTTCTTGATATGTATAATTAGACTGTTCCTGGATACGGCGTATTATTCCTTTGTAATACTCATCCCTTAGTTTTATTACCTCTCTCCCATGCTTCCCCTTGAGCCCTTCTTTTCTTTTTTTTTGAGGCTGAGTCTCACTTTGTCACACTTGGTAGAGTGCCCTGGTGTCACAGGTCACAGCAATCTCAAACTCTTGGGCTTAAGCAATTCTCTTGTCTCAGCATCCCAAGTAGCTGGGACTACAGGCGCCCGCCACAACACCTGGCTATTTTTAGAGACGAGGTCTTGCTCTTGTTCAGGCTGGTCTTGAACCTGTGAGCTCAGGTCATTCACCTACCTCAGCCTCCCAAGTGCTGGGATTACAGGCATGAGCCACCACACCCAGCTGGCTCTGTCTCTTCTTTTCAAATACTATGATGTCCTTATCCATCTATTCACCCAAATTATTAATTATCCCCACTGTGTGTTAGGTTCTTTGTTACGTAATGGAGACAAACATGAACCACATATGTGTAGCTAAAGGATCTGTCCCTGTGGTGGGGAGACAGAGTCAGACAAGGGGTTTCGATACTGCTCTTCACATGAATGTTTGAGGCCTTGGCCAGGAACCCTAGACAAAGTAAGGATTTAAATGTGAAGAATGTCAGGATTTTAAAAATTATTTGCTAAGCAATAAGGCAGACAAAATTCTATATAAATTCATTGTTAGATGGTCCAGTGATTCTGAAACAGCTCAAGATACACTATATAGAATCATAGAATTAAAAAATATTTCTGGAAAGTATAAAAAATTCATTTGTTCATTCAACAAAAAGCAACTTACTGAGTACTGAGATAATTTGGTGACCAAAACAGATAGATAGGTCTCTGTTTTCTCCCAGCTTATGATCTTAAGTAGGGGGCCTGGTGGGGAAGGATGGACTAGAAACAGGCCACCACTTGAGACATTTGATACCTGCCACAGTTAGCGAATGCACCGGGTCTGTGCTCAGGGGCGAGGAAGCCTTGCAGAGACAAGACAATGCTCAAGGGCAAGTGAATTTTGCAGAGAACTGACATCTAATGCTCAGGGGCAGGTAAGTCTTATAGAGAACAGACAAGGGAGCTCAGACTTGAAGGGAAATTCTCATCCGTTCAACCCATTCATTTTAAAGGTAAGAAAACTAAAGCTGGGTGGAAGTGCGATTTACATGGAGCAAAGCAGCAGCAAGCCAGGCCTGTGACTCCGACCCAGGTCCCTTAGGCTCCTCGTTATTTCCTACTTCTTGCCTTGATTCCAGATCTCCTGAGTGTAGTTGGTTGTTGTTGTTTTTTTTTTGTTTTTTTTTTAAGTGCAAAACAGTTTATTAAGAAAGAGAAAGACCCATTTACAGAGTAAGAAAGTTTACAAACAGGATACGTTCACCATGAATGGGCCTCCACTGCCAGGGCAAGTCCACCATGAGGCCTGAGTGCTGCTGCTTAAGTTTCTCTGCTTGACCAAAGTAGGGGTTGAATAAATAATCACTAATTCTTTTCAAAAGTCTGTTGACAAGGCTGACACCTATCTTAAAATGGAGGAAGTGCATTTGCACTTTTAATTGTTGGGTGTTTTCAGTCAACAGCAAGAGTTACTTGTAATTTTTGGTGAGTCATGTTTATTTTTCAATTTAGAGTAAGGATTAAAATCTAAGAATTCTATAACGAATCTAGTAAATAGACTTCAAGAAAATTGTTACAACTTTTAAATACCTCACGTCTATTAAAAATACTCTTGGAATAATTTATTTTTAAAATGCATGTAACAAAGCATAATTTATTAACAGTGCCTTAAGATTATAGCATACAAATGAATTTAGTACTTCCTACTATAACAATTGTTACACAGTTGGACTTGATAAAAATGAGTTGATCCATATTTTAGATAAAAAGATTTTTTTTTTAATAAAATGGCTCAAGAGTAGTCTTGCCTGGAATTGGTTCATTAATTATCTTACTGGATTTATTTTTAAGTGTATTTAGATGATAAATTACGAGCGTGGTTTAGCTTTTATTACCAGAGCAATGTTAAGTAGGCTTATTTGGATATTTGTTATGATCATTTGGATGTAAGTGCAAAAGCTTTCGCTTTGAGTCACTATTTTCTACCTAAATACTATCTATAATTTGCGTTATGTAAAACACAGTAACTGATACCAGAAGCCATATTCTTGATGGGACTTTTTTATAACCAGAAAGAATATAATCTATAAATTTATTAGTCTTTTTAGAAAGACAGTTGTGGTTAAAAATATTTGTTTTGTTTTGCCCTTTATTTTTAAAATCTAAGAATTTAAGAATTTTTATCTGCCTTTTTCAGTCTGGAAGTTGAACTTTCATAGTCCCTGCTAACTCCTGTTTATTCTTAACTTTCTTTACTTGTAACAACTCTGTGCCGACAGATGCATCTTGTTCAGAGTTACCCTAAATAAGATGTAGCACAGCACACTGGTGATTCACTAATGAGAGAAAAACTCATTTATAAGATGAGTTTACCTTACCCCTTTTTTTGTTTTCAGCAGGAGTTGACCCTGTCTCATTTTTCCCTGCTGAAGGTTCCTCAGTGGTGTGCTGAATACTGCCTTTCCGTCCACTATCAACACGGGGGCGTGGTGTGCACACAGGTCCACAAGGAGACTGCGGTCCAGCTTGCCTTGCGGGTAGCAGACGAAATGGACGTTAACATCGGCCATGAAGTTGGCTACGTGATCCCTTTTGAAAACTGCTGTACCAGTGAAACGATCCTGAGGTTGGTTTTAGGGGTTTTATTTGCTCAACCTGCTGTGACTCTGGGTCTGAGTTCTATAGTCCTACAAGAGCATTCTTCTTGCTTTCTACGGGTTGAGCATCTATGCTGTGTAACAAAACTGCTTTGTCACCAGCCTGACACCCCAGTTGTTTTCCAATGCTGGCATCATCAGAGATCCCTGTCTAAACTTCTTCCATGACTCCCATAATCACTAGGTAAAAGTTATGACTTGTTAGTTTGGGCCCCAGAATCTTTAAGCTTGTGCTTTTAAAGCTCTGCTTCATGCTGGGTCTATGTCATTGCCCTTGCGCCGGCCACAGCGACATCTGCAGCTCTCTGGGTGCCTCATGCCTCACACCTCTGTGCCTTTATACCTGCTGTTCTGTGTCTGGAATGCCCAGGTGTCTTCTGGGTGTGGCTGATCCCTCCTAGTCAAGGCTCAGTTCAGTGATCACCTACTCCAGGAAGGCTTCTCTGACAATATAAATGAGAAAACCCTCTGTTGGGCTTCCATAAAACTCAGTAGCAAGGGTGGTACCTGTAGCTCAATGGGTAGGACACCAGCCATATACACCGAGGCTGGAGGGTTCAAACCGGCCCAGGCCAGCTAAAACAATAATAACAACTGCAACTAAAAAATAGCCGGGCGTTGTGGTGGGCACCTGTAGTCCCAGCCACTTGAGAGGCTAAGACAAGAAAATCACTTAAGCCCAAGAGTTTGAGGTTGCTGTGAGCTGTGATGGTACAGCACTCGACCAAGGGTAACATAGTGAGACTCTTTCTCAAAAAAAAAAAAAACTCAGTAGCATCCTCTGTCCTAGCGGTTCAGATCAGTGCTTTTTAAACTGCTTTTCTGCATCTTATGGGTCCCGAAGAGCCTTCTCTTTGGGTACCACAAGTTGTAGTATCTCTTGCATTTAGCTTCTTGGAAGATTTCCTTTGAACAAGGAATTCTAAAAACTAGCTACAAAGAAGGAAAAAGAAATTGGGAAAACCACTGCTCTGGCCAGTGCTTCTTAAGCAGTTTTATATCATAGGCCTCAGAGAGAGTGATACTATTGGTCATACCTTCAGGAAATAGCCAGAGCTGCTTGAAGCCAAAAACGACCATCCCCTGGGCTTCTGCTGGCCAGGTGCCGCCTGACCTTCCAGGGGCCGAGCAGTGAGTACCTCAGGATCAGTGTTTCTCACTATATAACCCATTTGTGTGGCAGACCAATGTGCCCAGGGCACACTGATTGGGAAACTCTGCTTTAGCGAACAGGACAGTGATTTTTTTTTGCATATTTATATCTTTAGTGTCTGTACTTGTCCCATGGGGGATGTTCAGTAAATTGTACAGGAGAAAGAAAGAGTCTTGCCCTGTCCCAGCTAAATTTTTCTGAATTTCCCATTCAGAAAGCCCAGGTGACTCATTTGGTTTGTACTAAGCTGCTTTCCCTCAAGTGTTTATTTTCAGAAATATCAGACATTAGTCCTCAGGCTAGTGCCAAACCCTGGGGAATCTTTAGACCAAGAGCACTCTGACTTGAACTTCTTGAAGATGTATTGCTTTCTGTTATTATAGCAGTGATGTCCCTGAGTCACCAAGTTAGTATAAATTTATCAATTGCTTATTACCTAAATAGTATGTGAGTGTTGCAGAAGAATCATAAAAACCTCCCTGCTTCTTAATAACTCACAAACTAGTTGAAAAGCTCTATAGGACAAGACATACAGGGGTGTACAATTAAGTTCTTGAACTCATTCTAGAAAAAGTGTTACACACCTCATTGCTGAAGTCATGACAGTCACCTTCAAAATATTCCCTTTAGGGGGCGACACCTGTGGCTCAACAGAGTAGGGCACCAGCTCCATGCCAGAGGTGGCAAGATTCAAAACCAGCCCTGGCCAAAAACTGCAAAAAATAATATAATAATAAATAAATAAATAAATAAGAACCTAAAAACAACAACAAAATATTCCCCTTGGGAAACTACGCATTGATGCCGGTGCCTTCAAAGCAATTTTGGAATTCTTTCTGGAATGGTCATCAGAGCTGTCGTCAGATGTTTTGAAGAGTAAACTAGGGGCTGATGTTGGTACCTAGCTTCCCAAGGGAAGTCCTTTGAAGGTGACCGTAGTGATATTCAGCAATGAGGTATGTAGCACTTTTTCTAGGATGAGTTTATGAACTTAATTGTCCAACCTCATATAACCCTGAAAGGATAAAGGATCCCTGAGCTTAGTAGATTTCTTATTTTTTTAAATTTTAATGTAGCCTTTTGAACTGTTGGGGTTTTAATTAAATGGTGGGGCTGACTAGGTTCTAAAGTTAATGTATGTGTTTTTATATCTTTAATACCATCTATACTTTGAAAATCCTTTGGAAAGGACTCTTGGATATAGTAATGTTTAGAATGAAATATTACAACAGTTTTTATCTTAACATTGAATTGAGTTTATATATTTTCTAATTTTTTTGAGAAGGCCACAAAGGTAAATAATTGTAGGGAAATATAATAATGTTATCAGAGTAGGTCAAAGACATGTATTACCTTGAACCATCTATCATGTGTTAGACGCGGCTTTCAGGGAACTGTCCTGTAGTGAAAAACCCCAGCATTCCGTTCTGTCAGCCAAAAAAAGAATTGCCATTTATACTGAAGTGCTTGTACTTTTGCTGTGTGTGCAGCACTCCTTCCTCAGCGTGGACAGTTGCGTCAGGTGTGGTGGGCTGAATAAGACACCTTTGGAGATGGATGGGAATGAGCTGCTGCTTCACCACTGCAGCTTTTGTCTCCTGCTGCTGCTGTGGGGCTGCCATGTTTTGCTTTTACCTCCCTGCTCTACCGTCACTGTTGTCGCTGGGACGTTTGTACCTTCTTTCCCACTACGACATCCCCTCTAAACCAGTGCAGAGTCAGCAAACATTCTGCTGCTTTGTTGTAAATAGGATTGAATTGCAGAAAAGAGGCCCAACCTATTGGACTCTCCCCAGTGATAGAAGAAAGCAGGGCCTTATCTTCTTCCCTCTGAAGAGGAGGCACATGCTGTAAAGTGGGTCTCACCTCATCTCAGTCACCTCCACTCTCTGTGCTTATTCTCCTCATCTGTAAAATGTGGAGGATTAATATACTTCCCCGACGGCTGTAGTGAAGACTCAGTGAGTTAATATGTGTGACTAATGCATAGTGTATGTATCTGGTAGCTATTTTTATAATTAAAATTTTACTTTTAGAATTAGAATTAGAACCAAATTCATTTTCCTAGAGAGGCATGCTAGCCAAAATTTTGAATAATCTTAGCTTGAATAGCTATTTAAATCAGAAGATTTAAGGGACATTGATGATAGAAGGTGATGTTCTATGTTTGATAGTATCTTTTCCATTTTCTTTGTAACTCCCTAATATCTAATATAGCAGACACATAACAGGCTGTTAGTAAGCCTGTCTTTCTTTATGCCTACTGTCATTTTTAAAAAATATTCTATATAGTAACTTACTTCTTTAAGTTTTTTTCTTGGCCTTTTTGAACCCGTGGATACCTGAATATTATACACCTGAAATAGCCTTTCTTCACTACATATCAAGATATCTTGAAATGACTCAGAGATATAGAGAACTAAACTGAAAAAGTGTATTTTCAAATTTTCATTAAGGTCAAACTCAATATATGTAATTTTAGAAAATATTAAAATTAATAAAACATGAAGATAGTATATATTCTTAGCTTTTCAATATTTAGTCTTAGGAGTTTAAAACATAAGCTGCATTTCCTAAAACCTTGGCATTGTATATATATTTTTTTACATAGTTGTCGGTAACAGCACTTTTTAAAGCACTGTATACACACAACATCTCATTAACACAAAGGTAAGAAATACATCTTTGTATCATGTAGAAAAAAATATAGGTTTGTATGGTAAGTTTTAGAAATAAGCCTTCATGATTCCCTTAGAGTTATATAATCACCCCCGGAAGGTCAGGACTTGCTGCTGCCCGGCCATCTTCTCTCTTTTTAATTAAATCGGGATAGATTTACATAACACATACACCTCCTCCACCTGTGGGGAGCTTCCTGCCTGATTGGTGCTCAGATAAGTTTTGCTGACAAGAGAACAGAGATTTAATTTCTAACATTAAAGAAGTAGCATAGATTAAGATAATTTGCTCTGAGAGACAATAGTAATTAATATCCTTATAACATACTAATTAACCTCAGCAAGCAGGGATCTGAAGGCTGGATTTCAATGCATCTGTTTACATCTTGCACCAAGTGTAATAATGTAGCATTCAAGATATTTTTTAAGTTGAGAGAAGGAATGATGAACAATTTATCACTGCTCATTTGGTAAAAAACAGGATGAGAACATGTGTGAAAAGAAAGGCATAGAGCAAACACTTCAGTCTCTCAAAGGTGAAGAGAGGAAGAACATGGACCATATCACCAAAACCACGGAGGCCAAGGAAGCAATCTTTATAATTCGACAGTGACATCAGACAGCAGGTTTAATTCTTAACTCTGGCTTTCTAATCTTGGGCATGGTACTTAATTTTTCTGAATTTCAGTTTTTTCATTTATAAGTGAGTAATAGTAATAGGATAGTAATGTCTACCTTGAATAGTTATTCTGAAGGTTAAATGAGAGAATGTAAGCACAGCACAATGTCTGGTCCACACTAGGAGCTTAATAAAAGTTTGTTTCCTTCCTTTAATTGAGGACTGTTGAAGGGGTTAATTCAGGAACCAAGACAACCCCTAGGTTCAATAATTTGCTAGGATTTGTAGGGTTCAACATGTAGTTTATATACAACTAGGATTTATCGCAGTGAAAGGATACAAATCAAAATCAGAAAAGGGAAATGGTAGATGGGAAGTTCAGAGGAAACCAGGCGGAAGTTCTCAGGAGTCCTTGTGCAGTGGATTTGCACAGGGTGCACTTAATTCCCTAGTGAGTTGTGATAACATATAAAATGCCGTGCTGCCAGGGAAACTCGCCAGACACTCAGTGCCCAGGACCCTCCGGTGAGTACATTCCAGAATTCCAGACTCACAGAAAGAAAATGTGTTCAACATAAACCATGTTGCTTATACAAAGAGTTCAGCCACAATGAGCCACTCTTTATTAGTTCTGGGCATGGTGAGAACCCTCCCTAAATCTAAGTTCTTCCCAAATGCCATCCAAGGGCCAACCTGCAAAGCAGGTCTTCCTAAGCACAGCTGTCTCAGAACTGCCATGGACACATGTAAATAAAAGTAAACACCTTACGTGGATAGAAAGTACACTGGATTGGTTTCTTCAAGCAATAATATAGCTAAATATGTAGATAATGTCAAAAAGATAGTTACATGAAACTGAATGACTAAAAACTAGTTGGGTTTTTAGAAAAAATATGATCCCAAGAACTACTGAAAGATTCTTTCAAAATTATTAATGACCCCTTCTAGCTAATTTGCTTGCTGCCCTAAATTGGTGGTCACTTTCTAGGTACTTTTGTTTTGCAGAAGCTAACATCTTAGTGGTATCATCTCCATGGTGCGCTTCCAGGAGGAGCAGCCCTAGCGGTGGGCTGGCCGGCTGTAAGCCTGAGCCAGGAGCCACTCTTGTATGCTTTCCTTGAAAAGTTACGCTGAAATTCAAAAATTCTTTCATTGATGAAAGGGAGAGGAAAAATGCTTACCTAACAAAGGTGCTTTATGATACTACTTTTTTGTTTATATAGCTCAGAGCAAATGTTAAATGCAGCTCGTTAATATTTGTAATATTTAGGCAGAAGACTTTAACCTAGGGTTCAGTGATGGTCTCTAGGGGTCCACAAACACACACAAACTGGGTATAAATTTTGTGTATTTTTCTGTGTTTTATACTTGTAGATTTTATCTTTTTTTTTTTTTAATTTTAGGTTATTGTGAGGGTACAAACGACCAGGTCATAATTTCTGAATTTGTTAGGTAGAGTCCCTCTTGGAGTTGTGTCCATTTGTTAGGTAGAGTCCCTCTTGGAGTTGTGTCCCACACCCACAAGGTGTGCCACCCACCCCTGCCTGGTGCCTTTTAAGTGGGAGCACACCACTCCCTCCTTCTTTCCCCCTCCCCTCAACTTGAGTAGAATTAAGATTTCTCCTATGTGAGTGTGTGTTAGATCAACTACTGGCTTCGTAACAAAATTGAGTACATTGGATACTTGCTTTTCCATTCCTGTGATATTTTACTACAAAGAATGTGTTTCAGCTCCATTCAGGTTAATTCAAAAGGTGTAAAGTCACCACCTTTTCTTACACCTGAATAGTATTCCATGGTATACATGTACCACAGCTTGTTAATTCATTCTGGAGTTGATGGGCATTTAGGTCATTTCCATGTCCTGGCAATTGTAAATTGAAATGTAGTAAACATTCTAGTGCAAATGTCCTTTTGATAAAATTATTTTTTTTTCTTCTGGGTAGATGCCTAGTAGTGGGATTGTGGGGTCAAATGGGAGGTCTAATTTGAGTTTTTTTGAGGATTCTCCGTACTTTTTCCAAAGAGGCTGTGTTAGTTTGCAGTCCCAAGATTTTATCATTTTAAAGGAATTTTGGCCCCAGTAAAAATTTAGAATCACTGTTTTATAGAAAAAGATATAGAAAAGGCATTTTTTATTGTTGGGAAGTTCTTTGCATGGCTTTTCATAGAATATTCTAACTTTAATGTTTCTTCTTTATAGGTATTGTACTGATGATATGTTGCAAAGAGAAATGATGTCCAATCCTTTTCTGGGTAGCTATGGGGTCATCATCTTAGATGATATTCATGAAAGAAGCATTGCAACTGATGTGTTACTTGGACTCCTTAAAGATGTTTTACTAGCAAGACCAGAACTGAAGCTTATAATTAACTCCTCACCTCATCTGATCAGCAAACTCAGTTCTTATTATGGAACCGTGCCTCTCATAGAAGTGAAAAATAAATACCCTGTGGAGGTTGTGTACCTTAGTGGGGCTCAAAAGGATCCTTTTGAGTCTATTTTACGCCTTATCTTTGAAATTCACCACTCGGGTGAGAAGGGTGACATTGTAGTCTTTCTGGCCTGTGAACAAGTAAGTAAAATTCTAAACTAACAGAGTAATAAGGTATTTCACTGGGGAAGCTAATAACTAACATACAGGTTTTAGTTTGCTAATTAACTGTTTAAATATTTGGTTCCATCCCACCTCATTAAATAAAAGCTGTGCCAAAAGGAGAACAGGGAAGGTTCCTCAAATCACACACTGTTCTGAAAACAAAGCAAGAGTGAGGCGTCCTGAGGAGATTCCACAGGTGATCTCCAGAGCCAGCTTCCTTCTGCCAGCCTCAGGCAGACAGTGGCCGCCCTGCAGAACTGGTTCTACCCACGCTCGCTGTGACGTGGTGGACATAGGCCACCTCCCTCATGACCAGGAGCATCTGTTGGTGAGCAAGAATAGAACCTAAGCACTTAGCACAGGGTTCAGTAACAAAAATGTCCCACAAATGTTTCTGCAATAGTCAGTGGGGCATGAACAGAAAATACAGTTTGCAGCACACCCCCAAGGCCAACTCCCTAAACTATGGCTCCTTTTCTTAAAAGACAATGAGAAAAAATTTAACTCAGATTCCTTAAAAGTATTGCTTCAAAAGAATCAATGGAAATGTACATGAGCCTCATTTCCATTGTCGTATGGCTTTCAGACAGCCAAAGTGCCATTTGGGGTTGCCGGGTTTTTTTTCATTGCAGCCACACTAGCCCTATTTCTTTTTTCACTACTCTGTTGACCGAATCTAAAAGCCTCCAGCGGGCGGCACCTGTGGCTCAGTCGGTAAGGTGCCGGCCCCATATACCGAGGGTGGCGGGTTCAAACCTGGCCCCGGCCGAACTGCAACAAAAAAATAGCCGGGTGTTGTGGCGGGCGCCTGTAGTCCCAGCTACTTGGGAGGCTGAGGCAGGAGAATCGCTTAAGCCCAGGAGTTGGAGGTTGCTGTGAGCTGTGTGAGGCCACGGCACTCTACTGAGGGCCATAAAGTGAAACTCTGTCTCTACAAAAAAAAAAAAAAAAAGCCTCCAGCATCTCCAGAATTAGACTTTTCTTTTTGGATTAGTTGCTTGGCCTTTTTTCCCTTCCCATCTCTCCACTCAAAAAGTAAAATCACTGGTATTTAGGCCATGACCCAAATATATAGTGGTTCTATGTATTAAACAGAAAGGGAAAAAGAAATTGTTTGATGTAGGCTGAGCCATCAGCTGAACCAAGACAAGGATCTCAGATTTTTATCAGAGCCGCTTCGTAAGTATCTACCTGCTTTTAGAGATGCTTTCAGAAGTATTCTGCTTTATATTCAAAGTATAAAGGATCATGATACCCCTAGCTTTGGGAACTTTAGACAGTGTTTTTACAACTGAAATTCTATCAATTTCTAAATTACTTAAGGTAATTTAAGATCTGAAATATATAACCACAGCCTATTATCATTTTTTATGTAGCTGTGGTACATTCTCTTGAATAGTAAATGTTCTACCCATTACAGTGGTTATTGTATTATTGTCCCCTGATACTTCTTGAGTCAAGATATACAAGAAAGTCCTCAGGAAAGTAATAAAATAATCAAGGAGACAGAAGATTTAAGAAAACAATTATAGATTCTCAGTATAATTGAGACAAACCTAAGGAAAGGGAGAATGGCAAGATTAGAAATCTAAAATATTTGAAAGTCAGAATTGCTGGATGAAAAACAAGACCTATTCCTCTGGGTGGGGGTGGGGGGAATAAGTAGTAATCTTTCAAGTCAGAGTAAGCAAACATTCCAGAATGGATTTAACAGAAATGGGGTGGGGTGGTCTTGGAGTGTTTATTCTTATAAGTTTAATATAAACTATAATTAATGGTATAGTGACTTTTGAACTATCAGACTTTAGAAGATGCAGTTGTGTTGAGGTCCATCGTAGACACAAGCCTTGCAGGACTTAGAAAGGTGTATAATCTCCCTGGAGTCAGGCTGGAAACAGTGCCTAGTAAGAAGCCATTAGTCTTGCAGAGTCTTAAAATCTTAAAAGTGATGGTGCCAGGAAAGCTCCGGGGTAGGAATGGTAGGTGCTGCCAGTGCTGCTGCTGTGACCCAGGCCCCATTGCCCTCTCTCCGGAAGCTCGTCCTTGTTCGGGGCCCCAGCAGCAGATCTGGCCATGGAGGTGGGGAGCCAGCCACCCCCTGGCATTGTGCTAACTTGAGCAGACCTTAGCTGGGAGTCAGTTTTTTTCTCTCAATTCAGCCCCAGATTCCACAGGTGTTATCTGGTTTGCCTTTTACCCTACTCCCCACTCCCCGTCTACAGTCTAACGAGATGCACACCGCTTGTTCAGTGCATAGTACATGGGTGCCCTTTCCGTTTTTAGTTTTTATCAGGATCCATTGTTAAGATAGTCCTCTTTTACGGTTTTGGAATTTGTGTCTTGGAGAGATTTATCTTGTTCTGAAATCCATGCTAACATCTATTGATCATTTTTCCCCATGCTATTTGAAGCTTCTTTGATTTCTATATGAAACTTTAAAACCTACCGTAGAACTTCAATATGACATGGAAACAAACCCAAGCAGTCTGATAGAGCTGCACTAATTGTCACTTGGTAAGAGACACACTGCTGAATGACAGAAGTGCTCTCAAACATTCGGGTCTTGGTGAACTCACAGTGGCATTCACTTTGGGCGTCTCACATGTCCCGTAACCACTTGCTTAGCAGCACCTGCTATGACTTAGTGCCTGTAATTCACAGGGACCCTCCCCCACCCATCCTAACTGAGACTTAGAGCCCTGAGTGTTTACAGTGTGTCCTTCCTTATCACTTAGGCATCTTTTAACCTGAAAACAAAAAACGAAATAAATTGAGATTTATAATAATATCTTATAAAAGACATTATTTCAAAAAATGAAATAGAGATTTATGATAATACCTTGCCAAATTTTTGTGCAATAATAAACTATTACAAAGACAATGTCATGAGGTTGGAGGTTTTCCTGGGAAATGTTCTGTGTAGGAGGGGTCTTCTTTCAGCTGGCTGCTGGCTGTCTTCCTTCAGTGGGGGCTGCTGTTTTCCACAGTTGGGTAGGTGGTCAGAGGAGGGCCCTATTTATGGAATCGAACTGTGTAAATTGAATGAGAATCAAGGAAATGAACAAAACATGAAACACCAGATGCATGGTTTAAGTTTTTTTCCTCCAAATTCTGAAGATTATCGCCACAAAGCCCTTTATCAGGTGTGCTTTTTTTTCCTTCAGAAGCTTTTCTTAATTTTTTTCTTTCCCTGGCCCCCGATTTGGAACAAAATTCAGCATGAGAATCAACCTACAAGGCAGAATAGCTCAATTGGGACAGTGTTAGACTGAAAACAAATCCACCAACAATTAAAAGTTTCAGCAATTAGAAGAAAATAAATTACTTTTCAAAAGTATTCTAAGAGAGTAAGAGTAAATATTTCAGTGCAATTTGAAAGTTCAATAGGAAACTGCTCTTGAGTGGGCTACTGCAACCAACTCTCCTTTCCCAGGGTTGTGTGTTAAGGGACACCTGTGAGAAGCCCCCAAGCTGGAGTCATGTGGGAAGAGAGTGCGGCAGCCGGGCTCAGGAGAGCACAGCTCAAGTTCTCGTGCTTTTCCTTTTAATGTCTAAGTTATCCTCACATGATATGTGAGGTAAAATGAGATGTTCAAAATTATAAAAAGATAGGAACAGTTTTGTTCTGATTATGCCAGTTGGCAAATTTTCATTCATTATGACCAGCAGTTAATGCTGTTTGGTAAAACATCTGCCCCAAGTAAACCGACTATGTGCAGAAAAGGGAAATGTGAGCAAAGGAACGTATGTACCTGCGTGCGGCTGCTGCTATGGAACCTGGTGGGCATGTTCCACGGAGCCTCCCCACAGAGTAGGAAGCACTTGGAAACAGCCCACCTGGTTCTGAGACCTGGGATGCCTTTCTCTTTTTCCAGGCAAATCCGTTCTGCAAAACCCTTGACTTAATTCAATCCCCTTGTACAAATGGTACTGAAAGGATGGAGACAGGAGCCAGGGCCATGAAAGATGGAATTGAGTCTTAAAAACTATGATGATCAGGGGAAGTCACCTGTTTTTATTTAGATTTTTTTTTTTTTTTTGTAGAGACAGAGTCTCACTTTATGGCCCTCGGTAGAGTGCCGTGGCCTCACACAGCTCACAGTAACCTCCAACTCATGGGCTTAAGCGATTCTCTTGCCTCAGCCTCCCAAGCAGCTGGGATTACAGGCGCCCGCCACAACGCCTGGCTATTTTCTGGTTTTTTTTTTTTTGCATTTTGGCCGGGGCCGGGTTTGAACCCGCCACCCTCGGTATATGGGGCCGGCACCTTACAGACTGAGCCACAGGCGCCTAATGGATCTAATAAAATTAAGTGGGGCTCCTTCCATTTAAATAAAAATAAAAAGGGCAAATATTACATTAATTGACATTTATGTGACGTTGTGAAAAACTTTTCTAGTTGAGAAATAGAAAAATACTATCTAAAATGCCTTACCTTTTGAGTGTTTTGTACCAATTACTCATATTTAGTTTTATGGAAAATAATTTGTTTTTCCCTAATATCTTTGGTAGTAAGACATTTTAAAAGATTATTTCTAAATGCCCAAATCATGCAAAAATTTAAATAGCAGTAACTATTTCCTGCCTACTTTATAGCATTTTTGCTACTTGAAAGTGCTAAAGGGCCAAAATAATTTTTAGAATGACCCAGGTGGAGATCCTGATTATCCGGTGTATATGTGCCTGTACTTTTATAGGAAATCTAATGATGCATAATCCTCTGTTCTGCCACCATTAAACTGCAGTGATGGATCGTCATTAATCTGAGAATAACTTTTGTTTACCTGTCTCCACTAATGGATATGAGAAATTGTATCAAACTAGAAAAATAGCAGGATAAATGCGTAAAGGCAAAGATAGTACATTTCACAGGAAGAAAACCATTTTGTGCTAAAAGCAGTGAAATTGTTTATAAATTATATTTAACTTTCCCAAAGAAAATTTTCTCATTTAGTTACATCTTTCCTTATTTAAAGCTGCGCTCAGGCAACACCACAGGCATTTCTTCCCCTGGATACATTAGATACTGTCACCTAAAATTTTATTTAATTTAGACATTTTTTAAAAGTAGTGAAGTTGTTTGTGTTGCACTTTATTCTCACAGATGATGTTGTTTTTTACTTAAGGATATTGAAAAAGCTTACGAAAGTGTCTACCAAGAAGGATCTAACTTAAATCCAGATCTTGGAGAACTGGTGGTTGTTCCTTTGTATCCAAAAGAGAAATGTACATTGTTCAAGCCAATTGATGAGACAGAAAAAAGATGCCAAGTTTATCAAAGAAGAGTGGCATTAACTACCAGCTCTGGAGAGTCTTTGATCTGGAGCAACTCAGTCAAGTTTGTTATTGATGTGGGCGTAGAAAGAAGAAAGGTAATTGTTACTGAGTAGATTAATAGACTGCTGATAATCGTCAACCCAGTTTCTTAGGTTCCTACCATTTTACCGACTAGAAAGTGAGGATCAACCATATGATCTGGGGATTCTTTGAATTTGGTCATGTATGCAAAGAAGAATTACTGCAGCCTGTAACAGAAGCGTTAGTGGGTTACTCATCATTAGCATGTTGGGAGTCTAGAAATGAATTAAATTGATTGCAGTGCCAAAGTAGAAAGTTTTGAGGAAAGACTCAACAACTAAAGTTTGTTTAAAGGTGGTGATTCTCTTTGGTGGTATTTTTTTCTTTAGCCTAAGGTACTAGCAAAACCATTTGACTCCTAATCTCTTCTTATGTACATCTATTGGATATTATATTATTTTCTGTAGTTCCTTTATCAAAGTAATAGCATTTACCCCAAGGGATTTACCATAATAGAAATTGGCTTCATATACATTGACCTTAATTTTAGCAGATTTTCGCTTCTAATTGACATATAACTTTCACCGTGAATTTTTTTTTTCTTTTTTTTTGAGACAGAGTCTCAGTATGTCGCCCTCGGTAGAGTGCCGTAGTGTCACAGCTCACAGCAACCTCAAACTCTTGGGCTTAAGTGATTCTCTTGCCTCAGCCTCCCAAGTAGCTGGGACTACAGGCACCTGCCACAACGCCCGGCTATTTTGTTATTGTAGTTGTCATTGTTGTGTGGCAGGCCCTGGCCGGGTTCGAACCCATCAGCTCCAGTGTATGTGGCCAGTGCCCTAGACACTGAGCTACAGGCACCAAGCCTGAATTTGTTTAAAATATATTATTTTTATCATTATGTTTAAATTGAAAATTAGAGAAAATGAAAACAAGGTATCTCAAACTCTCAAAGATACTAAGACTTCAGAAATCATAGCATTTGAGATTTGAAAGGAATCTTCCAAATATTAATCCATTTGCCATTATTAGATTTGAATAATTGTCTCCCTCCATGAGACTACAAGCCCCCTGAACAATCTTACCCTGCTCTGACAGAACAATCTCAACAGTTAGGGAGGTCCCTGAAGAGCCAGTTAGAGTTGAACTTGATTGAATTGGTCTACTCTCCCAGGAACCCAGGGCTGTCACTCATCCCTCCCTGTAAATCACCCATAAGAAAAATCACTGTCAATCCTGTATGCAGTTTCTGTGTTAGCTGTTAAAACCAGGAAATCTCAGTTTAAGTTATAAGAGCAACACCACTGAGATCATGGTTGATTTGAATAAAACTATAAGGAAAACACAGCATTGCCAGGTGAGAATCTTTTTCTGCATATGGCCTGTGAGTATCTGTTGTCACCTGCCAGAGAAGCAGCAGACACTAGAATTTCAGCAGGCGGCACAGCTCTCCCATAGTTATTGGAACTACAGTGAAAGTAGACAACCTTTATATCTGTTTTTCAAAGTGCTTACAGTTTCTATCTCAAGGCAAGTGAAACAATAATAAATAACACAAAGAAAATGAGTCTATAGCAGAGCATTTCATGAAGTAAAGTGCAGGCAGTTCCCGAGTTACAAACATCTGACTTACGTATAAGTCGCACTCAGGAATAGGGGCTATTACAAGTAATAGGCAAATGTACCTGTTCACCTTACATACAGATTCAACTTAAGAACAACCCTACAGAACCTACCTTGTTTGTAAACCGGGACTGCCTGTACTGCAAACCGCCCAGCCCACTGAGGCCCGCGTTACCTGCTGCTAACAGTGCTGTCTTTCCATTTCAAGGTGTACAACCCCAGAATAAGAGCAGACTCACTTGTCATGCAGCCCATCAGCCAAAGCCAAGCAGAGACACGCAGGCAGATCCTCGGCTCTTCCCCTTCAGGTAGCACCGTGCACACAGAAACAAAGTGTAAATTCACTGCGGAGACAACACAGAAATATTAAAACCATTTTTCTTGATTTCTTTTAGGGAAAGTTTTCTGTCTGTACACTGAAGAATTTGCCTCCAAAGACATGAAGCCACTCAAGCCAGCGGAAATGCAGGAAGCCAACCTCACAAGCATGGTGCTTTTCATGAAGAGGATAAACATCGCGGGCCTGGGCCACTGTGACTTCATGAACAGGCCAGGTAGCTTTCTGCTCACGTGTTAGCAGGACGTACTTCCTTTCCTCTTGCCCATTTCCAGTCTTGGCAGTGCAAGCAAACAGGATTTAGTTTGGAAATGAAGCTTTTTTCCCGGTAGAGGTAAAAATTCTCTGATGGTTAAAAAGAAAAAAATAGCCTAGGGAATATCTGTTGTTCTGACACTGTAAACTTGTCTGCCTTTGGACACTGGAGCTCAGGGGACCTGTGATGGGCCGTAGACAAAGAAGGGAGGGACAGTGGAGTGGGGAAGTGGAAGGGTGAATCAGCAGAGTGAACATGGAATTCTCTGCAGCTTGGAGTTTCTGGGAGGAGATGTTCATAAGCAAATATTCCTTCCCTGTGAATTATACTATTGCCTGGGGGGAATCCGCTAGAATGGCACTGCTTTGTAAATTAGGTCAGATTTTATGTGAGGAAGGTAAAGTTTTGACAGTTAGGATAAACTTCATTGTTACTGTCTGGCCTTTTCTGGCAGGGGCTCTCTTCCTCTAATGAGGACACCGAGGACAGCCCGCTGCCCTAGCACAGGCTCTCGCTGTCTCCCATCTGGCTCCTTGGGACCTCTGCAGCTCCTGCAGCTGGCTTCTTAATTAAAAGCCACCAGAATGCTGACAAAGGCTAAGCAAACATAAGGGCAGGGAGCCTCCACCTGTGTGACAGAGCTGCCCAAGCGGCAGGGCAGAGGGATGCCGTGTGCTCAAGGAAGGAAGCCAGCACTGTCTCCCCAGCCTTGTGGCTTCTGCTGCATTCTGGTTACCTTTTCCAGTCTGGTGGGTAAACATTTCAGTTCTGGATATAGCATCCAGGCCAGTTCTTGTCTGTTTGAATCTTCATACTGCCTGACCTCTTAGGAATAACAAGAACAGTAACATTTATATGGTGTTTACTGACAGAGTAAATCATTTAATATGTAACAGCCCTCTGAGGCAAATGCTATTATTGGCTTCACTTTACATCTGAGGAACCTGAGTCACAGAGAAGTTAGGTAACTTGCAGAAATGGAGATACTTAGCTTCAAACCCTGACAGACAGCATGGCTGTAGACCATAGCAACCACTCTGCCAAGCGTCCCCTTAGAGAAGACTGGAGCTCCACAGCTTAGACTGCTCCGTCCTGAAGCAGCTTTCCTGGCTACTGCACCTTCCGTTCCTTCCAAAAGTTCTCTGCTGGTTCTCCCTCCCGTACCTCCAGCCAGCCAGAGGACTTTAGATGCTCCTCCCAGGGTCTCCTGGCGGAGCCTAGTCACCAGGGCTCCAGCACACACCCAAGAACTCAGTTGGCTCAGTTCCACCTCTGCCCCAGCCCCCAGGACTGGAAAGAGCTCAGAGTCACAGCGCCCTTCCCACCACCCACAGCAAGGCCCTGGTCAACTTTGGAAATGCTGCTTTGTTCTCTTTCAGCTCAACTTCATTAAAGCTAAGTGAGTATTTGAGTCTCCATAGACAGGTCCGGATTTAAAGTATAGTACTAGCCCCCCACCCCCACCCCCCCGCCACAGTTAGGCAGTGAATCCGTCTTTATCCAGCATACTCATACGGGATGCTCCCTGCCCGCTAGTCCATTAGTTACGCTGTACCTGTCTGGGTTGTCGGGTGGACTGTAGGTGTCGCTGCTTGTGTCCCGTCACCCTTACATTGCTTAACAACTACCAAACATGCAGGAGTGGTGGTGCCGGCCCCGTGAACAAGCTGAAGAGCAGCCGGGACACCGCACTGCCTTTAAGTGGAAAGGTAAAAGTTCTTGAGTTAATAAGGGAGGAAAAAAAATGTATCACATGCTGGAGACGCTAAGATCTCTCATGAGAACAACTCTCCTATCGGTGCAGCTGTGAAGAAGAAAAAAGAAGTTCATGCTGGTTTTCCTTCCTTGCCTCACACTGAAAACGATGGCCACAGTGCAAGATAAGTACTTGGTTAAGATGGAAACGGCCTTAAATTTGCAAGTGGAAGACATGAACTGGGCTGTGTCCCCGGAGGAGGATCTTGGAGTTTACCCTCAGATAAGAGGGGTACTGATTACCCTTCAGTTGATATTGTAGTTTTTACTTGTACTTTATATAAGAGAACGCCCTTAATTTTCCTACACTGTAGGCCAGTAGTTGAAAGTTCAGTCTGCTTACCAAAGGATGAGCGACTATCTGTTGATCTGGGCTCTCTGTGTTCATGCCATTTATCACATATGCACATGAAAGAAGTCAGCTGAGAGACCTTGTAAACGGAAGGTGTACGCAAAGTAGAAATTGCATAATTTCTACCCTCTAGCAATGCTTTCACTGTGGTCGTTTTTCTTCATTGGTATCAATAGGATTTACCAGCACTTGAAAATATGGGTTATTTCAGAGTTACTTTTTCTCAACTAGTTCTCTCTTAAAATGACAGGTAGAATTTGGAATAAGCCATTTTTAGTAAGAGGAGGGTCACCTAAGCATGCTAACCTTTGAAATAAAAAGGTGGAAAGAAATAGCCTGGAGACAGTTTATCATTATCAACAGTACTGAAGTAGACGGTCTAAGAATTATAAGTGGGCAGCCCTGAGAAACAGCTTCCCCCACCCTGGGCCTGACCAACCTCACGTGAAGTTTGCCGTGTCTGCTCAGCAGCAAGACTGTGTCCTTCCCAAGAACCTCTTACAGAACTATATATTGAACTCTCCTAGTAAACTCCTGGACAAATCAATTACTTTTAGGAACACTTTGGAATCTTAAATTTTCAAGAAAAATAAGGAACAATGAAATCTTGAAACCAGGTGAACCAACCTCTTCTAAAATAGATTTCTTCCTCCAGGCCCTTTCCTGACTGGAGCATTGTGTTCTCAGCACGGGCTGTGGCCACTATTCTGCAGACTCACAGAGTGTCCATTTGCTACTATTGTGCTAAATCTTAATGACAGTTTGAGCCCTGCAGCAACGGGGGGGAGGAAGGGCAGGGGGTGGGTCCCCTTGGGAGGCAGTTCTAGACAGGAGATCCTGCTTCCACAGGCATCAGGAGATCAGGATCTCAGAACAATGTGGGACGAGGAAGAGCCAGGGAGATGGAGAGTCAAAGACTAGAGGCATGTGGGAAAGGGACATCTTGAGATTTACATTCAAAATGTGCTGCATACTAGGTCTGCTGTGGGGGTGGTGGCACATTGCCCCAATTACACACCATGGTGGCCAGCTCTTCTCCATTCATAGTTTCCCCACCTGAAATAAGGAGTTCATTAAGTCCGACCCCTTCCTAATGTCAGCTGATGAATGATGAGGGTCATAAATCTGGAGAGAAGTTTTCATAAAGGGTGGTAGCCTGCAAGCATCTGTCTTCCAGGGGGAAGCACAGCCTCAGGCAGAAACTGAGAATAAGAACCAATGAGAGCAGTTTACCAAAAGGGAAGTGTGGCGGGAGAGAATTTGTGGTGAGAGAGTGGCAGGTATACATATTTAATGTGCTCTAGGAAGAGTCATAAGTACTTACAAAAGGAGAAACATGCCCATGCACATTTGAGCTTCATGCCCCTCCATGGTCACATGTCCAAATAATGGCAGCACAAGCATGATCCACGGCTGGAGTTTTGGGGCCTCTGACATCAAAAGGTGAAGCAGGGGAATTCTGGGAAGATGGCCGACTGGTAGCAACCCTTGGCAGAGGCTCCTGAGCAGCGGAAGGAAAACCAGATGGAATTAGACTCTATGAAGCCAAAGATGGGGAGCTGAGCCAAGAAAGAAGTTCGCCAAGCTGTAACTCCAAGGAAGAGCATTCAAGAAAACAAATTACAGGTACAAAGTCTATCGACTAGAGAATGGGAGACCCCTCCCCCAAGCAGGAGGGCTGCCACAGGCTATCTGTGAATGAGCAGAGAACAAAAGACCTCTCATTTTACCTCACCGGAGAGAGCCACTAATCTCCAGGTCTCTTTCTCCAGAGAGGCCCCACTTACAAAGTTACACCACCCCACCAGGCATAAAATATGAACAGATATTTTCCCCCAGACGTCCAAACTCCCAGTCCACCCTTTCCCCCCCTCACATGGTGGTCTTAAGTTCTGCCCCCTGCAGAGCACAGGAGATACAACTGAAGATGCCATGCATAGACAAATGGCAGCAATGTCAGAAATTGAATTCAGAATATGGATGCCAAATAAGACAAATAGAATGGAAGAAAAGATAGAAATTGAATTCCAAAGAGTAGTTCTAAAGTTGTCTCAAGAAATTAATGAATTCAAAACCCAAGTCACCAAAGATATGGACATAATGAGAAAAGAGATAGCAGCAAGGAAACAAAAGTTAGTTAAGGAGCTCCAAAATACAGTAGAATCCCTCAGTAAGAGTTGACCAGACAGAAGAAAGGATGTCTGAAACTGAAGACAATTCTTTTGAACATTCCCAAACACTCAAAGAGGGAGACAAATGGAGAGCAAAAACTGATCATTCCCTGAGAGAGCTGTGGGATCACTCCAAAAGATCAAACATTTGTCTTATAGAAATTCCCAGAGAGGAGGATGGTCCTAAAGGTACAGATGCTCTACTCCAAGAGATTTTGGAGGAGAATTTCCCAAGCATTGCAAGAGATACAGAACATCAGATAGCAGACAGTTTAGAACCCCAGCAAGACTCACTCCAAATAAAGCATCTCCTAGACACATTGTGATTAATTTTGCCAAAGTTAAGATGAAGGAGAAAATTCTGCAAGCAGCCAGAAATAAGAAAAGCATCACCTACAAAGGGAGAAATAATCAGAATGACTGCCAGTCTCTCAGCTGAAACATTTCAAGCCAGAAGAAGATGGTCATTGACCTTCAGTCTCATAAAACAAAACAACTTCCAGCCCAGGATCCTCTATCCAGCTAAACTGAGTTTAATTTGTGATGGAGAAATCAAATACTTTAATGACATACACATATTGAAGAAATTTTCCATACCTAAACCAGCTCTCCAGGATATTCTCAGACCCATCCTCCACAATGACCAGCACAATGCTCTACCTCCAAAGTAAACTCACCCAGAAATTTTTGAACAAAACCCAACTTCCACAGTGGTGAAAGGACTAAATGTCCCCTGGACATCTGAAAATCATGACACCCAAAATACAACCAGGCTTATCAATTCTCTCAATTTGAATGGTTTAAATTGTCCTCTAAAGAGGCACAGGCTGGCTGACTGGATACATAAACTCAAACTAGATATCTGCTGTGTTTCACCTTACCTTAAAGGATAAAAATAGACTCAGGGTGAAGGGATGGAATTGTATAATATAGGCAAAGGAAACCAGAAAAAAGCAGGAGTTGCAATTTTAGTAGCAGATACAATTGGATTTAAACCAACAAAGATAAAGAAAGATAAGGAAGGTCACTACATATTTGTCAAGGGAAATACCCAACATGAAGAGATTTCGATAATTAACATTTATGCACCCCACCAGAATGCATCTCAATTCATAAAGCAGACCCTAATGGATATGAATAACTTGATATCTTCCTGCACTATAATAGTTAGAGATTTTAACACCCCATTGACAGTTTTGGATAGATCCTCCAAGAAGAAACTGAACAAAGAAATGTTAGACTTAAACCTGACCCTAGAACAAATGGACTTTACAGACCTCTACAGAACATTTCACCCTAATAAAACTGAATATACATTCTTCTCATTAGCCCATGGGTCATCCTCCAAAATAGATCATATCCTAGGACACAAGTCTAACCTCAGCAAATTTAAAAGTGTAGAAATTATTCCTTGTATCTTCTCAGACCACCATTGAATAAAAGTTGAACTCAACAGCAATGGGAATCTTCATACTCAAAGTTATGGAAGCGAAATAATCTTAGGCTGAATGATAGCTGGGTCAAAGACGAGATTAAGAAGGAAATCACCAAATTTTTGGAACAAAATGTAATTAAGACACAAATTATCAAAACCTGTGGGATACTGCAAAGGCAGTCCTAAGGGGGAAATATATAGCATTGGAAGCTTTCATCAAGAAAACAGAAAGAGAGGAAGCCAACAACTTAGTGGATCATCTCAAGCAACTGGAAAAGGAAAAGCATTGCAACCCCAAACCCAGCAGAAGAAAAGAAATAACCAAAATTAAGGCAGAATTAAATGAATTTGAAAACAAAAGAATCATTCAGAAGATCAACAAAACAAAAAATTGATGTTTTGAAAAGATTAACAAAATTGATAAACCTTTGGCCAACCTAACCAGAAATAGAAAAGTAAAATCTCTAATATCATCTATCAGAAACGATTAAGGAGAAGTAACAACAGACACTTCAGAAATTCAAAAAAATCATTCAAAAATGATTACTACAAAAAATCTCTATTCCCAGAAATACGAAAATCTGAAGGAAATGGACCAACACCTGGAAGCACGCCACCTTCCTAGACTCAACCAGAAAGAATTAGAAATCTTGAATAGACCTATTTCAATCACTGAAATAGCATCAACAATACAAAATCTCCCTAAAAAGAAAAGTCCAGGACCAGATGGCTTCACATCCAAATTCTATCAAACCTTTCAAGAGGAACTAGTACTATATTATACAACCTTTTCCAACGCATAGAAAAAGAAGGAATACTTCCCAACACATTCTATGAAGCAAATATCACCCTGATCCCCAAACCAGGAAAGGATCCAACAAAGAAAGAAAATTATAGACCAATATCATTAATGAATATTGATGCAAAAATATTCAATAAGATCTTAGCAAACAGAATTCAACAACACATCAAAAAAATTATACACCATGATCAAGTTGGTTTTATTCCAGGGTTACAGGGTTGGTTCAACATATGCAAAAAAATATGAATATAACACATCACATCAATAAATGAAAAACAAAGACCATATGATTCTCTCAATTGATGCAGAAAAAGCCTTAGATAATATCCAGTATCCTTTCATGATCAGAATTCTTAAGAAAATAGTCATAGAAGGGACATTTCTTAAACTAATAGAGGCCATCTACAACAAACCCACAGTCAATATCATATTGAATGGTGTAAAATTGAAAACATTTCCACTCAGATCAGGAATGAGGCAAGGATGCCCACTGTCTCCAGTGCTAATCAACATAGTAATGGAAGTCTTAGCCATTGCAATCAGGCAAGGGAAAGGGGATCAAGGGTATCCAAATAGGGTCAGAGGAGATCAAATTCTCACTCTTCACTGATGACATGATCCTATACCTGGAAAATCCCAAGGACTCAACTTCAAAACTCTTAGAAGTGATTAAGAATACAGCAGCATCTCAGGGTACAAAATCAATACCTACAAGTTAGTAGCTTTTATATATATGCCAACAATAGTGAAGGGGAAAAAACAGCCAAGGACTCTATTCCTTTTACAATAGTGCCAAAGAAGATGAAATATCTGGGAATTTACCTAACAAAGGATGTGAAAGATCTCTATAAAGAGAACTATGAAACTCTGAGAAAAGAAATAGCTGAAGATGTTAACAAATGGAAAAACATACCATGCTTATGGCTGAGAAGAATCAACATTGTTAAGAAATGAGTATAATTGAGATGGATGTGTTACTTAGTCAATGTAAGCATTTCAGATTGTATATTGAAGCAGTACGCTGAACCCCATAAATGCATCAATGTACAAAGTTATGATTTAATAAAAAATAATTTTTAAAAAAGGTGAAGTAGTGGATATGAATTCTCTCTGTACACAGCCTCTGTGGATGGTCAGAACATGCCATGGTCAGTGGTCTCTTATCAGGAGGTGAAGCAGTGGATATGAATTCCCTCTGCACACAGTCTCTCCAGATGGTCAGAACCACGCCATGGTTGGTGTTCTCTTATCAGGAGGTAAAGCAGTGGATATGAATTCACTCTGTACAGTCTCTCCAGATGGTCAGGACCACGCCATGGTTGGTGGTCTCTTATCAGGAGGTAAAGCAGTGGATATGAATTCACTCTGTACAGTCTCTCCAGATGGTCAGGACCACGCCATGGTTGGTGGTCTCTTATCAGGAGGTAAAGCAGTGGATATGAATTCGCTCTGCTCACAGCCTCTGTGGATGGTCAGAACCAGGTGTGTCTGATCTCCCATCTCATCATGGCCAGGAACTTAGGTTTAAGACTTCCCTGGGGACCCCTTGTTCAAGAAGGTATTCAGTGGATTGAGGGCTTGGGTTTTATTTTTATTTTTCACTAGCTTAAATGATGGATATGTTTCTGTCTTGGAAAAAATAAAAGGTTGTAGAATGTGCTATGAAGTTGGCAAAGAATCCAACTCATTGTGAATAATAATCCAATTCATTGTATTTTTTTATTAAATCATATAAATGTGAAATGCTTACATTGAACCAAGTAACACATCCATCACAATTATACTCATTTCTTAATAGTTTTGAAATGTACCATTGCATCATGCACATTAGGTGAGGTCCCCCCGTATACCTCCCTCCTCCCTTGTCTCCCCTCCCCTCTCTATTCTCTTCCCTTCTACTTTCTTGACTATAGTTAAGTTTTACCATTCAGATGAATGTGTAGGTGATTATATATTGATTTCATAGTAGTATTGAGTACACTGGATACTTTTTATTCCATTCTTGAGATACTTTACTAAGAAGAATATGTTCCAGCTCCATCCAGGAAAACATAAAAGATTTGAGGTCTCCATCTTTTTTATGGCTGCATAGTCTTCCATGGTGTACATATACCATAATTTGTTGATCCATTCACCAATTCATTGTCTTATCCAGTGATAAGAACGGTGACAAGTTAGAAAGGGAGCCACATGGGGAGTGGCTTCTGAGACCCAGCGGGGGCAGGAGATGCTGGCTATAGTACTGCTTCAGCTGTGGTCCCTTAACTTTGGAATAGTGAAGTCATCCTTCTGAACTCTTCTTTTGGTCCCTAAAGCAGGATGGTCTGGAAGGTGAGGGTCTCTTCCACTTCCAGCATTTCCCATTTATGACCACAGAGCTTCAGCAGCTTCAAATTGGCTTTTGTGATAGATTAGCTACAATGATGATTCCAGAAATTTTCCTCTGGAGAACATCAGGGAAGGGAAATGGCTTTCCTCTACCCTCCTTCTTTGGCTGAGCTACCAATTAGGTTGACCTAAGACAGATTAACTGGAGAAAAGCCACATTTAATTACAAACACATGCATGGGAGTCCCAGCAAATACGAGACTGGAGGAAGGGAGAGATGATTGAAGCTGACGCAGCATCCTGAGCTGCACAAAGGCTTTAGGGGTTGGTGCCTCTGGGGCAGTAGGGACTGTTGGGGGAGGGGGAGGGGAGGAAGAGTGTGGTGAGTAAGGGTTGTCTTGTGCAGGTAATCTCTAGGGCAATAGAAGTGGTTTCGGAGGAACCCTTTTCCTAATGCAGATTTACTTTATAGGTATAAATTTCTTTTACAAAAGGACAGCTTTTCAGAGCTACTCCTGTGTTTATGGTTTTTCAGAATAACCAAAGAGACATATTTTGGGGTGGCATGTTCTGGTCCCTTCCAGTCATATTTTGGGGTAATGTGTCCAGAGCCCTAATAAGAAACACATTTTATCTTTGAGCATTGTTCTTGCAGCCCCCACCTGTTGATTTCCTAGGCATTTTCTTGCCCAGGATAATAGATGTTTGGTGGACTAGCAATGCAGAGAGAAAAGGCAGGCTGGTGATGTCAGAGATTTTCAGAAGCAAACCGCAGTGATGTGGGAGACACTCCCCGCTTGGCCGGCGTTTGCCCTCTGTGCTGTGCGCTTGATGGAGCTTAGTGCCGAGAACGGGGGACAAAAGGGTTAGGGTGCCTATTTATTTTTGTCTCCTGACAATACACACATTACTATTTTCTGCTGTGCTTGGGGAAAATATAACTGTAGATTAACTCTGACTCATCGTTTTGGAAGCAAAAAAAAAAAAACACGCTTGCAGCTGCTGCATTTAATTCAACTTATAATTGAAATACGCAAGTGCAGCAGACTTGCTACCCTTTTCAGGATGCATGAACCATGTGAAAATGAATTTGGCATAACTAGGCTACAGGCTATTAATTGAATTCCCTTGATCTAGACCTCTTTTAAAAAAAAAAAAACAAAAAAAAACTTACTACTGTAGATGGAAAACCAATATAAATTGCCATAGATAGATGCTATCTGTAAAATAATATAATGGTATAGACATATTTCATTTTAGATAAATAACTATTCCTTTGGAGGTTTCTGAATCTGAGAAAGGGAGGATAGCATGTGTTAAAGGGTGGCATGCAAAAGTTAATACTTTCATATCATCAGAAGAATTGGAAGGTCCTTCCCTTTTCAAATGATCCTGCTGTGTCTGTTTCCCTAGAAATCTCTGAACTGTATACATCTCGCATTTTGGGAAATCTTGGCCAGTGGGAAATGAGAGAAAAAGAGGCAATAAAATATTTGATGAGCATCTGTTCTATATCAGGTGTTAATTCATGATAAAAATTCTAAGATACGGGCACTGCTCTCAAGGAGCCTTATTGGAATTGTGAATATTTATGAAGATGTCAATATTAGAATAATAAACTGCTTAATATGAAAAAAAACAAACAGTTTTTTTTTCCTTAGTTGGCTGCCTGAAGATTGTCCTCCATCATGAATGACAGTCACTGTCCATCTGGGACAGGAAGCTGAGGACCAACTGACCGCTGCAATGGAAACAGATGGTCTGAGGCTCTGTTACCCCGGGAAGGCAATGGTACCTAGACAGGAATTTCGAGAAAAAGTAGCCAAAATGTACACACCAGAGCAGATGTCATCTTTGTATTCTTGCACAGAACTCATCTTGGCTGTGGCCAGATGCCTGGCTTTGGCATAATCTGTGATTCTTTGGATTATGAAAAGAAAAATGAGCCCAAACACAAGCTGCCAGATGTGGCATGTCTGACAGAACAGAGGCCTCGAGAAAACAGGAAAGCTCAGGAGGGGAATGAAGTCAGGGCCACAGCAGCCAGCGCCAGTGAGCAGAGGCACGAGGCCTCTTCCGTGGCGTCATCTCTGTTGATGGTATGGATCTTACACCAGAGGATTCTTAAATCAGGCAGGACTTTGTGGAATAGTATTTCCCACACTAAAAGGCCACTTTGTGAGTTTGCTAGAGAAGTACACAAGCTTGTTTGCAAATCATTGGAAACTCCAGATTTTGCTTTGCAACTTACAAAGCACTCTTAAAATGGTACAGTCTGGGCTAAGAGGGGAAGGAGAGGAGCCAAGCTGCCGAGGGCACCCGGGGCAGCCTTCCCATCAGCTCCTTAGCTGCTGGCGGGGCTGGTGCCAGAGAGCTGAGCACATGTTCCAGCACTGCGCGGGCAGGAGGCTGCGAGGGTAGGTTTGCAAGTTAGGGAAGTCTACACTATTACCTGCCTAAGGCCACAGGAAACGCATTGTTATATTCAGATGGGGGTGGTGGACAAAGAGGCAAGTATGCTAAACCAACTTTCCAGAGTAGTGTGTGTGACTCTTACAGCAATAAAGTAAATGTTACAGAAAGTGAAAACTATACCTGGGAGAGATATTAGAAGGCACAGTATAGAAGTACTCTTACTATTGATAGCCTTTAGGCTGTTTATGGGTCTGGTGACTGCAGATTTTTATTCAAGCCAGTATGTCTCTGAGTGAAAGGGATGTTGTTGACAATTACATGGGACAAGAGATGGAAACAGGTACCAACCTGGGCATTCTGGGGCAGGTGACCTCCAGAAAGCTCAGGCTCCTGATGCAGAACACCAGGGCTGCTGCCCCGGCCTGCCACTCACCAGCAGGGCATTACTCAGCAAATTAGCCCTCAGAGTGCCTCTGTTCTTCATCTGAATATGAGAACAGTCAAGGTGATTGGTCCATAGGGCTGTAGGCCCCTTGGAAGAGTGACTGGCGTATAGTGAGTACTTTAGCTTCCGTCATCACCATCATTGTCTGAGGGCCTCCTCCCCGGGCTCCAGAGCAAGGCTCTCCTGTTCACGTCAGATATGACCCTCAGCTCTTAGGAGATGTCAGGTGGAGAACAGCAGGAGCACTGGACTTGGAGTCCAGTGTCAGCTGTGCTGGGAACATGCCAGCGCCAAGTTCAATGCTGCAGGAAAGGGCCTGCATTCAAATCCTCATTTTACATGTGAGGGCACAGCTGCCTGCCATGTGGCTTTGGCAAGTCACTTGCCTCTTTCTCATCTGCCTTGTCAATCGTGGGTTATTAACGAGACTCTGATGCAGAAGTGCTGTGGGTGCACATGGGGCTAGGAGTCCGGCAGATGCCAGGTTTCGTGAGCATGTCCTTGTGAAACTAAGTGAAACAGAAGCTTTTCCTTCCATCCTCTTCTGTGCCAGGCTTTTAATACTGTTCCTCAAGCCCCAAGACCTTATAGTCTCTGTCATCAAAACCAGCGCCAGCTCTTCATTCTTTAGTCTGTCCCCTCTGTGGACCCTGTGATGTACACAATGCCCAAGTCTCATGCATAAAATAAATAGAAACTTCATTTGTTCCGATAGCCTTCCCAGTGGTTACTGTGTTCTCAACACCTGTTTGCATATTTGAATACTTATGTATGTACATAATTAATGAATGTCTATGTACATGGTGCACAGTAGGTGGTGCTATATGAGTACAGATTTTTGTTCTTCTCTTGAGCTGTCTCCACCTTTCCTAAGTCCCAGCAGCACTCTGAATACACTGTTATAGAATATATTATGTTGTGGTGTACATTTTAGAATTCTTCGGAATGCAAGAGTCAGTATCAAAACGTGAATTATGGTGAGGAAATTGGGGTGTCTTACAAAACCCAAAAAGAGGATATGATTGTGCCTTGGCCTGGAGGCAGGGATGTGAGCAGCATCCCGTCAGCTCTTGGCTCTGCACCTCATGGTTACCCTGCCTACTGCCATCCTCCCTCCGTCCCTGTTTCCCTTTCTCCAATCCAGCCTCTGTGCCCTAAGCTGTATGATTTACTATGTCAGCCCCTGGAAACTCCACTTTCTCTTGGTCCGAAGTCTAAAACTCCAAAGGAAGGGAATCATTGATTCAACTTGGGAAGCTGCCCACCCTGAACCAGTCAGCTGCAACTGGGGGTTCCTAGTGGTAACGGGGGAATGGGGCCACCATCTACCTCATGCTGCCAGTGGCACTGGGAGTGCACTGGGGACACTGCTGTTACCCGAGAGCCCTGGCCAGGGTCAGGTATCACACGAAAGGATCTTGGCACCTCCTTGGTTTACTACTGGAGGCCACCTCTATCTCTAAAACCCTTTCCAACTTTAATGACTTAGATTGAGCCTTAATCCTATGCCCTTATTAGGAAGAAAAGGGGTTAAGGAGTATGGCAGAAGGAAAGAAACCAAACCTCAGCTTTGGGGACTGCTTACCAAGAGGCTCCCTGCCCTATTCCGCTCCTGGAAATAAATACTTGTCCACTCCAGATAAGAGAAGGCATGAGGCTGCATTGAGTATATCCCAGGAATAACTGTAGGCTAAAACTTTTACCTACAAAATGGAAAAGTACATATAAATATATTTGCATGAATCTGTGTAATACCAACTACCTTGGGAGGAAATTCAGTGTTTCTAAAAGCCATTTTTGTCAAGGTAAGCAGAAAGTAGGGCAGAGATTGTTATAACAGACGAGACCTATCTAGAGGAAACTGGCTGAGCACCTGAGTAGAGAGACTTCCCAGAACAGGGAAAGGACAGCCTCAGACTCCTGCTGTTAAACATCAGAAATTTCAGTATCCGTTTTAAGAACATGGGAGACGTGCTGTGCCAGGCTGTCAGCGGACTCAGCCCTGACCTTGCTCTTGCTCAGAGCTGGCACTGCATTGGCCCCTCCTCTGCTGGTTGCAATTTAATGTCCTCTTTGTAGCCAGTCTTTCTACTGAAGCCATGAGAGAAAATGGATACATTTGGAGCTTGGCATTTGGGGGTCCATGGAAAAAGGACACATGGAACAGTGAAGATATCTGTGGCTGTCCCCTTCAAATTACTCTGAGCAGTGGCAGGAGGGGAGGGGGTTGACCTTGCAGTGAGCGTCTACAGGGAGCACAGCTGCCTTGGCCAGAAAGCATAATAAAAATGAAGCTTGGTTCATCTTGAAGTTGCGTTCAGAATAAAGCAGTCTGATTTTGTACTGCGGTAAAGAAGAGGCCTCACACTAAAACATTTATGTTCCACTCGTTAGCATTACGTACCACGATTACACTTAAGAGCACTGCCACAAAGAACCCTCATTGACCCTTCTGCTTTTTAGCTAAGACAATTTTATGGCCACTTTGGGGAGACATCTGAAAATGTAGAATGTCATATTAGCAAATCCTGTTTAGTTATTTATTAATGTTCCTTCACCCGTGTAACCTGCATTCATTTATTTGTTCTTTCTGATACAACAAAAGCCCAGGAGCAGGTCATGAAGCCATTTCTGTTACCAACAGTGTGCAGCCAACTCAACTCCAGGGCCTAAGAACAAGTAGTAGGTGCCCTTAGGGGACAGAGCCTGGCTGTCAAGCCTGATGCTTATAGGGACCGTTACCAGGGTCCTGTAACTTAGAATGGTGTAACTTTGCTGATTTATAGAAACTGGTTTCCAAAAAGCTTTCAGTAATGAAGTTTGTACTCCCAGCCCCTTCCTGCTCTGTTTAATTTCAGATGCTTATTTCTTAGGCTGCTTCCTGCCTTCCCTGGCAGTTGGGCTGTTACTTTTCATTTTATGTCTCACTGATGGATCTCTTGAGCTGTTGTTTCTGAACAGCCCATCTGTTTCCTTCCCAGGATTGTAATTTCTCAAGGTTTCATCTTTGCTAATATGGTTAGTCCAGGGGTTCCTAAGAATGAGGAAGTAGGGTACTAGTGGTCCATGCCAGCCCCCTGGTAGGACAGAAGGGTCAAAAAGCAGGACAGGAGTATCTCTGGGAAGCTGTGACCTTCTGCTCAATATTAACTTGATGGGAAGAATCAGAAACACTAGGGAAATTCAATGTATGTTCTCCCCGGCAAGGACTAAAACTGTGCTCTGGTCTTCCCTGGATGTCAGTTTCTCCGCAGATCTCCCTTGGGCAGGTCCTGGCGCCCTGATGCCTACCTTTCCCAAGAAGGGATCTTTGGCTTGCAATGAGTGTGTGGAGGAAATTCAGTGTTTCTAAGCCACTTTTGTCAAGTTAAGCAGAAAGTAGTGCAGAGATTGTTATAACAGAGGAGACCTATCTAGAGGAAACTGGCTGTCCTCCAGCAGCAGGACTGCAGGTGCATCAGTGAGTGGTTTCTCAAACCACGGTGGGGGCTTCTCCAAAAGCTTTCCAGTGATGCTCAGAGGTACACAGGCATTTTACCCCACTGGAGGTTGTGACTGGGCTTTTGAGTTACTCAGTTTGTCTGAAAGTTTAACAAATAGCTTAATGGTCAAAGTTTGGACAACAAATAAGTCTTTATGATGTTAAACTCCCAGATGCAGCCAAGTTAACTTGTTTCTGAAGTCCACTCACCTCGCACATACTGGGGCTGATCTAGCTGGTGGATCTCATAGTCCTTCAGTTTGGGGGTAGCACAATACAGCCTTTATACCACCATGTGGTTCGCTTATGTGCAGGCTTTATTATACTGAGTACTAGGCAGGTGGGAAAACATGTATATTTATTTAAATATAACCTTACTCCTCAAGGGCAAGGAGAAGAAATAGACTGCTTTAAATACATGTTTTTTTTAAGACTTTCATGCAGATTAGGCATATAGAATAAACACCACACCATTGTCAATGTTATCTAACTTTAGAAGAGAAGTGAAAGGATGGAGGCAATCAGTGTGCTGTTTTTATTAGCACTGGGAAATAATTCTTTTAACATCTCTGTCTATTATTTCTAGCATTTGAGTTACAGATCAGTTTTGATTAATTTTTCTCTTATGCAATACATTTTCCTGCTGTTCCTAATTTCGGATCGGATATTAGACTTTGTGCATTTTACCTTTGGGGGGCGCTGGATACTTCTGTGTCCCTATACGTATTCTTGAGCTTTGTCCTGGGATACAGTGTGGGCCTTTCAGGTCTTGCATTGCAGATCTGTCAGAGAGCACTGGAGCAGTGCTAATCTGGGGTAGTTACTCCCTTCTCTTTCCTACCCAGTACCCCACGAATCATGAGATTTTCCAGTCCAGCTGGTGGGAGTAGGTGCCGCCCTACAGCCAGTGTGAGCACCAGGTGCTGTTTCTTTTAATCCTCTCACATGGGTCTTTCTGTGGCCAGGGTAGTTCCTGAAACACATGCGCTGATTGCTAATGGGTGCTGTGCTGCCTAGTTGAGGGATCTCTCTCAGATCCCCAGATGTCTCCCTCTGCACAGCTCTCTCATGTACTCTGCCCACCCCAGTCTCCCTGGACCCTGACCCTCATCTTCCTACTTCAAGGAGTCCGGCCTTCTCTACCTGGCTTCTTCTCCTTGTACCACATCCTGGAAGCTCATTCAAAGCATTTCCCGAGCAGTCAGAGGGCCTCTCCTTGTCAGTTCCCCCTCAGGAATCCCTGTCCTTCCCTCCCTAGTGTTTGGTGTCTTGCGAACTATCGTTTCCCATATTTTGTCCATTGTTTGATTGTTTCATGCAGGAGAGAAAATCTGGTACTTGCTCCTCTATCTCAGCTATTTGAGACTTTTGGATTTTTGTTTTCCTTTCCTAGCACCAGAAAGTTTGATGCAAGCATTGGAAGACTTAGATTATCTGGCAGCACTGGATAATGACGGAAATCTTTCTGAATTTGGAATCATCATGTCGGAATTTCCTCTTGATCCACAGCTCTCAAAGTCAATCTTAGCATCCTGTGAGTTTGACTGTGTGGATGAAATGCTAACCATCGCTGCCATGGTAACAGGTAATCCTTAATGACTATTCTTTTGTATTGCGAATCTGCACCAGGTATAGATTTAAATGAGAGCCATTTAGAATTACATTTCAGAGAGTACTTAGCAGAAACAGTGATCAATTCATTTAACCTTTTGAAATGATAGTGAAGTATTTTAATAGATTCAAAAGGAAAAAATTATCTTAATATGAAAAAATTAACTGAAGATCCAGTGAATTTCTTTCTTTTTTTCTGAGCTCTGTTTCTTCCTTTCTTTCTTTTTTTTTTGTAGAGACAGAGTCTCACTTTATGGCCCTCTGTAGAGTGTCGTGGCCTCACACAGCTCACAGCAACCTCCAATTCCTGGGCTTAAGCGATTCTCTGGCCTCAGCCTCCTGAGCAGCTGGGACTACAGGTGCCCGCCACAATGCCCGGCTATTTTTTGGTTGCAGTTTGGCTGGGGCTGGGTTTGAACCCACCACCCTCGGTATATGGGGCCAGCGCCTTACTGACTGAGCCACAGGCACCGCCCTCTTTTTTTTTTTTTTAGTTGTTGGGGATTCATTGAGGGTACAAGAAACCAGGTTACACTGATTGCATTTGTTAGGTAAAGTCCCTCTTACAATTGTGTCTTGCCCCCAAAAGGTGTCTCACACACCAAGACCCCACTCCCTCCCTCCTTCCCTCTCTCTGCTCTTCCTTTCCTTCCCCTCCCTCCTTCTTTCTCTCTCTGTTCTCCCCTTTCCCCACCCCCACCACGTCCTTAATTGTCATTAATCGTCCTCATATCAAAATTGAGTACATAGGATTCATGCTTCTCCATTCTTGTGATGCTTACTAAGAATAATGCGTTCTACTTCCATCCAGGTTAACACAAGGCTGTAAAGTCTCTAGTTTTTTTTTAATGGCTGAATAGTATTCCATGGTGTACATATGGAATTATATTTGTTAAACCATTTCTGGGTTGGTGGGCATTTAGGCTGTTTACACATTTTGGCAATTATAAATTGAACTGCAGTAAACAGTCTAGTGCAAGTGTCCTTATGATAAAAGGATTTTTTTCCTTCTGGGTAGATGCCCAATAATGGGATTGCAGGATCAAATGGGAGGTCTAGCTTGAGTGCTTTGAGGTTTCTCCACACTTCCTTCCAAAAAGGTTGTATTAGTTTGTAGTCCCACCAGCAGGGTAAAAGTGTTCCCTGCTGTCCACATCCACGCCGGCATCTGCAGTTTTGAGATTTTGCGATGTGGGCCATTCTCACTGGGGTTAGATGGTATCTCAGGGTGATTTTGATGATGAGCATTTTTTCATGTTTGTTAGCCATTCATCTGTCTTCTTTAGAGAAGGTTCTATTCATGTCTCATGCCCATTGATATATGGGATTGTTGGCTTTTTTCATGTGGATTAATTTGAGTTCTCTATAGATCCTAGTTATAAAGCTTTTGTCTGATTCAAAATATGCAAATATTCTTTCCCATTGTGTAGGTTGTCTATTTGCTTTGGTTGTTGTCTCTTTAGCTGTACAGAAGCTTTTCAGTTTAATTAAGTCCCATTTGTTTATTTTTGTTGTTGTTGCAATTGCCACGGCAGTCTTCTTCATGAATCTTTCCCAAGCCCAATATCTTCCAGTGTTTTTCCTGTGCTTTCTTTGAGGATTTTTATTGTTTCATGCCTTAAATTTAAGTCCTTTATCCATCTTGAATCAATTTTTGTGAGTCGGGAAAGGTGTGGGTCCAGTTTCAGTCTTTTACATGTAGATATCCAGTTCTCCCACACCATTTATTAAATAGGGAGTCTTTCCCCCAAAGTATGTTCTTGTTTGGTTTATCAAAGATTAGGTGGTTGTAAGATGTTAGTTTCATTTCCTGGTTTTCAATTCGATTCTAAGTGTCTATGTCTCTATTTTTGTGCCAGTACCATGCTGTCTTAACCACTATGGCTTTGTAGTACAGACTAAAATCTGGTATGGTGATGCCCCCAGCTTTATTTTTATTACTAACAACTGCCTTAGCTATACGGGTTTTTTTCCGGTTCCATATAGAACGCAGAATCATTTTCTCCAAATCTTGAAAGTACGATGTTGGTATTTTGATAGGAATGGCATTGAATAGGTAGATTGCTTTGGGAAGTATAGACATTTTAACAATGTTGATTCTTCCCATCCATGAGCAAGGTATGTTCTTCCATTTGTTAATATCCTCTGCTATTTCCTTTCTGAGGATTTCATGATTTTCTTTTTCTTTCTTTCTTTCTTTTTTTTTTTGTTGCAGTTTGGACCCGCCACCCTCGGCATATGGGGCCAGCGCCCTACTCACTGAGCTGCAGGCGCCACCCCATAATTTTCTTTATAGAGGTCCTTCACCTCCTTCGTTAGGTATTTTCCTAGGTATTTCATTTTCTTTGAAACTATGGTGAAGGGAGTTGTGTCCTTAATTAGCTTCTCATCTTGACTGTTATTGGTGTATACAAAGGCTACTGACTTGTGGACACTGATTTTATATCCTGAAACATTACTGTATTTTTCGATGACTTCTAGGAGTCTTGTGGTTGAGTCTTTGGGATTCTCTAAGTATAGATCATGTCAGCAAAGAGGGAGAGTTTGACCTCCTCTGCTCCCATTTGGATTCACTTTATTTCCTTGTCTTGTCTAATTGTATTGGCTAGAACTTCCAGCACTATGTTGAATAGTAAAGGTGACAGAGGACAACCTTGTCTGGTTCCAGTTCTAAGAGGAAAAGCTTTCAGTTTTACTCCATTCAGTAAAATATTAGCTGTGGGTTTGTCATAGATAGCTTCAATCAGTTTTAGAAATGTGCTACCTATGCCTATACTCTTCAGTGTTCTAATTAGAAAAGGATGCTGGATTTTATCGAATGCCTTTTCTGCGTCTATTGAGAGGATCATATGATCGTTATTTTTGCCTCTGTTAATACAATGGATAACGTTTATGGACTTGCATATGTTAAACCAGACTTGCATCCCTCGGATGAAACCTACTTGATCATGATGTATGACTTTTTTGATGATAAGCTGTAATCTATTGGCTAGGATTTTGTTGAGAATTTTTGCATCTATATTCATGAGTGAGATTGGTCTGAAATTCTCCTTTTTGGTTGGGTCTTTTCCTGGTTTTGGTATCAGGGTGATGTTTGCTTCATAGAACGTGTTGGGGAAGATTCCTTCTTCCTCAATTTTTTGGAATAATTTCTGCAGTACAGGAATGAGCTCTTCCTTGAAAGTTTGATAGAATTCTGTGTGAGGTGGCGCCAGTGGCTCAAAGGAGTAGGGCACCGGCCCCATATGCTGGAGGTGACTGGTTCAAACGCAGCCTCTGCCGAAAACTGCAAAAAAAAAAAAAAAAAATTCTGGTGTGAAGCCATCTGGGCCAGGGCATTTTTTGGTTGGAAGATTTTTTTATTGTTTCTTTAATCTCAGTGCTTGAAAGTGGTCTGTTCAGGATCTCTATTTCTTCCTGGCTAAGTCTAGGGAAAGGGTGTGATTCCAAATATTGATCCATTTCCTTCACATTGTCAAATTTCTGGGCATAGAGTTTCTGGTAGTATTCAGAGATGATCTCTTGTATCTCTGTGGGATCAGTTGTTATTTCTCCTTTATCATTTCTGATTGAGGTTACTAGAGATTTTACTTTTCTATTTCAGTTAGTCTGGCCAGTGGTTTATCTATTTTATTTATTTTTCAAAAAAAACCAACTCCTTGTTTCATTAATTTCCTGAATGATTCTTTTGTTTTCAATTTCATTGATCTCTGATTTGATTTGGGATGTTTTTTTCTTCTACTGGGTTTAGGCTTTGATTGTTCTTCTTTTTCCAATTCCATAAGATGGCTTGTGAGTTTGTTGATGCGCTCTCTTTCTGTTTTTCAAATGTAGGCATCTAAAGCGATAAATTTTCCTCTCATAACTGCTTTTGCAGTATCCCACAGGTTTTGGTAGCTTGTGTCTTCATTGTTGTTATGCTCAAGGAAGTTAATGATGTCCTGTTTTATTTCTTCCTGCACCCATCTGTTATTCAACAGAAGATTGTTTAATTTCCATGCCTTTGGGTGGGGTCGAACGTTTTTGTTAGAGTTGAATTCCACCTTTAGTGCCTTATGGTCTGAGAAGATACAAGGTAAAATTTCAATTCTTTTGATTCTGTTGATATTTGTTTTGTGTCCCAGGATATGATCAATTTTGGAGAATGTTCCATGGGGTGATGAGAAGAATGTATATTCTTTATCTTTGGGATGGAGTGTTCTATATGCATCTATCAAGCACAGTTGTTCTTGGGTCTCATTTAAATCTCTTATCTCTTTGTTTAATTTGTTTAGAGTATCTGTCCAGCTCTGTAAAAAGAGTGTTAAAGTCCCCTTCTATTATGGTATTATTGTCCATCCCAGACTGAGTAAGGTCTGTTTCTAGAATCTGGGAGCATTTAAATTGGGTGCATAAATATTTAGAATTGAAATGTCTTCTTGTTGTATTTTTCCCTTGACCAATATAAAGTGACTATCTTTGTCCTTTTTGACTTTAGTTGCTTAAATCCACATGTATCTGAAAATAAGATTACAACTCCTCTTTTCTTCTGAATGCCATTTGCCTGAAAAATTGTCTTCCAACCCTTGACTCGGAGTTTTAATTTGTCTTTTGAAGTCAGGTGTGTTTCTTGCAGACAGCAAATGGATGGCTTGTGTTTTTAAATCCAGTCAGCTAATCTATGTCTCTTCAGTGGGGAATTCAAGCCATTAACAGTTATTGATAACTGTTAAGTGTGGTAGTGTTCTATTCATCTTAATTTGTGAGAGTCCATTGCTTAGTTTTATTCCAGTGAATTTCTTAATAAGCCTGAAAACATACCAAGTAATCACCACAAATCAAGGAAAAGTGTCCAAGAAGGGTTCTTCCCCAGACAGTCATGTGTGCTTGGTGTTTATTTGCTACCAGCTTCGTCCATCCCGGCTAGTCTGTTTAATCTAATCCCGGCAGGACAGATCAAATGCTGTGCTGTGTCAGAACCACAGTTGTTTTTAGCGTTTTTGGTTTGTTGGTTGGTTTGGTTTGTTGTTTTTGAGACAGTCTTACTCTGTTGCCCATATCATCACAGCTCACTGAAACCTCAAATTTCTGGGCACAAGTGATCCTCCTGCCTCAGCCTCTTGAGTAGCTGGGACTGTGGGATATACCACTATGCCCAGCTAAGTTTTCTATTTTTATATAGAGAGGGTCTCACTGTTGCCCAGGCTGGTCTCAATCTCCTGGCATCCAGCAACACTCTTGCCTCAGCCTCCCAAAGTACTGGGATTCCTGGCATGAACCACCACACCCAGCCTAGAACCACAATTCTAATCTTCTTCCTATGACTGGGCTTCTGAGCATTGCAGCTCCCCCTGCCCCCACTGGGATACAAGCAGGGTAATAATGGTATTAAGTAGACCTTAGAAAAGCAAACACACACAAAAGGAGAGAGGGAGTTAGAAGGACTTAACTAAATTTCTTTGGTTTCTAAGTAAATAAGAACATGTATATTTAGAGAATCAAAACAAGAGCAGTTCCACAAACACTAGTGACCCTCCCCTCTGTGTTATGCTATGATGAAATGTCTTCATTATTGCTGACCATGTGACCTTTTGCATTTTAAAGCTCCAAATTGCTTTTCACATCTGCCACATGAAACTGAGGAGGCTGCCATGACTTGTTGGAAGACATTTTTACATCCCGAAGGAGATCATTTTACCCTCATCAACATTTATAAGGCCTACCAAGATACGACTCAGAATTCTACCAGTGAGCGTAAGTGAATGCTTGTGATTCTCAGAAACTACCCACAAGTTCTACCTTCCTTTCCCAAAATAAGGCAGAATTCTACCAGTGAGCGTAAGTGAATGCTTGTGATTCTCAGAAACTACCCACAAGTTCTACCTTCCTTTCCCAAAATAATTCAGACTTCTTCTCTAGCCCCGTTGGGCACTTGAGCATAGTGGAACTTGAGGCCCTCCAGACCAGCGGCTCCTATGGAGCAGCACTCCTGCCCCACGGGCACTGGAGTATTGCCATCTGTGCTGTGTCCGGAGCACCCACACTCTGCTCAGCCAGCCCTCAGAGTGAGCTTGCTTGGGGTTAGGTGACCTGGGAGGAGCACAGAGGCTGGACAGAGAAGGGACAGACCTTTCCAGGCACCCACTGTGTTGGGGTTGTGCTGGGCATTCCCAATGGAGAAAGGCTGGGAGCTCCAGTCACGGGAAGAGCAGCTGCTCACTGAGAGAGGCTGTGGGGAGCTGCTGGAGCTTGGCAGAGGAGCACAGAGGGCATCCAAAGGACAGAGCGGCACGTGTGGAAGCATGGAGGCCAAGTCCTGTGTGTGCCTGAGGGACAGTGGGCAGGTCAACTGCCATAGGAGGGGACCCAGAGGCAAGTGAACTGGAAGCCTCTCTGTGAACAGTCACAGACAAGAGGACTTCCAGGGACAAGGCTAGGAGGAGTTCCCTTTCTAAAAGGAGAATTTTTCCTCACCTTTGTTTTCCATGAAGCATTGCTTACCTCCTGTGCTCTAGAATGTGCTGTGAAAAATACATGAAGTAATACGAAAACCATGACAGCATTTTAAAAGGCAGTAGAATTGTATAAAGAGCTCTTGAGTTAGTGTTTCAAAGCTGAGCCAGAAAGTACATGGGCGTTTGGTGCCATCTTTTAAGAGCAAGCAGGATGGGTGACACTGTTTGACCAACTACATTCTCTCCTTGCCCTGAGTAGGCCTGAGTGGACAGCGCAGAGTAAACAAGGGTCTTCTGCCCACTGTACCACAGCCATGTGCATTCCCAGGTCTATCTTAATTACAGGTGGCAACAAAGAATAACTTCCAGCTGAACCAGGTGAATGAATTTTAATATAAAAGTAGCACCTACAGTAGATGAGCTTAACTGTAACATAATTAATTCCCACATCAGCCTAGTAGTAATCCTTTTCTTATCATTAAATAAAATATGGGATATTTTTACAGATCAGAGGAATATTCACTGCAGGCTTTTTTCCTCCTAGTTTGATTAAATGTAGCCAAGTACATTCTTGCTGTATACACTTGAGACAAAAATGTAGATTTTCATCCTCTGTCCATTATGAGCCACAGATCGAAGGAACTATACCTTTGGTCAGCACTAGGAGCAAGCTGTTTCCAATCTGCCAGGAAGATGGACCCTCAGTAGGAGGTATGGGTGGTACTGGTGCTCCCGTCTCCCTTCCTGGCAGTGCCCCATCTCTCAGCCCTCAGAGAGCCCATCCTTGTTGGCTTCTACTGCTCATGACAGAGAGGAGAGTGCACAGGGCTTAACAACAGCACCTTCCTGGCTGTTGGGCTAATGACAGATCATTTCTAAATAGAAATGTGTTCTTTCCCCTCCTAGACTGTGTTGAAAAGTGGTGTCATGATTACTTCCTCAACTGTTCTGCACTCAGGATGGCAGATGTTATCCGAGCTGAACTCTTAGAAATTATCAAACGAATCGAGCTTCCCTATGCAGAACCTGCTTTTGGCTCCAGAGAAAACACTCTGAACATAAAGAAAGCTCTTCTCTCTGGTTACTTTATGCAGGTAAGAAGTGGTAGGGTTGCCTTGGCATGGGCTTCCCTGAAGTTCACATATCGAGGACATTACCACCAGTAATCTCTCACTTAGGATAATGAACGACATTAACTATCAATAAAACTAAAAATCCATGTTATTAAAGATTTGGTACTTAAATATATTTAACCTTAAGGGAATAAATAACCAGGCCAGAATATTTTAATTCTGTCCAAAAGGACAAAAGATCTTTTTCATGACAGAAGGGAAGGGAAGCTGATGATCAGATAGAACCCCTTGCTTACCTATTGTGAGCAGCTCCAGTTAACTGGGGATGCTAACGCCCAGCAAACAGCGGCACTGTGTCACGGCTAATGGAGCTCCTTTAAATTCACACACACTGCGGAAGCAGGTGTGCTCTTCACAGCACAGTATGAGAAGTATAGAGGCATTCCCACAAAACAATGGCATTTCAGCATAGGTTTCCTCATCTGTAAAGAAACAGTTTCCTCCATCACAGAGTTACTGTGAACTAAGCACCAAGTGTAAAGCACTTGACATTTGAGGGCAGGAGTTTTGATTTCATGACCGAAGCATTAGCCTTAGCACGGCACTCTTTGAGCATGGTGGCCTACAACACTGTAGTTAGTTAACATCATCACTGTCTCAAAGTCTTAGCATGTTATGGCTTATAGTCTATATCTGAAAATAGGAAATATGGGTGGCAAAATTTAGTTTTAACTAACCTGTATGAAATATTTTGGGGCTCGGCGCCCGTAGCTCAGTGAGTAGGGTGCTTCACATATACCAAAGCTGGCGGGTTCAAGCCCAGTCTGGGCCTGCTAAAACAACAATAACAACTATAACCAAAAAATAGCCGGGCATTGTGGCGGGCGCCTGCAGTCCCAGCTATTCGGGAGGCTGAGGTAAGAGAAACGCTTAAGGCCAAGAGTTTGAGGTTGCTGTGAGCTGCGATGCCATGGGACTCTAATGAGGGCGACATAGCGAGACTCTGTACATGTACATGTGTCTTTTTTTTTTTTAGGACTTTCTGCAGTAAACATTTTTGTGTTTTGATTTCCATACTCCTGCAAAATTGTTGTCCTTTAAACTCTGCCTTGTAGATTGCTCGGGATGTCGATGGGTCTGGGAACTACTTGATGCTGACACATAAGCAGGTTGCTCAGCTGCACCCCCTGTCCAGTTACTCTGTCACCAAGAAGATGCCGGAGTGGGTCCTCTTCCACAAGTTCAGCATATCTGAGAACAACTACATCAGGATTATCTCAGAGATCTCTCCTGAACTGTAAGTTTAATGGAAAAGAAGGAGACTTGGCTCAGTGCCTGTAGCTCAGCAGCTAGGGCGCCAGCCACATACACTGGAGCTAGTGGGTTTGAATCCAGCCTGGGCCTGCCAAACAACAATGAGAACTACAACTAAAAAATAGCTGGGTGTTGTGGCAGGTGCCTGTAGTCCCAGCTACTTGGGAGGCGGAGGCAGGAGAATCGCTTAAGCCCAAGAATTTGAGGTTGCTGTGAGCTGTGATTCCACAGCACTCTACTGTAAAGGATGACATAGTGAGACTGTCTCAAAAAAAAAAAGAAAAAAGAAAAGAAGGGGGCTTCTTTTTCATTCATACCTGCAGGAGTAAAAGACAACTTTGGTTTTTATCCTCAGTTATAAGAGGTTTATACTGGTACCAATCTTAATTTACGTCAAGAGTACCTCCTAAGGGCAGGACTCTGTGAATGATTCCTAGAAAAGTCCCCTGCCTGTTAACAGTTCAGCATTAAGAGAAAAGGCAGTACAGAAATAAAGCAGCATGTGTGTCCAGGAGGAAGAAGATGCTACAGAGATGTCTGCAGGTGCACTGCCTCCCAGGAAGAGATGAGCCACTGCACTGGAGCTGGGGGTGGATGTTGTGAGGGGGAAGGGGAAGGTGAGGATGAAGAGACAGGCAGGCAGCAGAGGGTGTAAGGCTTTCTGGGCTACGTAAGGGTTTGGGTTTTATCCGAAGTGCAATAGACAGTGATCAGAGCATTTAAGCAGGAATAATATCGTCTCTGTACACCTTAAAGATCACTGTGGAGGCTGGAAAAGAGGGCCAATAGTGAGACAGGAGACTAGTCAGAGGTCACTGCAGACTCTGGATCCATTTTGAAGATGCTTTTACTGCTTGGGCAAAGTTACGCTCAATGCTGCAACCAAAGAGTAGCTCATAGATGTCTAGACATGGAGAGTAATACTAATTAAGATGAGAAAAAAGCAAAGATACTCCCTCTGTTACCCATCCAGAGCTCTCCAAGTATGCGAGCTGATGCCTCTCATATGGTGATGGGCCTCACAAAATTTACAAGTTCTCGCAATGCTTAGTGGTGGGCGGCACTGGTGCTGTACGGTGGAACATGAGGAAGGCCAGTGCATTCTAGAAATGCTCAGATTGGTTGCATGAAAACCAGAAAGTATTTATTTCACAAAGACAGGTGGAAATACTTGACACTAGAGAGGCCAACTCATTCTAGAAATGTGATCAGATCAGCTGCAAGGAAACCAGGAAGTATTTAGTTTACAAAGACAGATGGAGATAGTGAGGAGTTAGACTAATTGCCAGTTCTGTAAGTAGATCCTACAGGGCTGCTGGGAAGGCCCCAGACAGACTTTGGGCATCTCTCACCACCCTCCCCACCCAAAATCTAATTTTTTTGTTTTAAACAAACAGATTTATGCAACTGGCACCACAGTACTATTTCAGTAATCTGCCTCCTAGTGAAAGTAAGGATATTCTACAGCAAGTAATGGATCACCTATCCCCTCTTTCAACCATGAATAACGAACAGAAAATGTGTGAAACGTGCCCTGAAACTACTGAGCAGAGATGCACTGTACAGTGAGCCCACCAACCACGGGCACAGCAGTGTCCCCAACAGCCAGAGGGGCAGCAGCCTGCTGCAGTGAGGTGTGGACGCTTACCAAGAAGATGGAGATCATACCCCACAAAATAGGCTTGAGAAAAACATTTTGTATATTATTTTAAAATAAAAAATAGTTTTTATTGAGTTCTTTAAATTACTACTCCATTTTTTTCTTATTGGAAAAATTTTAAATCAACCATTCATAATTTGACCAAAATTTCAAAAAAGATATTTTATAAATGTGAACAGACATGTGGGACAGAACCCTACTTTTTGTAGAGGATCTTAATCTGAATAAAGTCATGAGTTTTTCAGTAAATCGGTCTACTGAGTTTTCTGGTAATTTTACAAAAGCCCATCACTGTCCCTGGGAAGTAGGCTAGATGGACAGATGTTTTTTCAGCTCATCCATGATTTCCTCCATCTTGTCACCTGGAATTAACATCACGGTTCGCAAGGGCTTCATTGGTGCATCATCAAAAGACCATTTGCCGCCCAGACAAGTGTCGCTCTCCTCCTGTACTGAGTAGCTGAACGTCAGGACTGCCTTCTAAACCAAATAACATAAAGAAATGAAAACTAAACAGAAAAGGCAAAACCCATTTAATCTCCACTGAAGAATACTATGTTTGTCATATACTTAAATAAGAATGACAGCTAAAGGAAGCAAAACTCAGAATAAAATAAGCTCAAATGAGACATTTAGGCAGAAGTTATAAAATGCTCACCAAGTAGGTTTGTGACCCATGTGAGGAACATGGACAGAGGTGTGCCATTCCTGAGCAAACAAGCAGCTAGGTGACATTAATCTCATTTAATTGTCAAAATAACCTTGTGACAGACAAGTGAAATTAAGACTACTAATGTCTGACAATTAACAAGAACATGTCTTCAAATAGTGGTCTTTTCTCCCTCTGCCAGCTGCTGCCTTAGTGTAAGGCTGCTGTGTTTGGATCAGGCCATCTGATCCAAACACACACACACACACTCCCCTGAAAGGCTCTGCCTGCGGTGCTGAGACACATTTACAAAGTTATTTTCACTTTTTACTTCGTAGAAAGCAAGGGCAGTGCTTCCATCTTCAGCCTTACAAGTAATAAGTGGTTTCATCCAATTCAGGAAATATGTTCTCCCTTAGATTGATTAAGATTTCTGAGAAAGAAAGTATGAGAAAGAATAATCTCATATAGGGACGCTCCCTTTATAGGAAGAAAGCATTAGAACTCTGGCCATGAGCAGGGTGACCTCTGTACACCACTCAGGGCACAGAGCACAGGTGCCCAGCTGTGTGACCTCAGATCAGTTCCTCTGCCTCCCTCAGACTCAAGTGTGCAGGTCTGTGGACCCAGGTTAACATCCACCTCGCTGCATGGAAAGCACAGCAGGTTGATCACTCCCCTCCTCACACTCAGAACCAGCAGTGGGGGGAGGCTGGGGATGGCCTTTGGAGTTCCTACTATGTGCCAGGCACGATGTTGGTTGCTAGCTCCCAGGAACACAGAGAAAAAGGGAGTGGCCACACTTGAAGGACTCTGACATAAAATGCAAGAACAATAAATCTTGATTATTTCCAAGAAAATCCTTCCATACATCTAAACAAACACATGAAGCAGGAGTCTTACCTCATAGAAAAATTCTTCCTCTGCATTTGCAAACATCAGCTCATCTTTCTTTTGGCTGCTCTGTTTCTTTTTGGAACTGCTTCTTCCAGCTTCCACAAATGTCTTACTAATCAGAAGGTAAAAGCAGCACTTCCCACACGGCTTGTTGGTTTTGTGGGCCTCTGCTAGTTCTTTCCTACAAGGCACAACACAACGTTTACCTGCTGGGTCAAGTGAAATCCACCAGCAAACCAGAGCAAAGGCCAGAGGGGAGCCCCAGTGGCTTCTGCTGTGACAGAAGCTTACTAAGTGACCTTTCCTCTGGCCACTTCTACAGCAATGGTTTGTATGTATGCAGCCAGCTGTACGTTAGATCGATTATAATGCCCTGTAAAGAGTACGATGAATCTCAGATGATGCTGAGTTACAAATACACAGCAACGAACAGATGAGTCTCAAATTTACTCTATAATGGCTCTGACTGTGCAGAAGTCAAAAACATGTAAACCTAAATTTTGCACAGCAATGAACACTTAACTAAAACACACAAAAGCATTCAGCCACAGCCAGCATCACTGGAGCGTGTGACTAGGACAGTCTCTGACTGCTAGCATCTGGGACTAACTTCTGACATACTGCAGGAACTGCACAGACACAGATCCCCGCCTAGGACAGTCAATGGAATGGCAATGGAGCCCTAACCTACGTTGCACGTAGTCCTGCACATCTGGCTGCCCCTAAGCAAAAATGTAAAGAAGCTCAGACCCACTTCCACTTGCTCTTAACAAGAGGATCAAGATGAAGCAGATCACTCTCCTGTAAAACCCAACGAACGTGAGCTCCAGCTGATTAAAAAGGACAAAACAAGGAAAACCACCACCAAAAAAACCCACTTATGGTAACAGAAGTCCAATCTGAGCAGCAGCCATGAGGGCAGCGAGGAGGAGAGTCAAACTAAACAGCACTGAACCTGCAACGAAAAACTGGCGACCATGAAGGTGTGTGGCTACACCCCCAGTCGTGTGACCTCGGAGAAACGGCACCCCGTAAAGTGCCTGTCCATCCCATGTCCTCACTTCAAAGCACAGACAGTACAATTCTTAGTTCAGTCAGTTTGCTACATGATTCCACAGCTCTTCTTAAATTTAAAATGTTTTTGTGAACTAAAATATTTTGTAAACTTAAATATTTTTGTAAGACATTATAAAACAAAACAACAAAACCCCAGGAACTATGGTTTCATTAGTTATAAAGCTATCAATGGAATCTGAGGATTCTACTGATTTTGTTACTGTATTTGTTCAGCATTTTGTGTTACAGAAATCTGTAACACAAGGAAGGTGAAAAGTCTATATGAAATTCCTCTACTTTTATACCATTTAAATCTTTAATATTATTGTTACAAATCATCAAAACTCTTCAAAAAGCTGATTATTGATAATGTATGTACTTCACAGAATGTTTCTTCCACTCTCCTCACGCTAAAACAAAGGTTCTCTCTCTCTCTATCCCTCCACATTCCACTTACACCACATTTCTAACTCTACTTAGAAGACAGTTACTCTCGCCATGTTCCCCAGGTCTCTTACTGAAGCTGCTGGTGCATGGGCAGGGCGATCTGTGGAGGGACGTTAATGAATCTCTCACTCAGCAGAAAGCCCACAGGCTTGGTGGTGTCATTTAGTAGCTTGTCCAGCTGTTCAACCATGCTCCTGTCACAGTTCTTCTCACAGAAGCTTAGAATCAACTCTTTAATTTGTTCAGCACACTGGGTACCCTACAAAGCAAAGAGAAGGCTGGCTTTTTACTGCAGGTCATCAATACAAGAGAAAACTTGAAAGTGAGAACTACCGCTTCTTATCATATAGGTGAGGGCAGTTTCCTGCCTTTAAAATCTTGTGTGCCTTTTGTGTTGACCGCTTAGGTGTTTCTCAGAAGTAACTATACATGGATATTCACCATCCCATGATGGTCAAGAGGGTTATAATTAACACTCAGGACACAAGGAATAGCAATTCTAGTCTATCTCATGAAGACAGATGCAACTGGATCATCTTAATATTAAGGATTAAGTGCAGGGTGCATTTCATCCTGAGGAGGGCAGGCAGCTGCTTTACTTACTTTTTATTGCAATTCATCAGCCAGTCAATAAAAAAAGAACCAAAATACAAGTAAATGTCAGTAAGTGCCCTCGACTTTGGAAAGCAGCAAGCCCTCAGAATATCCACACCTCACAAGCTGCACAGACAACAGCTGCAGAGATGGCACCTCTCCTGTGTCACTGCCTGCATCAGGGATGAAAAGCCAGATGATGCTCTTTGCCACAGGAAGCAAACGACTGTTACTGGGCAGATGATTCAAAACAATACCACTTTCACAAAGAAAAAGGATTACAGCAAGATTTCACACACACGTATCCTTATAGTTAGTATCCTTATCAGACAAAAAACACACTTTCACCATGCATTAGATAAATGTGGCTTTGGCTTCCATTCGATGCCACCCAGTGAAACCAACCTTTCTTTCAGTTAAATTTAAAAGGCTTATGAAACCAAAAATCTCATCTTCATCCACATCATCATCGCTGTCTTCTGAAACATCTGTTTGCTATTTAAAAAAGAAAAAATATTTAAATTTTATATTTAGTCGAGAAGAAGTATTTATATCAAGTCTTGGACTCTAGGCCCCCGGACTTTGTTTCCATGCCGTCCTCTTAAGGAAGCGTTCTCTCCTGGACGCCCCGAGACCCGGCTCGTTTCACTTTCTTTCCCTTGACACTGTCCCTCTTTTCACCCTCTGGATCATCTCATCCCACTCAACCTTTCTCTATACTAGATTCTGAAGATAGTCTCACCAGATTCTCAATATAATTCATTTTCTAAACAATTTGGCTGAGGTCAGATCTCTCTCATTTCTCTGCTGGCTCATAACATTTTTCACATAAAATTTGTATCTTCCTGAACACATGACAGTCTAGCTTTTTTTTTTTTTTTCCAGCAGTCTGACTCTGTTGCCCAGACTAGAGTGCGGTGGCATCAGTATAACTCACTGCAACTCCTGGATTCAAGCAATCCTCCTGCCTTAGTCTCTCAAGTAGCTGGGTCTACGGGTGCCTACCACAGTACCAGGCTAATTTTTCTATTTTTGTGAGAGACAAGGTCTCACTCTTGCTCAGGCTCCCACCACACAACACCCAGCTATTTTTACAGATGGGATCTCCTTCTTGCTCAGGCTGGTCTCAAACTCCCGAGCTCAAGCAATTCACCTGCCTCAGCCTCCCTGAGTGCTGGTATTACAGGCATGAACCACCGTGCCTGGCCAAATTCGTCAGTCTTGACAATTAATGAAGCTAAAGAATGCTTGAGGGCCACTTACATCTACCACATGGGCAAGACAGACGAAAGGGATCAAGAAAGACAACGATGAACCAAGAATACAGAATTAAGAATGGAGTGGTTGACTCCAACTTCCAGCTGTACTTGACAGCCTTTCTAACTGAAGGTCTCAATGCCTTAGCCACAGTTTCTCTTTCGCACGTGGCCTGTTTGCTTATCTAAGTCATAAACTCTTCTGTCACTTCATCCCCAGCCGTCAGCATGGAGCCTGGCACAAAGTGCCAGGTGGGGAATATACGCTGACTGGATGAAATGAAATGAGGCTGCTGCTTTTATACCAAAGGAATCTGCAATTGCCCCCATGTGCTCTGACCTGTTCTGGTGGGAAGGGACACACACAGTTCCAGCGCACCCTTCAGCACTCTGGTTCAGTTAAGTATGGTCTACAGCACTTGGCAGGTTATTCATGGCATTGAGGTGCCCCCAGGACATAGAGCCTCTGCCAGGGGCAGAAGCCAAAGCAGCCCAGAGACTGAAGGCGAGGCCTGGACACACTTGGGAGAGGGGAGGGTCTAAGGTAGTGATGCCACTGGGGAAGGAGCTCAGACAAAGGAGTTGCCAAGGAGTTTCAGACTTCACAACCCAACAAAGCAAAGCGGAGCCTGTCTGCCAGACCAGTAGTTCTTCCCACGGGAATAAGGGAGGGTAGGGTGTCTCAGGCAGAGTACGTGCCACGATGAAGGACGAAGACCATACAACAGCAGAGAAGGAGAACGCTACTCGTGAGAGAGACTAACAATTGCAGTGCGAAGACCAAGGGCACATTTGCTCATCAAGGAGAAAGGGGAAAGAAGTCTAGGGGAAAAAAAAAAAAACAGATAAACCAGGCTTGGTCCTCCAAGATCAACATTTGACAGCGCCCTGCACTTCAGAGGCCCCCCAGCTACAGTGGCAAAACCTGTGCAGTACTAGCAGACAAAGGAAAATAAAGGGGACCTCAATTACAAGCCCTAAGAAATCTAAAAACACGATCACGCATATCAAAGCAATTAACATCCACCCGGAACACCCCCAGTGTTCCCCTCTCTCTGTGATAGGCCCTGTCTGCTGTATCCAGGCAGGGGCACATGGGATCTGCCCTTCCAGGGGTCTAGGGTCACAATCCTGTCTGCAGCCATCTGCCTCTCTAGCGTCTCTTAAGAACCTGTTTCCCTGCCCCATCCCATCCCCTCCTGCCTCTCATGTCCCATAAGCCTCTTCATTCAACATAGTTTTTATAGTACTAAGTGCTGAGCAAATTCATTACACCCAGGGAGAACTCAATGACCCTTCACCTCCAGCTTCTCTCTCCAACTCTCACTGAGGCAGTTCGCTGTTCTCCTCCCCTCCCCGGCTTCTCTCCATGCCCCTATGGACAATCCCTAGAAAAGTCCAAATCCCCACAGTCCCTAAGACTCCAGCAAGTGCGTTGGGCAGTCCCTCCACTCAGAGAAAGAGGCTTCTATCCTTAGATGGGTCGTACAAGCCAGAGACACTGTAATAACTGTAGAGCTCTTTGTGTGATTAACCATTTAAAAGCCGAGACCCCCATTACAGGATAAGCTCTTTCAAGGATAAAAACAAATGCTTCTCCTACATATCCATCAGGTGGTAAAAGCTACAGACCACATTCACTTGATGAGAGAGCAGGTGGTCTGCTTTTTCCCATTGCTTCAATGAAAGGAAGCTGCTGTAGTTTCATTTCTCTTGTTCTCTGCCATAGTTTTATTTCTCTTGTTCTCTTTACATTTAGTGATGTAAGGTTAGTAGTGTTTTCAGAAAAGTCTATGAAGGGTCCACTATATTTAGTAATAAATGAGTGTTTCAGTGGCATAAGAGCCAGACTAGGGTGTGTGAGGACTGAATTAGGAGGAAAGGAAGTAGATACCATGAATTAAACTCCTTTTCAGGAATTTTGGCTTTGAAGGTAAAGTGAGACATATGAAAGTAAGGCAGCTATAGAGGAACCTCAGACTGAAACAGTTTTGTTTATTTTGATTTTGATGTAGGCTAGAGAACAGTGTCAGGAATGGGAAAAAGACATCAGCAATGCCACCAACCGCAACGGCTCATGACTATAATCCTAGTTACGCTGGCAGCTGAAGTAGGAGGATTGCTTGAGGTCAAGAGTTCAGGAGCAACCTGGGCAATGTAGCAAGACATCCCCTCATCTCTAAAAAAATACTATAGGGACAATGCCTGTGGCTCAAAGGAGTAGGGCACCGGCCCCATTTCCCAGAGGTGGTGGGTTCAAACCCAGCCCCGGCCAAAAACTGCAAAAAAAAAAAAATTAATTAAAAAAAATTTAAAAATACTATAAATTAAGAAAAAATTAAAAGAGAAAAAGAAAACCATCAGCAGTGATAGCTACACATATATAGCACTCACCATATGCCAGACACTGTTCTAAGCACTGAACAACTATTTTGTTCACTATTCACTCTATAAGGTAAGTGTAATACCCTGATCTTCAGAGATGAAAATGGAGATTAAGGTCACCGTGGCAGATTGTACCTTCCAAAGATGACCCAACAATCTATTTAACATTCTCTTCTCAGAAAGTAACTTACACACTCCTCCCATTGAGTGGTGGGGTGCGTGTGCCCTCCTCTCCGTAGAACTTTGTGTCTGCACTGGTCAAGTGAATGGTGCAAATGATACTCTATCATAAAATGCTATGCACTCTGCTTGGGTCTTTGGGCTGCTTGCTCTTGACCAACCAGTGTACAGAGAAGCTCACATGAAGACGAACTGCATGAGCCCCAGCTGGGCTCCCAAAGGACAGCCAGTGCTAACTTGCCAGGCATGTGAATGAGCCACCTTGAAAGTGAACCCTCCCACCCCAGGCTCTGTCTTCCTAACTAATGTGACAGGAAGCCAGAGCAGAGAAGAGTCGTCCGGACTGAGCCCTGTCCAACTGCAGTTCCACAAGCCAAATAAATGACACCATGCTGTACGGTAGTTTCTTTTGCAACAACAGACAACCAACTGCAAGAGCCGCCGGAGAACCAGAGACAGAGCCACTCAACCTAGCCCTCATTCTGTGGGACTATCTACAACACCCTCTGACAGTCCCCCCTTCCAAAGCACTCCCCCTTGCTCTGCAAGACGCCACTCTGCTGCTTTTTCTTCCACTTCTCTAGTCGTTTTTTCCACCTCCTTTGCTGGCTCTGCCACTTATTTTACTCATCTAACTATTGGTATTACCAGGGCATCTGTCCCCTGCCTTCCCTGGGCAATCCCAACCACTTCTGTGACTTCAGTGACCACTCATCTGCAGAAAACTCCCAGCCCTTCAGGGCTCCAGCTGCTACTCAGACCCTTACTCACATGCATCACAGGTAGCCCAAACTCGAAGCACACAAGGCCAAACACACACCCCTCCTAACCTGATCTCCCTCTATGTCCGTGGTCCTGATTTCTCACGCCAAAAGCTGGGCAAGCACCTTAACTCCTTTTACCCTCTCTCAGACCCAGTCATGCACTAAGCCTCATCATATTTCATCTCCCAAATTATCTTCTAAATGAGCCCACTTCTTTCCCTCTCTACTGCCACTACCTAGATTACCACATTTAATAATGCTGGATTATTACAATGGCCTTCTAACTACTCCAGGAACATTTTCTTCTGATTTGTGCTGACCAGAATAAAGAACTCATTTAATGAGAATAAACACTCTTGTTCTACTTACCTTAATCACACTTCCAACATGGTTCTGCTGTATTAAGATTTCTGTTAGTTCCGCAATGTTCACAGGAGCCTTTAAAAAAAGCTAAAAGGAGGAAAAAGATCATTTTAAATTAAGATCACAGCATAGTTTCTAATAAAACCTCACATCTCATATACTGAAATAAAAATAATGAAATTTCAATGGCTTGACCAAAAAGATGACCTAGAAAACCAATCCCAAGAAGAAAAGCAAAGCCCAGGAAAGGCAAAGAAGCTAGGCAAAGGTTAGGAAATTGCAGAGAAGTGACAGTCAGTTGTTATATAAAAACTATGCAGGAGAGGAGAAGGAAGAAAGGGAGAGGATAGGCAGAAGGGAAAGAATTTGACGACAAGGACACTGCAGGCTATAAAATTTAGAGAACCAAAGCCATATTATTTAACATATGGGGGGAAGGATTAAACAGAAGCAGCAAGCATCAATGTTGTAGCACCCACAGCACATACAGTTACATGGGTGTTATATAAAAACATTTTACTTCATAGTCTGAATGTGAGTGAGAGAAAACAAAGTAATAGCTCAAGTAATTAGCCAATGAAAAGAAGGGTATTTTAGGACAGAAAATACTTAAATACATAAATCAGATGAGGGGATCTGAGAGCAGAGGTACAAATTAGAGTCGTTAGCTTTGGAAAAGAAGAGAAACAATTGTTCCTTCCAGAAATGGGAATTCTAAATGGATGTAACTTGAGAGAGCTTATGTTGAATGGCTTGGACTTTCATAGAAAAGCAAATTTATGTGTAATAAGTAAATGACAATACCTGCTGCAGTAATTTCTTAATTCCGTCATAATCACTGTCTGAGATGGAATAAGCTTCAAATTCAATATTCACTTCCTGTGAACATAAAACAGTTTGTCATACATAACTTTCTAAGATTATTCAGGCATTATTTTTCACTTTGCAGATTCTTCTTTTCCTTCTACCTCCATTCTTTTTAGGTGCTTTCTTTATTAGGTCATCTACAGAAGATGCAAAAACAACAACAACAACAACAAAAACAAGGACAAGAAGAAAATGTTACCTGAAACACTAACTATCCAGATCTTAACAAAGCAAACGCTGCCAAGATTGCCATCTGTACAAATTACAAAGAACCTTCACACAATCTTCTCCTGTAATACTAAATAAAAGAATAAAATGCTCAGAGTAACCTAGTTTAAATGTTAAGGAAGTCTGGTCCAGATAAAACAGCCACAGCAGTGACAAAGGAAAAGTTTTTTACCTGACTGCAAAAAGAGTGGGCAAAGAACAAAATGATGTCATAAGTACCTGAAATTGCCCAGAGGTTGATTAGACCATGGATTTGAGGCTACGCTTCATTCACAGAGCAAATGTTTACTGAGTACCACACTGGCAGCGAGAACTGTGCCAGGCACTGGAAGTGAAAAGACTCACAGAACTTATGGTTTAGGCAGGAATACAGACATTAGGAAACATTCATGGAAATAAATGTGAAGTTGCAATTGTATATGCTATAAAACACAAGTACATGGTGCTGTAACAACTTAAAAAATAAGACAGTTAGGAAAGGCTTCCTTAAGTAACACTTAGCAGGGAACTGACAAAAAGTAAAGAGGGTTCCGGCACAGGCACAGCACAAGCCAAGGCCCTAAGGCAAGAGGAAACACGGTGAGAATAAGCGACTAAAAGAAAGTCTACACAGCTGAGCTCCCTGATCTATCTCTGAGAAACAATAACACTGCAAACTAAGAGATGACATTGGAATGCCAAAAACAAAACCTAGATGCTTTTACATGTTACACCAGATCAGTCCTTGAGGACCCTAAATCATACCTTGGTAGGACACAATGAACTTGGGGCTCTGATGAACAGCATATCTAGATGCACTTCAGGTTTTATAGGTTCTGGAATTTAGGTCTTAAGCCCAAGGATGTCATGGAGGAAATCAGACTTACTTTTTTGCCTTGCCATCCTAACTATGCATATATTTAAATGTTTCCTTAACTATTAAATTTTCCAGAGCTAGATATCAAGTCTAGCTTGCAGACTTCAAATCCTGAGCAGCACAATCCAGGAGGTTGGGTGGGAGTGTTCCAAACAGCAACAAACTAAACCAAATAAACTGTCCTTATTTAGCACTTTCCAAAGGAACCCGTATGCTTTCAGCAGGAACATCCTGCTGGAACAGAGAGCCCTTTTACCCCACGTGATCTAAAATTAAGACCATAGCATCTACCCTTCCTGCTCTTTTTAATGAAAATCTCATTTTCTATTTTCTGCTACATGAAGTAGAAAATGAAACCAAGTATTTCGAACATAGCAAAGAAGAGTAACCCAAAGATATGAAAGACTTGTAGATTCTCTACAGCATTCCAGACTCAGAGACCCAGTCTGTTCCTGAGGCTCAGCAGCTTTCCTACCCTTCAAAGTCTTTAAGATAACAGTGTATGTGTACACAAATTTCCCTTTCTACTGAAGCTACCCTCCAAGAATTTCTTAAGCACAAAGAATTCTAATCACACGATCTTAAGAATTTTAACTAGATACTCCTGGTTCCTTCTCATCTTTCACTGTCCCCACCTCGAGGTTCCCATAACCAACTCTGTATTGCTGCTCAGCCAGCTGTGTCACTTTGTCCTTCATATAAGGCTCTGTAGGACCTTAAATAAGCATGCGCATTTCTTTACTTATATTTCATCTTGCTTCACAAAAGACCTGAGGCAAATTTTAAACTATCCAAACATGGATTTCTACATCAAGAAAATGAGTTTTGGATCAGTAAACATCTCAGACTATGAAAGCCTCCTTCAAATAAAGGAATAAATACCTACTAAGTGCTTCAGTATAGAGAACTGCTGTAAAAGCTGAACAATTTCTTCAGTCAAAAAAAGTCATACATGTCAGAAGAACATAATGGTGGTATATCCTAACTTCACAGAGTTGATATGAATAATAAATGAGTTAATACAAAATGCATGAAGCCTGAAACAGCATGAATTATCATTATTATTATTGTTATTGCTGGAGGATAAATGCTTACAATTATAATAACTGATTCTGGGGACATATACATTTTAAATTTTGAGAGACATTGTCAAATTAACCTTCCAAAGAAGATTATACCAGTTTATACTCCCACCCACAGTATATGTAAGTGCCTATATGATCATCAAGGATGATTATTACACAAATTTTTAATCCTTGGCAGTCTGATAGATTTTCCATGTTAATGCAAGAAGCTCTGATTTCTATAACCCTAAATTAGCAAAATAACCAAAGTTCTTCTAAGCAGAAAATGGCGAGATGACACTGAAGGCAAGAAGCCAAAGTAAAGAGCTGATCTGCAAAGGAAGATGTGTCATCCCCTAGTCTCACCCAAGGGTAAGGAACACGCAGCCTCAAGGCCACATGTGATCCTCCAGATCCTCAGTGCAGCCCCTCAATAGAATCCAAACTTCGCAGAACAAAGCCCTTTATTAATTTGTTCTGTAAAATTTGGATTTGGTCAAAAGGCTGCACTCAAGGATCCAGAAGCCACATGATACCCACCATCCACACTCAATCTGACTCGTGTTTACCTCTACGACTTTATTTCCCATCACTCTCTTGCTTATTCTGATCCAGCCATCCTGGCTGCCCTTGTGTCTGTCCCTCAACCATGAGGACTTTGGATTTTCTTACAAATGAAATAGGAAGGCAATGGAGCACTCTGAGCAGGGGAGTGAGAATAGACGTTCAAGAACTCTCTAGTTTCAAGTGGAGTAGAGATTGTAGAGGAACAAAAGTGGAAAAGGCATGACAATTATTTTACAGTCTCTTGGGTGGTCAACTCATAGAGGTTCTACTGTATCTGGACATTCAGTAGTCTTAAGGACCATTCAATACTTATTATTCATTAAACAAATAGTAAGTACCTGTACTGCCAGACACTATGGTAGCAGCTATGATGAGGAAAGGAACTCAGGGACATGAAACCACAAAGCTAAAAAATCTGAGCAGGACCCACGGAGCCAGAAAATACAGCCTAGCTAAGATCTGAACAGGAGGGAAAATTTTTGCAGGATGAAGTACAGGTGAAAAGCTTCCAGGGCAGAACGAGGCAGGAAGCTTTTGAGAAACTGAAAGGGCCACTGTGAGTGAAACATGCAACGTGAGTGAGGCGAAGAGTTGCCTCGGGCGGGGAGAGGATCAACTCTGCAGGCCCTTGTCTGGCTGTTAAGGATTTGGGTTTTACCCTGAGAACTAAAGACAGCCCGTGGGGAACACAACTGCGTCGTGGGGTCTCTGGGAGCATGGCCGGGCCGCGGTAGTACTCTAGACAGCGATTACTGTGGCTGCAGTGTAGAAAGACTGAAGTGGAACCCGAGTAAGAATTTGTCACCTCCAGTTTCCACTCGGAGATGCTCAGGGGCCGACAAGTCGCCACTCCACCGAGCTCACGCTAGGTGCACACAGCTTTTAGTTGCCAGGAAGTTTTCTTCCCCGGGTATAAACCACACTGGGGTCGCAGACGCTTCTAACCTCATCAGTCATCTCGTCGTCCTCTTCTTCTTCCTCGCCACTGTCTTCCTCGTCTTCGTCCTCATCCTCAGTTTCATGGTCCTCCTCATCGTCGTTGCCCTGGGCAGGGGCGCCCGGCGGCCGCGGAACCTCAGTCCCCAGCGCCCGCCGCTTGTGCCGGGACGCCATGTTGCCGCCCACCCCGCGCAAGCGCATTTCCGCCGCCGGCCCCTCCGGACCAACCCACACTAACCGAGGGAAGGGGGACTACGAAAAGCTAGGTGCCGAAACGACGACAATCTTAGTGACCCTGTTGGATTCCGCAATTAAAGTGTCACATATTTATATTCTGCTTAGGGTTGTATCTTAGTGTTTTCTTCCTTCCTCCGTTCTACTTCACCGTTTCTAAAGCTTTTCCTCCCCTCACACAGTGGTTCGATCTATAGGGCTTAGTCGTGCGTTGTTTCAACGACAGTGCGCATGCGCAAGCGCCAGCTGTGAGCGGCGCGGCCGGGACACCCCCAGGCTGAGGTTCGGGGAGCTGGGCGGCTGGGCACCTGGACCGGGCCGCCCACCTAGTCGTCATTGCTCCTGCAGCCTCAGCAGCCTCTCTCCTGGGCTTGCGAGATCCCAACCCCCGACTGGGCGCCTGCAGTGTGCCAGGCGCTGTGCTGGGCACCGTCCCATCTCAGTCTTTTCGGTCCTCACCAGCCCGGCGAGGTAGGTGTCCCTGCCCAGGTACCAGTGAAGACACTGAGGCTCGCAGGGTGCAGGTGCCTGTGTGCGGTTTCTAGCAATATGTGACAAAGTGGGAGAGGATCCCTAGGCCACTGCTCTGCCCTTGGTGGAAGGAAGGTCATCGGACGTTTGCAGATAACCCCAGGCCAGCATCAGACCCGACCAACCCTGCGGTGTTTTCTACAGACAGCTGGGGGCTCAGGCTAGTCAGTGATGGAAGGAATCTGATCCGAATCCCAGCCCTAGTTAACCCTCTGACCTAAAATTTGTTTTTCTTGGTGGTGGTTTTGAAGTTGGGCCCCGCGCTGTCTCTCAGGCCCTAGCGAAGTGGCTGGTCCTACCTCCCCGCAGCCTCGAACTGCTGGGCTCAGGGGATTCTCCCACGCCAGTCTCGTGAGTCACTGGGATGGCAGGCGTGAGCTTCTCCTCCTGACCTAACAGCTTTTTAAAGCAGGCATTGCAGCCGTAAATGTTTCGGGGCCATTCGGGCAACCAAATTAAAGACCTGATCCTGTTTTGAGAAAACAAACCAGGAGAGCCCTGTGACGAACAAGAGCGTATATAGGGCTCAGCTGCCACCGACTGTGGCCAAGTAGAGGTACTGGCCCAGTGTTGTAAGATTTTTCCATTTCAGGAGAAACTGGAGTCCTGGGTTTTTACAAGAAATAGCTTGTTGTGCCAAGTAAAATGCATCTGCCGGTCAGGTTTATTCCACCACAGGCTACCAATTTGCATCCCGTTGGAAAGATTTTATTTGGAGGAAAATTATTAATTAGAAAAGACATGAGTTTTCTGAGAATGAGATCCATGGTTCTCCTTTTTTTCTTTTTTGTTTTTTTCCTCTGTGCAATGAAGGGAGGGGGTTGAGATGTTTGAATCTGAAACTAGAATGAGCTGCCCCTAGTAGTGATGTGCTCATTGCAGAAGGGGTTTAAACAGAAGCCTGTTAACATCTTATGAATAAATAATCCTTCATCAGTAGGAGATAGAGTCTGGAGACTGTAAAGGTCCCCATTAGTCCAGAGCCCCATAAATGTGTTCTGGGAGTTCCATCTTTCCTGAGAGTCTCTTGTCTACTAGGCCATATGTTGAATAATAATATACTTACACATCAGAGTTCCACATTGGACGGGGAGCTTAAAATGGCCCCATTGGGCCCCCAAACTGCAAAAACATGTTCCTGAAATAGAAAAAGGGAAGCTGTCAAAAAGCTAAGGAAATTCTCTGATGATGAGAGACCATGAAAAAATATAAAATGACTCGGCACCTGGAGCTCAGCGGCTAAGGTGCCAGCCATATACACCGGAGCTGGCGGGTTCAAATCCGGCCTGGGCCTGCAAAACAGCAATGACAACTACAACCAAAAAATAGCTGGGCATTGTGGCAGGCACCTGTAGTCCCAGCTCCTTGGGAAGCTGAGGCAAGAGAATGCTTAAGTCCAAGAGTTTGAGGTTGCTGTGAGCTGTGACGCCATACCACTCTACCAGGGTAACATAGTAAGACTCTGTCTCAAAAAAATAAAAAGCCAAGAAAACTGAAAACACCATGTGAATGTATCAATTGAGTTGCTGTAAGACTTCATGGGCATTTTTCTCCTTGTTTCTTTATATTGTTTTTAAAAGTTGGAAGATACACATAACATAAATTTTACCATCTTAAATTAACTGTTTATAAGTGTATGGTTCGGTGGCATTAAGTACATTCACATTGTTGTGCAACCACCAGCAACAGCCATCTTTAGAACTCTTTTCATCTTATAAAACTGAAACTCCCTATTTCTCCCTTTGCCCAGGCCCTGAAAACCACCTTTCTACCTTCCATCTCTCTTTATCTGCCTATTCTATAAACCACATAAAAGCAGAATCATACAGTCATTTTCTTTTGTGACTGATTTCATTTACCTGAGTATGTTCAAAGGTTGTGTTGTAGCGTTCCTCAGGATTTCTTCCCTTGTTAAGGCTGAGTAGTATTCAATTGTATGTATATGCCACATTTTGTATATGTCACTGGACACTGTGGTTGCGTCCACATTTTAGTTATCAAATAATGATGCTATGGACGTGAGTGTACAAATACCAGTTCAAGTCTCTGGTTTCACTTCTTCAGAGGTATGTAACCTAGAAGTGGAATTAAGGGGTTATAAGCTAATTCTATTTTTAATTTTTTGAGGAGTATACTGTCAGTGGTGTCCAACCCACCCTGCAAGCCACATGTGGATTATGTGAGGACTTTTTTGCTTATCTGCAGTGGTGAACATCACAAAATTCTGCACAGACTTCTTTTTTGCTTCATCAGCTTTTCTTATTGTTTGTGTATTTAATGTGAGGCCCAGGAAAACTCTTCTTTTAATATGGCACAGAGATGCCAAAAGGTTGGATACATCTTCAAGTTTAAAAATTTTCCGCAATGAATATGTATTGCTTTACTTAGAGAAGGGGGTATAAAAGCCTTGCTTTGTGCCATCAGGTTAGTTCCCAATGTTGAGTGTGACTTAAAGTAGCAAATGTGAAAACCACAGGTGGCTCAAGAAAATGAGCACTGGTAATTCAATAAAATACAGCACTGATCCAAGGAACTTTGTTTTTTTTTTGTTTGTTTTTTATTGTTAAATCATAGCTGTGTACATTAGTGCAATCAAGGGGTACAATGTGCTGGGTTCATATACAATCTGAAATACTCTCATTAAACTGTTCAATGTAGCCTTCATGGCATTTTCTTAGTTATTGTATGTAGACATTTGTATTCTGCCTTTAGTAAGTTTCACCTGTACCCATTCTAAGATGCACCTTAGGTGTGGCCCCACCCATTACCCTCCCTCCACCAAAACCTCCCCCCTCCCTTTCCCTTCCTTGGCCCTTTCCCCATAGTCTTGTGCTATAGTTGGGTTATAGCCTTCATGTGAAAGCTATAAATTAGCTTCATAGTAGGGCTGAGTACATTGGATACGTTTTCTTCCATTCCTCAGATACTTTGCTAAGAAGAATATGTTCCAGCTCCATCCATGTAAACATGAAAGAGGTAAAGTCTCCATCTTTCTTGAAGGCTGCATAATATTCGATGGTATACATGTACCAAAATTTGCTAGTCCATTCGTGGGTCGAAGGGCACTTGGGCTTCTTCCATGACTTAGCGATTATGAATTGGGCTGCAATAAACATTCTGGTACAGATGTCTTTGTTATATTGTGATTTTTGGTCTTCTGGGTATAAACCTAGTAAAGGAATTATAGGATGGAATGGCAGGTCTATTTTTAGGTCTCTAAGTATTCTCCAAACATCCTTCCAAAAGGAATATATTAGAGTGCATCCCCACAGCAGTGTAGAAGTGTGCCCTTATCTCCACATCCACAAAACCATCAACTCTGATTTTGGGATTGTGTTATGTGGGCTACTCTTACTGGGGTTAGGTGATATCTCAAAGTAGTTTTGATTTGCATTTCTCTGATGATGAAGGATGATGAGCTTTTTTTCATGTGTTTGTAGATCGAGCATCTGTCTTCTTTAGAGAAGTTTCTCTTCAAGTCCCTTCCCCACCCTGAGATGGGATCACGTGTTCTTTTCTTGCTAATACGTTTGAGTTCTCTGTGGATTCTGGTTATTAGACCTTTACCGGAGGTATAACCTGCAAATATTTTCTCCCATTCTGAGGGCTGTCTGCTTGCTTTACTTACTATGTTCTTGGCTGTGCAGAAGTTTTTTAGTTTGGTCAGGTCCCAGTAGTGTATTTTTGATACTGCTTCAATTGCCTGGGGAGTCCTCCTCATAAAATATTCACCCAGGCCAATTCCTTCTAGAGTTTTCCCTGCACTTTCTTCAAGTATTTTTATAGTTTCATATCTTAAGTTTAAATCTTTTATCCAGTGAGAGTCTATGTTAGTTAATGGTGAAAGGTGTGGGTCCAGTTTCAATCTTCTACAGGTCATCAGCCAGTTCACCCAGCACCATTTGTTGAATAAATAGGAAATCTTTTCCCCACTGGATGTTTTTAATTGGCTTGTCAAAGTCAAATAACGGTAAGTAGCTGGGTTCATCTCTTGGTTCTCTATTCTGTTCCAGACATCTACTTCTCTATTTTGGTGCCAGTATCATGCTGTTTTGATCACTATCGATTTATAGTACAATCTCAGGTCTGGTAGCATGATTCCTCCTTCTGTGTTTTTATTGCTGAGTAATGTTTTGGCTGTTCGAGGTTTTTTCTGATTCCATATAAAACGAAGTATTATTTTTTCATGATCTTTAAAATATGACAATGGAGCTTTAATAGGAATTGCATTAAAATTATATATTGCTTTGGGTAGTATAGACATTTTAACAATGTTGATTCTTCCCAGCCATTAGCATGGTATGTTTTTCCATTTGTTAACATCTTCAGCTGTTTCTTTTCTTAAAGTTTCATAGTTCTCTTTATAGAGATCTTTCACGTCCTTTGTTAGGTATACTCCCCAATATTTCATCTTCTTTGGCACTACTGTGAAAGGAATAGAGTCCTTGACTGTTTATTCGGCTTGGTTATTGTTGGTATATATAAAGGCTACAGATTTATGGGTGTTGATTTTGTAGCCTGAGACATTCCTGTATTCCTTGATCACTTCTAAAAGTTTTGTAGTAGAATCCCTAGTGTTTTCCAGATATACGATCATATCATCTGCGAAGAGTGAAAGTTTGATCTCTTCTGATCCCATGTGGATACCCTTGATCGCCTTTTCTTCCCTAATTGCAATGACTAAAACTTCCATTACAATGTTAAAGAGCAATGGAGACAGTGGGCAACTTTGCCTGGTTCCTGATCTAAGTGGAAATGATTTCAGTTTAACTCCATTCAATACGATATTGGCTGTGGGTTTGCTGAAGATGGCGTCTATTAGTTTAAGAAATGTCCCTTTTATACCAATTTTCTTAAGTGTTCTGATCATGAAGGGATGCTGGATATTATCAAAAGCTTTTTCTGCATCAATTGAAAGAATCATATGGTCCTTATTTTTTATTTATTTATGTGCTGAATTACATTTATAGATTTACGTATATTGAACCAGCCTTGAGACCCTGGGATAAATCCCACTTGGTCGTGGTGTATAATTTTTTTGATGTGTTGTTGGATTCTGTTTGTTAGGATCTTATTGAGTATTTTAGCATCAATATTCATTAGTGATATCGGTCTATAATTTTCTTTTCTTGTTGAGTCTTTCCCTGGTTTGGGGATCAAGGTGATGTTTGCTTCGTAGAATGTGTTGGGTAGTATTCCTTCTTTTTCTATATTTTGGAAGAGGTTTAGTAATATAGGTACTAGTTCTTCTTTAAAGGTTTGGTAGAATTCTGATGTAAAGCCATCTGGTCCTGGGCTTTTCTTTTTAGGGAGATTTTGTACAGTTGATTCTATTTCAGAACTTGATATAGGCCTGTTCAACATTTCCACTTCATTCTGGCTAAGTCTTGGTATGTGGCATACTTCCAGGTATTGGTCGATTTCTTTCAGATTTTCGTATTTCTGAGAGTAGAGTTTCTTGTAGTATTAAGGATTTTTTGAATTTCTGAGTGATCTGTTGTTATTTCATCATTACCATTACTGATTGATGAAATTAGAGATTTTACTCTTTTTTTCCTGGTTAGGTTGGCCAAAGGTTTATCTGTTATATTGATCTTTTCAAAACACCAATTTTTGGATTTATGATCTGTTGTATAATTCTTTTGTTTTCAATTTCATTTAATTCTGCTCTGATTTTGGTTATTTCTTTTCTTCTGCTGGGGTTGGGGTTGGAGTGTTCTTCTTTCTCCAGTTGCTTGAGATGTCCCATTAAGTGATTAACTTCCTCTATTTCTGTTTTCTTGCAAGAAGGCTTGCAGTGATATAAATTTTCCTCTTAGGACTGCCTTTGCAGTATCCCAGAGGTGCTGGTAATTCGTGTCTTGATTGTTGTTTTATTCCAAAAATTTGGTTTGATTTCCTTCTTAATCTCGTCTTTAACCCATCTATTTTTCAGCATTAGGTTGTTTAGCTTCCATGTTTTTGTATAGGTATGCAGGTTCCTGTTGTTATTGAGTTCAACTTTTATTCCATGCTGGTCTGGTAAGATGCAAGGAACAATTTCTATTTTTTTAAATTTGCTGTGGTTAGATTTGTGGCCTAGGATGTGGTCAATTTTGGAGTATGTTCCGTGGGCTGATGAGAAGAATGTGTATTCAGTTTTGTTGGGATGAAATGTCCTGAAGATGTCTGTTAAGTCCAGATGTTGAATGGTTAAGTTTAAATCTAAAATTTCTTTGGTTAGCTTCTTTTTGGAGGATCTTTCCAGCACTGCTAAAGGAGTGTTAAAATCTCCAACTACTATGGAATGGAAGGACATTAAGTTGCTCCTGTCTGTTAGTTTCTCTTATAAATTGAGGTGCGTTCTGGTTGGGTGCATAAATATTAATAATTGAAATCTCATCATGTTGAGTATTACCTTTAACAAATATGAAGTGTCCATCCTTATCCTTCCTTATTTCGGTTGATTTAAAGCCTACTGCGTCTGTGAATAGGATTGCAATGCCTGCTTTTTTCTGCTTTCCATTTGCCTGGAGTATAGATGACCATCCCTTCACCTTGAGTCTATATTTGTCTTTTAATGTAAGATGCGATTCTTGTATGCAGCAGATATCTGGCTTGAGTTTTTGTATCCAGTCAGCCAACCTGTGCCTCTTTAGAGGACAATTTAAACCATTCACATTAATTGAGAATATTGATAAGCCTTTCAAGAGTCCGGTGGACATTTTTAATCCTTTTGCGACTGTGGAAGTTGGAATTTGATCAGAATTTTCTGGGTGGGTTTACATTTGTGGTGGAGGATTATGCTGATCTTTATGGAGGATAGGTCTGAGAATATCCTGGAGAGCTGGTTTAGTTATGGGAAATTTCTTCAACATGTGAATGTCATTAAAGTATTTCTCCGTCATAAATGAAGCTCAGTTTAGCTGGGTACAGGATCCTGGGTTGAAAGTTATTTTGTTTTAGGAGATTAAAAGTCAATGACCATCCTCTTCTAGCTTGAAAGGTTTCAGCAGAGAGATCTGCAGTTATTCTAATATTCTTCCCCTTGTAGGTGATGGTTTTCTTTCGTCTGGCTGCTTTCAGAATTTTCTCCTTCATATTAACTTTAGTGAAATTGATTATGATGTGTCTGGGGGATGTCTTATTTGGGTTGAGTCGTGCTGGAGTTCTGAAACCGTCTGCTATCTGAATTTCAGAATCTCTTGGCATGTCTGGAACGTTCTCCTTCATAATCTCATGGAGAAGAGACTCTGTGCCTTGTGAAGCCACTTTGTCGCTTTCAGGGATCCCTATTAGACGAATATTGGTTTTCTTCGAATTATCTCAGAGCTCTCTGAGAGAGTGATCTGTTTTTGTCTTCCATTTCTCTTCCTCTTTGAGAGTTTGGGAGCATTCGGAACCTTTGTCTTCAATCTCAGAAATCCTTTCTTCTGTTTGCTCCATTCTATTACTGAGGGATTCTACTGTGTTTCTCAGATCTTTGAGGGCTGCAACTTCTTGTCTCAATGTGTCAAAATCTTTGGTCATTTGGTCTTTGAATTAGTTGAATTCTTGAGATATCTTTTGGGTTAGTGCTTGGAATTCTAATTCGATCTTATTTGCTATCCAGATTCTGAATTGGATTTCTGACATCTCAGCTATTTATTTGTGCATGGGATCTTGTGCTGTGTCTTCCCCATTGATCCTTGGGGGAGTTGATTTAGTCTGATTATTCATATTGCCAGAGTTTTTCTGTTGATTTCGCCTCATGATTGTTTTTCACCATTGCCTCTGGCTGTCCTCAGAGTTGGGGAGGTGTCTCTCCTAGATTAGACCCCAGCGGGATCACTCTATTTTTGCTGCATCTTTGTAGGGAGTGACCCTGTGTAGTTCCTCTGGGGCTGCCCCAGCCAGGGAGTTCTGGTTGTGGAAGCAGCTACGGAGTGTGACACACCAATCCAGCAATAGGGTGGAAGGTGGTGTGCAAGGTTCTGGGAGTGCCTGGTGCCCAGTGACTTTGGCAGAGAGAGCCCAAGGCTCCAGCCATCTCTGGCCAGGACAAGGGCTCTGCGCAGAGGCAGGGAGAGCTCCAGAGGGCACACGGCTACCAGAGTTCCTGGCCAGACGAGCCAGCCGGTGTTGGGGCAGGGAGGGTACAAGAGGGAAGACACAGGGTTGCACGGCTCCCACAGTTCCTGGTCAGGGCATGCAGAGGCCCAGCAGGCATGGCTCGCGGGTCGGGGTTCATATCACAGCTCTTATAAAGGTCTGGGTGGCACCAAGCCCAGGAGTTTGAGGTTGCTATGATCTGTGACACCACGGCACTCTGCCTAGGACAATAGCCCGAGGCTCCAGTGTGCCATAACCAGTCTCACTCTGCCCCTGAGGGTTAAGGCTGTAAGGCAGCTCAGTCCCCACCATTAGGCTGCTCCGTCACTAGGTTACTAGCTCCCACCCGATCCTTGCTCTGTGACCCTTGAGGGCAGAGCTCGCCGGGGCAGTTCTCTCACAGTGGCTCCCTGTGGCCCACAGCTGAACACTATTAGCTTCATCCGGCCCAGTGGCTCTGTCTGGGGCCCTAGACAGTGCCCAAAGTTCTCCGCACTCCTGCTCAAGCTCTCCCCAAGGCAGATCAACTGAGTACCAACTCCAAAAACACCAAAACAGTTCACAGGTAAGGCCTTTCTGGTTTGCAGTCTCACTGCTGCTTGTATTTACCGCTGCCAGCGGGATCAGGTTGATCGAACACATGCAACCACTTGCCAGTTTTCCACTGTTTTTGTCCTCCTCTTGGGGTCCAGAAGTCTCTTGCTGACACCCTGTATCCTCAAAGGGATGATTATAGGCAGATCCCACCAGCCAGAGATGCGTAGAGTCTTATCTCCCCAGACTCACCATGCCCAGTTGCAGGGAATCTGTTACTCAGTTGCCATCTTGCTCCACCCCCTGATCCAAGGAATTTAGTAAGGGACTAGGTTACTCACCACTGTTTTGATCTTAATCTTTAGCTTAGAATTTATCTTACAGGAGCAGAGAAGTAGTAGCAAGAGGTTAAGAGAATGAGTGTGGGCTTCAGACCTGGATTCAGATTCCATCTGTGAATTTTTTTGCTGAGTAGCATCTCATTACTATGCTGTCTCACCTCGCGCATGTTACTGAAACCTCTCAGAGCCTTGAAAATAAGGATGAGACCACCTACTTTGCAGATTTGTGCACTGTGATTTGCATGTAAAATGCTTAACATTGGGTGATAATTGCTTGTATATATCTATGTGACTGGATCAAGGTGACCAGATATCTGGTTAGACATTATTTCTTGGAGCATCTGTGAAGGAGTTATCAGAAGAAATTAGCATTTGAATCTATATATGGAGTAAACTGTGCTCCCCTCCCCTAAATGGATAGGCATTATCCAATCTGTTGATGGCCTGAATAGAACAAAAGGTAAAGAAAGGAGGAATTTACGCTGTCTCTGCTTGTCTGCTTTAACTGCGATATCGTCTGCCCTGGGTGCTCCTGGTTCTCAGACCTTCAGACCACACTGGTGGCCTGGCTGGGTTTCCAGCTTGCAGATGGCAGAGAGTGGAACTTCTGTATCCCATGTGGAGGCTGTGGGGTAGCCTCCATAATGACATGGGCCAATACCTTATGTTAAATCCCCTTCTGGATAGAGATACATGCCAATGGTTTTGTTTCTCTGGAGAACACTAATATACCCAGTAAAGCGCGCAATAAAAGGGGAGGCTATTATTGCAGGTACTCAGCAGCAAGACACAGAAAGTGGTGGTTTGAGGCCTCATTTGGTCTTACCAATGAAGTGGCCTTAGTACAGTCAGTTACCTGTTTCTTTAAGGCAAAGTATTCATTTCCCCTGTTTCAAAGATTCTGGGTAAATCTTCCAATGTTGTTTTTTACACAGTGTGGACAAATACTTAGCATCTACTATGGGAAAGAAAGTCCCTCAGAAAAGCCAGCCTCAGAAAGGCCCCAGCCCGTTTCAGAGCTACAGGATTGAGAGTAAGGGGAGAGCAGCCTAGAGCAGAACCCAGGCTGTGGCCCTCGTGTACAGGCACTTTCTATTCTACCAGGTCTCTTCTGGAAGTCCAAACTGGTGATGTGTTACCCTGCCACGCGTTCCACTGGTTGCTTTCTCAGTCAACCTGATAAAATGGGACTCCAGCACGGCAGAGAATCATCAGCAACAGTGGGAAAGGGATAAGGGCAGCAATTTGATGTTTATTTGTTGAGTCCTGCATCACACCTCAGGAAACCTCCTAACAGTTATTATCCGGAAGCCAAAGCTTCATGCTAGCTTCAGTTTTATTACCTAAGAGAACCACAGGTTAGACCCTAGAAGAAATACTTTATGTTTGCACATGGGCAGATCTTTACACCTTTTTTTTTCCAGAGATTTTCATGTGCAAAGTGTGTGAGGGGAAGCATGTAGCCTGGGGGCTAAGGGCACAGACTTTTGCTTTCATTTTGTTTTGCTTTTTGTAGAGACAGGGTCTTGCTGTTTTTTTAGGCTAGTCTTGAACTCATGGGCTCAAGCCATCTGAAACTTTGGTCTTCCCAAGTGCTGGGATTATAGGCGAGAGGTGCTGTGCCCTGCCACGAGCACAGAGTTTGGAGCCAGAATCTGGGTGTGAATCCCAGCTCTGTCACTGTGCGGTCCTGAGGCTTCGAATGAGTGTCTTCCTCTACAGGCTTCAACTTCCTCATAGACCCCATCAACTTAACGCGTGCAGAACTCTCAGAGCAGTGCCTGGCAGGTAGTAAGTGCTCAGTAAATGTCTTTCCTGTCATTATTACCTTCTTCGAGTCACTCAGCAACCTTGTGGCTTGGCAGGGCACAGGTTATGCCCCTTTAAGATAGGAGAAAATAATGGGTAAGTAATAAAGCTGGGACCAGAGCCCAGCTCCTTGCTTCTTAGTCCTGCGACACCACACTTCCTTACGTTGTCCCCATAGAGAGAAGAGAAAGTAAAAAGGCAAGCAGAAATGAGAAAAGGAGAGGAACAATACATCTATAAACAAGAAGCTTCCTGTTGTTATTAAGGTAAAATCCAAACTCCTTAATGTGGCCCGACAAGGCCCAGCAAACTCCAGCTCCCACCTGCCTTGCTAGTTCATAGCTCAGAATTCTACCCTATACAGTTCAGCTGCTCTGAACTTCCCTCGGTCCTCGGGTGTCCCTACCTCAGCTTCTGCAGTCTGCCAGCCCCTACTCAGGCTTCAGGACCACTTGCTTTAAGAATTCTCTCTTACCTCTGTATTAGCTGGGATACAGGGTTGGCCACTCTAGTAGAGATCCAAGCTGGACGCAGTGGCTCCTACCTGTAATCCTAGCATTCCGGGAGGCTGAGGCGGTAGATTGCTTGTGCTCTGGAATTTGAGACCAGCCGAAACAAGAGTGAGATCCCATCTCTACTAAAAATAGAAAAATTGAGGCAAAAAGATCGCCTGAGTCCAAGAATTTGAGGTTGCCGTGAGCTATGGTGACCCCATGGCACTCTACCCAGGGCTCCAGAGTGAGACACTATCTCAAAATAAATAAATAAATAAATAAAAGAGATTCAAAAGAATGATGGCTAAACAAGATAGGACTGGGCAGCCCCTGTGGCTCAAAGGAGTACCACGCCGTCCCCATGTGCCGGAAGTGGCAGGTTCAAACCCAGCCCCAGCCAAAAACTGCAAAAAAAAAAAAAAAAAACAAGATAGGACTTCACTTTTCCCTATGTAAAAGTCCTTGCTGGCAAGGACTAGGTTGCCTTCTGCAAGTTCAGAGGATCTGGCCATCCCATCCACATTCTAGCCAACATGAAAAACAAAAAAGAGGTGCCCACAAGTTGTACTCATGACTTCATTTTGCATCCGATTGGCCAGAACCTAGTTACCATGCAGTATCTAGCTACCCGGTTTTATTCCAGGCAACCATTGCCCAGACAATCATGGGAGGTTCCATTTCTATGAGGGAGAGTGGGTGTTGAGGAGCATCTGACAATCTCTGCACACCTTCCAGTCCAAGTAAGACTCCAGTTATATTTCCACAGCACTTTGGGTCTTTCATGAGACTTACTACTCTATGATGATACAGGGATCATATTGTATACCTAGTGCCTGGTGCACAGTTACCGACCTGTAAAAGTTTGTTGATTTACTGATAAGATTAAGCCAGACAAACCAAAATAAGTTCAGATGAGACTCAAAGAAGAAAAACATTTATTTTCGGCCTGGTCCCAACCATTTCAAACAAGACTGTGGACAGCTGGTTTCCCCCAGAATTAAGAGTAGGTCCTGATAACTGTCCTCAGAGTGAATCCCTGATCCACTCACAACTTGACCTCACCATGACTCTGATCCAAGGCAGAATGGATTAGATCCAGTCACAGCCTGTTGCCTGCAAGGTCCCTTGCAGATGGGTAGATACTATTCATCCTTGCCACAGAAACTGGTGGTGTTTCTAAAGTGTAAATGCCATCAGTGCCATTCCAGGCTTACACCTTTTGGTGCATTCCCTGTTCTCATGAATCCAAAGTACACCTGTCTATTACACTCGAGTCGAATTTACCCTACTCTCCTGGGGATGTGCAGGGCCCCTTTCTGACACTTGAACATTTCTCCTCACTGTTGTCATTTAGATCACAACTCAAACATCAACTCTCCAGAGAGGTCTCCCTGGAGAGGTAACTATCAGCACTCTGGTCACTCTACCTGATCACCCTATCATACTTGCTAGTACCTGAAGTTATCACACACCCCTGATTAACAATGCAGACCTAATTTCCCTAGGGGGACCCAGTCTCCAGAGCAGGGTCACTGTCTGAGAACCATATGGAAGCATTTTTGTGATTGGGTGACTCCTGGTATTTGAAAGCATTATTAAGATATCCTTTGAAAACATGGGGCTCTGGGCAGTGCCTATGGCTCAGTGAGTAGGGCGCTAGTCCCATATACTGCGGGTGGCGGGTTCAAACCCAACCCCAGCCAAACTGCAACAAAAAATAGCCAGGCGTTGTGGCCAGCACCTGTAGTCCCAGCTACTTGGGAGGCTGAGGCAAGAGAATCACCTAAGCCCAAGAGCTGGAGGTTGCTGTGAGCTATGATGCCACAGCACTCTACCGAGGGCAACAAAATGAAACTCTATCTCAAAAAAAAAAGTGGGGCTCTGTGTCCGAGCCTAGATCCATGGCAGGGGCTGAGTGGAGCTCTGTGGCTGCAGGATTAGCTGCTTTCAACAGCACCATGCTCCAGCTTTTTAATCCCCACTAGTTGCTTGCTTTGTGTACCACAAAAGGATGTATGCTGTAGCAGAAAATCCATTTTACCTGCCACTCCGTGACATACAAGATTCCTGGAGCTCCCATACACTCTGGAAAGTGTATCAGAGTTCTACCAGAGGCGCCTGTGGCTCAGTGAGTAGGGCGCCGGCCCCATATGCCAAGGGTGGTGGGTTCAAACCCAGCCCCGGCCAAACTGCAACAAAAAAATAGCTGGGTGTTGTGGCGGGTGCCTATAGTCCCAGCTGCTTGGGAGGCTGAGGCAAGAGAATTGAGTAAGCCCAAGAGTTACAGGTTGCTGTGAGCCGTGTGACGTCATGACACTCTACCCGAGGGCGGTACAGTGAGACTCTGTCTCTACAAAAAAAAAAAAAAAAAGAATCAGTAAGAGATACAATGGAATTTACTGCAAGGAAGATGCCTGAGTAGCTCACGGTGCTTGACGGTGCTTGTGAGGCAAGTTTGAATCCCTAAAGTAGGCAGGAGGGCAGGCCCAAAGAAGAGCAGGCTGGTGCTCAGCAGAGGCCAGATTCCACAGGTGAAATTTCCTCTTCCTCAGGGAAGCGTCACTTCTGAAGTGACTGAATCAGGCCCACCAGGGTTAAGGATAATCTGCCTTAAAGCCAGTTGATGGCAGACTGTATGTGATCTCCAAAATACATTCCCAGCAACACCTAGATTAGTGTTTGTAAAAACCAGGGACTATAACCTAGTCAAGCTGACGTAAAAGTGACTATTGTGGAAGGGTAGGCTCCTAATTTCTGTATGAGACATACTTTAAGTAACATTAGGAAGTGATAGGAACCACACTGCCCATTTCCCCAAATTCCCAATCTCTCTAGCCAATATCTGGACAGCAGCAATAAATAGAAGTTAATTTTAGAATTATTTTCTCTAAAATGTTCTATAGATATTATAATATTCCAGACACAGTGTAATATTTAAGTAACTTACTGGTGGGTTTCGTGCTGTCCATGGCTTGGGAATCTGTCTCAAGCAGATGGTCTGCAGTTCTCCAGCAGCATTTATTCTGAGGCCTTTGGGATGATTGTAATGTCCTTTTCATCTCTTAATACAAGAGGTTTATTAATGTTCATTGTAAAAAAAAAACTTGTGTAATACTGAGTGTGGTAAAAAAGAAAATAATCCTAACCTACCACTCAAATAATTATTAGTATTTTGTTGCATATCCTTTTGTGTATATATATATATATATATATATATATAACCTATCAAATTATACTATTTATGTTATCCTTTTGGGGGGAGGAACATTCTCACTCTGTTGCCCAGGCTAGAGGGCCATGGTATCAGCTTAGCTTACAACAACCTCAAACTCCCAGGCTCAAGTGATCTTCCTGCCTCAGGCTCCCAAGTAGCTGGCGCTATAAGCATCTGCCACCATGCCCAGCTAATTTTTCTATTTTTAGTAGAGATGGGGTCTCACTCTCCGTCATGCTGGTCTCAAATTCCTAAGCTCAAGCAATCCTTCCACTTCAGCCTTCCAGAGTACTGGGCTTACAGGTGTGAGCCACCATGCATGGCCCTATTAATTTTTTATTATTATTATTATTTGGAGATAGAGTCTTACTATGTCACCCTCAGTAGAATGCTGTGGCATCACAGCTCATAGCAATCTCAAATGACTCTTGGGCTTAAGCAATTCTCTTGCCTCAGCTTCCTGAGTAGCTGGAACTACAGGCGTCCGCCACAACACCCTTTTTTGTTGTTGCTGTTTAGCAGGCCTAGGCCAGGTTCAAACCCACCAGTCCAGGGGCATGTGACCAGCACCCTAACCACTGAGCTACAGGCACCAAGCCTATTTATTTAATTCTGAATCCAACTTTTTTGACTTAATATTATTTTGTGTTTAAGTAATTCATATATAATTATTTGTGAATATTTTAATGACTTTGTATAACCATACCATGATCTATGTAACCATTCCGTTTTACCATTCATTGTAAGCATTTGTTGAATGTTTACATTGTTTCCAGTTATTTGTAATTGTGAGGAATGCCAGGGTGAACATCTTCATGTTAATTAATCTTTGTACAGATTTGTGAGTGTTGCCTTAGTATTTATTCTTAAAAGTGAAATTATAGGAAGAAAGTATGAAGTATATAAGGCTTTTGAGACATGTCAGCAAATTGTTTTCCAGGTTGCTAGGTTATCTGGTGATACTTGACAACATTTATAGCTGGCGCTATAAGCATCTGCTAGTCAATGTATCTACTAGTCAATGTAATTATTTCCTAAAGTCTCATGAAGTGCTCAGCATATTTTTCTTCAAATGGAAATAATTGTCTCCTTAAAAGACAGCTATTCATGGCTCGGCACCTGTAGCTCAGCAGCTAGGGCATTGGCCACATACGCTAGGGCTGTCGGTTTGAACCCAGCCTGGGCCTGCCAAACAACAATGACAACTACAACAAAAAAATAGCCGGGCATTGTGGCGGGCACCTGTAGTCCCAGCTACTTGGGAGGCTGAGGCAAGAGAATTACTTAAGCCCAAGAGTTTGAAGTTGCTGTGAGCTGTGATGCCAGGGCACTCTACCGAGGGCAACATAGTGAGACTCTGTCTCAAAAAGAAAGAAAACAGAAAAAAAAAATAAAAGCTATCTCAAAAAGAAAGAAAATGGAAAAAAAAGTTATTCATTTCTCTATTTGCACCCATACTCTGCTGTAGGCCATAAATGTGTAGGACACTTGACTTTCACTAATGGCTTTCACCTGCCTTTCCAGCTAGTATCAGCTGCTAACAGGCTCTCCCTTGGCCTTATCAGTGACAAGGGTCTTCAGAAAGAACAAGCCCATTAGTGCAGAGTCATGGAGTGGGAGGGAAAAGTCTCTTCAGTGAGAAACTGATACCTTCTTTTTATACGCCCCATCCAACTTTGCTTAGGCAGAATCTTTGGGATCTAATTAAGATCTGTTTCCTTGCTCTGTCACAGCACCTTATAAGGACTTCAGGCAATAATGAAGGTTCTTTTACTGAAAGATGCTAAGGAAGACGATGGTGGCCAGGACCCATACGTCAGGGTAAGTGGTCCGAGATGCCTTGTCCCATAAAGCACATTGTGCCTTTACTAGAGCTGGCATGGGAGGGGCCTATGAAAACTCAGAGGAACTGACACTGAATAAATTGTTAATGTGATATCACAATCCTTTCATTATTTTCAAAACTGCCCTGGCCAATGTAGAACTATATTCTTTCATTTGCAGGAATTAGGTTTATATGGACTTGAAGCCACTTTGATTCCTGTTTTATCATTTGAGTTTTTGTCTCTTCCCAGTTTCTCTGAGAAGGTAAGGCCTATTTGTCTGAGCAGTTACTATTTGCATTCTGTGGAATCCTTGCCAGCCAAGCCAGGACTGTTTTACTCCTCCCCAAACTTTAAACCAAATGCAGCACAACTTGACCTGGTTCCAGGAGACTGCTGCTGCTGGGGTTCCCTGACTGAGCTTCTATCAGCTCTTCCAGAAAGCTGCCCAGACCCAGAGATCAGGGCATGAGAGAGCAGCTCAGGCAAGAGCACTAATTGCTCTCAGCAGCCCTAGAACCCTTTCATTGTCCTCTGGTTTAATCTGCCCTACCCCCGACCTCTGCAGAACAGGCCAGACAGGTGTTTTTTCCCCAAGTTAGAGATCAGAACCCAGGTTAGGCAACTCTGCCCAGGCCTCCAGCACGTGAGAGGCAGGGCTGGGACTCTAGCCCAGAGCTTCTGCCCAAAACTTCAGTTCTGCTTCCAGTGTAGGAGTGACAGATGTTGCAGAACAGAAGCTTAGTAAAGTTTTCCAGAAGTTGCAGATTAAAGATTCAGTGCCCACAGCTTCAGTGAAGTCAGACGTATACAGCCTGGCCCCTGGTCCTGTCACCATTGTTGTCTTCGAACATCATGGCTTTGGTATGGATACCATCTCCTGAACGGTCCAGTTCTATTACAGCTGCAGCTCAGGTCTGCCCTCCTGCCTGCTCCACCCAGTCCCAGGCTGAGCCCGCCTCCCCCAGCTGCAGTGACACCGTGCTGTGCTGCACCTGTCTGTCTCTCCCTCGTCTGTAGCTTCTTGAGCGGAATGCCATGAGTAATAAATTCACCCTGTACCCTAAGTGGCCTAGAATAAATAGCTCCAGGCACATAGTAAGCACTCAGTAAGTGTTGGATGAGTGCATAGAAAGAATTAGTTTACCTGGTACTTTTGTGAAGCATTTGGAATTTGGGGTCATAGCTCCTTGGGAGATGTTGAACATGGCCATCATATAAAATGCCTTTATTGCTTTTTGGTGTGCAGCTCTCCCATCCTGAAGGTTACGGGGGACTCATTTTTACCAGTCCCAGAGCAGTGGAAGCAGTGGAGTTGTGTTTGGAGAAAGACAATAAAGCTGAAGGTGAGGGTGGATCTGCTGTGAATCTCACTGGACTTGTATTGACTCTCATTTCTCTTGCGGGGAGACTGGATTCTAGAAATAGCCACACTTCTGACAGGAGTGGTTGCTTAGGGACATCAGGTCACAGGAGCAGGGCTGCCTCCTAAACTCCCAGACAGATGTTACAGAGACAAAGTCTCTCCCATCTTCTTAAATGTTCACCAGCTGGGCTTCCCATCTCCCCTCAGAATAGTCAGGCACTTCTCCCTCAGACAATATGATATCAATTTTCTGAAAGGATGATGAGAAATCCAACAACATACGAAAACCATCAGTTCCGTGGCTGGCACTTAGGGATGCAGTCATCTCCTTGACCCTCTCCCCACCTGCTTCCTTCTCCATCAAAACAGTAGGAAAGTGGCACTGCCCGTTAACAGAACCCTGGGTTTCAGGCTTTTTGTAGAGACAGAGTCTCACTGTACCGCCCTCAGGTAGAGTGCCGTGGCGTCACACAGCTCACAGCAACCTCTAACTCTTGGGCTTACACGATTCTCTTGCCTCAGCCTCCCAAGCAGCTGGGACTACAGGCGCCCGCCACAGCGCCCGGCTATTTTTCTGTTGCAGTTTGGCCGGGGTTGGGTCCAAGCCCGCCACCCTCGGCATATGGGGCTGGCACCCTACTCACTGAGCCACAGGCGCTGCCCCTGAAAAACGCCTTCTTAATAAATGCGATTGAACAGCTTCCTCCTAACACTGATGGAATGCCTGTGTATGTTGGATTCTGTGTTAAATACTTCACATTCACTAATTCATTTAACCCTAGATAACAATCCAGAGGCACACAGTACTGTGATCTCATATGGCCACTGAGAAAGCTGAGGCTGGGAAGAGGGAGTACTTATCTGAGGCCACAGAACTAGCCAGTGCAGAGCCGGGCTTCAAACCCAGGCCTGCCGCCTCCACGGTTATGCTCACGTATGGAGGCAGCGGCGGGCGGGTGGGGGGGGGGGTTGTGAGAGGGCTCTGGGAAGAGTTGGGCCTGAGCTCACACAGCCACTCCTACCTAGGCGAGTTCCCTGACCTCTCTGAGCCTCAGTTTCCTTGTCTTTAAAGGGGGCATAATAATAATAGTGTGATGGGATTGTTACTTCTACTGTTAGTTAAGTAGAATTTATTGAGTGCCCACTCTATTCCAGACACTCTCCTAAATGCTTTATCCTGTGAGGTAGGTCTGATTGGTGTTTCCACTTGGCAGATGAGGGCCTGAAGAACAGGGGGTATGGAACTTCCCTAGACCACACAGTCTGTAAGTTGTAGGTTCAGGATTTAAGCTGCTGAGTCTGAGTCCCAAAGAGAAGCATCTGGGATGTAACCTGGAGCTCAACAGCCATCCAGTGAGGGATGTTGGCAAGTGGTTTTTATTCTCTCTCTTCACATTTAAACAGGCTTCCTCATAGCCTAAACATGCCACCTTCTTGGTGATGTCGTATACACACTCACTGCCTCTTTAAAGGAAAAGTCTGGTGTTTTTCTTAGGAATGAGGACCCTAAGAAGCTCAGAGCCAGAAGTGCTGTTGTTTCCAGAGCAAGGACACAGGTGCATGTGCCCGTTCTCAGTGGTGCTGCGGAGTGTTTTGTCTTACCATTGTGTTTTTCCCTTTGTACCTGCTTTGAGGATGAAAATAACGAAAAAAGAGAAAACTTGAGAATGATCACTGTAAATTTTTATGGTTTTTTTTATTTGTTTGTTTGTTTTGTAGAGACAGAGTCTCACTTTATTGCCCTTGGTAGAGTGCCGTGGCGTCACACTGCTCACAGCAACCTCCAGCTTCTGGGCTTAGGTGATTCTCTTGCCTCAGCCTCCCGAGTAGCTGGGACTATAGGCACCTGCCACAACACCCGGCTGTTTTTTTGTTGCAGTTCAGCCCGGGCTGGGTTTGAACCCACCACCCTCAGTACATGGGGCTGGCGCCCTATCCACTGTGCTGCAGGCGCCGCCCGTGCCTGGCTATATTTTAGAGACGGGGGTCTCACACTTGCTTAGGCTGTTCTCGAACCTGGGAGCTCAGGGATCTACCTGCGTTGGCCTCCCAGAGTTCTGGGATTACAGGCATGACCCATCATGCCGGGCCAATGGTGCTTTTTAATTTAAAAAGCATTTTCCATGTATTTTCTTACTTTGATTGTCATGACAACCACATGAATCGGCAGTAGGAGTATATAGTACAGTTAATCCCAGTTATCTTGATGCAGAAACAGACACGGCAAGGTGGGTTGTCTGACTTGCCCAGTGCACCAGGAGCCAAAGGGCAGAGCCTCCCCTGTGGCCTCTGACCCCGCCCAGCATTCACTTCCGTTGCTCTTCCTTTTCAAATGTATTGGTGTGATGAGAAAGAAAGTAAAACGCAATCTTTGGCAACTGTTTAAAAGGGAATTTCTATCATGAGTGTAAAGGGCAGTGTAATACTATTGAATTTAAGGGAAAATTATGTTCATAATCAGATTTTAGGAAAGAATTATTGTTTGTCTTTTAAAAATGTACTAAGTCATGACTGGGTGTGGTGGCTCACACCTGTAATCCTAGCACTCTGGGAGGCTGAGACGGGAGGATCACTTGAGACCAGGAGTTTGAGACCATCGTGAACAAAAATGAGACCCCGTCTTTACTAAAAATAGAAAAATTACCTGGGTGGGGTGACACAAGCTTAGTTCCAGCTATTCCAAAGGCTAAGGCAGGAGGATCACTTGAGCCCAGGAGTTTGAAGTTGTTCTGATGACATCACTGCATTCTGGTCTAGGGCAACAGAGTGAGACTCTGTCTCTCCCCGCTCCCCCCAAAAAAGTATTGAATCCCCAGTGGCTTTGTGATATATTTATACAATCCATTTTCTCTTTGTGTTTCTTTAATTCATATTTAAAGATTTTTTTGGTCATAAAATGGCATTCTGTATTAAATTGTGTTTATTAATGAACCTGAAATTTATTATTTTTGCTTTGACCTAATGGATAAATGAGCCCTCCCAACTGACATTACAGTTTGTTGACTGCTTTCAGATTTATGTCCCAAATAAAACCAATTGTATTAGCTGCCGGGCAAGGTGCCTCACACCCGTAATCCTAGCACTTTGGGAGGCCAAGGAGAGTGGATTGCCTAAGCTCACAAGTTTGAGACCAGCCTGAGCAAAAGTGACACCCTGTCTCTAAAAAAAAATAACCGGGCATTGTGGTGGGCGCCAGTAGTCCCAGCTATTTGGGAGGCTGAGGCAAGAGAATCGCTTGAGCCCAAGAGTTGGAGGTTGCTGTGAGCTGTGGTGCCCCAGCACTCTACCGAGGGCAACAAAGTGAGACTCTGTCTCAAAAAAAAATTGTATTTCTTCATTAGACATTTAAGTTACATTTTTTAATGACCAGTGACTTTTTCTTTAAAAGTCTAGATTTTTAAATGTTAATGTCACTAAACAAATTACAATAGAACCTCCATAGTTGACCACTCTCCTACGTTAACCACCTCCTTCAGTTGACCTAATTTTCATAGACCAGACACGCAACATATGTACATATCGGTACAGTAGGCCTAAGTTCCCTATGTTGACCTCTTCTGTACATTGACTAGTTTGTGACAGTGCCTTGGGTGGTTAATGTACAGAGGTTCTACCATAATTTTTCAAGTTCTGTTTGTTTTCTAATACACATTAAAAATGTGCCCGGTACATATTAAAAATTTTCCACAGTGCCAGATATGGAAATGGGTTAATATTTCAAGCATACATAGCGAAACATTTACCAAAGAGATTTTTTTTTTAATTTGCCTGCAAAACAAGAACAATATGAAAATGGAATTTTAGTTGGTATTTGCAGCTCATATGTAATTTCATGTTTTACAGTGTGGGAAAAGTCTCTGAAAGAAAAATGGAATGCTAAGTCAGTATATGTTGTTGGAAAGGCCACTGCTTCTCTAGGTAAGGAATCAAGGTAAAAATAAAACACCAAAAAATGACTTAGCTTTTTTCGTTTCTTTTAAACACTTTAATTCTATTTGAAAATAGCTTTTGTTTATTGAATTTTCAAAAATTAATTAAATATATAATACTATTGATGTGGTATGAAACAAATGTGTTCAAACATTGCCAAATAGTATTAACCATTGGTTTATATCTTTTGGAAATGCTTAGTCTCTGTGTATTCAAAAGCTTTATTAAAAAGGTTTGTACCCGGGCGGCGCCTGTAGCTCAGTGGGTAGGGCGCCGGCCCCATATACCGAGGGTGGTGGGTTCAAAACCCGGCCTCAGCTGAACTGCAACCAAAAAAAAAAAAAAATAGCCAGGCGTTGTGGCGGGCGCCTGTAGTCCGGGCTACTCGGGAGGCTGAGGCAAGAGAATCGCTGAAGCCCAGGAGTTGAGGTTGCTGTGAGCTGTGTGATGCCACGGCACTCTGCCGAGGGCTATAAAGTGAGACTCTGTCTCTACAAAAAAAAAAAAAAAAAGGTTTGTACCCTTTAGCCCACTAATCCTATTGTGGATATTCTTAATGCAATTGAATTATATACTTAAGACATGATTAAAATGGTAAGCTTTATGTTTGGTATTTTATTATAACTTTTTAAAAGCCTAAATCTCCTTATGGTGGCATGTAGAGAAAAAGTTGGTTTTATAGCTTTCTTAATATTATCTACATTTTTTCATAGTCTTGAATTTATACATTCTTTTAAAATCACAAAATGTGATAATGATTCATTAAAAATTAACATGGAACATTATAAATATTTAATGCTTAGCAATTGTGAAAATTAACCTATAACTTTTTCAAAATGGCTCAACTAGTCCAAGTGAATTTGAGGGTGTGTGTAACATGAGTGAAAATAATTCAAAAATTAAAAGCACATTTTGCAGAGACCAAAATGAGGTTGGGGAAGAAATGAGTGGGAAGCTGGGAGGCCGATTAAAGAACGCTGCCTGGCTCTTCTACACAGCCTCACTTTTACTGCAGCTCAGCAGATCAGCCGGGAGAGGGAGTCAGTGGTTAGGTTGCCAAGGGAACCACCTCCACTCCTGTGTATCTCCCCCTAAAAGTAAAAATTTGGTTCCACTTTCTTTTATTATTTCTTTTTTATGAATGAGAAAAGGAAAGAATATAGGCAGTTTCTAACTGACATATCAAAAATTCAACTATCAAATATATAGCGTATTTGTAAATTTTCCTAGCATTCACATATTAACTGATAAAAAATCATTTTGAGCTATCACACACTCTTCAGTTTGATTTCAACAGCATCCTATGCAGTTTGCTGTCATTGTTCTGTCACAGGAGAAGAAAACTAGAAGAATGACCACGTGATCCAGTGATGGCAATCTCTGTCTTGGAACAGAGGGGCAGTGGGGCACATCAAAGCCACACAGGCAGCAGAGCTCTGGTCTCAGTTGAGCTCTCACTGGCCTCAGGCTGGTCTCTGTTTATCCAGTTGTGAAAGAAAAGGACATGTGCTAAATGCTGGGAATATTAGCTGTGCTATTATTAAGGGAGAGATGAAATCAGGAACTTGGCAACTTTTAAAAATCTCTTTGAGAGGAGACCTCATTCTTAGCATGAGACTCAGTCATCCAACTTTGAACACTTGACAGTTCACCTTTTCAGACGCAGTACACCAGCAAATAGGAGGAGACCACCCCCAAAGTATTAGTCATCTTTTCCTGTGTAACAAACTACCCCCAGACTTAGTTGCTAGAAAGAGGCACTTACTATCTCGCCATTTCTGTAGGCCAAAAATCTGGGCATGGCTGAGTTGGGTTCTTCTGGCTCAGGTCTGTGACCAGGCTACAGTCAAGCTGGAGGCCAGGGCTGCAGACATGCTGAGGCTTGACTTGGGTCTGCTTCAAACTCACTCACATAGCTGTCAGCAGCCCTCAGAAGATCTGTTTCCCAGTTCACTCCACATGGCCCGTCACATGGCTACCTCAGTCATGCCGCTGGCTTCCCCGCTCAACCCTGATAGAAGCACAAGTCTTTTATAACCTAATCTCAGAAATGACTTCCCATCCCTCTGCCATCTTTTTCATTCGAATCAAGTCAGTCCAGCCACATGCAAGTTGGGGAATGACTAGGGACCTGAGTCCCAGGAATCACCCAGGAGACAATGGCCAAGAGCTGTCCTGGCTTCTGAGAGCAAAGGGAAGAAAAGGTAGATATTGTTCTCAGTGTAGAAATGAAAACGGTCCAGTGAACCCTGTTTCATTGATAGGTTCTTGGACATTGCCACTTTAAGCCAAATCACATATAATGAAACATTGTTTTTTTCTCAGTGTTATAGGGAAATATACTGAATGATTTGAGGACTTGCTATACACTCACTCGCTCACTTAACATGGCAGTTTCCAAGAACCTATTGATGATGTTAAGTGAGGACTTACTGTACTGGACTACATAAAATTTCTTGAGAACATTATTGGGTTGGACCATGTATACCTATTTTAATAACATTTCAGTTTCTGTTGAAGAAACAGAGTTAGTTGGCTTGTGGGCTGATACCCTGCAACTCAGCCAGCCCCCTCGGGGGAAGGTCTTCCATTTGTCTGCCCAAAGGTGAGGTGCCCCTGCCTTTCCCTTCTGATTGCAGGGCTGGGCCTGGGAGCCATTTACTGGCCACTGTTGCTTGGCCTTGTGATCCCAGGCCAGTGATCCCACAGAAGATAGCAATTAGCAACCCAATGCACAACACAGAAAGACTGTAAAACAACTTTGCTGTGAGGTCTGTATATTTGCCCTGTTGGAACAAAGTATCATCTGCAGTTTTTGACTCCTTGTTATATACCAGGCACTGTGAACTTCATTAATATGATTTCTCATTTTCATAAGGAAAATTTTCCTACTTTAAAACCAAAAACAGAAACTGAGTGTGAGAGATGTGATTTGTTAGGGTCACGCACTCAGTAACTGGTACAAGCATCGTTTGAATCCACAACAGCATTGCCCAGAGCCAGCATGCCCCCCACATAAGCATGCAGATGTGTTACCATTTTTAAGGCCATCTCTTTTTTTTTTTTTGTAGAGACAGAGTTTCACTTTAATTGCCCTCGGTAGAGTGCCGTGGCATCACACAGCTCACAGCAACCTCCAACTCTTGGGCTTAGGCGATTCTCTTGCCTCAGCCTCCCAAGCAGCTGGGACTACAGGCGCCCGCCACAACGTCCGGCTATTTTTTTGGTTGCACTTTGGCCGGGGCTGGGTTTGAACCCTGGGTATATGGGGCCGGCGCCCTGCTCACTGAGCCACAGGCGCCGCCCAGGCCATCTCTTTTTTTTTTCCCATTGATATCTTTTCCCATAAACTCTGGAAAGACTTTATAGACATCATCCATAAACTGTTAATATCTTCAGTCTCATTTCTTGATTCTTACTGACCTGCCTTTGACTAAGAGTTTATTTTACCTTCACTTTTACCAAATGGCACCTTTTCAGCATAGACATCAGCCAGCAGAGGATTTCACTCCACAGATTTACACAAGTCCAGAAAGCTGGGTCCACTGTGGCCCTTAATGTCATCCCCTCTCGAAAATAAAAACTACTCTATGGTATTGAAAGGCTATACCGGCCCCTTTTGTGAGCTCATTCATGAGCTGAGTGAATCCCAGACAGACCCAGGCTCAGTAGTATTTTCCAAACAGTGAACACCTGGCCACTCTGCAGGGAGGGTTGATGAAGGAAGGGCCTGGGGTCGGCTCAGTCCATATTGCCAGCTACTCACAGGAGTGTGGCACTTCTCTGAGGAAAGAGCACTGTGGGCTTTCTGTTGAGGAGTCACACAAGGGGCTGGCTCGTAATAAATGGAAGCTTTAATAAAAACACCACCAGCGGGGCAGTGCCTGTGGCTCAGTGAGTAGGGTGCCGGCCCCATATACTAAGGGTGGCAGGTTCAAATCCAGCCCCGGCCGAACTGCAACAACAACAACAACAAAAAAAAAATAGCCAGGCATTGTGGTGGGTGCCTGTAGTCCCAGCTATTTGGGAGGCTGAGGCAAGCCTAAGAGCTGGAGGTGGCTGTGAGCTGTGACGCCACAATACTCTTTATCGAGGGCAACAAAGTAAGACTCTGTCTCTGAAAACAAACAAACAAACAAAACAGCACCAGCTTTTAATTCACACTTTAAGAATGTGTTGAGTCAAAGAGAAACATGTCCCATGCAGCTGTAAACCTTGTTCAGGAACTAAACCCTCATTTAGGCGGCAGTGCCCCCCAGGCTGGCCCGGAACAGCCCTTCACTGTGCGTGGCTTGCGTTCACAGAGACCCGGAGTGCTGTGTGTCTCTGCTGGAGATTGTTGTGGAACTTTCCCGCCCCTCCTTTCGGTTGCACTCTGGCCGTGTCAGCCCAGGACACCTTTCTGGATGTGGTCTGGACTTGTCTACCTAAGAAAATGAAGGCTCTCTAATGCAGGCACCTGCAAAAATAGTAGATCCCAGGTGCTCACCATCTCCTGACCGGTAAGAAAACAGCCTTTACTGAGCCCAGATGTCAAGCAGGTTGCTCGCGTTTTCTCACACGGCCCGTAACACAGCTCACATGGCGAGCATTTTCCTGTCTTACGGATGAGCTAAGGAGCGATTAGAGAAGCTAGCTAAGGCCACACACACGAGCAGAGGCAGAGCCTGGCACCTCCTCGTCGGAGTGGGCTTCTGTGATCTTCCTGCACCACCTTTCAAGAGGCGACTTTCTCTTACTGATTTGTAAAATATGTACCTGTGTGTTTGCACAGTAACAAAACCACACGGGAACAAAAACACTTCAATATCCACGTAAAGAAATACATTTCTTCGTTGTTTTCCAGTGAGCAAAATTGGCCTGGATACAAAAGGAGAAAACTGTGGAAATGCAGAAAAGCTTGCAGAATATATTTGTTCCAGTAAGTAGAAAAAGATCCCCTCAAATGAAGCCTGTTTATTTTTTGTTTATTGATCTCACAACCACTACCTAGGGAAAAAAAAATTTCCTCCCTGCGTCCTCAGTGTTAAGATTGGGAGCAGAACGTAACCTCTGTGTATGTCCGTAATTGTATGACATCCTTTCTAGCTGTACACCGAAGAAGTTGAGGTGACTTGAACATAGCACAAAATAAAACATTTGGAGGTAAAGCCAGAGGAGAGAGCCCCGAGAGGACTCCAGAGCGGCAGAGGCAGAGGTGCTGCTGGGCACCCTCTGCTCAGAGTCGTCTTCCCCTTCTTGTTAGGGGCAGCTTCCCGCTCCTAATTTCTTCTCTGGAAACGTGTTCCTTGGTAGAAAGCTGACTCACCTAACAAGCTCATCCTTGGGCTGCACGCGGACTTAAAATGGCACTGTCTCTAGGGATGTTTGCCGTCAAGTAGGGACCAAGTCGTTATGGAATTTTAGGCTTCAGAAGAATATACATATGGGCAGAGATTTTTGGAAAGAGAGGCTGACCAGGCATGTGTAGGGCAGTCCTGCCGAGTCTGGGTGCACCTCCCATCCTGCCTCTCCCTGTGTGCCCAGCCCTGATGCAGGTGCAGTGGCGTCCATGAGAGAAGGAAGTAGACCCATCTTGCCTTCTATTACTGAAGTGGAAATCCAGGCCTTGCTAGAGACCAGGGGCTGGCAAACTTTTATTAAGGATGGGATAATTTAGGCTTTGCAGGCAAATGGTCTGAACTTCTGGGCTCTGCAGTGGTAGCTCGAGAGCAGCCATTGACTGCAGACAATGGGCTCGGCTCCTACCGGGGCTGGAATGTGCTGACCTCTTCCCAGGGCTGCTAGGGTGTCTGCTGGGCTGGGAAGCAGGGGCCGGATGGACTGCTCACCACCGAGGGTTTCCCAGGGTTGCTGGGGTGTCTGCTGAGCTGGGAGGCAGGGGCCGGATGGACTGCTGACCACCGAGGGTTTCCCAGGGCTGCTGGGGTGTCTGCTGAGCTGGGAAGCAGGGGCCGGATAGACTGCTGACCACTAAGGGTTTCTTCTGAGGTCGACTCAGGAGAGGGGTATGTTCTTTGCCCTTTGGGTAGTGACCAGGGTGGATAGGGAGAGAGAACACATTAAATGAGTCTTTTTATGGCTTATTAAACAGGGGTGGGTGGTTTCGTTTTTAGGCAAAACAACATATATGTGTTAAAAAACATTCCTTCTCGGGCGGCGCCTGTGGCTCAGTCAGTGGGGCACCGGCCCCATATACCTAGGGTGGCGGGTTCAAACCGGCCCCGGCCAAACTGCAACCAAAAAATAGCTGGGTGTTGTGGCGGGCGCCTGTAGTCCCAGCTGCTCGGGAGGCTGAGGCAGGAGAATCGCTTAAGCCCAAGAGTTGGGTTGCTGTGAGCTGTGTGAGGCCACGGCACTCTACTGAGGGCCATAAAATGAGACTCTGTCTCTACAAAAAAAAAAAAAAAAACATTCCTTCTCAAGATGATGTTGGCCTTTCTTGATCGTAAACTGGTACACTAATGTCTTATGAGGTCTTCCCGCCATAAGCCATCGCTGTTGCCTGAAGGCTCTCTGGTGTGTATTTTTCTGCGCACCCCTGGGAGCCTGTGCCAGAGAAAGCCCTCCATCTCCCTGCACACGGCGGCCTGAGAATGCCCAGAGCTCCCCGGCAGTCACAGGCACTGGCCTCAGTGCCTCCTTCCTAAGCTTCCCAATTCTCTCTTCTCATCCCGTTTTCTTTTCAAAATAATTTTGTTTTACCCTTCCTGGGTCACTCCGTATTAATGATGTTAACCAGCACTTCCTGAGTGCTCCCCATGACCCGGGTCCTCAGTCACTGGGCCTTCGTCACCTGCGGTTCAGCTTCATGCTGCGAAGTCAAAGTCATCTCCCCTGCAGGCTGTGCTGTCGAGGATGGTAGCTGCTAGCCCTACGTGGCTATTTACTATAGACATCTAAAATCAAGTTAATTAAAATAAAATAAAATTGAAGATTCAGTTCCCAGTCATACTAGGCACATTTCAAGGCCCAGTTGTTATTCCTGGCTAATGGCGTGACGTTGGATAGCAGAGAACATTCCCACCATTACCAAAAGTTCTTTCCGACGGTACTGTGAGAGAGGCTCTGGGGGACCAAGGGACAGGTCTTACCTGAGATCACAAGCTATGGGCAGTGGCACTGCCGGGCCATCCCCCTTCTCCTGGCCCACACGGTCAGCAAACCTGACAGAGCACTTGCCCTCCAGGAGCTGCTGGCGAAGCCTCTCAGTCTGCTCGGATTCAACGATGGGGCTCCACAGGGGCGTACATGTGCCTAACATGGACAGAGGCTCCACGGGCCTTTCTGCTCACTGTAAGGAGTAAGCGCTAGTCACAGAGTGATTAGCCAGTCGGAAGCCGCCTGTGCTCTCCTGAGCCCAGCACATCTGCACCCAGTGGCTCTGACAAGCCTTTTGGGTGCTTGGTAGATTCTTCGATGCCTCCCTTGTCCCTGTATTCCCTCCTGTGTCTCAGGAGAGCAGGTCTGTTCAGCGTGGGTCAGCAGATGTTTACCCAGGAGCACCTGTGTGCCAGTCCCATGCAGGGCCTGGGGGCTAGAGAGGGATCTGACTCCATTCCTGCCTGCTGGGAGCTCCCAGCTTAGCTAGGACCAGGAGTGACGGACATAGACATTAGTGGCCATTGTAAGGCAGGGCAGATTAAGTGACAAGAAGAGTTAAGAATTGCTTGTGTGTGATAGGGCATCTACAAGCACCCATCTCTACCTACAGAGCACTCCTGACACCATGCTCCAGATAACAGCTGGGGATCCTACAACTCAATCCAGTGTTGATGTTACCCCGAGTTAGCACCAACCCCACGATTTAAGGGCTCAGTCTTACAAAACTACCCCCACTTCAGATGCAAGGTCTGTGTGCCCAGGGCACCCACACTCTACCCAGTTTGGCTATAAAGTGGGGGTTCCCACATCCCCTTTCTCTTGTTCATAATTTGCTAGAATGGCTCGCAGAACTTGGGAAACACTTTGCTTGCATTACTAGTTTACTGTAAAGAAAATATGGACACAGAGGCACAGACAGAGGAGGAGACACATGGGTGAGGTCCAGAGGGTCCTAAGCACAGGAGCCTTGGTCCCTGTGGTTGGGGTGCACCGCCTTCCTGGCACATGGATGCGTCCACAAACCTGGAAGCTCTCCATATTCACAGTGGAGATGCCTGTATGTGGGCACAATTGACTAAATCCTTGCCCACCAGGGATTAACTCAGTCTCCAGCCCTTCCCCCAGAGGTCAGGGGGTGGGGCTGAAAGCAGCAACCCTCTAATCATGTGGTTGGTTCTCCCAGCCCCGCCCCCAATCCTGAAGCTATCTAGGGGCCACCAGCAGTTACCTCATTATTTTACAGTTAAGGGAGTTTATTATGAATAACAGAACAAGTGTCTCTCTCCCCTGTCAGGAAATGCCAGGGGTTTTAGAAGCTCGGCCAGGAACAGAGATGAAAACCAAAGATTTGTTCTTTACTGTATGTATGCAGTGTCCTGGGGTGGGTGTCCCAAAGAAAGTAGAGGACTTCAGGAAAGTCTGCTTAGAAAGGGCACATTGGCATTCCCACCACAGAGTGGCTGTGTTTAAGAGGAGCCTCCAGGAAGGACAGGGCCTCAGGCAATAGCCATGGCTGAGCCCTCCCAGTAGAGCAGAGAAAGTGGAAGGAGAAGTGGACGTGGAGGCTGGAGGGGCAGCCAGTCACCAGGAGCCCTGAGGCTCAGTGGCATTACCTAAACCCCTGTCCAGACCCAGGAAGGAGGACTGTCCCCAGGGCTAAGGGAGGAACACAGGGTGCCACTCCTCCCTCTGGCACCAGCTAGGCCAGAACTGGGCCCAAAAGGGAGTCGCTAGATTAGGACGTGGTTCTGCTGTTACGGCAACTTCGCAAGTGTGTCTCAGAAACTTATCCCTTAAGTAAAAAGAGGATTTTTTAAAATCAGAGACACCACACATAGGGCACAGCTGAGCACGGCCTGGAGGCCCTGCGGGAATCGTAGAAATGCCAGTGGGGACACTGAAGGCGGGGTAGTGTGAGGAGGTGGAGGGCCTGTCGTGTGCCCCGCATAGGGTGGCATTTTGTTTATATTGTCTTTAATTGTCTGACATATTGTTGTCCTGAGCTGTGATTTGGGGATGATTATTGGCCCCATGTTTACTGGTGAAGAAACTGAGAGAAAGGGTGACTTGTCCGAGGGAACAGAGCTAAAAGGTGCAGGCTGGGAAGGCTGCTCCAAAGCTCTTCTTAGTTCCATTTTTCTATGTGCTTCTAGAAATTACTTAGTCCAGAATACCTTCAGTTCTTTCAGGTGAGAAAGTCAGAGGAATCCAAGAGAAGGAAGAGGGTTCTAAGACTGATCTGCACATTGGACGTACTGGCAAGCTGATGAATTAACTGTGGTGGTGTTTGGGGTTTAGCTGTGTCCTTGGTAACAAACAAGGTCCTAGGGAGGCCCCTGAGGGCAGCCTGAGCCCTGAGGAAAGGGGCTGCCAGGACCCCTGACCTCGCTCACCTCCAGGAGCACAGAGGGCTTCCCTGTACTGCGGGGAGCCTGCACTGTCAGAACCCTCTCTCTAACTGAGAAGTCACCACGCCACGTTTTCTCTAGAGTGTTTTATAAGCCAGAACTGTGAGACAGTTTCAAGCTAAAAACATAACAGTTGAGAAGACTGTAATTTGGGGTAAAAAGTGTTCACCATTTGCTGCTAGTGAAGACCGTTGTCACCTTTCTTCTCTGGCCACCTGTGCTGCATGAGGGGAAGAGGTGCTCGGCCTGGCACCTTGGGAGAGAGCCCTTGGAGGCCGGGTAAAGGACCATCTGAGGACCATTGAATAGCTGATTAGCCCCTTCAGCAAGAGCCTGTTGGCTGCCTTATTGCTTCCTGTGGAATGTTCCCGATTGGTGTGCATTGCTGAGGGCTGTTTTCTTTAGCATCAGCCTAGAAAGGGCAGTAACCCACTTTTGTGCAGCCAGGTGCTGAAACACAGCTGCTGAGAAGCCAAGGGCAGTTGCTCCAGTTGTCCAGGGTGGTGAACACTGGAGGGGCTGTTTGTTGCGTGGTGACCCCCGCCCTGGTGTTATTTTTCAGGTCACTGTGCAGGGGTCACTCCAGAGGCGGTTGGTCAGGACACTGATGGCCCAGAATGACCCAATTCCAGGCTTTTTATTTCTGATGTTTCTAGGGAGTCGTAGTTACAGTATAAATGGTATCAAAATCTTTCCTTTATAAATGTAGAAATAAGTATGCATTGTAGATCTTGACATTCCTAATAGGATAAAGTGCGAGGATTTACAGAGAATGGTTTTTGGTTCTATGGGTGGGCCAACAATTAACTCCTTAACAGACTAGGTGGCTCCCACCTGTTTCCTGTGTAGAAATTGTGCTGTACCTGCAGCTGACACCAGTTTGTTCTGCAAAGAGGCAGAAGGGGACCAGCTGAGTCACTGCTCGTTAGAAGGCCCAGAGCCATCAGGCTGGTGTCCTAGCTTTGCAAGCTCAAGGCAGAAGGGATCAGTGTCACCTCTGAGCTATTACATTGGTGCTTTAATTAACTGGCTCAAGGCCTGGCTGGGTAGATATCAATACATTCTGCTCTCATCTGGGAGAACTTTGCTCTGCGTTCTTTCCAAAGCCTTTGTTATTTCCTCTAACTTATTAATGGCATATCTGTGGATCCTAAAAAATCTTCCATTTGCAATTAGAATGTCTGAATGAAAATCCATGTTGACTGCCAACAAGGACCTTCACTTTGGTTTTACCAAGGCATTTATGATTTTTCTTCCCTAGTAAACATTGAAACCCGATTTTAAAATCTACTTCCAGTTCTTATAGTAAACAAGCCAATGATGCATAGTTATTGCTTATTTATTTTACTTAACATTTAATATTTACTTTCTGATGGGCATTATTATAAGTGCTTAAAGCTGTTAACCCATTTAATCTGATACTCATTGTTGTGATGGATTTTCCTTCTTTCCCAGGATATCTCCTCTAATGGAAAAGCCATTACAAGTTAAATGGTAACAGGCAGTAGACACTATAACTCTTAAAAAGAGAGAAAGAGTCCGCTGCAGATGGAGCATGCTGCAGTCTGTCTGAAACGTTGTCCTGGACGCTGGGGTTCCTACAGCCTGGCAGCCTTGCTGGACTCTCCCGTCCCTGGACCAGCCTCATCTTGAGTACCTGCAGTTAAGCGCCCAATGACTGCTCAGACTTCTCACAGCCAGAGGCCTAGGAGGGGGAAAGGCTGTAATTGTTAGGACATGCACATGCTTCAGGAAGATGAGGTTTTATCTTAATTACCCACAGTGACTATTTCTTGAACCCCCTTTTTAGCTGCAGTAATACTCTCCTAGGGAATTCCTCTTCCCATTAAAGGAATGGAGAGCAGAGCCTTTGATCTCCACAATCCACAATTTCTGTGTCAGCTTTAGCCATTGCATTTACCTAATTGGGTTGAAAATCCGTTATCTTTAACCACTGTATTGACCTATTTGGGTTGACAATAAATCCGTAAGTGTTAAGCTCATCCCCAGAAGGAATGGACTTTTGTCTTTGCTTTTTTGAAGAGCATTAGCACTCAGAAAATAAAGCTGCAGTCATGTCCCCTCAGCAGCACGGGAGGACTCAGGACATTTTCAAGTTTCCCTCCTTTCTGGTGATAGGGCACTGCATCTCCCGTGATGTCTGCTGAGCTGATTGGGCATTTGTGGGCCCTGAGCCTGCCCAGCCAGGCTCCCTGCTAGGCACAGGTGGTACATTGACAAACAGACCAGTCTCTGCCCTCAAGAGACACTTCAGCCCGGCCTTGTGAGCTCTGTGCCCACACATGGGACCTAAGCTTTCTGTCCTCTAGGAGTCAGTGGTAAGAATGAGCATTGACTCTGCTGGGTCCTCAGAAGGGAAGCTTCGAGGGCAGAGCATGAGTCTTCTGTTGGCCCCTTCCTTGTCTGCAGGGTGGACATCTGGTTTCCCTGCTGACTCCCCACAGTCGCCCCAGCCAGACACCTGTGTGTGCACATACACAAAAGAGAGAGAAAGAGAGTCTGATGCAGATGGAGCATGTCATGCACACACCCAGCATCCTGCATGTGTACAATGCCCACACACAAACCTGCACACACACACCCTAGAATCCTACATGTACACACACATGCACGTATATGCGCACACCTAACATCCTGCAAGTGCACACACATGCACATACATGTGCACACCTAACATCCTGCACGTGCACACACATGCACGTACATGCACACACCTAACATCCTGCACCAGCATACACACGTACGTACATGCACACACCTAACATCCCGCACCAGCACACACATACGTACATGCGCACACCTAACATCCTGCACCAGCACACACATGCATGTACATGTGCACACCTAACATCCTGCACCAGCACACATATGCACGTACATGCACACACCTAACATCCTGCACCAGCACACACATGCATGTACATGTGCACACCTAACATCCTGCACCAGCACACATATGCACGTACATGCACACACCTAACATCCTGCACCAGCATACACATGTACATACACGCACACACCTAACATCCTGCACCAGCACACACATGCACGTGCATGCACACACCTAACATCCTGCACCAGCACACACATACGTACATGTGCACACCTAACATCCTGCACCAGCACACACGTATGTACATGCGCACACCTAACATCCTGCACCAGCACACACATGCACGTACATGCACACACCTAACATCCTGCACCAGCACACACATGCACGTATATGCGCACACCTAACATCCTGCACGTGCACACACATGCACGTACATGCACACACCTAACATCCTGCACCAGCACACACATGTACGTACATGCGCACACCTAACATCCTGCACCAGCATACACGTACATACATGCGCACACCTAACATCCTGCACCAGCACACACATGTATGTACATGTGCACACCTAACATCCTGCATGAGCACACATGCATGTATATGCACACACGTACACACAGGTGCACACCCAGCATTCTGAATACCCACACCAATGCACACACACTCAGGAGGGATGCCTGGGCTCAGGTGAGGAAGATACAATATGACATGGCTTTGGAAGCATCCCTAGGGATGGCACCTATAGTACATGAGTGCAGGCTCCATTGCTTACGTTTCACAGTTTCCAGGGTCATGTGTTCTTGTCTCAGCACTGGCGTCTGCAGAGCAGTGTGAATAAGAAGTCGCTCTCCAGTGTGTGAGTATCTCCATGCTGGAAATGAAGGGCCTGCAGCTCAGCGGCTGCCTGGTGCGCACGGTGCTGGATGGGCAAGTCCATTTTGTTCTTTCCAGTGATTGCAGTAGACATGTAATGTTTCTGCATGGCCAACACCCATTAAAATTTCTTACATCTAATGGACAGATGTGGAGGGAACTATTTCTACTAAAATGCTTTGTTTTCATTTGGGAGAAGACTCTGGCATCTGACAAGCCTTCAGTTTGGGGTAGTGTTGCAAATCAGTATTCAAATCGCATTCTGTTGTCTTATACTATGAAGAGCCTAGGGGTGAAAATACCAGAAGCCTTCCCCAGTGGAGAGCAGGGGGTGGGAGTGAGAGGTGGGTCCTTCTTAGCTGGTGTGTCTCCGTGGGACCTAACATCAGCTCTTGGAGCCCTTGGCCTAGTGGCTGCGGGCAGGACTGGGAGAGGAGGGGGCAGGGAACTACTGCTGGCCTCCAGCTCCCCACTGCCTCCTGAGTGGGAGCCCTGGCTCATCCAGGGCCACCTCCAGAGGTAGGAACATTTGTCCACGATGCTAGCACCAGATCTTTCTAACTTGAAGGTGCAAAGCCTGTGTTCTTGGTAGTGACAGCAGACCAGGGCCCCACAGGCTCAGAGAGCTGGAAGGACAAGGCCAGCAGCAGCCCCTTGTCAGGACAATGTGAGTTCTCCGAGCCACTTGACCAGAGCACCATTTACAGTCTTTGTGTGACAGTCCTACATGTTCCCTGAGGGAGCAGCTGCCCTGCCCATTTACAGAGGACAGAGGACAGAGGACAAGCTGAGCTGAGGAGCAGGGGCAGCCTGGGACGCTGTGCTGCTTCCCCTCCTGGAGCTCCCCCGACCCCCCCTGCCCACAGACACAGCCCTGAGTTGTCACAAACATTTATGGAGTCTGTTGTTCGTTCACAGGGGAGTCACCAGCATTACCTCTTTTGTTTCCCTGTGGAAACCTCAAGAGAGAAATCCTGCCGAAAATGCTCCAGGACGAAGGTGACTAGAATTTGCTGACCTCATTGCTGGCCTCTTTGGGATCCACCCAGAGGTTCTGCAGTGAAGGAAGTGGACATGGATAGCCCTGCAGAGTTCACACAAGGGGCAGCAGGCCTGGGTTGGATATGCTGGGCCAAGGGGCTGCAGGGACTCTCCTCACATGGAGCGCGGCTGCTTTGCACCTGCTCTTCCCAGCCTACTTGGCTGCCTTCAGCAAGAGGGAGAGGGGACGGGAGGTGTCAAGGTGTCCCCAGGGGAGATAACTGAGGTGACAAGCACATGTGAAGAAGAAAGTCCGCAGACAGAGCTGATCTCACAACAGTGGGTCATATCCATTGTGGCTCTCAGGATGGTCAGTGTCCAGAAGCAGCCTGTGCTTCTGTAGCATGTCCCCATCATTGACCCAGATGGTCACATGAGTGTCACCAGCACTCCTCTCCTGTCACATAGTTGGTCTGGGAACAAGGCATATCAGTGCTTTGGAGTATTAACTTCAGGGTAAGATTAGAGAAGATTTGAATTCTGCTGTTTATTAGCTGTGTGAACACAGACCAAAGGCTTTGTGGGTGCGAAGGGAGCTGTGGTTCCCGGACCTTTGTCATCCTCAGCCATCTCAGCCTCCTCTGTGCTATGTTCAGCAGGGGCCTGGTCGAGGTCCTTGCTCTGAGTCCAATCTCTGCGTCAGGGCGGCTGGTTCAGGGGATTGTGCCGCTCTGGGAGGGCTCCACCACCTGTGTGTACTCTGAGGTGCTGGGCGCCCCACTGTGTCCCAGGGCAGTGAAGTCTCCTGGTTTGGGTTGTGCCCAGGGATCCCCATGGAGAGCCTCACTGTCTATCAGACAGCCGCACACCCAGGAATCCAGGGGAACCTGAACAGCTACTATTCCAAGCAGGTATGCGGTGTTTCCAGGAAGAGCTCTGACGGGGTGGCCCAGGGGGGCGGGCATGGGGGAGGCACGAGCTCACACATGTTGCTGCTGTATGTGGTTCCATCGTCCCGGCTTGTGACTCTGGGGATGCAGCCTCTGTGAGGTGCCATTTGTGCCTCTGTAAAATGGTAAGTTTGTATGTGAATTAAAGGAGATTAATGAATGCCAAGCTCTTGGAATAGCATCCAAGATAACAGACAAGCCTGAAGAAAACGGGGGCCCCAGTGGAGCTGCAGGGGCAGGGGATGGGCCCACAATGGGGAACCTACAGTGCCCAGGGGAAGAATGGACAGTCTTGAGTTGAGTGATGTCTTCAACATTTGTATTCATTTAAGACACCACCTTCTCTCCCAGGATGGCCTCTGATGCCTGCCCTGCTGGGACGGGCACATCTGTGAGGACACACCAGTGCACAAGGGCCCACTGCCACTGTGTCTTCTCTGCCTCCAGAGGAAGGGAGGGTCTCCAGGGAGCTGCAGGGCTGCTGCCTCCTGCCATCAAGGCCATTTGACCCCAGGAGCTAGAGGCATTGTCCAGTCTGCTGGGCATTGGGCTCCAAGTGCTGGTGTCCTCTGGCCGGGACAGAGTGACCGAGGTGCAGGGCAAGCATCAACCAGAACCACTCCTGTCACAAAGCCACCTGGGCTGCCTGTGGCTCGAGGAGTTAAGCCAGTAAAGCTGGAGGGAAGTCCTTTTTAAACCTCAAGACAGAGGCTGAGGCTGTTTCCCCTCCCCACGGGGCATTCCTGCCGACTTCCTGCTTT